>NC_135342.1:70804970-72119970 GCF_023851605.1 Tamandua tetradactyla | reverse complement strand
TGAGAGCTCTTGGGGAGTAGACAATGGGGTGCAGTTCAGGTGAGGCATTGTAGGGCACTCAGGGGACTATGATGTTTACTCCAAGTGGGGTGGCAGCCAAAGGAGAGATCTGAGCAGAGAGGAAAGCATCCTGACTCAGGCTTCACTGGGATCCCTCTGGCTGCTCTGGAGAGTGTGGGCTTTTGGAGGTGGAGGGTAGAATTAGGAAGATGGAGCAGCTGGTAAATACCTTGCTTTTTGCTTAGGACCTCCTCTAGGTGAATTTTCTCTCCATTCACTGAAAAACACAGTGATATTTTCAACCCTCCAAAAGGTTGCATTCTGTGCCCCAACTTTTGCAACTTCATGCCAGGGGTCTGCCCAACTGCCCAAGGTCACACAGAAGGTATGGTGCAGCCCCTGGGGTGGTAGATGCCTTCTTGCCACCCCTACACCCAACTCCCACTAATGAGCATCCTAATTCAATTTCTCTCCTCTGTGCTGAAAAGCCTGCCAGGGTGAAAGAAGACATGTGATATAGCAAGAGATCATCTAGATTATGTGGATTACAAACACTGCAGGTGGAGGGAACAGCATGTGCAAAGACCCTGATGTGCATGTGTGCACGGTTAGCGGTGGAGGGGGAGGCAGAGTGGGGTAGGAGTTGAATCAGAGGAGGTAGCAGGGGACCCATTGGGCCTTGTGTTCTGGAGCACAGGGGTATGGTGAGGGCATGGAGGATGGGACATCATGAGATCTGTGTCTTCTTTTTTGGCCGCACTTACATGAGTCTAATTCCCTATGCAAGGCCTCACAGAGAGCCTGAGCCTCTCCCAGCTCCTCGGTGGCTTTTTTTTTTGCTGGGCCTAAGAAGGGAAGAAGAAAACTTGTCAGTATTGCCTCTAACCTTGCTGTTTTCTCAGACTATGGCATTTCACATTTATTTTCAACAACTCTGGAGGGGGCCTAGATTTTACAGATGAGGTAATAAAAAACTTTCACTGTCCAGGCCTTTCCTGTTGGCTTCAGCTGGCCAGCTGAAGTCCTCAGTTTACCTTGCTGAATCTCACTAATCCGGTTAATCAGGTCCTTTATCTGTGGCTCGAGGCTTCCCTCTGCAAAAAGAAAGAAAGATGGAGGCAGAGATGACAGATGCCTGGCTGTCCAAGGCAGATGGAGGAGGGGTGGATGCTATCAATCAACATGTATTTATTGAGCATCTGCTATACTGGTATCTGTGATAGGCCCTAGTAGAGCTTGCATTCTGCATGGGGGGAGATGGACATTGAATAAAGATATATGATATCAAGTCAGGTGGTGGTAATTCCTGATAAAGTGAGGCAAAGGGTTGAAGAGTGAAAGGGTAAAGATGCATCTTGAGTTATAGAAAGGGGTCCTGAAACAACTAAAGGGAACAAGTCCTGAGGTTCTTTGGGGAAAGGATTGCACTGAGTGGGAACCATATTCAGTCTAGGGAGCAAGTGGAGAGTGGCAGGTAGGGAGGTCAGGTGAAGTGGGGGCAACGCCACTCCTGAGCCACCATTGAGGCTTCTAGATTTAGTTCTGAGGATAGTGGGGGCCATTAGAGACCTCCCACCTGCCCCACTATTAAAAGCCCAATGGGGTTGGTTGTCACTTTTTGTTTATCTGGACTCTGGCATTGGTCTCATTAGAAAAATGGGTAAAAAGCTGCTTTCATGTTGTGAGTGGCAGCATGGAAGTTACCCAATGATAGGGAGATCACTGTCTCTTTAGGGAATCATCTCTAACTCCTCAAGATTCCAGTTTCAGTTCTCTGTATGGAGAACCCTTCCTTTGGTCCATTTCCTGCTTCAAGATTGGCAGTGCAGAGCTGGGTCTCACAGCCAACTCTTAAAATACTCTGGCCTTAAGCTCAGGTCCTGGGTTATCTGAGGCCACCTACTCCAGCTCTTCTGACTTCTAGAAGGGTAAACATTCTCCAAGATGCTAATTATGACTGACAGAAATCCCTGGGAATCATTTAGAGGAGATGATCAGGGGCTCTCTGCCTTTCCAGTCCTGCAATTTCTCTACTTAATTTTAGCCTAGGCAGCAGCCCCAGTGCACTTCTTCTACATGTGGCTTCACAGTGGGGAAGGGTTTAAACCTTTGGAACAGATGAAAGGAATATAGCATTTTAAGCTGAAGATGATCTGGGGGTCCAGCCTCAAACTTGGCTAGCAGTATGCCCCAGTCCTGACAAGAGTTCTGGGTGCAGGGTGGCTTCCTGTTCCCATTCAGCAGGCAAAGCATGCTGCAAAGCTGTCTGCTTTATCTTTTGTCATTAGTATAAAAAAAGGGTGGGCAAAGAGAACGCAGGCACAAAAGTTTTAAAACACCCTCTGGAAAGATACCTAAAAATTTAAAAGCAATTGCTGCTGGCCACACATGGGTTGCTGGCATGTGTGTGTGTTGGGGGGATGGGTTTTCTATCCCTTATGCTTCTTGACTTTTTTTTAACTGTGGGCCATCTTTTGGGTTTAAATAATTAAATTGTACAAGAGGGAGAAAGTGCAATGGGATAATTCCCCAAGGTTGTGAGTTGTGGGATCTTAAGGTTTGAGTCATGTCTGCCTGACTCCAAACCCCAGGCTGAGCCTCAGACACAGGCAACACATAACCTTTCTGCAGCTTTTTCACCATTGCCAACAAGTCTTCAGTCTTCTTCAAGGACTTGGTCTGCCCTGTAGGGATGAAAACCAGAATTACCGGATCTAGTGAAAGTGGGAGGGGAATGAGGAAAGGACCTGGGATATCTGGGAGGGAAGGGAAGAAAGTCCCAGTGGGTTTCAAAAACACTGCTGGACTGCAGCCAAGGATGGGCAGATCTCCAGCTAGCACAGGGCCCCTGTGGGACACCTGTGCCTTATCCCTGAAGTTGTTGGAATATGCTGAATGAATCAGGGCCCCTAATGGTCAATTTCTCTCTGAAGGGTCAAAGGACACCACAGATGTCCCCTTAATAAAACTCCCCTCACAAGGGGATATATTCTTGCTGCTGCTGCTGTTCAAGGTCATTCTGAAGTACTAGCTAATGTAACAGGGCAGAAAGAGTTTTTGTGATGTCTTTAAGATCTTCTTAGGCCACAACTATAAACTCTTAATGAATTGATGGATCTAGTGCAGTGGATATTAATGGTTGCTTCATAAAATAAAAGACAACCAACTATTAAGAGCCCCCTGATGGAGGAGACACCATCTAAGAAGAATTCTTGCCAAAATAAAAAATAAGTAATAATAAGCTGAATCTCATCAGCCTTCCATAACTAAATACTAATACGGAGGAAATACAGGGGACAGAGGAATATTTAAATGACACCACGAGAAACTGCACAGGACAAAAATTTAGTTTCTTCAACAAATAAGTTGCAAGAAAGAAAAGGAAGGAGAAAGGAAGCCCTATAGATTGAGACTGCAATCAATTGCAATGTATGGACCTTATTTGGATCCTAACACAAACAAATACATTGAAAACAAACAAAACATTGTACATTCAGGGAAATATGAATATTATTTGCTAATTATTATTATCAGTATATCTTTGGTGTAATGATGGTAGCATTGTTTCTTTTGGGTCCTTATTTTTACAGAAATACTGGTGGACAAAATGATACAATGTCTGCAGTTTGCATCAGCGAGGTGGGTGATAGGAAGTGACTGGGAATAGAGAGGAAACAAGGCTGGCCAAGAATTGAAAACTACTGAAGTTAGAAAACAGATTCACAAGAGTGATTAAAGTATTTATCTACTTTGTGGATGTGCGACATCTTAACTTTTTAAAGTCTAGTAATCAATTTAGAGAAGGGAAAAGATCTTTTCTACAGAAGGGTGTGAAAGGATAAGAAAAAGACACACAAGTGGCCAATAAACATTTAAGAAGATAACCTCTGGGATAATTAAAGGGACAAATTAAATCAGGAAAATACTTTGCACCTAGTAAATTGGAAAATGTCAAAAGCCTAATGATGTCCAGTGTTGGTAAGGACCTGGAAAAACAAGCACTCAAAAACATTTGATAATGACCATGGAAACGGACACTACCAATATTTGGAAGACAATCTGGTATCACGGTCAACATTTTAAAGAAAGAATTCTACTTCAAGGAATTTATCCTTCAGGTGTACTTGCTTAAGGGTACACAGAGTTATGTTCAATGATATTCTTGAACCAATGTTTATCATAACAAAGAGGGAGAAATAACTTCGAAGTCTATCAGTGGGAGAAATAAATTATGACTCCACCATTCCACGGGATTCTATACTGCCAATAAAAAGGAGATATATTCATTTCTACTGATATGGAAAGACATTCTAGCTATTGCTAAAGAGAAAGAAGAACTAAATACAGAACTGTGTATATCATATGATCTCATTTGACTAAAATAAGAGGAATAAAGTATATAATTGGTGATCAAATATATATATATTATGAATACAAAGAATTCTGGCAAAATATATATTTTTAATGTCAACATGTTAACAGCAGTTATCCTTGTAGTCTAAGATTGGATGGTTGGGGAATAAGAAGGATATTTATTTTTCACTGTGTATATTATGATTTTTTTAAAAACATGAGTCCATTATTTTTAAGTTTAAAACAAAAAATATCACAAGAAAAAATATTTGCAACATCTTAAATTCTTGAAATCAGTGATGAAAGGTCAAACACCAGTGCCTCACTCCTCTCTAAAGAAAAACAGGCAGAGATGAAAGGGAGCTCACAAAAAACATACGAAGGCCAAAAAGTACATTCTTATCCACAGTTATATACAGTGAAAAGCCCCTTCCCCTTAGAATTTAAGTTCTCCAATTGTTCTTCCCAGAGGTCACCAGTTTTATGGGCTAGTTGTGCATCCTTCTGGAAGAAATTCAATTCTCATACAACTATATGCCCACTTTTTCTAAATAAATGGTAGTATGTCATACATGGTGTTCTTAGTTTGCCAGCTGCCAGAATGCAATATACCAGAAATGGAACAGCTTTTTAAAAAGGGAATTTAATAAGTTGCTAGTTTACAGTTCTAAGGTCGAGAAAGTGTCCCAATTAAAACAAGTCTATAGAAATATCCAATCGAAGGCATCCAGGGAAAGATACCTTGATTCAAGAAGGTTGATGAAGTTCAGGGTTTCTCTCTCAAGTGGAAAGGAACATGGTGAACACAGTCAGGGTTCTTTCTCAACTGAAAAAGCATGTGGCGAACTCGGCGTCATCTGTTAGCTTTCTCTCCTGGCTTGCTGTTTCATGAAGCTCCCCCAGAAGTGTATTCCTTCTTCATCTCTAAAGGTCGCTGGCTGGTGGACTCTACTTCTCATGGCTATGTCATTCTCTGTTCTCACTGAATTTCCCATTTTCTCTGAAATGTTTCCTCTTCTATAGGATTCCAGTGAACTAATCAAAACCCATCCAATCTAATTTCTATCTAATCAAGTTTAATACCTGCATTGAGTCACATTTCCATGGAGATAACCCAATCAAGTTTCCAACCTATAGTGATGAATAGGGATTAAGATTAACGGGTGCTCCCATAAAATTGTTTAGGATTAAATCATTGCTTTTCTAGGGTAAATTAATTCTTTCAAACCGGTACACATGGTATTTCATTTGACAATGCTACTAGTGATCTTTTTATTCTGTTCTATGGCTACGTAATGGTCCACTGAACGGAGCAGTCCCCTACAAATGTATATTTGGGTTGTTTCCCTTCTTTGTCTGTTACAGACAATGCCACAGTGACCATCCTGTCCAATCATATTTGTGCATACATGGAATTGTATCTACTGGATAAACTACCAGAAGGCTACCTGCTGGATCAAAGGGTATACATGTTAAATTTGATTGATATTATGAAATTACCTTTCACCTGTTTGGAGCCTACAAAGGACCCATTACTTATATCCTTCTCAGCCAAGTATGTTTTCAGCTTTTTTCATCTTTGCCAATCTGATAGGCAAAAACAATATCTCATTTCAAACTTTCTGGTAGTAAATATAAAAAGACAAATTTTTGTATCTCCTTTAGATTAGAAATTACACTTCTAGGAATGTACCTAATGGAAATAACTAAAGATGGTGCACAAGATGTTTACTGGTTTATTGTTCATAACATTGAAAAATGGAAGCCACCTAGATACCTTAGGGGATTAGTTAATTATAGCGTGTCCATAGGATTAAATTATTTGCAGCTATTAAAAATCATGTTGTAATTCAGGGATGTTTGGTGGTATGTTCCCTTTCTTGACATCTTTTTGTCCTGCCTAAAGTTGTTGACATAGTATTATTCATTTAATGTTTTCATTTTTTTAGTTTCTCAAGTAATAAACAAATGTACAATATGGAGTAAAAAGTGAATCTCTTATCCAAGGTACTCCACTTCCTAGAAATAATTGTTGCCAACAGTTTGGTGATGAGTTTTAGATATTTTAGTAAAATGTTTCATGTATTATTTTGATTTTAATTTTCTTACCCATTCCAAGGACATTCAAACTCTACAGAAATATTTGAGGTTAAAATGGAAATTCTCCTTCTCTCCTTGGCCCTAAATTTCACTGCCTTCCCCAATATTCACCTCTAAGACTTTTAAATGTTTTAAATACTTTTAATATTTTGCAATAAAACAAAAAAAGTAAAGCTACTTTAACAACAAGGGAAGGTGGTTGCGATTTTAAATATTTTATTAGGGAAGTTTTCAAGTACATGGGAAAGTGAGAAGATACTATGATGAATTCTCATTTACTCATCTCCTAGGCTTAACAATTAATGACATTTGCCCATATTTGCTTCAGTTATGTTTTTTCTGTGCTGAAGTATTTCAAACAAGTCCCAGGCTTCATGACATTTCATCCCAGATACTTCTTTAAGAGTCTCAACTACTTAAGGACATTTTCTTAGATGACCTCAATCCTATTCATAACCCAAAAGATAATTCCTTAATATCCAATACCCAGACCATACATAGATTTCCCCACTGCACCCTAAATGTCTTTTACAGAAGGCTTTTGCAATTATTTCTCCAAAATGCTCCACGTGGCATTTCTAGTGCCTTATCATGACTTAAGGCAGAGAGCAGGAAGGTGACAATATTTAGAATAATCCAACTAACATCTTGATAACTTTTTTAAATTCCAGGTTACAAAACAGCATTTCTGAAACATAAGTTGCAGACATGATGCTCTACTGCCCCTTAATACTCAGATGTATCTTTCCTATACATAAGATACCCTTCTAGGTAACTGCAGTTTATAACCTTTAAAACCAGGAGAACATGGATCTAATACTAACATTTGATCCTCAAGTGCCATTTCAAATTTTTCCCTATTTCTTTATATTTTGAAATATTTATAGTTCCACTTATCTTCCTAAAAGAAAAATCTGACAATAAATCGCCTCTGCATCATCCCCAAAATCCAAGTTCTAGGCCTAAAGTCATTAGTTAGGCCTTCAGCCTTCAGTTATTTTATTTATCCACCCCTACCCCAAACACACTTTTTTAAAAATAAAAACTTGCTTTTTGCTCATGAAAATATGATCTTTTTGGTGATCACTGTGTTAATAATAATCTTGCTCTTTTTTTACATGAATTTTTAATTAATTTTTCTTATGCCTTTTAAGGAGAAGTCCGCTGCACAACCATTCTACAGTACAGAATATACCTAGCCATTTCCTTGATTATTCCACATTTTGCCTCCACCAACACTGATGACCACCCTAGCTAATGCATCTGTGTATTCACCTTTGATCTTCTTCCAATGTGACGGATGGGGAATAGTGTTTAGATGCTCAAGACATCCTGCCAAATTGTCTCTAGCACAGAACTCAGTTTTTCTCCCAGTGCTGCAAGAGAAGGCATTTCCCCACAGGGCCTTCAATACTAGTAATTTACCCTCTCTTTACAAAGTCAATTTGATGGTAAACCCATATGCTTTTGTTTTCTCCATTGCTGAAGTTAACTATACCCTCAATTTTGAGGAATTTGAAAGAATGATATTAAAATAGTTATTTAGCACAGTGGCAGCCACAGTTAAGTGCGTCATAAACGGGATCTATTTACATCCATCTTGATAGTTTCTCTGTCCTTTGCTGAAGGCTTGCACTCAATATGTGGTCCTATGCTATGACAGCAATTTGTTAGTTATTTCATTATTTATATATTTATTTTTAAAAAGTACTGAGTAGCTTCCATGTGCCAAGCAAGCATTGTTTTAGGTGCTGGGGAAACACCAGTAAACAATCTCTGTTCTCATGAAGCTCACATCGTAGCACAGAAATTAAACAAGTACATATTCTTGAGGTCTGCACGGGTGGGTCTTGCAGGACATACTCTATTTAATAGTGGTTAAAAGATGTGCAGAAGAGAGGAGCGATAGGTGAAAGGAGGGTTGAAATTTGAGAACCATTGAAGCAGACCGATGGGTACATGGGCATTCATCATGCTATCTTCTCTACTTAAATACGTTCTGAAATTTTCTGTAACTAAAAAAAATATGCAAGTTGCACTACTAGTGGATTGGTGCCTATGAAGATTTTCTTCTCTTTGCCTGACTGTATCTTCAAATTGTCCCTGGGATGAAAAGTTTTTTTCTCCCACTAGTGGGTGGAGGGGCCATTTCTCAACAAGTCAAGGCCCTAGGAAAAGAAGTCTGTGGGGGAAGCTATTTTATTCAGACTTTGAAGAATGCATGGGTGTGAGACTGTGATAAAGGGAATTAGGTGTGGCTGCAGCAAGGTGATTTTCTTTAGAACACTCCCCTCCCCCTTATTTTAAAGAGATGCGTAAAGTATTTAGTCTTTCGTACCCTTTCTAATACTTAAGGAATATCTCCAATAGCACGAAACTGACAAAGTCTAGGCTACGAGAATGTGCCGTTTCCACTTGAACTTTTTTTTTAAATGCTAAAAATATTACCTTTTTCTCTTAAAGCACCGTTATCATCATTGTAATGGAAAGAAGTCTCACACCCTTCTGCCCCACCTGAGGAAGAGAGGCAGACTGTCCTCCATACCTTCAGATTCCGCAGCCTCGTCCCTGGCTCCCACTGGATCCACTTCCAAAGGCTCCATGCTCCCCGCCGTTTACCGACCTGAGGCTTGCGCATGCGCTTTGGCCAATGATTGGTCGAAACTCATGCCAAGGCAGAAATGCTCCGTGGGACGCACGCGTACGGCTCACATGTACGCGGCCCCCATCAGTTGACCCTGGTGGAGGAGGTGTTGGCAGCAAGGGCATAACATTGGCACCCCTGAGTGGCGGGTACGCATGCGTGGGACTCAGGTTAGAGAGGACAAGAAAAGAACCAGCGTACTAGGTGGGTGAGAAATCGGTGGTAAACACGTGTTCAACCTCCGGGGAGGCCTCTCATCCTTTAGGTCGTTTATATTGTTAAAGTCTGGCAAGTGTGCACGGATGGGGTACATAAGACTTCCAGGCCCTTTTTGTTCACAAATCCTCATCTAACAGTCTATGACAGTTATTTAGCAGTTTCACGAGTAAAATGAAGCTTAGAAGTTAAGCATACCTCTTATGTAAAAATTCTGGATCTCAGCACCAGGTCCAAGTCAGGAGGTAAAAGCTACATAAACAAGTAAATGCTGGAGACCCCTTCTCATTAATATTAGCAGCAGCCAACATTGATGGGGGTCATTTTTGGAAGGGGAATGATGAAGAAAAGACCAGAAGGTAAAAGGAGTTGTGGTGCTTAGTTTTAGGCTGTACATAAAATGTAGAGTTTTTTTCCACAGAATATCCTTAAGCTGGCTCCAGGCATAGGCTGGCCCTGCATTCCCAATTCTAGAACCCTTGTGGTCTGCTTCAGGGACGTGGGTCAGCTTTAGACTTTCAGAGCTGAAATATCCAGGAAGCAGATCCCTGATGCAGATACAGAAGGTGTGGTACCCAGGTCTGGAGGAGACAGCCCCAGACAGATGCTGGAACACCATCCAGGTGCAGGTGAGGCAAAGGAAGGGAAGGGGGAAGCCTAAGCATTCCACAAAGGTGGAGGTGCATGCTGGGGGCAGGGACAGTCTGCTCACCTGGTACACAGCTATTCTGCCACTCATCCTGCTGTGTGTAGGCAGGCCCTCAGATCTTGCCCCATTCCCCAGGGAGAAGGGAGAAAGGAACCAGGCACAGACAGCCCCCTACCCCCAATCCGAGGGTTGAGAAAGGAGGTATAAGCCAAAGTTGGTTGCTCCCAGAACTGCCCCGTCTGGGAGCTCCCTCTCTCAGAGTCCAGTGAAAGAGCCATTATGGGGAGCTTGGTCCATTGAGGCAGCTGGGGGTGTTGAGTACTTGGGTGGATAACGAATGAAGAGCCGGTCTTCTTCTTTCCTCACCCAGCGGAGGAGTTTGGTTACTACCAAGATGGCACCAGCCTTGGTCACCAAAGGACTGAGGCAGGTATAGAGCTCGAATTTTGAGGTCACCTGGGAGCAAGGGGAAAAGAGAGTCAGATGGGTTGGGACTGGCCAATCTTGTCCACTCCAACCTTGTGCCAAACCTGCCTCTGGCAGCTTGGAAAATATACATGGCAGCAGCTCCCATGTATATGGAAGCATGTGTTGCCTGGACAATGGACTAAGGCAGGTAAGCGTCATGGCCAAGGCAGGGGGTCTCAGTTGGGCCTACGGGTCCGCTGGACTTAACAGCTTCAACGGGGTGATGCAGGGTATGCGTGAGGTGTGTAATCTCTAGGCTTCATTTGCTTATGTGTGAACTGGGGATAGGAACAACAGCAACAGTGCTTAACATTTAGCAGGCAATTCTTGTATACAAAGTCACACTGTAAGTTTCACAAATCAAAGTTGTCATCATTGGTAGTACTGGCATAATATAAGGATAAACATAAGACACAGGTAATCTGACTAGGTTATCAGCACCTTTCCCATGCCACCTCCCACTGTTCTTTCCCTTGCCCTCGCTGTTCCAGCCACACTAGGTTCTCCTTGCTGCTACTCAAACATACCTGGTTTCAGTCCTACAACACAGCCTTTATATAGTCCTTTTCCTCTGTCAGGTATACTCTTCCTCTGGATATCCAAATGGCCCACTAACTCCCCTCCTCATTCACATGCCATTTCCTCAGTGAGGCCTCCTCTGACCATCTGATTTAAAAACTGGAGCCTACCAATCTTGTTTTTTGTTTTTTTTTTCGCTGCCTGGTCTGGGAATCGAACCCGAGTCTCCTGCATGAAAGGTGAGCATTCTACCAATATCTTAGTTTTTAAATACCCTTCTCCACTAGGAAGTACAAGGGTTCCTTGGAAAAATGGCTGATTTCAGGACTGACTGCAAAGAGTAAGTATAAGATGAGCCTGGAACATCTTGTACCAGAAAGTAGAAAGTGCTCAAAGAACGATGGGGATATGTTAAAAGGATGCAAAAGCTAGCCCGGCTAAAACATAGCTATTGCCAAGTAAGTCAGCGACTTAAGCATCAAATAAATATCGGAAAAGGAATTTAGAGTGCTAAGACAAAAAAAATCTGAGTCCATACTGATGTAAATTTAAAAGCTGAATAAATAAATTGGTGAATAAAAAGTTCTTTTTTAATAAAATTCCAACCACTAAATATAGAAGGAATGATGAAGTTAGAAAAATTACTGTTTGTCAAACTCCAGAGAAATAATATTGCAGGCAAGATTAATGAATGCTAGAATCAGTGGGTGAAAATATGATGAAATACAGGGCTTCTACATAATCACCATGAGATACTTGCTAATTGCAAAGGAAAAAACACTAACTTTACAGTGGAGAAACTAGGTGGACACCACCTTGACCCAGTAATCACAGTTAACAACATCAGCACTGGGACCCGATATGATGAAGGGCACATTATTTCTGTGGTATTCTTGAGAAAAATGGAAGATTGCAATCATGAGAAAACAGACAAAGTAGAGGGGCATTCTACAATGTAACTGGCTGATACTCTTTGAAAGGGTCAATGTCATGAGAGACAAAAAGGATGAAACAATGGAGATTGGGGAGAGACAATAAATAAATCTAAGGTGTTCCTCTATTGGACCATGGACCAGTAAAAGGCAATCAGTGGTAACTGGTGAGCTCTGTGAAGTCTGTGGACTACATGTTATTGTTGCAATGAAAATTTCCTGACTTTGATAAATCACAGTGGTTATTTATTAACAACTAGGGAAACTAGGTGAAGATTTTACAGGAATTCTTCGTACTATTTTTGCAATTTATTTGTAAATCTAAAATCCCTTGAAAATAGACAGTTATACGTAATTAAAAATAAAATTATATATGTAATAGGTGCAGAATAAATGCTTTAGTATATAAACGTACACAGAGTGGCAGAGCCAGAGGGAAGGCACCATCTCTGGTGGAGTTGCCTTAACTGGCCTCCCCGAATGACCTTTAACAGGCCCACAGAAAGTAAGAGGGGCAACCCTGGGAAGATGCCAGGGAAGGATACTCTAGGCAGGGGGTGCAGCAGAGAACCAAACCTGCTATTCAAGGAGGCTAGGGCACTCATGGAGACAAAACTGAACTGGTGGCTAATGGGATCCTGCAGACACATGTGGGGCTAATGGGAAACAGCAGACACAGCATAGTTGTTAGTGGGACCTCTTGAAAGTCAAAGACACTGTACTGATTGCTAATGGAGCAGTGAAAGAATGATGGGGCTAATATAGGGCTAGTAGACACTATATTATATGATGGGGCGAATATAGGGCTAGTAGACACTGTGATTGTCCTTATGATTTCAAAGGTGTGTGCGCAATGGTGGGACAGTGTTGCAGGCAAGGGCACAGACCAGGCAAAGGTTCCATGTGCTTGGTGGAAGCTGTTATGGCCGGAGACAATGTAATAGAGGGAGAAGTGGTAAATTAACTCACTGAAAGCCCTATCAACTCACCCAGGCCAGCAGTGTCTCCTTCTCAGCCACGTGGTAAATGAGGCGTAGGGGCCGGGAGTTGCTGTGGAGGCGTGCATGCAGGCGGTGGTACAGGTCTGACAGTCGCTGCCGTTCCTCCTCTCTGCTGTATGGGGCCTCTAGCTCAGGGCTGCCATGGTGAAGGGAGGCAGGGGACCAGTCAGTCCAGGCTTTTTTGGTTAGCCCATCTTCCCTCTCAGTCTAGGGATTTCAATTAAATTAGGGATCTTAGCCTCCCCCATTAGACTTGAGGAGTCTCAGTGGTTGGAGGCCTTAGACTACGGGAGTCCCTGAGGACGGGGCCCACTTCCTTAAGAACGGGGAATTCCTTGAGGGTGGAAGATGAGCCTCCATCTTCAGAGACCAATTCTATTCCATCTTTCCAGAGAGTCTGTTCTATGAGATGCTGAGCCTTCCCTGTCAAACAAGCCTTCCTCCCACCCAGCCATTTGCCTATGGGGTTAGGGCCCACCTGGTAAACTGGGGCAGCTGGCGGTGGTGGTCAGGGATGTCCAGAGGTTTATAGAGGAAGTGCCGGAGGCCAGGTGCCCCCACAGCCTGCACACTGTAGGGTGGGGCATTAGAGAAGCCGACAGCCTCCCCGAGGGCACGCATTGCACCAAGGGTACGCATTCCATCTTCAACCTGGCGCCGACAGGTGGCCATGGCATGGAAGGCCTCACGGTCAGTGCCAAGCAGCAGCAGGCAGATGGGCATGACATCCAGGCGGGCCACATAAGCGTAGAAGAAACAATCGGGGTTGAAGCGGGGTAGGCATACAGGTGCCCATGCCTCACCCGCTGCAAATGCCGGTGCACCCATCCACTCGAGCAGCAACTGCAGGTCAGCTGGGTCCAGCCGACACTCAGCCAGCACCGTCCGCTCCTGGGCTGCAGTTACCAATCGACTACTGACTGCCAGCACTGACAGTGCCAGGCCGGGTACTGTGCAGCGTCGCAGCAGTGCGCCCAGTGCATCTCGCAGTGGGCGTGCGAGGGGCACACAGCGCACAGCACCCAAGAGCAGTGAACCTGGGTCCCGCTCCACACTGTCTAGAAGTCGGTCCAGTGTGCGCTCTGAGCCAGCTAGCAGGCGGCGTAGGTCATAGTTCTGCTTGTGTGCGAAGATGCGGGCCACACTTGCACGTGTCAGTGTGCTCACAATCTGTGCATGTACAGCTAAGAGCTCCTCCCGCAGCTGGGCTGCCGACTGAGGAGTGCGTGACACAGCCACCAGCAGCAGTGGGCCCTGCTGTAGGAACACCAGCTTGTGGTCCTCTGGGGGGAGGGAAGGGGCAGGGCAGGGGATGAAGAGGTGTCAGGGGTTGGTTGGGGGGTATCAGGCAGGGTTCTTCTACCCCCTTTCCCTAATACAAACATACCAGCCTGAGCCCACATGGTCACTCTAGGGGCACCCTGACTGGGGTAAGGGCAAGCTGGGGTAGTCTAGATGTTTGGAGAGACATAATGGGATGGTCCAAGGATCAGGTATGTTAGACATAGCACGGAGTTGGGGGAGATGGAACAAGGACTGAGACAGAACCACAAAGACATCCAAGTCAGCTAAACACATGGTCAGCCCAACCCAGCCCCTGCCGTCACACTCTCAGGCAACAAGGAAGCATCCAGCCAGTCCTTTAGATCCAAGGAGTCAGTTAGTCACTCAGAATCCAGCTGGCCAAACAAATGGACTCCCAGAGAGAAAGCTATACCCTTGGCTTCCTGGCTCCACACAGTGACTACCCCTGGCTGGGTGGACAGACCTCCATTCACTCAGCCATATCCCCAATCACTGCCCCCAAACAGCCTCCCTTCCCGTTTGCTCACCAGCATAGATGGCACGGATGGCATTGCCTGCACTCTGCACGAAGGATACCAGAGCTGTCATCACACCCATGGTAGCTGACAGCGCCTCCACACTCCCATATCGTGAGTAGATGGGCTTGCCGGCCTCACTCAGCACAAACACGTGCTTCCGCTGGCTGCGCCAGTCCTCATCACTGGGGTCCCCGCCCTGACCTCCAGGGCCACTCTCAGGGCCACCCATGGGACTACTCTCAGGGGCTGCAGGATGCCAGAGCTCACAGGTGCCTGATGGGGCCTCTGACTGAGTCGGTGATGACAGCAAGCTGGATGACTGGTCTTTGTCCCCGGATCCTAAAAGGAAGTCCCTGGTGGGTAATCTGCCTGTGGAACCCTACTCCCCAAATCCCATGTTCCAAAGGACCCCCCAAATCCCTGCAAGCCCCCAAATCTTTACATGTTGACACAGACCTCCAGATATCTCCCCTCTCCACCAATAACCACTGATTGCCCTAGGAACCCCAGTGATATCCACTAACACACTCAGGTTTCAGTGATTCCCCCAATACCTCAATAATCCTGTATTCTCTCATTGTCATTCACTACATACTCCATGTTCTCCCAAACCAATTTGATTGCCTTCAACCACCACTAATTCTCGAGTCCTCAAACCACATTGCCTCTGAATGAACATCATTAATATCCTTGTTTTCAACAATCTTCCATGAACTCCTCTGACCCCTTATTTATTCTCACTATATCTAATCATCCCTTAATAAGCATTAATATCCAATAATATCTGGATTTTTAGTGCTCCCTGAATGACCCCAACCCCTCATTTATTCTTACTGATACCTATTGATTCTTGATGACCTCCACTGACTTCCTTGATCTTCCATTTGTAGTCTCAGTCATGTCCACTAATTCTCCCAATGACTGCCGTTAATATTCACTAATACAGGGATCTTCAGTAATTCTTTAATCACTCCTCTAATCCACCATTTACTCCCTCTGATGTCCACTAACACCCAATGACCCTACATTAACATCACTAACACCTGGGTCTTCAAAAACTTTCAGTGACCTCCCTGACAGTTTATTCTACTTCATGTCCACTGACCCTTCCCCAACAGTGACCACCATGAACCTCCACCACTCCAAGGATTTCAGTGATCTCCATGGACTCCTCTGATCCCACTTTAATTCTCACTGACATCTCCCACCCCATGACCATTATTAATCTCCCTCACACCCAGGAGTTCAGTGACCTCCACTGACTTCCCTAATTTATTCCCATTGATGGCCATCTGATTCCCCCAATGACAACCATTGTTATCCATCCACTTGCATCTGTGTCAACAGTTTTCCCCTAAAATCACAATCACCTTTTTTCTCACTGACATTCACTGACCCACCCACCCCCAGTTGTCCCCACCTAATGAGTGCCATTAACTGAAAATAATTCCCAAGTCCTCAAAGAACTATCCTCCCCATTTATTCTAAGGATGTTCACTGATTCCTCCCAATTATCCCATTAGCATCCATTAATTCTAAAGTGATCAATGACTCCCCAGTGAACACCTTTATACATCCACTAACACCTGGGTCACTGATTCCAGCGTTCCACATAATCTCATAGATGTCCACTGTCTCCTCTCCCACTGATCATCATTTACATCCACTAAATCTGGTTCCTTAAAATACCCCACAAGCTCCATCTATCCCCCAAATCCACCACTGACTGTTCAATAATGTAAGTACTTTAAGTGCCCGGTGACCCTCTTTCCCATCTTACCACTGAATAGTTTTCCTTTGGCCTTCTTGATTCTTGATCCCTCACTGAAGTAAACATCCTAAATCACCAATGACCCTCTCTGACACCACCTGATCCCTTTTTGATTCCTCAGTGATCTAAACTCACATGAAGTCCCCAATGAACATCCACTGACATACACTGAATCACCTTCCATTAGTGATAAGCTATACCATGAGTTCTCAATAACCTCCTACTAAACCTACCAGCTATGGTTTAAGCTACTGCGCTGGATCCCAAGAGATTCCTCACTGCTCTAAGACCGCTCCAACAAAGACAACCCCTCGGGATTTATTCCAAGATGCCCGTGAGGGGAGGTCTTACCTGTTTCCTCCACGTGCCTGTCGCTGGGATCCAGGTGGTCCCTCTGAATCTCACTGGGGAACCGCGGGGCTTCCAAGTCCTCGGTACCCCCGGGGGCTGGGGCAGCAGCATCTCCTCCGACCTCCATCTGCACATCCCTGAGTTGTAGGACGGGAAGGGGACTGGGAGTGACTGGCAGCAAAAGAAACTTCTTAAATGCCTTTAACGAGCCCCGCCCCCGTAGACACCATCCTAGCGCCCGTTTCACCATGGGTTTCAACAGAATGAGACATTCAAAAGCATGACCAAATACTAGCACCTCCCCACACTCTCCGGATAAAAGAGGTTCTACTTGGCCTCTAGAAATAAAGATACATAAACACCTGTTTTAACCGGACACCATTACTTCCCGTAGGGGCAGCAGCATCACATTTCCGGATGGGGCAGCTGTCTCGCCACACTTCCGGGTGCGACGCCGCTCTAGCACATTTCCGGTTCCGGCGCTTCATTCAGTTCCCGCGGTATCCCCATTCTCTCTCTCCGCCCCTACAGGTGCTCCCTCACGTGGAGATGGCGCGCGCCACTCCAGAGCCTACATCAGATCTGGTCGGGAATCCAGTGAGCCCTGCCTGACCTCCTCTCCTCGGGTTTGGCTGGAGCTCCTACCGAGGAGCCCGCACGCCTCTGATGACGGTCGGCAGGAGGTGGACGCGACTCTCACTTAGCCAATCCCGGAGTAGAGAGGGCGGAACCGCCTCCGTCCTGGCCCAATCGAAAGAACCCGGCTACCCGCCTGCCGCTCCGCCCCCGCAACGCCTGACCAGTCCGGAGCGCTGGATTGCATCTGCTGCCGCCAATCACTTGACTGACACCTCCCCCGACGGACCAAGAGAAGCTCAAGCCGCTTCTCTTCACTCCAGTGCGTACGCTGCCCGAGTCCTGACAGATACCCAAGTCCTAGCAATAGTCCTGCTTCCCCATAACCGAGGCTAGGTCACTCTCCCTTATCCGCCGTGTAAAGCGGAGGTGTCGGGTGAGGAGGAGTGAGATCTGGGCAGAGGGAATGCTTGAGAGACAGTCGACGCTTCCAATCGGAGTGCTGTGCTTTACCTGGCCAACCTATAGGAAACGCAACCTAAAGTAGAAGGCGGTCCTCTCAGAAGTAGGAAGTATTCTAGATCTCTCTGGATCCAGCCAAAGGGCTCGGCGGCCTTTGGAAAAAGGGCAGCGCGACGCGTGGATAACCTTGTGGTACCGGAACGTGGGGTTGTGAAGGAACAGACCAGGCTAACCAGTGCCCAGACCGGCCACTGGCCCGGGCGCGTGCATTGCTCTGTGGGTGGAGCTATGAAGATTAGGGCCTCCCACCAAACCCCGGTTGGCTGAGGAAAGCGTGTGGCCTGCGTGCGCCGCCATTGGCTGGACGAGGGTCAGGCGCGGCGATTCGGGTGCGTGGACTGTCCCGCTGGAGGGTGTCGGCGCTGGCTTAGCGGGAGGAACCCTGCGCCCGGGCTCGGCCTTCCTATCCCGGGGGTCGCCCCTGGATGCCGCAGCCGTCCTGGCGGGCACTTCTAGTGTGAGGGCGCGCGGGTGCGAACGCGCTGGGTGTGGACTCGCCACCGCCTCTGCCCTGGATGACTCTGAATATGTCTCTTCCCGCGACTCCCCCTCAGTCCTCGAGTCTCTCTTTGGGTGTCTCTGTTTTCCGGTGTCTCTGCCGTCTCCTTCCTTACCGCTTCATTTGTTATCTCGGTCACTTTCTCTGGTAGGTCTCTGCCTGTCTTGGTGTCTCTCCGTCTGTCTTTATTTTCTTTCTTCCGTGTGTCGCTTTCTTCCTCGGCCTCTTTTTTCTGACTGCACTCCTGCGCGCCTGCCGCCCGCCCGGAGCCCCAGCGGCAAAGCCCCTGAGGAGGGGCCTAGTGGAGCCCGCCGTTCCATCTCTGGCCGGAGTTCTGTGCCCTCCGGGGGTGGCGGGGTAGGGGGCACGGGGGGACGTGGAGAGAAGCTTGCAGCCCTGGGCGGGGCTGGAGGGGCCGGAGGGGCGGCCGCGCGCCCCTCGCTGGACTCTCCGCCGCGGGCGACCTCGAGCGCCTTGGGTGCGGGGAGGTGGGAGGATGCCGCGTGGGAGCGAGGGCACGAGGACCTGCCGCGGGGGCGCGGGGGAGGCCAGCGGGACTGAAGGCCTCCTGGGTGCGTTTCCCCACAGGTGAAAGAACCAGTTGAAGTTGTAGACCCCTTCCCCTCTGAGAATGACAGGAGAGTGCTTAGCGTACTCTGAGCGATTGCTAGGTATGATAATTAATTACACTATAATTAGGGTAATAAATACCGAATGCTAATATAGTATCACATGCCTAATATTAATAAATAGATAAATGATGAAATATACAAAATATAGTTTATATACAATAGTAACAATATGTTTATGTGCATACAAAATATATTTACCTTATAAGCTTAGAAACACGATATATGATAAACGTAAAAATAAGTGCAATAAATATAATTAAAACATATGCATATGAAACAAATATAACACGTAAAAGAAAACAATCTATGTAATTCTGTTAAGTGTGTATGTGGGATAATATTTAATATTTTCTATACAATATGGATACTACATAATAAATGTGAAGTATAGCAAACAATATATATTTTAATTATGATTATATAATAAAATGGACATAAATATAACATAAAACATAATGGTAAGCATAGCATGGTTATTATGACAGCAAAGTTGAATTAGTGTGCTGAGGGCTGTGGCCTCCGGAGCTGGGTAAGGCACCCTCCCCCTTTCCCAACACTCTACTTGTTCTCTTTGGTGGACTGAATTGTGCACTCCAGCTTAGAGCCATTCTTGGTCTTGATCCCTGTTCCTGCCAGTGTGAAAACACTGTAAAAGCTCTTTGAAGGTGTCTTCTTGGGTGAAGATGTGGCCCAAGTGAAACATTCAGAAACAGACACAGCAAGCCAAGAGGAGCCAGAAGTCACAAACTGAAAGAGAACAGAGGATCTTGTCACATGACAGAGGGGGCCACGTGAGCCAAGGAACCCCAACGATCTTGGCAGCCAACGCTGAAATGTTACACACTTTAGGGAGAAAGCATCAATTACTGACACCTCGATTTTCAACTTCTAGCTTTTAGCATCACAACTGTGAGCCAATAAATTCTTATTGTTCAATCCAGTGCATTGTAGCTGCCTGGCAGACCGAGAAACCTCGTCTGAGTTTCTTTCCTCACCTGTGCTGTGGGGATGTTGGTAGGGGTACTACATCACTGAAATGAGCCTGAGAGATTAAATGACTCAATGTGCATAAAAAAGTACTACAACAGTGCGTGACAAATGGTAGCTTTCAGTAAGTGTTAGATGTTATTTTTGTTAGATATTATTATGGCTATTATAATTACTTGTTAATTATGCTATGTAGGGTAGGCACTAATTAGAACATTATGAAATTAATATACCATGAACAGAATCTTGTACATTATAGTACACATTCATTATAAATTATTGTATCTTATATTTACTATAAGGTATTTATAGTATTTAATTTACATTAAACAATACCTAATATTATATACCTTAAAACTGTCATTTCAGAACATTGAGTGCTCGATATGTGGAAGACATAATGTGGTATAAATTTCTACTCAGCCATATGTACCCTTAGGAAGCCAGCCAGACAACTCTCCAGGCAAATAGACAGACCTCCAGCTGAACATATAAAGACTTAGACAGATAAATGGAGATAGATTGCCCCTTTGCCAGCCAGTCAGGTGTCATGTCTCTGTGACTTGATTGGTATTATTATATGTTAAAAGTTTTAGATTATATATAGATATTTATAGATGTTGTCTTTTCATATAATTTATTGAATGTCTGTCCTGTGTTTCAACAAAACCATACTGGACACACACAAGCAAGCACACACACACACAAAAAAAAACCATATCAAAATTAGACTCTTAGAATTCTTGCTGACTTGGTCTGTGAACTTTGATGTTTGTTTTTCATGGAAAACGGTAGGGCTACGAAACAGTTATGCAGTTTCTTATCTGAAATCATTGCTGTCAAATATGTTCTAACTTCACACTTTTTCTGTCTTTAAAAATGGAATTAGGTGTATATGCCATATGTTATATAACACTCCAGCACGGTCCAGGCAATACCCTGCAATTAAACTCATAATTTCTGAGCGAAATATTTGGTTATTTCCACTAAGGGAGATGAACACTAAGCCACCTTGTGTTCATTCAGTTCAGGTTTTGTTGCCAAGTGGGTTCTTAAAAAAAATTTTTAGAGCTTTTTTGGATTTTAGAACTATAGTTATAAAATTATGGCCGATATTAGTGTTTAATATTTGATAGTTCTCTGTTTTAGACATAATTTCTGCACTGAAATAAGAGAAATGGGAGAAGATATAAGGGGCATAGAAACATCCCTGGCATGTCTGCATGTCTGCCTTTTTTTTTGGTCAGAAAAGCAAAAATATCTCTAGAAACCTCCCCAACAGATTCCTGGTTATGGCCCGAATGTATGTATTATGTACAAAGGACCTACAACGTCTGGAGAAACAGAAAATATTTTTTTATTTCGTTTTTTGCAGATTGAAGATATCATTGACATGTATATTCACCTGTATTTCTCAACTTTGTGGATACCATAAAGGTAGGTCCCAAGCAGACCCCAGCTGCAAGTGAGTCTGGGAATCGGGAGTAGTATTCCTGATTATATTGGACCTATCTGAATCTGTCACCTAGGGCTGGTATGTTGCCAACCCAACCAAATCATTGTTCCACCGTCAAGGACAGTGATGATGTAGATGTTGGATGGGTGACAGTTTCTGAGCCAGATACCTACCATGGACCAGTGGTAGATGCTGTGAGGGTTACAAAATAGCATAGTGGTGGGACTTACAATGTAGCAGACGTTTTATTAAAGTTATCAGAAATTATGCAGTCCAGAATTCTCTTTAAAGGGCTGACTGTGGGATATTGTACAATTATTTCAAACATAGTTTGGTTTCTAAAAAACTTTTGAGAGTGCCTTATCCACAAAACAACATCATCTTTATGGTATTTTTTCCTTGTTGAGTGAAAAAAATATCTATTGAGAAGTAATTATTGTTGCATGGCAAATCACCCCCAAAATTTATTGGATTAAAGCAATAATATTCATTTTATTATCTCTTACAGAGTCAGGAGTTTGAGACAGGCTCCTAGTTTATGTTAAATAGTTTGTTTAAGGTATACTTATAAATGAAATATCTGGGTCAAAGTGTATATACATCTATTACTGTACTAAGTGTATATACATTTATTTCTGTACTAAATAGTGGTAAACTATTTTACCAAAGAATTTGTATTAATTTACACTCCCATCAGTAGTATCTAAAGGTTCACATTACTTCAAAATCTAGCCTAATTTGGTAATAGACTTTTTTATTTTTAACAGATTGGGCTGTTGTATATTGTATTGTGATTTTGTGTTTCCTTTTTATTATTGAAGGTCGACACATTTTCATATGTTATCAGTTATTTGTATTTCCTGTTTTGTGAATTGCTTGACTCTTTTACTCATTATTAGTTTCGGATCATTGTCTTTATCATGTTAATCATAGGATTTGTCTAATATATTATAGATACTAGGCCTTAATTATTTTTCTGCTCTGTGGATTGGTTTTTATCTTTTCCTTATTATATTGTGAAATATAAAATGCATATTGAAAAGGTCATAAAATACAGATGTACAGTAAAACACAGTTATATGGGGGACACACATGTAAGGAGACAACTAAATTGTGAAAAACATTGCAGCTCCACAAGGAGCCCTCTTTGAGTTATTCCAATTATCTATCTCCCTTCTCCCTAGATTTATATTTAGGTTAGATTTAGGGAGGAGGTAAGGATATGGGTAAGGACTAATTTTAGTGTGAAGTTTAGGATTGTACTAAAGATTAGTAATATATTTAGAATGAATGTATGGGTTAGAATAAAGATAATTCTAGTGAGATTATGTTTCTGGTCAAAAGTAAGTGAAAATGGTAGAAAAAATTTCTGTCATTCTAAAAGAGTACATGTATCACCATGAACTGAATGTTTG
Organism: Tamandua tetradactyla; assembly: GCF_023851605.1. Taxonomy (NCBI): domain Eukaryota; kingdom Metazoa; phylum Chordata; class Mammalia; order Pilosa; family Myrmecophagidae; genus Tamandua; species Tamandua tetradactyla. The sequence goes on along the minus strand of NC_135342.1, from coordinate 72,097,056 downwards.
TACAAATGTTGACATTAAAGATTTTTCTGGTGAGGTCATAGACGGAAATGATGAACGTGTTATAAAGTGGCAGAGAACTTGGTGAAATTGTGTTCCAGTGTCAGATGAAAAGCAGAATGTTAGATTTCCCAGCTAAGTGTAGAAGGTGAAGTTTGGTTTCTCCTTGCTGCATATAGTAAAGATGAAGTAGGAAAGGGGTAACTGAGGACTGAAATCTTAAGCACAGAGAAATCAGCAATTGATGATTTAGAAAATTATCCACCTCCCCAGATAGCAGGCTCTGAGACTAGGGCCAGAAATAGCTCTCGCAGGGCCCTCCCTGAGCTTCCAGAAAATGAGGCCCCAGAGAGCAAGACCCCATGCCAGGTTATAGCTGAACTACCCTTTGCTATGGAGATTAGGCATTTAACTCATCAATCCAGTCAGCCATCTCGGAGGAAGTCAGGATTGGAAAAACATGTATCCAGGAAGAATCTGTGGAAGATCCATTTGTCTGATGATTCAGATCCCCTTGTACTGCACTCAAAATCAACAAGATTTTTGACAATTTTGTTTGAACACAAGTTCTGTAGCCTTGATTGAAAAGGATGGAGATGGAAAAAAAATTAAAGAAATGCAATGTCAAGGGCAGAACCATGGAAGCAGAGGTCTAGATTGAAGAAGTCTCCTCAGCCAAGAGAAAGGGAAAGTCTATTGACTGAATGTCTGTTGGCAGTTATTTTAGAGCAGTTCTGCTTGTAACTTATTCCCTTAGCTTGTCCTTCTAAGATGCCTTTTTTTTCACATTCATTTCTGAAGAATACTCTTGCTTCATAAAGAATTTGGCACTGATAGTTCTTATACGTGCCTTCTGCCCTGGTGCTTGGAGTAACTGGCCCTTCTGCTCTGATGTTTGAAGAGAGTTTGCTGCCACATCAGTGCTCAGATTGGGTGGGGTACATGCCCCAGCATTCAGGGAGAATGTGGCTGCCAACCTGGTGCTTGAAGAGGGCGGGATCTACAGCCCAATGTTTGAAGAGAGCATGATGCTGCCCCAGTGGTTGGAAAGGATGGGGCTGCCACTCCCACAGGTCTGGAGGATAAAGCATTGATCCGTAGATGACTGTCAGTCCTTGGAGTCTAGTGGAGTTTGCCTTGTTGGGTTTTGGACTTGCTTGGATCCTGTGGAATGGGAAAGTCTGTTCTATGCCTATCCCACAGTTTTATTTTGGGGGATGGAGAGGAATTTTGCCCCAGGATGGAATACCCTATAATGGTTTTGAATGGGGCTTTTGACATAGAGTTGATACTGATATGTTTTAAGACTTTTAGAATGTTGTAATGAGGTGACTATATTTTACAAATAGGAAGAGCTTGTCCTTTTGGGATCCAGATGTATTGAATTATGTTCCTGTGCTGGTTTGAAATGATGTCTGTACCCTAGAAAAGCCATGTTTTAATCCTAATCCCATGTTGTAAAGGCAGCTGTTTCTTCTAATCCCTGTTCAGTATTGTATGCTTGAAACTGTAATTAGATTATCTCCCCGGAGATGTAATTTAATCAAGAGTGGTTGTTAAACTGGATTAGGTAGAGGCATGTCTCCACCCATTTGGGTGGGTCTTGATTAGTTTCTGAAGTCCTGTAAAAGAGGAAACATTCTGGAGAATGAGCGATTCAGAGAGAGCAGAGCAGAACAATATGGCCATGAAAAGCAGAGTTCACCAGCCAGTGACCTTTGGAGATGAAGAAGTAAAATGCCTCTCGGGGTGCTTCATGAAACAGGGAGCCAGGAGAAGAAGCATGACGCGTGCTCGTCATGTGCCCTTCCAGATGAGAGAGGAACCCTGACTGTGTTCATCATGTGCTTTTCCAGATGAAAGAGAAACTGTGACTGTGTTCGTCATGTGCCCTTCCACTTGAGAGAGAAACCCTGAACTTCATCAGCCTTCTTGAACCAAGGTGTCTTTCCCTGGATGCCTTAGATTGGACATTTCTGAAGACTTGTTTAATTGGGACATTTTCTCGGCCTTAGAACTGTAAACTAGCAATTTATTAAATCCCCCTTTTAAAAGCCATTCCGTTTCTGGTATATTGCATTCTGGCAGTTAGCAAACTAGAACAGTTCCCCATAGAGACATGTTCTTTTCTTAATCTTTGTTCCTGTGGATGTGAACCTATTTGTACATAAGACCTTTGAAGATGTATTATTAGTTAAGATATGGTCAAATTGAATCAGGGTGAGTCTTAATCTAAGTAACTGGGGACCATTTAAAGAGGAAATTCAGATCCAATTAGAGAAAGCCACAGGAAAAAGCCAGAGTCAGAAGAAGCCAAAGAGTAGAGTGATATTGTCATGTCTGCCATACGAGGACTGCCATACAAGAATGTTGGTACCCCTGAGAGAAAACACAACCTTGCCAACATCTTAATTTTGGACTTCTGGTCTTCAAAACCTTGAGACAAATTCCTGTTGTGAAGCCAGCCAGTATGTGGTACTTATTGTAACAGCAATGGCAAAGTGAGGCAAATCTCTTGCCTCGCCTATTCAACCCTCCTTATTATGCCAGAATCTCTGGCAACCATTGATCTAGTTTTGCCTTTCCATAATGTCTTATGGTTGGAGTCATAGAGTATGTAACCCTTTTGCTGACTTCTTTCACTTAGCAGTGTTCACTTTTGGTTCATTCAGACCTTTTCTTGGCTTGATAACTCATTATATTTTATTGCTGAATAATATTCCATTGTATTGATGTATCACAGTTTGTTTCCAGTTCTTGGCAATAATGAATAATGCTACTATAAACACTCAGCAGTAGGTTTTTGTGAGAATATAATTTTTCAGATCAGGTAAACTAGGAATAAGATTGCTGGGTAATGTAAGACAGTGTTTCATTTTGTAAAAAAGAGACAAACTGCCTTCCAAAGTAGCAGTACCATTTTGCATTTCTACCAGTAATGAATGAGAAATCTAGTTGCTCTGTATGCTAACCAACATTTGGTATTGTCTGTGTTTGGATTTTCACCATTCTTTTTTTTTTTTTTTTTCATGGGCAGGCACCAAGAATTGAACCCAGGTCTCCGTGATGGCAGGCAACAACTCTACCTGCTGAGCCACCTTGGCCCGCCCTCTTCTTTTTTTTTTTAACACGGGCAGGCACGGGAATCTAACCCGGGTCCTCAGGCATGGCAGGCAAGCACTCTTACCTGCTGAGTCACCGTGGCCTGCCCTTCTTTTTTTTTTTAATGCAATTTTATTCAGAGATAAATAACATATAATCATCCAAAATATACAATCAGTGGTTCAAAGCGTGATCACACAGCTGTGTATTCATCACCACACCACAATCAATTTTCATTACTTCAAGAAAAAAAAGAAAATCCAAATCTCCATTTTTTTCTTAACTTTTTTTTATTGTATAATATAACACATACACAAGCAAAGAAAGAAAAAAGCAATGGTTTTCAAAGCACTTTTCAACAAGGAATTATAGGATAGATTCCAGAGTTTGTCATTGGCTACCATACCATCCTCTCAGATTTTTCCTTCTAGCTGCTCGGGAATATAGGAGGCTAGAAGAAATAAATATTTTTTTTATCATCACAATTGGCTTTTTTTTTGTGAAAAATAACATATATACAAAAAAGCAACAAATTTCAAAGCATAGTACAACAATTAGTTGTCAAACAGATAGATTACAATTCTGCAATTTTAGGTTTTTACTTCTAGCTGCCCTAAGATATGGGAGACTAAAAGAAATATCAAATTTAATGACTCAGCAATCATATTCATTTGTTAAATCCTACCTTCTCTGTATAACTCCACCATTTCCTTTGAACTTTCTATCTCTATCTTTAGGTGTATTTGGGCTATGGCCATTCTAACTTTTACATGTTCGAAGGGGCTGTCAATAACACAGGGTAGGGAGATGGAACTAGCTGATGTTCTGGAGAAGCCAGGTCCTTATTTTGTCCAGAGGCCTATCTGGAGGTTGTAAGTTTCTGGAAAGTTACCCTAGTGCATGGAAACTTTGTAGAATCTTATGTATTGCCCTAGGTGTTCTTCAGGATTGGCAGGAATGGTTTTGGTTGGAGTTTGGTAAGTTATGATAGGTAGCAATGTCTTAACTAAAGCTTGCATAAGCATGACTCCCAGAGTAACCTCTTGACTCTGTTTTAACTCTCCCAGTCACTGTTACTTCATTAGTTATACTTCTTTCCCCTCTTTTAGTCAGTATGGAATTGTTGATCCCACAGTGCCAGGGCCAGATTCATCCATGGGAGTCATCTCCCATGCTGCCAGGGAGACTTTCACCCCTGGATGTCATGTCCCATGTAGGGGAGAGGGCAGTTATTTCCCTTGCAGAGTTGGGCTTACAAAGAGTGAGGCCACATCTGGACAACAAAAGAGGTCTTCCAGAAATAACCCTTAGGCATACCTAAAGGTAGATTAAGCTTCTCCGTTACCTACATAAGCTTTCCCAAGAGTAAGTCTCAAGATCAAGGGCTGAGCCTATTGATTTGGTGTCCCTAATGTTTAACACAGTATCAGGGGATTCCCTGATTTAAAGTTTAGTAGTTCCATATTTTTTTCCCTATTCCTCAAGGGACTTTGCCAATACTTTTTGAATATCTGCTTAGTATACTCTAGAATGTATCCAGGCATTACATTAAGCTATACAGGATTAAAGGCCCTCATTCTTATTCTGGGCTCCCTGTATTTCGGTTGTTCAAATGAGCTATACAGACAGGTTGAGTTAGATTATGTGCTACAGAAAATGTAGATTCCAGAAAAAATAAACCTTTCTTCCTTTGGTCTCAGAGTAGGTGCAGTTCTAAAATGTAGATGTATCCCTTACCCCTGGGTTCTGAATTACTTTTTTCCCGACCTGATTGGCTTTGTTCTTATCTCCAAATGCCGTGTTACAGATCTATGAAACAGCCTCTCAAAATCCAGAACTAATAATTACCACTCCAGACTTAATGTGTCTGCTATAAGGGTTAACAATCTAGGCCCCTATTTTCTTATAGGCATTTTCTAAAAGAGAACATAGAATAATTGTTCTTTTATTTCTGGCTTTTTATTTTGCATCACCAAATGTCCCACAGATTCATTCACATCGTTGCATGCCTCATGACTTTGTTCCTTTTTGTAGTAGCACGATATTAGATCATATGGATCCACCATTGTTCACCAGTCTACTTCTCAGTTAGTGCATCCTTCAGCCACCTGCATTCATTAGGCATTAAATATAATGCCCAATGTCCACAGTCCATCCACAGTCTCAATTTTGGGTAATTTCATTATTCCCAAGAGAAAGAACCAGTAAACACACACTCACCAAATAGGAAATCTAAGCCTCTCCTTAACTTTTGTCCCTCCCCTCATTATTTACCTCTGTGGTTGCTGAGGTACTGCTGATGTTTTCCTGTTAAACATAGCCCATAACATGTAATAGCAGTTCCATAACATGCAATAGCAGTTTCCTCCTTGTACCCTAGACATAAACATTCTTTGTACATGAATCATACCTTTGAAGTAATTCTTGCAATAACTAATTTATATTTCTAGTGTTAATCAGTGGGACACATAGATGTATAAAACCCTTTCAATTTTGTTCATCTTCAATATGGTAATATTATGTGTAGACCCATTAGAGAACCACCTTCACTTCTATCCCCTTACGTTGGAGTTGAACTGCATTAGCTAATCATTCACCCATCTCTAACCTCTATGTATCTCTAAATCCCATATATTCTGTATTATAAGCCTCTGATTTTACCTTTACCATGGTCATAAAAATGGATTCATACAGTATCTATCCTTTTGTGTCTGGCTTATTTCGCTCAGCATTATGTCCTCAAGGCTTATCCATCTTATCATGTGCTTCAGGATATCGTTTTGTTTTACTGCTGCATAATATGCCATTGTATGTATATACCGCATTTGTTGATCCACTCATCTGTTGATGGGCGTTTGGATTGTTTCCATCTTTAGGTGATTGTGAATAATGCTGCTATGAACATGGGTGTGGCAAATGTCTGTTTATGTCACCGCTTTCAGCTCTCCTGGGTATATATCAAGTAGTGTTATTGCTGGGTCAGAGGGCAACTCGATGTTTAATTTCCTCAGGAATTGCCAAACTGTCCTCTATTACGGCTGTACCATTATACATTCCCATCAGCAGTGCGTAAGTGTCCCGATTTCTCCACATCATCTTCAACATTTATAGTTTCCTGTTTTATAGCAGCTATTCTTATAGGTGTGAGGTGGTACCTCATTGTAATCTTGATCTGTATTTCCCTTATAGCTAATGAAAATGGGCATCTCTTCATGTGCTTTTGAGCCATCTTCAGAAAAAATTCCTATTCATACCTTTAGCCCATTTTATAATTGGGTTGTTTGTCCTTTTGTTGTTGAGTTGTATGATTTCTTTATTTTAAAGGATATCAAACCTTTGTCCGATATGTGATTTCCAAATATTTTCTCCCATTGAGTTGACTCCTCTTCATATCTTTTACAAAGTCTTCTGAGGTGCAGAAGCGTTTGATTTTGAGGAGTTCCCATTTATCTATTTTTTCTTTTGTTGCTTGTGCTTTGGGTGTAAAGTTTAGGAAGCTACCTCCTCTTACTAGGTCTTGAAGATGTTTCCCTACATCTTCTTGTAGCAACTTTATGGTGCTACTTCTTATATTTAGGTGTTAATCCACTTTGAGTTAATTTTGTATAGGGTGTAAGATAGGGGTGCTCTTTTATTCTTTTGGTTGTTGATATCCAGTTCTCCCAAGCCCATTTATTGAAAAGACTGTTTTTTCCTAGTTCAGTGTATTTGGGGGCCTTGTCAAAAATCAGTTGACCATAGAATTATTGGTCTACTTATACACTCTTGATTCAATTCCATTGGTCCATATTTCTTTTGTTGTGCCAGTACCATGCTGTTTTGATCACTATGGCTTCATAAAGTTTTAAAGCCAGGATGTGTTAATCCTCTCACTTTGTCCATTCTTTTTTGGATGCTTTTAGCTATTCGGGGTCTCTTTCCCTTCCAGATGAGTTTTGTAACTAGTTGTTGGAATTTTAATTGGTACTGCATTGAATCTGTAGATCAATTTTGGTAGAATTGACATCTTAGCTATATTTAACCTTCCTATCCATGAACAGGGAATGTCCTTCCACCTGTTTAGATCTTTGATTTCTTTTTGCAATGTTATGTAGTTTTCTGTGTACAAGTCCTTTACATCCCTAGTTAAGGTCATTTCTAAGTACTTGACTCTTTTAGTTGCTATTTTGAATAGAATTTTTTCCTTAACTGACTCCTCAGTTAGGTCATTGCTTGTGTATAGAAATGTTACTGATTTTTGCACATTAATTTTATGCGTGCTGCCTTGCTGAATTTGTTTTATTCGCTCAAGTAACTTTGCTGTAGATTTTTCAGGATTTTCTAAGTAAAGCATCATATATATCATCTGCAAATAGCAAAAGTTTTATTATTTCCTTTCCAATTTGGATGCTTTTTATTTCTTTGTCCTGCCTGATTGCTGTAGCTGGAACTTCTAGCACAATGTTGAATAATAGTGGTGACAGTGGGCATCCTCGTCTCATTCCTGATCTTAGGGGGAAAGCTTTCAGTTTCTCTTCATTCAGTACAATGCTGGCTATCACTTTTTCATTTATGCCCTTTATCATATTGAGAAAATTACCTTTGATTCCTGTCTTTTGGAGTGTTTTTATCAGAAAAGAATGTTGAATTTTGTCAAATGCTTTTTTCAGCATCAACTGAGATAATCATGTGATTTTTCCCTTTCGATTTGTTAATGTGCTATATTACATTGATTTTCTTGTGTTGAACCTTCCTTGCATTCCTGGTATAAACTCTACTTGGTTGTGGTGTATAATTCTTTTAATGTGTTGTTGGATTTGATTTGCTAGTATTTTGTTGAGAATTTTTTCATCTGTGTTCATTAGGGAGATTGGCCTTTAGTTTTCCTTTCCTCTAGCATCATTACCCAGCTTTAGTATTAAAACGATATTAGCTTCATAAAATGAGTTAGGTAGTATTCCTTTTTCCTCAGTTTTTTTGGAAAAGTTTGAGCAGGATTGGTGTTAGTTCTTTTTGCAATTTTTGATAATAAAATTCCCCTGTGAAGCCATCTGGCCCTGGGCTTTTCTTTGTAGGAAAATTTTTGATGACTGACTGAATCTGTACTTGTGATTGGTTTGTGGAGATTTCCTATTTCTTCCTGAATCAGTGTAGCTTATTTGTGTGTTTCTAGGCATTAGTCCATTTCATCTAAGTTGTCTAGCTTTTGGCATATAGTTGTTCATAGTATATGTTTATGATTTCTTTTATTTCTTCATGGTCTGTGGTAATGCACCAATTCTCATTTCTTATTTTGTTTATTTGCATCCTCTCTCTGTTTTTCTTTGTCAGTCTTGCTAGTGGCCCATCAATTTTATTGATTTTCTCAAAGAACCAACTTTTATTTTATTGATTCTTTCTATTACTCTTTTCTTCTCCTATTTGTTTAGCTCTGGTTTAATCTTTGTTATTTCTCTTCTTTTATTTACTTTCATGTTAGATTGCTGTTATTTTTCAAGTTCCTCCAGATGAGCAGTTAAGTCCTTGATTTTTGTTCTTTCTTGTTTTTTAATGTAGGCATTTAAGGCAATAAATTTCCTTTTCAGCACAGCCTTTGCTGCATCCCATAAGTTCTGATATGTTAATCTCCAGATAGCTACTGATTTCTCTAGCAATTTCTTCTTTAACCCATTGGTTGTTTAAGTGTGTTATTCAAACTCCATATATTTGTGAATGTTCTTATTCTTTGGTGATTATTGAGATCCAGCTTCATTCCATTGTGATCAGAAAAAGTGCTGTGAATAATTTCAGTGTTTTAAAATTTATGAAGGCCAGTTTTGTGCCCCAGCTCATGGAGAATGTTCCATGAGCACTAGAGAAGAATGTGTATCCTGGTGTTTTTGGGTGTAATGACCTAATATGTCTGTTAGGTCTAATTCATTTATCAAGTTGTTTAACTTCTCTATTTCCTTGTTGATCTTCTGTCTGGTTGTTGTATCTATAGAAGAGAATGGTATATTGAAGTCTCCTACTATTATTGTTGAAACATCTATAGCTCCCTTCAGTTTGCCAATGTCTATCTCATGTACTTTGGAGCTTCTTGATTGGGATCATAAACATTTATGATTGTTATTTCTGCTTGGTGAATTGTCTCTTTAACTAATATATAGTGTCCTTCTTTGTCTCTTATGATGTCTTTACATTTAAAGTCTATTTTGTCTTATATTAATATAGCTATTCCTGTTTTCTTTTGGCTACAACTTGCATGACAAATTTTTTTCCATCCTTTCACTTTCAGTCTATTTGCATCCTTGTGTCTAAGATGAGTCTCTTGTAAGCAGCATATAGCTGGATTATATTTCTTAATCTATTCTGCTGATCTGTATCTTTTAATTAGTAAGTTTAGTCTGTTAACATTCGAAGTTATTACTGAAAAGGCATTTTTTGAATCTACCATCTTATGTTTGGGATTTTATTTGTCAGATCTATATATTCTTTTCTTTCTTTCTCTTTTTATTCTTTAAATTACCCTAACAGGTATTCTTCATTTCTCTGTCCTCCTCCAGACCTCCCTCTCCTGTCTTTTTTTTCAGCTGGCAGAACTCCCTTTAGTATTTCTTTTAGGGTGGTCTCTTGTTGACACATTCTTTCAGGATTTGTTTTTGGTGAAAATTTTAATCTCTCCCTCAGTTTTGAAGGACAGTTTGGTTGGGTACAGCGTTCTTGACTGGAAGTCTTTCTCATTCACGATCTTGAATATATCATACCACTGCCTACCCACCTCCATGGTGCTAGTTGAGTAGTCTGAACTCAATCTTATTTGGTTTCCCTTGTATGTAGTAGATTGTTTTTCTTCTGCCTCTATCAGGATTTTCTGCTTCTCTTCAGCATTTGCAGACCTATTAGTATGTGTCTTGGGGAAGGCCTGTTTGGATTTATTCTGTTTGGAGTTTGTTGGGCTTCTTTGATTTGTATATTTATGTCCTTTATGAGGCTTGGGAAATTTTCCTCCATTATATCCTCGACTGATCTTCCTAGCCCTTTACACTTCTCTTCTCCTTCTGGGACACCAGTGATTCTTATATTTGTGTACTTTGTTTTGTCTGTCATTTCCCTGAGTTCCAGTTGAATTTTTTCCATCTTTTTTTTTGCCATTTGTTCTTTTGAGTCTTTAAAGTCAGTTGTCCCATTCTCTATATCACTTACTCTTTCTTCTGTCTCTTCAGATCTGGTGTTGTGTGCCTCTAGTATGTTTTTTATGTGGTCAACAGAATCTTTTATCTCTGTGGTATCTCCTATTTTTCTATTTATTCTTTCAAATTCCTCTTTATGCTTTTCTGCTTTCTTCTTGATCTCTTTATGTCATTTGCTGTCCCACTTATTTTATTAAGTAGAGTTGTATGAACATCTTTGATTAATTGTTCCAACATTTGTGTCTCCTCTGGTGTTTTAATTTGGTCATTAGGCAGGGCTATATATGTCTGCATTGTAATATGCTTAGTGATCTTCTGCTGTCTTTGTGGCATGTAAATATGTTGATTGATTTACTTTGGGAGTTGATTTCCTTCAGTAGCCTAAGGCCTTGTGTTTGTGGAATGGTTATATAGCAAGGAGCAAGGCATGGGGTGGCGCACTCAGTTTGTTTCAGGGCACGTATAGGCACAGGTTGGGGATATTATGCTGATGCTTGTGAATATGGGTGCCCAGCGGCCAGGGATGATGTAGCTGTATGGATGCATCGGTCTGGGGGGCAGAACCCATTGTGTGTGCTGTTCTGAGGGATGGGGCCCTTTGTGCACATGCATAGAGCTGTGACAACAGATTGGCATTATGCCTTCATGGACTCGGGGCAGATGTGACCCGACTGTGCAGGTCAGCACTTCTTCAGAGCTGGGAAGTGAGGCTGAGGGCTGTGCACATGCACAGTTCTAAGATTGCTATAAAGTGTGGTTCCCAGGGCTGAATGACATGATTGGGGCCTGTGTGCATGCATAGGCCTGGGAGTGCCGTAAATGGATGCAGATGTGCAGAGCTTAGGGAGGGGCGGAGTGAGGCTATGTGACAGTATGGGCAGGGGGCAAGGGGTAGCCAAGGTATGGATGTTAGTGCCCATTGCCTTAATGCACTGGCAACAGCCTGCAGGGAACAGAGAAGAGGTGGTAGTGCTCAGGAGGGGTGCAGGAGAGGTGGGTTGGGCTGCACTTGGGGTGAGGGTGGGGGGCTGTGTTGATGAGGGTAGTGTGCCCAAGGAATGCAGCCTGGCTTACTTCTTAGTCCCTGGCTCCTGTCTGTGTACTCCTGCTGGCTCTGTGCCTCTGCACCAGGCTCCGGATTTCTACCTCTCAGTTCTTCGGCCTCTGCAACCAGAGTTGCCCCATGTGGTGCAGAAGGCTCTTCCAGGTCAGCCATACTCCCAAATCGCTGCCTCAGTTGCCTTCCTCTCCCTTCTCTAACTTTTGCATGGAACAGAGCTAATCTCGAGCTACTCTATTCGGCCGCCTTCCAGGAAGTCCCTCCTTCCTTTAGTTTTTTTTGTCCATGTTTTCCTTTAACTCTTTGAGCATATTTAGGACAATTTTTAAAGAAGTCTTGGTCTAGTGTGTCCCAGGTCTGGTCCTTCTCATTGACGGTTGCTAATGCTTCAGTTTTCTACTTTGCCTTGGCTATCACCCCTGGTTGTTTTTTTTTGTTTTGTTTTGTTTTTAATATTTGTACTTTTCATTGAAACCTGGACATTTTGATATTTGGTATGGTTTTTTAACTGGAATTTAGAGTCTGAGGCATCTGTTCCTTAAGTTTGTATACAACTATTGTTACAATAGAGCTTTCCTAGAATACCAGAAGCTAAGAAAACAAACAAAACACTTCTCCCACTCTTTGCAGATTGATCTGTGCCAGATTGCCATTCTTGATGTATTATCTCATGTTGTTTGAGATGCCGTTTCTTAATAATAAATGATGAGCATATTTTCAGAGGCTTATTGATATCTATTTATCTTCTCTGTTGGGAAATATATTTAGATCTTTTTCTCATATTGCAATATTCATACGTATCTTGCAATTCCACGTGAAATGTGGAAGTGTTACCACCATTTATGTCCTTTTGCCCTTTGTTTGTATATATATATATAATAAATATGTTATATATATATTATATTTATATTTAACAAATACATTTTCTTAAAATATATTTATTAAATATTTCCCCAAAAATAATTAATATGCACATCAATGTTATACATTTTTAATTTCAACTGTGTAACATAATTTTTAAAGTTAAGAGAAGAATCAACTATTATGTATTTACTTTTCCCATTGCTCCGTCTTTATTCCTGTGTTCCAACTTTCCTTCTGGTTTTATGGTAAAGAATGTCTATTGGTAGTTATTTTAGAGCAGGTCTAGTAGGAACTTATTCCTTTAGCTGTCCTTTTTCTGAAATGTCTTTTTTCATGTTCATTTCTGAAGATTATTTTTGCTTCGTACAGAATTTGGGTTGATAGTTCTTTCATGTGTACACCTGAAATATTTTGTGTGAAGTCCTACTGGCTTTCATCATTTCTTTTTTTTTTTTAACTTTTTTTTTTATTAATTAAAAATTAACAAACAAAACATTAAGATATCTTTCCATTCTACATATACAATCAGTAATTCTTAATATCATCACATAGTTGCATATTCATCATTTCTTAGAACATTTGCATCGATTTAGAAAAAGAAATAAAAAGACAACAGAAAAAGAAATAAAACGATAATAGAGAAAAAAAGATTATACATACCATACCCCTTACCCCTCGCTTTCATTTACCACTAGTATTTCAAACTAAATTTATTTTAACATTTGTTCCCCCTATTATTTATTTTTATTCCATATGTTCTACTCTTCTGTTGATATGGTAGCTAAAAGGAACATCAGACACAAGGTTTTCACATTCACAGAGTCTCATTGTGAAAGCTATATCATTGTTCAATCATCATCAAGAAACATGGCTACTGGAACACAGCTCTACACTTTCAGGTGGTTCCCTCCAGTCTCTATACTACATCTTGAACAACAAGGTGATATCTACTTAATGCATAAGAATAACCTCCAGGATAACCTCTTGACTCTGTTTGGAATCTCTCAGCCATTGACACTTCGTCTCATTTCACTCTTCCCCCTTTTGGTCGAGAAGGTTTTCTCAATCCCTTGATGCTGGGTCTCAGCTCATTCTAGAGTTTTTCTCAATCCTTTGATGCTGAATCTTAGCTCATTCTGGGATTTCTGTCCCACATTGCCAGGAAGGTCCACACCCCTGGGAGTCACGTCCCACGTAGATGGGGAGGGTGGTGAGTTTGCTTGCTGTGTTGGCTAGAGAGAGAGGCCACATCTGAGCAACAAAAGAGGCTCTCTTGGGGGTGACTCTTAGGCCTAAATTTTAAGTAGACTTGACCTATCCTTTGTGGGGTTAAGTTTCATATGAACAAACCCCAAGACTGGGGCCTTAGCCTATAGCTTTGGTTGTCCACGCTGCTTGTGAGAATATCAAGAATTCAACTTGGGGAAGTTGAGTTTTCCCCCATTCTCACCATTCCCCGAAGGGGGCTTGCAAATACTTTTCCACTGACTGATCAAATCACTGTGGGATTCATCAGGGCATCACTCTGGACAAACTAACAAAATTTCATGTCCTACCTGAGACTCCAAGTACTTATGACATTCAATCAAACTATCTACATGAGTTATACTAGGAAATGCTCTAGTCAAAATATAAATTTTGTAACAAATAAACATTTTTTTTGCTTTAGTCTCACATATAAGGTGACATTTTAAAGTATTATCATCTATTTTCAGCACCCTGCAATAATGACATTCTTTGTTCTTCCTCATGCAAAAACATTTTTAAAGTTTGTACATTATACATTTCACTATTATTATACATTCTAGGCATTCCTAGATTATACCATCTCGATCTTTAACATCTATCTTTCTTTCTGATTTCATTTATCATTCTCCCATGCAGCTTCATTCAGTGTTTTAACATAATTATATTACAGTTAGGTAGTATTGTGCTGTCCATTTCTGAGTTTTTGTATCCAGTCCTGTTGCACAGTCTGTATCCCTTCAGCTCCAGTTACCCAAGATCTCACCCTATTTCTATCTCCTGATGGTCTCTGTTACCAAGGAAATACTCCAAGTTTATTCACTAATGTCAGTTCATATCAGTGAGACCATACAGTATTTGTCCTTTAGTTTTGGCTAATCACACTCAGCATAATGTCCTTAAGGTCCATCCATGTTGTTACATACTTCATAAGTTTATTCTCTCTTAGAGCTGCATAATATTCCATCATATGTATATACCACAGTTTGTTTAGCCACTCGTCTGTGATGGACATTTTGGCTGTTTCCATCTCCTTGCAATTGTAAATAATGCTGCTATAAACATTGGTGTGCGTATGTCCGTTTGTGTCTTTGCCCTTAAGTCCTCTGAGTGGCTTTCATCATTTCTGATAAGACATTCAGTGTTGTTGAAATCATTATTTCTATAGAAATAATATTCCATTTCTCGTCAGCTGACTTTACATTTTCCTCTTTGTTTTTCTCAAGAATTTGGCTGTGATATATTTGGACATGAATATTTTTGGGTCTGTCCTACCTGGGGTTCACTATCTTCTTAAATATTTAGGTGATGTCTTTTTCCGAATTTGGAAAGTTTTCAGCAATTATTTCTTCAAATATATTTTAGCTCGCATTACTTGTTCTCTCTCTCTAGGACTCCAGTGATGCAAATAGTAGGTTTTTGATAATTATCCCACAGCTCCATGGGACTCATTTAATATTTTTTCAGTCTATTATCTCTTTGTTCAGATTTGTTAATTTATATTGATTAATCTTCAATTTTACTGATTTATACCTGTGTCCTCTTTCTGGTGCTGTTGAACTCACCCATTGAGATATTTGTTTAATTTTGTTCAATTTCTGTATTTTTCACTTCTAAAATTTGTATTTGATTTTTCTTTCTATTTCTGTTCCTTTGCTGAAATTTCTTTTCATTTGTTTCAAGAGTATTCATAATTGCTTTTTGGGATAAATTTATGACTGCTGCCTTACAGTCCTTGTTCAGTATTTCCAACATCATTTACATATCAGTCTTGGATCAGTTGATTATCTTTCTGTTGGTTTGATATTTTCTTGGTTTTTGGTATAATGACTAACTTTGGACTGTATCCTGGAACATTTGAGTATTTAAGACATGGTTCCCTTTAAATTTTTCTCTTTTAGTAAGTGTTTTATTTAGAAGTAAGCTGTTTTGGTTTGGAACGATTGTCCTGGACCACTTTTGTTTAGCTATGGCTCAACTGTGAATTTAGTTTTCAAAGCCTTTGTAGTGCTCTTCTGTTTTGCATCATTTGTGTAAAACCCAGAGGCCAATCAGAAACCTGGTTGGGACTCTATTTCCACATTGATTTTGGTCAGTTTCAGACATGCATCCCTCTCAGTTTGCCAGGACATCATATAAAAATTTAATGAATTCCTTTCTCTCATTACTGTCCTCACTGTTCTCTCTCGTTGGAATTGAGAAAAGTTTTATCTTGTTACTGCAGGATGGAGATGGAATTCCTAGCTCCAGGTCACAGTGTAGCAGAGCAATTGGGACTGCTACACTGTGTAGGGGAAATAGACTCCATAGACTTAGTTCAAGCTCATTTCTATGGGGGTCTGTGCTTTAGGACCCCTAGCTGGCAGAACCTGGAAAGTGTAAGTATATATACTTATGCTAGTATATATACTAGTACTTGTATATGCATGTACTTATATTTGTTTCTGTATCTGTCTACCTGAAGATATATTAAAATAAATATGAGATCACTCTGATTTCTCTAACTCTAGCCAGCATGCAGAGTCCAAACTAGCCTTTTCCCCCTTTGTTTATGGGGGCCTTCGGATGAGTTCATTTGTGGCACTGAGAGGAAATTAAATACGGCAGAGGACAAGAAACTGGTCCTTGATTTTTTTTTTTTTTGGCATGGGCAGGCACCGGGACTCGAACCCAGGTCTCTAGTACAGAAGGCAAGAACTCTGGTGCTTGATTTTTAATGATCATCTTCCCTTTGAGGAGAAAGTGTGAGAGTATGGTTAAAGCTAGGGCATATGGCTTAGAAAAGTTGCATGTTAGGAGTATGGCTCTATTTTCTGACCTGCAAGTGAGTCCTGCTACATGTCTGTCTGGACCTGGGCATTCTCAGATGAAGTGCACAGGGAGAGACCAGGGTCATGGTTTCTCCCTAGTGAGTGGTCAACCTTGGAGTGAAAGTTGGGGAAAGAGTAGGTCCAAGGAACCAGACCAAATTTGGGAGGTAGGATGAGTGATGATTGTAGTGACTAGTTTCTGAAATATTTCTGACGTACTACTGAGTTCTTTCCTATCTCAGAGCTCACCCAGGGCCAATTGAGTAGCTCTAATTATACTGGAATACTTTGTGAAATAGGGATACATCCTTAATTTGCATTAACATAACAATATAAGCACAGTTAATAACACTCTGGAGAATCTTCTTGTTACCTCTAATCAGCGGTGTTATTGAGATCATTGTGCTGCATCTTTACTATAACCCTTATTTGCATTTATATTAATATTATAATTTAAATTAATGCTACAATTCAGAATTAAGATGTACTTGTAAAACAGAGGGAGAAAATCTGTGTTTTTTATGTATACTGTGAAGCTTAGAAGAGGTACATTCTCATTTGTTAAAGCGGTATTAATTATTGCCCAAGTGTTAGTACTAATAAATATTAACAAAGGAATAATAATAGTAAATATAACAATATGAACAGCAAAATTTATTGAGTGCTTGCTGTATTTCAGGTACTACCTTAAGTGTGTTATATGTATTAAGTATTTAATCTTGGCAATAATCCTGTAGGAGAGGTTCTGTAATTATTCACATTTCACAGTTGAGAAATCTGAGGCACAGCTCTCAAATGACCTGCCCTGAAGAAGTACAGCCAGGAATTAATTTAGCTTTGATTTTAACCCACACAATTTGAGTTCAGGCTTCATTTAGTTAACCTCTATGTTTCTCATGATGATTAACAGAATAGGTATCATGAGTCAATAATAGTTATCTGTCCATGTACTGTCATTATTATAATGTTATATCAGTGTAGGTAGAGGAACTTCAGGAAAGTCTTTCCTTAGCCAACCCCCACCCCTCCCCCGCCAACTTTGTCCCCCACTCTCCTACTGGCTCACCTTCCTGCTGGTCTCTGCATCCTCCTGTGTCTCTGTTACCATGCCTGGGCTGGCCCAATCTTGTGACAGTAGAATTTGAATGCCTAAATGTGGGAGATCCTGTGAGTCACATTTTCATCCCCTCAGTCATTATTGCTTTATTCAGTGCCTGGCTTCCTCAGTTGGGAAATGAAGCTCTATAAGATCAAACTGAGATCACATTACCAGGGTGATTACCACCAACACTCCCCACCCCATACATTTCTCCTCTCCAAAACTGAAGATCTCAATCCTGCTGTGGCTGAGAGAATTTTGGGGTGTGTGGAGTCCAACAGGATATTGTTAAATGCCGAGACTGCAGCCACCTACCCCACAAATACTCCTGAATACCAGATCATTTTTACTCTTTGCTTCCTAGATGGTCAAGGGCCCTGATGACAAATTTGAATTTATCAACACAATTTACAAAATTATTGTGGTTACTTTTATGAGTGACTATTTCCCAGGAAAAAATACCTTATCTATAATGAGCTCTTCCACCCTAATCACTTTGCCTTCTCTGACCCCACCGCACAGAACCCTAATTTTCACCAATAGACCAGAAACACAGGCATTCTCTCAACTGCCTACCTGAGAATACTGTGCTCCCAGGACTGCTCAACCATGGCTGATTATATGCTCTGCTCAGAGCGTCCTGAGGCCCTGGGGCTGGATACACATGAACCGTAGAAGAGACAAAGTATGCTTACCCTCAGGATATCATTCTTGAAGCAGTTCTGAATAATACAAATTTAAAATTCAATAGGTATGACCCTAAATAATAAAGAATACAACTGGGAGAATAAAAAGGGCAACTTGGGATCTACAGACCTAAGATATTCTATCATGAGGGACCCACCAGGGGTCCTTGCAGCCCCGGGTCTGTTGCTTATTCTCTTCTCCTGATATCTGTTCCCTTTCCCTGTTCCCTGCTTGTCCCCCAGCCCCCTTCTCCTGTTTCCTCCCCATTTTCCCTTTTTTCTCACTGTCCCTTGTAGGACTAGGCACTAGTAACTGATTATGTAGAATTATTGTTGAAGTCTGCATCCAGACTCAGTTGCGGGTTCACGACAGAGTCATTCCCAGAGGTGAAATGGGACGGGGACCCTGCAAGACAAAGTATGGGGTTAAGATAAGGTAAAAATCATATGTAAGAGCCACTATGTGTCAATCTAAAGGCAAAATAGAAACAAAGCACAAAAGGGAAAGAAAATTAAATGGTACCACAAGTGAGAGAGAAGGGGTAGTTTGGGGTATTGTGAGGTGATTCCAACTTCTTTACGATTTTCCTGTCATTTACTTAAATAAATCTTTGCAGATCCTAAACTCAGGCCAGCATGAATGAAAGCTGGGCCTCAGCCTCAGTCCCACTGTGAACCTGGATGAGGCGTTTTAACCTCATGGGTCTTTAGTCCACTACGTTGGAATTCTTGACACCTGGAAGGGGACATCTTGGTTGATGTCCGCAGAAGTCTTAAGTCCACAGTATCCTATTTACTTTATGAGCAACAGAATTGGACCACTCCTTATTATGGATATACATTATCTCCTTTCTTGAAGATGATTTAGGAGCCTCACATCTGCCTCCCAAAGGAACTTCCCTTACTTTCCCTTCTGACCAGTAAGCCAGTAACTGGGACAGAGTCATAGCCCAACCAGGGGCGTGCTGAGTTTGCTAAGGACACAAAAATGCAATAGCAGTATCTAGATGTCATTTACTGGCAAGTCAGGAAGTGGACATGGGACTAGAATCTGAAGGTACAGGCAAATTGTATGGAAGACTAAATTTGGATGGAAGGTCCAAGGATACAGGCATTAACACCATTGCAGGAACTGTACGAGATGGTATGAACCTGTTACTAGGATGGCTCCTAGAAACATGGGATGATTAAAGAATATGAGATAGAAATGCCAGAATTGCTATGCCAGACAGTAAAAGAAGAAAGCATGGACCCATAAAAATGGGCATATAAAAATGAATATACTGTATAAGACTGGAAAATCTACCAAACACTTATTTTCTTAGGAGGATCCATGAGATAACCATTTACAACATGAGTCAAAGTAATGCATTGAGGAGAGGCATTAGAGTCATAACATGTTCCTAGGTGGCTGCTCTCTGTAGGCCAGGGTTGAGAATAGGAAATTCCATTTCAGAAGTGGGATTCCTGATGGTACTGGGAATCGTAGGTCCCCAAGAAAATAGATACTTGGTGGCAGGACTTAACTTCAAAAGTCTGGAGGCACAATTATTTTCATGTGCCGTAAAGTGTGACTGGCAATCAAGGGGGTCTGAGTGGCTGAAAGTAATAGATGGGTAACAAAATTGCACTCTTTAAACACTGCAGGTGGGTAGTCAACATAGTACTCAATTTATACAATCACTGGTAATCATGGATACATAATAAGGAGACTAGGGGAAGTTGGCACAACTCCCTCTCTAGTCCTGAACAAGTGTCTATACCTGGCATCTGTTGAATAAAGGAGGGGATTAGAGCACAGCAGGGAGGACCCTACAACACCACAGTAAATTTATATGGTAACAATTCCAACAGTCTTTCCCCACTCGGACTTACGACCTTTGTGGTAACTACACGGGCAAAGAGAATAACAAGGCATTTTAAAGAGTATAGGATATGGGTCAGAATTAGCATTGATATAGTGGTGATGTCAGCAGGCTCACTTAAGGTTGATGAGGACCAAAGAACTGAGCATTGCAGGGCACTACAGGGTGCACATTAAAAGTTCCTCAAAGATTGATTAATCCCGCAAGCTGCACTTGAGTCTCCTATGCTCAGAGTAAGAGTGAACAAAATTAAATGAGAAAAAAGTTAGAAAAACACCAATCCTGGGGCTGAATATGTGCCTGATGACTGCCTCTATTCTTTCGGAACCTGATTCTCTGATCCCCACCTGCCTTAAGTTCTCTGTCTTTACTAAGACCTGTAAGATCTAAACATGTTGTACATTGATCCATGTGGTGGCCAGGATTTGGAGTTTATCACCAGCCATACTAGTTTGAAGGTTTATAGATTGTCAAGCATTTGCATGTGGCCAACATGGGATGTGACATTTTTCACTTACCAAATGGGCTTAATATGTGACTCCAAGTCAGGAATGGTGCGCACTATCCATAGAATGAAGGGAAAAATGATCACATGTATCTAGGAAATGAGAAATTGGGAGAAGCAGCATTGGATATGTAGCAATATGTTGTGAATTTGTTTTCCTCTAAAGAAAGGAATTCAAGGCATGAGTTCTCTTGGAAGTAAAGGTAAATTTGATACTAAGAAAGAAGATAGTTTGAAAGTCTACTTAAGAAATTATTAGATCCCTAGTTACTATCACCCATTGCCATATTTTGCTCTGGTGATGATCAGAGGCTAGATGTCTAGAAGGGCTGAGAGTGTTTATGTGGCTTACAGTTGTTTGACTGCCCAGGCCACACTTTTTGGTGATAGCGATCCTCTCTAGATCACTGGTTTCCTGAGAATCCTCAGAGTGTCATATCCCAGGCTGGAAGGAAAAGGCTGTTTGTAAAAGGGATTCAATGACTTTCCTCCTTGAGTTAGTCCTTGGAGAAAAAAAATCCACCTTCCCCAGTGCCACAGAAGTCAAGGAAGGGGAATGCTTTCACAGAATCAGGTCTTTCTTAGATACTAGTAGTTGGAATAAGCTTTGTGGTAGAGAGTGTAATCCCTCTCTGCCCCTGTGTTCTCCAGGTCTTCACCGTGGAACCATCTCTCCTGCAGACTTTTGCTATGTTCCTGTCTATGTTTGTCACCCCTGATATATATGATTCCTGTTGTGTCATGCATCATCCACAGACGATTTACTGTGAATCTGATGTTGGTAAGTCTGGATGGACTTAAAGAGGGGTCCTTCCACTGGTATTCTTAACCTAGGTGAAATACCATCCTTCTCACCCTCAAAGGTGGCTGGACAGAGAAACTAAGAGGTTTCCATTAACTATGTCATTTGAGGTATGAATATAGGTTAATAAGTAGAATATTAAATCCATAATCATGTGGAGGGGCAATCCTTCTCCAGAATTTTTCCATTTGTTAGCAAATATATGAATTTCAGTGATGGTATTAGAGACATGATCATCCCCCCTGCCCCCAATAAAACCCAGTTAGACTCTTCTGTGTTTGAGAAGGATATCCAAAGTGCAGTAGTTCCTGATAAAATAGTGAGACCCTGGTCCCCCAACTCGTAGAAGCTTTGCAATCCCATATCACTCTTCTTCCTTCTCATACATGTTCAGAAGCACCGCACCCTCTGAAATCTATGAAAATAAAGCAGTGCATAATTGTCACGACATCCATAAAGTTAGGATCCCTGGTGAAGAATACTTCTTATGGGGTGAATTGACCTAACTCAAAACCCTTATCTTCCTCTCAATGGATCCCTCCTACTTGGGCCTCATTCATGAACCTGTTAACAGAGGATCTCCAACCCCAGACCTTCTCCCCATTGAGTTTCACCAGTACACTGTATTCTTAGACCTGACAGTCCTGGCTGGTTCTGTACCTGCCTCAAGATGTCCTCAGCATGGTCTGACCTGGAGTGAGGCTACTGTATGATCATCTCTGGGGGTGTGATGGAATGGTGTATATAGTGACAAGTCACTGAGCTTTGCATCATCTCCTCTATCTAGACCTAATATATACACTGGCAATAGTAATGACCTGAGTGCCTGCCCAGCTGTGGGCATGAGGAGCTGGTTCAGAAAACAGGCTTTTTCCTGTGTGTAAGTGCCACAGAGAACTTGTCCATTCATGGGCTTGTGCCTAGTCATGTGCATCTCTTACAGCACACCACCTTTCCTTGTTCCCATGTGAAAGGGGGGTACTCTCTTTTCATTGCATTATATTACTTTTATAGCAATCATTAGTATAGTACCACTTTTGTAAATAAATCCTTCTATGCAGTGCTTTCACCTTGAAATAGGCATATATATTATGCTTTATTGAAATTATAATTGTGTTTAACACTATGTTAAATTAAACATGCATGTATTTATAGAATGTTGGTTTGTACCTTACATATATTACAGGATTTATTTGTTGAGACTTCAATTTTTAATTTCATTTATAAAGCAGTGTTAATGACTGCTGTAAATCATTCCTAATAAATAATAATGGTGGTTATGCTTATAAAAGAACTAATAAAAAATAATGACAACATTATGTATTGAGTGATTACTGTGTGCTAACCCATAGACCATGTCCTTTATTTGTTTTAATTATTTGACACCATATTCTTTACAGTGTTGAAAGGCAAAATGTTTCTATTTTATATCAAAGAACCTAAGGGATACAGGAGAAGAATGTCCTGCTCTGAAGTACCATAGCTTGGAAGGAACCGATTTTGAGTTCATCCCTCAGGTAGTTTGTGACTAGCTTTATAACTTCACTGCTGTTCCTTTCACGGTGATTAAAGGAAAACTTTATGAAGTTGCTACAGTGTATATCCATATTCTATCAATATTATACTGATTCCTTGGTGGTGATGGTGTCTGCAGCCTCATATAAGGTGGGATCCAAAAACAGCATGTTGGATGTACCCATTAAATGCTCACAGATGATCCACTAATACTGCAACCTTTATCTGATTTTTCTGCACTTCAAGTGAAATGTGTAAACAAGATTAAACAGAGTAAATTTAGTAAACCACAATTCCTGGGGCTGAAGAGGTGAACAATGGCTGCATCTGTTCTTCCTAGGCCTGATGGCCTGGTGCTCCACTCCCCACCTGGCCACCTCCTTCCAATTCTCTGTCTTTACTAAGCCACAAAGCATCTACCCTTGCTGCATATTCATCCATAACAATGCCAGGGTATCCTAATCACTCAGAGGTTGAAGGTTTTGAACCTGTTCCACAATTTTCATGTGGCTACATGGAATTTGACATTTTTCCACTTACTAAAAGGTCCTGGATGATTGCTTAGTGCATGCTCAGGCATATGTGCCTCCTGTCCCAGGAGTGCTACCAACCACCAAATGAATGAGGCAGGACTATGATGTAAGTCTGGAGAATGAGAAATTGGTAGAAGAACCACCGGATATCTAATAGTGAGTTGTGGGTGTTGTCCCCCCAAATAAATAACTGAGGTATGAATTTCTCTTTTGAAGTAAGGGTTCATGCAAAGCTAAGAAAAGATGGTTTGAACATTTGGTTAAGAAACAGAGCACCATCTCCTGTTACCCTTTGCCTGTTTTCCACTCTGATGGATGCAGAGAAGCTTGACCTCTAGAGGGCTTGACCAGAGAGATGTGGTTTACAATCCCTTGACTGCCTAGGCCACACCTCCTATTATGAATATTCATCTACCCTGAAACCTGGGTTCCTATAGACCCAGGCCGGCAGAGGAAGGCCGTTTGTAAAAGATACCTGGTGTCTTTTCTGCCAGGAGAAAAGCTCCATCCTTCTGAGTGCCACAGAGGTCAAGGAAGGTAGTATATGTTTTCTCAAAATCGGAGCATCTCAGACACTACTATGTGGAATATGTTTTGCTGTCAGGAGGTGTGAATCTGTCCTTCACCATGGAACCAACCTTCCCACTGAACTGTTTGTCACCCCTGGCTTGCATGCTTGTTGTAGTTGTGTGGATTATCTCCCCATATGTTACTGTGAAGCAGATGGTACTAAGTCTGGATAGACCAGAGGTATTGCCTTAGGAGAAAATCATACAATCCCCCCAGAGGTGGCTGGACAGGGAAGCTCAAGGTTTTCAAAAAACTAAGTTATTTTGAGACTTGGATATAGGTTAATATATAGAATCTTGAATCGATATTACATGGAAAGGCAGTGTTTCTCCTGACTATTTTATTCTTACCCACAGTATTTCTTGAGGAGTACTTGAAAATCAGCAAGAACACTGATGAAATGAAAAGGTTTTATGACTTCAATATCATCAAGGTAAATTCATCCACTCCTTTCTATTCTCATTTCCACTACAAAAAACACTGTCTTGACCCTGTTGTGGCTGAGGGAGTGAGGAGAGCCAGCCATTCAAGTGGTCATGGTGAAATAAAAAGACCGTTTCCTAATCTACAGCAGTGCTACAGCACCATATTCCTCCTCTGCTTTCTTCTCATAGATGTTCAGAGGCAATGCATGCTATCTAATCAAGGTTTATAGAACAAAATATCTGTGTGATGACATCCATAAGATTATGACCCCCGGTGAAAAATACCTCTTATGGCATGAATTGACGTAACTCAGTACCCTTATCCTCTTACCCTTTCATATACCCCTCCAACTTGGGCCTTATTAGGACCCAGTTAACAGGAATTACCAACCCCAGACCCTCTCTCCATTGCGTTTCACCAGGACACTATATTTTTAGACCTGGCAGTCCTGGCTAATTCTGTACATGCCTAAGGGTTTCTTGAACCTAAACACCCATGGATTAAGATGTGTCATTGTGGACAGAGGACAAACTGTCCTGACCCTTTTGCTTTTGTATCTCCCTTCTGAAGGTGCTGTGTTCAATCAAAATGATCAAATATGTGTGTCAAAGTGCAAAATGACGTCCTCGAAAAACTACCAGAGAAAAGGTAAAGAATACTACAGACAAGGATGTCTCCTGTTCCTAAGCTCAGGATTTCTTGATTCTTTTTCTTTCTTTTCCAGATCTTTGCTCCCTCAATTTGGAACTTCTCTATTTCTATGCCCTTTGAATCCACCTTCTGTAAACTATCTTCTATTGCCCTTCTCTCTCCTAACTAGGGTAGAACCCAGGGCCGGGAGGCATCAGCACCTGAATGCTGGTGTGGCCAGGTTCAGTATGGTAGTCATTTGCCTTTGACAGTGAACTAACCCAAGCTTTACCAGTGGTACCCATTGTATCCTCATGTGCTTTACTTCCCATACTTGTATTACACCAACACCTGTATCCCCACCATCACAGGTGTCTATGAATGGAAACATATAAATGAGTCCATTAAACATACCTCTCCATTGTTCTAATGTGAAGAATCAGAAGTCAAATTCTGAACAACCAGCCTAAGACTATGAGATATTCGTAATGAGCACTGCCCTCATAAAGCCTCATAAGAACCATTCCAAGCAATTTAATTTTCATCTTTATTTTGCCAGTCTCATTGTGGACTAAATCTTAATTTGGCTGCTGTAATCAGAGTTGTGTGATCATTGACTAAATATATACATGGTGACCTTATGATGTGCGCCCATTTTTTAAAAATGAAATTTTATTGAGATATATTTCCACATCCTGCAGTCCATCCAAACTATACAATCAGTGACCCACAGTATCATCATATAGTTGTGCATTCATCACTACAGTTAGTTTTAGAACATTTCATTACTCAAAACCAAAACCAGAAACAGCCCATAGCACTTATCCCTCCCCATCATTGACCCTTAGGATTGGTGTGCTACAATTTTGCTGTTGATGAAATAATATTACTATCTATTTTTCATAGTTTGCTGTAGGTGTGCACATGTTTTGTTATGTAGTTTATGTATCAGTAAACTTCAAAATATTTCAAATATCAATAAACTTCAAAAAATGGCTAAAATCTCACTCTGTTTACAGTTAATTTCCATACCTTTTTTTCCATTCTTTAGTCCCCCTGCAGGCACTCCTTCTTCCAGGAATCCCCTCCCTAGCCCTACTGAGGACAGAAAATCTGGGCCTAAAAGAGGTGCTAGCCCAGAGGTTTCTGGCATCAGACCAGACAGATCATGCCATGAACCTTCCTTAAAAATCTTAGAAATGTAATATCCCTGTATGTTGGGAGTTCAGAAAACAGAATTTGAAATTATGGAGAGCTGAGTCCTTGGTTGAACCTTACCACTCAACCAAGCATATTCCCAGATCTGAACAGCTGGTCCTGGGAAGTAATTGCAGCCTGAAGACCAGTGTATACACATGATCTATGGTGATATTCCCCCAGTATAGTTGTCACATCTGCCATGTGCCTGGCTCTGGGTGGGGAGTGGTATGGATTGACCTTCTGTATGCTTATCAGGAATAAGAAGGTATTAGTGCAGATCAGGCAGGTGAAAGGCGAGGAGAACTCTGTTTTATGGGCAAGTTTAAGGTTCTCTCTCACCTGAGGGTATGGCCAGACCCCTGTGAGGCTACTGTTAGTCCATGCCTGCATTGTGATGGGGTGAGGTGTGTAGCTGCAATCACCAACCTCTGTATCATCTCCCTTGTCAGCCCCTAGTTATGCACCTGGGAGGGGAGGCTCTGGAACATGACGATCCTCTCACTGTCCAGCTCAATGGGACAGCAAGTTTCTTCCTGTGTGTGACATCCAGAGAATGCTGTCACTTCTTTGTGCACCTTGAATGAGATAAAATCTCATTTAAGGTTTGTTATTTATTGCTACAATTTTACTTCTTATAAATATTAATGGTAATAATGTTTGGTGGTAAAAATAATGATCCTCTAAAAATGCTTACCTCTCAGTCCTCCAAAACTGTGAATATGTTATCTTATATGGTAAATGGCTCTTTGTAGTAGCAATTGAGGTTGAAAGCCTTGAGCTATAAGATTGCACTGGATTATCCAGGATTGTCTGCTCTTATGATATAAGACCTTAAAAAGGGAGGACATTCCTTGGATTAAGTAAAAAAATAGGTGCAAAATGCAAGAATGGTCTGAGAGAATTTACATTGTTGGCTTTGGATATGTACAAAGGCGGCCAAGAGCCAAAGAATGCATTTGGCCTCTGGATCTTTAATACTCAAGGGCCAGATACTCCCCTAGAATTTCCATAAGGGAATGCATCTATGTTGTGACCTTGATTCCTGCCCAGAGCATTATTATGTTTTAGACTTCTGACATATAGAAATGTAAGATAATCAATTTGGGTCATTAAGTGGTTAAAATTATGGCATTGTTACAGTAGCAAGAGAAAACTAACACATGGTAATTAGGAGAAAATTAATTTAAATAATAATGATGGAAACTTGTATTGAGTGACTACCTGTACTAGGTACTATTCCATGTCTTGTACATGCTTTGAATTATTTAATGTGGATTCCTAACAAATTTGAAAGGCAAAATCATTTTCTTTTTACACTGAAGAAACAACAAGGTTGGAGGAGATAAATGTCCTTCCCTGAGGTTCAAATGCAGGAATAAACTTGTACTGGATTAGATCCTAAGGCACTTTGAGGCTGGCCCTATTCTCTTCACTATGCTTTCTCCTAGCATGGTGACACAAAAGCTTATTATAAGCTTCTAGTGTTTATATTTTGTACCAATTATGATACAGTTTTAGTAGAGGTGTCAGCAGGGTCAGGAGAAATATGCAGCTTCCTGAGTTTACCGACAGAAAGGCAGTGCTATTGGAGCTTTCCCATACTCATCACCCACAATACATTACCCCCTTGGCACTGCTGCATTTGAGAGAGTGAGGAGGGATTTAGGCATTCAACAGTCCCCTGTGGATTATCAAGACCATTTTTAGTATACCAGTGAAACTCCTTTGTACGCATTCCATTTTTCCTTATAGATGATCAAAATCCCTAGGAGAACATTTGATATTCTAAAGTTAATTACATATGTGATTCTGTATGATAATCCCAGTGAGGCCATATTTCACAGCAAAAGTTTCCCCACATGGGATATGCTGACCCATGCCAAGCTTCTTGGCCTTTTATCTCTCTGCATGGGTCCTTACAACTCGGGTCCCATGCATGCACCAGGTTCTACAGAGTCCCACATATCAGGCAGTATGCCTACTGAGTTATCTCCCAGGTTGCTGTGTTTATAGAATTGACAGTATTTGCCTGATTTGTTCCCTGTGTCAGAGGATCTGCGCTTCTGGGTCTGACCACCTTTGAGCCTCAGTGGATATCTGGACACATTGTGCTAACTCTCTTGGTATAGCATCTATACTTACATGGTGATCTGGATAATGATAAACTGCATTTGGCAAAGACTTCTGAAGGGGAAGTTAAACAAAGACCAGAAACAAGTGTTTGAGAGAAATTGAAAGAAGAAAGTAGCTGTAATGAAAGTAGCTTTCTCTACTCTTATAGTACCCCAGAGGCAGTTACTTGTCTGTTTATTGCTCACTCCCTCTCTCAATTCCTTGATCCCTTGACTGGAACATGCCTCTTTCTCTGTTCTCGGTCCACTTCCTGTTCTCTCTAGCATCTGCTACATTATACTTTCCCAAATGCATTAGGTCCTTGAGATGGGAAGAATGGGATACTCAACTTCATTATGGTTTCTCCACTCCCCAGGTACAGTACTATATTTATATGATTTGTGTCAGTGCCCTGTCCAAAGGTGTTGATGGCAACCCCCCCAAGTCCTGACCTCTTACAGTGCTCACTCTTGTATAAGACCATCTCCTGTACCCTGCCTCTCTCCTGGTGTCTGCAAGTGGAGATATAAATGAGGACATCTAAGATTTCCTCCAGGTCTTCCATGTTATGCCATCCTTCCCACATTACAAATAACTCCACAAAGACATGATGCCCACAAAGAACACTAACTCATGCAGGCTATGAACCACTCTAAGCATTTCAAACATGACCTTTTCTGGAGTGTTCCTCATGAATTTTTTTCTAGAAATGGGTGCTATAATGAGAATTGTGTAATCTTTGTGAATATGGACAGACATGTAGACCTATGATGAACACATTTTTTTTTATTTGGATTATGGTACATTAGACTTCATAAAATTTAAACTACAGTAAGCTCTGTAAGAATGGCTGAAACCTCATACTGTTGACAGAGCCTATTGCACCTTGATTCAATTACTCTTTTTGCCTCACGTTCTCTTTCATCCAGGAATTCTATCTGAATTAGTGATGGTTTTCCAGAAATATAGAACTAATACAGAAACAGGATATATGTATGTGTGCATATGTATAGCTATGTATTTAGACATATAGATATATTTGCTATCTGTACATACACACGTGTATATTTAAGTAATTTCTTATAAGGAATTTGCTCACGCAATTGTGGGGTCTGGCTAGTCCACATTCCATAGGATGGGCCAGAGTGATGTTGAAGTCTTGAAATCTCATCTCTAGGGAAGTCCAGCAGGCTGGAGCATTAGGAAAGAGTGGAGGGTGTCGTCTTGAGGCAGAAATCTTCTGATCACTGGAACCATCATAGCTGGCTCTTTAGACCTCCAACTGATTGGATGAGGCTCACCCATATTATCAAGGGTAATTTCCTTTAATTAAAGTCAACTGATAGAAGATGCTAATCCTGTCTATGAAGTAACTCCACAGCAAGAACTAGACCAGTGTTTGACCAAACAATTGGAAACCATAAACTAGCCAAGTTAACACGTGATGTTAACCATCACACCATCTCTAAAACTGTTCCTTCTCACCATGAAATGCAGTGTCTAAATCTTACCCCAAATGAAGAAATAAATCCTGGGTCTACAGAAGGTGCTGGTTGAAGAGCTCTCTGAGATATAACCATAAAGACATATCGTAGACATTATCTGTTTTGAGTTGAACTGTGTTCCCCCAAAGGACATTTTCAAGTCCTAACCCCTGATCTGGTGAATGTGATCTTACTTGGAAATAGTCTTTTAAAACATGATTAGTTAGGATGAGGCCAAAATGGATTAGGATGGATTCTAATCCAATGCAACTAATATCTTTATAAAAAGAAGGGAAATTTGAATACGCATAACAGCGGAAAGATGGCTGTGTCAAGATAGAGGCAGAGATTGGAGTTATACTGCCACAAACCAAAGAATGCCAAGGATTGTTGGTCACTGCCAAAAGTGAGGAGAGAGGCAAGGAACAGATTCTTCCTTACAGATTCCTAGGAAACATGGTTCTTCTGACAGTTTGATATCAGACTTCCAGTTTTTAGAACTGGGAGACAATAAATTTCCATTTTAAGCCACCAAGTTAGTTGTATTTTGTATGGAAACTTAGGAATCTAATACACTATTGCTAAAAATATTTTTAATTTGTAAAGCCAGATGAATAGGCTCCAGAATGGGAACTTTGGATATGTGGGGGCAGAGTGCTAAGGCAGACCCTCTATCTCCTTAAGGAAACACACAGGCTTGGGTAATTGGCCTGAGAATTTACTGTCGTCCAATGGACATCCCCCTCAATATACCTTTCATTTTGCTCCATCTGTCTGACCCTGGGAAGGTTATTGATTAACCTTCTGTGGTAGTGACCTTGGGATGAGGAAGCCTATGTTGGAGGATTAGATGGACCAATGAAAGCAGACAAGGCCTTTGACATAGAGATCACTTGAACACTGAGCTTAGGGGTATGTGATCTGGATCAAGGATGAGGCTAGGAAACCAGTTTTTTTGCTAGAACCTCTGGAAGGAAAAGCAGCCTTGCTGATACCTTGATTTTAGCCTGGTGAGGCCCTTTTTTGGACTTCTGACCCGCAGAATTGTAAGATAATATATTTGTGATCTTTAGGCTATAAATGTTATAGTCCTTTGTTACAGCAGTGAAGCAGAGGAATACAAAATGATTTTGAATAAATTAATAGAAGTAATAAGAACAGCTACCTGTATTAAGTTAATTGTGTTTGCCTTGTACTTCTCTATGTGCTTTATTTGTTTTAACTATTTAAAACTGTATTTTGAGGATGGAGATGAAAAATTTCCTACTTTGAGTTTCCACTATCCTGAATTTGGTCTTAGGGCAGTTCGAGGTTGGCCTCATTCATTTCAACTTTTCCTTTCAGGGTAATTAAAGGAAAACTCTATTAGCGTCTGTAGTATGTGTTTCCACGTTCTGTCAATACTGTATTGATGCCTTGGGGGTGATCATGTGATCAGGCTCAGGTAAAGTAGATCAAGACTCAGGAACTGAGACTGGCATGTGTGCAACTTAAATGCTCAAAGAAAATTCCTTAGTCTTACAGCCTGCATTTGATTTTCCTACAAGTCAGGCTGAAAGAGAAAATAGATTCAAACAAGAAAGAGTTTAGAAAAAAAAATTCCTGGCTTTGCATAAGTGAAAGAGGACTGCTTCCCACCAGCCTCACCTACCTCAGGTTCTCTGTTCTTCTCAAGACTCATAACATGTACACCTGTGGTGTATCGATCTATGCTGTAGCCAGGATTTAGAGTTTGCTGTAATAATTCAAAGCTTGAAGGTTTTGAATTTCTCTTACCTGTAGCTGAGATGGGGTTTGACTCTTTCCTGCTTACTGAAAGGGACTGACAATCTCTAAGTATATGGTGAGTGCCTACCATGCCAGGAATGGTGTCCATCATCCACAGAAGAAAGGAGCAATGGTTATGTCGGCCTCAGGAATGAGAAATTAGGAGAAGAACCAGAGGAAATCCACCATGGGTTGTGGATTTGCAATACCCTAATCAGGGACTTGAGTTCCCTTGGAATTAAGGGTTCATGTGAAATTAAGCATAGGGGATGGTTTGAAAGTTTGATTAAGAAACTGTTAGAGCACCAGCTGTTGTCATCCATTGCGTGTTTTCCACTCTGGTAGGTGGTGTGAGGCTTGATCTCTAGAAGGGTAGAAGAGAGGGTTATGGCTCCCATTCCCGGGCTGCCCAGGTCACACCTCTCATGGCTTTCTGGCAAAGGAAGGCCATTTGTAAAAGGGACTCAGTACCTTTCCTCCAGGATAGGGGAAAATTTCTCCTCTTCCAGGACCACAGAAGTCAAGGATGGTAGATGCTTTCACAAAGTCATGTCTATCTCAGACATTTGTGGGTGAAATATGTTTTGCCATGAGAATATATGATTCTCCTCTCCCTTTGTATTTTTCAGGACTCCACTGTGGAACCAACCTTCCTGATGATCCCTACTTTTCTGTTTGTCACCCTCAATGTAAATACTTTTATATGTTCTCCAAGAAAACTCCAAGCGGTTTACTGTGACTTAGATATCAGTAAGCGTAGATGGACCTGAGGAGGTACTATCATAGAAATTCTTCTGAGATTATTGGAAGATTAAAAAATACCCCACCCCACAGAAGGCTGGACAGGAAGCTCAGGGGTTTTCATAAACTGTGTCATTTTGTGACTTGATATAGATGAATGAGTAGAATCTTGAATCTCCAAGAAGAGGAGGGACAGGGTTCTTGATATTTTCTTATTCACAGTATTTGTTGCTCAATTACTGAGGCCTAGCAATGCTTACCAAGGTAAATTCTCCCCATACTCATCTTCCCACAAATATGCAATCCTCTTGACCCTACTGTGGCTTAGGGAGTGAGGGGCATCTCAGGAGTCCTGGTGAAATAACAAGAGCCTGATCCTCCACCCCATCTTCAGTCCATATCATTCTTCCCCTTTCTTCCCACAGATGATCAACAACACTGCCACCTTTAATATCTATGAGAGTAAATCAGACTTTGATAATACTAAAATTGACAGGTGGATTCCCCAGTAAAGATGGGGTGAGTGGACCTATCCTAAGTCCCTTGTCCTCTTATATCCATCCCTTCAGGCACCCTTCCAATGTGTGCTGCATTCATGAAGATGGTAGCAAGTATCCCCAATCCCAGATCTTCTCCCAGTGTAGTTTTCCCCCAGACACTGCATTCCTAGATATGCCAATTCTTGACTGATTCTGTATCTGTCTCCATGTGTCCTGAACTTTTGAGTTTAAACACCTATGGACTACAGTGTGTCCTTCTTGGTAGATATTAGATGTTGAATCTTTTGCTATGTATTTTTTAAGGTTATCTGTTTGACCATAGATTACTTTTGACAGTGTACAATATGATTTTCTGGGAGAATGTTACCAAAGAGGAGAAACGAGTCTTTGATGGAAACTATACAGAATGATGTAATTGACCTGGAAGTTGTCTGCTCAGCTGTTTGTGCAATGCAGGGCCTCTTGCTTATATATTCTTCCCATTGTCTGATCCTCTTCATGTTCCTTACTCCCTTAACCTGAACTGCTCCTTCTCTAAACTCCTTGGATCTACTTTCTGACCTCTAACACCTGTCACACTTCTGTGTTTTAAATGGAGTGCCATCCAGGACTGGTAAGAATAGAGATGAACTTTGCATGGTTTCTCCACCCCTAGGTACAGTATAACAATTACATGACTTGTAATTGGGATCTAATCTACTTGTGCCCACCCTGAGGCTAACAGTGCTTACACATATCAAGGGCAGTGCCTGCATCCCCGTGTCTTCTGGTGTCTGCAAATGGTTATATAGAAAGGAAACTATCTAACAAACCCCTCAATTTCATGTAGGACATACTTTCCCATACAGCTTCAAAAGATCTTCCCAAAGATCATGAAACTCCAAGAGAACTTGTCCCCCATGAAGCCCATGAGCCATTCCAGACATTTCAAATATCTTTTTCTGGGGTGCTGTTTATGAATTTTATCTTGGCTGGATGCTGGTTGGGGGGCGTATAGCCTTCATTAATATGTGTAGACATGAACACTTCAGATGCAAACACATTTCTTAATGTAGATTATGCATCAGTAAACTTAGAAGAAAACTTCAGATAACAATAAACTTTTTAAAAAAATGACTGAAAATTCACCTGTTGTCGTATCCTACCTGCACCTTCATTCAAAGCCTCTTTCATCCCTCAGTACTCTCCTTTATCCTAGAGACTTATCCCTAACTATGTTCCTTCTTACTCTGAGTTTAGAGAATATGCTGGGCCCAGAGCATATTAGCCCAGACAGTGAATGCATTAATCCAGACAGTGAATGCCATGAAACTTTCTTAACAATCTTTGAAATGTAAGAATTCCAGTGGGTCCGGATCCAGGAAGGGGACTTTGGATGTTTTTTTTTTTTTTTTTTTATTGTGGGAATAATTTATTTTCTGGGATTATTGATAAATAGAAGTATTGAGAACATCAGGAAATTATAATTACAGAGGGTTTAAGCTAAGATGTTCTATAAAAGATGGAAAAGTAAAGTCTCAAGTTAAGTAGAAGTCATGAAAAATTCAGTACAAAGAGGTCTAACCCTTTGAGTGATGTCATCCTCAATGTGAATCTTTCACCTGTACTTCAAAATTGGCCGGCTATACCTTTATCATTTCCCCAACAATAGAAAGGGGGGGGGGGAGTTGAGTTAGATGAAGAAAAGCACTTATTCCTTTTCAGTTGTACAAATTGGAAGTATCATGCTCCATCATCTAAATTTACTCACAAACCACACAAAATTGGAGAAGGGTCTAGAAAATAACTCTAGTCATGTGACCAGCTAAGACTTTTTATATCATTAAATAAGAGTATAATGAATATCAGTGAAAACTAATGTTTTTAACTAATGGCAATTTAACTATGAATTTGTACAATTCTTTTCCTGCACAGAACGTGCCTGAGTTCAAAACCTCAACTCCAAGTAGTCATTGCATCCAGCTTAGAGTCAAGTATCTACATCAGATTGTGTTTCCTGTTGTTCTAGTGATTATAAAAAAAATAGTTTTTCATTATATGCTACCTTCAACATATATGTGGACATGCAATCACAAATTTCATTAGATAAGACTTTGAATCCATAGGAAATAGAAATAAATTCATACATGTATAAGGGTGAATGCATAGATAGATGGACAAATGTATTAGAAATATTGAGTCACACAATGATCATGCAATCAAAGTTATCACCATGTGGTGATTTTCTTATTATTCACCAATTTAGATACCTATTTTTTTTATTTTTAAAAACTTTAGCCATTAAAACACTTATATAGCATGATCTCATTTTGTTGTTAATAGTCATTTTTTTAATCAAATAAATTTGTTTTTAATTGTTACAATCACCATTAAAAAACAAAATATCTTGCAACATTTATATCATGAGATATCAGATATTAGATCAAGGAAATACAAGATAAAATGTAAAATTAATAAGGACAGCCAATTTTTAAAATTGTCCTTTGAGTTAGAAATTAAGACGAGCATTTAATTTTCATCTATCACCATCATTGATAGTCCTTGTAATGAATTACATTTGATTCTGGATCAATTGCAGCTGACAACATTTTTTCCATTTCTTCCTGAGAAAAGGGCTCACCTTCTTCAGTCATAGACTTGATTAGCTCTTCCTTAATAAGAAACCCACGTTTAGCTGGATCTAACACCTCAAAAGCACAAAGAAGGATATCTTCTGGAATTGGTCTGTACCTTCTTTCCAGTAGTATTTCGGTCATCACTGGAAGAAATTTTTCTAATCGAAATGTATCCAGTGGGTTCTTCTTCTACCAAATTGAATGCAAGACATGAATCTACACATCCAAGAAGCTCACTGACCTCCACTCAGGTTAAACTTGCATCCACTGTATTATTCGATTCATGGTCAAACACTTCAACAGCTTCTCTGATTTTTCTGTGAAATTCTACTACTGCTATCTCTGTGCGTTCCCTCTCCTCTGCCATCTTGTCGCAGAGTCTGTCACCTGGGAGATGCCTCGTTAATAGTCATTTTAATAATAGCTGCTGATGAACACATTGTCTAACTACAGTTCACAAAGATTTCTCCTATGTTTTCTTCTAAATGTACATAGTTTTACCTCATATATTTAGATCTATGATCCATTTGAGTTAATTTATGTATAAAGCATGAGTTGTAAATTTAGGTTAAATTTTTGCAATTGGATGTTTAGTTGTTCAGCACTATTTGTTAAAAATACAATCCTTTCAGTCTTACTGTTCTGGCTTCTATGATAAATACCACACAATGGATTGGCTTAAACAGTGGGAATTGGGTCATGGTTTTGAAGCTATAAGAAGTCCAAAATCAAGGCCTCAGCAAGGCAATGTTTTCTCCCCAGGATCTGTAGAAGTGTGGGTCTAGATTCTTGGCAATCCCTGGGCTTCCTTGACTTGTGTCTGTGTCTTGCATTCCATGGAGATGTCCTCTCTTTTCTGGGTTCCATTGACATGTGGCCTCTGGTTCACCCCAAAGTTTTTTCCCTATAAGGCCAGAATTTCTTCACTGAGAAGCATTTCCAACTTTGTCAAAAGTCAGTTGCTCAGGCTTCTGGAATGGCAGGATGAGCATTTCAGCAAATGATGAATTTTTAGGAGTAGAACCAGTCGACAAATTTAGGCTGGGGCCTCAGACCCCAGTCAAATGTCCTGCCTGGAACTGGAAACAGTTTGAAGCTTTCTTAAGGCACCAAAAGTTGCTGGAGTGCTGGCAGAACAGAGAAACCCTGGTGGCTGAGCCTCTAGACTAAATTGAGTCCACTGGCCAGAGAAAGTCTCCATTACATGGCTCACCTGCTCTGCTGGGGCTCCAGAGATTTGGACATTCATCTCTTCATGGTCACCAAATTGTTACCAGACAAAGGCCATGGATTCTTCCACCCGACACGCTCAATAGCCTTTTCCGGAGACATTGGGGTTTCAAAGGAGAAAGAATTTATTACTACATGTGTAACAGGAGAGCAAACAGCTTAATGGCCCAAAATCTGTTTCCCCGAGTTTAGGGAGTTCAGGGTTTTTAAGGCGGACTTTGGATGTTTTGAGGGAAGTGTGCTATGGAGGGCCCTCTGAACCTCCAGAGGATACACACAAGTGTACTGGACAGGCCTGTACACTATATTAGCTGTGTAGTATACAGCTAATACACCATGGAATTAGCTGTAGTCCAATGGGTAGAGCCAGGCTGATTTTTTCTTGACTTGCCTGTGATATCCCTCCTTGTGTCTGGCTAGTAGAAGGCTTGGGAGATTGACCTGTGTAGTGAGTGATCAGGGAATCAGGGAATACTGTTAGTGCAGATCAGATGGTCCAGAGGAAAGTAGAAAGGCTCCCTTCTCCTTGATAATTTTAAGGCTGAGTCTGGGCAGCTTTTACACAGAGGGCATGCCCTGACCAAGGATGAAGCTACTACATGGCTTTCTTGGGGAATGGGGGATATATTGGGGTGCAGAGCTATAGTCGCCGGCTTTTGGGTAAGCTGTATCTAGTCCTGAATATACATTGGGTTGGCCCCAGGGCATAACCATCCACTGTGTATCTGCGCAACACTAAGGGGAGGGCATGGTTGAGACTAAGGCTATGCCTTGTGTCTGAGCCTCATGAAGCACCTGCCAGGTCATGGGCTTTGCCTGATGAAATATGTCTCCATCAGCACAGCACCTTCTCTTGTTCCCCACATGAAATGGGGGTACTCTGTTTTCATTGTTCATTTACAATGTTATTTTTATGGCAATAATTAGTACCACTTTTGAGAATTCTGTTATGATCTACTGTCTTGTGTGAAATAGGAACAAATATGCTTCATTGACATTATAGCTATTTCTAGTTATGTAATTGCAATGAATACTACTATTTACAGGCATGTGTTCTTAAGTGTGTTTAGAGGTTTAGAAAGTGCATACTTTTCTAGCATTTTTGAGAACCTTAATTGAGGTAGAATCTCATTTACAGGGTAATATTAATTACTGCTGCAATTTTATTCCTAATATATTAATAATATAATATTTTATGAATAAATTAATAAATTATTCATTAGCACTACATGTATTGTGTCAGTGTTCCAAGGCTTCTATATATTTTGATTTAATTAATTAATAATTATGTAACTGTTGCTAATCTTGGAAGTCAAAACTATTCCCATTTGGTATTGAGGACTTTGAGGGACAAAGTAGACAAATGGCCTTTTCTGAAGCCCCACAGCCAGAATTAAACATGTCCTGGATTTGGTTCTAGGGCAATTTGAGGCCTGAATCCATTCTTTTCAGCACTGTTCCCTGTACAGAAACTTGTTCAAGTTATGGTATCTATACTTTGTCCATATTATATTGATAGAGTATGGTGGTGATATCAGTAAAGTCAAGTGAAAATAGGTGCCTTCCTTAGTTCAACATCAGCAAGGTAAATCCATCAATACTTCCCTGTATTCACTTCACAAACACACAACTGCCTTGAGTCTGCTGTGGCTGAGGGAGTAAGAGAGGAGGTTCTCAGGAGTGTAACAGGTCCTGGTAAAATACCGACACTGTGGCCTCTCAACCCACAGAAGCTCCTTGGTACTATTTCATATATGAAAGTGATCCAACTGGTGAGTTGCCTTGCTCTCCAGGCTGCTCAACCTCCTCAAACACCTCAAGTTTCCCACATACACCAATTGAGACCAGATGTTTTTGTCTATCCCATCAGCCTTCCCCAACCTTCAAAGTTCACCAACCACATGAATTCTTGTCTGGGTATTTGTTTTGTTCTGTCTCTTGATTTGTTGGTGAGATGGGTATGTAGACTTTGTTACAGCTCATTGAGTTGTACCCCTTTGATGTGCACATGCACAATTGATGCATGTACCCCTTTGATGACATGCATCAATAGTATAAAATTTAAAAAAGATCCAAGTTGACAAAACTCCACCCAGTTGACAGATGTCAACCTAATGTGCCTGTGACCTCTAGCCAAATGTGTGCCTGATCCTGGGCTTTCCAAAGATTGGGAAGAAGCTGGGGTTATGGCTACAGCCTGGTGTAGATCCAGGCCACAGGTGGGATGGATTTTATGAAGGCATGGAGACTGCTCCTTGACCTGTCATCGCCCTCCCATTAAGTCTTTGACTCAATCTGGACATGTCCTTACTTGACTAGTACTCTCCTGGGATGTCTACATACAGGGTCTCCAATGGTCAAGGGGACTTGATACATTATAAGAGTCAGCAAGGTAGCACTTCAGGCCAGATGAGCTAGTTGAGACCTTAAAAACCTAGGAATAAACTTGCTTCTCTCCTCCATCCCATGAAGTGCCATAGATTGACTTTGTTAATGGTTTAATGTGGCCAATTCTGTAAATTGGGGTAGGAGCTATGGACATGGACCACTGACCTGAGTGTGATCTTCCAGTAAGGCCTGCCTGGTCTTCTGAGGATTGGGGTGAGGCCATTAATGGGGCACATAATTGTTCTAAGCAGGGACCTGAGATTCTACTGACTGGACTTTCATCTCTGTGTCTCCTCCTTATAGAGAGGCCTAACCAGAACCTTCCCAGGACTTGTAGTTTATGTAAATAGTTGAGGTCTTAGTTCTGTTTTGTGAAATAGGAATATTTCAGTAGTTTGCATTAAGGAACTACACCAGAAGAGCCCCATCTGTACCTGTATCTGCCTAATCATGAGATTCAGGATTTTTGTGTTTATATTTTAATGAGATAAAACTTTGGGGGACCTTGGAGAGAATAAGTTTGGTTTGAATAGGGAAGGATTGTGAATCTTGGGGACTAGAGGGGGAAGTATAATAAGAAACTTCTAAAATTTCCAATTATCTAGGCCTATATTCTTGCTCTTGTGTAGTCTCATCCCGTTAAATATGTGCTAGACTTAATGACTCAGTTCTAAAGCATAAAATAAGCAGAAGTGATGGGATGTTTCTTTGTGATTAAGTTATAAAGATTGCATCTTCCTTCTTAGGAAAATGGTCGTGCTCTTCTTTGATTTTCTTATTCTGGGGGAATTGAGCTGCCCTATCATGAGATGGCAAAGACCTTCAAGGTAGAGAACCGAGGCCCATCAGCATCTGGTAAGTGAGTTTGTGAAGATCCTCCTGCAGGTAGGCCTTCAGATGACTATCATCCCAACTGACATGTGATTGCAGTGTCATGAGAGATTCTGAGCCAGACTAACCAGGCTAAGAAGGAAAATTTGATACAGTCGACTACAGTAAATTAAGTCCACATTCTTTTGCATGTGCTATATATTTTTTTTAACATAGGCAGGCACCGGGAATCGAACCCAGGTCTCCAACATGGCAGGCGAGATCTCTGCCTGCTGAGCCACCGTGGCCTGCCCTAAGTCCATATTCTTAGAAAGGCAACATTATAATAATGAAAGACAAGCCATAGATGAGAGAAAATCTTTTCAAACCACATTTGTATAAAAACTGCGATCCTGACTATGTAAAGAACTCTCAAATTTCAAATAAGAAATTGAATAATCAAATACAAAACTGGCAAAAAAAAAAAAAAGAACCAATTACTATACCAAAAAAGGTATACATCTGATAAATAAGTATACACAAGATGGTTAAGACCATTAGTGATATGGGAAATGCAAATAGAAACCACAATGAGACACCACTGCACACTTTTAGAATGCCAAAAGTTAAAAAGTAATGAAATATAAAAAATAAATAGTGTATACAATATCAACAAAAACACAAAATATTTCGTGGTAATTTTAACAATATAGGTTCAAGATTTGTGTCCAGATACCTGTAAAAATTTTTTTAAATAATCCAAGAAGATTGAAATAAATTGGGATATATACTATGTTCATTGAATGGAAGACTCTATATTGTTGTTGTTTTTCTATATTGTTTTAATATAATCCTAATGAAAGCCTGATGAAGAATTTTTTAAATGTTATCATTACTATTGAATTTGTCAATAATAGTTCCCCACTTCTTTTTAAAAATTTTATTTCGAAATTTTCAAAGTTGTACCCAAAACTGTACCCAACAAGCAACAATTCCCCTTCCCCACCCCCATTCCTTGATAACTTCTAATCTACTTTCTGATTCTAAAAATTTGCCATTTCTAGATACCATGTAAGTGAAATCATACAATATTTGTACTTTGTGCCTTGCTTATTTCATTCAGCAAAATGTTTTCAGGGTTTATACATGTTGTTGCAAGTGTTCGAAAGTCATTATATTTTTATGGCTGAATAATATTCCATTATGTGCATATACCACATTTTGTTTATTCATTCATCTGTTGAGGAACACTTGGGTTGTTTCCACCTTTTGGCTATTGTGAATAATGCTGCTTTGTACATTGGTGTACAAGTATCTGTTTGTGTCCTTGCTTTCAGATTCTTTGGGTATATGCCTAGGAGTGGAATTGCCCAGTCATATGGTAATTTTATGTTTAACTTTTTGAGGAACTGCCATGCTGCTTTCCATAATGGCTGAACCATTTTACATTCCCACCAACAGTACACAAGGATTCCAATTTCTCTGGATCCTCTCAACACTTGTTTTTATCTATTTTGAATTGAGACTATTTTAGCAGTTATATGATAACACAAATACCTTATAGCTGCTAAAACTTTTTTATAAAATATTTTTATTAAGAAATA
This sequence comes from Tamandua tetradactyla, assembly GCF_023851605.1. Taxonomy (NCBI): domain Eukaryota; kingdom Metazoa; phylum Chordata; class Mammalia; order Pilosa; family Myrmecophagidae; genus Tamandua; species Tamandua tetradactyla. The sequence continues at coordinate 72,055,745 of NC_135342.1, read as the reverse complement.
TCTACATATGTACAGTCCAACCATGTTACACAATCAATTACTCAAAATATCATCACCTATTTATGTATTCTTCACATCATTTTTAGGATATTCGTATCACTCTAAAAAAATAAATAAAAAGGAAAAAACCTCATATATCCCATATACCTTTCTCCTCCCTCTCATTGACCCACAGTATTTCAATCTACCCAATTTTTGCCCTTTATCTCCCCCTATTATTTATTTGCTTTTATCTTGTCATTTATTTATTTTGTTACTTATCTATCTGTACCTTGAGTAAAAAGAGCATCAGACTCAAGGTTTTCACAATCACACAGTCAGTCACATTGTAAAAGCTATATAATTATATGACCATCTTCAAGACTACTGGAACACAATTCAGCAGTTTCAGATACTCTCTCTAGCCACTCCAATATACCATAAACTAAAAAGGGTTATTTATAATGCATAAGAATAACCTCCAGGAGAACCTCTTGACTCTGTTTGAAATCTCTCAGTTACTGAGACTTTATTTTGTCTCATTTCTCTCTTCCCCCTTTGATCAAGTAGGCTTTTTTAATCCCTTGATGCTGGGTCCCAGCTCATCCCAGGATTTCTGTCCCATGTTGCCAGGGAGGTTTATACCCCTGGGAGTCATGTCCCACATAGTGGGGAGAGCAGCGAGTTCACCTGCCAAGTTGACTTAGAGAGGCCACATCTGAGCAACAAGAGAAGATTCCCATGAGTAACTCTCAGGCACAATTATCAGTAGGTTTACCCTCTCCTTTGTAGGATTAAGCTTCATAGTGGGGAGCCCCAAGATTGAGGGCTCAGCCTATTGAATTGGTTGTCACCACTGCCTACAAGAATATCAGGAATTCCCCACATAGGGAAGTTTAATATTTCCTCCTTTTTCCCCAGTCCCCCAAGGGGACTTTTCAAAAATTTTTTTATTCTCTGCCCAAATTACTCTGGGACATATTGAGGTATCACACTAACCTGTACAAACCAACAAGATCTCAAGCCCTATTCAAGATTCCATGTACTTATGGTGTTCAAATAAACTGACCATACAAGTTAAATTAGATAGCGTGCTACCTAAAATATAAATTTTGCACGAAATAAACATCTCTCCCTTTGTTCTCATATGGAGGTTGAAGTTTGAAAATATGGGGCATATCGTACTTTACACAGTATTCTGATTTACTTTAGCCCTATCCAGAGCAACTTCATTCATTTCTCCAGATGAAATCTGATCACTTTTTCAGCTTTTTGACAGTTGCTGAATTGAGTAATACTGATTTTCATAGTTTCAGTGCTCTAACTCTGAGTCTCAGGTGTCACATTAATACCTGAAGTTTCAGGAAATGATCAGGTTATATACAAATAGCTCAGTATCTCAGAATTTAGAAATATCAGTTACAATTTCTGAATATATGTGAATGCTGTAAGAGCTTACAATCTAGGATCCTTTACAGTAGGCCCCAACCTGATAACTGCTGCTCTTGACTTCAATTCTTGGAGTTTGTATATTCTAGTTAGGCCATATGAGTGAGGTATGATAATATTTGTCTTTTTGTTTCTGACATTTCATTCTACATATTGTCCTTAAGTTTCATACACCTAGTTGCATGCCTTACAACCTCATTCCTTCTTGCAGCCACTCAGTAGTCCATTGTGTGTCAACACAACAGTACCCCCTTCCAATCCTTAGTTGATGTTCCCTTAGGCCACTTCCATCCATTGGGAATCCATTGACACCATAAACACCAGTGTGCAAACGTGCATTTGTTTCTCTCCTCTTAGTTCTTCCAGGTAAATACCTACCAAGGGATTGCAAAATCCTATGGCAGCCCCACCTGTAGCCTTCTGTGCAACTACCACACTGCCCTCCAGAGGGCTGTACCCCTAAGCTTCCCTACCAACAGTGAATAGGTACACTTCTTTCTCCACATTTTCTCTAGCACTTTTTTCTCTCTGCTCATTTTAAAACAATTTTATTCGCACATCATACAGTCCAATCGAATTAAATAGACATGCCTTCACCACCATAATCTATGTGAAGGCATTACCATTTTTTTCCACATAGAATCCATACTTCTGCTAAAACTATTTTGAAATAATAAAGAACAATGATGGAAGACTTACACTAGCAGATTTAAATATAACTATACCCTAAAGCTATAGTAAAGAAGAGTATGTGATATTGAGGAAGTTTACACATATGATCAGTGGAACAGGAAAATAAAGAGTATATATTTTCTTATCCCTCTATGATGTAGCAAAGGTGGCAAAATAATGCAGTGGGGGAAATAATAGTCTTGGCAACCAGTTGAATTGGAATGAATATCCATATGGAAAGAATAATGGAAAAAATAACGTGTAAGTTAACACAACATCCATCAATAACCTAAACATAAAAGCTAAAACTATAAAATTTCTAGAAGAAAACATAGAAGAAAAGTTTGACAATCTTGAGTTAGGCAGAGTTTTCTCAGATCACCAAAACTGTCACCCATAAACAAAATAAATGATGAAACAAACTTCCACAAACTTACAATGTTGATTTCAAAAGGCATCATTGCAATGAAAATAAAAAACACGGACTGGAAGAAATTGAGGGATAAGTAGATAGTAGATAATCAGCAAATAACTTCCACCTAGTATATATAAAAAGAACTTTCAAACTCAATAATAAGACAAATAAATGTGTAAAAACTGGACAAAGAATTTGAATAGGCACTTCTTAAAAGAAGGTATACAAATGTCTAATAAACACATGAAAAGATGCTGATCACCATAAAGCATCCTGGAAATTCAAATTTAATCCAGAATTACCTGGTGGGTCTGGCAAGTCCTGTTCCCTCCTCCCTTCCGCCCCCAGACACAGTATCACTGCAACCCTGGAACCAAATAGATTTTCTTTCACTTTCAATCCCCTTTGACAAATCTCCCATCACAAAAGTCTGGTCATTTGTGTTGAGGGACCTTAGAAGAAGGAGGGTCTGCATACTCAAGGAATTAGGGTACAGGTATAAGGGTAAACACCTCAGTCGTTTCTCAGCAGGGGTTTCCTTGCATTATGACTTCTTTCTCCCCTTAGCCTGCTGCTCTAAATTCTAGGGTCCTGGCCATGTCAGCAGGAATATGCTGTTTCATGAAATAACATAACTAGGTAAATGAAGGAACTCTTCCTGTTTCTGTGTCACCGCCAGAATGCAAGGCCTTATAAAGCAGCTGTGGCTGAAGCAGTGGGGTGAGTTTCTGAAGTCCATTGAATCCTGGAGAAATACTAAGACTCTGGACCCCTGTAAGGTCCTAGTATTAATTTTCTTTTATCACCATAACAAGTTACTGAAAATTTATGGCCTTAAACTTCTGTTCTTTTAGTTTTGCAGCTGAGAAGTGCAACATGGGTCTCACTAGGCTACAATGATGCCAACAGGGCTGCATTCTTTTCTGAACATTATAGGGAGGAGACTATTTCCTTGCCTTTTCCAACTTTTAGAATCTGTCCAAATTCTTTGGTTCGTGGCTCCCTTTCTTCATTCTCAAAGTCAGAAATGTTGCATCTCTCTAAACATTTTTCTGTAGTCTTATCTATTTTTCTGTGTAAGTACTGCCAGAAAAGGTTCTCTACTTTTCAGGGTTCACATGATTATGCAGGATAATCTATCCAGCTCAAAGGGCCTTAAACTTAATCACACTGCAAAGTCCCTTTTGCCATGTAAGATAACATATTGACAGGTTCTGTGGACATCTTTGGAGACTATTATTCTGTCTTTCACACTCCTCAATCCCATTTCACATTCCTGCTTTTTATTACAGATGATCAAGACAACTGAAAAGGTATTTGAATTCATTTATATGACTGCTAAGGAAGATACCTGTTTAGATCCCCAAATGGACATCACCAGTAAGAAATTCCTCTTGTGGACTGAACTGATCACTTTACAGACGCTTGTCCCCTACCCTTGGCAAGTATATCTCAAAAGTGGGCCCTGCCCATCTGCCTGGCACAAAAGGTTCTCGCCTCTGTGCATTTTTCCTCATGAACTGCTGAGCACACCGTACTCCCTGGACTGGACAACTATGCCTAATTCTACACCTGCCCCAGGCTGTCCTGAGCCTCTGGAATGGGTCACTTGTAAATCACAATGTGTTCTTTTCTGTGGATAACTGCACATACCATTGTGACCCCTAGGATATAACTTTTGTTCCCACAAAGCTTTCTGAATTTCAGGAAATTAAAACTGAATACATGTAGCAAGAATTACTGGGGAGAGGTTTTCTAGCTGGGAACAGTAACGAGAAAACCTATGGGTCTACAGGAGAGAATATAATTATGCTGTGGTGACTCCCTTAATTGTTCTGGCAGCCAAGGAACCCTTGCTTCTCTCTCTCTATTTCTTAACCCATGCTTACTGTTCTCTGTTTCCTCTTGCTTTTCTGTGCACCCTCTTCTTCATCCATGCTCTCTCTCTCTCTCCCTCTCTTGATTTCTATTACTGTTCTCTATTCCAGCTTGCTGTTCCCTGTTCCATCATGTTGTTACCTGCTCTGTTCCTTCTCTCTCCTGTTTGCCACTCTTGTCAAGTATTAAAAAATGAAAAAGGATTAGTACTTGCCTACCCTATCAGGCTCATGAATGAAAATGAAATCAAAAGACTTCTGCATGCCATTCCATCTCATACAACTGGCTACTCATCCTATTGCAAAGCCCATAAAATTCCCAAGCCTATCAGATCCTAAAAGTCTCAAAATATCCAAATCCACAATTTTCTCAAACCTTTAAAAATTCCAAAGTCCATCAACCTCTTCAGATACTCCCCAAGATTACCAACCCCAAAATTTCCAGAAGCACCTTGCTTCCTCTAACCCCACAGTATCTCTTTCGTTCCATTCTTACCAAACCTAAAAGTGTCCACACAATGTCAAACTATCTAAACCCAACAAAATCTTTAAACTTTAACCATCCAGAATTGCACAACTTCCTAAAACACCTCCAGATTCTTAAAATCAAGAATTTATACAAACCCCCAAGCTCTCTAAAACTACCATCCTTTTTCAAAGTCACAAAACTCCCCAAACCCCTAACTACCCAAATACATCCAAACCCTGGCCTCCACAAACTCACAATTTTCCCATTTGTATCAGCTCCAAAAACAAAACAAACAAAAAACCCTCAGACATCTTGAGCACATCAAAATACCCCCTACCCTGTGCTAACCAACTTCTCTGAACCAAAGAAACTTCACAAACTCACCAATATTTCCAACCTTCCCAAATGCACAACCTCCATTAACCCTCCGAATTACCTAGCTCGTTTCCTTTTTCAAATGTTCCTAAATGTTCTTAAATCTACCAAGTTTCCCCAACCCAGGAATCTTTCAAACCCTAAACCTTCCAACCCCTCCAACTTTCCCCACCCCTACCAACCCTATAGATCATAACACACCCAAGACCTCTGGCACCAACTCACCAATTTCCTTCCAAAAACTAATATCTTCCTGTATATCAATCACCCCTGCCCAACCTCTTCAGATAAAAGAAATCACTGTCATTTCCAAACACATGTACAGCCGCAACTATCCAATTTCTCAAATCCTGCTAATCTTCCCAAGCATAAGAACTCCCCAAACCCAACAACCTGCCAAACACAAGTTCCTGGAGATACTATAGCTAGGAACTGATAGAATCTAGATTTTCATCTTAGGGTACTTTGAGGTTTAGCTCCATTCTAGCTCCCATGGTGATTAAATAATTAAATAATTAAATCCTAATTCAATCAGACTCTTCAATCCCAGAAGTATCCCCAAATCCTCCAACTTTCCCAAGGCCTAGACTTTGTTGTGCTATTTTGGGGTGCTCTTCATGGAAGATTCTTTATTGGTTGCTCATAAGCAGTATGTGAAAATGTCATTAAAATTCACTTTGATACCCAATAGACTTAAAACATTGTCCAAACTAAAGAAAATCCATGCTTTAAACATATCCCCAGTACACCTTTACACAATTTCTCTTTCTCACTTTCAGACACTATTTCACTGAGGACCTGAATCCCTCCCTGTTCCTTCTAACCAGTACCATCCTGTCTCTCTCCTCATTCTGCTGAGGGCTTTAAGTTCCAAGCCTAAAGAAGGGTGTGTATTCAAAGATCAGACCACACCTAGCATATCCTGAACCTTCCTTAAAGATTTGTGGAATGCTTAAGTTACCGGGGGTAGGAAGGCCAGAATAAGTTTGGAGGGTTGAGTCTAGGGCTGAACCTCTATCCATCGAGACAACATAGCCAGGTCTCAGAGGATGGACCAAGGATGTGGCTATTGAATATGGATCATTCTGGACATGTGTTATTTCTCCCCAGACATGCCTGCCAGCTATGGAGTAGGGTATGGAACGGGGCCACGTCTCATGTAGTAGTTGGGAGGTTAGAAGATTGGCATTGATGGACAGATGAAGGTAGATGAGATCCCTATGTCACTTAAATAAGTTGAAGGCCTGTGTCTGAATCTGTCCACCCAGAAGAGAGTGGGTTCTCATCTGAAGGTGATGATAAGGCAACCCTAGCCCTGGTGGTAGGGTGCATAGCCTTTGGTCACTGACCTGTATGTGACCACCCAGTGATTGCCGCTGAACATTCAAATGGTTGGGGGGAAAAGCATAGAAGCATGGTCCACTGTATGTCTACCCATACTAGGGAGGTGAGGACAGGGACATGACATCAAGGCTTGTATCCTGTGTATCCTGTATACCCACAGAGTCTCTCAGCCTTGGCAGGGTCAAAGGCATCACAATAAGATTAACAGCCTTCTCTTTTACCCTCTGTGAAATGAGGATGCTCTCATTACATGCTAATTTGTCTTATGCTAGTATTGAGCAATCATTTATACCACTCCTGATAATTATTTTCTGTGATCTCTTGTGAAGTAGGCATAATTATGTTGCCTAATGGATATTACAATTATTTGTATTTATATTAATATTATTAAATGTCCTGCTGAGAGATAATGTAGCCAGAAACTGATATAATCTGGATTTCATTTTAGGGCACTTTGAGGTTTAGCTCCATTCCCTCAACCATGCATCTCCCATGGTGATTAAATAAAAGTTATATTTTTGCATGTTCTGTCAATACTATAGTGTTTTTGGTGGTGTTATCAGTCTCAGTTAAAGCAGCTCTGGCCCAAATTGTGTAGCATAGCATGGATGCGCAATAAATTCTTATTGTATCTCATCAATCTTATAATCTCATCAGAGCTATCTATAAGTCAGGGGACACTGAGTTACCAAAATTAAAAGGAGAATAAGCAAAACGAACAAACAACCTTCCCCCACCCCCTCCACAATACCCTAAAACCACAATTCCTGTGTCTAAGTTAGAAAATAATGCCTTCTACTTTCCCTTTCCATGTCTTATGTCATATTCCTCACCTCCTACGTCTTCCTCAGGTTCCCTGCCTGCAGGAGGACATGACATCTACACTTTGCTGTTGATGTACTAATGATAGGAAAGTTTACCACCATCACCTATTCAAGGGTTCTAGCTTTTCCTGTGTGGTCAACATGTGATTTAACTTGGTCTAATTGATCTCTTGGTAGCGTGTGTAGGGCCTGGTATGAGACTTCTACCCCAGGAATGGTGTTGGGGGAAGAAGGGAGGAATGATGAGATTTGGGTGCATGCATGTGGGATTTAGAGGATAGTATATTGGAGATCAGTCAGTCCCCCTAAAGGAAGGAAGCTGAGCCTCTGGAAGTTGGGGTGATAGTGAAGTTAGGTAAAGAGGATAATTTGAAATTCTGTTTAAGAAAGTTCAAGGCAAGTGAGTCCGAGGCAGCAGAGTGGATAGTTAAGAGCCTGGTCTTGGAGGTAGACCTGCTTGGGTTAAAAAAACAAAGTAGCTGTTTCCATGATCAGCTCTGTGGCCTCAGGCAAGGTCTTCATCCCTCTCCCAGCCTAGTAGGCCCATAAATAATAATAAAATAAAATAAGATAAAATAAATATAAAATTCATCCCTATCTTATAGAGTTGGAATGAAATAAGGTACGTGAAGACACTTAGCCCAGTGCCTGGCTCCTGCTAACTCACAATAGATGAAAGCTGCTGTTGCTGCTATTGATATCATCATTATCATCATCCTTATCAGTGAGAGGCAGCATAGGGTAGTGGCTAAACATCCAGACTCTGGAGCCACTAATCTCACTTTTAGAAAAATGAGAGAGGGTTAGAGGCTTAGCTATAGTGTCTCATTGCCAATTTCCCGTTTGGTTAGTCAGCTGGAAGTATGATCTCTAGGCATGGTTAAACATAGGGTGTGGATCATATGGTGAGGGATTATGGTTTACTTTCTAATTCTGTGCTTTCTCTCCGTATATCTTGCCACCTTTTGCCTTTCCTATGCTATCTCGTGATGTTTCCTGCTATCATTTTCCGTCCCCTGAACCATCGCCACCATCTCCTGCTATTCTATGATTATTCAACATGTTCTCCAATTTCTATCAATGCTTGATGTTTTCTCTTTTGTTCTGCACAATAATGCCACGTCCATTTCTGTCTCCCAATTCCTTGTTCTCTCACTTTTTGTATTTTTTCTCCCTTGTGGCACTGCCTGTCTTCTACAAACTAACATAACTTCTTTAAATGGGGGGTGGGGTGGGGTGGAAATCAGGAAATAGGAGGAGAGGAGAATTGAACTTTGTTATGCCTTCACACTTATTTTATAGACTTCCAAAATGATATGGATTCCCACTTTCACCATATGCAAATAAATGCTATACACAGCCACTATAAATGAAATTATATAAATAAGATCCTCCTGGTTTTCACTTAGTCCTACCCAAAGGATGCTCATCAGGTCTCCAAGCCATCACAATCTCAAAGTCTATCAGATTTCCCAAACACATGACTCTTCTGAAGTCCATCAAAATTCATAAGCTCATGAATCAGTCATTAAGAAGCACCCAAAGAAAATAAATAAATAAATAAATAAAATGAAATAAAAAAAGAAGCTCCCAAAGAAGAAAAGTCCAGAATCAGATGACTTCACATGTGCATTCTACCAAGCATTTAAGAAAGAATTAGTACCAATCCTGTTCAAACTCTTCAAAAAAATTGAAAAGGAGGGAAAGCTACCTAACTCATTCTATGAAGGCAGCATCACCCTAATACCAAAGCCCAACAAAGATACTACAAGAAAAGAAAATTACAGGCCAATCTCTTTAATGAGTATAGATGCAAAAATCCTCAACAAAATACTTGCAAATTGAATCCTGCAGCACATTAAAAGAATTATACACTAAGTGAAATTTATTCCAGGCATGTGAGGCTGGTTCAATATAAGAAAATCAACTAATGTAATACACCATATCAATAAATCAAAGTGAAAAAAATCACATGATCATCTTGTTTGATGCAGAAAAGGCATTTGACAAAATTCAGCATTCTTTCTTGATGAAAATTTCAAAGGATAAGAATGGAGGGGAACTTCCTCAACATGATAATGGGAATATATGAAACACTCACTGCTGAAAGCTTTCCTCTAAGATCAGGAACAAAACAAGGATGCCCACTGTCACCATTGTTATTCAACATTGTGCTGGAAGTTCTAGCCAGAACAATTAGACAAGAAAAAAGAAAGAAAAGACATCCGAATTTGAAAGGAAGAAGTAAAACTCTCACTGTCTGCAGACAACATATTACTGTATGTCTAAAATCCTGAAAATTTTACAGCAAAGCTACTAGAGTTAATAAATGAATACAGTAAAGTGGTGGGGTACAAGATCAACACCCCTAAATCAGTAGTGTTTCTATACACTAGTCATGAGCAATCTGAGGAGGAAATCAAGAAAAAATTCCATTTACGATAACAACCAAAAGAATAAAATATTTAGGAATAAACTTAACTAAGGATACAAAAGACCTCTACTCGGAAAACTGCAAGAAATTGCTAAAAGAAATCACTGACGACCTAAATAAATGGAAGGCCATGCTGTGTTCATGAATTGGAAGGCTGAATACAGTTAAGATGTCAATTCTACCCAAATTGATTTATAGATTCAATGCAGTACTGATTAAAAGCGTAACAGCTTACTTTGCAAAAAACCAATAACCAAATTTATTTGGGAGGGCAAGCTGCCCCAAATAGATAAAAATATCTTGAGAAAGAAAAATGAAGTAGGGGGTCTCATACCACCTGACTTAAGGCATATTATGAAGCTACAGTGGTCAAAACAGCATGGTACTGGCATAAAGATAGATATACTGACCAATGGAATTGAACTGAGTGTTCAGAAATAAACCCTCTCATCTATGGATTATTGATCTTTTTTTTTTTAACTTTTTAAAAATTATTGGTATGGGTTACAGTTCCACAGTTTTTCATTTTTTCTTCTAGCTGCTCCAATACATTGGAGACCAAAAGAAATATCAATATAATGATTCAGCTGTCATACTCATTTGTTAAATCCTACCTTCTCTGATATGCTCCTTCTCTTTAAATAAGATATAAACATAAAAGCAATAAATTTCAAATTACAGCATAACAGTTAGTTGTAGAATAGATTTCAGAGTTTGATATGGGTTACAATTCCACGATTTTAGGTTTTTATTTCTAGCTACTCTGAGGTACTGGAGACCAAAAGAAATATCAGTATAATGATTCAGCATTCATACTCATTTTTTAAACCTGACCTTCTTTGCATAACCCCATAATCATGTTTGATCTTTCTCCCACTCTTTAGGGGTATTTGGACTATGCCCGTTCTAAATTTTTCATTTTGGAAGGGGCTGTCAGTAATATGGGGGATGGAACTCGTTGATGTTCTAGAAGGGCTGGCCCCTCAGCATTTCAGGACTTATATGGTCCAGGGTCCCATCTGGAGGTTGTAGGTTTTGGAAAGTTACTAATAGTGCATAGAACCTTTGTAAAATCTTATATAATGCCGTAGGTATTATTCAGGATTGGCAGGAATGGTTTTGGTTGGGGCTTCATTCATATATATATATATATTTTTTTTTTTCTTTTTTGCATGGGCAGGCACCGGTAAATGAACACTTTGTTCTTATTTTGGGGGTGCATGGTCCAGGAATCGAACCAAGATCTCCCACATGAAAGGCAGGCATTCTAACTACTGAACTACCCGTGCACCCTCATTCATTTTTAAAAGTGTTTTCTTTGATATAAACTTCTTGGATGCTAGTTTGTTTGTTTTTTTTCCTTCAGGACTTTGAATATGACTCCTGTCCCCTCCTTGCTTGTGTTGTTTCTGTTAAGAAGTCAGCTGTTAACCTTGCTGTTTTACCCTGTCTATGACATGCTCTATTTTTTCCTAGGCTTTCCAAATTTTTTCTTGTCTTTGCTTTCAATAATTTGATCTTTATGTGTCTAGGTTTGGTGCTCTTTGTGTTTATTATATGGGGAGTTTGTTGAGTTGCTTAGCTGTGTGTGTTAATGTTTTTTTTTTTTTAGTCATAAATGGGAAGTTTTTGTTATTATTTCTTCAAATAAATTTTTGCCCCTTTCTCTCTCCCCTCTTTTGGAACTTCCATTTTGTATATATTGGTGTGATTTATGATGTCCTATAAATTCTTGAAGGTGCTATTTATTTTGCATCATTCTTTTTCCCTTCTGTAATTCAAATTAATAGTATCTATTCATTTCTCTTCAAGTTTGAGGATTCTTTTAACTCTGGAGTATCTTTTCATTCTTCTATTTGTATTCTCATTTTGATGAATAATTCTTTGGTACTTTCCTTTAATTCAGTAACCAAAAACTCCCTTTAATTATTTTTAAAAATTACAATTTCTGCTTTAAAGTCTAGTCTTTGTCTACTGATTCCAACATTTGAGCCCCATCAGAAGCAGTTTCTATTAGCTGCTTATTTTTCTATGTGTGAGTCACACTTTCCTATTTCATTGATGAATCATAATTTTTTACTGAAAAGTGGACATTTTATATAGCATTTTGAAACAACTCTGGATTTTGATCCCCTCAAGGTTTGTTGTTGACTTTTTTCATTTATTTGCTTGTTTTCTAGGGACTTACTGGTACAAATTCTGTAGAATTTGTCTCCCTTGCAGTGTGTAGTCATAGTCACTGATAACAACAACTTACTGTTGTTGTTTGTTGTTTATAATTCAACCCTTGATTACTAGTGGTTCCCCTTGAACAATATGTCTTAGCTGTCATTCAATGATTGTTTAAAGGTTTTGTTCAAACTTATTGAGCTGATAGGCCTGATGATGGATCTTTGTGTCTTTGTGTGGTTTGGGGAAGGCCTTAAAAATTCAGGTGGGCTACAACTCTGCTCATTTTTACTTTCTGGCTGGCTCAAAGTTTTCCATACAGTCAAGGATAAGTAGATATCTAGTATCACTGATCTCTCTTAAGCAAGAGCTCAGCCTTGAATAAGCACAACACTTTCCACACCACCAGAGGTATAAAGGACAACTGCATTTGTCTTGTTTCCTGAAACTGTCTTTTAAGTATCTGGATTGTCTACCAGTATGTTGCTTGCCACAACTAGTATCATATGGTTCTTACCAAAATTCAATAGTTGTTTTCTTGAATAAGCACTTATTAAATTTTCTTTGTATGCTGTATGTCAGGGGTCACATTTCATTCTTTTTCCACGTGAGTATCCCCTTATTGCAGCACTATTTGCTGAATTTTTGTTTGGTTGGTTTTTCGTTTGTTTTTTTGCTTGTTTGTTTGTTTGGGAAGTGCATGGGCCAGGAATTGAACCTGGATCTCCCACGAGTACTTATTAAGTTTTGTATGTTGTTGATAAATTTCCAGAGTCATGGCATTGTTTAATATTATACCATTTAAAGCTCTTTCTTGATTTTTTAAAAAATCTGTGTTTGTGTTATTTCCTTAGTGGTTATACTGGAGAGTACAATATGGATCTTAACTTAAAATGATATGAAAATTCAATTCCAGTGGAGAAGTTTTGCTCCAGTATAGTACCTGAAACATTGTTATTTGCCAGGAATGGGTGACTTGAGGCCAGTGATGGAGTCTGCAGATGCAGTGTGGGAACCATGGGCCCAGTGAAGAGGGTCTGTGGGCTTAATAATGGAAACTGTGGGCTCAGTGATGTAGTGTGTCAACTCAGGATTGGGGACCCTGGATACTGTGGTTGTGACTATGATCTCAGGAATGGAGCTATAGATTTAATGATGTAATATGTGGACTCAGGGATCAAAACCCAGATTCAGTGGATTCACTAATGAGGATTTGTATGCTCAGTTATAGGAACTATGGAGTCTGTGAGAAAATCTGTAGGAGAAATGAAGAGAACCAAGTTCAGTAATGGGTTCAGTAATGGGAAGTATATATTCAATTATTAAGTCTTTGTACTCACTGTTGGTATATGTGGATTCAGGGATGGAGTCTGTGGGCTAAATGTTGGGAGCTTTGCATTCAGTGATGAAGGGCTATGAGTTCAGAGGTGCAACTGTGAATTCAGTGATGAGAATGAGTGGGCTCAGAAATGAGAACTGCTGATTCATGTATGTAGTATGTGAACGCAGAGATGGGAACTGTAGATTCAGTGATGGAGCCTGTGAGCTCAGTGATGAGAATTGTTGATTCACTGCTGTGAGTCTGTGGACTCAGTGATAGTGATGGTATTTTAGTGATTGAGGGCAAAGGGATTAATGATAGAGGGATCTTAGGATAATGATGGTGGTGGGTGAGGTCAGTGATATAGGGTTTGTAGGCTTCATAATGTGCAGTTCATTGATTTAGAGATGTGGGCTTTGTGGTATTATAAAGTAGGATCTGTGGATGGGTCAATAAGTTGGGGTCTGGGCATCAATGATGCAGAGGATGTAGACTCATTTATGTTGGGTCAGTGATGTGGAAGATGTGGTCAGTAATGTGGTCTATGTGTGAAGTGAATGATGTGTATTCTGTGGGAAAAATGATATAGGGATCCAGGCTCACTGTTAACAGATTTATTGGGTCAGCAGTGCAAACTGTGTAGTGGTAGTGGGGCATGAACATGAGGGATGGGATTGCCAAGTGTCAGTATTCGGGATGCTGCTGTATCAGTCATGGTGAGACTAGAGTCCCCATGTTGAAATATGTGGTATGTCAGTAATGGAGGATGGACTCTGCGATGGAGGCCATGGCATTTTCAGCATTAAGTCCAGAATAAGGCCCTAGGAACTCCTCTGTGCTCAGTTTCCTCTGTGTCTTCCAGGAATGCCACTTTTCCTATAGGTTTTCCCCTCTCAGAAGTCTCTTTTGATTGTAAGTTAGATGGTTGCGCTGTAGAGCTGGGAAGTTCAATGATTGATCAGCCTCCTCTGTGTCAACACAGTTATACCCACTCAGAATCTATGTTGTGCCATGAGCTTCACCTTACTGTAATATTTTGTTTTTTATTAGAGAAGTTGTGGGTTTATAGAACCACCAGGCATAAAATACAGGGTTCCCATATACCACCTTGTTGTTAACACCTTGCATTGGTGTGATAATTTGTTATAATTGATGAAAGCACATTTTTATAATTTTACTGTTATCTGGTTTAATTTAGGATTCACTGTGTTGTACACAAACAGTTCTATGGATTAAAATAATTTTTTTCTAGTACCATATGTACAACCTACTACTGCCTCTTTTAACCACATTCAAATATATAATTCAGTGCTGCTAATTACATTTACAGTGTTGTCCTACCATCACCATCATCTTTTGCCACAACTTTTCTATCATTTCACACAGAAACTTTGCACCAATTAAGAATTAAATTTCCATTTATTACCCCGACCTCATCCCTTGATAACCTTTACTCTAGATTCTGACTCTCTGAATCAGAGATAGTCTGATTCTAATTATTTTAGATATTCTCAATATTTTGATTCTAAAATTCTAATGCTTTCATAGCAGTAAGTTCATACAATGTTTGTCTTTTTGTATCTGACTTATTTCAGTCAACATGATGTCTTCAAGGTTCATCCATGTTGTCACATGTATCAGAACTTCATACATTTTTACAGCTGGATAGTATTCCATTGTATGTCTTTTTCACATTTTGTCTATACATTCATCAGCTGATGGACCCTTGGGTTGCTTCGATTACTCTGAAAATTTTTAATGAGAATGTATGCTTATTGGAGGTATGAAATTGTGATTCTGGCTGACTGGGAAAACGGTAGAAAATATTCCCTTACTCCTTATCTTGCAGCTAAACCCACTCAAGTTTCTGAGTTTATTCCAGAAGCATCCTGCATGGTTTTCCCTCATAAAGCAAAAACCACAGGAGCTTTGGCGAACATTTGAAGTCTGACGGCAGGGGCCTTGTGTAGCTGAGTTTGAGTGTGTTGAGTTGAGTTTGTATTTAAAATCTGGACATAAACCTGGTACTCTAGTTGATTAAGTTGTTTCTCACAGAGCTATGGTTTGCCATTGTGAAACAACTTTATATATATATTAGGGTTGAACAAATACGTAAATAAATTATATGAAATGGGAGCCAGATTTCCCACTGTCAGGGAAAAAAAGCTACAAATAAACAAGTTGGGGGGGGCGGCTAGAAGAACCACTGTGGTGTTGAATTAGAGGTAAAGATATAAGTACAAATGCATGTTTATTTAAATATATGTACAGATCAAGAGATACAGAAGTTATTGTAAATATCTCTGTAAAATGGGCTAGTATACATACGCATATTTCCTAACTAGGTCTGTCAGAGGGCCTAGAACTGGTGACAGTTCTGTTGCAAAGAGCACACACGGTCTCCAGATACTGGTTTTTAGATGTTTTTCTTCAATTCAAAAACATAAAGATGGGTGTTTTACAAATGGCATAGAAGCCAATCTGAAGTTGCTCCCAGTAGGTGAAGCTAGAACAATTTGAGAAACTATATAGGTTTTAATAGTACTGGATTATAACCCTAGACATAAAATAAATATCCATTGGTCCATAATAACATAAATGAATAATTAACAAAGGATAAGGAGCAGATGTCCTTACAGAGCAATTCAAATTAATTCCAATTACTTTCCCTACGCTTGAGTGTTCATTGGACTTAGTGACTCACTTCCAAATAATGCAAATAAAAAACAAAAACAAAAACAGTGGCTTTTCAGTGGAAAACCTGGCAGATATAACCTTAACCAAGGAATCAAGGATAACATTACCTGTGATATCAGCTGGATGTCGTATACTTCTGATATGAAGTGATGAGAAGGGCACCTGCTTTTTGTGGTATTTTTCCATAAAATCCATAACCACTGTCTAATCATGAGAATAGAGCAGACAAAGCTAAATTGAGGGGTATTATACAAAATACCTGACCAATACTCTTCAAATTTTCTAAGTAACGGAAAACAAAGAAGGACTGAAAAATCATCACAGAAAAGAGGGGACTAAAGTGACATGGTAACTGATGGAATGGTGTTATATTTTGGATCAGATTCTGGCACAGTAAAAGGACAGTAGTGAAAAACTGGTGAAATCTGAGGAGAGGCTATCTTTTAGTTAATTGTATTTTACTCATGTTAATTTCTTAGTTTTGATGAATGTACCACGGTTGTGTAAGATGTTATCATGAGGGAAAACTAGGGAAAGGGTCCAAAGCAAATCTATGTACCACCTTGAAACATTTTCTGTAAATCTAGAATTATTCCATAATCAAAAGGTTTATAAAATAAAGATACAATACACTAGTTTTGGAAGGACTCTGGAGCAATTTTAAGTGAACACATTATGAATTATTGTTTCAATCAATTCCCCCTGGACATTCACTGAACAACCTCATTTTTACCATAAATATATGTCTTCTACATTTCCAATGCATGTCTTCATATTATCTTCCCATTGTGTTATGGTAGTTTATGTTTGGGAACAAATGTTTTCTTTTAAAGTATTCAAATTTATCATTATTTTCCTTCCTGTGGTGTGTCTTTTGTGTCTTCAAATCCTAAGTATACTCGCCAGCTTAAATGTTTTGCTTTTTACTTTCAGGCATTTAATCTTCCTAGGAATGATTTTTATACTTGCAGAAGAGTCTTGATGTTGTGTGATAGAGGAATATCTTTCTTGTCCTTAGCCAAGTAGGTTTTGGTTTTGCAAATAATTTAGGGAAGGTCAGGGCATGTCAAGTGGAGTCTGATCTCTGGGTCCAGGGCTTTTACTTTAGATAGAGTGAGGAGATAAAAGGAACTTTGGAAGGAGAAGGATCAGGGCCAGGCATGCAGTTACTGGATGAATGAGAGATTAAAGGTGATTGAAGATTGAGAGGAGAAAGGGATTGGTTATCGCAGTGAGGTTTGCCAGCTTGAAATTTATTTTTGTTTTATTGATACATGAATTACTGACAGAAAGTGAACACATCCTAATTGTACAACCCTTTGAACTTTCATGTAACTAAACCAGCACTGTCACCATTTCTGAGATCACAGAACTGATGTTACAATCCTATGTTAAAAGGGCAGACTACAGGAATCCTCCGATTTAATGCTGAATGGGCTAGAGAAATTCTTTGCACTGAAGTTGGAATTGTTGGATTCAGGGTGTTATTGGTAGAATTTCAGGAGTTGTTGCTGTTGGGGTCGTAAGTGGGCTGAGGTCCATAGTATTAGAATTCGGGGTGTTTTTTTCAAGCTGTTTATGGATTTGGGTCCATTCACATTGACCAGATTCTGAGGGCATACACATGGCTGACGTCATGGATCGATATCCTTCCCATGCACTATAGTCGCAGTCTTTTTGCTTCCACACACACTCTGTAAAGTCAGGTTCAGGGCAGCTTTGTGAGCAGAGGAAGCAGGTTCGAACCTAGAGATAGAGTGGAAATGCCAAGCCTGAAGGCATGCCATTGTTACCTCCTATCAACACATCCGGTTCCAAGAAGACAAAGGAAATGGGGGCAGGCAAAGAATAAAGGAAAAGTGTGAGTGGACAGGGGACAGGAAGGAAACAGGAGGACAGGTCCAGGGAATAGGAAGAAAGCAGGAGAGCAGGGGTAAGTAGGAAGAAGAAAACAGGGAGAAGGAGGTGGTAACAGGGAAAGGGAGCAATTGCCAGTGCTCAGGCTGCAGAAAAAAAATATTTAGTTGCCCACTCACTTGGCAGCCACATCCTTTCCTGTATTCTGACTCAAAACCCATTTTTTGCTCTTTCACGAGCTGGTTCCAGGAATATACCAGATGGCATCTTGTAAATTGCAGTCTTTTCCCCCTCACATAGCCTGCAGAGATAGGAGAGCAGGACATGAGGGGCACCACAGCATGCTGGATGTCCCCTGACAAGGGCATGCAATGGTGCATAAGTATCAGCATTAGAGGGTCTGGAAATCCTGGAGCAGCACAGAATCACCCATGATTGGCTCATCCAGCATTTCTGAGGATCAATGTGTCAGACCCTGGTGCTGGGTTTACAGAAGTAGAATGGTCCTTTAAGGGGGAAGTAGTTGAGCATGAGGAGCTATATGTAGATAGGGGTGCTCACCTGCAATAAGTAATTGTGATTGTTGAGTAGTCCTCATCTCATAGCCACAGTCAAACAGATCCCGCGGTGTGTAGGCATACTGGATGCTTGCTGTTCTCTCGGGAGGCTTGAGACTATGTATTGGGGAAGAAAAGAGGGTCTGCGTTCTTATGTGTTCACCAGAAAGTTGTTGGGCACCAGAGACCATCCAACTCCGCCAAGAAAAGTACAGGTTGTTGGACATCTTTTTTTTTGGAGGGAGTTGGGAACGGAGAGGGAGAAGATGTTGGATTTACCTTAATAACATTGATTTTGAAACTTCTTTTAAAAATGGTGGTGTTTGCTGGCTCCAGTATATCAGCTACTATGACTGGGAGGAAGAAGAAACAAGCAAGGAGGCCTCTGGGGTTCATGAATTTAAGATTCCCCTATCCCAAGCCTCCCAGTGACAGTATTCACATCCCAGAGCTCCCCATTTCTTCAAATCCATTAGTTTTATCTTCTGGATGTCATGATGAAACCTCCCCAGGTATAGGGTTCTCTGGTGTCTCCCCATACTCACCAAAGTCTGACATGCAGTAAATCATCTGGGGATGCAATAATTTACATTCACATGCATGGCATGTTGTTGATAGAGCCAGGAGCAAAGGAAAGACCAGCAGAAATGAGGAGTCAGTGGCTGGCTCTGGGGAACATACAGCATTAATTGGGGCATGACCTTCTCTAGCCTAGCTCTCCTAACCACCCCTAGACCAATCTAGATGGGTCTTAATGTCTAGGGATATGGAGGAGGAAGGAGGGGGTGGTGTAGCTCCCATGATCTTGTTGGCAAGATGCATCAAGACTGTGCCCCGCCACATACCTTACCTCTCGGTCTAAGCCTAGACATGCCAGAGCTTCTGTACAACACCCAGCAGAATAGAGGATAAATATCCATCTGCATTTCCTCATCAACATGGGTGTGTATTCATCAGGGAGATACAATCTAATTACTGGATGTTCTAGTAACCTGTCCTCATTCTTTCATCTGCATTTCCTTACCTTCCTTTGGGCATATCCATCCAAGAGATATAATCTGATTACTGGGTGTTCTGGTCACTGGCCATCGTTCTCTTTCATCTGCATTTTTTTTTCTTCTTTTGGGTATATTTACAGGGAGTTAAATTTTGATTATTTGGCACACTAGTCCCTTGGAATCCTTCTTGTCTCTGTGATAATTAGTGTCTTTTACAATTTAGTTTTACATTAGCACTTTGAAAAAAAAATCACTTCGAAAGCCAAATCTTCAAAACAAGTTGTCTTCAGAAGCCCAACCTCTATGCTTGCCCACATCTTTGTCTCCCCCTAGCCCCACAGGCATGCATTTGTCATATTATGGTTTATCCTTCCACCATTCTTTTAATTTTAAACATCTGTAAACATTGACAAAAGCACTTGCCTTCCATTTCTTAGGTAAAATTGTAGCTCACTGTGAAGAGCTTTTGTAAACTTGCCTTTCAGTTTTACAGTATATCTTAAGTTGAGACCTTATTAGTATATATTCTTTCTTCTTTATACGGTTCAACACTATATGTAGTCACTGTGCCTAAACTCTCCATCTAGACCCCAATTTTTGGTCCTTTGAATAGTTTTTGACTTTTGATCTTACAGATAATGTACTTAATAAGCTTGTGAATATATTTATTCTTACTTTGGAAGTAGACCTTTAAAAATATTTCCTAGAGAAGGATTGGGTTAAGGTCATGTGCAATTTGTTCTGTCTTTTAAAATCATATCTTGTGTCATCGTCTGTTTTTCTTTGGTTGTTATTGCACGTTGGTTATTTCAAATGTGCTTCCTAGTCCACCTATCATTTTTTAGCTTTAAAAAAGTTGATATTTTGGGTGGAAGAAGTTTTAGTTTTATATTGTTGCTGTAACAAATTACCCCAAACTCAATGGCTTTAAATAATGTAAATTTGTTGTCTTATAGTTCTGGAGGTCAGAATTCCAAATGGGTCTTACCAAGTTAAAAATGAAGGTGTCACTTTTCTGGAATCTGTAATTCTCAGAGGGTTCCTAAGTCAGATAAATCCTGAAACCCAGAGGGGCCAGCCTTCCCAAGATTGTTGATTGATTATATCCCCCTATACTTTAGTGTCAACACCCCTTTTCAACATGAAAAAGTCTGAATGGGTATTGCCTAAAGTTCCCTATGGATTAGGAGAGGGATAAGAGAAGAAGGAGAAGGTATAACAGAGAAAACAGAATTTAACAAATGAGTATGACTGCTAAATCACTATATTAATATTCTTTCTAGCCTCTGATGTTTTGGAACAGAAAGCAGGAAAAATATGAGATGGTAGAATGGTAGCAAATGACAAACTCTGGGATCTGTCTGTAACTACTTGTTGAAGAGTGCTTTGAAAATCAATGCTTATTCTTTCTTTCCTTTGTATATATGTTATATTTCACAATAAAATATGTTTTAAAAAATGAAGGTGTCAGTGGGTAGAATTTATGGTAGCACAGTACTGTAAGTTTAATTAATGCTGAGTTTCAACCATGGTTGAAAGGGGAAGTCTAGGGTCATGTATGTCAATAGAAAGAAAGCTAGAGGGAAACATGGGACTGTATACTATAGCAGAACCTATTGTGGATGGATGACTGTGGTTAATTATCAAATATAAAAAGTTCTTAAATGAACTACAACAAATGTACTATCACTAACACAAGGTGTTAACAATAGGGTGGTATATGAGAAAAGTACAATAATGCAAACTAAGGACTATAGTCAACAGTAATATTGTAATATTCTTTTATCATTTGTGACAAACAAAAATTGATACTCCAAAGCTAAATATCAATAACAGGGGTGGTATAAGAGGTATGGGCTTTTTTTTCTTTTCAGAGCAGTGAGAATATTCTCAAATTGATTGTGGTGATGAATGCATGACTATGTGATTATAACAAGAGCCATTGATTGTAAAAAAAAAAAAAATGAAGGTGTCAGCAGGGCTACATTCCTTCTGGAGGGTCAAGGGAGATTTCATTTTCATGCCTTTTTAATTTCTAGAGGCCACCATCATTCCATACCTCAAGGCTTCCCTATACCTTCAAAGTCAGTAATGGCCAAGCAAGTCTTTCTCACACTGCGCCACGGTGACAACAACTCTTTCTGCTTCATTTTTCCACATTTAAAAGATTTACAATAACATTAGGCATACACAGATAATTCAGAATAATCTTATTTTTTTCCTTTTTTAAAATTTTTTTATTAATTAAAAAAAAATTACAAGAAAGAAACACAAACATTCCCAACAATAATCTCCTTATTTTAAATTCAGTTGATTAGCCATCTTAATTCCATCTGAGACCTTAATTTCACCTTGTCCGCAAGATTACACATCATAGATCCAGGGATTAGGATGTGAATATCTTTCCTGTGGAACATGATTCAACTGACCACAGTGCAGAGACTACATTAAATGCATAGATTTACCTTAAAGGCAC
Source organism: Tamandua tetradactyla (assembly GCF_023851605.1). Taxonomy (NCBI): domain Eukaryota; kingdom Metazoa; phylum Chordata; class Mammalia; order Pilosa; family Myrmecophagidae; genus Tamandua; species Tamandua tetradactyla. The sequence continues at coordinate 72,033,832 of NC_135342.1, read as the reverse complement.
TGACATATTTGAATTTTTCCTATTCAAGAAAACACAAAGTCAGAGCTCCACTGTACAGCCTCTCTCTCCTTTGACCGTCTGTGTTGCTCTCACTGGAAAACTATCCCTTGGTAAATGGAGCTGCCTCTCTTTGTAGGGTAAGGCCCATGTAGACAGAAGTTCAGGGGGCATCTCATCCTACCTTTGGGTGCTTATTGAACAATGAATGTCAGTTTGGGGAGCAGGAAAGCCAGGTACTTGGGTTGAGAATGAAATGACAAAACTTATACTCCAGTGGCCCTGTGGGATAAGCCTGAAGCCTGCCACCGATATTACTTTGGCCAGAGGTTACCCCCGACTTGGTTTTCTTCCCTATCCTGCTTATTCAACTGTCTTGTTCGTTTATTCTGGAGCATATTCTCCTCAAACAATGAGAACCTACGTCTTCATCACAGAGTCTTATTTTGGAAAACCTCGTGCACGTTACATCTTTTCATTCATTCAAGTTTATTTTTGTGTTTTTTTTGAGAATATTTTTAGTTTTATTCATACATGATTTGGACCTTCCTAATTGAATGACATCATGCTTATTTCTTTTAAAAATTGCATGCACATTTTATTGCAGAACCACTTTGAAGGTAAATTGCAGATATAAAGATATTTCATCCCTCAGTATCTCCTAAGAACCAGGATATTTTCTTACACAGCCAAGAAATTTCACATGGACTCAAAGCTTAATATACAATTTTCTCCTATCTCATTAATGGCTTTATAGTGGGATTTAAAAAAATGTAGGATCCACTCAAGAATCATGCATTGCATTTGGTTGTCCTACCTCTTTAGATATATTTTCTATGAAACAGTTACTCAATAATTCCTTTTATTTCATGATTTCCATACCTTCGAAGAGTTCTGTCTGGTTATTTATACAATCTCCCTCAATTTTGGTTTGTCTATTTCCCATGATTCAATTCAGATGATAAAATTTTTCCAAGAATATCAATTAGGTAATATTGTATTCTTGGGTTGGTCCTTTTCTGTTATGTTTATGTTAGACATTATGTATGTATTTACCCATTCATTCATTTAATCATTTATTTACTTATTTAGCGATTGGACATGCAGAATTCTCTTCCATTATATCTTTTCCTGGCTTATACTTATGTATATCAACTTTATTGTTTTTTTAGTTATACCCACTAATTTTTATTTTGTAGATAGTATGTCTGACTGCAGTGATTTTTTTAATATTTCTTCTGAGTTTGCCACATTGATAATATTACCTATTTTAGTTGATGGTGTAGAGCAAAACCTCTCTGCCTCCTACTCATTCCCACCCTTTTAGGGTTGAAGCGTGCTGATCATTATGGCTGTTGATAACATACAGCTGAGTCACTTTCAGGTTATTTCCCGTATTAGAAGGGACTGCAATCACTAAGTTTGGGACTGCTCCCTGCATGAAGCCTTCTTAATGATTGGTCTGGTGGGGATACAGAAGTTCACAGACAACATCATTGCTGATACTAAAGGCTCCATCCTTAAAGTCAAACCCATAATCACTGACCCAAAGATCCACCATCACTGATCCCACAAACCCCATTTCAGACAGTACAGTCCTTCTGTCACCAGACCCACAGTACTCCCCCTTGTTGACCCTGCAGCCTCACATTACTTACTTTCCCTAGAGAACCCCTCCCTGTCTTCAGAGACTACATATCAGGAGGTTCACAGACTCTCTTTACTGCTACATAGACCCCGAATTACCAATACCAAGACTGTGCATTCTTAAGTCTATAGATTCCACATCACAGTCACCCTGAATTGACATCAAACTGTGTACCACTTACCCCACCAGCTATGTACCACAGACAAAATGGATCCCACCTCACAGATAATCCTAATCCCACATCTAGTCATCACATCTATAGATCCCATCACTAACTCAAGAGAAACCCCATTTCTGATACCTTAGCCTTCCATCACCTAGCTTCAGACCACTCACTGCTCCACAGATTGCCATCCCTGAATGTGTAGATTCTCATCACTGGCTCCACACATGCCCAGCAGTGTCTCCATATACCCCACCAGGAACCCCCAAAATCCCTATCAGTACTCCATAGACCCCCATCACAACCTCGCAGTTCCCCCAGTTACTGATGACAGACAATCTCCAAGTTCTGAACCAGAAGATCATATGTCACTCTCCACCCGTATACCCTTTTCTGAGTATGTTAATCTCCAGGACTAGCACCCTAATTTTACATCACTCAGCTCCCTGGTCCACTACAAATCAGATCCCCAAACAACCCATTACTGACTCACAGAAAACCTATCATTGACCCCTCATAACTTCCATCACTGATGGTACCAAGCCAATAAGTGAATTCTTACATTTATTTTTATTATTTTAAATATTTATACAATATATAAATATATTATGTATATTTATTATTATTATTAATTTCTGCTTAAATATAAAATAAGCAGAAATTAACAAGTAACCAAAATGTATCAATTTAAGTGTTTCTCTGAGATTTCTAGAAGACATGTTGCATTAACTATAGCCTGTCTGTTAAAGGTGAAGGGCTTCAGACTTTCCACTGTATTATCCAGGCTTTTAAATGATAAGCAGGTGCCTTAAAGAAAGTAAATTGAGGCAAAAGTATTGTGAAAATCAGTAAAATCATTGTAAGATTGGCATATTCTGGAAAGCTAGGGGGGTTAGAATTTGGAATTTTTTTAAAAAGTACAAGTTCCAGGCTGCATGTGAATGCACTTTTTTGCATAGGATTACAGTTGGACAATTTAATTGTAGCATGCATAATGTGCACAAATCTCTGCTTCTGACAAAGTTAGAGTAGCAAGGATTAGACATATTATGTACAGAAGAAAAAAATAAGTATGACATTGTATTTTTCATCAGAAACAATGCAGGTGAAAACAGGATGGAGTGATATCTTTAAAGTATTAAAACAAAAACAAAAACAAATATAGGGTGCATGGGTGATTCAGTGGTAGAATGCTCGCCTTCCACGTGGAAGACCTGGGTTCCACTCCCAGACCATGCAACTCCCCAAAACAAACAAACACACAAAAAACAAATATGGTTAACCTATAATTCTCTATCCAGTGAAATTATAGTTTACAAATGACTGTGCAATAAAAGGCTTCTATGAGGTATTTTAGCTAATATCACACCGTATTAGTTAAGGTTCTCTAGAGAAACAGAATCAACAGGGAACACTCTCAAATATAAAATTTATAAAAGTGTCTCACATGACCACAGGAACGCAGAGTCCAAAATCCACAGGGCAGGCTGTGAAGCCGACGATTCCAATGGAGGATCTGGATGAACTCTACAGGAGAGGCTCACCAGCCGAAGCAGGAAGAGAGCCTGTCTTTTCTGAATCCTACTTAAAAGGCTTCCAGTGATTAGATTGAGCATCACTCATTGCAGAAGACACTCCCCTTGGCTGATTACAAATGGGATCAGCTGTGGATGCAGCTGATGTGATCATGATCTAATTCTATGAAATGTCCTCATTGCAACAGACAGGCCAGCACTTGCCCACTGACAAACAGGTCCCACCATTTGGCCAAGTTGACACATGAACCTGACCATGACAGTCCACCCATTGTCAATTTGGTAGCTATATATATCATCTTAAACCATACCTAATTTCTAAACAAAAAACATTAAAACACACATTTTTTTTCCTTTCACCTAACAATACTCAACTGTCCTGTATATAACTGGAAACACATTAACTCTCTCCAGAATAGGGTGCAAGTTCTTGGGTAATATTCATTCCTAAACTTGATATCTTACAACTTAAATAGTATAACAGGAACAAAACAACATCACTGTCCTCATTTCTGTAACTGATCACGTGGTCGTAGTTCATATTTATCACTACCTTCTTCCACTACCCATTCCATGTTCCCTTTACCCTCAGCAAGCACTTCAGCTGGCTGTGGTTCTTTGCCTGTTGGGGTGAACCAAACCTTCATTCCTAAAGTTTCAGACCCATTGGTAGTCCTGCCTGGATTGGGCTGTTGCAGTTTTCCATTGATTTTAATCAGAGGGCATGGTGGTACTAAAAGATACCCTAGGGGATCTCCTGTACTCCAAGAAAACTTTTCTTTACCTCCATTGTGTAGTTGCAGTCCTTTTTCCCCCTGATAGGGTCAATCACCCCAGACACTAATGCAATCCCCTTCTTGGTTTGTTGATCCAGGGGCGTGAGTAGCCCAAAGTGACCAGGTGGCAGTCTTAGATTCCAGTTCAATGGAATCATTGTTGTTTCTCCTGGTGGAAACACTCCCCATTTTGAAACTAAAACCTGTAAATCAGCACAGCTCAGGGTTGCAGTGACAGGAAGCAAAAATTTTCCTAGTGGATAACTAGGGGTAATAGTGAGTGGTGCCATTCCCATTTCCATCCCTTGGTTCCTGGACCCATGGATCCTGGCTATGGGAGAAACAGCACCATACAGCAAATGCTGATACAGAACATATACAGCTTCCTGGAGAACATTACCCCAGCCTTTCAAGGTATTGCCACCTAGTTGGCACCATAATTGAGTTTTCAAAAGGCCATTCCACCATTGTATCAATCCAGCTGATTCTGGATAATGGGGAACATGGTAAGACCAGAGAATTCCATGACCGTGTGCCCATTCCTGCACTTCATTTGCTGTGAAGTGTGTTCCTTGATCCGAAGCAATGCTATGTGGAATACCATGATGATGGATAAGGCATTTTATAAGCCCACAGATGGTAGTTTTGGCAGAAGCATTGCATGCAGGGAAAGCAAACCCATATCCAGAGTATGTGTCTATTCCAGTTAGAACAAATCGCTGCCCCTTCCGTGAAGGGAGTGGTCCGATGTAATCAACCTGCCACCAAGTAGCTGGCTGGTCACCATGGGGAATGGTGCCATATCAGGGGCTGAGTGTGCATCTCTGCTGCTGGCAGACTGGGCACTCAGCAGTGGCTGTAGCCAAGTCAGCCTTGGTGAGTGGAAGTCCATGTTGTTGAGCCCATGCATAACCTCCATCCCTACCACCATGACCACTTTGTTCATGAGCCCATTGGGCAATGACAGGAGTTGCTGGGGAAAGAGGCTGACTGGTATCCACAGAACAGGTCATCTTATCCATTTGATTATTAAAACCTTCCTCTGCTGAAGTCACCCTCTGGTACGCATTCACATGAGACACAAGTATGTTCAAGTGTTTAGCCCACTCAGAAAGGTCTATCCACATACTTCTTCCACAGACCTCTTTGTCACCAATTTTCCAATTATGGTCTTTCCTGACTATCCAGCCAAACTGAACAACTGGCAGAATCCCCACTTTGGCTCTCTAACTTGTGCAGTGAGGGCTATTATGGTGGGAAAGGCCAAGTGGAAGCCACTAGAACTGCCCCTACCAAGCAAAATAGTAAATTAGAAGCAATACTGTATTCCTGGAGGGATTGCAGAGATTACTGCCACTCTTAAGAACTTGGGGGTGGTGATTCCCACCACATCCTATTCAACTCTCCTGTTTGGCCTGTGCAGAAAACAGATGGGTCTTGGAGGATGACAGTGGATTATCGTAAGCTCAACCAGGTGGTAACTCCAATTGCAGCTGCTTTTCCAGATGTGGCATCATTGCTTGAGCAAATCAATACATCCCTGGTACCTGGTATGCAACTATTGATCTGGCAAATGCTTTTTTCTCAATAGCTATTAGTAAGGACCACCAGAAACAGTTTGCTTTCAGCTGGCAAGGTCAGCAATATACTTTCACTGTCCTACCTCAGGGGTATATCAACTCTCCAGCCCTATGTCATAATCTTGTCCACAGGGACCTTGATCGTTTCTCCCTCCCACAAGACATCACACTGGTCCATTATATTGATGATATCATGTTGATTGGACCTAGTGAGCAAGAAGTAGCAACTACTCTAGACTTACTGGTAAGGCATTTGCGTGTCAGAAGATGGGAGATAAATCCAACAAAAATATAGGGGCCTTCCACCTCAGTGAAATTTCTAGGTGTCCAGTGGTGTGGGGCATGTTGAGATATCCTTTCTAAGGTGAAGGATAAGTTGCTGCATCTGGCCCCTCCCACGACCAAATAAGAGGCACAACACCTAGTTGACCTCGTTGGATTTTGGGGACAACATATTCCTCATTTGGGTGTGCTACTACAGCCCATTTATTGAGTGACCAGAAAAGCTGCTAATTTTGAGTGGGGACCTGAACAAGAAGAGGCTCTGCGACAGGTCCAGGCTGCTGTACAAGCTGCTCTGCCATTTGGGTCACATGATCCAGCTAATCCAATGGTGTTGAAAGTATCAGTGGCAAATAGAGATGCTGTCTGGAGCCTTTGGCAGGCCCCTATAGGAGAATCAACGCAGACCCTTAGGATTTTGGAGCAAAGCCTTACCATCTGCTGCAGATAACTACTCTCCTTTTGAGAAACAGCTTTTGGCCTGTTACTGGGCCTTAGTAGAGACTGAACGTTTAACCATGGGCCACCAAGTTATCATGAGACCTGAGTTGCCTATCATGAGCTGGGTGTTGTCTGACCCACCAAGCCATAAAGTTGGGCGTGTGCAGCAGCACTCTATTGTAAAATGGAAATGGTATATACGAGATAGGGCCAGAGCAGGTCCTGAAGGCACAAGTAAGTTACATGAGGAAGTGGCCAGAATGCTCATGGTCCCCACTCCTGCCACATTACCTTCTCTTTCCTAGACCAGAGCTATGTCCTCTTGGGGAGTTCCTTACAGTGAATTGACTGAGAAAGAGAAAACTTGGGACTGGTTTACAGATGGTTCATCACGATATCCAGGTACCACCCAAAAGTGGACAGTTGCAGCATTACAACCCCTTTCTGGGGTGTCCTTGAAGGACAGTGGTAAGGGGAAATCCTCCCAGTGGGCAGAACTTCGAGCAGTGAATCTGGTTGTTATTTTGCTTGGAAGGAGAACTGACCAAAGGTGCGTTTGTATAATGACTCACACACCTAATGTTAAAAGACTGAATGTTTCCTCTTAAAATTGGGAAAAAGACAAGAATATCTGTTTTTGCTTCTTCCATTCAAAATTGTAGTTAAGTTCTAAACAATTTAACAGGCAACAAAAAGAATAGAAGCATTGAACTGTTTTTGTTTACAGATGACATAATCCTGTATGTAGAAAATCTGAAAACCAAAAAACCACTAGACATAAAAAATCAACAACATCATAGAATGAGGATCTTCATACAAATATCAATTTTCTTTCTATGTACTAGCAATAAAAATACAAAAATGAGATAAAAATACAATAGTGATAAAACCAGTGCACTACTTGATCATTAAAAACTACCAATAATTACTGAAAGAAATAAAAGAATATCTAATAAGTGGAGATATTTTTCATGTTGCATTGGAAAACTCAACTTCTTGATTCTTTTTATATGATATATACAGAACTGGAAAGTTCATAGATACAAAAAATAGATTAGTGGTCCCTGGGAATGGAGACTGGGAATTCACTGCTAATGATTCCTGGATTTTTTGGAAGGGTGCTGAAAATGTTCTGGAATTTACATTAGTGGTGATAATTGCAAAGTTTTGTGGATCTACTAAACAGCAATGAATTATGCATTTTACAGGTGTGAATTTTATGTCATATTAGTTATATTCCAATTCTTTTTTTGGGGGAGGACAGTACATGATCTGGGAATTGATCCCAGGTCTCCCACATGGAAGGTGAGCATTCTACCACTGAACTACCCATGCACCTAATTATATTTCAATTTTTAAAAGGAGTCTGGAAAGTCTTAGGCTAGTGCTGTGACATGTATTGGATTAATTTCAGTTTAAATCCACTGAAACAATTGAATAAATGACAGTGTGTTATCGGTGTAATTAAAGCCTTTCTAGACTCATTAAGGAATACTCAAATCTTAGACACAAGCAACTAGTTCACTGCTAATTCCAATTTTACTTTGGGGCTTTAGAGTAAGTGAATCAGTGATTCATACACTTTTTGCAAGGCAATTAAACAGAAAGAACTTCCCTCAAAGAACGATGATGTCAGAAATATTATACTAAATCATTGTGATTGTTACTGTGCTGTTCTAGAGAATGGTAAATTAATGTCTAAATGTTATAGTTTCTCCTTGATTGAGTTTTGTTAAAGAAGGAAGTATAGATATGTTTGTTCCAACAAAGATGAAATCTAAGGGTCCTTAGAAGTTCCGAATGTAAGACTAGCAAGCACCAGCCAAAATGATTCACCTAATAGATGAGAAAACAGGTTGGGAAACAGTGGGGTTCTTATGCAGGACCCAGGGTGGGATAAGAAAGAAAAGAGGCATCAAAGACCCCACTCTGGTCACCGCCACCTTTTCTCACACGGAGACTGCCGTCCTTCTCAAATATGACCACAAGAGGGCAGAAAAACCCCATCTCCCTGATAGGGAGGGGCCAGTTCCAAGATCATACAGTTTTGAGCATTGTTTCAGAAGAGACCAGCTCATCTGCCTGGTGAACATGGAGAACTAGAGGTAATTGCGATATCAGCAATTTCTCTATCAAGACTTTCTCCTCTCAGGTCGTGTCCCACTCAGCCCACCACTTAGGACTCAGCCCACGTGCCCCCACGTCACTCATCCATATCTATGTTTTCTCAAGGGCCCTGTGGTTCGTCTCCCCCTTCTCTTCATTAATACCCATCAGGAGGACATAATCTACGTTGAAAAACTGTTTTGTAAAAGATCTAAATGACCAAAAGAAAGTTTTTCATGTTTCCTGGTAGAGGTTTTGGCATGACATTAGAGTCTGTGAAAAGTCCATATGCATATTCTTAAGCAGCTTGAAGTGAAGGGTAAATGAAGTATTTCTGGACAAGGAATTGTTCATCCTTGGTGGAGGCAGTCAGGTGCTACTGCTACTACTACTGGCAGCTGATATTAATTCAGCAGTTCTTATGTTCCAGGCACTGTGCTAAGCACTTTAAATGGATAAATTTAATCTTCACAATAACTTTATATAATAAAACACATTTAACTCTTACTGAGAAATACACAGAGGCCCAGAGAGTTTAAGTAACTTGCTCAAGCTTAAATAGTTAGAAAAATACATTACCTAGTTTTATTACAATATGACAGTTGATATTAGCATTGCTGGAGCTTTATGAATTCAAATGAGTAATTCCTCCTTTAACCCTGTGACAAGTATTAAAATCTTCCATCACTGGAGCATTAGGTAGAGTGGGTCAGGAAACATTTTTAGCTATGTCCCCTGAGTCGGAGTAACTGTAAATTCTTTTTTTTAAAAATTTATTTATTAATTAAAAAAATAAAGAAACAAAATAAAACAACATACATAATCAGTAATTCACAATATCATCACTTAGTTGCATATTCATCATTTCTTAGAACATTTGCATTAATTCAGAAAAAGAAATAAAAAGACAATAGAAAAAGAAATAAAACACAGGAAAGAAAAAAAAAATGAAAAGGTTATACCTACTATACCCATTATCCCTTGCTTTCATTGATCACTAGCATTTAAACTAAATTTATTTTAGCATTTGTTCCCCCTATTATTTATTTTTATTCCATATGTTCTACTCCTTTGTTGACAAGGTAGATAAAAGGAGCATCAGACACAAGGTTTTCACAATCACACAGTCACATTGTGACAGCTGTGTCATTATTCAATCATTCTCAAGAAACATGGGTACTGGAACACAGCTCTACATTTTCAGGCAGTTTCCTTCAGCCTCTCCATTACATCTTGAATAACAAGATGATATCTACTTGATGCATAAGAATAACCTCCAGGATAACCTCTCGACTCTGTTTGGAATCTCAGCCATTGACACTTTGTCTCATTTCCCTCTTCCCCCTTTTGGTCGAGAAGGTTTTCTCAATCCTTGATGCTAAGTCTCAGCTCATTCTAGGGTTTTTCTCAATCCCTTGATGCTGAGTCTCCATTCATTCCAAGATCTCTGTCCCATGTTGCCAGGAAGGTCCACACCCCTGGGAGTCATGTCCCACGTAGAGAGGGGTAGGGTGGTGAGACTGCTCATTGTGTTGGCTGGAGAGAGGGGCCACATCTGAGTAAGAAAAGAGCCTCTCTTGGGGGTGACTCTTAGGCCTAAATTTTAAGTAGACTTGAACTATCCTTTGCGGGGTTAAGTTTCATATGAACAAACCCCAAGACTGGGGGCTCTGCCTATAGCTTTGGTTGTCCACACTGCTTGTGAGAATATCAAGAATTCAACTTGGAGAAATTGAATTTCTCCCCATTCTCACCACTCCTCGAAGGGGTCTTTGCAGATACTTTTCCACTCACTGATCGAATCACTCTGGGATTCATCGGGGCATCACTCTGGACAAACCGGCAAAATCTCATGTCCTACCTGAGATTCCAAGTACTTATGGCGTTCAATCAAACTATCTACATAAGTTATATTAGGAAATGCACTACTCAAAATATAAATATTGTAACAAATAAACATTTTTTTGCTTTAGTCTCACACAGAAGGTGACATTTTAAAATATTAATTACCATCTATTTTCAGTACCCTGCAATAATGACATTCCTTTGTTCTTCCTCATGCAAAAACATTTTTAAAATTGTACCTTGTACATTTCACTATTATTATACACTCTAGGCATTCCTAGATCATACCATCTCAATCTTTAACATCTATCTTTCTTTCTGATTTCATTTATGTCCCCAGCCCTCCTCCCTCTATCATTCTTACATGCAGCTTCATTCAGTATTTTAATATAATTATATTACAGTTAGGTAGTACTATGCTGTCCATTTCTGAGTTTTTGTATCCAGTCCTGTTGCACAGTCTGTATCCCGTCAGCTCCAATTACCCAATATCTTACCCTATTTCTATCTCCTGATGGTCTCTGTTACGAACAAAATATTCCAAGTTTATTCACTAATGTCAGTTCATATCAATGAGACCATACAGTGTTTGTCCTTTAGTTTTTGGCTGGTCTCACTCAGCATAATGTTCTCAAAGCCCGTCCTTGTTGTTACATACTTCATAAGTTTATTCTGTCTTAAAGCTGCATAATATTCCATCGTATGTATATACCACAGTTTGTTTAGCCACTCGTCTACTGATGGACATTTTGGCTGTTTCCATCTCCTTGCAATTGTAAATAATGCTGCTATAAACATTGGTGTGCAAATGTCCGTTTGTGTCTTTGCCCTTAAGTCCTCTGAGTAGATACCTAGCAATGGTATTGCTGGGTCATATGGCAATTCTATATTCAGCTTTTTGAGGAACCGCCAAACTGCCTTCCACAGTGGTTGCACCATTTGACATTCCCACCAACAGTGGATAACTGTGCCTGTTTCTCCACATCCTCTCCAGCACTTGTCATTTTCTGTTTTGTTGATAATGGCCATTCTGGTGGATGTGAGATGATATCTCATTGTGGTTTTGATTTGCATTTCTCTAATGGCCAGGGACGTTGAGCATCTCTTCATGTGCCTTTTGGCCATTTGTATTTCCTCTTCTGAGAAGTGTCTGTTCAAGTCTTTTTCCCATTTTGTAATTGGGTTGGCTGTCTTTTTGTTGTTGAGTTGAACAATCTCTTTATAAATTCTGGATACTAGACCTTTATCTGATATGTCGTTTCCAAATATTGTCTCCCAATGTGTAGGCTGTCTTTTTACTTTCTTGATGAAGTTCTTTGATGCACAAAAGTGTTTAATTTCGAGGAGCTCCCATTTCTTTCTTTCTTTCTTTGGTGCTCTTGCTTTAGGTGTAAGGTCTATAAAACTGCCCCCAATTGTAAGATTTATAAGATATTTCCCTACATTTTCCTCTAACTGTTTCATGGTCTTAGACCTGATGTTTAGATCTTTGATCCATTTTGAGTTAACTTTTGTATACGGTGTGCGATACGAGTCCTCTTTCATTCTTTTGCATATGGATATCCAGTTCTCTAGGCACCATTTATTGAAGAGACTGTTCTGTCCCAGGTGAGTAGGCTTGACTGCCTTATCAAAGATCAAATGTCCATAGATGAGAGGGTCTATATCTGAACAATCTATTCGATTCCATTGGTCAATATATCTATCTTTATGCCAGTACCATGCTGTTTTGACCACTGTGGCTTCATAATATGCCTTAAAGTCCGGCAGCGCGAGACCTCCAGCTTTGTTTTTTTTCCTCAAGATACTTTTAGGAATTCGGGGCACCCTGCCCTTCCAGATAAATTTGCTTATTGGTTTTTCTATTTCTGAAAAGTAAGTTGTTGGGATTTTGATTGGTATTGTGTTGAATCTGTAAATCAATTTAGGTAGAATTGACATCTTAACTATATTTAGTCTTCCAATCCATGAACATGGTATGCCCTTACATCTATTTAGGTCTTCTGTGATTTCTTTTAACAGTTTCTTGTAGTTTTCTTTGTATAGATCTTTTGTCTCTTTAGTTAAATTTATTCCTAAGTATTTTATTCTTTTAGTTGCAATTGTAAATGGAATTTGTTTCTTGATTTCCCCCTCAGCTTGTTCATTGCTAGTGTATAGAAACACTACAGATTTTTGAATGTTGATCTTGCAACCTGCCACTTTGCTGTACTCGTTTATTAGCTCTAGTAGTTTTGCTGTGGATTTTTCAGGGTTTTCGACATATAGTATCATATCATCTGCAAACAGTGATAGTTTTACTTCTTCCTTTCCAATTTTGATGCCTTCTATTTCTTTTTCTTGCCTAATTGCTCTGGCTATAACTTCCAACACAATGTTGAATAACAGTGGTGATAGTGGACATCCTTGTCTTGTTCCTGATCTTAGGGGGAAAGTTTTCAATTTTTCCCCATTGAGGATGATATTAGCTGTGGGTTTTTCATATATTCCCTCTATCATTTTAAGGAAGTTCCCTTGTATTCCTATCCTTTGAAGTGTTTTCAACAGGAAAGGATGTTGAATCTTGTCAAATGCCTTCTCTGCATCAATTGAGATGATCATGTGATTTTTCTGCTTTGATTTGTTGATATGGTGTATTACATTAATTGATTTTCTTATGTTGAACCATCCTTGCATACCTGGGATGAATCCTACTTGGTAATGATGTATAATTCTTTTAATGTGTTGCTGGATTCGATTTACTAGAATTTTGTTGAGGATTTTTGCATCTATATCCATTAGAGAGATTGGTCTGTAGTTTTCTTTTTTTGTAATATCTTTGCCTGGTTTTGGTATGAGGGTGATGTTGGCTTCATAGAATGAATTAGGTAGCTTTCCCTCCACTTCATTTTTTTTTTTGAAGAGTTTAAGCAGGATTGGTACTAATTCTTTCTGGAATGTTTGGTAGAATTCACATGTGAAGCTGTCTGGTCCTGGACTTTTCTTTTTGGGAAGCTTTTGAATGACTGATTCAATTTCTTTACTTGTGATTGGTTTGTTGAGGTCATCTATTTCTTCTTGAGTCAAAGTTGGTTGTTCATGCCTTCCTAGGAATTTGTCCATTTCATCTACATTGTTGTATTTATTTGCATAAATTTGTTCATAGTATTCTGTTATTACCTCCTTTATTTCTGTGGGGTCAGTGGTTATGTCTCCTCTTCCATTTCTGATCTTATTTATTTGCATCCTCTCTCTTCTTCTTTTTGTCAATCTTGCTAAGGGCTCATCAATCTTATTGATTTTCTCATAGAACCAACTTCTGGTCTCATTGATTTTCTCTATTGTTTTCATGTTTTCAATTTCATTTATTTCTGCTCTAATCTTTGTTATTTCCTTCCTTTTGCTTGCTTTGGGGTTAGTTTGCTGTTCTTTCTCCATTTCTTCCAAGTGGACAGTTAATTCCTGTATTTTTGCCCTTTCTTCTTTTTTGATATAGGCATTTAGGGCAATAAATTTCCCTCTTAGCACTGCCTTTGCTGCATCCCATAAGTTTTGATATGTTGTGTTTTCATTTTCATTTGCCTCAAGATATTTACTGATTTCTCTTGTAATTTCTTCCTTGACCCACTGGTTGTTTATCAGTGTGTTGTTGAACCTCCATTTATTTTGAATTTTCTGACATTCTGCCTATTATTGATTTCCAACTTCATTCCCTTATTATCTGAGAAGGTGTTTTGTATGATTTCAATCTTTTTAAATTTGTTGAGACTTGCTTTGTGACCAGCATATGGTCTATCTTTGAGAATGATCCATGAGCACTTGAGAAAAATGTGTATCCTGCTGTTTTGGGGTGTAATGTCCTATAAATGTCTGTTAAGTCTTGCTCATTTATTGTAATATTCAAATTCTCTGTTTCTTTATTGATCCTCTGTCTAGATGTTCTGTCCATTGATGAGAGTGGGGAATTGAAGTCTCCAACTAGTATGGTAGATGTGTCTATTTCCTTTTTCAGTGTTTGCAGTGTTTGCCCCATATATTTTGGGGCATTCTGGTTCGGTGCATAGATATTTATGATTGGTATGTCTTCATGTTGAATTGTTCCTTTTATTAGTACATAGTATCCTTATTTGTCTCTTTTAACTGTTTTCCATTTGAAGTCTAATTTGTTGGATATTAGTATAGCTACTCCTGCTCTTTTCTGGTTGTTATTTGCATGAAATATCTTTCCCCAACTTTTCACTTTCAAACTATGTTTATCTTTGGGTCTAAGATGTGTTTCATCTAGACAGCATATAGAAGGATCCTGTTTTTTAATCTATTCTGCCAGTCTATGTCTTTTGATTGGGTGTTCAATCCATTAACATTTAGTGTTATTACTGTTTGGGTAGTACTTTCCTCTACCATTTTGCCTTTTGTATTTTATATGTCATATCTAATTTTCTTTCTTTCTACACTCTTCTCCACACCTCTCTCTTCTGTCTTTTTATATCTGTTTCTAGTGCTCCCTTTAGTATTTCTTGCAGAGCTGGTCTCTTGGTCACAAATTCTCTCAGTGATTTTTTGTCTGAAAATGTTTTAATTTCTCCCTCATTTTTGAAGGACAATTTTGCTGGATATAGGAGTCTTGGTTGGCAGTTTTTCTCTTTTAGTAATTTAAATATATCATCCCACTGTCTTCTCGCCTCCATGGTTTCTGCTGAGAAATGTACACATAGTTATATTGGGTTTCCCTTGTATGTGATAGATTGCTTTTCTCTTGCTGCTTTCAAGATCCTCTCTTTCTCTTTGACCTCTGACATTCTGACTAGTAAGTGTCTTGGAGAATGTCTATTTGGATCTATTCTCTCTGGGGTACGCTGCACTTCTTGGGTCTGTAATTTTAGGTCTTTCATAAGAGTTGGGAAATTTTCAGTGATAATTTCTTCCATTAGTTTTTCTCCTCCTCTTCCCTTCTCTTCTCCTTCTGGGTTACCCACAACACGTATGTTTGTGCGCTTCATATTATCATTAATTTCCCTGGGTCCCTGCTCATGTTTTTCCATTTTTTTTCCGTATAGTTTCTGTATCTTGTTGGATTTCAGATGTTCCATCCTCCAGTTCACTAATCCTAACCCCTGTCTCTTGAAATCTACCATTGTAGGTTTCCATTATTTTTTCATCTCTTCTACTGTACCTTTCATCCCCATAATTCTGTGATTTGTTTTTTCAGACTTTTCATTTCTTCTTTTTGTTCATTCCTTGCCTTCTTCATATCCTCCCTCAATTCATTGATTTGGTGTTTGATGAAGTTTTCCATGTCTGTTTGTACATTCTGAATTAGTTGTTTCAGCTCTTGTATCTTATTTGAACTATTGGTTTGTTCCTTTGACTGGGCCATATCTTCAATTTTCCTGGTGTGATTTTTTATTTTTTGCTGGCGTCTAGACAATTAATTACCTTAATTAGTTTATTCTGGTGATTGCTTTCACTTCTCTTACCTAGGGTTTTCTTGCTAGATGAATTTGTTGTCTATCTGTTCTTTGACCTTCAGTTCAGCTTTCTATGGACCTCTAGCTTAGGTTTTGTTTAACAGAGGATAACTTTTCAGTTCTTGTTTTCTTGTTTCTTGCCCTGCTTGTACGGTGCCTTTTCCCTCCCCACCCTTAGGAGGGTCTACGTAGGTATTATAGACTCCAGCCGGGTTTTCCTGGACTAAACTGGCCTCCTATCAGGGGGAGGGAGTCACCTGCATCAGTTTTCCCTGAAGGTGAGACCCAGCAGGTTAAAAGACTTTCCTGTGAAGTCTCTGGGCTCTCTTTTTCTTATCCTTCCCAGTATGTGGCACGTCTGCCTGCCAGTTGCACCAACAAAAGATGTTGCGGCACTTTTAACTTTGGAAGACTCTCCCTGCTGGGGGCGTGGTGGAGACGGAGGAGAGGTTGTAGGCTGGTTTTAATGGCTTCAAATTGCCAAGCCCTGGGGTCTGAATTCCTTGAGAGAGTGATTCCACCTGAGTTGGGCTTCACCCCTCCCCTGGGGAAGGCACAGGTGGGAGATAGCCCTGAAAGCAGCCCGTTTCTGCCTATCCCTGGTGCAGTTGCAGCCCGAGAAGTCCCGCCGCTGAATCCAGAGGCTGCCAAGTCTCTGTAGAAACACAGTCACTAAAACCTCCGTTTCCTCCCCTTTCCTCTTTTTCTGTGAGCCCAATGAGCGACCTCTGCCTTGACCAAGTTTAGAGTCTCTTTCCTTTCCTTCTGGGAAGCCGCCTGTGGGGGTGGGGCGCTGGCCGCCAGCCCCTGGGGCTTGGGGTACTCACGGTTTTGGGGAGGCTTGCAGCCGGTCCAGCTGGTCAAGATGGGTACGCTGTGTGTTTGGTCACTGACATGGCTCCGGGAGCTGTTCTGTACTGTTTCTGGTTATTTAGTGTTGTTCTGGAGGACGAACTAAAACACGCACATTGCTAAGCAGCCATCTTGCCCCTTTTTCAGTAATTGTAAATTCTTAAGTGAATATTTGTAACAATATTTAGGCTGATCTTAGCAGAATATTTTAAACTTGGATTGTCTTGCAGACTACAGGTTATGTGGTCTCATTTAGTGCAATGAAGTGGTTAAATCTCTCATCCCAGCAGCTTCAAAGGACCAGCGCAAGTCTACTCTCACTTTCCCCCACAGGTAACTCATCACTTAAAGTCTCACAGTCTGATGTGCTTCTTTGGTGGTACAATGATGTTCAAGACCGCTGTGCAACAGCTCACCATCTTTGGGACAGAGGGAGCTTTGTTGGTGACATGGTGTGGTGTGTCAGTGTCCTTCCTATGCCTGGAAAAAAGCCTTCCCACTCACTGACTCATTTCCTAAAGCTCCCTACAGTGGTTAGAGTGTTTGGTAGCAAATAAGAGAAACCAACCCTAGCCAACTCATTGAAAAGTGAGTTAGGAGATAAATTAAACTGTAGCTTTGGTCATACTTCAGGAAGACAGCAATCAGAAACCAAAAAGTTCCTGAAAATTCTTTTCTCTCCCTCTGTTGATACGGTCCCTACACATCCTCCTTATTCTTGTTTCTGAGCCTCTAGCTTTTCCTGATTCTGTGTAAAGATTGTCACCCCACGCCCCACCCCCAGTTCTCAAAGTCCCATCTTATACATTCAGCCACATGGGAACATCTGACTTGTGGGCCCCAATTCCAGGTTCCTCAGCATGTAACCAATGAGCTTATTTCTGGAGCAGCCTCAGCAACCATGCATGAACAGACCAGGACCATGTGGTACAAAGGTGGCTTATGGAGCCTGTTCCTACTGTATGTGATTCACTTTAGGAAGTGGGTACCACTTTGAGAGTCGAGACCAACAATGTAGAAACAGCCAGAAAGCAACTTCTCTTCCCAGTTTTGCTTTGGGGAGACCTTGCTCCCTTCAATAAAGGGGCTGCAGGTGGTGGATGAGGCTCCATCTGGGATGACTGCCACGTGCTAACAGCACTGTGGGATGGAGAGCACTCCATGCTAGCTCCAGAGGGCTGTGCGGGCTGTAGTTTTCAGCTGCTCACTTGATTTCCATTCTGTGTCCTCTCTAAGTGCTACTTCTGTCTGTTTTGGGAATTGCTCCTTTCCCACTACATGGCCATTTTGGCCTTTCCCAGGACACAGGAATGAGTAGAGCCTCTGGGTCAAGACAGTCCAATCCAACATTATACTTGTTTCAGGGAAGGGCACATGATTGACGGTGCAATGAGAGTTCTCTTTGGGACATTCTATGCCTGAGAGCGGAAAAGTCTGCATCTTTCCAGTGGGGATGCTGTTCTGGGAGGTGTCAGCACGGGCCTCTCCAAGTACCTGACCTATCAGAGAGGGAATCGACCTGAAGAATGCAGCCCAGAGGGTCAAGCAGAGCTGTGGGTAGAGAGAGCTTTAGAGCCCTAAAGATACTGAGACTTTGGGTCAAGCCAGCACAGTTCTGGATTTCCTGATTATGAGAGCCCATAAATCCCTCCTCTTTTGTTTATACTTATGTTATCTGCCATTTACAACCTAATGTGTTAACTGGTATGGGGCCCCCACATACCCATATAATCCTTTCCTTGCTGTTTGATTATTATATTTGTAAATATCTCAAAAGGACAACATCCAATTACTTGGCAGTAGAGCCCCGATATTTCATTGTTTGCCAACCTTTAATCTGACCTCAACAACTAGTGCTGCAATTCGTAACATTTGCTGTTAAGTCATGAAAGAAATGTTATCTTGCTTTGATCTGATTTCTCTTAGGTGAAAATTTTAGGGACAAGAACATGAAATAATTTCTATAAGGGCAAATTGCTTAACTTGAGAGGAAAAAATCCATTCAAACAATTACAAGCCAAAATATTGGGAAATCTAGCTAAACATATTTAGTTATAATCATTCATCACACTGCATAGTCTACAGATTTTTGGTTGATAGTTTGTTCTTTCTAATTCCATTGTGTCCTATAGTTTTAAATTTCATATTAATTTTCCAAGATAGCTTTTGTATACAAATGTAAATATTAGAACAGTATCAGAACAGTTATTGATTTGCACTATTATACAAAGAGCTCAATTTTTCATTGCTCAGGCTTAAAAGTTATTTTTTTTTTCCTTTTCCAGTCTTAATTGGACTGTTCTTGTTCAATTTTAGATAGGGCGATGTTAGCACTTTTAATATAACTTATGTCAAGGGATTTTTTTTTTTAAGCTGGCTGTTATTTACATCATTAGAATTGGAAAAATCTGTGTCCTTTGAGATGGAAAAGTTCTTTTTCTTTTTACTTAGCTTACCCACCCCTCCTAAAAACATGGAATGTTATTCTTTCATATGCCACGTGTCCCTTTGACATCACACAAGATAATAACTAAATTATTAATATTAATATTAATGAACATTGTCTCCAGCTGATCAAGTGAGAAACTTTTTTTATTTTCATGGGTGATCTAGAGCCCCTTATAAAATGTGCACCTTGAATGGCATAGTCTGACTTGCTGAGGCCCTATTGGGACTTTATGCTACTGGGAGCACTAGCACTCCTTTTTTCTCTAAGCATGCTAGCAGATTCAGTGTTGGGTATTTGTGAAATGGGTACCATGTGTGTTTGGATCCCAGCTCTTCTCTTTATTACCCTTTCTTTACTGCTTGTCAATCCTGGCATGATGGGAGTTGGTTCTGGGGGATTTCCCTTGGCCTGGAATTCTTTACTGGGACCCAAAACTGAAGAAAACAAGGCACCAGAGACTAAACAACTAGGCTCAGACCCCATCTTCAGGGTCTTCCGAAGTTTCTAGGCAGTCTGTGCTGCCTCAGTTATCATTCCAGTCTCATTTCCCTGCCAAGACTATGTGGACAAAAATTAGGGAGAAGGCTGGGGTTGTGCCGTGGCTCTTCCTACTGTGGTTTCCTACTTATATGCCACATCAGGGGTCCCCAAGACCATCCTTTATAAAGGTTGGAGGGCTTCAGGAAGACTGAGACAGTATTTCATGTTCTTGGCAGATGTCTTCTTATCCAGGGAACAGGCATGAAGATGTGAAAGAGAAATTGAGACAAGCAGCTGGAAGGAAGAAAGATAAACTGCAGTGCACCTCCCCAGTTTTGGAGGGGAAAGGTCATGAGATGTCAAGTGCCCTCAGAGACTAAGGCTGCTGAAGGAGGAGCTGGGCTTGAGCATCCTGGTTACCTTTAACTTCTCATTGTCAAGCGTCATTTTAAAGCCTCTTCTTTGTACCATAAACAAAAATCAACTCCAGGTAAATTGTAGTTCTAAATACAAAAGCTAGAACAATAATGATTTCATGAAAAATTTTACCACTAATCATCACCAAAATACTTTTAATGCATTAGTTCTTTAAAAGAGAATCAACCAACTCAGTCAATAGAGCTTATACCTGAGGCGTGTATTAGTAGAACAATCAAAATTGGGCTTTTAGCAGAATGGCAGTCCTTAGAAGGATGGGGGGAGTACTGCTGATGAACACAACCTTCTCTTCAAACTCACCAGCCTCCCCTAACCTTTCCAGCTTCTCAGTCCCAACAATTCTTGTCACTTTTGGGACACCATTTATGATTTTTCTGTGTGCTGGGGAAACAGGTGTGGATTCTAGATTAAAAAAAAAAGCAGGCTAGAAAATCTGTCTATATTGGGAAATGCACTTATTCCTATCATGAACCTCAACTTATACAGGTTCCATGTGTGAATCAGTGTGCTTTCCTTTCCCATATTCAACCCCAAGGCTCTTGGGAAACTTTTGTTGTTCTCTGGAAAACGTTATTATAATTAAGTAATTACCCAAAGGAAGACTTGAATTAATTCTACAAAACACATAATGCGCAGACCTCATTTTCACCAGAACACTAAAAATCTTTTGCAGTACCCACCTGCATCCTATCTTTTCATTGTGTTATGTGTTGGTACTGTGCTAGCAGGGTGCCCTGCTCCTTAATGCAAGCAAAATTCTAGTTCGGCACAACTTTAATTCTGGCAGGTGGAGTGTCTGACTCAGAGATCTATGGCTCCATCCCTTGGCCTGGCCCAGGGTCATGCTCTTTGTAGGGTAAGGAGACAAGAGGGCCTTTGTGAAGAGAAAAATGAGGGTCACGCGAGCACTTTCTGGGAGAACGAAGGGGATTTAAAAAGTGAAAGAAGTACAGATTTGTCAAGGAATGGGGGTTTTGCCATCCTGGCAATTTATTGTTTTTTAATTATTTTTGTTTGTTCGTTTGTTTTTGGGACGTGCATGGGCCAGGAATCAAACCCAGGTCTCTGGCATGGCAGGCAAGAATTCTACCACTGAACTACCCTTGCACCCCCTAGCAATTTATTTTTATAATTATTATTCATCTATTAACTACATACAGAAAGTTCACAAATCCTAATGTACAATTTTATGGAATAACAAAGCATTAAACTCTGTTTCATAATCAACACAGTGAATGGAAAGGCTTGGAAGCTTGGTGGTCTTTGGTAAGTGGATGGGTATGGGGGGAGGGTGTGTGTGCAACAACAAGTGGCCCAGCTAGGTGTGCCAAGTAAAGGTTTATGATTCTTCCTCATGGGATCCCCTGGAGTCTCCAAGACTCACCAACATCTGATATGCAGTGAATGGCCTGTAGTTACAGGATTTTGCACTCAGAAGCATGATAATGTTTTCTCCCCCATACAGCCTGAAGCAATGCAACAACCAGTAGAAATGAGAGGTCCATGTTGGTCACTGAAGAATTTAAGAGATAATTTGAGGCGTAAAACTTTCCCAGCCCAGATTTTCTTCCACTCACACCAGACACAGGCCTGGATTTGGGGGAACGTCTACCTCTCCTAATGTCCAGGGACCTAGGAAGAGGGGCTGGATGGTCTATCTCCTATAATTGTGTGGACAATATGCACTTAATCTAATCGCTGTCCTAGAGTGCCTTTTCCTTTGCAGCCTTGGCTGAGGCACTCCACAGTGTTTCTGAAGGGTCCACCAGCTTCATGAAGGAAAAAAGTAGTCATCTTCATTGTCATTCCATTTTTTTAATACATCAGTGAAGGAGATACAGGCTGATTATGGGCCTACAGGTCAGCTGGAATCAGTCTTCTCAGTTTCATTTATACCAGTCATCAACTTTGTCCACTCTTGTGCTCCCTTGCTTTATCTTGTTTATTCTTCTTAGGGTCTTTTCACTTTTTAAAAAAAATTATGGTAAAAAATTCTGCTTTCATAATATGAAAAGAATGGAAACCAGTTTACACTAAATTACTGGATAAATGTTTAAAACTTCTGCCTTGATCTTAGAAATTTGAATGATGCTCACTCCTGCCCTCCATCTATTGCACGATTCCATCATTATGAAAGGTCATGTTGGCCACCGTAACATTCATTTTAAAGATTAAATATATTCCAATTTTGTTAATAGCCATGTCTGTCTCTTTTTAAAGAGTGCTTCATTTTTATCTCTTGTTTCTGCATCATTTCTTTCTTTTGTAATAAACATTTTTATTGATGAATCTTCATACACATGCATCCTGTACAATCAGTGACCCACAATAGCATCACATAGTTGTATTTATCACCAAGATCATTTGTAGAACATTTGCATCACTACAGAAAAAGAAAAGAAAAGAAAAAAGAAAAAAACTCGTACATACCATACCTCTTACCCCTCCCTTTCATTGACCACTAATATTTTAAGCTGCCTAATATATCTTACCCCATATCCCCCAATTCATTTATTTTTATCCATATTTGTTTTACTCATCTGTCCATACAGATGAGTATTTTATCCATACTTTTTTACTCATATTTTTATATATTTATATAAAAATATTAAAATATTATATATTTATATATATAATATAATAATTTATAATATATTTTAAATATAAAAATATTATATATTTTTTATCCATATATTTTTTTACTCATCTGTCCATCCAGAGTATTTTATCCATACTCTGGATAAAAGGAGCATCATATAGAAAGTGTTCACAACCACACAGTCACATTATAAAAGCTATATCGGTACACAATCGTCTTCAACAATCAAGGCTACTGGAACACAGCTCAACAATTTCTGGTACTTCCCTCCAGCCACTCCAATACACCATAAATTTAAAAGGTTATCTGTATAATGCAAAAAAATAACCTCCAGGATAACCTCTCGACTCTGTTTGGGATCTCTCAGCCACTGAAATTTTATTTTTTCTCATTTCTCTCTTCCCCCTTTTGGTCAAGAAGGCTTTCTCAATCCTTTGATCCTGGGTCTCAGTTCATCCCAGGAATCCTGTCCCACATTGCCAGGGAGATTTACACTCCTGGGAGTCATGTCCCAAAATAGCAGGGAGGGCAGTGAGTTCACCTGCCAAGTTGGCTTACAGAGAGAGACGACATCTGAGAAACAAAGGAGGTTCTTTGGGGTGACTCTTAGGAATAATTATAAAAAGGAATTTCACTCAGCACAATGTCTTCAAGGTTCATCCACCATGTTACATGCTTCCTGACTCTATTCTGTCTTACAGCTGCATAATATTCCATCGTACCTATATACCACAGATTGTATAGCCACTCTTCCGTTGATGGACATTTGGGTGTTTCCATCTCTTGACAATCATAAATAATGTGACTATGAACATCAGTGTGCAAATGTCCATTTGTGTCCTTTTCTTCAGTTCCTCTGAATATATACCTAGTAGTGGGATTGCTGGATCATATGGCAATTCTAAATTTAGCTTCCTGAGAAACTGCCAAACTGCCTTCCAGAGTCGTTGTTCCATTTTGCATTCCCATAAACCATGGATAAGTGTGTTGCTTTCACCATATCCTCTCCAGCACTTGTCGATTTCTTTTTTTTTTTTTTTTTTAAGAATGATTGTGGTAAGTAGTTTCAGGTGTCAACTGGGCCTGGTGATGATACCCAGTTGCAACAGTATGTCCCCCACAATGAGTGATTAATTAGCTGGAGACTTAAACGAGAGTGGTCAAAATAAAGCTCAGCATACTTCACCTCAGGACAGGTATTTCAGCCCAAACATTTGGAGATGCAGAAGGAAATTACCCCCATGCAAAGCAAGGAGAGAAGGCCAACAGATGCCCCTGTGTACTTTCCCATGTAACAGAGAACCTCAGATGAAAGTTAGTTGCCTTTCCCCTGAAGAACTATACATTTTAACTAAATAAATCCCACGTATTAACAGCTGATGGTCTCTGGTGTGATGCAGTCTGGCAGCTTTGACAGACTAAAACAATGGCCATTCTAGTGGGTGTCAGATGATATCTCATTGTGGTTTTGATTTGCATTTCCCTATAGCCAGGGAAGTTGAGCATCTTTTCGTGTGCCTTTTAGCCATTTATATTTCCTCTTCTGAGAAGTGTCTGTTCATGTCTTTTACCCATTTTCTAATTAGGTTGTTTGTCTTTTTGTTGTTAAATTGAAGAATCTTTTTCTATATTCTGAATATTAAACCCTTATCTAATATATGTTTTCCATTGCGTAGGCTGCCTTTTTACTTTCCTGATCAAGTTCTTTGATGCACAAAGCTGTTTAATTTTGAGGAGATCCCATTTATCTATTTTTTTCAATGCTCATGCTTTGGTTGTAAGGTCCAGGAAACTGCCTCCTATTACAAGATTTATAAGATAATTCCCTACATTTTCTTTTTTAAAAGTATTATGGTCTTAGTTCTAATGTCTAGGTCTTTGACGTATTTTGAGTTAATTTTTGTATAGGATGTGAGATATGGATCCTTTTTCATTCCTTTGTATATGGGATATCCAATTCTCCAAGTACCATTTATAGAAGAGGCTTCTCTCTCATAGTTGGGTTGACTTGATGGCCTTTTCAAAGACCATCAATTGTCCATTGATGAGAAGATCTATTTCTAAAGACTCAGTTTGATTCCATTGGTCAGTATATCTATCTTTATGCTAGTACCATGCTGTTTTGACCACTGTAGCTTTGTAATATACTTTAAAGTCAGGTAGTATGAGACCTCCCACCCCATTTTTCTTTCTCAAAATATATTTAGCTATTCAGGGCACCCTTCCCTCACAATTTGATTTTAAGGAAATTTTCAATTTGGAATAACTTTAGATTTACAGAAAATTTGGAAATATAGTACAAGCATATACTTGGTATATTTATTGAAAGTATGGAATTCAGAGTAGATATGTTTTTATGTAGCACTTTTCTTTGTTTGCTTCTTTGTTTCTAAACACTTTACAAATATTCCTAATTAACCAAAAACCTTACTTGAGGTTAAGAGTATGGGTTCTAGAAGTGGGTAGCCTGCCTTCTAGTTCTGGCTCCACTGTGTTCTAACTGTATAATCTTGTTGTTTAATAGTTATGTGTATCTATTTCCTTATCTGTAAAGTAGCGCATTATTATTACTAAGGTTAAATGAGCTAACCTATGTAAAACACTTGGAATAGTGCCTGGTATATAGTAAATATTTAATAATAAAAAATAAATTTTAAAAAGTATGAAATTCACATTGGTGCAGTACTAGTAACTAAACTACAAGCTTTATTTTGGTTCAACTAGTTTTGCCTCTTGTATTAGTTTGCTAAATCTGCCATAATGCAATATTCCAGAAACAGAATGGCTTTTTAAAAGGGAATTTATTAAGTTGCAAATTTATAGTTCTGTGGCTCTAGAAATGTCCAAATAAGGCATCCAGATAAAGGGCTGATGATGTTCGGGGTATCTCTCACAGCTGGGAAAGCACATGGTGACATCTGCTAGCTTTCTGTACCAGCTGCTCCATACAGCTCTCCTGGGGGCATTTTCTTTCTGCATCTCCAAAGGTCTCTGGCTGTGTGGACTCGAAAGCTTTTTCCAAAATGGTTCCCTTTTAAAGTACTCTGGTAAGCAACCCCACCTTGAATGGGTGGAGACACATCTCCATGGAAACCATCTAATCAAAAGTTCCTACCCACAATTGGGTGGGTCACATCTCCATGGAAACAACTTTATCAAAAGATCCCACACAGAAATATTGAATGAGGATTAAAGAACATGGCTCTCCTGGTCTACACAACAGTTTCAAACCAGCACACCACTAATATCTTTTTTTCACTTCACTGATGAAATCCATGATAACATGTTACATTGACTCATCACATGCCATTATTCTTTTATAATCTGTTACAGTTCTTGGTATTACCTAGTTTTTCATGAATTTTGAAGAGTACTGCTCAGTTGTTTTGTAGAATGTTGCTCATTTTGGTTTTGTCTGATGTCATCTCATGGTTGCATTTGGGTCGTAAGTTTTTGAGAAGACTACCACAAAGGTGAAGTATGTTTCTTGTTATGCCATATCAAGGGGTATATAATATAGACATAAATTGTCACCGCTGGTGTCAACCTTGATCACTTGGTTAAGATAATGTTTGCAAATTTTCTCTATTGTAAAGAATACTATTTCCCCCTTTGATAGTCTGTCTTTGGACGTGAGTATCTGAATTCTCTCTATACTTCAGGGAAGGGAAATTAAGCTCCATCTCCCAGGGGAGAGTTATCCTCATATGTTATTCGGAAGTTTTCTGGAAGGAATATTTGTCTCTTGTCTCTAATTATTTATGTATTTAATATTTTATTTATATTGGTATGGACTTATGAATAGTTATTTTATTTGTTGCCATTACATATTATATTGGGAAAAATTTTCCAGCTTTGGCCATGTGATCTCTTTCAGTTTGACTCCTGTGACCTTTTAACATACATTCACATTGGATTTATTTGTTTATTTTAAGGTATTTTTCACGTTTTTCTTTCTGGAGCTAGATGATGCTCCAGCATAATTTTGTGTTTTCCCTGCATCAGCTCTGGAATCAGTGGTTTCGCCAAAGGGTCTTGGTTCCTTCTGATGGAGAATGGGTGTTTAGAAACCAAGGTTTGGGCATTGGATATGCTTATTATAACAGCATGTCAGTGCCTTTAAGCCACTCAGTAAACAGAGCCAGGAAGCATATGAAAGTACACTAATCTTTGTGTATGTGCATACTTGTAATTGTTTCTGTATTTATATATCTGAATATATGTTAAAATAATCACGAATTCACACCACACTGGTATCTCTGACTCTGTCACCACAGATACAATGTAGCTTTACTCCCCGTAGCTATGAGGTCACTTGGAATAGTTAATTTGTGGCATTGAGAGTCCTTGAAATAGACAATCAGCTGGTCATGGACCTATTTTTTTTTTTTTTTTTACCTCCTGTTGGAGGGAAACTTTGGAAGTCTGGTTAAAGTCAGGTGCATGGCCATACATTGTGGAATGTTTATAAGTCCCTGACCTTCAAGTGAGCTTCAGCGATGTGTCTTTCCAGACATGGGCATTTTCAGACGAAGAGGGCAGGGGGAGACTAGAGTCATGGCCTCAATTTAGTAAGTGGCCAGTCTTAGAGTGTAACTTTGGGGACAGGGCTAAAGAAAGAATAAACTTTGAAGGCATACGGGGGATGGTGATTATGGTTGACTAGTCTCTGAGCTCTTTGTGTCATCTTACAGAGTTCTTTCCTACCTACTTCAGGAAATTTCTAGGGAAAAGGAGTATAGTTGTAAGAACATTATCATTCTCCATTTCCCAAGGAGAAATGCAGATACTTTTAGTATATCCATGAATAACATGGTATCCATGAATAATATTGCTCTGGAGAATCCTGTTATTCCCTTTTTTCTTTTTGCATGGGTAGGCTCTAGGAATCAAAACCATGTCTCCAACACAGCAGGCGAGAACTCTGTCACTGAGCCACTGCTGCCTGCCCCTGTTACTCCCTTTTAATCACTGTAAAATTGGAATAATTATGATGCATCATTGCTGTGATTATTTGTATTTATGTTAACTTTATAATTTCAACAAATACTACAATTAGGTACAAAGAGATCATAGTTAACGAAGGGGAAAAATGTATATTTTGCATGGATGCTGTGAGGCCTTAAAAATGTACGTACTCTTTTATTAGACCAGTGTCATTATTGCTAAAATGTTAGTGATAATAAATGCTAACAGCAGAATTAGGATAAAAGACAAAGTAATATTAAAAATTATTGTGTACCTACTGGGGTTCAGGTACTACTTTAAATGCCTATATATATTATTTAATCTTGGCAGTAATCCTGTAGGAGAGGTTCTGTAATTATCCACATTTCTCAGTTGAGGAATCTGAGGCACAGCGCTCAAATGACCTGC
Source organism: Tamandua tetradactyla (assembly GCF_023851605.1). NCBI lineage: Eukaryota > Metazoa > Chordata > Mammalia > Pilosa > Myrmecophagidae > Tamandua > Tamandua tetradactyla. Next base: position 72,005,818 of record NC_135342.1, on the reverse strand, counting down.
CCTGAGAAACTACAGCTAGGAATTAGTATAACTTGGATTTTAATCCACTTACCTTGAGTCTAGGCTCATTGATCACTCTATTTTTTATAATGATGAGAGGAATAATTATCATGTCACTAATAATATTTATCCACATACTGTCAAAATTATAATGAAATATCAGTGAGGCAAAGGAGGGGGTGGGGGGGTCTTTCCTGAAATTCGACCTTATTCTCTAATCTCTGCTGGCTCCTGCCTTCCTGCTGGTTTCTGCATCCTCCTGAGTTTTGGTCACCATGCCTGGGCAGTCCTGCTCTCGCATATGATAATTTCAGTGGATTGTTCACTTAGAAGGTGGTGAGTCAGGTAAAATCACAAATCCATCCTAAAGAGGTGAGATGACTCCCTTGTCTGGTATCTGAGCAGGGAAGCCCTGGATGTGGGTGGAGTGGGGCTGCATGTTTTGTCAATTTGAATTTTGTCTGGAGACATATAATTGGAATTTGAATATGTAAATATGAGGGTCCCCGTGATTATTCTTTCCATCCCCTCAGTCATTATTGCTTTATTCAGGCCTGACCATGTCAGCAAGGAAATGAAGCTCTACAGAATCACATTACCAGGGTAAACCCACCAACTCCTCCCCATACAAATCTCCCCACCAAAGCAGAAGATTTTAATTCTGCTCTGCCTTAAAGGATGTTAGGGTATCTTGAGTCCCAACAGGTCTTTGTTAAACACCTGGACTCCTGCCACCTGCTCCACAAATACTTCTAAGTCCAGATCATGTTTCCTCTTTCCACCACAGATGTTCAAGTTCTCTGAGAAGAAATTTTAATTTATCCAAAATATACCTGATGAGGAAAATACTGTGCTTATGTTTATGAGTGGATATCTCCCAGCAGGAAACTCCTCATGTAGGGTGAGCTTATACTTTCCTAGCCCTTTGTCTTCTCTGACCCCCTACATGGAACTCTTAATTATGGCCAACAGACCAGAAACACAGGCGTTCCCTTGACCAAGCACCTTAGGGACACTGTGTTCCCGGGTCTGCCCAACCTCAGCTTCTCATGTTCCCTGCTCAGGGTATTCTAAGGCCCTGGAACTGTACGCTCATAAATGACAGAATGGATGCAGTGTGCTGACCCTCAAAAATATGACTTCCATGTCCTTGAGCAGTTATTAATAATAATAAAGTAGTATAGAAAAAAGTAAAACTGGGAGGAAAAAATGGGATCTTAGGGTCCATAGGACAAAAGTGACGCTACCATGTATGAGCCACAAACTGTTGTTTTTTTCTTTTAATATTTTTATTGACAAATCTTCACACACATACAGTTCACACATCATGTACAATCAGTGACTCACAATATCATTATTTCATTGTGTATTCATCACCATGATCATTTTTAGAACATATGCATTACTGCAGAAAAAGAAATAAAAAGAAAAAAGAAAAAACTCTTGGATACCATACCCCTTACTCCTCCCTCTCATTGACCACTAGTGTTTCAGACTACCCAATTTATTTTACACCATATCCCCCCTATTATTTATTTATTTTTTATCCATATTTTTTACTTATCTGTCCATACCTTGGATAAAAGAAGCATCAGACACAAGGTTTTCACAATCATACAGTCACATTGTAAAAGTTATATTGTTATGCAGTCATCTTCAAGAATCAAGGCTACTGGAGCACAGCTCAACAGTTTCAGGTTCTTCCCTCCAGCCACTCCAATACACCATAAACCAAAAAGGGATATCTGTATATTGCATCCAGGATAAGGTCTTGACTCTGAAATCACTCAGCCACTGAAACTTGAATTTGTTCTCTTCTCTTTCTTTCCCATTTTGGTCAAGAAGGCTTTCTCAATCCCATAATAATGGATTCTGGTTCATCCTGGGAGTTCTGTCCCACATTGCCAGGGAGATTTACACCCCTGGGAGTCATGTCCCACATAAGGGCAAGGGCAATGAATTTACCTGCTGAGTTCCAACTGTTCTTGCAGCACAGAATCTTTGCTTGTTCCTTTCCCCTGTTCCCTTCTTCCTCTTCCTGCTTCCTCTCCCTGTATTATTCTCCTTTCCTCTGTAACCTGCTTCCTCTCCCTATTTTTTGTTCTTTCTTCCTATTCCATAAATCCACAGTATCTTCCATTCACTCTGTCACTCCTACCTGCTCCTACTTACTGTCTTCTGCTCCATCTCCTGTTTTATCTGCCCCCTCCCTCTTCTCTATGCTCCTTCTCTCCACTGCTAGGCCTCTCCTCATGTTCTTCACTTCCTGTTCTCCTTACTTTTTTGTCTGCAGCGGGTGGGGCATGGAGGAGAGAGGTTCTAAACCTTATTCTTCTTTCTGCATCCTCCAGATAGCCTCCATCAGATATTGGTCACTGCTTACCTAGACACTCCTTGTGTAGATAAAATTGCTTCTGTTCTGTATTCAAGAAATATCAACTATTTATCAAGACAAATCAAGACAACTTGTCTATACCCTGGGCAGGGCCATTTTGATATAATCCACATAAAGAGGACCCTCAAAAATTCTATCCGACCTCCCCAAATCTAGTAATATTTATCTGTTCTGGGTTTTCCTTCTTGATCAGAGTTTCAGAGATACGAATACATAAGGTTTGTTGATTTTATAGACATTTGTACTCATGACATACACATTCTACGTAGAGTTTATTTTAATTGATAAAATTTAAAAGTGCCTAAAGGGCCATAGTAAGAATTTTCATTTTCATTTTAAGTGCAATAGGAACATACGAAGTATGGTTAGTGAGGGTGGGACTGGAGTCCTCTAAAATCCTCTGTACTAACCATGAAAGTCATAGCCAAGCCTTTTGAGACTGGCAATACATCCATGAGGGCTACAGGCTCTCAGATAGTGAGTGATTGGAAACGGCACTTTAAAGAACACTGATCTAAGACCTTGGACTACAAAATCAAAGATAAATGAGTCCTCACTACCAAGACTGTGAACTTGAAACCACAGCATTGTCCCTTGACCGGGCTCATTTCCTCTGCCTTTGACATTTTTTTCAGTGGAAGATGTGTTTCCTTCCCTGCCTAATCTTAGAGTCTTCCCTCTCCATTTAAAGACTTGTAAGTAGAAACTCATCATGAAACTGCAAGCGTGGCTTGAAAGTTTTTTGGATCATATTTTATCCACTGCTGGTCTCCACTGTAGGAAAATCTCAGTTTTCTTATAATGGTACTGCAGGGCTTCCATATTCCTCCATTTCAACAACTATTCAGGGGGTCATTTTCTAAATAAACTTAGAGCTGTGTGGGACTGGATTCATTAGCCTTTTGGAAATTTTTTGGTGAATGATTTTAAATAACATGTCTGGCTTGGGAATACAGAAGTCCTCTGCTTCATATTTCAGAGGAGTGACCAGTGTTTCCTTTAGAAATGGACTCAAATTTTTTATTTTATCAGGTTTATATAACTGCAGTTCAGGAATATAATTAGTGTAACTGGGAGAAATACCCTGAGCCATAAGAATAGTATATATTTTATAGTTTCAGGAAATATTTTTCTTTATTGTCCTAAAAAGATTCAGAAGCAGAAAGAATGCACTGATGTCACTGATGAAGATAAGATCATTCCTCTTATACTCTGATTCAAACTTACATATTTGTTGCCTTCCCCTATTCTTTAAAATCCCTTTTTCTGTCATTCTCAATTGTTTCTAAGCAACAGAGACTAAAGCCAGGAAGTAGATGTAAGGCTGAGTTCAATTAGTAGCCTCTCCCTTACCCAATTTGCTCCAGTCCATAGAAATGATGGGAAATATGTCTAAAACCTAATAAATCAATCAATAGCCACACAATTTTTGGGAACCAAAAATTGAACCTGAATCCTGAAAGTCAAAAATCATGAAGGATCAGATCAAAATGCATGCACATATTTTAAAAGGAGTCCAACCATAGAGGATGGGGCACCAATCATAATCCATTTCCAACCAGGACAGTTGACCCTTGTGTATGCTTACTCTAAATTATGGGCCAGGTTACCATGTGTTCTAGTTTGCAAGCTGCCAGAATGTGATCTACCAGAACTGGAATGGCTTTTAAAAGAGGGAATTTCATAAGTTACAAGTTTACAGTTCTAAGGAAATGAAAGTGTCCAGATTAAGGCACCAACAAGAGGTTATCTTCATTCAAGAAAGGCCAATGGGTCAGGAGCACCTCTGTCAGCTGGGTAGTCATGTGACTGACATCTCCTGGTCCCTTACTTCTGGGCTCCATTGCTTTCAGCCTCTGTTCCTGTGTGGGTTCCTCACTTTACTTCTCGTGGGATGCTTTTCATCTCTTGGCTTCCCTTGGCTCTTTCCAGGTTCTGTCTTGCTTAACATCTCATGGTAGTGTCTGTTGGGCTCCAAGCATCTCTAAACATCTGTGTCTCTGTTCTCTGAAACCTCTGTTCTCCAAGTGTCTACATCTGCATTCTTTGTTGGCTCTGAGGCTTCTATCATTTCTGTCATCTCTGAAGTCTCTCTCTAAAATGTTTCCTCTTTTAAAGGATTCCAGTAAACTAATCAAGACCCACCTGGAATGGATGGAGTCACATCTTCATGTAATCAAAAGATCAAACCCACAGTTGGGTATGTCATATCTCCATGAAGATAATCTAATCAAAGTTTCCAACTACACTGTTGAATCAGGATTAAAAGAAATGGTGGTCTCGACCGATTGGATCAGGATTAAAACATGGCTTTTCTGGGGTATATAATACCAGCACAGCATCCTTGTCTCATTCTGTATCATAGGAGGAAAGCTTTCAGTCTCTAACCATTGAGTATGATACTGGCTGTGGGTTTTTCATATATGCCCTTTATCAAATTGAGGAAATTTCCTTCTATTCTACCTTTTGAAGAGCTTTCTTCAGAAAACAGTGCTGAATTTTGTCAAATGCTGTTTCAGCATCAATCAAAGTGATCATGTGATTTTTTTCCCTTTCTATTTGTTAATATGTTGTATTACATTGATTGATTTTCTTATTGTTGAACCACTCTTGCATGCCTGGAATGAACCCCACTTGGTATATAGTTTTTGGTTTGTTTGTTTTGGTGTATAGTTCTTTTAATGTGTCTTTAGATTCAATTTGCAAGTATTTTGTTAAGAATGTTTACATCTATATTCCTTAGGGAAACTGGCCTGTGTTTTCCTTTCTTATATTAGAGTGCTATTAGCCTGATAAAATGAATTATGTAGTATTCATTTTTCTTCAATTTTCAGGAGAATATCAGCAAGGGTGGTGTTAGTTTTTTCTGGAATGTTTGATAAAATTTCTTTGTGAAGCCATCTGGCCCTGGGCTTTTCTTTGTAGGAAGATTTTTTGGTTATTGATTGACTCTCTTCACTTGTAATTGATTTGTTGAGGTTTGCTATTTCTTCTTGAGTTAGTGTGGGATATCCATGTGTTTCTAGGAAATTATCCATTTCCTCTAAGTTATCAAGTTTGTTGGCATACTTTTGTTCATAGTACCCTCTTATGATTTTTAAAAATTTCTCCTGGATCCATAATAATGACTCCCCTCTTGTTTCTGATTTTTTTTTTTGTTTGCATCCCCTCTCTTTTTGACTTTCTTATTCTAGTTAAGTGTTTGTCAATCTTGTTAATCTTCTCAAAGAACCAACTTTTGATTTTATGATTCTATTTTTTTTATTCTGAAGTTCATTTATTTCTGCTTTAATCTTTATTTCTTTTACTTGTCTTAGGGTTAATTTGCTTTTCTTTCTCTAACTTTTTTTTTTTTTTTTTAACATGGGCAGGCACTGGGAATCGAACCCAGGTCCTCTGGCATGGCAGGCAAGCATTCTTGCCTGCTGAGCCACCGTGGCCCACCCTCTTACTTCTTCAGTTGTTCAGTTAGGCCTTTGGATTTAACTTTTTCTTCCTTTTTAATGTATGTGTTTTGATCTATAAATTTTCCTCTCAGCACCACTGTCACTGCAGTCTGTAGGCTTTGATATGTTGTTTTTTCATTTTCATTTTTCTCCAGATATCTACTGATTTTTCTTGTAGTTTCTTCTTTGACCCTCTGGTTATTAAGAGTGTGTTGTTCAACCCCTATATATTTGTGAAAGTTCTGTTTTTGGGGTGGTTTTGGTTTCCAGCTTCATTCCATTATGGTCAGAGAAGGTGCGTTGAATACTTTCAATCTTTTAAAATTACTGAGACCTGTTTTGTGCCCCAGTATATGATCTATCCTGGAGAACATTCCATGAGCACTGGAGAAGAATATATATTGGAGTTGTGGGATGCAACAATCTATATATGTCTGTTAGGTCTATTTCATTTATCATATTGTTTAGGATTTGTATTTCCTTATTGATCCTCTGTCTGGTTGCGGTACCTATTAAAGAGAATGGTGTATTGAGGTCTCCCACTCTTATTGTAGAAACCTTTCTTGCCCCTTTCAGTTTTGCCAATGTTTGCCTCATGTACTTGGGAGTTCCTTGATTGGGTGCATAAGCATTTATGATTGTTTCATCTTCTTGGTGAATTGTCCTTTTATTAATATGTAGTGTACTTCCTTGCCTCTAATGGCACCTTTACGTTTGAAGTCTATTTTGTTTGATATTTGCATAGCTATCCCTGCCTTCTTTTGGTTATAATTTGCATGGAATATTTTTTCCATCCTTTCAGTTTCAATCTATTTGTATCCTTGGGTCTAAAATGAGTCTCTTGTAACAGTATATAGATGGATCATATTTTTTCATTTCTTCTGCCAATCTGTATCTTTTACTTGGAGGGTTTAATCTGTTCACAGTTAAAGTTTTTACTATAAAGGCAATACTTGAAACACCCATCTTATCCTTTTGCTTTTATTTGTCAGATCTACTTTCTCCCTCTCTCTTTTGTATCCTTTAAGTTGCCCTTACTAATGTTCTTCACTTCTGTACAATGTCCAGATTTCTCTCTCTTTCCTTTTTCTTTTCAGCCAATAGAACTTCCTTTAGTATTTCTTGCAGGGCAGGTCTCTTGTTAGCAACTTTTTTCAACATTTGTTTGTCTGTGAAGATTTTTTATCACCCTCACTTTTGAAAGACAGCTTTGCTGGATGAAGAATCTTGGTTGGTCATTCTTCTCTTGCTGAAATGTAAGTATGTCCTACCACTGCCTTCCCACCTCTATGGTGGTTGTTGATTAGTCAGTAGTTAGTCTTCTGTGGCTTCCATTTTATCCAGTGAATTTCTTTACTTTTGCTGCTTTCAGGACTTTCTTCTTCTTTTCAGTATTTAACAATCTAATTAGGATGTGTCTTGGAGTAAGTCTATTTGGATTTATTCTATTTGGAGTTCATTGGGTTTCTTTGATTTGAATATTTATGTATTTTATAAGGGTTGGGAAGTTTTCTCCAATTATCTCCTCAAATTATCTTCCTAGCTCTTTACTCTTTTCTTCTCCTTTTGGGATACCAATTAATCTTATATTTGTGCACTTCATATTGTCTATCATTTCCCTTTGATCCAATTCAGAATTTTCACCATTTGTTCCTTTATGTGTTTGCATTCAATTTCCCTGTCATCCAGTTCACTTATTCTTTCTTTTGCTTCTTCAAATCTGCTGTTGTGTTTCTCTAGTATATTTTTAATTTGATCTACTGTATCTTTCATTTCTATAAGATTTGCTATTTTTCTATTTATTCTTTCAAATTCTTCTTTATGCTCTTCAAGTGTCTTTCTAATATCCTTTTTGTCTTTAGCGAACTCATCGAAGTTATTTTGGAGATTTGTATGTACTTCCTTGATTAGTTGTTCTAAATTCTGTGTCACCTTTGGCTTTTTAATTTGGTCGTTTGGCTTGGCCATATCTTTTTGCATCTTCATGTGCTTTGTGCTTTTCTGCTGGTTCTAGGCATTTGATTATATTGAGAAGGCTATTTTGAAAGTTGGTTTCCCTTGCTCACCTAAGATTTTTATTTACTTGGGTTTGCATTGACAGTCAGAAAAACAGTTTGCCTGTCTTCCAAGTAGATGGTGCTCTTGGACTACCTCTTTATCCCATCTCTCCAGCCTCATACTGGACCAGGGTATGTATATATTAGGGCACTGCTTTGATAGTTAGGCTGTCCATGTTTCATAGCTAAAACAGAGCTGGGTACCTGTGCAGGGTGTGTAGACAGCTCCAACTGTACCTGGGATAGGGCTGGATTGGCTTTGGTAAACCCTTTAATTCCCCTGCACTTTCTGGCCTGCCCAGCAGATAGCACTGTTTGGTGACTTAATCTCTGCAGAAGCTGTTTGCCTCCGAGCCTAGGCTCTGTCTGTCTGGGTGTGGCTGGATTATCCCCTAGCCCCAGGCTGCCTCTCACTGGGCAGGGATGAATTACCTCATGGTGCCCCTCCAAATCTGACCAGACAGGGCTAAAGCTGGGGGGTTCCTGTGACCTCACTTCCCCAGTCAAAATATGACTCAGTGTAGAGCTGTATCTCCCACTTTCCTTGTGGCAGCAGATTCCTCCAGTTGCCCCAGTCTACTTCATTCCCCCAGGCAAGGATCCAGCCTTCTGCTGCTATTTCACTCGCAGATGAGTGAGGGGCACTAGGACCCAGGGCTGGAAGCACAGATTTGTCCACATTTTCTCAAACTCCTTGACCCTCACTGACCTGTGGCTTGAAATGTCTTCTGTTCCTTGAGTTCCCAAACACTTGAGTTAGGTAGTCTCAGCCTGGCTGCTTATTTATGGTTTTGTCACCTGATATAAGAACAGATTTTTATCCTTTTTAGTATCTCATTGGCTTCCTTTTGATCACATTATGCCTTTTGTAGTATATATTCTGGGGTAAAATGAGAGTTCTGATAAATTGAGACCTAGGGTAATATGCTCTGATTAGAAAAATAGGATATTATTTATTTATTCCACTATCAAATCTCCTCTTGCCTTTACATAAAAATGATCTAATCAGAAATGCTTCAACACTTGGAATAATGGAGGAATATAATATAAAATACAGTATATTGAACATATCCTAAAAAATATTTTCAATGTGCTAAACCATTTATATTTGCAGTTCCTATGTTCCTCCAAGCAGTTGGCTCTCAGTTTCTGGTGCTGCTCACTTAGGAAAAGAGGAAAAAGTGATAGGGTTTAAGGGACCCTGGCATGAGCAGCAACTAGATCATACAATTGAATGGGTCTTTGCAGATTCTGAGTTAAGGCCAGCATGAATGAGAGCTGGGTAGCAGCTTCAGTGACTTTATAGTCCTTGATAAAACTACCCTAATTTGAGCTTCTTGAGTCCACTGCCCTGGGCCTCTGACACTTGGGATGAGCATGTCTGCATTGATGCATTCAAAAGCTTTAAATTCCAAGAAATCTAGTGACCTTTTAAACCCACAGAATTGGTCCACCTTTGCCTCCCAAAAGAATTTCCTTTATTTTCCCTCCTGAACATTAAGCCTACAACTCAGACAAAATCATAATATAGCTCAGCCAGGGACATTCTGAGATTGCTAAGGGACAACAGGGACAATATTTGAATGGAATGGCAGTTGCTAGATATCATGTACTGACAAGAACTATGGGCATGGGACTAGAATCTGAGGGTGCTGACCAACTAGTATGGGAGATTACATTTGGATTGGGGGTCCAGAGACACAGGATTTTCACCATGGGAAGAACTCCTTGAGATGGTATGACCATGTTACTAGGAACGCTCTTAGACACATTGAATGATCAAAATATGTGAGGTAGAAATGCCAGAATTACCATGGCAGACAGTAGAAAGAGGAACCATAGATTCATATAAGTGAGTATATTGGAGTGGCCAAACTTTGTGAGGTCAGAAAATCTACCAAATAAGTCAGTTCCCTGGCAGAGCGCATGAGATAACCACTGGCAACATCACAAATTAATGCTCTGTGTAGAGAGACACAAGAATCGTGAAATGTTCTTTTGTGGCTCTCCTTGTAGGACAGAGTTGTCAATAGGAAATACAATTTCAGAATTGGGATTAGTAATAACACTGGGATTTGTAGGTCCCCAAGAAATTGATGTCAGGTGGGCAAGATGCCTTCACCTCAAAAGTCTGGTGAATTACTTAAGGAACTAGGAAATAGTAATTGCAGCCAAGAGACTTAAAAGACTGAAATTAATGAAGATGGGTAATAGAAAATAGAGTACTTCTCAAACTGAATGATGGTCAATCAACCCTAAATTGGTAGTTCTCAATCGATGTAATTAAGAGATAACCAAGATGGACGATTAGGAGGCTGAGAGAAATTGCTCCCTGCTGTCCTTCTAGTCCTGAGTCAGTGTCTTATGTCTGTGCATGGAATGCAGGAGATGTTTGGTCCAGATAAGGGAGGGTCCTACCACACCAGGGTATGTTTGGATGGTAAAGATTTTATCAAACTTTTCCAATAGGACTTAGGACCTTTTGGTAACTATTCACTGGGCATGGAGAATAATCAAGAATTGTAAGAACTGTGGGACATACATCAGAATTGACATTTATACCCTGAAAACCCACATATTATCATGTATACTTGTTTGATTGTGATCATATGTGGGCCGGATAATTAATAGAGCCCTGGCTCAAATACAGGTCATACTATCACGTAGGTGTACATACACAACCAGTGGTTATTATCTTGGTCCTCAAAAGTATTATTGTAATAGGTATAAATATCAATTGGTATAACCTCTATATTGGAGTTTTACCAATGGTAAAAGAGTTATTTGAATGAGTAAGACCCAGTGGAAAACTCTGAACTTGACACTCTGACCAAGGTACTAAAATAACATCACAATTTGGGTTTAGTGGTAGGAATTGGTGATGCTACTAAAAGCCTAAAAGAGGTATGTATTGTAGTTCCAAATATATCTGCATATCTTCATTTAATTCAGTCCAACCCTTAAAAACAGGTTGTGGGTGGCAGCTGTACCATGGTAGAAACAATTCCAAGTGGCTATATAGCCAGAACTTCCCATTAGCACTAGGTTTGGTCCAAGTCATAAGTTAAAGCCAAACCTGCAAAAAATCATCACAAGATGAAATTGCTGCACCAAAGATTATGGATGAACATACTTGGAAGACAAAAAGCCTACATGGGCAGGTAGTCCAGAATCCCATATCCTTCTGTGGATTTGAGCTGAGGTATTTTTCTCTGTTAACAACTTTTGCCCACCAGATAGTAGAAGAAAAAGTCCAAGATTAGTTAACAAAGCTGGTGGTTTTGTAATTGAAATGAGTTGGTTTCTCCATGGCCTTCTGACTTAAGGATGACATTGAATGACAGGTGAGGGGAAATCTTCTCAATGCAGAGAGCATCAGGAAATGTTCCTAGCTGTGATATTTCTGTGGATGGACGTTAGAAGACATTCAGACTAGGTCCCTGCCAAATGAATGTTCCAGTCCATTTATTCCACAGTTGATTGCAGCCCCAGATAGCAGCACATGGAACAGAAAGTTCCCCCAACCAACCCACAGAATCATGAGAAGTAATAAAGTGTTAGTTAACCAATGTTACCAAATGTGTAAGGGGGAAATGGATGCATAATAAGATATGCACATTTCAGTTGCACAGTTTAATGCATGATGTTTAATGATTGAATACACTGTGTAACAACACCTCAACCAAAAACAGCTACATAATTGCTGAAATTCCCTCATGCTCAGTCAGATTCATTAATTCTCCCATGCCAGCTCAGACAAACATTGATCTGATTTCTATCGCTGTGGATTAATTTTGCCTATTCTAGAATTTCATATGATTAGATTAATACACTATGATCTCTTCAGTATCTGGTTTCTTTCTTTCAGCTCAACTCTTTTCAGATTTATCCGTATTGTTGTGTGTACCAGTCATTCATACTATTTATTTCTGGTTACTTTGTTTATTCCTTCACCACCTACTGACGGTAAATTTCTTTTCAGGATTTTCGCCATTATGAGTAAAGTTATTATGCATATCCATATAGCATTTTTTGAAAATGTTATCACTACTTTTTGTAAATTTTAAGGGTGATATTGGTTGGTAATATAATTATGATTAACCTCATAAAAATTGCTGGACTGTTTTCAAAACTGGTTGTAATATTTAATATCCCCCCCAAATAATTTATAAGCCTTCCAGTTTTTTTCCTTTTATTAATTGTTAAGATTTTTTTTATATGTTCTGGATACATAAATGTGTGTCAGATATAGGCGTTTTGTATACATTGCCCTCTCTTAGGATTTGCCTTTTACTTTCTGAATTGCTTTTGAAGGGCAGGAGTTTTCAATTTTAATGTGGCACAATTTATCAGTTTGACGTTCACCTGTTTGTCGTTTGTGCTCTATTTAAGAAATTGTTGCCTATGGCAAGGTCATGGAAGAATTTCCTCTGGAAATTCCTCTAGAATTCTACAGTTTTAACACTTGAATAAGGTCTGTTATCCATTTCAACTTTATTCTTGTATATGGTATAAGTAAGAATCATAAGTCTCCCTTTATGATATCCAATGTTTCCAGTGAATTATCTGGCACCTTTATAAAAAAATCAATTGGCTCTGTACACATGGTTCTATTTCTAGACATTCTGTTGCATTAATCATTATAATTTTCAATACCCCAATACTTTAACTTAATGGCAAATCTTGAAATAAAGTTGGGTGAATGCATGAATTTTTTCTGGTTTTGTTTGTACAGATTGTTTCAGCTACTTTTTTTCTTTGTTTTGATATTTCCATATACATTGTAGATTGGAAGGTTGTCAGCTTTTATGCAGGGAAAAAACAGCTTAATTTTACTTGGAATTGCATTGATTCTGTAGATTATAAAACCTTAATAATAATGAAACTTCTATTCAATAACCATTTCATGTCTCTTTTTATATAATTATTTGATTTCACTTAGCAATGTTTTATAGTTTTCAGTGTACAGTGTCTTCAACATATTTTGTTAAATTTTAATAAAATTAAATGCTATTTAAATGATTGCTTTTATTTCAATTTCAGTTCAAGGCTTGTGTATAGAAATATGATGAATTTGTTTTACTGAATATCATGTGAACTTGCTAAATGAACACTGTATTAGTTAGGGTTCTCTAGAGAAACAGAATCAACAGGGAACACTTGCAAATATAAAATTTATAAAAGTGTCTCACGTGACCGTAGGAATGCAGAGTCCAAAATCCACAGGGCAGGCTGCGAAGCTGATGACTCCAATGGATGGCCTGGATGAACTCCACAGGAGAGGCTCACCAGCCAAATCAGGAATGGAACCTGTCTCCTCTGAGTCCTCCTTAAAAGGCTTCCCATGATTGGATTTAGCATCACTAATTGCAGAAGACACTCCCCTTTGGCTGATTACAAATGGAATCAGCTGTGGATGTAGCTGACGTGATCATGACCTAATCCTATGAAATGTCCTCATTGCAACAGACAGGCCAGCGCTCGCCCAATCAGATGAACAGGTACCACAACTTGGCCAAGTTGACACCTGTCCCTAACCATGACAAACACGTTAGTCCTAGTAACATTTTTGGCAGATAATTTATATGTTTGTTATATACAATCATGATATTAAATGAGAATTTTTTTCCCATTATTTATTTTTTTAATATGAACTAGTAGATTTTATAAAATATAGACCACATATTTGTATTTACCCACTTACATAAATAAGCTACTGTTTTAAAAATTTGAAACATCAAAGCAGGAATAATTATTTACAGTAAATTTACACAACACACTATTTTTACCTTTATTAGCTCTGATTTCATTAGACAAAACTCAACAGTGCTTTTTTTTTGCTGAAATAATCAATTTTTAAAAATTTTTTATATTGTATAATAAAACATATATACAAAGCAAAGAAAGAAAAAAGCAATAGTTTTCAAAGCACTTTTCAACAAGTAGCTACAGGACAGATTCCAGCGTTTGTCATAGGCTACTATATCATCATCTCAGATTTTTCCTTCTAGCTGCTCCAAAACACTGGAAACTAGAAGGAACAAATCTTTTCTATCATCACAATTGACTTTTTTCTTTCTTCTTTTTTTTTTTTGTGAAAAACTGACATATATACCAAAAAAGCAATACATTTCAAAGCACATGGTAACAATTAGTTGTAGAACAGATTTCAGAGTTTAGTATGGTTTACAATTCCACAATTTTAGGTTTTACTTTGAGATGCTCTGAGACACTGGAGACTAAAAGAAACATCAATATAATGAGTCAGCAGTCATACTCATTTGCTAAACCCTACCTTCTCTGTATAACTCCACCATCACCTTTGATCTTTCTATCCCTCTCTTTAGAGATGTTTGGGCTATGCCCATTCTAACTTTTTCAAGTTGGAAGGGGCTGTCAGTAATATGAGGTAGGGAGATGGAATTAGCTGATGTTCTGGAGAGTCTGGCCCCTCTGCACTTGAGGACTTTTTATTTATTTATTTATTTATTTATTTATTTATTTATTTATTTATTTATTTATTTTTGGGTGCATGGTCCAGGAATCAAACCCGGGTCTCCCGCATGGAAGGCGGGCATTCTAAGCACTGAACTACCCGTGCACCTGATTATTTTTAATGCAACTTTATTGATACATGTTCATGCACCCATATAATCCATCCAAAGTATACAATCAATGGCTCACAGTATCAGCTCATTAAATAGTTGTGTGTTCATCACCATCATCAATTTTGGAACATTTTCATTATTCCAGAAAGAGAAATAAAAATAAAAAAGAAAACTCCAAACATCCCATCCCATATCCCTTAAATCCCCCTATTATTGACCCTTAGTATTGGTGTGGTACATTTATTACTGTTGATGAAAGGCTATTAAGATGTTACTCTTAAATATAGGCAATAGCTTGCAATAGGTACATTTTTCCCCATATACCCCTCAATTACTAGCTCTCTTTAATACTGTTGTGAATACTGTTCTAGTTCATGAAAGAACTTTTTTTATATTTGTATAGATAATCACATTCATAGTCTACCACAAGATTCACAATGTTTATGTTCCCATGTTTTAATGTCCAGCTTAAAACTGTAAGTGTACTCATGATAATGTGTTACTATGACCTCTATCCATTTCTAAATATTTCAATTCAACCTAGTTAAATATTCTGGACATAATAAGTAACAGTTCTCCATTGTTTAGCCTCATTCTATATTCTGGTAACCTGTATTGTAGATTTTATGTCTATGAGTTTATATATTATAATTAGTTCATATCAGTGAGATCATGCAATATTTGTCCTTTGGTGTCTGATTTATTTCACATAACACAATGTTCTCAAGGTTCATCCATGTTGTCATGTGCTTCTGGAGTTCATTCCTTCTTACTGCTGAATAATATTCCACCGTATATATATATATACCACATTTAGTTTATCCATTCATCAGTTGATGGACACTTGGGTTGTTTTCATCATTTAGCAATTGTGAACAATGTTGATGTGAATATCAGTGTGCAAATGCCTGTTCATGTCCATGCTTTCAAATCTTCTGGGTATATCCTGAGCAGTGAGACTGCCAGGTTATAAGACAACTTTATACTTAGCTACCTGAGGAACCACCAAACTGACCTCTACAGCAGCTGTGCTACTTTACGTTTTCACCAGAAGTGCATAGGTTTTTCCTGTTTCTCCACATCCTCTCCAACACTTGCAGTTTCCTGTTTTATTTATTTATTTTTTTAATAAAAGCCATTCTAGTAGGTGTGAGATGATAATCTCATTGTAGTTTTGATTTCCATTTCCCTAATAGCTAGTAAAGCTGAGCATCTATTCATGTGTTTTGGCCATTTGTATTTCCTCTTTGGAAAAAATGTTTATTCCTGTCTTCTGGCCATTTTTAAAATTGGGTTGTTTGCCTTTTTATTGTAGAGTTGTAGGGAGTCTTTATATATTGATGATATTAAATCCTTATGAAATTTGTGGTTCCCAAATATTTTCTCCTATTGAGTTGGTTGCCTTTTTACGTTTTTTGACAAAGTCCTTTGAAGCACAAAAGTATTTGATTTTGAGGAGGTCCTACTTATCTATTTGTTTCTTTCATTGCTTGTACTTTGGGTATAAGGTCTAAGAAGATGCTTTATTACATTTTCTTCTAGGAGTTTTATGGTACTGGATCTTATATAGGTCTTTGATCCATTTTGAGTTAACTTTTGTATGGGGTGTGAGACAGGGGTCCTCTTCCATTCTTTTGGATATGGAGTCTAGTTCTCCCAACACCATTTATTGAAGAGACTGTTCTGTCCCACTTGTGTGGCTTGGGAGCCTTGTCAAATATCAATTGACCATAGATCTGAGGATCTGTTTCTGAACTCTCAAGTCAGTTTAATTGATCAATATGTTTATCTATATGCCAGTACAATGCCGTTTGGTTCACTGTGGATTTATTATATGCTTTTTTTCTAAACTTTATTTTTATTATCAAACCAAAACAACATACAAACATGAACATTCTTAGCATACAAATGTTCCATGCATGGTGTACAATCAGTGGCTCACAATATCATCATATAGTTGTATATTCATCACCAGGATAATGTTTTAGAACATTTGGATCACTCCAGAAAAAGAGATAAAAAGAAAAAACTCATTCATACCATACCCATTACCCCTTCCTCTCATTGACAACTAGTATTTCCATCTACTCAATATATTTTAACCTTTGCTTCCCCATTTTTTTCTATACCCCTTACCATTCCTTTTATTGTTCACTAGTATTTCAGTCTACTCAATTTTAACATTTGTTCCCCTTATTTATTTTTAATCCATTTTTTTCACTCATCTGTCAATATCGTAGATAAAAGGAGAATCAGACACAAGGTTTTCACACTCACAAAGTCACATTGCATAAGCTGTATCATTATACATTCATCTTCAAGAAACATGGGTCCTGGAATACAGCTCCACAGTTTCAGGCACTTTCCTATAGCCTCTCTAATACACCTTAAACAAAAAAGGGGATATCTTTAAAATGTGTAAGAATAACCTCCAGGACAACCTCTGGACTCTGAAATCTCTCAGCCACTAAATGTGCTGTTTTGAAATGATGTATGTCCTCTAGAAAAGCCATGTTTTAATCAAAATCCCATTTTGTGATGGCAGAATAATCCCTATTCAATACTATATGTTTGAAACTGTAATCAGATAATCTCCCTGGATGATGTGATTTAGTCAGGAGTGGTTGTTAAGCTAAATTAGGTGACGACATGTCTCCACCTATTTTGGTGGGTCTTGATAAGTTTCTGAAGTCGTATAAAAGAAGAAACATTTTGGAGAATGAAGGAGATTCGCAGAGAGCAGAGAATGCTGCAGCACCACGAAGCAGAGAGTCCACGAGCCAGTGACCTTTGGAAATGAAGAAGGAAAATGCCTCCCAGGGAGCTTCATGAAACAGGAAGCCAGGATAAGAAGTTAGCAGATGACGCCTTGTTCACCAAGTGCCCCTCCAGATGAGAGAGGAACCCTGACCATGTTTACCATGTGCCTTTCCAGATGAGAGAAATGTGACAGTGTTCACCATGTGCCTTCTCACTAGAGAGAAACTCTGAACTTCATCGACCTTCTTGAACCAAGGTGTCTTTCCCTGGATGCCTTTGATTGGACATTTCTATAGATTTGTTTTAATTGGGACATTTTCTCAGCCTTAGAAATGTAAACTATTAACTTATCAAGTTTCCTTTTTTGAAAGCCATTCTGTTTCTGGTATATTGCATTCCAGCAACTAGCAAACTAGAACACATGACTACTGGGACACAGCTCTACATTTTCAGGCACTTCCCTATAGGGTCTCTAATACACCTTAAACTGAAAAGGGGATGTGTATGAAATGTGTAAGAATAACCTCCAGGATAACCTCTCAACTCTGTTTGAAATCTCTCAGCCACTGACACTTTATTTTGATTCATTTCTCTCTTCCTCCTTTCGGTTGAGAAGGTTATCTCAATCCCTTGATGCTGGGACAAAGCTCATTCTAGGATTTCTTTCCCACATTACCAGCGAGGTTTACACCCTTGAGAGTCATCTCCCATATAGAGAGGGGGAGAGCTGTGTGTTTGCTTGCCGTGTTGGCTGAGAGAGAGATAGGCCACATCTGAGCAACAAAAGAGGTTCTCTGGGGGTGATTCTTAGACCTAATTTTAAGTAGGCTTAGTCTATCCTTTGCAGGTATAAGTTTCATATGAACAAACCCCAAGATTGAGGGCTTGGCCTATTGATTTGGTTGTCCCCACTGCTTGCGAGAATATCAGGAATTCTCCAAATGGGGAAGTTGAATTTTCCTGTTTCTCGCCATTCCCCCAAGGGGATTTTGCAAATACTTTTTGTTCACTGTTCAAATCAATCATCTATCTTTCCTTCTGATTTCATTTGTGCCCCCAGCCCTCCTCCCTCTACCATTCTCACATTCAGCTTCATTGAGTGTACTAACATTATTGTGCTACAGTTAGGTAGTATTGCACTACCCATTTCTGAATTTTTATAATCAGTCCTGTTGCACAATCTGTATGCCTTCAGTTCCAATTACTTAAAATCTACCCTATTTCTATCTCCTGATGGCCTCTGTTCTTAACTGAAATTCTCCAGATTCATTCATTAATGTTAGTTCATATCAGTGAGACCATACAGTAATTTTGCTTTTGTTTCTAGCTAATCTCACTCAGCATAATGTCCTCAAGGTCCATCCATGTTGTTACATGCTGCATGACTTTATTCTGTCTTGCAGTTGCATAATATTCCATCTTATGTATATATCACAGCTTGTTTAGCCACTTGTCTGTTGATGGACATTTGGGCTGTTTCCATCTCTTGGCAATTGTAAATAATGCTTCTATAAACATTGGTGTGCAAATGTCTGTTTGTGTCCTTGCCCTCATGTCCTTTGAGTAGATAGCTAGCAATGGTATTGCCAGATCAAATGACAATTCTATATTTAGCTTCCTTAGGAACCACCAACCACAGTAGTTGTACCATTTGACATTCCCACCAACAGTGGATAAGTGTGCCTCTTTCTCCACATCCTCTCCAGCACTTGTTGTTTCTGTTTTATTGATAATGGCCATTCTGGTGGGTGTGAGATGATATTTCATTGTGATTTTGATTTGCATTTCCCTAATAGCCAGTGTGCTGGTTTGAAAGGATGTATGGACCCTAGAAAAGCCATGTTTTAATCAAAATCCCATTTCATAAAGGTAGAATAATCCCTATTCAATACTGTATGTTTGAAACTGCAATCAGATCATCTCCCTGGATGATTTAGTCAAGAGTGGTTGTTAAGCTGGATTAGATGATGACATGTCTCCACCCATTTGGGTGGGTCTTGATTGGTTTACTGGAGTCCTATAAAAAAGGAAACATTTTGAAGAATGAAAGAGATTTGGAGAGAGCAGAGAATGCTGCAACAGCATGAAACAGAGTTCATGAGCCAGCAACCTTTGGAGATGAAGAAGGAAAATGCCTCCCGGGGTGCTTCATGAAACCAGAAGCCAGGGGAGAAGAAGCTAGCAGATGACATCATGTTTGCCATGTGCCCTTCCAGCTTAGGGAAAAACTCTGACTGTGCTCACCATGTACCCCTCTCCACCTAAGAGAGAAACCCTGAACCTTCTTGAACCAAGGTATCTTTCCCTGGATGGATGCCTTTGATTGGACATTTCTGTAGATTTGTTTTAATTGGGACATTTTCTTTGCCTTAGAATTGTAAACTAGCAACTTATCAAATTCCCCTTTTTGAAAGCCATTCTGTTTCTGGTGTATTGCATTCCAGCTGCTAGCAAACTAGAACAGCAGGGAAGTTGAGCATCTTTTCATGTGCCTTTTATCCATTTGTATCTCCTCTTCCAAGAAGAGTCTGTTCATGTCTTTTGCCCATTTTGTAATTGTGTTGTTTGCCTTTTTGTTGTTGAGTTGTAGAATCTCTTTATATATTCTGGATAAGAGACCTTTATCTGATATTGTTTCCAAATATTCTCCCATTGTGTAGGTTGTCTTTTTACTTTCTTGACAAAGTTCTTTGATGCACAAAAGTGTTTAATTTTGAGGAGTTCCCATTTATTTATGTATTTCTTCAATGCTCATGCTTTGGGTGTAAGATCTAGGAAATGACCTCCTATTATAAGATTTATGAGATATTTCCCTACATTTTCTTCTAAAAGTTTTATGGTCTTAGATCTAATGTTTAGGTCTTTGATCCATTTTGAGTTAATTTTTGTATAGGGTGTGAGATATGGATACTCTTTCATTCTTTTGCATGTGGATAGCCAGTTCTCTAGGCAATTTTTATTGAAGAAACTGTTCTCTCTCAGGTGGGTTGGCTTGACCGCCTTATCAATGATCAATTGTCCATAGATGAGAGGGTCTGTATATGAACACTCTATTTGATTCCATTGGTTGGTATATCTATCTTTATAACAGTACCATGCTGTTTTGACCACTGTAGCTTCATAATATGCCTTTAAGTCAGGTAGTGTGAGATCTCCGACTTCATTTTTCTTTCTCAGGATATTTTTAACTATTTTGGGCACCCTGCCTTTCCAGATAAATTTGGTTATTGTTTTTTCTATTTCTGAAAAGTAAGCTTTTGGGATTTTAATTGGTATTGCATTGAATGTATAAATCAATTTAGGTGGAACTGACACCTTTACTATAGCTAGTCTTCTAGTCCATGAGCACGAAATGCCCTTCCATTTATTTAGGTCTTCTGTGATTTCTTTTAGCAATTTCTTGTAGTTTTCTTTGTATAGGTATTTTGTACCCTTAGTTAAATTTATTCCTAAATATTTTATTCTGTTGGTTGTAATTGTAAATGATTTTTTTCTTGATTTCCCCCTCAGATTGTTCAATACTAGTGTATATAAATAGTACAGTACAGATTTTTGAGTGTTGATCTTGTAACGTGCCACTTTGTTGTACTCATTTATTAGCTCTAGTAGTTTTGCTGTGGTTTTTTCAGGGTTTTCAACATATAGTATCATAATATCTGCAAACAGTGAGAGTTTTCCTTCTTCCTTTCCAATTTTGATGCCTTGTATTTCTTTTTCTTGTCTAATTGCTCTGGCTAGAACTCCCAACACAATGTTGAATAACAGTGGTGATAGTGGACATCCTTGTCTTGTTCCTGATCCTAGGGGGAAAGTTTTCAGTTTTTCCCCATTGAGGATGATAACTATGGGTTTTTCATATATTCCCTTTATCATGTTGAGGAAGTTCCCTTCTATTCCTATCCTTTGAAGTGTTTTCAACAAGAAAGGATGTTGAATTTTGTCAAATGCCTTTTCTGCATCAATTGAGATGATCATGTGGTTTTTCTGCTTTGGTTTGCTTATATGGTGTATTACATTAATTGATTTTCTTATGTTGAGCTGTACTTGCATATCTGGGATGAATCCTATTTGGTCATGGTGTGT
Source organism: Tamandua tetradactyla (assembly GCF_023851605.1). Taxonomy (NCBI): domain Eukaryota; kingdom Metazoa; phylum Chordata; class Mammalia; order Pilosa; family Myrmecophagidae; genus Tamandua; species Tamandua tetradactyla. The sequence goes on along the minus strand of NC_135342.1, from coordinate 71,984,469 downwards.
AATTCTCTCAATGTGTTGCTTGATTCAATTTGCAAGAATTTTGTTGAGGATTTTTGCATCTGTATTCATTAGAGAGATTGGTCTGTAATTTCCTTTTCTTGTAATATCTTTGGCTTTGGTATGAGGGTGATGTTGGCTTCATAGAATGAGTGAGGTAACCTTCACTCCAATTTTTTTGAAGCGTTTGGGCGGGATTGGTACTAATTTTTTTCTTGAATGTTTGGTAGAATTCACATGTGAGGCCATCTGGTCCTGGGCTTTTCTTTTTTGGGAGCTTCTTGATGACTAATTCAATTTCTTTATTTGTGTTTGGTTTGTTGAAGTCATCTATTTCTTCTCGAGTCAATGTTGGTTGTTCATGCCTTTCTAGGAAGTTGTTCATTTCATCTATGTTGTCTGGTTTATTAGCGTAAAGTTGTTCATAGTATCCTCTCATTACTTCCATTATTTCTGTGGGATCAGTGGTTATGTTTCCTCTTCTATTTCTGATTTTATTTATTTGCATCCTCTCTCTTCTTCTTTTGTTCAACCTCACTAAGTGTCCATCAGTCTTATTGATTTTCTCATAGAACCAACTTCTGGTTTTGTTGAGTTTCTCGATTGTTTTCATGTTCTCAATTTCATTTATTTCTGCTCTAATCTTCATTATTTCTTTCCTTTTGCTTGCTTTGGGGTTAATTTGCTGTTCTTTCTCTAGTTCTTCCAAGTGGATAGTTAATTCCTCGATTTTTGCTCTTTCTTCTTTTTTGATATAGGCATTTAGGGCAATAAATTTCCCTCTTAACCCTGCCTTTGCTGCATCCCATAAATTTTGATATGTTGTGTTTTCATTTTCATTTTCCTCGAGATATTTACTGATTTCTCTTGTAATTTCTTCCTTGACCCACTGGTTGTTTAGGATTGTGTTGTTGAACCTCCATTTACTTTGAATTTTCTGGCATTCTGCCTATTATTGATTTCCAACTTCTCTTCTTTATGATCTGAGAAAGTGTTTTGTATGATTTCAGTCTTTTTAAATGTATTGAGACTTGCTTTTGAACCCAGCATTTGGTCTATCCATGAGAATGATCCAGGAGCATTTGAGAAAAAGGTGTATTCCGCTATTGTGGGATGTGATGTTCTATAAATGTCTGTTAAGTATAGCTCATTTATTGTATTATTCAAATTCTCTGTTTCTTTATTGATCCTCCATCTAGATGTTCTGTCCATTGTTGAGAGTGGGGAATTGAAGTTTCCAACTAGTATGGTAGATGTGTCTATTTCTCTTTTCAGTGTTCTTACAAATATCCACATGTTTACCAGCTGGAATTCTTTTCCTTAATGTGTGGGTAATCTGCATTGTGATACTTAATCCAGTCACTAACATGAGTAGAAGGTTGTTGATTTAAGACATGTTTGAGATCCGCTATTATTAATTGTTGTATCTTTGTCCTTCTGGTGGCTGTGGAAGCTTCATATTTTCTTTAGACATCGTTAGATGTCTTAGCTCTTGAAATACAACTTGAATGCCATACAAATCTTGCCATTTTGCTAACATTGGTTAACACAGTTAGCAATGCTCTGTGCATCCACCGTCCCACTAGAATTATTTATTCCATTCATATTAAATTTTGTTATAAATCTAACTGATGGAGGGGCTTCCAGGTATTTAGGTCCACATTCTATTTTCAGGCTATGTATTCTAAGCTTGTAATTTGTCCTTGGTGGCCCAATAATCATGGCTATCCACCTTGTAAGTGTCATATTTTCATCATCTTTCCGTGCTCCAGCTAATAGTACCATTACCTACTGCTTTTTGCCTTCTTTAAGTTCTTCCAATGTGTGAAAATTACAAGGAACTTTAACTCTGAATGTAGCAAAGGCAGTCCTCAGGGAGAAACTTATTGCTCTAAATGTCTGTGGAGATTGCCATCTTCTCCTACAGTCCAACACAGCCACTTTCCTATCTTTTTTAAACCTATATTTTCTTGATCAGCCCTCCCCTGGTTACTGTAACTCCTTATCTGTTTCTAGAGTTTTGAGGAAGATAGCTCTGTCAGTTTTCGCTAGTTGCTCAAAGGTTCTGTGGGGAAAAGGCACCCTGGCATCTTATGCCCCCATGTTGTTCAACTGGAAACTGCACACTGAACCTCTTAAGATGAATTGTGCACACATATCACTGCCTGAGTCATCAAATATTTCTGGACTCTCCAGTCTCCATTTTTTTTCTGTAAAATCTAAAGCCCTTACGGAATAAAAATATGGCCTTTAGGGAAGGGTTTTAAAAGGTAAAGTCCTTTGAGAATTGTTGTGGCCATTTTAATCTAAAATAGGAAACAGTAAAATAAATAAAACAGATAGTCTCATATTTATCTCCTTTGCTAAACCATAACATGAAAAATATGATGTGAATAGAATATTCACTCTTGGTCAGCATCCATTTAATTTTTATTAGTAGCTAAATTATGTGACCCTATGTCTTAAAATTGGTAAAGATGGAGGGAGAGAACACTCCATGTGGGAAGATATTATTTTGAGGTGATCCTTCAGCACAGCATTAGGTAGGGGGTTCAGTTTTGCTCTTTGCCTGTCTGTTGAGGCAGGAATCCCCCTGAGTGGAACAGTGGGAAGAGCCCATCACATCATTCAGCTCTTTGCACCCACACCTCAGGGGACTTGGGGAGTTCCCTGTCCTTCTCTATCCTAGGGGAAGCCTAAGGATGCCCACATCTTAATAGCCCATTGGGTCTCTTTGCTTTCCTCTGCCCCTCTCCCAGCCTTTCCCTTCTTAGGTCTGAGCTGTCAGTTTCTGGCTTCTCTCCAGGCTTTACCTGTGTGAACCTGGAAGGGGTTTCTGGCATTAATGAAGATACCCATCCTCAGAAAAGCATGCCTTGATGACGTCCCACTCTGAAATTAACTCTCTTTTCAGTGGTTGCCTCATGTATTTTGGAGCACTCTGGCTTGGTGCACAAATATTCATGATTGTTAGGTCTTCTCGTTCCTTTTATCATACACAGTGTTCTTCTTTGTCTCTTTTAATTGTTTTACATTTGAAATGTAATTTGTTGGATATTACTGTTTTCTGATTGTTGTTTGCATGAAATATCTTTTCCAAACCTTTCACTTTCAACCTCTGTTTATCCTTGGGTCTAAAATGTGTCTTCTGTAGACAGCATATAGATGTGTCCTGTTTTTTTAATCCATTCTGCCAGTCCATGTCTTTTGATCCCTGGGGAGTTTAGCCCATTAACATTTATTGTTATTACTGTGGTAGGGCAGTACTTTCTACCATTTTGCCTTTTGGATTTTATATGTCATATCTAATTTTTCTTCTTTTTACCTTTACTGATAATCTTCATTTCTGCACTCTTCTCCAAACCTCTCTCTCCTATCTTTTCCTATCTCTCTCTAGTGTTCCCCTTTAGTGTTTCTTGCAGAGCTGGTTTCTTAGCCACAAATTCTCTCAGTGGTTTTTTGTCTGAAAATGTTTTAATTTCCCCTCATTTTTGAAGGACAGTTTTGCTGGATATAGAATTCTTGGTTGGCAATTTTTCTCTTTTAGTATCTTAAATGTATCATACCACTGTCTTCTTGTCTCCATGGTTTCTGCTGAGAAATCTACACAGAGTCTTATTGGACTTCCCTTGTATGTGATTGTTTTCTCTTGCTGCTTTCAAAATTCTCTCTTTCTCTTTGACATCTGACATTTTGATTAGTAAGTGTTTTGGAGTACCTCTGTTTGGATCTATTCTATTTGAGGTATGCTGCACTTCTTGGATCTGTAATTTTAAGTCTTTCATAAGAGTTGGAAAATTTTCAGTGATAATTTTCTCCGTTAGTTTTTTTTTTTTTAGTTCATTTCCCTTCTCTTCCCTTTCTGTGACACCCACAACATGTATATTCATGGGCTTCATGTTGTCACAGAATTCCCTGAGTACCTGCTCATATTTTTTCATTTTTTCCCTATATTTTCTTTTGCTTATTGGATTTCAGATGTCCCATCCTCCAGTTTACTAATTCTATCTTCTGCCTCTTGAAATGTAGCATTGTAGGTTTCCATTGTTTTTTTTTTTCATCTCTTCTACTGTGCCTTTCATTCCCATAAGTTCTGTGATTTGTTTTTTCAGACTTTCAATTTCTTCTTTTTGTTCATCCCTTGCCTCCTTTATACCCTCCTTCAATTCATTCATTTCATTTTTGACGAGGTTTTCCATGCCTGTTTGAACATCTTGAATTAATTGTTTCAACTCCTGTATCTCATTTGAATTGTTGGTTTGTTCCTTTGGGCCATATCTTCAATTTTCTTAGTATGATTCATTATTTTTTGCTAGCATCTAGACACTTAATTTCCTTAATTAATTTATTCTGGAGATTGTTTTCACTTTTTTTAATGTAGGATTTTCTTGCTAGATGACTGTGTTGTCTATCTGTTCTTTGACATTCAGTTCAGCTTATTCTAGACCTCTAACTTAGCTTTTGTTTAACAAATCAGAAATTTTCAGTTCTTGCTTTCTTGTTTCTTGCCCTACCAATATGGTGTCTTTTTTACCCCCTTAGGAGGGTCTACTTAGGTGCTGTAGACCCCAGTCAGATTTTCCCAGACCAAACTTGCCTCCTTTCAGGAGGAAAGAGTCACCTGCATCAGTTTTCCCTGAGAGTGAGACCTAGGAGGTTGAAAGACTTTCCTATGAAGCCTCTAGACTGTGTTTTTCCTATCCTGCCCAATATGTGGTGCTTGTCTGCCTACAGGCCCCACTAGCATAAAGTGATACAGTACCTTTAAGTTCAGCAGACTCTTCCTGCTGGAGGCCTGGTCAAAACAGAGGAGAGATTGTAGGCTGGCTTTAATTGCTTCAGTTTTCCAGATCCTGGGACCTGAATTCCTTGAGGAAAGGATTCCACCTGAGCTGGTTCCCACCCCTCTTATGGGAAGGCACAGCCTCCAGACAAGCTCTTAGACAAGCTTAATTCCACCTCTTCCTGGGGCAGTTGGAGCTTGAGTAGCCTTGCAGTTGTATCCAAAGAGCAGTCAAGCTATAGAAACACAGCTATAAAAAAGAAAAGAAAAAAGTCCTTTCAGAGCAGGACCCCCGTTCCTCGAGTTTGCCAATCAAGAACTTAAGTTGGTACGTTGCTCTGTGTATCTCCATGTCCTTTGTGCCCCCTTCTTTCCTTAGGGGCCCAGACCCTTTCAAGTATTTTGTGCTGTCTGATAAAAAAAAACCTTGTTTGTTTTTTTTTCCCCCATCAGCCATGCCCCCTCTGAGCAGGGGCAAAAACCAGCAACCTCAGCTTTTATTCAAGGTTCAGCTGAGCTGGGGGCCTATTTTTAGTAGTCAGAATGTGTTAATTAATTCCCCAAGTGGGGCTTGGTTGAACTCAGCCCCTGCTGCTAGTCAAGTCTCTTTCCTATCCCCTCTGGGAAGCAGCTTGTGGGGGAGGGGCACCGGCTGTGGTGGCTTGGGGGACTCATGGTTCTGGGTGGGCTTGCAGCTGATCCAGCTCGTCCAGGCTGGTGTATGCTGTGTGTCCAGTCACTGATGTGGCCCCAGCAGTTGTCCTGTACTGTACCTGACTATTTACTAGCTGCTCTGCAGGATGAACTAAATCCCACACCTCATTAAGCTGCCATCTTGGACCCCCCCCCCCCCATTATACGCTTTTAAGTCAGGAAGTGTGAGGCCTCCTACTTCATTTTTCTTTTTCAGATATTTTTTTGGCTGTTTGAGGCCTCTTTCTTCCAAATAAATTTGTTGATTGGCTTTTCCATTTCTGAAAAGTAAGCTGTTGGAATTTTGATTGGTAATACATTGAATATGTGGATCAGTTTGGGTAGAATTAACATCTTCATGACATTTAGCCTTCCAATCCGTGAGCACGAAGTCTTTCCATTTATTTCGTTTAGCAGTGTTTTATAGTTCTCTGCATACTGGTCCTTTACATCCTTAGTTAAGTTTATTCCTAGATATTTCATTCTTTTAGTTTCTATTATAAATGGAATGTTTTTCTTGATTATATCCTTGGATAGCTCATTACTAGTGCATAGAAGCACCAATGATTTTTTTGTGTTGATCTTGTTTCCTACCACTTTGGTGGACTCATTTACTAGCTGAAGGTCCTTTGTCATGTTTTTTTTTTTTTTTCTTTCAGGATTTTCTAAATAGAGTATCATGTTGTCTGCAAATAGTGAAAGTTTTACTACTTCCTTTCTAATTTGGATGCCTTTTATTTTTCTTTCTTAGATAATTGCTCTAGCTAGAGCTTCTAGCACAGTGTTGAATAACAGTTGTGAAGTGGGCATCCTTGTCTTGTTCCTGGTTTTAGAGGGAAGATTTCAGTCTCTCACCTAAGTAGTTAGCTGTGGGTTTTTCATATATACCCTTTATCATATTGAGGGAGTTTCCTTCAATTCCTACCTGTAAAAATGTTTTTTTATGAGGAAGTGAGGCTGAATTTTGTCAGATGACTTTCTCCATCAGTTGAGAGATCATGTGTTTTTTCCCTTTTGATTTTTTAATATGGTGTATTATATTAGTTGATTTTCTTGTGTTTGACTACCCTTATATGCCTGGAATATGACTCACTTGGTCAGGTTTATAATTTTTTTTAATGTGCTATTGGATTCGATTTGCAAGCATTTTGTTTAGGATTTTTGTACCTTTATTCATTAGAGATACTGATCTGTAGTTTTCTCTTCTTGTAGTAACTTTAGCAGGCCTTGGAATTAGGGTGATATTAGCTTCATAAAATGATTTAGGTAATGTTCCCTCTTCTTCAATTTTTTGGAAGAGTTTGAGAAGGATTGGTATTAATTCTTCCTGGAGTGCTTTGTAAAATTCATCTATGAAGCCATCAGGCTTGGGCTTTTCTTCGTGGGAAGGTTTTTGGATGACTGACTCAATATCTTTACTTGTGATTGGTTTGTTGAAGTGTTCTGTTTCTTCTAGAGTCAGTGTAAGTTTTTTTGTGCATTTCTACAAAGTTGTCCATTTCATCTAAGTTATCTACTTTGTTGGCATACAGTTGTTCATAGTATCCCCTTATGATCTTTCTTATTTCTTCAGGGTCCATGGTAATTACCTCCCTCTCACTTCTAATTTCATATATTTGCCTCTTCTCTCTTCTTGTCTTTCTCAGTCTAACTAAGGATTTGTTGGTTTTATTGATCTTCTCAAAGAACTAACTTAAGGTTTTACTGGTTCTCTCTGTTGTTATTTTGTTCTCCATTTCATTTATTTCCACTCTAATCTTTGTTATTTCCTTCCCTCTGCTTGCTTTGGGTTAGTTTGCTGTTCTTTCTTTAGTTTCTCCAGTGGTCCCATTAGGTTATTTTTCTTAGTTATTTTTCTTCCTTTTTAATGTGTTGTTTAATCGCCATGTATTTGTGAAATTTCCAATTCCAGTGGAAATTGAACTCCAGCTTCATTTCATTATGATCAGAGGAAATGCTATGTATAATTTCAATCTTTTAAAATATATTAAGAACTATTTTGTGTCTCATCATATGGCTTATCCTAGACAATGTTCCATGAGCACTTGAGAAGAGTGTATATATTGCTGTTTTGTGGTACAATTTTCTGTATATGTCTATTAGGTCAAATTCATTTTTAATATTATTTAGGTTCTCTGTTTCCTTAGTGACCCTCTGTTTAGATGTTCTGTCTATTGAAGAGAGTGGCATGTTGACGTTTCCTGCTATTATTCTAGAGAAATCTATTGCTTCTTTTCAGTTTTTCCAGTGTTTGCCTCATGTACTTTGGGGCACCTTGATTAGGTACATGGGTATTTATGATTATTATTTCTTTTTGGCAAATTGCCCATTTTATTAATATATGGTGTTCTTCTTAATCTCTTCTAACATTTATGCATTTAAAATCTATTTTGTCTGATATTAGTATAGCTACCCCAACTATTTTTTGGTTACTATTTGCATGGAATATTTTTTCAATCCTTTCACTTTCAGTCTATTTGTATTTTTGGGTCAAAAATGAGTCTCTTGTAAACAGCATATAAATGGATCATTTTTCTTTTTTATCAATTTTACCAATCTTTGACTTTTGATTGGGAAGTTTAATCCATTAACATTCAATGTTATTACTGTAAGGCAGTACTCAGTTCAACAATCTTATCTTCTGTCTTTTATTTGTCAGATCAATTTTTTTCTCTCTTTTTTGTACTCTTAGATACTCTTATTAATAATCATCATTTCTAGACTGTTCTCCAAAGCCCCTCTCTCCTATCTTTTTTTGTTTGTTTGTTTTTGTTTTAGTCAGCAGAACTCCCTTTATAGTTCCTTTAGGGCAGTTCTCTTGTTAACAAACTCTCTCAGCTTCTTTTCATTTGTGGGTATTTTGAACTCCCCCTCATTTTTGAAAGGCAGCTTTGCTAAATTGAGAATTCTCAGCTGGCAATTTTTCTCTTTCAGTATCTTAAATATATCATACCACTGCCTTTTTTTCCTGATCAAAGGAGCTTTATTGGGAGGCTATGCATAGGTGGGCTGAAGCCTAAGATGGCAACAGCCCTGAGCAGGGGAAGGGCATACCACTGCCTTCCTGCCTCCATGGCATCTGATGAGAAATCAGCACTTAGTATCATTTGGCTCCCCTTGTATATGAAGAAGCACTTTTCTTTTTGCTTTCAGAATTCTTTCCTTATCTTTGGCATTTGACAGCTGATTAGTATTTGTTTTGGAGTGTATTTCTGAGGATTTATTCTGGTTGGAGAATGTTGAGCTTCTTGGTTTTGCATATTTATGTGTTTGGTAAAGATTGGGAAAATTTCAGCCATTATTTCCTTGAATATTTTTCCTGGTCTTTTTCCCTTTTTTTCTGCTCACAGAACACCCATGATGCATATGTTGGAGCACTTTGTGTTGTCAGTTATTTCCCTAAGATGCTGATCAATTTTTTTCCCTTTTTCTCTATTTGTTCCTTTGTCTGTTTGAATTTGGTGCAACCAAATTTGGGGAAGACAGCATGCTGGATGTACCCTCACAAAGGTTTGTGATGGTGCATATGTACCAACACCAGAAGGTCTGGAAAACCTGAGGCAATACAGAATCACCCATGATTGGCTGTTCCAGCATTTCTGAGGGGCTATGTGCCTAACCCTGGGTAGGGCTCCTTGGTCCTAGTGGTATTGAGTATGCAGAAGTAGAGTGGTCCCATTCAAGGGCACATAGTTGAGGGTGAGGGGCTGTGGTGGATAGGGGTGCTCACCTGCAATAAGAAGTCCTCAGCTCAGAACCAAAGACAAGTCTAGATACAGGTGTGTAGACATGTTTGGTATTTGTGTCCTCCTCAGAAAGCTTAAATATCCATGGCAGGAAGGAATGAGGGAGTAGGATATTTGGATTTCACAGAAGCTGTTCAACTCTGGACATTATCCACCTCAAACAGCGAGAGCAGGTTGGAGAGATTTGGGATTTGTTTTTAGTAAGGAAGGTGGATGGCAAAGAAAGAGATACAGATTTACCTGAGTAATGTTGATTCTGAAACACTTCCTCTTGGTGTTTATGGTCTGGCCCAGTATATCAGCTATTATGACGTAGAGGAGGAAGAAATGAGTCAGTGTTCCCATGGGGGACATGGATTTAAGTTACTCCAAACCACAGTGTTCATATAATCAGAGCTGCTCTGGGGAGATTTCTTTTAATGACCAGAGACCTGAGTGCGAGAGTTGAGTTCCTCCAGCCTCTGTGGTCTTGTGGGTGAGATGTACCTAGTCTATGACTCACGTCTAAAATGACTTACACCCATAAGGCTGAACTGATGAGAGCATCTGCAGAACACTGATATTTTGTGTTCTGCAGATGCAGAACCAAGGAAGACTCATTGTCATTTGCTTTTCTGCTTAAATTCTGACGTGTATTCATGAGGGAGGTATTTTGATTATTAAGTGTACTAGTTGCTTTGTTATTCTTTTATTGTCTGCATTTCTTTTCATCCTTAGGGCATTAGGGCATATCAGTCAGGCTGCTATGTTCTGATTATTGAGCCAACTAGTCATATAGAATAGTTCTTTCATATTGGTCGCACAAAAGAGCCACTAATTCCACACGCTTTTGCACACTTTAGTTTTATTATTTTTTACATTATTTAGTGTTTGTATACAATCATGTTTGCATTAATAATTTTTTAAAAAAGTCACTTCCACTCCCAAATGTATCAAGCAGGATTTACTCAGTGACCCAGGACCACCCCCCATAGCGTTTCATTTATTATTATGGTTTATCCTGCTGTTGGTCTTTTAACCATCTTTTTGGTTAAGATAGTCTTTTAAACATCGCTCTATGTAAACATACCCACAAACCACCCTATCTTTGGGAGAACTTAAGCACACTATACTGTGCACACATTTCCTAATGCTACTTTTTGTAATTTACAACCTATCCTACAAAGAAACCCTAGTGGTAAATATACCTCAATCTTTATGAAGTTCTACAATATTCTGTGGTTTTTAGTTTATACACCCAGTTCCTAATTATCAGTCCCTAAACACTTTTTTGACACATTCTCTTACAAATAATACTGCCGAGAGTATTCTTGTGAATACATCATTTTATTTATGAAAATGTATCTTTAAAAGTGATTCCTAGAAAGAGGATTGGGCTAAGGACCAATTGGACATTTTTTCCATTGACTTGTCTATACTTATCTTGTGCTTTGTTTTTATATATAGGTGATATTCTCTGTCTTTATTTTTTTAGATACTACATTAAACATATAGCCTCTTCATGGTATGATTGCACATATTTTCCTGAATTTGTTATACAAAATTTTAATTGACTTCACTATTTAAAAAGTTGTCTAAATATAACAGGTGATGAGAGATTAACAATGTTTTGACTTACTACTTCTGGAATTTGAATCATAATAATGTGATTAGAGGGATTTGTCCATGTCTTGTAATAGCATTTTTATAAATTCACCTTTTATATTTAGATTTCTGACTTATTAATATTCATCTTGGTGTCACCCAGTGATACAGACACATTTTTTCTTTTTCCTTTTGGACATCCAACTGACTTGATACCACCTGTCACAAAGGTATCTTTTTCACATTTAATTGATATATCAAATTTATCATAGAGTAAATTTACACATGCATTTGGGTCTCTACGATGATTTTCTATTTTCTTCAAAGATGAGTCTTTGAGTCCACTGCTGCCTGTAATCACACTGCCAAGCCTTTATATATGTCCTAAATGACATATATAAGTTCCTTCTTTGATCTTCATTTGAAGGTTTTTCTCCAGCTCATTTTGTGTGCTGGTTATTTCAGGTGTGCTTCTGTCTTGGTTTCCCTGCTGCTGAAACCAGCATCATGCAATGGGTTGACTGAACTGTCTGGGTGAAAACATAGATTGCTCAAGTCCCAGGTATACCAAAGCTCCCTTATGAGAGAATGTTCCAAGAGCGCATTTCGCAGAAGCTGGCCAAGTGCCAATCCTGCCCACAGGTCTTTCTTGGTAATATGCAGTGAATGGTAGCTTGATCCATGTGAAGTAACATTTCCCTGTCCCTTAAGCTATATGAAAATATGGTTAAAAGGAGCATATGATTGTGCTGTAAATTGAATGAATGAACCATCAATAAATAGATAGAATGGGGCAGAAGGGACTAATATCCTTCAATACATAGGTACCCCCTCCTCATGAGATGGAACTTACTCATTTCCCCTTCACTGTGGGCTAATATTAGCGACTTGCTTGCAAAGATTAGAGTATGAAGGTAAACAATAGTGACTTCACAGTGGAGAAATCTGGAAGACTCCACTTTAACCCAGGGATGCCATTTATCTATAAAATGATGCCATGAGAAGGGTATTTCCCCTCTCTGGTGTCCTTTCCCCAAAGGCATAGCCTCTTCTAATCATGAATGTAGAGTGGGTAATTTCAAATTGAAAGTCATTCTACAGAATGCCGACCAGTTCTCTTTAACATTGCCTTAGTCTTGCAGAACAACTAAAATAGAGGAGGTGTCCCAACCAGAGGAGACTGAAGAGAGGGGTGAGTAATCGCTGCAGTATTCTGGATTGGATTCTGGTTAGAGGGAGGGTGCTAAGGGCAATGTGATAAATCTGGATTCATCTGTGGTTTTGCCAATACTATGGTAACTGTGTTACTTTTTTAGTTTCCACACATGTACCATCATAATATATGTTTTGTTTTATTTTGTTTTGCTTTTTGTGTTTACAGAAATTTATTTAAATATTTTAAGTCTTACATGCAGAGTATCTATCCAGTATATAAGTTTTCATATGTGGGCCTAGATGAATGGCATAAAGGGATTCAGATTTTACTACCTTGGCCACTTCCCTATTAGTCTAAAGTTATTCAAAATAAAAAATTTAATAAGGAGGAAAGGCCATGTTTGTTGGAAGGACTCTGAAATAACTTTGTTAAAAATTATATTTAAATAAAAATTGTAATCAGTACTCCAAATATTCACTACATAGATCTTGTTTTTACCATAGAGCTGTCATCTTGTAAAATTCCAACTGATGTCTTCATATGTCAGTTTGGAAGCTACCAGAATGCATGATATCCCAGAACTGAAATGGCTTTTACACAGGGAAAATTCAATAAATTGCAAATTTACAGTTCTAAGGCAATGAAAACACCCAAATCAGGGCGCCAACAAGAGATTACCTTAACTGAAGGAAAGTCCATGGGTTGGGACTACCTTTGTCAGCTGGGTGGTCACGTGGCTGGCATCTGCTTCTCCAGGTTCGGGTTTGCTTAACATTTCCTGGCAACATCTGCTGGGCTCCAAGATCTCCAAACGTCGGAGTTTCTGTTCTCACATGTCCGCATCTGTGTCAGCTCTGTTTCTGTCAGCTCTGAGGATTCTGTTGTTTCTCTAGGCTCTGTCGTTTCTATTGGCTCTCTCTGTCATTCCTGTCAGCTTTGTGGTTTCTATAGGCTCTCCAAAGTGGTTACTCTATTAAGGGACTCCAGTGAACTAATCAAGACTCACCTGGAGTGGGTGGAGTCACATTTCCATCTAATCAAAAGTTAATAACCACAATTGGGCATGTCCCATCTCCATGGAAAGAATCTAATCAAAAGATTCCAACTTACTACACTGAATCAGGATTAAAAGAAATGGCTGCTCCCACAAGATTGGATCAGGATTAAAACATGGCTTTCTGGGGTATATACATTCAAATCGGTGCATCATCTTATCTTCTCATAGTGTTTATGGTGTTTTATTTTATTTTTAGACCCCTGCTTTACTTGAAGGTAGTCAAATTTATCATTTTCTTTCCTATTTTTTTGTGCCTTTGTTTCTTAAGTCCTAAAATATTTTCCCGTATGCTCTATAGAAATTTAAAAGTTTTGCCTTTTACTCTCAGGTCTTTAATATTTCTGGAAATGATTTTCTTTATTTCCAAAGACATCTTGCTGATGTCTCCTCCGTGCCCTAATAGAAGTGGACCTTGGTTCAGCCAGTCATTTAGAGAGGGTTCAGGGCATCTCAGCTAGAGTCCACCCCAAGTCCCTTGGATGTATCCCTGCTTCTGCCCCAATGGCTGTTGCTTAGGAAGAGTAAGAAGATTAAAGTAACTTTGGAACGAGAAGCTCAGTGTCAGGCATACAGCTGCTGGGTAAGTGAGAGATTGCAAGGGGACTGACGAGTGAGAGGCATAAAGGAATTTGTCACATGGTGAGATTTGTAAGCCAGGGATTTATTTTTGTGAACGTTATGAATACACACAGTTCTCACAGAAAGTAAACAAATCCTAAGTGTACAACTCAGTGAATGCTTACAAAACGAACCCAGTTATGTTAACATTTCCCAAATGAGAAGCAGAATATTAGAACCCTACGGCAGAAACCTAGGTGTCTTGGTTGACAGCATTGTTAGATCAGTAGAAGTGGTTGGCTTATTTTGGTATGTCAGGATGTCTCTCCACTCACAGTGACCTGTCTCTGAGGGTGCACACATGAAGAATGAGGAGAGGTCCGCTTCCCATACATGGTACCTGCAGTCTCTTTGCTTCCACACACACTCACTGGGATCAGGTTGAGGACAGGGCCGCCAGCAGAGGAGACAGGGCACAACCTATAGTTGGAGAGTGAAAAAAGGGCTTATTGTTCTACACGCCTACTCCTGTCAACTGACCCTGCCTTTAGAGATCCCAGGTTAATGTCTTGAGATGCCACCCAAGAGGGGACAGGGTTAGAAACAGGAAAGTGAGAAATAATAAGGGAAAAGAGCTGGATAAAAAGAAATGGGAGAGGGGGCATGGGTCAGTTCCAGGGTTGCAGAAAAAGAAACTGAGGAGGCCACTGACCTCACAGTCACATCCTGCTTTGTAGGTTGACTCAAAACCTAATCTCTGTTCTCTGGTGAGCTGGTACCAGAAATACACCAGATGGCATTTTGTGAATTGCAGCTTTTTCCCCCTCACATAGCCTGTAAGGATCAGAGAGCAGGCCTTGAAGGCAGCACAGAGTGCTGGATGTCCCCTGACAAGAGCATGCCATGGCTGCTAGATATCCGTACCAGAGGGTCTGGAAATCCCAGGATGGCACAGAACCACCCACAATTGGCTGGTGCAGCATTTATGAGGGACAATGAACTCAGTCAAGGGTAGGCCCCTAGGTCCTAGTGGTGTTGAGATGCAGAAGTAGAGTGGTCCTTTCAGGGGCATGTAGTTGAGGGTGGGGTACCCTGTGTGGATTAGAGTACTCACCTGCAATGAGTAATTGTGATTGTTGAGAAGTCCTCAGCTCATAACCACAGGCACGCCTAGAGAGAGGTGTGTAGATATGTGTAGTATCTGTCCCATTCTCAGGATGCTTGAGTATCTGTGACAGAAGGGATGGGGGGCTAGGGCTTTCAGTGTACCCAGAAGCTGTTCAATTCAAGAGATAATCCGACTCACACAGCAAGAGCAGTCTAGAGAGGCTTGAAATTAGTTTAGGTGGGAAGGTAGATGGGAAAGAAAGAGCTATTAGGCTTACCCGAGTAACGTTGATTCTGAGGACCCTTTTAGTGATGGTGTGTTTTGCCACGTGCAATATATCAGCTACTATAACTGAGAGGAAGAAGAAATGGGTCAGTGTCTGCTTGGGGGTTATGGATTTAAGATTCTCCACTATAAATCACCAGAGCTCCCACACTTCTGCATTTTCTGAACCTGGGAAGGCCTCCCCTGTGGTAGGGACTTCTCAGTATAACCTGAGACTCACCGAAGTCAGACATGCAGTACATCGTCTGGGGATGCAGTATTTTACACTCACAAGCATGACAAGGTGTTGATAGAATCAGGAGCAAAGGAAAGACCAGTAGGAATGAAGGATCCATGGTGGGCCCTGGAGGAAATAGAATGTAAATTGAGGCATGAGCCTTCTCCAGAGCAGCCCTTCCCACCGATTTCAGACACATTTGGACAGGATTTGGAGGATCCTCTACCTCTTTTAATGATCAGAGACCTGAGTGCAAGAGTCGAGATTGTCCGCTCCTGTTGTGTTGTTGGTGAGATGTACCTTGTCTGTGCTTCACGTCTAAAATTCCTAACTCTGTGAGCCTCAACTAATGAGAGCATCTGCAGAACCCCCAACACCATGGAAGATAGATTATCATTTGCATTTCTATTTTAACCCTGGGGCATATCCGTGAGGGAGGTACAATCTGATTGCTAGGTGTACTAGTTGCTTGGAATCCTTTCTTATCTGCATTTCCTTTTCATCCTTAGAGCATATCAGTCATGGTGTTATGGTCTGATTATTGAGCCAACTAGCCGCATAGAATAGTTGATTTCTATTGGTCATACAAAAACCACCAATGTCACATGCTCTTGGACTCTTTGTTTCATTATTTTTTCCATTAGTTAGTGTTTTTATAGAATTTACATTTACATTAGGCTTTTTTCTTTTTTTAAAAATTTTAAAAATACTCTTCAACAAGTACTTACAGGATAGGTCCCAGAGGTTGTCACTGGCTACCATACTATCATCTTAGATTTTTACTTCTAGCTGCTTCAGAATATTGGAAGCTGGAAGGATTAAATATTTTTTTCTTCTTTCTGAAACATACATACAAAAAAGCAAGATATTTCAGTTTTGTAGTAGCACAATGTTTGATCATATATAAACACCATTGTTCGTCAATCTACTTCTCAGTCAGTGCATCCTTTACCTACCTTCTGCATGGTCATAAAAGTAGAGTCATAGAGTATCTGTCCTTTTGTGTCTGGGTTATTTCACTCAGCATTATGTCCTCAAGGCTCATTCATCTTGTCATGTGCTTCAGGACATCATTTCGTCTTACTGTTGCATAGCATTCCATTGTATTTATATAATCCACTCATCTGTTCATGGGCATTTGGATTGTTTCCATCTTTTGGCAATCATGAATAATGCTGCTATGAACATTGGTGTGCAAATGTCTGTTTGTGTCAGTACTTTCAGCTTTTCAGGGTATATACTGAGTAGTGTTATTGCCAGGTCATGGGTTAACTTGATATTTCATTTCCTAAGGAACTGTCAAACAGTCTTGCATATTGGCTGCATCATTATACATTCCTACCAGCAGTGCCTAAGTGTCCCAATTTTTCCACATCCTCTCCAATATTTGTAATTTCTTGTTTGTTTAATCGCAGCTAGTCTTACAGGTGTGAGATACTATGTCATTGTAGCCTTGAACTGCATTTCCCTTATAGCTAATGAGCATCTCTTCACGTGCTTTTGAGCCATCTGTATTTGCTCTTCAGAAAAATGCCTATTCATATCTTTAGCCCATTTTATAATTGGGTTGTTCTTTTGTTGTTGAGTTGTATGATTTCTTTATGTATATAGGATATCAAACCTTCGTCCAATGAGTGATTTCCGAATATTTTCTCCTATTGAGTTGGCTGCTTCTTCCCCTTTTTGAGAAAGTCTTTTGAGGTACAAAAGCATTTGATTTTGAGGAGTCCCTATTTACCTATTTTTTTCTTTTGTTGCTTGGGCTTTGGGTGTAAAGTTTAAGAAGCTACTTCCTATTACTAGGTCTTGATGATGTTTCCTTACATTTTCCTCTTAGAAGCTTTATGGTACTAGTTCTTATATTTAGGTGTTTGATCCACTTTGAATTAATTTTTGTATAGAGTGTGAGGTAAGGGTCCTCTTTCATTCTTTTGGCTATTGATATCATATTCTCCCATGACCATTTATTGAAAAGACTATTTTGTCCCAGTTCAGTGTTTTTGGAGGCCTTGTCAAAAATCAACTGACCATATATTTAGTGGTGTATTTCTGTACTCTCAGTTTGATTCCATTGGTCAATACTTCTATCTTTGCGCCAGTATCATGCTGTTTTGACCACTGTGACTTTATAAGTTTAAAATCGGGAAGTGTTAATCCTCTCACCACTTCATTCTTCTTTTTTAGGACTCTTCTTTTTTTAGGAATAGCTTTTAGCTATTCGGGGTCTCTTTCCATTCCAGATGAATTTTGTAACTAGCTTTTCCAAGTCTTCAGAGCCGGTTGTTGGAATTTTGATTGGTACTGCTTTGAGTCTATAGATCAATTTGGGTAGAATTGCCATTTTAACTATATTTAACCTACCTATCCATGAGCAGGGAATGCCTTTCCACCTATTTATATATTTGATTTCTTTTAGCAATGTTATATAATTTTCTGTGTACAAGTTCTTTACATCCCTAGTTAAGTTCATTCTTAGGTACTTGATTCTTTTAATTGCTATTTTGAATGGAATTGTTTCCTTAACTGACTCCTGAGTTAGGTCACTGCTTTTGTATAGAAACATTACTGATTTTTGCAGATTAATTTTATATCCCACCTACTTGCTGAGTTTGTTTATTAACTCAAGGAACTTTGTAGTAGATTTCTCAGAATTTTCCAAGTATAGTATCATGTCGTCTGCAAATAATGACAGTTTTGCTTCTTCCTTTCCAATTTGGATGTCTTTTATTTCTTTGTTCTGCCTGATTGTTCTAGCTAGAACTTTTAGTACAATATTGAATAACAGTGGTGACAGAGGGCATCCTTGTCTCATTTCCAATCTTAGGGGAAAATATTTCAGTCTTTCTCCATTGAGTATGATGCTGGCTATTGGTTTTTCATATATGCCCTTTATCAGATTGAGGAAGTTATTTTTGATTCCTATCTTTTGATGTGTTTTTATCAGAAAAGGATGTTGAATTTTGTTGAATGCTGTGCTGGTTTGAAAGGACGTATGTCCCCTAGAAAAGCCATGTTTTAATCTAGATCTCATTTTGTAAAGGTAGAATAATCCCTATTAAATACTGTATGTTTGAAACTGTAATCAGATCATCTCCCTGGAGATGTGGTTAAATCAAGAGTGATTTAGCAACTTATTAAATTCCCCTTTTTAAAGGCTATTCCATTTCTGGTATATTGCATTTCAGCAGTTAGTAAACTAGAACAGATTTTGGTACTAGAGAGTGGGGTGCTGCTGCGGTTTGCAAAAGCAAACATGTTGAAATGGCTTTTTAAATGAATAAGGGGAAGAATTTGGAGGAGTTGTGAGGAGCTTGATAGAGAAGGCCTAGAATGCTTTGAAGAGATTGTTGGTAGAAATGTGGACTCTAAAGATGCTTTTGATAAAGCCTTAGACAGAAATGAAGCACGTACTATTATAGACTGGAAGGAAGGTAAGCCTTGTTTTAAAATTGAAGACAATCTGGCAAAGTTGACTAGTGGCTTTGGCTGGAAGGCTGATTTTAAGAGCCATGAACTTGGATATTTAACCAAAGTGATCTCCAATTTAAATGTGGAAAGTGCAGCCTGGTTTCTCCTCACAGCTTATAGTAAAATGTAACAGGAAAGAGATAAGCTGAAAACTGAACTCTTGGATACAAAGAAACCAGAAATTGAAGTTCTGGAAAATTCTGGGCCTCCAGAAATGAAGACCCCAGAGAATAGTGCCCTGTGTGAGGATTTAACCAAATGTGGAACCAGCCAGCCATTTCAGAGAAAGCCAGGATTGGACATAGAGTTATCCAGGAAGGACTTATGGAAACTCCTTATGTCTGATGGGAATGATCCAAGGCTATTGCATAAAAAGCCAACGAGAGTGCTGTGGGACCTGTCTAAACAGAGCTGCTGCCAGTCTGGATTGGGGCATTAAGGGACACATTGGAGGAAAAATAACTTCAGAGGCAAAATCATGGAGGCTGTGGTCAAGAAGCTTCGGGCCAGGAGAGTGGACCTATCCAAGCCCGTGGAGAGGGTGAGTTTGCCCCAAAGGCAGAGGATGGGCCCTCTACCTCCTTGCAGTGGAAGAGTCATGCCATCTCAGGCCTTGGAGAAAGTAAAGCACATTCCTTGGGGTTTGGGGATAGCCTGGCTGCCACCACATGGAGGGGTTGAGCATGTGCTCCGGAGATGGCAGAGAGCCCAGGTGCGGCCCCAATGCTTGGAGTCAAGAGAAAGGTGGTCTCCCCAGTGTCCCCAAGGTTGTGTTCTGAGAGAGGCAGGTCTCTGTATAGGCCCTTGGAAATGGTGGGACTGCCGCTTTCAGAAGCCCTGAAGATAAATGACTCTCAGACTTTGAAATCTAATGATCTTTGCCCTGCAGCTTTTCAAAACTGCTTGGGTCCTGTGACCCCTGTGTTCCTTTCTCCCTATGGAAATGGATACATGTATCCCATGACTGTTCCTCCTTTGCATGTTGGCAGCAAATAACTTGTTTTGAGTTTTTATAGGTCCAGAGACAGAGGAAAATTTTGCCTTAGAACAGACTATGCCTGTAACTAACTTTGATAGGCGTTTGTATGTTTCTAACTTTGTATTTCATGTGTATTGCTACTGAAATGGTTTAAGGATTTCTGATATTGTTACAAAATTAATGTATTTTGTATATGGGGAAACATGTCTTTTTTAGGGTCCAGAGGGTGAAATGTGCTGGTTTGAAAGGATGTATGTCCCCTAGAAAAGCCATGTTTTAATCTAAATCCCATTTTGTAAAGGCAGAATAATCCCTATTCAATACTGTATATTTGAAACTCTAATCAGATCATCTCCCTGGAGATGTGAGTAAATCAATAGTGATTTAGCAACTTATTAAATCCCCCTTTTTAAAAGCCATTCCGTTTCTGGTATATTGCATTCCAGCAGCTAGCAAACTAGAACAAATGCTTTTTCAGCATCAATCAAGATGATTATGTGATTTTTTCCCTTTTGATTTGTAAATGTGCTATATTATGCTAATTGATTTTCTTGTGTTGAACCATTCTTGCATTCCTTGTATAAAGCCCACTTGATCATGGCATATAATTCTTTTATTGTGTTGATGGATTCAATTTGCTAGTATTTTGTTGAGAATTTTGGCATCCATATTCATTAGGGAGATTGGTCTGTAGTTTTCTTTTCTTATGGCATCTTTACCTGGTTTTGTTATTAAAGTGATTTTAACTTCATAAAATAAATTAGGTAGTGTTCCTTTTTCCTAATTAAGGAGATAATCCTTTAATTAGATTATCTCCATGGAGATGTGACTCACTCAAGTGTGGATATTAAACTTGATTAGGTGGAGATGTGTCTCCACAAATTCCAGGTGGGTCTTAATTAGTTTACTGGAATCCTATAAAAGAAGAAGTATTTTAGAGAAAGCTTCAGCTTGCTGCAGAACCACGAAGTAGACGGTGCCTTTTGAGAACAACAAGGGAGAAAGCCACGAGATTCTGAGAGAGCAGAGAATACAACAGAACCACAAAGCAGAGAGTCCACCAGCCAGCAACTTTTGGAGATCAAGAAGGAAAATGCCTCCCAGGGAGCTGGAGAAGAAGGTAGCAGATGATGCCATGTTCACCATGTGCCTTTCCAGATGAGAGAGTAACCCTGAATTTCATTGGCCTTCTTGAATCAAGGTATCTTTCCTTGGATGCCTTTAGACTGAGCATTTCTATAGACTTGCTTTAATTGGGATATTGCCATGGCCTAAAAACTGTTAACTTGAGACTTATTAAGTTCTCCTTTTTAAAAGCCATTCCATTTCTGGTATCTTACATTCTGGCAGCTAGCAAACTAGAACACTACTCCTGCTTCTTTTTGTTACAACTTGCATGGAACATCTTTTTCTATCCTCTCACTTTCAACCTATTTTATCCTTGTATATAAGATGAGTCTGTTATAAGCAGCATATGGTTGGATTCTATTTCTTAATCCATTCTGCCAATTTGTATCTTTTAATTGGTAAATTTAGCCCATTAACATTCAAAGTTATTACAGAAAAGGTGTTTCTTGAATCCACCATTTTATTTTTTGGATTTTATTAGTTAGATCTATATATTCTTTTCCCTCTTTCTCATTTTATCCTTTAAGTTACCCTTACTGGTACTCTTCAATTCTGTGCCCTCCTCCAAATCTCCCTCTCCTGTCTTTTTTTTTTTTTTTTTTTCAACTGACAGAACTCCCTTTAGTATTTCTTGTAGGGCTGGTCTCTTATTGACAAATTCTTTCAAGATTTGTTTGTCTGTAAACATTTTAATCTCCCTCCCTCAGTTTTTTTTTTCTTTCCCTCAGTTTTGAAGGACAATTTGGTTATACAGAATTCTTGGCTGAAAGTCTTTGTTTTTCAGGATCTTAAATATATCCGTAATACTGCCTTCTCACCTCCACAGTGCCAGTTGAGTAGTCCTAACTCAGTCTTATGTGGTTTCCATTGTATGTAGTAGATTGTTTTTCTCTTGATGCTTTCAGGATTTTCTGCTTCTCTTCAACATTTGACAGAATGATTAGTATGTGTCTTGGGCAAGGCCTAATTTGGATTTATTCTATTTGGAGTTTGTTGGGCTTCTTTGATATGTGTATTTATGTCCTTTATAAGGGTTGGAAAGTTTTCCCACGTTATATCCTCAACTAATCTTCCTAGCCCTTCACCCTTCTCCTCTCTTTCTGGGATGCTGATGATTCTTGTATTTGTGTGCTTTGTTTTGTCCATCATTTCCCTGAGATCCAATTCAATTTCTTTTCCATCTTTTTTACCATTTGCTGTTTGAGTGTTCGAAATCAGTTGTCCTGTCCTCTAGTTTGCTTATTCTTTCTTTTGCCTCTTCAAATCTGCTGTTGGGTGTCTCTAATATATTTTTGATTTGGTCTATAGCATCTTTAATCTCTGTGATATCTGTTATTTTTCTGTTTATTCTTTCAAATTCCTTTTTATGCTCTTCTTGTGTCTCCTTGACCTCCTTTCTGCCATTAGCCATCCCATTTATTTTATTTAGTAGAGTTATATGAACATCTTTGATTAGTTGTTCCAAAGTCTGTGTGTTTTAATTTGGTCATTAGGCAGGGCTATATCTGCCTGCATCTAGATATGCTTAGTAATCTTCTGTTGTCTTCACAGCATGTAAATATCTTGATTGGTTTACTTTGTAGGTTAATTTCCTTCAGAAGTCTAAAGCTTTGCATTTATGGGATGGATGTGGAGCAGGGTGCAGGGTGTGGGGCAGGGCACAACAGCATGGTGATGAGTTGCAATGCAGGTATAGGCACAGGTTGGGAATGCTATGCTTGTGTCTTTGAGCATGGGGTGCAGGTTGCAGGATTGTAGAGGTGCAGGGCAGGGGCCGTGGGTATGTGGTGCAGCTCATGCCAACCTTGGGGTGCAGGAGCAAGATGCGGCATAGTGACCACAGAAGTAGAGCATTCTTAGTTCCGGTCTCTCCATCTGTGCACTCCTGAGGGCTCCAGGCTTCTATTTGGAAAGGGACGTATTAGCTATTTGCACCTGCTAGATGGTCTCTGGTTCTCTGCATTTCAATTCTTCAGCTTTTGTAACCAGGGACTCTTTATGTGATGTAGAAGACCCTCACAGGTCACTTATACCCTAAAATCACAGTCTCAGTCCCTTTCCTGTCCCTCCTCTAGGTGTTCCTAGTCTGCCATGTTCCCAGAACCCTGGGTCCAGCCCTTTTGCAGTATTTCATGCTGTCTGCCTAAAAAAATCTCGTGTTTTATTATTTTTTTCTGTCAGTCCCACACCCTCTCTACCAGGAGAAAAACTTCTAGTACCTTTAACACTTATTCCAGGTTTCTGTGTGCTGGGGTCCTATTTACACTAGTTAGGATTTGTTAATTAATTCTGCAAGTGGAGCTTGGTTGAGCTAAGCCCTTGCTGCTAGTAAAGTCTCTTTACTTTCCCCTCAGGGAACCAGCCTGCCATGCCCATGGGGGATGGATGCTGGACTCCACAGCTTGGGGGACTTACAGTTTTTTATGGGGTCTCAGCCAGTCTAGCTTGCCCAGACTAGTTTACACTGTGTGTCCAGTCACTGATGTGGCTCCAGCAGTTGTCCTGTAGTGCTCCTGGTTATTTACTACCAGCTCTGGAGGATGAACTAAATTACACACTTCACTAACCTGCCATATTCCCCCTGTCTACATTAGGCTTTTGAGAACAAAAATAATTTCCAAACCCAAATCTGTCAAGCAGGATTTATTCAGAGGCCCAATATTTATTTCTGTCCCTTACCTCCATTCTCTCCAATCCTCCTTTCACTTCCATTTATTATATTATGGTTTATCCTCACATTGCCCTTTTGAGGTTAAACATCTCCCCATGCAGATGTACCCATTGAAGAACTACCCTACCATTGGGAGAACTGTAGCACACTGTGCTGTACACACATTTCCTCATGTTACCTTGTGTAATTTACAGCCTAACCTACAAAGAAACCCTAGTGGTATATATGCTTCAATCTTTATACAGTCCTTCAATACTCCGTGGTTTTGTTCTGCTTCAGTTTATCTAACCAGTCCTTAACTATCAGGCCTTTGAATAATTTTCTGACATTTCTTCTTTAAAATAGTATTGCCATTAATTTTCTAATAAATACCTCAATTTATTTATGAAAATGTGGCTTTAAAAGTAATTCCTAGAAAGAGGATTGGGCTAAGGACCAATTGGATATTTTTTCTGTTGACTTGTCTATTCATATCTTGTGCTTTGTTTTTATATATGGGTGATATTCTTTGTCTCTATTTTTTTAAATACTACATTAAACATATAGCCTCTTCATGGTATGATTGTATGTATTTTGCTCAATTTATTATACAAGATTTTACTTGACTTCACTATTTAAAAAGTTGTCTAAATATAACAGGTGATGAGAGATTAACAATGTTTTGACTTACTACTTCTGGAATTTGAATCATAATAATGTGATTAGAGGGATTTGTCCATGTCTTGTAATAGCATTTTTATAAATTCACCTTTTATATTTAGATTTCTGACTTATTAATATTCATCTTGGTGTCACCCAGTGATACAGACACATTTTTTCTTTTTCCTTTTGGACATCCAACTGACTTGATACCACCTGTTACAAAGGTATCTTTTTCACATTTAATTGATATATCAAATTTATCATAGAGTAAATTTACACATGCATTTGGGTCTCTACGATGATTTTCTATTTTCTTCAAAGATGAGTCTTTGAGTCCACTGCTGCCTGTAATCACACTGCCAAGCCTTTATATATGTCCTAAATGACATATATAAGTTCCTTCTTTGATCTTCATTTGAAGGTTTTTCTCCAGCTCATTTTGTGTGCTGGTTATTTCAGGTGTGCTTCTGTCTTGGTTTCCCTGCTGCTGAAACCAGCATCATGCAATGGGTTGACTGAACTGTCTGGATGAAAACATAGATTGCTCAAGTCCCAGGTATACCAAAGCTCCCTTATGAGAGAATGTTCCAAGAGCGCATTTCGCAGAAGCTGGCCAAGTGCCAATCCTGCCCACAGGTCTTTCTTGGTAATATGCAGTGAATGGTAGCTTGATCCATGTGAAGTAACATTTCCCTGTCCCTTAAGCTATATGAAAATATGGTTAAAAGGAGCATATGATTGTGCTGTAAATTGAATGAATGAACCATTAATAAATAGATAGAATGGGGCAGAAGGGACTAATATCCTTCAATACATAGGTACCCCCTCCTCATGAGATGGAACTTAATCATTTCCCCTTCACTGTGGGCTAATATTAGCGACTTGCTTGCAAAGATTAGAGTATGAAGGTAAACAATAGTGACTTCACAGTGGAGAAATCTGGAAGACTCCACTTTAACCCAGGGATGCCATTTATCTATAAAATGATGTCATGAGAAGGGTATTTCCCCTCTCTGGTGTCCTTTCCCCAAAGGTATAGCCTCTTCTAATCATGAATGTAGAGCGGGTAATTTCAAATTGAAAGTCATTCTACAGAATGCCGACCAGTTCTCTTTAACATTGCCTTAGTCTTGCAGAACAACTAAAATAGAGGAGGTGTCCCAACCAGAGGAGACTGAAGAGAGGGGTGAGTAATCGCTGCAGTATTCTGGATTGGATTCTGGTTAGAGGGAGGGTGCTAAGGGCAATGTGATAAATCTGGATTCATCTGTGGTTTTGCCAATACTATGGTAACTGTGTTACTTTTTTAGTTTCCACACATGTACCATCATAATATATGTTTTGTTTTATTTTGTTTTGCTTTTTGTGTTTACAGAAATTTATTTAAATATTTTAAGTCTTACATGCAGAGTATCTATCCAGTACATAAGTTTTCATATGTGGGCCTAGATGAATGGCATAAAGGGATTCAGGTTTTACTATCTTGGCAACTTCCCTATTAACTTAAAATAATTCAAAATAAAAAAATTTAATATAATCCAAGAAATGAAGAGGGCAGACTATGTTTTTGGAAAGACTCTGGAAAAACCTTCAATTACAAATTATATTTAATGAAAAACTGCAAACAGTAGTCCAAATATTCACTGCATAGATCTAATTTTTACTAAAAAGCTATCACCCTGTACAATTCCAACCAATGTCTGCATCTTAACTTCTCATAGTGCTTATGGTGCTTTATCTTATATTGAGACACCTGTTTTATTTGAATGTAGTCAGATTTATTATTTTCTTTCCTATTTTTTGTCTTTGTTTATTAAGTCCTAAAATATTCTCCCCTATGCTCTTATTGAAGTTTAAAAGTTTTGCTTTTTACTCTCCTTAATATTTCCGGAAATGATTTTCTATATTTCCACAAGACATCTTGCTGATGTCTCCTCCCTGCCCTAACGCAAGCGGACCTTGGTTCAGCCAGTCATTTGGAGAGGGTTCAGGGCATCTCAGCTAGTGTTCAACCAAGTCCCTTCAATGTATCCCTTCTTCTTCACCCATGCCTGTTGCTTAGGAAGATAAGAAGATTGAAGTAACTTTGGAATGAGAAGCTCAGGGTCAGGTATACAGCTGCTAGATAAATGAGAGATTGCAAGGGGACTGACAAGTGAGAGGCATAAAGGGATTTGTCACATGGTGAGATTTGTCAGCCAGGAATATTTTTTCTGTAAATGTTATGAATACATACACTACTTGTAGAAAGTAAATTAATGTTAAATGTACAACCAAATGAATGTTTACATAACTAACCCAGTTATGTCAACATTTCCAAGCTAAGAAACAATGTTGGAACCCTATGGTAGCGGTGCATGCCCACTGTTCAGAAGATTTTTTGCTAGAGGTTTGGCCGAAGTCATTGAAACACGGTGGCGTAACTTGACGTCTGTCCAATTACAGTGACCAGTCTTTGAGGGTGCACACATGGACTGCATGGACTCTTTTCCTTCCCATATATCATAAGAACAGCCCCTTTGTTCCCAAACACACTCCGTGGAATCAGGTTGAGGGCAGTGGCGCCAGCAGAGGAGACAGGGTACAACCTATACATGAAGAGGAGACACAGGGCTTGGTGCCTTCCTTTAGACACAGGGCTTCTTGCCTTCCCACATCCTGTCAACCGACCCTGGCTTTAGAGATCATAGAGTTAAAGTGGTATGAACAGGTAGAAGCTAAAGGGAATGGTAAAGTGGTACAAGTAATGGGAAAAGTGATTTAAACAGAAGAGGGAAGAGATAATCGGGGAAGAAGCCTGGGTAATAGAACCAGCAGAGAGAGCAGTGGTCAGTCAGAGAGCAGAAATAACAGGAAGAAGCATTGAGGAACACAGAGTTGGATCAAGGATCAGTGCCTGGCTGTAGGAAAAGAAACTGAGGAGGCCACTGACCTCACAGTCACATCCCGTTTTGTAGGTTGACTCAAAACCTAATCTCTGTTCTCTGGTGAGCTGGTACCAGAAATACACCAGATGGCATTTTGTGAATTGCAGCTTTTTCCCCCTCACATAGCCTGTAAGGATCAGAGAGCAGGCCTTGAAGGCAGCAAAGCGTGCTGGATGTCCCCTGACAAGGGTATGCCATGGCTGCTAGATATCCGTACCAGAGGGTCTGGAAATCCCAGGATGGCACAGAACCACCCACAATTGGCTGGTGCAGCATTTATGAGGGACAATGAGCTCAGTCAAGGGTAGGCCCCTAGGTCCTAGTGGTGTTGAGATGCAGAAGTAGAGTGGTCCTTTCAGGGGCATGTAGTTGAGGGTGGGGTACCCTGTGTGGATTAGAGTGCTCACCTGCAATGAGTAATTGTGATTGTTGAGAAGTCCTCAGCTCATAACCACAGGCACGCCTAGAGAGAGGTGTGTAGATATGTGTAGTATCTGTCCCATTCTCAGGATGCTTGAGTATCTGTGACAGAAGGGATGGGGGGCTAGGGCTTTCAATGTACCCAGAAGCTGTTCAATTCAAGAGATAATCCGACTCACACAGCAAGAGCAGTCTAGAGAGGCTTGAAATTAGTTTAGGTGGGAAGGTAGATGGGAAAGAAAGAGCTATTAGGCTTACCCGAGTAACGTTGATTCTGAGGACCCTTTTAGTGATGGTGTGTTTTGCCACGTGCAATATATCAGCTACTATAACTGAGAGGAAGAAGAAATGGGTCAGTGTCTGCTTGGGGGTCATGGATTTAAGATTCTCCACTATAAATCACCAGAGCTCCCATACTTCTGCATTTTGTGAACCTGGGAAAGCCTCCCTTGTGGTAGGACTTCTCCAGTATCACCCGAGACTCACCAAAGTCGGACATGCAGTACATCGTCTGGGGATGCAGCATTTTACACTTACAAGCGTGACAAGGTGTTGGTAGAATCAGGAGCAAAGGAAAGACCAGTAGGAATGAAGGATCCATGGTGGGTCCTGGAGGAAATAGGATGTAAATTGAGGCATGAACCTTCTCCAGAGCAGCTTTTCCCATTAACTTCAGACAGTATTGGAAAGGATTTGGAGGATCCTCTACCTCTTTTAATGTTCAGAGACCTGAGTGCAAGAGTCGAGGTTGTCGGCCCCTGTTGTGTTGTTGGTGAGATGTACCTTGTTTGTGCTTCACGTCTAACTCTATGAGCCTCAACTAATGAGAGCATCTGCAGAACCCCCAACACCATGGAAGATAGATTATCATTTGCATTTCTATTTTAACCCTGGGGCATATCCATGAGGGAGGTACAATCTGATTGCTAGGTGTACTAGTTGCTTGGAATCCTTTCTTATCTGCATTTCCTTTTCATCCTTAGAGCATATCAGTCATGCATGGTGTTATGGTCTGATTATTGAGCCAACTAGCCGCATAGAATAGTTCATTTCTCTTGGTCACACAAAGAACCACCAATGCCACATGCTCTTGGACTCTTTGTTTTATTATTCTTTCCATTATTTAGTGCTTTTTTACATTTTTTGTTTACATTAGGCTTTTGAGAAGAAAGTCACTTCCAACCCCAAATCTGTCAAGCAGGACTTATTCAGAGGCCCAATATCTATTTCTGTCTCACACCCCTATTCTCTCTCTGACCCTCTGTTGATTTCCATTTATTATAAATATGATTTATCCTCCCATTTATTATAAATATGATTTATTTCATGAATTAATAGTTGCCAAGCATGCCATTTCCAATATATAAAAGCATTATCATTTTAAAATAAAATTGTTTACAGTGCACTTAATTGTAACTAATGGAATCTAAATGTTATGATTTGATGCCCACAATAACATATTTGAGAAATACATCAACACGTGTTTTGTGAGAAAGTGTACATTGTTTCTTTTCTTACTTGTACTCATATTTCCATTACCCATCCATGCTGATTTTTTAATCCCAATATAATCTATTTTTTCCCATTTTATTTTTGTTGTGAAGTATAACAAATATACAAGAAAGTGATAAATTTAAAAGTGCATTGTAACAAGTAGTTATAAAACAGATTTCCAAGTTTGGAATGGGTTACTGTTCCACAATTTTAGGTTTTACCTTCTAGCTGATCCAAGACCCTGGAGATCTTGGAATCTATATAATGATTCAGCATGCATATTCATTTGTTAAATCCTGTCTTCACTGTTATAACTGCTCTTTCTCCTTTGATCCTTCTCCCAATCTTTAGGGGTATTTAGGCTACACCCATTCTAACTTTTTCACTTTGGAAAGGGTTGTTGATAATATGGGATAGGGGAATGGAACTAGTTGGTGTTCTTGGAGAGTCTGGCCCCTCT
Organism: Tamandua tetradactyla; assembly: GCF_023851605.1. Lineage (NCBI taxonomy): Eukaryota > Metazoa > Chordata > Mammalia > Pilosa > Myrmecophagidae > Tamandua > Tamandua tetradactyla. The sequence continues at coordinate 71,955,096 of NC_135342.1, read as the reverse complement.
GGGTTTTGGGACTTATCTGGCCTAGAAATCCTATCTGGAGGTTGTAGGTTTCTGGAAAGTCATTATAGTGCATGAAACTTTAGTAGAATCTCAGAGTGCTAGGTATTCTTTAGAGTTGACAGGTATGGTTTTGGTTGGGTTTTGGCAAACCATGATAGGCTTAGGTTCTCTGCTATATAAATACTCTTCACAGGAGCTAACCTCAATATCAAGGGCTTCACCTATTGAATTGGGAGTCCCAAATGTTTGATACAGTATCAGGAGTTTCCCCAGTGGTAAAGCTTAATATTTCCATATTTTTTCTCTTGTCTATCAAGGGACTTATCCAATACTTTTTAATTATCTGCTTAACATACTCCGGGCATTACATTAAAGACCTCATTCCCATTCTCAGCTCCATGTGTTTGTGTTGTTTAAATGATCTATCCAGATAGATTGAACTAGATTATATGCTACAGAAAATTTAGGTTTAGGACAAAATAAACCTCTCTTTCTCTGGTCTCATAGAGAAGGAGTTCTAAAATACAGACAGTGTCCTCCTTACCTTTGTATTCTAATTTACTCTGGTCCTGACTTTATTGGCTTTGTTTTTACCTCTAACCAAAACCTGATCTCTTTTTCTGTTTCTTTAACAGTGGTTGTATGTGACAATGCTGACTTTCAGACCTGCAGAACTTCTACTCTGCATTTTATTTTATTTTTTTTAATTTTTTAAATTTTTTTACATGGGCAGGCACCGGGAATCGAACCCAGGTCCTTGGGCTTGGCAGGCAAGCATTCTTACCTGCTGAGCCACCGTGGCCCGCCCCTACTCTGCATTTTAGATGTCACACAGGTACCCAAAGTTTCAGAGAAATCTTTTCTACATATATAGCACAGCATCTCAAAATCTAGCAATAACAATTATAGCTCCAGACTAAATGTGACTGCTATTAGAGCTTGCAATCTAGGCCCCAATTTTCTTAAAAGTATTTTCTAAGAGATACCATACAATATTTGTTCTTTTGTTTTTGGCTTATTTTTGTATCACATGATGTCTCCCAGGTTCATTCACCTTACAACTTCATTCCTTTCTGTAGCCGTACAATATTTGATTGTATGTATACACCAGAGTTTGCCTTCTACTTCAGAGTCATCGTATCCTTCAGCCACTTCTATCCATTGGGCATCATATGTAATGTCCAAAGTCAACATTCCATGGTTCCCATTATTTTCACTTAGTTGTACAATTATCAACATTCTGAATTTTAGACAATTTTCATCGTTCCCAAGATAAAAATAACCAATAAACACACCTTCACCAAATGAAAAATCCAAACCTCTCCTTAACTCTTGTCCTCCCTCCCCAATTATTTACCCATGGTAAATTACCCCTGGTATTGCTGTAGTGCTGTTGATGTCTTATCATTAAACATAGACCATAGCATGCAATTGTAGTTTTCCCCCATACATTGATATTATTTACTCTTTGTACAAGATTCATACCATTGATGTTCATGCAAGAAATTATTTATATTTGTAGTATTAATCAGTGGGATCCATGGTTCTATACAATTTCTTTCAATCATGTTCACCACTCATATGCCAATATTACTTATAGACCCACTAAAGAACTGCTCTCACTTCTATCCATTTCCTTACATTTAACTTCAACCTCATTAGCTAACTGTTCACCTATCTCTAGTTTCTATGTATCTCTAGGTCCCCTATATTCTATATTATAAGCTTTTGAGTTTGCCTTTACCAAGGTCATAAAAGCAAAATCATACCAATATCTATCCTTTTGTGTCTGGCTTATTTCATTCAGCATTATGTCCCCAAGGTTCATCCATGTTGTCATATGTTTCAGGACCTCATTTTGTCTTGCTGACACATGACATTCCATTGTGTGTATATGCCCCATTTTGTAAATTTACTTGTCTTTTGATGGGCACTTGGATTGTTTCCATCTTTTGGCAATTGTGAATAATGCTGCTATGAACTGGTCTGAAAACCTCTGCTTGTGTCACTGCTTTCAGCTCTTCTGGCTATGTATGAGCAGTGGTATTTCTGGTCATAGGGCAACTCGATATTGAGTTTTCTAAGGAACTGCCAAACTGTCTTTCATGGAGGCTGTACCATTATCCATTCCTACCAGCAGTGCATAAATGTTCCATTTTCTTCACATCCTCTCCAACATTTGTAGTTTCCAATTTGTTTAATAGCAGCCATTTTTATAGGTGTGAGGTGATATCTCTTTGTGGTCTGAATCTGTATTTCCCTTATAGCCAATGAAAATGAGCATCTCTTCATGTGCTTTTTAGCCATCTGTATATGCTCTTCAGAAAAATGTTTATTCATATCCTCTGCCCATTTTAAAATTGGGTTGTTTGTTCTTTTGTTGAGTTGTCTGATTTCTTTATGTATATAGGATTTCAAACCTTTATCTGATACACAATTTCCACATATTTTTTCCTACTGAGTTGGCTGCTTCTTCAACTTTTGACAGTCTTTTGTGGCACAGAAGCATATGATTTTGAGGAGCTCCCATTTATCTTTTTTTTTTCTTTCACTGCTTGTGTTTCGAGTGTAAAATTTAGGAATCTGCCTCCTATTATGATATTTCCCTATATTTTGCTCTAGGAGTTTGATGGTGCAGGCTCTAAATTTAGGATTTTGATGCACTTTGAGTTCATTTTTGTGTAAGGTGCAAGACAAGAGACCTTTTCCATTCTATTGGCTATTGATATCCAGTTTTCCCATGCTCATTTATTGAAAAGATTATCCTGTCGCAGTTCAGTGAATTTGGGGACCTTGTCAAAGATCTGTCAGCCATAGATTTTGTGGTCTATTTCCACACTCTTCCTTTTATTCCATTGGTGAATACTTCTGTATTTGTGCTAGTACCATGCTGTTTTGATCACTGTGGCTTTATAATAAGCTTCAAAATCAGAAAGTATTAATCCTCCCACTTTCCTCTTCTTTTTAAAGAATATTTTTAGCTATTTGAGTTCTCTTTCTCTTCAAAATGAATTTGATAACTAGCTTTTCCAAGTCTTCAAAGTAGGTTGTTGGAATTTTGATTGTTATTGCATTGAGTCGATAGATCAATTTGGATAGAATTGACATCTTAACTACATTTAACCTTCCTATCCATGAGCAGGGAATATCTTTTAACCTGTTTAAATATTCTCTTATTTCTCTTAGTGATGTTAGATAATGTTCATGTATAGGTTCTTTGCTATTTTGAATGGACTTTTTTCCCTTAATTTCTCCTCAGTTGGGTCATTATTTGTGTATAGAAACATTACTGATTTTTGCACATTAATCTTCTATCTCACCACTTTGCTGAATTTGATTATTACCTCAAAAAGCTTTATCATAGACTTCTCAGGGTTTTCCAAATATAGTATCATGTCATCTGTGAATAATGAAAGTTTTACTTTTTGCTTTCTGATTTGGATGCCTTTTACTTTTCCTGCCTGATTGCTCTAGCGAGAACTTCTAGAACAATGTTGAGTAACACTGGTGACAGTGGCATCTTGTCTCATTCCTGATCTTAAAGGGAAGGTTTTCAGTTTCTCACCATTGAGTACAATGCCGGTGATAGGTTTTTCATATATGCCCTTTATCAAAGAGAGGATTGTTTCCTTTGATTCCTACCTTTGGAAGTTTTTTTTTTTTAATGAGAAAAGGATGCTGAATTTTGTCAAATGCTTTTTCAGCATCTTCAAGATGATCATGTGATTCTTCCCTTTTTATTTGTTAATGTGCTGTATTACATTGTTGAATGACCCCTGCATTCCTGGTATAAACCCATTTGGCTATGATATATAATTCTTTTAGTGTGTCATTGGATTGATTTGCTAGTATTTTATTGAGAAAATTTGCATCTATATTCATTAGGGACATTGGCGTGTAGTTTTCCATTCTTATAACATCTTTAACCAGTTTAGTATTAGAGTGATATTAGCTTCATAAATTGAGTTAGGTAGTGTTCCTTTCTCCTCAATTTTTTTGAAGGTGTTTGAGCAGGATTGGTGTTAGTTATTTTTGGAAAGTTTGATAAAATTCCCCTTTGAAGCCATCTGGCCTGGGCTTTTCTTTATAAAAAGATTTTTGATGGCTATGAATTTCTCTACTTTTGATTGGTTTGTTGAGATACTCTATTTGTTCTTGAGTCGTATAGATTGTTAATATGTTTCTAGAAATTTGTCCATTTCCTCTAAGTTGTCTAGCTTCTTGACATATATTTATGTATAGTATCCTCTTATGATTTTTTCTTTGGTGTCCGTGATATTGCCCCTCATCTCCTTTCTGATTTTATATGTTTGCGTCCTTTCTTTTTTTTTTTCTTTGTCAATCTAACTAGGGGTCCATCAATTTTATTGATTTTCTCAAAGAACCAAATTTGTTTTATTGATTCTATTGTTTTCTATTTTTTGTTCATTTGTTTCTTTGTTCTCCAATTCATTTAATTTTGCTTTAACCTTTGATATTTCTCTTCTGTTTGCTTTGGAGTTAGTTTGCTGTTCTCTCTCTACCCAGCCTCCCTGTCCATGCACTCCTGAAGGCTCCAGGCCTCCGCAGGGATTGAGGCTCTGTGTAGTAGTTAGAGCATTTCTATGAGCAGGGGAATCAAGTTTCCATGTTCCCTAAGGGAGCTCTGGGCTGCACAGCTGAGAGGGCTGATATCCCAAGCTAGCTGCAATGTCAGTCACTTTCTTGGACACAACCTCTTGTCCCAATGGAGTCCTGATGAAGCCCACTCACCCAGTTCTCTGTGTCTCAATTCCTCAGCTTTTTCATCTAGGACCTCCCTATGTAGTGTAGAAGACCCTTTCAGACCAATTGTGGCATGGAACCTCTGTCTGGATAGTTTTTCTGTCACTTCTGTAGCTATTTCTCAGAGCATGGTGAACTCAGTTTTTCCTATTCCACCATATTTCTGGAAGCCCCGCCCCCCGCCATTGCCCTTTCAATGTTAAACATCTCCCATGCAGACATACCCACATGCCACCTGTTCTAGTTTTCTAGCTGCTGGATTGCAATATAACAGAAATAGAATGGCTTGAAAAAGGGGGAATTTAATAAGTTACAAGTTTACATTTCTAATTCCATGAAATTAAACCAATTAAACCAATTAAAGCAAGCCTACAGAATGTCAAATCTAAGGCTCCAGGGAAAGATACTTTGATTCAAGAAGGCCTATGAAGTTCAGGGTTTCTCTCTCAAGTGGAAAGGCACATGCGAACGCAGTCAGGGTTTCTCTCTCATCTGAAAAGGCACATGGTGAACATGGCAGCATCTGCTGGCTTTCTTTCTAAGCCTCTAGTTTCATGAAGCTCCCCAGGAGGTGTTTTCCTTCTTCATCTCCAAAGGGCTCTTCTTCTCGTGGCTATGTCATTCTGAAGCTTACTCCAAAATGCTTCTCTTTTAAAGTATTCCAGTAATAAAGACCCACCTGGAATGGATGGAAACACATCTCCACCTAATCAAGTTTAATATCCATACTTGATTGAGTCAGCTCTCCATGGGGATAATCTAATTAAAGTTTCTAATATACAGTACTGAATAGGGATTAGAAGTACTGGCTGTCTTTACAAAATTGGATTAGGATTAAAACATAGCTTTTCTAGGTTATATAAATCCTTTCAAACCAGCACACCACCCTCTCATTGGGGAGAATTGTAGCACACTATAATGTACACACATTTCCTCACATTCCCTTTGGTAATTTATAACCTACCCTACAAAGAAACCCTAGCAATATAGATGCCTCAATCTTTATGCAGTTCTACAATACTCCATGGTTTTGTGGTGCCACAGTTTATCCATCCAATCCCTAATTATCTGCCCTTTGAATTCTTTTCTGATATGTCTTCTTACAAATAATATTGCCATAAATTCTCTTGTAAATACATCACTTTATTTATGAAAATGTCTTTAAAAGTAATTTCTAGAGTGTGAACTTCTGTGAAGATGGTGGAACACGACAGGCAGAATTCACCCCTACACCATGAAACAACTAAAGAAAAGACAGAGAATGACTTGCCCAGCAGTTCCAAGGTACGAGTGACTAGAGAGGGACTTCTACATTATATAGGGAGGACTTGGATATAAAAAAGCAGAGTCATTACAATTGAGAGGACAAGGTGAGATTATTCAATCATGACTACACCTGGGGCTGGCCACTACACATGAGTGAGAGTGGGGGCCAAAAGAGCAGTGTACTCCCATACTCCCACCCTGCCTCCAGCTGGGGAGACCCTTCCTCTCTGCTCCATAGTCAGGAGCTCCCACACAGAACCCAGGAGCCAGCAGACTTGGTTTACCATGCACAGAGACCTTGTTGCAGTGCATAGTACCACCTCTGAGGCAGGCCATTGGGGGCACCTGGTTTTGGGGGAAGATGGGGGTCCTTCTCCTCAAGTGGAGGGGGATGTGGAAGGCAGACTTGATCTGACAATTGGCTGGTGAAAGAGACACTCTAGGTCCTGCAACATCTATCCTTTCTCCAGAGAGGCCCTGAGCACTCACAGCATGGATGAACAGAGAGACAGGGACGACAGAGCAGGCCACACTGCAGTGCCAGGTACTCATGGGCTGGCTGTGGTCAGGGTAGGTTGAAACTCTCAGTTTCACAGCCCGAGGTCATTCTTCACAGGAACCTGGGAATCACCAGACCCATCGTGCCCATGGGCGGATTACCCACTGAGGTGCACAGTACCATCCCCTGCCCCCAGGGTTGGTGGCTTTAATCATGCATCGAGACCTGCAGTCTTGACTGGACTTAGTACCTGGTCTGGATCTTGCCAGCCAGCTGCTACAGCCCAGGAGAGGCAGGCCTGAGGGCAAGAGGTTGCCCAAGAGTGCTGTCTGCTGGGAAGACAGGGAAAGTGCACTCTGGCAAACTGCCTTTCTCCCAAGCCTTCAGTGGATCTTCAATTAGAGTTGCACCTCCTGCCTGAGGGCCTGGCCTTGGTTTGCTGGGAATTAATGACAAACCAAGTACAAAAAAGAGATCTTAATTGCAAACCAAAGTGACTACGACATCTTAGACAAGCAGAGGAAATCAACCTTCAAAATAATCTTATCAAGATAATCAAAAGCCTAGAAATCAACAAAACAATCACTAAGCATATGAAGTGTAAGAAGATAGAGTCAAGTCAAATGACCAAATTAAAAAGCCAAAGGAGACACAGAGTTTGGAAAAACTAATCAAAGAAGTACATAAAAATCTCCTAAATAACTTCATTGGTTTGGCTAAAGACATAAAGGATATAAAAAAGAAACTAGAAGAGCATAAAGAATTTGAAAGAATAAATAGAAAAATAGATCTACACAGAGATGAAAGATACTGTAGATCAAATAAAAAATGTACTAGAGATACACAACAGCAGATTTGAAGAGGTAGAAAAAGAAAAAGCAAACTAGCAGACAGGACAACTGAATTCATATGCACAAAAATAAAAATTGTGAAAAAGATGGGGAGAAAAATGGATTTGGATCTCAGGGAAATGATGGACATGAAGCTCAAAAATATAAGAATCATTGGTGTCCCAGAAAGAAAAGAGAAGAGTAAAGGACTAGGAAATTTACTTGAGATAATTGGGGGAAATTTTCCAACCCTTTTAAGAGACAAAAATATGCAAGTCAACGTACTCCAAATAAAATAAAACCAAATAGACCCTCATTGTCAAATGCTGTAGAGGAGGAAGTCCTGAAAGTAGCAAGAAAAAAGCAATTCAGCATATACAAAAAAAGTCTAAGACTAAGTTTGTGCTAGTCAACAGGCACCTTGGAGGTGAGAAGACAGTGGTATGATATATTTAAGATTTTGAAGGAGAAAAATGGCCAGTGAATTTTTTGCCACCTTTATCCAGCAAAACTGTCCTTAAAAAGTGAGGGAGAGTTTTAAATTTTCACAAATGGTGTGAGAATTTGTTAACAAGAGACTGGTCCTGCAAGAAATATTAAAGAGAGTGTTGTCAACTGAATAAAAAACACAGGAGAAGGAGGTCTGAGGTGGGCACAGAATTGAACAGCATTAGTAAGGTTAACTTAAAGGATAAAAAGAGAGGGGAAAAATTTGATCTGACAAGTAAAAACTAAAGGTTAAGATGGTAGATTCAAGAACTGCCTTTACAGTAATAACTTTGAATGTTAACAGGCTAAACTCCCCAATTAAAGGTACTGATTGGCAAAATGGATTTAAAAATATGATCCATCTATATGCTGTTTATAAGAGGCTCATCTTAGACACAAAGGTACAAATAGATTGACAGTGAAAGGATGGAAAAAGATATTCCATGCAAGCTGTAAACAAGAGAAAGCAGGAGTAGCTATACTAATATCAGACAAAATAGACTTTAAATGTGAAGATGTCATAAGGGACAAGGAAGGACACTACATACTAATGAAAAGGACAATTCACCAAGAAGAAACAGCAATCATAAATGTTTATGCTCCCAATCAAGGAGCTCCAAATATATGAGGCAAACATTGGCAGAACTGAAGGGAGCAATAGATGTTTCTACAATAAGAGTGGGAGACTTCGATACACCACTCTCCTCTATAGATAGAACAACCAGATAGAGGAACACTAAAGAAATAAAGAACCTAAACAATGTGATAAATGAATTAGACCTAACAGATATCATAGAACATTACATCCCCAAACACCTGCTTATACATATTTCTCTAGTGCTTATGGTATGCTCTCCAGGATAGGTCATATGCTGGGACACAAAACAGGTCTTCATAAATTTAAATCCAATTTCTCTAACCATCCTGGAATGAAGCTGGAAATCAAAAACCATCAAAGAACCAAAACTTTAGCAAATATATGGAAGTTAAATAACACAATTTTAAACAATCAGTGGGTCAAAGAATAAAGTGTAAAAGAAATTGGTAAATATCTGGAGATGAATGAAAATAAGACTATAACATATCAGAACTATGGGATGCAGCAAAGGCAGCACTGAGAGGGAAGTTTATTTAATATAAATGCCTGTATTAAAAAAGAAAAGATAAAAAATCTAGGACTTAACTGCTCATGCAGAGGAACTAGAGAAAAAACCAAACTAACTGTAAAGCAAGTAGAAGAAGATAAATAACAAAGGTTAAAGCAGAAATGAATAAATTATATAATAAAAAAGACAACAGAGAGAATCAGTAAAACCAAAAGTTGGTTCTTCGAGAAAATCGATAGAATCAATGAACCCTTAGCTAGTCTGACAAAGAAAAAAGAGAGAGGATGTAAATAAATAATATCAGAAATGGGGGTGGGGGGCACAACCTTGGACCCTGAAGAAATGAAAGAAATTCAAAAATAGATACAATGAACAACTGTATGCCAACAAACTAGACAACTTAGATGAAATGGACAATTTCCTAGGAATGCATGAACAACTTATATTGACTCAAGAAGAAATAGAAAACCACAACAAAATAATCACAAGTAAAGAGATTCAATCAGTCATCAAAAACCTTCCTATAAAGAAAAGCCCAGGGCCAGATGCCTTCCTAGGGGATCTTTACCAAACATTCCAAAAAGAACTAAGACCATTTCTGCTCAAACTCTTCCTAAAATAGAAGAAAAAGGAACACTACCTAAGTCATTTTATGAGGCTAACATCACTATAATACCAAAACCAGATAAAGATACTACAAGCAAGGAAAACTGCAGGCCAGGCTCCCTAATGAATACGGATGCAAACATTCTCACAAAACACTTGCAAATCAAATCCAACAGCACATTAAAAGAATTATACACTCTGACCAAAAGGGTTTTAATCTGGGCACACTTGGCATGGATGGTTCAACACAAGAACGTCATCAATGCAATACAACCCATTAACAAATCAAAAGGGAAAAAAATCACATCATCATCTTGATCGATGCTGAAAAAGCATTCAACAAAATTCAGCATCCTTTTCTGATAAAGACAGTTCAAAAGGTAGGAATTGAAGGAAACTTCCTCAATTTGATAAAAGGCATTTATGAACAACACACAGCCAGCATTATACTCAATGGTAAGAGATTGAAAGACTTCCCCCTAAGATTGAGAATGAGACAAGAATGCCCACTATCACCACTATTACTCAACACTGTGCTAGAAGTTCTAGCTAGAGCAATTAGGTAAGAAAAAGAAACAAAAGTAATCCAAATTGGAAAGGAAGAAGTAAAAATCTCATCATTTGCAGATGACATGATTCTGTATTTGGAAAATCTAGAGTAATCCACAACAAAGCTACTTGAGCTAAAAAACAAATTCAGCAAAGTGGTAGAATATAAGATTAATGCTAAAAAATCACTAATATTTCTATACATCAGTAATGACCTAACTGGAGAGGCAATTAAGAAAAAAAATTCCATTTACAATAGCAACTAAAAGAATCAGGTATCTAGGCATAAACTTAACTAATGACATAAAGGACCCGAACACAGAAAACTACAGAACATTGCTAAAAGAAAAACACAGAAAACTACAGAACATTGCTAAAAGAAATCAAAGAAGATCAAAATATATGGGAAGACATTCTATGTTCATAGAATAGGAAGGCTAAATGTGGTGAAGATGTCAGTTCCACCCAAATTGATCTCCAGATTCAACACAATACCAACCCAAATTCCAATAATCTATTTTTCAGACTTAGAAAAGCTAGTTATAAAATGTATTTGGAAGGAAAATGGGTTTCAATGAAAAACATCCTAAAAAAGAAGAATGAAGTGGGAGGGCTTACATTTCATGACTTTAAAGCTTATTATAAAGCCACCATGCTCAAAACAGCATGGTTCTGGGACAAAGATAGACCTAATGATCAATTGAATCAAGTTGAGAGCTCAGAAATATACTCCCAGGTCTATGGTCAATTGATTTTTCGACAAGACTCTCAAATCCACTGAATTGGGACAGAATAGTCTCTTCAATAAATGGGGCTGGGAGAATTGGGTATCCTTATCCAAAGGAATGAAGGAGGACCCCTACTTCACCCTATATAGAAATTAACCTAAAGTGGATCAAAGACCTAAATACAAAAGTCAGTACCAGAAAACTCCTAGAAGAAAATATAGGGAAACATCTTCAAGACCTAGTAATAGGACATGGCTTCTTCAACCTTATACCCTGACACAAGCAATGAAAAGAAAAATAAATAGGAACTCCTCAAGACTGAACACTTCTGTGCTTCAAAGGACTTTGTCAAAACAGATGAAGAGGCAACCAACTCAATGGGAGAAAACATTTGGAAACCATATATCAAATAAGGGTTTGATATCCAGTATATATAAAGAAGTCCTATAACTAACAAGGGAAGGACAAGCAACCCAATTTTAAAGTGGGCAAAAGATGTGAATAGACATTTTTCTGAAGAGAAAATACAAATGGCTAAAAAGCACATGAAAAGATGTTCTGCTTCATTAGCTATTAGGGAAATGCATATCAAAACCACAATGAGATATCTCATATCTGTAAAAATGGCCGGTATTAAACAATCATGAAGCCACAATGTCGGAGAGAATGTGGAGAAAATAGAACACTTTTTCACTGCTGGTAGGAATGTAAAATGGTACAGTCTCTGTGGAAGATAGTTTGTTGATTTCTCAGAAAACTCAATCTCAAGTTGCCCTAAAACTTGGCAATTCTGCTACTCGGTATGTCTTCAGAAGATCTGAAAGTAGTGACACGAAGAGTCATTTACATACTGATGTTCATGGTGGCATTATTCACAATTGCAAAAAGGTGGAAACAGTCCAAGTGTCCATCAACGGATGAGTGGATAAATAAAATATATATAATGGAATATTATGCAGCTGTAGGAATGAATAACACCCTGAAGTATGTGCTAACATGGATGAACCTTGAGCTCGTAATGCTGAGTGACATAACCCAGACATGAAATAATATATATTGTATAATTTTACTAATATGAACCCCCTAGAAAGTAAAAATTCAGAATCTTAAAATGTAGAGATAGACGAAAAGCTAGAAAAGGGGGCACAGTTACCTAACATGTACAGATTTGTTAATGAGGGTGATCTTATATGTTTGGAAACATATAGAGGGGATGGTAGTTCATTATTGGGATCTAAGTAATAGTGCCTATTGAAGGTAAATATGATTGAAAGGGATTGTCTGAAGTCATGTATCCCACCGATTAAGACTCCAAGTATAAATAAGTTCTTGTATGAACTACTTCAGATGCATGACACCTGTAAAAATAGTTAATAATAGAGTGGTATATGGGACAAATTACCTATATTTAACAGCAATACCTTACTAGTACCTTACCAATATGAGGGGTTAATAATTGGGGAAGATAAGGGATATGGGGTCTTTTATGCATGACTAGGTATATCTGTTACTTTTCTCTTTGGAAAATGAAAATAACCTAAAACTGAGAGTGAGGATCATTGTACAGCTAAGTGAGGATACTGTGGGACATTGATTGTATACTTTAGATAGAATAAAAGGTATGACTATACCTCAACAAAAACTGCAGATTCAAAAGACACAAGTGATGGAGAAAATGTGAAGATGTGAAGAGAGAGATATACCTATTCAGTTTTGGTAGGAAAGTAGAATGGTGCAGTCCTTTCAGAGGGTAACGTCATGGACCCACAGAAGGCCAATTATAGGGTCACTATAGGATCAGAGAATCCCATTACTAGGAATATACTCAGAAGAACTGAAAGCAGAGACATTTGCATGCTGATGTTTACAGTAGCATTATTCCTGATAGCCAATGGATGCATGTGGCTGAAGTGTTTATTGTCTGAAGAGTGGAAGGGCGAGCTGTGATGTATACGTACAATGGAATATTGTACAGCTACACAAAGGAATGTAGTCATGAGGCATGCAACGAGGTGAATAAATCTTGAGCAAAATAAGCCAGAAAAAAAGGGATGAATTTTGTATGGTCTCATTTAAAAAATGTTTATAAGAAAACTAGGGCCTAGATTGTAAGCTCCTATAATAGTCACATTTATTCCTGAGTTTTAAGTGTTATGTATAAATTCTGAGATATTGTGCTCTTTGTGTATAAGTTGGTAGTTTCCTGGATCTATGGGTTCCTGTGTGACACCTAAGATTCAGAGTTAGAGCTCTACATCTCCGAAAGTCAGCATTACTCCATACAGCAACTTTAAAAATATATATATATTTTTATTGAGAAATCTTCACAATTGCAAAAAGGTGGAAACAGTCCAAGTGTCCATCAACAGATGAGTGGATAAATAAAATATATATAATGGATAAAATATATATAATGGATACACATACACAGTCCACACATGGTATACAACCAGTGACTCATAAGATCATCACATAGTCGTGTATTCATCACCATGATCATTTTAGAACATTTGTTTCATTCCAGAAAAAGAAATATAAAAAACAAACTTATACATTCCATGCCCCTTACCCCTCCCTCTCACTGACCACTAGTATTTCAATCTACCCAATTTTTTACCCTTTTTCCCACCTATTTTTTATTTTTTATCCTTAATTGTTAATTCATCTGTCCATACCCTAGATAAAAGGAGCATCAGACACAAGGTTTTCACAATCACACAGTCATATTGTAAAAGGTGTATCATTATACAATTGTCTTTAAGAATCAAGGTTGCTAGAATACAGCTCAACAGTACAGCAACTCTTAAGATGAAAAAGAGATCTGACTTCAATAAAAGATATGAATGAAGCTGATCTTGTTGGGACTAATGTAAATCAGAATACAGGATAAAGGATGATGTTTTCTGTATTTTAAAACTTCAATTTCTGTGTGAAACAAAAGGAAGAGATGTTTATTTTGTCTAAAATTTAAATTTTCTGTAGCACACTATCTAAAATTAACCTATCTGGCAGTTTATTTAAACAACCTAAATACATGGAGTCTAGAATAGGGAATGAGATCTGATGATTCTGTATAACTTAATGTAATATCATGATGTATTCCAGAGATTTTTGAACAGATAAAAAAATATTTGTGAAGTCATTTGAAGGACTGGAGAAAAAATATGGAAGTATTAAACTTCCCTACCTGGAAAATTCCTGCTATTCTCTCCATCACTGGGGGCTCCCAATTTAATAAGCCATGAGGCTGGCCCTTATGAAATTTATTTCTGTAATGGTGAAGCTAAGCTTACTTAAAATCATGCCTAAGAGTCACCCTCAGAGAACTTCTTTTGTAGCTCAGATGTGGCCTCTTTCTTTCTAAGCCAAACTGCAATTGAACTCATTATCCTCCTCCCTACATGGGACATGACTTCCAGGGGTGTAAGTCTTACTGACAATATAGGACATGATTACCAGGGATGAAACTGGCCCTGGCCCTGTGGGATTGAGAATGTCTCCTGACAAAAAGGGGGAAAAGAAATGCAACAAAACAAGGAGTCCTTGGCTAAGAAATTCCATATACAGTTGAAAGGTCATTCTGGAGGTACTCTTATGTAATCTTCAGCCAGATATTACACATTTCCCCTATATGTCAAGCCCAAACCAACAGTATTCCTGAAACCCTAAAGAAAACCCAGAGCTCTAGCTAAGACTTTATAAAAGTTTTACTTAAGTTTATTTTTCAGAAACTTAAAACCTCCAGATTGTTCCTATGCCATATAAATCCTGAAACTTAGACATACGAGGCTCTCCCAGGACACCAATCAGTCACATTCCCCTTACCCCATAATGTCGACACCCCTTTTCAACATGAAGAAGTTAGAATGGTCATGGCCCAAATGTCCCTGAAGATTGGGAGGGGGATCAAATGAGAGGCAGGAGTTGTAGCAGGGAAGTTAGGGTGTAACACATGATTATGACTACTGAGGCATTATACAAATATATCCTTTAGTTTCTAGTGTATTCTAGTGTATCTAGTTTCTAGTGTATTAGAACAGCCTGAAATTGTGGAACTGTAACCCAGACTATACTTAGAAATTTGCTCTATATTTACTTTGGAATTCGTCACTTTTGTGTATATATACTATATTTCAAAATGAAAAATGTTTTTTAGAAAAGTGATTCCTAGAAGGAGGACTGGGCCAAGGGCCTATTGGATATTTTTTCTGTGACTTGACTATTTATACCCTGTGGTCTGTTTTTCCTTGAGGGTAATGTTCTTTATCTTTATTTTTTTAGATACTACATTAAATATATGACCTCTTCATGGCATGATTACACATATTTTCTTCAATTCATTATGCAATGTTTTACTTGACTTTTTAAAAAAAGATATTTAATAATAACAGTTGATGAAAGTTTAACAATATTTTAATGTACATTTAGTAATCAGATGAGAGGATTTTACCCATGTCTCATTCCAGCATTTGTGTAAATTCACTTTTTATACTTAGATCTCTGACCCATTTAGGATTCTTCTTGTTATTATGTGATACAGACACAATTTTACGTTTTAAATATCCAACTACCCTGACACAACTTATTACGAAATCTTTCCATTCTTGATTGAAATACCAAATTTATCATAGACTAAATTTCTGTATGCATTTGGATCTCTCTGATGATTTTCTATTCTGTTCAATTTGTCTGTTAGTCCATTTCTGCCCTGATGTCACTACTATAGGGTAGACATCACACCTATTTTCAAAAATGGTTTCCTTTTTTGTCTTCATTTGAAGGTTTTTCTCTGGTTCACCTTGCATACTGGTTATTTCAAGTGTGTATCTGTCTTAATTTCCCTGCTGCTAAAACAAGTGTCATACAATGGTTCAGCTTAAACATGTTCATTTATTGCCTTGCACTTTTGCAGCTAAGAGAAATCCAAAATTGACTTGTCAGCAAGGCATGTGGCATTCTGGGGCTAGTTGCTAATGATCCTTGGTTCCTTGGCTTTTTGTCACATGGCAATTAGCATGGCATTATCTTTTTCTTTCTTCCCTGGTTCCATTGACTTCCTGCTCCTTCCCTTAGCTTTCTTTTCATGTCCAATATCCTTTGCTTACAATTATATAAGCCATATTGTAACAAGGCCCACCCTCACTCAATTTGGTCACACCTTAACTAATAACATCTTTAAAGGTCTTATTTACAACATCCCTTTTGTGGGGGACAAGATTTAATCCCCTACAACTTCTTAATCAACTATGCTCTCTAGTTCGAGTTTAAAATAAAAAACAAAACAGACCTAATTTTGGTGGGGGAATACTAATTTCCTATTTCTGCTATAAAATATTATTCCAAATTTTAGTATATTTGATTCTTCTACCTTCCTTGTTCACATTTGAAGGATATTTGTGATTTCATTAGGTTTACCCTGCTAATTAAGAGTGATCGCCTTACCTTAAGGTCACCTGATTAGCAACCTTAAATCCATCTGCAATCTTCATTCCCCCTTGTCTTGTAAGAGCATGTTCCAATGTTCCAAGGGTAAGGGTATGGATGCCTTTGGAGTGCCTTTATTCTGCAGCGCAGGGTGGGAACTTCAATGTACATATTTACTGAAGAAATACTGACATATCTGTTTTCTACCTATCCGAGGATATAGAAAATCAGAGTGCTCCACCAGCCATGCTGTCATCCCATTACCATTTGTTAGGCTGTTCAAGGAAGACTGTCCCCCAGGTGAAGGAAGCCACATTATTGAAAACAGCACAGCTTGCGTGGGAGCCAGAAGAGCAGCATGTCTCATCCTACCTTTGGGAATGTCCATCTGGCAATGAGAGTCAGGTGAGGGAGCACAAAATCCCAGGTGCCTTGCTTAAGATTAGAAGGCCTATTAGATAAAACCCACAGGCAAAGCCTGAAGAGTGCTTTGGCCCGACATTACCCTCGGTTTGGTTTCTCTCCGTGTCCAGCTTCTTCAACTCTCTGGCTTGCGTTACTTCAAGTATGTCCTTCATCAATAGTAAGAACCTGAATCTGCATCTCAAAATCTAACTTTGGAGAACATCAGACGTGGTACGTGTTTCCATTTATCCAAGTGTATTCTTGTCTTATGAGAATGACTGTATTTTTATTCGTATGTCTTATTTGGATGATGGAATGTTTTTATCTGTTTGAAAATTACATACAGTTTATTGCTGATCCACTTTGAACATAAATTGCAATATCAAGACATTTCACTTTTAAATATATGAAACTTTCTTGAAAATTTTCTTTTTTCTTTAAATGAAAACTTTCTTGACTGTGTAAGAAAATATCCTGGGTCTTAGGAGATATTTTCCTAGGAATGAAAACTTCCTTCCCAGTCAAGAAAGTTTTCATTTAAAGAAAAAAGGAAAATTTCAAGAAAGTTTCATATATTTAAAAGTGAAATGTCTTGATAATGTCTTGACTGTGTAAGAAAATATCCTGGGTCTTAGGAGACACAGGATATTTTCTTTAACGGTCAAGGAAGTTTTCATTTTTTTTTCATTTATTTATTAGATTAACTTAACATATTATCAAGTTTACATATTTTTATCCTGGTAATTACTTTATAGCTGAATGTCTTTAAACCCGGGATCTGAACAATGATGACATATTGTATTTAGTTTTCATGCCTCTGTAGACTTCTTTACTATGAAACAGTTGCTCAGTCTTGCTTTCTGTTTCATGACCTCCGCACTTTTGAAGGGTTTTACTGGTTATTGTATAGAATCTCCTTCAATTTTTGGTTTTTCTGTTTTCTGTGAATAAATTCAGACCTATGCAGCTTTGCCAAGAATATTAATGGAAAAGTAATGTTGTGTCCTGGTGTTGGTCCATTCTGCCTAGGCATTTTATTCATTTGTTTATTTATTGTAAATGGGGAATTCTCCTCCACTCTATCTTCTCATGGTTTATATTTTGTATATGTTATGTATATTGAGATTTGTATATTATTGCTGTCACCTATAATTTTACTAAATAATGTATCTGGTTGGAGTGATAGTTCAATTTTTCTTTTGAGTATTCCACATATAATCATATGATCTGTTTAAACGTTAGTGAGCGGCACAGACCCCCCCCCCCCAATGCTCCTTTTAGAACAGACACAATGGGGAGTATGGCTATCGATTGACTACAGCTGAGTTACCGTCAGGTACTTGCCCCTGTTTGACAGGAGTTGTATCCATCAAGTTTTTGCCTGCTTCCTGCATGAAACCTGCTGAATGATTCATCCAGAAAGGGGTACAACAATTCAGGACTAAAGCCAGTCCTGATAGTACAAACCTCATCCTTAAAGCCACAGACCCATAATCCCTTGACTCCATGGATATTTAATGTCTTGTATATCCAAACAATGGATGAACATGGCTGAACCTCAGAAACATTATACTAAATGAAAGAAACCACATGTGAAAGACTACATGTTGCCCAATTCCATTAGTATGAATTGGCTAGAACAGGCAGGTGTATATTGACAGGCATTTGCCTATGGCTGAGAATTTGTAAATAGGCATGAGGGAAATTTTTATGGAGGTGGAAATGCTCTGAAATTGGATGTGGTGATGGTTGCACATTCTCTGAATTTACTAAAATTATTTAATTATACGCATGGTAGGTGAATTTTGGAGTGCGTAAATCATATCTCATTAAAGCTGAAAAAAAAGTACTATGCGATCCCATTGATAGAAAAATCTAGAATGTGCAAATTGATAGTGACAGTGAGCAGATCAGTGGCTATCTTGAGCAGATGGAGAGATCATAAAAAAGCCTGAAGAAATTTGGGGGTATAAAGGATATGTTCACTATATTTGTGGAAACATCAAATTGTACACTTTAAGAATGTGCATTTTATTGTACGTCAATCACGCCTCATTTTAAAAGTGTTGTAAAAAACTACTTCCCATGCATGCATTTCCTGGAGAGTGATATCTGCCTCAAGACAGGACACTCATGTTTCTCACTGGCCATCGTGCTTTGTGCCTCTGTCTTTTGCTCTTGTATTTACCAAACACCCTCTGCTGAGATGCTTGAAGCAGGTGCCTGCCTGGTAAAGGCCATGCCGAGACTTGCTCGGGGATTGTGAGAGGTCATTTGTGGTTCCTCTGGACCTGGGTCACTCTGCCTGGCCATTTCATCCTGAGAATATTCCCAGGGGGTTGAAGCTCATGTAAAAGCAGCAGAAAGAGGTACCCAAAGATGGCTCAGAATTGCTGCCCACAAAATGGGGCAGGTAGATATATGTAGTCTGTGTATGGACGGCGTAGTAGGGAAGGCAGGAGCCTTCAACAGTTCAGGTGCAGACAAGGACGTATGAGATGGGAATAAGGTGGTAGGAGCAGGAGCCACAAACTCTGGTATGGAGATTTGGGAGCAAAACAACCCACTTCACCTCAGTATTCTGGCTCTGGAATGCGTTCCAGTGGGTCTTCCTGGAGCTGAACCGGGGATAGGCACTGACAGGTTCGTAAGCAAGGGTGGCTGGAAGGTAATTTGTATAGCTGTAGAGGATGATGGTGACGGTCAACATCTCACTTCCAAAGTTTATTAACATTCCTTTTATAATGTAACTAATTTAATAATGCAAATAATAATTTTCCCATCTTTAAATTATTGTGAGCCCCCAATTTAATTAGAATAATTCAAGGGAAAGAAGCATGCTACGTGTGGTTTTAGAAGATTTTAAACCAATTAAGTCTTATGTTTCTCTAGTAATTCAATAACACCCAAAATGTATCAAATACTTTATTTCTTGGCTAATTTATAGTGGAATTTGCATGTAATGAACAGCAGGTAAGATGGTTCTGAGAGTTTAGTTAACAACTGCTGATCTACCCTAATTTATTACTGCTATGACTATTATAACAAAGACTACTAGCATATTCTCTCAGTGTAATAGAAGATTAATTGCTAGAGGCATTTAATTTAGTTGTATTTCCAAAAAGCAATTATCATTCAAATAGTTTTATTTTTCAACTTTATTGCACCCTTTTTTTGTATTGGTGTTTGAAAATGTACATATGTACAGCTAATCACAATTAAGATACTTAACATTCTTATCACACCTGAATATTATTGCAGACCATTTGCAATCACTCCCTCTTCTCAACCTAGAAGTAAACAAGCTTTGGCTTCTGACACATTAGATGATTTAACATTTTCTGGAATATCTTGTAAATGGATTCAAATAGTATGTTTTCTTTTGAATAAATCTTATTTTCCACTCAGAATCATTGTTTTAAGAGGTATTAATATTTTTGGTCATGACTTTCTCTTCCTTCCCTCCTTCCTTTCTTCCTTTCCGTGCGGAGAGGGAAATTTTTAGTCCTAAATGCTTTCATTAATAAAGAAGAGAGACTTCAATTTACAGACATAACTCCCAAACTGGAAGAACCAGAAAAGAAGAGAAAACCAAAAAAGTAAGCTGAAGGAGAGAAATGAAAAAGACTAGAGAGGAGATAAATAGAAAACAGAACAAAACAAAAAATATAATCAACAAAACCAAGAGTTTAAAACCTTTAGCTAGACTGAAAAAGAAAATAGAGAATTATATAGATTTCTTTTAAAATTTTATTCTGTTAATATAGCACATTACACGATTTGAGTTTTCTGGAGATAAACTAACTTCATTTCTGGCCTAAATTCTACTCAGTCATAAATTGCTGGATTTTGTGTGCTATTTTTTAGGGATTTCTGTGTGTATGTTTATGAGGCATATTTGTTATTTATTTTTTCATCTCTTTGATTTTGATATTAAAATAGTTTTTCACTTATACAGTAATTTGAGAAAGGTTTATTCTTCCGTTTTCTGAAAAAGTTCATTAAGGTATATATTGTTTCTTTCTGAACTAATAGAATTCAGCAGTGAAGCAATTGTATTTGAATTGCAAGAAAATTTCAATCTACAAACTCAATTTTTAAATTTGACACAGTGCTACTGAAATTTTCCATTTGTGAAATTTTCTATTCTTGAGTGTATTTTGGCAATTTATATCTTTCAAGGAATTTTGTTGAGTTTGCCTTTCACATTTATTCACGTAAGTTTCTTCATAACATTCCTACATTCTACCTTTTTTTGTCTACAAGACCTGCAGTGATTTCTTATCTCATCTTACAGGTGGGAAAATGAGTTGGGAGGGAGCAGTGATCCAGGTCCAGGCGGTTGTTTGTCTTTCCACCTCCGAGTCTTTGGGGAAGTCCCTAGAAAGCATGAACTGAAGAAGCTGCCTGGGAGTCAGTGAGGTGCCTAAGCAGTGTCTAGGGTGGGATAAGAAAGAAGAGACTTCGAAGACCCTACCAGGGTTACCGCCTTCTTTGTTCAGATAGTGACAGTTGAGCTTCTCAAAAATGACCACTAGATGGCACAAAAATTCCATATCCCTGGCATGGAGGCCTGTGCTTCAAGATTATAGGGCTTTGAGTTTGTTTCTGAGGACACCAGCTCATCTGCTTGACGAATACAGAAAATTAGGACTTATGTGGTATCAGCAAGCTCTCCATCAAGACTTTCTCTTCTCAGGCCTTGCTCCCACCCAGGCTTCTGCTATGACACAGCCCCTCATGCCCCCATGCCACACATTTGTACCTCTCTCCAGGGTCCTTTGGTTAATCTTCTCCTTCTCTTCATTAATACCCATTGGGAGGAAATAGTCTCATTAGATATCTATTTTAGGAAAGACTTAAATGACCAGTTGATGGTGTTGTGGATTAAGCTGTATACCCCATTTGGGCATAGCCTTGGTCTTGTCTGTATTCTGGTGGTTATGGACCCATCAGTAGGGTCTGAAGATGCTGGGGGAGAGGGCGGTATAGGGAGGAGGAGGGAGACACGCACACACAATAGAACCTGGAAAAGAAAGAAGACATTGTGATGTGCCTTGCTATGGGACAGAAAAAGCCAAGGACTGAAGACCACAGGCATCCAGCCAGCCCCAGAATGCTAGAGTCTTTGGGGAGAAGGCGTCACCTTGCTGACACTTGATTGTGGTCTCCTCCTAGCCGCCAAACTGTGAGCCAATAAATTTCTATTGTCTAAGCCAGTCTACTATATGGTATTAGTTTTAGCAGCTGGGAAAGTAAGACAGATGCTCATTAGTCTTTCTCTTCAATCCAATCAGTGGAGGCAGTCAGGTACTTCTGATAATAATGAGAGATATTTGGTCAGCAGTTCTGTGTGACAGGAACAGTGCTAAGCACTTTGTATGGGTAAATGTGTCCAACTCTACAAAGTGATGGACATTAAACCGGTTTTACTGAGAAATACACTCAAGTCCAGAGGGTTTAATAACTTCCTCAAGGTCATACAGTTAGAATAATGTGCAGGGCTATTTTCTTTTTCTCTATTTATATTCAAGTATATCTATTTGTACTACTATACTACTCAATGTAACTGTTAAAATTTTATGCATTCAAATGAAGAGTAGTTACTCCTTTAACCTTTGACACTTGTGGTAAAATCTCTTAATCCCTTGACTGATGGAAAGAGTAGATCTGAGAAACATGTTTAACTGTGTTATGCTGAGTAGGGGTGACCAAATTAAGTGAATATTGTAACATTATCTAAGCTGATACTAGTGCAATATTCAACCAGCACTGTACAGTAAGTTCCAGGTTATGTGGCCCTATTTAGTGCTATGGAGTGGCTGAAACACACATCCCAGCAGCTTCAAGTCGCCAACTCAAAAAATCTACCATTTTCCCCACAGGCAATATACCACTCAAATTCTTCCATTTCAATGTGCTTCTCTGATGGTGTAATGTGATACTGGAGAGCTTTGTGTGACAGCTCAGTGTCCGTGGGACCATGGGAGCTTTGTGGGTGACATGGTGTGGTGTGTCAAATCCTATGCCTGGAAAAGGGCCTTCCCACTCACTGGCCCATTTCCTAAAACTCCTTATCATGTCTAGTGTCTCAGTAACAAAGCAAGAGAGACCAGCCACAACCAACCCATTATAAAAGGGAATTATGAAATAAATTAAAGTGTACCTTATGGCATGCGAGGGTAGAGAGCAGCCAGACTTCAGGAAGTTTACAATCAAACCAGAAAGTTCCTGAGAATTGTCTCTTTCCCTCCACCTATAGTTTCTTTATATCCTCCTTATTCTTATTTCTTAGCCTCTAGCTTTTCTACTTCTGTGTAAAGAGCCTCACCCCACCCCTAGCTCTCAAAACCCCATGTAATACATTCAGCCACATGGGAACATCTGATTTTTTTGGCCCCAATTCCACATTCCATAGCCTATAACTGATGAACTCATTTCTGGGGCTGCCTCAGCAACCATGCATGGACAGACCAGCACCCCGTGGTACAAATGTGGCTTCTGGGGAGCCTGTTCCTACTGGGTGTGTGAGTTGCTCTAGGAAATTGGCACCACCTTGAGTGCAGAGATTGACAGCACAGAAATGGCCAGAGAACAACCTCTCTTCCCAGTTTTGCTTTGGGTAGACATAGTTCCCTTTAGTAAAGGGCTTGCAGGTGGTGGTGGAGGCTCCATATGGGGAGCCCTGTTATGCTCCTGTGGATAATTGCCTCCTCCTAACAGATCTTTAGGTCAGAGAGCACTCCACACTAACTCCATAGGGCTGTGCAAGCTGTAGTTTTCAGCTGCTCAGTTGATTTCCATTCTGTGTCTTCTGTAAGTGTTGCCCCGTCTCCTTTTTGGGAATTGCACCTTCCCAGCCACATGGCCTTTTTTGCTCATGAATCATCAGCTCTCCGTTCCTTGGACACAGGAATGAAGGGAACCCATGGACTGTACACACAGCCCAGACCATAGCAATTGCTTCAAGGAAGGGCAGGTAACCTAAGGTGCAATGAGACATCTCTCTGAGACTTCCTGTACTTGAGAAGACAAAGGCTGCCTCCTTCCCGTAGGGGCTGCTGAGCTGGGAGGTATGAATATGGGGCCTCTTCAAGGCCTTGACCTGAGGAACTAGAGTCAAGCAGAACTGTGAGATAGGGAGACAGACTGAGAACCATACAAATCCTTAGTCTCGAGGTCAGGCTTGTTTTAAAGCCAGGTGCTCTTCTGGTTTTCCCTATTATGAGAGCCCATATATTCCTTTGCTTTTGCTTATGTTATTTTGAGTTGGTTATCTGTCACTTATTACTTTATATACTATTTTTTATGTCTAACCTCAAGACAGGCTCTGAGGTTCCCACAGACCAAATAAATCATTTTTATTTGTTCATTATTTTATTTGTAAAGATCTTCAAAGGAGAACATCCAATTCCAATTACTTGTAACAGTGTCCTAAAATATTGCTCACCGTTCACCACCCTTCAACCAGGCCTCCCTATCTGGTGCTGCATTTGGTGTTGCATGGTGAATAAACTGATAGATGTAGGAATATTATATTCTCTGTTTTTCCTGAGGTAAAAAATTTAGGAATGAGATCATGAATCTTTTTTTTTTTTTTTTTTTTGCATGGGCAGGCACTGGGAATTGAACCTGGGTCTCCGGCATGGCAGGCAAGAACTCTGCCTGCTGAGCCACTGTGGCCCATCCTGAAATAATTTTTATAAGGGTGCTTAACTTGACAGAAAAAATCCACTCAAGAAATCATAGGCCTTAATATTAGGAATACCTGAAAAACTAGATAAAACATGTTTAATTATATTGATTTCCCTTTCACAGGGCATATTTTTGTTGGTTCTTCTTTTTTATTTTATGGTGTCTTATAATTTTAAATTCCATGTTATATTTCCCACATGACTTTTGCATATGAATTTAGTTATTAGAGCAATTTCAAAGTAGTTATTGATTTACTATATTATGAATAACCTCAATTTTTCATTGCTCAGGCATTAGGAGCTATTTTGCTTTGCTTTTCAAATAATTATGGGTTTATTCTTATTCACTTTTAAATGAGGCTCTATCAACACTTTTAATATAATCTATTAATGTCAAGGGACTTTATAAGCTAGCTATATTTCACATCCTCAGAATTAGGTTAAAGATAATAATTTACTTTACCAGTAAATTACATTTAGTAGAAAATGTAAATAATGTCTTCTTAGCTTCATATACACTGGCTATCGACTCCACCTGTTCTTGGACTCTTCTGCTTTATTTTATTTATTCTTTTTATGGTCTTCTAGAATTAAAGTTTTTTAAAAGTGCTTATTATTTAAGAATAACTTTAGATTTACAGAAAGGTTGGAATTATGATACAAATACCTTACATGACCATGGACATTTGTCTAAAATATGAACTTAACATTGGTGCAGTACAATTAACTTAGCTATAGACTTTATTTCAGGCTTAACCAGTTTTGCCACTCATGTGCTTTTTCACTTCTCTGATCAAATACAGGCTAACACTTATATTGGTTCATCATGCACCATTAGTCTTTAATCTATGACAGTTCTCAGTCTTTTTTCAATTTTCATGGGCTTGAAAATTTTGAAGAGTACTGGTCAATATTTGTATAATGGCCCTCAGTTTCGGTTCATTGCGTGTTATCTCATGGTTGGTGTTGGCTTATGGGTTTTTGAGAATACTGCGGAGTCTATGAAGTGTGCATCTGGTTGTGTCATTTCTGAGGGTACACAATATCAATGTGAATTATAATTGCTGAGCTTAATCTTGATTGCTTGGTTACACAGTGTTGTTAAGTTTCTCTATGGTAAAGTCACTACTTTCCCCTTTCCATTTTTTTGGAGAGTGGCTCTACCCAAGGAGAATGGTCAGCTCTGAGAGACAATGGGCATAACAATTGTGGTGGCTACATTCTTAGCTCTTTGGTGCATCTTACAGAGTTCTTTCTTATCCCAGACCTCTCCTGGGCCAAGGAAGTAGCTAGAAGGATACTGGCATTTTCTGTTTCCTTTTGAGAAATGGAAATGCATTTAGTACATCGTTAATTTGCATTAATATTGCATTATAAGGATGATGAATGCTATGTTATAATTGCATCATTATCATGATGAATAACACGTTAGAGAATCCTGTTGTTCCCTTTTACTTTGTGAATTTGGCATGAATATGATGCATCATTGTTATGACTATTATTTGCATTACTATTAATGTTATAATTGAAATTAATACTACAAGTAGAAATGGAGAGACACTTATAAACAAGAGGAAGAAATATCCATATAATAATGGCTTAAAAGAGGTACATACCATTCATGAAAGCCCTGTTAATTATTGCTAAAATGTTACTAATAATAAATACTTAGAAAGTAATGGTAGTAAATGATAATATGAGCAACAAAATTTACTGAGTGCTCACTGAGTTTCAGGTAATATTTTATCATATGTACTAAGTTATTTAAACTTCATCACTGCTCTATAGGATAGATTCTGTCATCTACCACATTTACCTGTTAATGAATCTGAGATACAGAACTGCTAATTGTCCTACCTTGAAATTCTGCAGCCAGAAATTAATATAACTTGGATTTTAACCCTTACAAATTGAGTCCAGGCTCTAGTTAGTTAACCTCTGTGTTTCTCATGATTATTAAAGGAATAATTATCACAGTCAACAGTAATATTTATCCATGTCCTGTCAATGTTGTAATGTTGCATCAGTGAAGGTGAACGAGCAGGTTTCCCCTGAAACCCTTCCTGGCTCTCACCTTCCCACTAGCCTCTGCATCCACCTGAGTTTCAGTCATGATACGTGGCAGGCTCAGTCTTGTGTAGGGTGACACTGCTGGACCGTTTTCTTAGAAGGTGGTGAGTCAGGTAAAAGCATTGGCGTGGTGTCTCACAAACCCCCCCGAAGAAGGAAGGCTTCTCCCCCGTCTGGTGTCTGAGAGGGGCAGCCCTGGGTGTCAGTGAAGTGAGACTTGATTCGACCCATGTAATTGAAATTTGAGTATCTGAACATAAGGGGTCTGACGACTGCTCTTTCCATACCCCGCAATCATTATTCCTTTATTCAGGGCCTGGCCAAGTCAGCAAGGAAATGAAGGTCTATACAGTCGCGTTACCAGGGCAAACCCACCAACCCCTCCCCGTACAAATGTCCCCACCCAAACAGAATTCCATTCCTGCTCTGACTTCAAGAATGTTAGTGTGTCTGGAGTCTAGCAGGTCCTTGTTAGATACCAAGACTCCAGCCCACTGTCCCACAAATACTCCTGAGTCCAGGTCATTTTTCCTCTTTCTGCTGCTGACATTCAAGGTCCCAAATGAGAAATTTTAATTTATTTAAAACGCACCTGATGAGGAAAAATATTGTGGTTGCGTTCATGAGTAGGTGACTGCAAGCAGGGAACATGTCATGAAGGGTGAACTCACACTCCCCTAAGCCTCTGCCTCCTCTGACTTCTTGCATTAAATCCCCAATTATGACCAGTAGAGCAGAAACTCAGGCATTCCCTCCACCAAGTACCTTAGGGACACTGTGTTCCCAGGATTGTACAACGTTGACTGATTTTGTGCCCTGCTCAGGATATTCTGAGGCCCTGGGGTCTGTAAACTCATAAACCACAGAGTGGACACAGTGTCCTAACTCTCAAAAATGTGATTTCTTAGTCCTGGAGCAATTTGGAATAATAATAAATTAAAATTGAATAGGGGTGGGGTGCACAGGTGGTTCAGTGATAGAATGCTGGCCTTCCATGCAGGAGACCAGGGTTTGATTCCCGGACCATGAACCCCCACCTCCCCACCCCCCCACCAAGAAAAAAGAAAAAAAGTTGAATAGGGGTATCATGGGATTCTAAAAAGAGTACAACTGAGAGGGGGAAAAAGGCATCTTAGGAACTACAGGACAAAGGTAACTACTGTGTGTGATCCACCAGCTGATTATGTAGCCCAGAATTTGGTGCCTATTCACTTCCTCTGTTTCCTGCTCCCTATTTGTCTCCACTTCCCTGCTTGTTGCTCTATTCCTTGCTCCTTCTCCATGCTCTCTCTGCGTGTTTCTTATTTCCTTTTCCTGCTTCCTCTCCCTGTCCTCTTCTTTCCTCTGTAACCTGCTTTCCCCTCTATTTCTTGCTCTTTCTCCCTATACCATGAGTTCCCTGTATCTTCCCTTTCTCTGTCACTCCTATCTGCTCCTACTTGCTCTATTCTGCTCCATCTCCTGTTCTCCTGTCCTCCCCCTCTTCTCCATGCTCCTTCTCTCCACTGCCAGGCCTCTCTTCATGTCATTCACTTCCTGTTCTACTTTACTTTTATTGTTTACAGAGAAGAGAGGTTCCAAACCTCACTCTGCATTTTGTACCCTCCAGAGAGCCTCCATACAGATATCGGTCACTGCTCACCTAGGCATTCTTTGTCTGTGTAAATTGCTTCTGTCCTGTATTCAAGAAATATCAACCATTTACCAAGACAAGTTCCTGTCTGTACCCTGGGTAGGGTCATTTTGAAATAACCCACATAAAGAGGACCCTCACAGAGTCCTGAAACTTCCCCAGATCTATATATACGTATTTGAACTGGGTTCTCCTTGATTTGAGTTCTGGTGAGAAAAATTTGCAAGATTTGTTGATTTTATGGAGCTGTGTGCTTATGACATGCACACATTTCTGTATAGAGGTGTTTCATTTTATTGATAAAGTTAAAAGTGTGTTGTCAAGGGCAATAGTGAGAATTTCTGTCTTTATTTTAAGTGCAATAGGAACACACCAAGATCTTTGGTTAGTGAATGTAAGACTGAAGAACCCCCTAAAATACAGTCCTCTTTATGAATGATGAAAGTCACGGCCGAGACTTTTGAGACCTCATGGATGTGTGGCCAGCCATGTAGAGCGCTGCTTATGGGTTAGGAAATGACACTCTAAACAAAACTGACCATAAAATAGAAGAGAAGGGTGACCTCACCACCAAGACTGTGAACTTGAATTCACAGCCATGTCCCTCGTACAGGATCATTTCCTCTGTCTTAAAGTTTGTGGTGTGAGGGTATAGATGAGGATTGATCCATAGGAGACAGGACCTTACAACATCAGGATATATTTCTATGGTAAAGATTTTTATGATACTTCTCCCAAGGGGACTTAGGGTCTTTTTGTTCACTGTATGCTGGATCAAGAAGAACAAGAGTTTTAAGGACGTAGGACACAGGTTAAAATTGGCTTGTCCTTCTGGAGAACCCATGTGTCATCATGTACCCCTGTTTGATTGGGATCAATCATTGGGATTGGGACCTGGTAATTAATGGAGTCCTGGCCCTAATATAGCTCCTTTGTGTCAACTAAGTCTACAGGCATGCCCCATGGATGTTATCTTGATCTCCAAAAGTACAATTGGGATAGGTATAAATACCAGTGGGCATAAACACTATCTTGGAATTTTCCCCTCTGATATGAGTCATTGTAATGAATAAGACCAAGTGTGAAAGCCTCTGAGATTGACCCTCTGGCTGAGATAGTAAACTAATATCACAATCTGTGGGTAATGCCAGAAATTTATGCTACTATTCTAGCCTAAAGAATGCAGGCATTGTGATCCACAATGTATCTGCTTTTTATTTCCCAGTGTGACCTTGATAGAGACAAGGTTCAAGCGATGACATGGCCAGAACTGCCCTTTATGAGGTGGGTTTGGTCAAACCTTCAAGTTATAAATTTAAAGCATCCCAGCAAAAGATGTAAGTGCTACACCCAGTGCTGCCTCAGCATTGTACTAAGGTGGAGGCACCCCCTCCTCCCTCACTGGTGGAAAAATCTTTTATGGGTTGTGCTTGGTGGGCTGGCCATTATGAATAAGGCTGTTAGGTATATTCATATACAAGCCTTTTTGTTTTCATACATTTTTGTTACTTTGTATAAATACTAAAGATATAGTTGGTTGAGCATCTGATATTTGTATCATTAATTTTATAAGAAACTCCTGGACTGTTTTTTAAACTAATTGTATAATTTATATTCCCCCCAATTTCTTATAAGCCCTCCAATCTTCAAATTTTTGTCAGCATTTGGTCATGTCCATCTTTAATTTTAGCCATTTTAGTGACTATGAAGTGTATCTCATAGAAATTTTAATTGCATTTTCATGGTGGCAAATATTTTTGGGCACTGTTGGTCATTCATATACCATCTTTGCAAAGTGTCTATTCAGATAGTTTGTCCATTTTTCTTGTTTCTTTTTACTTTTATTATTGAGTGGTAAATTTTTTTTTTTTTTAATTCTGGATACAAGATGTTTATCAGGTATATTTGTTTTTACACATAACCTCATTTTATGGGGCTTAATATTTTATTTTTTAATTAGAATTTTTGAACAGTGGGGTTTAAATTTTTAATGAGATATATTTTATCAATTTGTCTTTTGTGGCTCTTGCTTTTGTGCCCCAGCTAAGAAATTGCTGCCTATATCAAAATCATGGAAAACTTGCCTCTAGAATTTTATGGCTTTAGCTTTAAGGTATATGATCCATTTTTCACTTAATTTTTGGTATGGTATTAGAGTCAAGATTCCTTTATCCCGTATGATATCTGTTTGTTCCCCAGAAGTATTTGTTAAGTATTATCTGTCCACTGAATTAACTTTGCACCTTTGTAAAAATTAATTGGCTCTATAAGTATGGTTTTATTTCTGGGCAATCCATATGTTCCATTCATTATTGTAAGTGCTCTTATATCAATACTGAGGCTTTCTAGCAAATTTTGAAATAAGGTTCTGTGACTGTTTCATGTTTTATTGTTGTTTTTCAAAGTTAATTTGGATACTTTCTGTCCACTGTATTTTCATATGTGTTTTAGAATAAGGTTGTCTATTTTTATCGTGAAAAAAAAACAAGTTGGATTTTGCTTGGAATTGCTTTGATTCTGTAGGCTAAGAGGGAATATTGACACCTTGACACTACTGAATCTTCAATTTGATGAGAAAAACTCACAGTTCTCCATATATATTGTTCTTTGATTTATCTGAGCAACATTTTGTAGTTTTCAATCCAAGACTTGAGCCTATTAAATTTATCCTTCAGTATATGATGATTTGGAATTTTTATGATTACATTTATTTTATTCCAATTTCTGTTCAATTCCAAACTCAGAACTTCACTCCTGAAGAGATGTTAGGAGAGTGGGAGCATTCACTTTTGAAGTCTAAGACAGATTTTAAGAACATATTTTACCTATATACCCCTAAGAAGATTGAGGAAATTCCCTTTTATTCCTAGTTTGCAGAAACATTCATAATGAATATTTAAATTCATCACATGCCTTTTCTGAATTGATTACGGTGGTCCTGTATCTTTCTCCTTTATATTCATATTATGATGAATTGCATTTTTTCGCATGTAAATCTAACCTCTCATTCTTTATATAAAATGCCACTTAAGTTATTACACAGTGTCTTTTTTAGTATAATTTTATGAATTCTGTTTGCTAATATTTTTAAGGATTTTGTATGGGTATATTTTAGTGTTATTGGTTTGTACATCTATTTTTGAAAATATTTTGTCAGTTTTTTATCAGTATAATTCTGGCTTCAACAAAACAAGTTAGTGTGTCCTATCTGTCCTCTCTTCCATTTTATGAAATAGATTGTATAGGACTTATGATGTTTTTCTTTACATGTTTTAATAGCTATTTACCAGTAAAGCAATCAATGCATGGAAGTTATTTTGTTTTTGCTTTTTTTTGTTTTGTTTTAAGGTGAGTGGGGGTTTGAAATGTCAATCTATTTCATAGATATAAGGCTATTCTTTTCTTTCACCTTGAGTCAAGTTTTATAATTCATATCCTCTATGGAATTCTTTATTTATCATTTAAGCTATTTAATTTATAAATATAGTTGTTCATAATATTTCCATATTTTCATTTTAATGCCTTTAGGATCTTTAGTGATTCATTTTATTCCTGATATTCATAATGTGTATCTGCTCTCTTTTTTCTTTAATCAATCATGGTTAAAATTTATCAGTATTTTAATCTTTTCAAAAAAAGCTTCCTTTCCTCTTTCTTCCATTTTATTAACCTCCCATCTTTCCATTTTTTCATTTCCTCCTATTCTTATCATTTATATCAAGTATGTTTATATTGAATATTTAATTTTATCTCATTACTGTGTTATTAGCAATAGATATATGCTTCATTTTATTGGGTTCTTTAGTGGTTAAAATATGCATATTTAAATTAACATAATCGGCCTTCAAATTCTCTTTCACTGCTTTTCAACAATGTGATTATAACATGACTTTGTCTGGTGTTTATCCTACTTGGAGTTTTTAAGGTTCTTGTTTATATTCTGGCTATTATTTTCATAAACATATACATGCGTTTTGTGTTCACTTTCTTTTAATTTCTTTCTCAGACTGCACTTGTACTGTTACAGTGTTAAGTGCACTGTACCTCTTGTCACAGATTCTATGTTTTTAGTCATTATTTTCTCTGTGCTGCTGTTTGCATCACTTCTATTGCTGTCTTAAAATTCAGTAATATCTTTTCTGCAGTGTCCAGTCTTCACTAAGTACTCCCCAGGGGAAACTTTATGTCAGATATGTTTTTTCATTTCTGAAAAATTCATTTTGCTCTTTTATACATCTTCAATTTCTCTTTTCATTTTATTCATGTTTACCTAAAATCCTGACAATAATAAAATACTGACAATATTGACAGTAGTTATAATAACTGTTCTGCTAATTCTGCCCATTCTCATTTTTGAAACTGTTCCTATTGACTGATTTATCATCGGATGATAAGTCACATTTGCATGCTGCTTCTCGTGTTTAGTAATTGTTTTTATTAAACAATGTCTCTTGTGAATATTCTGTTGTTGAGGATCTAGATGGTATTCTTTTCCTTTAAAGTATGTTGAAATATTTTCCCTGGAAGTCAGCTAAGGTATTTGCAGATCTGCTTGGTAGTTTTTAAGTCTTGTTTTTAAGTTTGTTATTATAAGTATGGAATATTCTCTATCCTAGGGATTGTTCAACTATAATACTAAAGTCATGGCACCTCTGGGCTTATGCCCAATGTCCCAGTTGAGCAAGGAGTACCTTCAAGGCTGGAACATTGGAGCTTGAGCAATTCCGCCTATTGTAAGCTTTGGGGATTATTTAACTTACCACTCTCTGATCATTCTTTGCTTGGTTTCATTGTTTGGAGCTATGTAAGCATATCCTCATGTTCAGTATTATTCAAGGAATTCTGTATGTATCGAGATATGTGTTCTCTCTTCTTCTTTCTACTTCTTCTGGTTTTGCTTCGTTTCTAACCAGAAGCATGCTGTCATATCTTTGCAACTCTGTAAGAGATGTACCGTTTTCTTTTGCTGCATTTGAAGATTTTTCTCTTTAAATCTGATTAACACTTCATTTTAATATGCTTTGGGTGGTTTCCTTTTTTTTTTTTTCTGCTTGGGATGCATTAAGATTCTTTCATTTGTATGTAGCTCTTTTTTTTATTTGAAAACATTTTGGATATTTCTTCTTTGGTATTTTTTTTTAATGTCACCTCTGCTTCTCCCCTTCTTGGACAACAATCACATGAACATATGACATCCTTATTTTGTCTTACAAATCTCTTCATTTGCTTTTCAGTCTCTCTTCATGCTGTGCTTCATTTTGGTTAATAACGATAGCTATGTTTTCAAATTTACTGATGTATCTACTGACAGTGTAGAATCTGCTCTTAATCATGTCCAATGTATATATCATTTCAGATAGTATGTTTTTCACCTTTAGGAATTATTTTTGCTTCTTTGGTGTGTTTTCCCATTCTTGCCCCATCAAGTTGATATTTCCATCTACATTCATAATAGTTTGAAATATACTTGGAATGATTGTCTTAACTTCTTTTCTGTCAATTCTATCATCTCTATTATTTCTGGGTTTGTTTTTATTAACTTATTTTACTCCTTTTGATGCATCGTATTTTTATAAGCATTTATTTTATTACAGAAGTTGTAGCTTTACAGAAAAATCATCCATAAAATACAGATTTCATGTATACCACCCCATTGTTAGCATCTTGCATTAGTGTGGTACATTTGTTAAAATTAATGAAAGAACATTTTTATAATTGTACTGTTAATTCTAGTCCATCATTTACAATAGGGTTTGCTATTGGTGTTTGCCTCATATTTTCCTCCTTCTTTGTATCATGCTAATGTAATATTTTAGAGTTTTTATTTTTGCCTTAAGGACATTTGCATTTTTAATCCTTAGAAATAGTTTTAGATTTAAAGAAAACTTATGAAGATATTACTGAGACTTCCTATACTTTTCTTCTCACCCCTAATGGCATTCTTCCATGATACATTTGACAAAATGAAGAAATTAGCCTTGACACAATATTATTAACTAAACTGCATACTTTATTAAAAATTCACCAGTTATTCCATTATGTTCATTTGCTGCATCAGGATCCAATCCAGGACAGCTGAAAGCAATGACACAAACAGATATTTGCACACTGATGTTGCACAGGAGCATTATTCACATTTGCCAAAAGATGGAAACAAAGCAAATGCCCATCAACAAAATGTGGTATATACATACGATGTAATTTTATGCGGCAGTAAGACAAATGATGTCCTGAAGCACATGACAAGATGGATGAGCCTTGAGGACATAATACTGAGTGAAATTAGCCAGACACAAAAGGATAGATACTGAATGATTCTACTTTTATGGCCAGCGTAAAGGTATAATCAGAGGCTTGTAATACAGAATACAGGGGACTAAGAGATACATAGAAGCTAGAGATGGGTAAACTGTTAGCTAATGAGGTTGAACTCCAATGTAAGGGAATAGATAGGAGTGAAGGTGGTTCTCTAGTGCGTCTATAAGTAATATTACCATACTGAAGATGAACAAGATTGAAAGGGGTTGTATAGACCCACGTGTCCCACTGACTAAAATTAGAAATATGAATTAGTTCTCACAAGAATTACTTCAAAGAATGATTCTTGTATAAAGAGTGTTTAAGTCCAGGGTACAGAAGGAAAACTGATATTGCATGCTATGAGCTGTGTTAAAAAGGAAACCATCAGCACTACCACAGCAATAGTAGAGGTAAATACTGGGGCGAGGGAACAGAGTTAAGAGGAGGTTTAGATTTCCTATTTGGTGAGGGTGTGTTTATTGGTTTTCTTTCTCTTAGAAACAACAAAATTATCTAAAATTGAGAATGTTGTTGGACTGGGTACTTTGGGCACTCTACATCATGCCTGATGAATGCAGGTGGCTGAAGGATGCACTGATGGAGAAGTAGATTGGCGAATAATGGTATATACATATGATCAAATATTGTGCTGCTACAAAAAAGAAACAAAGTCATGAGGCATGCAATGATGTGAATGAACAAGTGGGACATTTGGTGAGACAAAATAAGCCAGAAATAAAAGAACAAGAATGGTATGGTCACCTTTAAAAAAGTGCTTATGAGAAAACAGGGGCCTAGATTGTAAGCTTTTAGAGCAGACACATTAAGTCCAGAGTGGTGATTATTATTTCTGGATTTTGAGAGGCTGTTTTTTATATATAACCTGACATTGAGAGATAAGAATGAAGCCGAACAGGTTGGGGTTACAGTAATTCAGAACATAGGGGTAAGGAAGACAATGTCTAGATTTTATTTTATTTATTTATTTTTTCCCATGGGCAGTCACTGGGAATTGAACCCAGTATCTATATTTTAGAACCACACATACTCTTTGAGACCAATGGAAGAAAGGTTTGTTTGGTCTGGAACTGACATTTTCTGTAGTGCATAGTCGAATTCAACCTATCTGTATAGCTCATTTGAACAACTGAAACACAGGGAGCCCAGAATAAGAAAGAGGTCCTTTGATCCTGTATAGATTATTGTAATGCCTGGATACATCCTAGAGTATATCAAGCAAATAATCAAAAAGTCCCTGAGGGATGGGAGAAAGACTATGGAACTATTGAACCTTACCACCAGGGAATCCCCTGATACTGTGTCAAACTTTAGAGACATCTGATACTGTGTCAAACTTTAGGAACACCCAAATCAATAGGCCATGCCCTTGATCATGAAGCTTATTCTTGTGAAGCTTATGTAGGTAGTGGAGAAACTTAGACTATCTATAGGTATGCCTAAGAGTTACTTCTTGAGGACCTCTTTTGTTGCTCAGATGTGGCCTCAGTCTCTCTAAACCCAACTCTGCAGGTGAAATCATTGCCTTCCCCCTACATGGGATATGATATCAGGTTGAAACTCTCCTGGCGACATGGGAGATGACTCCCAGGGATGAATTCAGACCTGGCACCTTGGGATCAACAATTCCGTCCTGACTGAAAAGGGGACAAGAAGTGTAATTAATAAAGTATGAGTGGTAAAGAGAGTTCAAATAGAGTTGAGAGGCTACTTTGGAGGTTGCTTTTATGCAAACTTCAGTTAGACCTTGCTACCTATCATAACCTGCCAAACCCTAACCGGGAACATTCCAACCAATCCTAAAGAACACCTAGGGCAATATATAAGATTTCACAAGGGTTCCAGGCACTAGAGTAACTTTCCCGAAACTGACAACCTCCAGATGGGTCCCTGGTCCAGATAAGTCCTGAAACGTAGCCTAGCTTCTCCAGAAAATCAGATAGTTCCAACTATCCCATATTAGTGACAGACTCTTCCAATAAAAAAAAATTTAGAATTGCCATAGCCCAAAGAGAGGGATGGAAAGATCAAAGGTGATGGTGGAGTTATACAGAGAAGATAGGATTTAACAAATGAATACGAATGTTGTATCAGCAAATTGGTATCTCTTTTAGTCTCCAGTATCTTAGAGCAGCTAGAAGTAAAAACCTAAAATTGTGAAATTGTAACCCATGTCAAATTCTGAAATATATTCTATGACTAATTGTGGTGCTGTGATTTGAATTTATAGCTTCTTTGTACATTTTTTTTTTCACGAAAAAAGAAGGAAAAAAAGTCGATTGCGATGATGAGAAAGTGCTTAAGCCCTCTAGCCTCCTATATTCTGGAGCAGCTTGAAGGAAAAATCTGAGAGGATTGTATGGTACCCATGACAAACTCTGGGATCTGTCCTGTAACTATTTGCTGAAGAGTGCTTTGAAAACTATTGTTTTTTTATTTCTTTGCTTTGTATATATGTTATACTATACAATAAAAGAAGTTTGGAAAAAAAAAAAGGACACCGTAAAATCGGCAAAAGTAAAAGGCACGTGAGGCAATGTCCAGAGGGTACCAGGTACAGTTTTTAAGGTGTTCCCTCTGTGTGGAGTCAAATGAAATGTTTGTAATAATTTCCCCAGTAATGGCATGTGATTAATAATGTGAAATTTTGCCAGCCAAGGAAGCCCACTTGAGTTTGGGGTGTTCAGGGTTTTAAGTGAATGTTAGTTGCATGGGCTACAGCATCTGATAACTGACCTGGGTAGCATAAGACCCAGCTTACTATAGCAAAACCTGGTATTCCTTATATGTGTGTAAGCGTAAACTGTCAGAAAAACTGCATTGATTTGTTCAAGCTCCAGGGATGCAAAAGTGCTCTTATGAAAGAGAACATCCCAAGAACGCATTTCCCAGATGCTGGCCAAGGGCCAGTCCTCCAGACAGGTTATTCTTGGAAATGTGCAGGCAATGTGAAGCCCTGTCCTTGTGAGGTAACACGTTCCTGTTCCTTAGGCTACATGAAAAGATGGTTAAAAAGAACACTGCACTGTGATGTGAAAGAATGGATGAGCAATAAATAATTAAATAGAATGGGGCAGAAGGGACTAAACTCCTTTATTAGAAGAATTCCAAATACATACTCCCTCCCCATGAGGTGGAACTTGATCTTTTCCCCTTAATTGTGGGTTGATTTTTGTGACTCGCTTGCAAAGAATAGAGCACGGACAGTGAATAATAGTGACTTTGCAGTGGAGAAACCTGGCAGACACCACACCTAATGCTGTAGCCCACGCAACTAACATTCACTTAAAACCCTGGACACCCCAAACTCAAGTGGGCTTCCTTGGCTGGCAAAATTTCACATTATTAGTCACATGCCATTACTGGGGAAATTATTACAAACATTTCATTTGACTCCACACAGAGGGAACACCTTAAAAACTGTACCTGGTACCCTCTGGACATTGCCCCATGTACCTTTTACTTTTGCCAATTTTACAGTGTCTTTTTTTCCCCCCAACTTCTTTTATTGTATAGTATAACATATATACAAAGCAAAGTATACCATAACCCAGGGGATGCCGTTCATCCATAATATGATGCCTATGAGAAGGGTATTTCCTCTCTCTCGTGTCCTTTCCCCAAACCCATAGCCCTATCTAATCATGAATATACAGTAGATAATTCCAAGTTGAGTCATTCTACAGAAAGCCAGACCAGTTCTCTTTAAAACTGCAAAGTCATGAAAAACAAATGAAAACTGAGAAACTTTCACAGACTGGAGGATCCTGAAGAGAGTGGGTGAGGAAATGCTGCAGTGTTCTGGATTGGATTCTGGCAAGGAAAAGGACACTAATGGAGAACCTGGTAAATCTGAATAGGTCTGTTGTTTTGCCAATAGTATTGTTAATTTCTCAGGGTCCACAAATATACCATTAAAGGGATTCTGTTTTTACTATCTCGTCAACTTGTCTATAAATCTAAAATTATTCAAAATTAAAAAATTCAGTAATGACAGTGAAGAGAGAAAACTGGTTTTGAAAGGACTTTGGAAAAACTTTCATTTAGAAATTATATTTAAAGGAAAAACTGCAATCAGGTCTCCAAATATTCACTGCATCGATATCATTTTTACCATAAAGCTGTCATCCTGTGTAATTCCAACTGATGTCTGCATCTTACCTTTTCATAGTGTTTATGGTATTTTATTTTATTTTTGGACACCTGCTTTATTTAAAAGTAGTCAAATTTATCATTTTCCTTCCTATTTTTTGTACCTTTGTTTCTTAAGTCCTAAAATGTTCTCCCCTACGTGCTTATAGAAATTTAAAAGTTTTGGTTTTTATTCTCAGATCTTTAATATTTCTGGGAATGATTTTCTGTATTTCCAGAGATATCTTGCTGATGTGAAATATCCTCCCTGCCCTAACACAAGTGGATCTTGGCTCAGCCAATCATTTAGAGAGGGTTCAGGGCATCTCAGCTCAAGTCCCTTGGGTGTATCTCTTCTTCTGTGCCCAGGGCTCTTGCTTAGGAAGAGTGAGAAGATGAAAGGAACTTTGGAATGAGAGACATCAGGGTCGGGCATACAGCTGCTGGATAAATGATAGATTGCAAGGGGACTGATGACTGAGAGGAGTAAAGGGATTTGTCACATGATGAGATTTGTCAGCCAGGGATTTATTTTTGTAAATGCTATCAATACATACACTACACCCAGAAAGTAAACAAATACTAAGAGTACAATTCAATGAATGTTTATAAAACTAACCCAGTTATGTCAACATTTCCCAGATAAGAAACAGAATGTTAGAACCCTATGGTAGCATTGGAGGCTCATCAGTTAGAGGAATTGTTGCTAGAGGTTTGGAAGAAATCATTGAAGCGTGGTGATGCAACTGGACATTGACCCATTCACAGTGACCAGTCTCTGAGGGTGCACACATGAAGTTTGTGGACAGCTCTCCTTCCCATGTGTCATAGATACAGTCTCTTTGCTTCCATATACACTCCATGGGATCAGGTTGAGG
Organism: Tamandua tetradactyla; assembly: GCF_023851605.1. NCBI lineage: Eukaryota > Metazoa > Chordata > Mammalia > Pilosa > Myrmecophagidae > Tamandua > Tamandua tetradactyla. Next base: position 71,915,706 of record NC_135342.1, on the reverse strand, counting down.
GCAGGAGTGCCAGCAGAGGAGGCAGGGTTGAATCTAGAGGTGGATAGTGGATGCTAGGCTTGTTGGCACCCCCTTCCCACCTGTTGTCCACTCACCCTGTTCTAGGAGAACACACAGAACAGTGGTCTTTATAGGCAGAAGCTAAAGGGAACAGTGAGGCATACAGGAAACAAGAAGAGGGGTCAAGAAACAGGGAGGAGGACTGGGAAATAGGAGCATGAGAGGGAGTAGGGGTCAGGCAGAGGGCAGAGAAAACAGGAAGGAGGATGTGAGAACAGGGAGAAGAAGCCTGGGAAACTGAGGTGACCACTCACCTGACAGTCACATCCTCTTCTGTAGGCTAACTCGAAACCTAATCTCTGTTGTCTGGTGAGCTTGTACCAGAAATACACCAGATGGCATCTTGTGAACTGTAGTGACCTCTTCCTCAGATAGCCTGCAGTGATAGGAGACCAGGCTGTGAAGGCCACCACAGCGTGCTGGATGCCCCCTGGCAAGGACTTGTGTGGCTCATAGGTATCAGCACCAGAGGGTCTGGAAATCCTGGGGGCAGCACAGAATCACCCATGATTGGTTGGTCCAGCGTTTCTGAGGAGCAGTGTTCTGGACCATGAGGAAGGGCCTTGGTTCCTTAGTGGTGCTGAGTTTTGCAGACATAGAGTGGTCCTTTCAGGGGCAGGTAGCTCAGGGGAGGGGCTGTGTGTGGCCAGGGGTGCTCACCTGCAATGAGTAATTGTGATTGTTGAGAAGTCCTCAGCTGATAACCACAGTCATGCCAACTTAGGGGTGTGTAGATTTCATGGATGTCTGTGATCCCCTTTGGAATCTTGAATATCTTTGATGGAAAGGGAAAAGGGGCTAGGGTTTTTGGTTTTCACAGAAGCTGTTCAACTGAAGAGATACTCTAATTCCCTCAGCCAGAGCGGGTTGGAGAGACTTGTTTTTTTTCTTTTTTAGGGTGGGGAGAGCGGGAAGAGTGGGGAGCAGGTAGGAAAGAAAAGGGTTTTGAGTTTACCTTAGTGATGTTGACTTTGAAACCTCGCTTTTTGGTGGTGTTTTCTCCTGGGCCCAGTATATCAGCTATTATGACTGAGAGGAGGGAAAAATGGGTCAGGATCCCCATGGGTTCATGGATTTAAGATTCTTCCACTCCAAATCTCCTGGAAATGGTGTATATATCTCCAGACTTCCCCCACGTCTGTATTTTTCTGAACCTTATGGGGACTTCTCCAGGGTCACCTGAGACTCACCAAAGTCAGACATGCAGTATATAGTCTGGGGGTGCAGAATTTTACAGTCACAGCCATGACAAGGTGTTGGTAGGACCGGGAGCAAAATGAAGGCCAGCAAGAATGAAGGAGCCATGCTGTACGGTGGAGGACATGGGGAATAAATTGAGGCATGAACCTTCTCCAGACCAGCTCCTCCCACCTACTTTAGACAGAAGAAGGGTGCATGTGGAGGATCTTTTACCAATCTTAATGTCCAGGGATGTGGGGAGAAGGGTTGGGGTGATCCAGCTTCCGTGGGCTTGTAGTCAGGATGTGCCACATCTGTGCCTAACATTTAGTGCCTTACCTCTCTGTCGGGCTGAGCAGGTGAGAGCATCTGCTGAGCACCCAGCCCCACGTGGCCACACTGTCGTCTGCATTTCTGTTTTAACCCTGGGGCGTATCCATGATGGAGGTGCGATCTGATTGCTAGGCATACTAATCACTTGGTATTGTCCTTTTCTTATCTGCATTTCCTTTTCATCCTTCAAGTGTATCCATCAGGAAGTTATAGTCGTATTGGGTGTACTTGTCATTTAGAATAGTTTGTCTCTTGTGGTTACACAAAGAACCACCAACTCCACCCACTCTGTCTTTCTCTCTCTCTTTTTTTAAAAAATATTATTTAGAGTTTTTATACAATTTAGATTTCCATTAGGATTTTGGAAAAAAAATCTTCGTCAACTCCACATCTACAAAGCAAGGATTATTCAGAAGTCCAACTTCTATTCTTACCCCACACCTCTATTCTCCCCCATCCCATAGGCTTCTATTAATGATATTTGCTAAAATTGTTATCTTCTGATTGCTCTTTTAATTTTAAACATCTACACATACGAACATACACACATGCCTCCTTATTTTGGGTAAAACTGTAGCATGCTGTATACGAATTTATTCACCTCATTTTTTCTATTTTACAATATATCCTAAGATGACAGTATAGTAGTATATATCCCCTACACTTACCCAATTCTATGAAATCCATGTTGTTGATGTGCCTTAAAATTTCCAACCAGTCTCTAATTATTTGTCCTTTGAATAGTTTTCTCACATTTGCTTATAACAAATGTACTGAAATGAATAAACTTATGAATACATATTTCCTTGTTTTAAAATATATCTTTAAAAGTGATTCTTAGAAACAGGTTTGGGTTAAGAGCCATTAGCATCTTTTTCTGTGTCTTTGTATTTATATTCATGTACTGTGCCCTTTTCAAAAGATTAATGGTCTTTTTCTCTATTTCTAGAAACTATATAATAATTTGTATTAACTCTTTATGGTGTAGTTGCAAATATTTTCTCTATTAAATTTTACTTTTCTTGAATTTTCAAAAAATTATTATTTAGTATGGTCAGTTTAACAATGTTTTGACTTATTGCATCTAAAATTTGAGTCGTGGTTAATAAAGATTCTCCCCACTAAACAGGTATTTGAGGATTTTACCAGTGTTTTCTGCCAGCCTTTGATTTTACTTTTTTGTATTTAGATCTCTGACCCATTTAAAATTTATCTTGGGATTACTGTGAGGAATGGATTCAATTTTATCTTTTTCCCTTTGGGTGTCCAATTAATTCAACATCACTTATTACAAAGATAACTTTTCCACACATAAGTGTGATGTCACTTTCATCATATATTAAATTTCCTCATACATTGGGGTCTATATCATGATTTTCTATTTTCTTCAGTCTGTCTGTGTGTCCATTCCTGCACTGGTACCACGTGTCAGGAATATATATTTTAGTGGGTGGAAAATCTTAGTCCCCTCCTACGTCTTCTTTTTAAGTTTTTTCTCTGGCCATTCCTGCATATTGATTATTTCAAAATGTGCTTCTTAATCAACTTGACAATCTAGTTGCAGAGTTTTTTTCAAGGGTGGGGTGGAGCGTGGGAGAGAAGAGATTGTTATGTTCCTGTTGATGCTGTAAAATAATCCAAATATGTTAAAAGAAACCAAATTTATTATCTTACAATTTGAGAGTAAAGGTCCAACATGGGTCTTATCAAGCTAAAATTGATGCATCAGCAGGGCTGCATTCCTTTCTGGATGGTGTAGAGAAGAATCCGTTTTCTTGCCTTTTTTGGCTTCTAGAGATTTCCTGCATTTCTTGGCTCATTCTCCCTTCTATCTTCAAATCCAGCAACAGGCTAGTTGAGTAGGGCTCACATTACAATATCTGACACTGACTTTTATGTCTTCCACTTCTATATTTAAAGACTTTGAATTTCTTTTTTGGATTCTTCATTGCTATAATATAAAAATGTAATTTATTTTTTTAAAAAAAAAACGTTCATTGTAGTAACATTTATCCAACTCAAAATTTCCCATTTTAACCATTTTTCAATATACAATTCAGTAGTATTAATTACACTGACAACATTGTACTACCATCACCAATATCCATTACTCCAACTTTTTCATCACATCACAGAGAAACTCTGCAACCATTAAGGGATAACTCTCTTCATTGATGTTGCAATATTTTACAATGTAACTAGCAATATGTAAGGGTTCCTAATCTCTGCATCTTTGCCAATACTTATTATTATTTTAAATAATAACAATCTTTAGTGGGTATGAAGTGGTATCTCACTGTGGTTTTAACTTGTATTTCCCTAATGACCCATGGTGGTTCCATCTTTTCATATGCTTCTCTACATCTTCTTTGGAGAAATGTCTGTTCAATTCCTTTGCCCATTTTAAAATTAGGTTATTTTTCTTTTTGTTGTAGAATTGCAGTTGTTTTATATATTCTGGGTATTGAGTCCTTATCAGATGTAGTGTTAGCAATTATTTCCTCCCATTCTGTAGGTAGTCTTTTCTCTTTCTTATAGTATCCTTTGATGCAGAAAAGTTTTTCATTTTGATAAAGTCCATTTAATTTATATTTTTCTTTTGTTGCCCATGTTTTTGGTGTAATATCTAAGAAATCACTACCAAATTCAAGGTTGTGAAGGTTCCCCCTATGCTTCCTTCTGGGAGTTTTGTGATTTTATTTATTGTGTTTAGGTCCCTGATCCATTTAGAGCTAATTTTTATATATGGTGTGAGGTAGATTGTAACTTCCCCACTCAATGTACTTGACATCCTTCTAAAGACTCAGTTGACCACAGTGGGATCAGCAATTCCATCCTGACTAAAAGGGGGAAAAGCCGTGTAATTAATAAAGTATCAGTGGCAAAGAGAGTTCAAATAGAGTTGAGAGGCTACTCTGGAGGTTGCTTTTATGCAAGCTTCAGGTAGACTTCACTACCTATCATAACCTGCCAACCCCCAACCAGGACCATTCCAGCCAATCGTAAAGAACACCTAGGGCAATATATAAGATTACACAAGGGTTCCATGCACTAGAGTAACTTTCCAGAAACCTACAACCTCCAGATGGATCCCTGGTTCAGATAAGTCCTGAAACCTAGCCCAGCCTCTCCAGAGCATCAGATAGTTCCATCTCCCTACCCCATGTTAATGACAGACCCTTCCAATATAAAAAATTTAGAATTGCCATAGCCCACACGCCCCTAAAAAGAGGTATGGAAAGATCAAAGATGATGATGGAGTTATGCAGAGAAGCTAGGATTTAACAAATTAATATGAATGCATTAAATTGATATCTCTTTTAGTCTCCAGTATCTTAGAGCAGCTAGAATAAAAAACCTAACATTGTGAAATTGTAACCCATGTGAGAGTCTGGAATATATTCTACAACTAATTGTGGTGCTGTGCTTTGAAATTTATAGCTTTTTTGTTTGTTATTTTTCACAAAAAACAGAAGGAAAAAATTTTGATTGTGATGACAAATTATTTAAGCCCTCTAGCCTCCTATATTCTGGAGCAGCTAGAAGGAAAAACCTGAGAGAATTGTATGGTAGCCCATGACAAACTCTGGGATCTGTCTTGTAACCTCTTGTGGAAGAGTGCTTTGAAAACTATTGCTTTTTTCTTTGTTGTATATATATATGTTATACTATACGATGAAAGAATTAAAAAAAAATCAGTTGGATCGCTTCTCGGCCTTTTGGCTAAGATCAAGTGTAGTCTTATCAGTTTAATATCTGATACGTCCTCTATCAGAGGACAATATATTAAATGGATTTTTGGAATTGGGAGATGGAATAGGAGCTTGCTCTGTCTACTCCGTGCATTGACCTGGTATTGTAGTACTTCCAGGAATGGTGCACCCTCCCCCTCGGGGGAATAATAAACATATATAAAAAAATATCAGTTGGCCATAGATGTGTAGATTTATTTCTAAACTCTCAATTCTATTCCAGTGGTCCATATGTCTATTTTTATCCCAGTGCCATACTATTTTGATTACTGTGGATTTGTAGTAGCCTTTGAATTTGGAAAGTGTGAGAACTCGAATTTTGTTCTTCCCTTGCAATATTGATTTGGTGTTTGAGGCCCCTTATGATTATTTATGAATTTGAGGATTGGAATTTCCATTTCTGAAAAATGAACTGCTAGGATTTTGATAGGTATTGCACTGAATCTGTATATCACTTTGGGTAGTACTGACTTCTTAATAATTCTAAGTCCTCTTACTCATGAGTATGGGATGTCCATTTGTTAAGGTTTGCTTTAATTTATTTCAGCAGTTTTATAATTTTTAGTGTATAAGTCCTTCACCTCCTTTGTAAAATTCATTACTCAGTGTTTTATTCCAAAGGGATTGTTGTGAATGGAATTTTTTAAAATGCCCATTTCAGAATATTTTTTGTTGCTGTATAGAAACACACTGATTTTTGTGTGTTTACCATGTAGCCTGAAACTTTATTGAATTTGTTTATTCAGGTAGTTTTCTTGTGGATTCTTTAGGACTTTCTATATAAAGGGTCATGTTGTGTAAGTAGAAATGATTTTACTACCTCCTTTTCAATTTGGATGCTTTTAATTTTTTTCATTGCCTAATTGCTCTGGCAAGGACTTCCCTTTCTTTATTGAATAATGGTGTGTTGAACAGTGGTGAAAGTGGGAATCCTAGTCTTGCTTCTGACGTCAGGGGAGGGTTTTATTCTGTCACTATTGAGTATATTGCTAGGTGTAGGTTTTTCATTCATCTTCTATTATGTAGAAACTTATATTCAGTTCCATTTCCTGAATGCTTTTATTATTAAAGGGTATTGGATTTTGTCAAATGTCTTTTCTGCATCAATTGAAATGATTATGTGTGTTTTTTTCCCCTTCGTTTTTTAATTACTTTCCTTATGTTGGACTACCCTTTCATTCCTGGGATAAATACCACTTGGTCATGGTGTATAATTCTTTTAATAAGATGTAGGATTTGATTTGCTAGTATTTTATGGAGGATTCTTGCATCTATATCCATAAAAGGAATTGTAGTTTTCTTTCCTTCTTTTTTTCAAATGTCTTTATCTGACTTTGGTGTGGGGGTAATGTTGGTCTCACAGTATGATTTAGGAAGAGTGCCCTCCTCTTCAAACTTTTGGAGGCTTTTGAAAGTCATTGGTGTTGATTCTTTGAATATTTATTAGAATTTACCAGTAAAGTGATCTGGTTCTGGACTTTTTTTGTTGTCATAGGGAGGTCTTTGATTACTGATTCAATCTCTTGTTATATGTCTGTTGGGATCTTTTATTTCTACTTGAGTCAGTATAAATAAGTTCTGTAGGATTCTAGGAATTTATATATTTCCTTTAGAGTCTCTAAATTGTTGGCAGAGAATTTTTCACATTACTCTTTTTCAACATTTTTTATTGTGAAATATAACATATACAAAAAAGTTATAAATTTCAAAGTACATTGCAACAATTATAGAACAGATTTCAGAGTTTGATATGGGTTATAGTTCCACAATTTTAGGTTTTTTCTTCTAACTGCTCCAAGACACTGGAGACTAAAAGAAATAGCAATATAATGATTCAGCAGTCATATTCATTTGTTAAATCCTATCATCTCTATTATAACTCCTCCTTCTTCTTTGATTCTTCTTCCACTTTTTAGGGATATTTGGCCTATGCCCATTCTAACTTTTTCATGTTGGAAAGGGCTGTCGATAATATGGGATAGGGGGATGGAACTAGTTGATGTTTTTGGAGAGGCTGGCCCTTTCTGGGTTTCAGGACTTATCTGGCCTAGGAACCCATCTGGAGGTTGTAGGTTTCTGGAAAGTAATCATACTGCGCAAAACTTTAGTAGAATCTCAGATAAAGCCCTAGGTGTTCTTCAGGGTTGACAGGAATGGATTTTGGTTTATGTATTAGCTAGGGTTCTCTAGAGAAACAGAATCAGCAGGAGATATCCATAGATATAAAATTTATAAAACGTCTCACATAGCCATGGGAATGTAGAGTCTAAGGTCTGGAGGGCAGGTCACAAGCAACTCCAATGAAAGTCCTCGAATTCTCAGGAGAGGCTGGATGGACGACCATGGCAATGGAAGAGTCCAAAATCCACAGAGGAGGCTGTGAAGCTGGTGACTCTCTGATGAAGGGTCTGGATGAACTCCACAGGAGAGGCTCACTGGCTGAAGCAGTAAGAGTGACTGTCTCTTCTGAATCCTCCTTAAAAGCCTTCCTGGGTGATTAGATTAAGAATCACTCATTGCAGAAGACACTCTCCTTAGCTCATTGCAGAAGACACTCTCCTTAGCTGATTGCAAGTGCAATCAGCTGTGGATGCAGCCAAAGTGATCATGATTTAAGTCCATGAAATGTCCTCATAGCAACAAATAGGTCTGTGCTTGCCCAACCAGACAATCGGGCACCACCACCTGGCCAAGTTGACACGTGACCCTGACTATGACAGTTGGGTTTTGGGAAATCATGCTATATAGCATTATCTAGCTGAAGCTTGCATAAGAGTAGCCTCCAGAATAGCCTCTCAACTGTATTTGAACTCTCTTAGCCACAGATACATTATTTTGTTACATTTCTTTCTCCCTTTTGGTCAGGACGGCCTTGTTGATCCCATGGTGCCAGGGTCAGGCTCATCCCTAGGATTCATTACCCACATTGCCATGGAGACTTTCATCCCTGGATGTCATGTCCCGTATAGGGGGAAGGGTAATGCTTTTATTTGCAGAGTTGGCCTTAGAAAAAGGCCACATCTGAGCAACCAAACACTATTGTCTTAAAATCTTTTAATTTCTGCAAGATCAGTGGTAATGTCCCACCTTTCATTTTTGATTTTTTTTTTTTTGGCCAGTTTTTCTAAAGACTTGCCAATTAAAAAAATCTTTTCAAAAAACCAACTTTTGGTTTCATTGTTTCTCTATTTTTCTATTATCTATTTCATTTATCTTCACTTTAATCTTTATTATTTCTTCTCTTCTACTAACTTTAGGATTGGTTTTCTCCTTTTTTTCCCCCACATGGGCAGGTACCAGGAAACAAATTTTTGATAGTCTTCTTTTAAATATAGGTATTTAGCTTTAAATTTCCCTCTGAGCACTGCTTTCATTGAATCCCATAGGTTTTGGTATGCTGTGCTTTTGTTTTCATTCATCTGAAGATATTTCCTGATTTCCCTAGGGATTTCTTCTTTGACCCATTAATTATTTAGCGGTGTGTTGTTTAATTTCCATATATTTGTGAATTAGCCAGCTTTCTTTCTGTTATTGGTTTCTAGATTCATTCCATTGTGGTCAGAGAAGATGCTTTGTATACTTTCAATCTTTTAAAATTTATTAAGACTTGTTCTGTGATCTAACAGGTGTTCTATGCTAGAGAATGCTCCATGCACATTCGATAAGATTGTGTATTCTGCTGTTGTTGGATGTAGTGCTTTGTATGTCCCTGAGGTCTATTTCACTTATAGTATTGTTCAAGTTTGTCTGTTTTACTATTGATCTTCTGTCTAAATGTCTTCACCATTATTGATAATGGTGTATTGAGGTCTCTTGACTATTACTGGAGAACTATTTTGCCCTTCATTTTCATCAGTTTGCTTCATAGACTTTGGGGTTCTGTGATTAGATGCATATATGTTTGTAATTGTATATTCTTGGAAGATTGACAAATATAGTGGGACACATAAGAGGTGCTAAATAGCCTTTAGGTTTCAGAAGGGCATGGAGGAATTTATCCTAAGCTTGACATTTAGAGAATTTAAAGGAACAATCCCTCCATTGCTAAGTTACCTGTCTACAAAATAAAAAGCTAAGTGAACAAAAGCTTTAAGATCCTGTTTCTTTTTTTCATATTGTGAAAGACATGAAAAGAAAATCAAAGACATGAGGTGAGAAGTTTTTGTGAGTCAAAATCTAATAAGGACTGTGATAAGTCAGAGCAAGCCTAAATACGTACTAAGAATAATTAACATTCAATACTAGGAAATAAAGCAAAAGATAATATATAATTTAAAAGGTCTCGTATGAGGATTAGTCATTAGTCATTAGTTGTTTGATGTTACTCTTTATTATTTGGTGATTTTTGTATGCTAAATTGTAGATTTTTGTCAAATCAAAACATATCCCCAAAGGTTGAAGTTTATGGATAATCACCATATCTCAGAACAAGGAGATATAAAATTATAAGGAACTTTCACTTTTCATTCTATACATTTGTATCATTTAAAATAATTGAAAATGAGCATATATCAATTTTACAGTAAAACAATAAAAAGATTCTTTCATTTTAAAATGTCACTTTCATATTACCTATTTATAATATTAATTTCTACTGTAGCCCTTCACAGTTATCCTAGGTAATTTGGAATCTTCTATATTTCTTAAATGTTTTCTGCTTTTGGATGAATTCTTAACATCCGATAATTATAATAATAAATACTGCAGCAATAACAACAACTATAGTTCAGTGAACCAATAGTATGTACCAAGCATGGGGAACATCTGAAATATAATTCTCATTTAATCCTCAGAACTCCCTTTTGGAATGGATATAATGGTCTTATTTTAGAGGTAAGGTAAACAGAATCTTCGAAAGGTTAAGTTATTTAGTCAAGTCAAACTGGAATTTGCAGCTCAGTTTTCATGAAACTTGTCCCCTTTGCCACACTAAATCTTTCCTACCATAAAGCGTTCAGATTGAAATGAAAACGCACGAGCAATTTTCCAGAATGCAAGGCCACATTTTTCATTGTTCATTTGGGTAAATCTAATCTGTTCTTCAAAAACCCAGGAAGTGTAAATCACACGATGATGAGGCTGACTGAGGACCGGGACCCCTCTGTCTTCACAGGTCTCTGGCTTCCAGACCGCTGCCTTGTGGAAGTGAGGCAGCCAGGGAACAGCACCTTTCTACAGAGAATCAGAAAAAACAGACAGAGCACAAAATAATTTCCAAGTCACCTGTGCCAGTTAACTACAATTTGAATGGGTTTTCTCATGTTTTAAAGTGCTTTCTTTCAGACTTCTAAGAAATTTATAAAACCAGCTATTAGAATTATATTGCCTGCAGATATAAACAGTTACGATAGGGGAGTAACTGCCTACACTCAGAGAGCCTTTTAAGAAGAGACGGATAACAGTTTATATATCTCAGAGAGAGGGAAAAGGGTTTTTTTGATCATTTTCATGCAAATCCTCAATAGATTACAGACGGTTGTGTTAAGTGGTGCCATATTTTCTGTTTTTAAAAAAATGCGTATGGAACAACTAGCTTAGATGTAATGTGTTCCTTTTGAAGATATTCATTTTCTTAAATTTGAAACAATTATGGGTGTTAGACTTTTCCTCTCTAAATAGAAATTTTCTTTGTAACTTTGTTTCCTCTAGAAAATTCCTTTGGAGGTAAAATAAAGAAAACAAAACAGCGCAATGAGCTTTTCAGGATAATTAGATTTGTTTATCAGAATGACTTAAAGTCCCCTCTCCTTTCTTTCCATCTTGAATGTAATCATCAGAAAGAAGCACAAAATATCAACAGCAGCTGCCTCATTTCCTGTGTCTTGGATTTCAACAGAGATGCTCTATAAAGAGTTTCCCAGCTCATCTGATGGGAGGTAGAAAGTTGCAGTGAAGAGTCCTCTTTTCATGTAATTATCCATGACCTATTTCTCCAAGCACAACCCCTTCCCTCTGGCCCTCTGGCCCTCTGACCACTGTCATGGTTCTTTGATGGACACGCAGCGTTATTGATTAGCTTCATTTGCTTTTATGGCAGGCTCCAGACCTTTCCCTGATTATGTGGAACAATTATAATTCTGCACAGTACAGTGCTACTCACCAGTCAGGGGCAAGTGGGAAGGGGAAGGTGCATGTTTGCTCAAACCTTTCCCCCAGCCTAGAATGCATCCCTCCACTTCTCCCACCTAAAATATTCAAGATATACCTTCAGTGTTATCTCCCCTGTTGACAGCACTTATTCTTGCCAGCAAGTATCTCAGAACTTTTCTGAAATTTTAATGAACTGGCATTTAACTTTTCTCTGATTATTTTGGATACCTTAAGTTTTCATTTCTATGCCTTCATTAATTGAACACATTTCTTGGGAAGCCCCCTAGCGGACAGGCTGAAAATGAAGAATCCACAGTCCATGCCCTCTGGGAGCTGCCAGGTTCCTGGTGGTGCAGAGAGGTCAACAGCTTTTGCAAATCAGTGTGTTCAATTTTACTCAAATTCAAACTGTTCCAAACTGAACCTCAGCTTCTTCCCCAAATCTTGTTTTTCTCTTCATTAATGGCACCAACAGTAAGACTAACAGTGGCTCAAGTCAGATACTTTGACCCTGCCTTCTTCCCCACCCCTGGGTCAAGACAAGACCTGCCCTGAACTTGTGCCTTCCTGCAGATGCAATTTTTTTTTTCCCATCTCAGAGAGGTTCTTTGTAGCAATCCTTGGAAGATATAAGCTGAAGAAGATGCCTGAGAGCTAGTGAGGTTCACAGGAAAGGCCTAGGGTGGGATAAGAAAGAAGAGAGACTTTAAAGACCCTACTAAAGATCAAGTCAGGATTCTCAGAACCTTGATGAGCACTGCAGGGCCTTTGCCAAACTATCCTGTCTTGAATTTGATGAAACTGGAAAAGAACAGTATCTGAGCAGCAGTAGGAAATACAGAGAAAATTATCTTGGGGTCTACATGAGTTATGGATTTCATTATTGTTTTTTACTTCAAAAGGCATAAAATACAGTTTAAACTGCCTTTAACCAGTAATATAACTTTATTGGCTAATAGAAGAGTGAGGGGGAAGATTAATGAAGTAGAAGATTGATCCAGGGCTCTGCTAAAATGACTGGGATTCGGTTTCTTTGTCCATTTCTTGCCCTTCTTTCTTGGTGTTCACTCCACTTTCTAGCAGCCTCTCCTCTCTGGCTCCAAGAGTGTTCTGGCAGCTTCTGTGGCTACATATATTGTAAAAACCAAGAAGGGGTTCCAAATAGCCTATTTCCCAAGTGGTCAGCATAAATCTCATCGACTCAGATGGGATCTTGTGATCTAGTATTTGGATCCAGGAAAGGGTCATTTGGCCTAAAAACCAAAAGGATACACTCTGGCCTTAAAAGTGAGGTTATGACTCAAGACATAGCTCAGAGAGAGAGTTAACAAAGGAAATTCAGGCTACTGCAGCTGGTTGGGGGAATGCTGAGGAAGCAATAAACAAGTAGGCCTTAGGGGGCCTAAACAAAGAAGGCTCTGAATGGCTTGATGCAGGTTTGGATGAAATTATGGTGACAGTAGGAAGCCACTGGGAACTTTGGATAGTAGGTTATTTTAAGATTTCTTTGTGTTATATATTTATTGCCTATTATTTCTTATCCTTAATAATAATGGAGAGAAAGGAGAGATGGTATAAACCGGTAAGGCAGCTAATGAGTATGTAGAAGTTTGGGAGAGATTGTCAGTGTTGCAGCACAGAAAATGGAACATTCTTTTAAATAAATCACAGCACATAAATAAATTACAGTGTGCTAGCAGTGTAATTCAGATCTTTTTAGCATTCATCAAGGAATATTTGAATTTTAGGAACAAGCCACTTTCTCACTGCTAATTTGCATTTTACTTATGGACTTAAGCGTGAGTAAATGGACTTAGTGTTTTCAAGGCAATTAAAAATTAAAAAAGAGGGTGCATGGGTGGTTCAGTAGTAGAAAGCTCACCTTTCATGCAGGAGACCTGGGTTTGATTCCCACACCATGCATCCCCCACCACCGAGAAAAAAAAACAACTTCTGCACAACGAAGATGATGTCAGAAACATTATACCCAATTGTTGTCTTTCAGGATAGTAAATTAGTAAAATGTCTAAATGTTACAATTTCTCCTTGATTTAGTGCTTTCTGTGAAAGGGTACGGATATGCTTGTTGAAACAAAATTAAAATATGAAGGACTCTAAACCTCAATAATATTAGTATTATCAAGGACGAGCCAAAATGACTCATTTTATACTTATGAGAGCAGGTTGGGAGGAAAGTGAGACTTGCCACGGGGCCACCCACAGGCTCAGTGGCTAAGCCATTGGTCTTCTAAAGACCTGCCCTGATCTTGTGCCTCCCTGCAGATCCAGTATTTTTTATTTCCCATCGCAGAGAAATTCTTTGGGAAGAAGATGCCTGAAAGCCAGTAAGGTTCATAAGCAAGGTCTAAGGTGGGATAAGAAAGAAGAGACTTCAAACTCCCTACTAAGGTCACCACCTCCTTTGTTTACATAAAGACAGTTGGCCTTTGCAAAAATGACCACTAGATGGTAGGAAAGAGCCATGTTCCTGATACAGAGGCACCTGTAGGGGACCAGCTCACCTGCCTAAGAATTAGGATTCATTGTGATATCAGCAAGCTCTCCATCAAGACTTCCCCTTTTCAGGCCTTGCCCCACCCCAGCCCTCTGCTGTGACACAGCCCCGCAGGACCCACGTCACTCACCCCCATCTGTTCCTCTCTCCAGGGTCCTGTGGCTAATCATCCCCTCCTCTTTATTAATACCCATTAAGAAGATGTAATCTACTTTGAAACCTACTTTATAAAAGACTTGATGACCAATACATGGCACTTCCCATTTCCTACTACAGTTTTCTGAGTGACTGTGGGAATGATTTGACAACCCAGAGCGATGAATCTCTATTGGCTGGCATAGTACATGAAATATTTTTGGGTAAGGAGGTGTTCATCCGCCTTTGAAGTCAAGTTGGTAGAAGCAGCTAGGTATCTTTAATAATAATAATGAGATGTTTGTTCAGCACTTGTTATGTACAGGCAAATTTATTTAATCTCCACAGTAACCCTATGAGGCAATACATATTAAACCTGTTCTACATTAAAAAAGTACACAAACCCCAGAAAGTTTAAGCAACTTGCTCAGTCTTATCGTTTTAAATTTTCCTGTGAATATATTATTTTTATTTATTTATTCCAAAAGGAAATAACAAAATGGTACTTGCTGTTAGCATCACTGGAGTTTCATGAATTCAAAAAAATAATTGTTCCTTTAACCCTGTGATACTTTTGGTAAAATCTCCTCCACTGGAGCACTGGATAGAGTGGGTGTGGGAAACATTTTTAACTGTGTTACCCTGAGTCAGTGTGATCATAAATTCTCAAGTCAATGCTGTGACAATATCTAGGTTGATGTTAGCAGACTTATTTTAAACCAGGACTGTCCTGTGGCTTGCTGGTTACCTGGCCCCCGTTAGCGCGGTAGAGTGGTTAAAGCATGCATCCCAGCAGCTTCGAGTCGCCCACTCAAGTCTACCACCCCTCACCCATGTAAAGGAGAACATGATTCAAATATAAAAAGGGACTCTGAAAGATACTCATTTGTACACCAATGTTCATAGCAGCATTATTCACCTATTAGGAAAAGTGAAAAGGTGTAAACAATTTAAGAGCCCATCAACAGATAAATGGATAAACAAAATGTGGAATATACACACAGTGGAATATTATTGAGCCATAAAAAGATAAAAGTTCTGATATATCTATCTCATCATTTAGCCTTTCTTGCTTCAATGTAAAAATCCCGGCCCTCACATTTCTCAAATTCCCATGTTACGTGTTCAAACTTACAGGAACTTCTCACACTCTTGGGCCCAATTCCAAGTTCCTCAGAAAAATATATGATGGACTCTGGTCCGGACAATAATATGCAAAGAGTCCTTAACTTTTCATTGTTTAGGTGCAGAGCATGCTTTAGAAGTTTCTCTGCTTTGCTTTTCTCATTGCAGTGCGACTGCTCTTGCTCACTTTTAGATACGGCTGTATCAGCATTTTTAACGTAACTTGTTCATTTCAAGGAGCTTTATAAATTGGTCGTAACTCACATTTTTAGAATTGGAAAAAAGTCTGTCTTTTGAGATAGAAGAAGGGCTTTTACAATTTTTTAGCTTTAATTTTGCCCCACTGCTCTCCAAACAGGAATGCTGCTCTTTCTCATGTTGTGCGGCTCTTCGACAGCACACAAGCTTCTTTTGTTGTTTTTAATGAACGCTGTCTCCAGTTGCTCAGCTGTGAGAATGTGACTTTCGTACTTGGAGGGGTAACCGGAGGGCCTTGAGTGGACGTGCACCCCGAACCGTAGTCTGAGGGGACTCCGTCCTGCAGGGGGCGCCAGCACTCCTCCTTTCTCTAAGCATGCGCTCTGTTTCAGCCTTGGTAAGTGAGAAATGGACACCATCATCGTTTAGAATCCCAGCTGCCTCCTCTTATTGCGCCTCTCCCCGGCTTGTCCACCCTGGTAACGGGAGAGCTTGATCTGTTGAACTTTTCTGGTTGCCTGGGCCTTAGTAAGTGGGACCCAAAGCTGAAGAAAAAGAGTCACCAGAGACCAAACAAAAAGGGTCAGACTCTACCTTCAGGGCTTAATAAGAAGTTTCCGAGTTGTCTGTGCTGCATCAGTTGTCATTCCTGTCTTGTTTCCCTCCCAAGCCTGTAAGAACCAAAGCTGGGAGAGAGGGCCCGTGCTGTGGTTCTTCCCGCACTGATTTCTCACCATGATCTAAACCCAACCCAATCATCCTTTCTAGTGGTTGGGGGGGGGGGGGGGGTACAGAGAACAATTTCATGCTGTGATTGGATATCTGTTCAAACAGGGAATTGGCTTGAAGATGGGAAAGAAAACTTGAGACGGGCAGTAGGGAGGAAGGAAGATAAAATACAATAGAGCCTGTAATTCCGGAAGGAAAAGTTATGAATGTGGATAAAGAAGAAGCTACTGAAGAAGGAGCTGGGATTCAACCCCCTTGTTGGTTTTAGCTTATAAATATTAAGAAGTATAAAGTCCCTTCCTTATGCCATAAACTAAAATCAATTCCAGGTGAATGGAAGATATAAATATGAAAGAGATACAATAATGTCTCTATAATATAACACAGGAGAATAACTTCATGACTTTGTGGTTGGCAAAAATCTCTTCACCCGAAACAAGCACACCCTCATATCCATGTGCTGATTCTGTACTGGATCAGGTGTCTTATATAATTTTCTACCCCCATAATCCTTTGAGGTAAGAATGCACCACACTTCTGAGTCTCAGAAAAATAAAACTCAATAGTCAATATCTGATAGCACACCAGCTTTGCAAACCTGATGAGGGTGACTTTTTTTTTAGGGAATTGAGAAGTCTCAACTGAATGGAATATCAACCTGAGTCCACTCACAGTGGACCACAATATTTGTAGTAAAATTCCAGGTTCTTTTCAAACATCCCTCTATGTTAGATATACTCAAATTATAAGAATATAGAACTAATATCCATTAATTATCCACCATGTCAGGGACTGAGTCAGCTATTCTACCTGTATTGCCTTGTTTAACAATTACAAAATTCCTATGAGGCAAATATAAACATGCCTATTTTATAGCTGATGAAATTGATTAACAGTGAGGTTAAGCTCACTGCCCAGGGTCACACAGCTAGCAAACAGAAGAGCCAGGATTGAAATGACCAGTTGCATTCATTTTCTAGCCATGAAGATGCAAGGTTAGAGATTATATAGCTCAGAAATTTTTCAGAGCACTTGCCATCCACTGCTGGCTGCCACTGTAGGACTAATCTCAATTTTCCTTCCATGGAACCATAGGGCTTCCATGTTCCTACTTTTCAACAGCCAATCAAGTGATTATTTTCTAATTAAACTGAGCAAAGTTTGGGTCTTGATTTATTTTGCTTTTTGAAATTATTTGCTGAATGATTTTTAATGGCATATATAGCTGTAAACAATGGATGTTTTGTGCTTTATATTTCAAAGGAGTACTCAGTGCTTGCTAGATTCAAATGTTCAATTTTATCAGATTCATAGAATTGTAACAAATCTGGTGTGGTATCATGGGGTATAAGAGTAACATGTATTTTATGATTTCAGGATATATTTTTTCTTCACTGCCCTAAAAATGATTCAGAAGCAGAGAGAATGGATGAGAAAAGATAATTTACCTGCTGTCTGACTCAAACCTTTGTCTTTTTGCCTTCCCCTATTCCCTCCAAGATCATACATATGCTTTTCTATAAAATCTCTATTTCAGTCAATCTCTTTTTATCTTAAGCAGCAGAGACTTGAGTCAGGAGGTAGATGACAGACTGAGCTCAGTTGGCTGCCTCTTCTCTGCTGTTCCCTGCCCCACTCCTTAGAGAAGATAGGAAATGTGTAAAACCTAATAAGTGAATCTATAGCTACACTCACTGGGTGACTAGAAACTGTATACGATCTCTGGAAGTCTGAAATAAAGAGCGATCCTATTGAAGGGGTGATAGTGGAACTAAATGCTCTCTTAGGGAGAGCCCAGCCAGAGAAGATGGACACTCCATGCTCCATCATGATGGGGCTGATGGAAACTGGGGGAATTGTAGGGACCTCATAAGGAGTAACTAGAATAGTTGACCCTTTTGCATCCCTCCCCTGAATTGTGTCCCTCTTTAAGTGGAAACAATACCAAAGGTGGCAAGACAGTTCAGTATCCCAGGTGGCAGTGAGAGCTTAGAAAATCAAGACTAGCTAGGCTGAGAGGAGCATCGACTATGAAACTTCACCCAGCGGCCTGTGCCACTGTCACTGAAAACAGTGCAGAATGCACACCCCTAAATTACTTTCTCCCCTTTCTTCCAGCAGCTGCCTACAGTGGCAGGCACAGAGGAGAATAGAAGGTGCTCTCCCCTGAAAGTTGTGTTTCCTATCAAGAATCACCAAAATATTTCCTTTAGTACTAATTCTATAAAAGAATCCACAAATGTAATAAAGAGAACTTATGTCTATGATGTTTGTTATTAGAACTATTAAGATAGGAATTTTAGTATAATTAATATCCTTAAACGGATAAGAAAGAGTCTTGCTGATAAAGTAGGAAGAGGAGTTTACAAAACAAGAATAGGTAGTTCTGAAAAAGACTCAGTGAGAGTTAACTATTGCATTATTGTACAGGAAATGCCTACTCTGACAGGAAATACTTTGCTGTTGCAACACTATAGGAGACCCTCCTTTTGTAAACAACATGAGGAAGGCTTTGGGAATGAAGGCGATCTAATTCCTATGTAGATAATGTAGGTTTTGTTATATCTTACTGAATTTTACAGAACATCTGGACAAACCACATGATTTATAGAAATGCTGCAGATCCCTATCCTATATTGTTAATTATCCTAGGTCATTGATAAAGAAGACAGCATCCCATGTGACTGGTTGTCCCCAGAGTTTTGGGTTTGTTAACTCAGTCTTTTAATGAAGTATGAAAGATAGACTGTGTAATGATAACCCAGATTTTGGAGAATTCCTAAGGAATATGGTGATTTTTTTCTTGTACTTGACTTTAAAAGTTGTGCATAAAGGAGTAGTTGTATTTTTTTTAAAAACTTTTTTGTTTTAGCATGGTTTCACATGATTAAAACATTTTTTCTTTCCTTGTATTTCTACCACCATTGACTTAAAAACCTCAATAGATAGCTTAATAGAATAATGGACATAAGTGAATAGTTAAGTGAACACAGATCAAATAAAAGAGGAAGAATGATGATTATAGGGTAACTCAAGTGTGCTGGTTTAAAAGGCGTAGGTGCCCTAGAAAAGCCATATTTTAATCCTGATCCATCTTCTAGAGGTAGCCATTTCTTTCAGTCCCTATTCAGTCAGTACTGTAGGTTGGAAACTTGATTAGTTTACCTCTACAGAGATTTGACACACCCAGTTGTGGGTATCAACCTTTGATTAGAGGGTGATGTGACCCCACCCATTCCACATGGGTCTTGATTAGTTTACTGGGATCCTTTAAGGGAGGAAATACTTTGGAGAGAGGCATAGGGCCACAAGAGCCCACACAGCCAAAGACTTTTGGAGGTGAAGAAGGAAAACACCCCTGGAGCAGCTTCATGAAACAAGAAATCTGGAGAGAAAGTTAGCAGACATTACCATGTTCACCAGGTACATTTCCAGTTTGGAGAGAGAAACCCTGAATGTCATTGGCCTTCTTGAACCAAGGTATCTTTTCCTGGATGCCTTAGATTGGACATTTCTATAGCCTTGCCATAATTGAACATTTTCATGGCTTTATTTAGAAGTGTAAATTTGCCACTTAATAAATTCCCCTTTTTAAAAGACTTTCCATTTCTGATATATCACATTCTGGCGGCTAGCAAACTAGAACTTCAGATATTGGACCCTTTTCCATTCCTAGATGGAAGCTTCTAGTAATATACAGCAGCAAGTAGGAGGTTTGGCCTTACCAACTCTCTGGAGTTGTCTGTCCATTTGGGAATTCCCTCTTCTCCCAGTTCCTCTGTCCCTCAAGGTTTTTCTCTTCCATCAGTGGCTCTTTCTTTGAGTCTTCCTTGCAAATCTTCATACCACTCTCTCAGAAAGAGGTCTTACTCTCTGGAGACCTTCTTTCCTCCTCCCAAGTCTCATCCAGGCTGGGAGAATACATGGAACTTCTGCCAAAAGCCCATGTGGCCTGTTAGCCCATGTATGGTTTAGGTAGGCAGGCACAGCTATAGTGTTATCTGTTACCTGGTCTAGTTGGGCTTCTCAGAATTGGATAGCCTTTTGACAGTCTTACAACAGGAAGCCTCAGACATACCTGTTCCTTTTACTATTAGACCTTTGAAGCAAACACATGCACATCTGTTAGTAGAACTATTAAGATAGGAATTTTAGTGTAATTAATATCCTTAAACAGATAAGAAAGAGTCTTGCTGATAAAGTAGGAAGAGGAGTTTGCAAAACAAGAATAGGTAGTTCTGAAAAAGACTCGGTGAGAGAGCTAACTATTGCATTATTGTGCAGGAAATTATCCAAGGAACGCTGCAGCCTAAGCTGATAATTGGTATCAATGTGTGAATGTAGCATTAGATATTTTTCTTGTTCTGTTTTAGATCTGCTGTAATAATAAAAACCTATATTATCCCTTAATGTCTACTTTTTGTCTCACCACAGATTTGCCTGTGGTTGACCATTCTGGTAAAGTCTGCATCATTTATTTTATTTCTTCATCCATTCTTGATGGGTGGTAGCAGGATACTTCACTACATTACATAAGGATATGTGGCCAAAGAGACATTGTATTATTTTTTTGTTGCTGTTTAACAAATTACCCCAATCTTTGTGACTAAAGAGACTGATCACTTATTGTCTTACATTGTATCTTAAAAGTCCTATGGGATCGACTGAGTTTGCTACTCTGGGTCTCACACTCAAGGTATTATAATGCCAGCCACAGTTCTCATCTAAGGCTCAGGCCCTCTTCCAAGCTCAGTGGTTGTTGGGAGAATTCACTTTCTTCTTATGCTTTCCAGAAGGCCTTCTCCATCTTCTAGCCAGCTATAGCTTGCTTGGGTCTGGTTCATTTCACACTTTGGAACTCTATGACTTCTTCTGCCCCAATCTCTGCTTTTTTCTTTCTTTCTTTTTTTTTTTTTATTCTATAGTACAATATATATACAAAGCAAAGCAATAGTTTTCAAAACACTCTTCAAAAAGTGGTTACAGGGTAGATCCCAGAGTTTGCCATGGGCTACCATATGATCCTCTTGGGTTTTTTCTTCTCGCTACTCCAGAATATAGGAGACTAGAGGGCTTAAATACTTTTTTATCATCACAATCAACTTTTTCTTCTTCTTTTTTTTGAGCAATAACATATATACAAAAAAAAGCTGTATATTTCAAAGCACAGCACCACAGTTAGTTGTAGAACATATTTCAGACTTTGACATAGATTACAGTTTCACAATTTTAGGCTACTTCTAGCCACTGTAAAATACTGGAGACTAAAAGAGATATCAATTTAATGATTCAGCATTCATATT
Source organism: Tamandua tetradactyla (assembly GCF_023851605.1). Lineage (NCBI taxonomy): Eukaryota > Metazoa > Chordata > Mammalia > Pilosa > Myrmecophagidae > Tamandua > Tamandua tetradactyla. Next base: position 71,894,287 of record NC_135342.1, on the reverse strand, counting down.
AATTTGTTAAGTCCTATCTTCTCTGTATAATTCCACCATCACCTTTGATCTTTACATACCTCACTTTAGGGTTGTTGAGGCTATGGCAATTCTAAATTTTTTTATATTGGAAGGGTCTGTCACTAATATGGGGTAGGGAGATGGAACTATCTGATGTTCTGGAGAGGCTGGGCTAGGTTTCAGGACTTATCTGGACTAGAGACCCATTTGGAGGTTGTAGGTATCTGGAAAGTTACTCTAGTGCCTGGAATCCTTGTGGAATCTTATATATTGCCCTAGGTGTTCTTTAGGATTGGCTGGAATGGTCCTGGTTGGGGCTTGGCAATTTATGATAGGTAGCAAGGTCTACCTGAAGCTTACATAAGAGCAACGTTCAGCATAGCCTCTTGACTCAAACTCTCTCTGCCACTGATACTTTCTTAATTACACTTCTTTTCTCCCATTTGGTCAGGATATAATTGTTGATCCCATGGTGCCAAGCCTGAATTCATCACTAGGAGTCATCTTCCATGGCACCAAGTAGAGTCTCCCGTGGATGTCATGTCCCATGTAGGGGGAGGGCAATGATTTCACTTGCAGAGTTGGGTTTAGAGAGACTGAGGCCACATCTGAGCAACAAAAGAGGTCCTCCAGAAGTAACTCTTAGGCATGCCTATAGGTAGTCTAAGCTTCTTCTCTATCTACATAAGCTTCACAAGAATAAGCTTCATGATCAGAGGCATGGCCTATTGATTTGGGTGTCCCTAAAGTTTGAAACAGTATCAGATGTCTCTAAAGTTTGACACAGTATCAGGGGATTCCCTGATGGTAAGGTTCAATAGTTCCATATTTTTTCTCCCCTCCCTCAGGGGACTTTTTGATTATTTGCTTGATAAACTCTAGGATGTATCCAGGCATTACAATAATCTATACAGGATTAAAGGACCTCTTTCTTATTCTGGATTCCCTGTGTTTCAGTTGTTCAAATGAGCTATACAGATAGGTTGAATTCGACTATGCACTACAGAAAATGTCAGTTCCAGACCAAACGAACCTTTCTTCCATTGGTCTCAAAGAGTATGTATAGGTCTAAAATATAGATACTGTCTTCCTTGCCCCTATGTTCTGAATTGCTTTAACCCCAACCTGTTCATCTTTGTTCTTATCTCTAAATATCAGGTTATATATTTAAAACAACCTCTAAAAATCCAGAAATAATAATCACGACTCCGAACTTAATATGTCTGCTCTGAAAGCTTATAATCTAGGCCCCTGTTTTCTTATGAGCATCTTCTAAAGGTGACCATACCAGTGTTGTGTTAGTGTTTCTGGCTTATTTTGTTTCACCAAATGTCCCACATGTTCAGTCACATCATTGCTTGCCTCATGGCATTGTTCCTTTTTGTAGCAGCACAACCTTCGTTCATAAGTATAGACCATCGTTCACCAAATCTACTTCTCTGTCAGTGCATCCTTCAACCGCTTACGTTCATCAGAAATCATGTAGAAGGCCAAAAATCCATAGTCCATCAGCATTCTCAATTTTAGATAATTTCATTGTTCCCAAGAGACAGAAAACCAATAAACACACCCTCACCAAATAGGAAATCTAAACCTCCTCTTAACTCTTGTCCCTCCCCCCATTATTTACCTCTGCTGTTGCTGTGGTAGTGCTGATGGTTTCCTTCTGAACATAGCTCATAGCAGGCAATAGCAATTTTCCTTCTATACCCTGGACTTAAACACTCTTTATACAAGAATCATGTCTTTGAAGTAATTTTTACGAGAACGCATTCATATTTCTAGTGTGAGTCAGTGAGACACGTAGGTCTTTATAACCCCATTTCAATCTTGTTCATTTTCAATATGGTAATATTAATTCTAGACCCACTAGAGAACCACTTTCACTCCTATCTATTCCCTTACATTGGAGTTCATCCTTATTAGCTAATGGTTCAGCCATCTCTAGCTTCTATATATCCCTAAGTCCCCTGTATTCTATATTACAAGTCTCTGATTATACCTTTATGCTTGTCATAATAGTAGAATCATACAGTATCTGTCCTTTTGTGTCTGCCTAGTTTTGCTCAGCATTATGTCCTCAAGGCTCATCCATCTTGTCATGTGCTTCAGGACGTCATTGTGTCTTACTGCTGCATAATATTCCATTGCATGTATATACCACATTTTGTTGATCTACTTGTCTGTTGAATGGCATTTGGTTTGCTTCCATCCTTTGGCGATTGTGAATAATGCTGCTATGAACATCGGTGTGCAAATGTCTGTTTTTGCCATTGCTTTCACCTCTTCTGAGTAGATAGCAAGTAGTGCTATTGCTGGGTCATAGGTCAACTTGGTATTTAGTTTCCTAAGGAATCACCTAAAAGTATTCCATAGTGGCTGCACCATTATACATTCCCACCAGCTGTGCATAAGTGTCCCCATTTCTCCACACCCTCTCCAATATTTATAGTTTCCTGTTTGTTTAATAGCAGCCATTCTTATAGGTGTGAGGTGGTATCTCATTTTAGTCTTGATCTGCATTTCCCTTACAGCCAATGAAAATGAGCATCTCTTTATGTGCTTTTGAGCCATCTGTATTTGCTCTTCAGAAAAATGCCTATTCATATCTTTAGCCCATTTTATAATTGGGTTGTTTGTTCTTTTGTTGTTGAGTTGTATGATTTCTTCTTATATACGAGAAATCAAACCTTTGTCTGATATGTGATTTCCAAATATTTTCTCCCAATAAGTGGGAGAACTGAATGCCTCCTCACTTTTTTAACAAAGTCTTTTGAGATGCAGAAGCATTTGATTTTGAGGAGTTCCCATTTATCTATTTTTTGTTTTGTTGCTTGTGCTTTGTGTGTAAAGTTCAAGAAGTTACTGCCTATTACTAGGTCTTGAAGATGTTTCCCTACATTTTGTTCTAAAAGCTTTGTGGTGCTAGTCCTTATATTAAGGTATCTGATCCCTTTGAGTTAATTTTTGTGTAGGGTGTAAGATAGGGGTCCTCTTTCATTCTCTTGGCTATTGACATACAGTTCTTCCATGTCCAATTATTGAAAAGACTGTTTTATCCCAGTTCAGAAGATTTGGGGGCCTTGTGAAAAATCAGTTGACCATGAATTTGGTGGTCTATTTCTACACTCTTGATTCGATTCCATTGGTCAATGCTTTTGTCTTTGTGCCAGTACCGTGCCGTTTTGACCACTGTGGCTTTATAATAGGTTTTAAAGTCAGGGAGTGTTAATCCTCCCACTTCGTTCTTCTTTTTTAGGATGCTTTTAGCTATTTGAGATCTCTTTCCTTTTCAGATGAATTTGGTAGTTACCTTTTCCAAGTCTTCAAAGTAGGTTGTTGGAATTTTGATTGGTACTGTGTTAAATCTGTAGATCAACTTGGGGAGAATTGACTTCTTAACTATATTTAGCCTTCCTGTCCGTGAGCAGGGAATGTGTTCTACCCATTTAGATCTCCCTTGATTCCTTTTACCTATGTTATGTAGTTTTCTGTGTACAAGTCCTTTACGTCCCTAGTTAAGTTCATTCCTAAGTATTTGATTCTTTTAATAGCTATTTTGAATGGAATTTTTTTTCCTTAACTGACTCCTCAGCTAGGTCATTGCTTGTTTATAGAAATGTTACTGATTTTTGCACATTAATTTTATATCCTGCCACCTTGCTGAATTTATTTTATTTTTTTTCTGAACTGTTCCTTCTGATGTTTATTACATATTTTTTGGCTTCTAATAAGTCTCTCATTTCTGTAATTTTTAAAATCTTCATTTCTTTAGACAGTTTATTTTCTATCTCTCTAATTTCTTCTTTGAATCTGTATACTTATAACTGTTTTAACACATCAGGGTGTCTGCTGTCCTTTTTGAGTCTGGAGAACTCATTTTATTCTTTTAACCTTTTCTTGGGGGTGGGGTTGGTATCTGTGATCATTATTTTCTGATTAAATGCTTATTTTTAATCAGGCCCAGCAACTGAAGAATAATAAGAAGGGTTTAGGGGAATGAGCTTTTATTTGGGTTGCTGTATTTGACCCCCTCACCAAATCTGTTATTTCCTTTGCCCTGGTGACACATCTTCCTTTACTGCTTAGTATTGAGAGGTCTTTGTGTCTCATGAAAAGCTATTTAAGGCAGTGTTTTCCAAATTGTGGGAAATGAAATCAACTCAGTGGTTGGTACCCAATATTAAAAATGGAAACTGAATAGGAAATAGAAAGTGCATTTTGCATAAGGGATATAAATATGCTCAATAAATTTGCTTAAATATAGAAAATCAATATGTGTATACAGAGGCAAGGTGTATTTCTTAATATAGGTTGCGATCAGAAAAAAATTTAAATCATTGTTCCAAGTCCCCATCCAGCAGGCTAGCACATAGAAATGACCTTCACCAAGGTTTGTCATTTTAGAGACCCCTCTAATTCAACCTGTCTGTATAGTTCATTTAAACAACTGAAATGCAGGGAGCCCAGAATAAGAAAGAGGTCCTTTAATCCTGTATAGATTATTGTAATGCCTGGATACATCCTAGAGTATATTAAGCAGATAATCAAAAAGTCCCCTGATGGATAGGAGAAAGGATATGGAACTATTGAACCTTACCATCAGGGAATCCCCTGATACTTTGTCAAACTTTAGAGACACCCAAATCAATAGGCCATGCCTTTGATTATGAAGCTTATTCTTGTGAAGCTTATGTAGATAGAGGAGAAGCTTAGATTATCTATAGGCATGCCTAAGAGTTATTTCTTGAGGACTTCTTTTGTTCCCTGTCAGCACAGCCTTTGCTGCATCCCACAATTTCTGATAAGTTGTGAAGTCTGTCTGAAGTAAACTCAAGCTTCAGACCAAAGAAACAAAATTGTATCCTCATTTTCATTCATTTCCAGATAGCTACTGATTTCTCTAGCAATTTCTTCTTTGACCCACTGGTTGTTTAAGAGTGTGTTATTTAATCTCCATATATTTGTGACTGTTCTTGTTCTTTGGTGGTTATTGAGATCCATCTTCATCCCACTGTGATTAGAGGAAGTGCTTTGAATAATTTCAATTTTTTAAAATTTATAAAGACCTGTTTTGTGTCCCAGCATATGATCTATCCTGGAGAATGTTCCATGAGTACTAGAGAAGAATATATAACCTTGTGCTTTGGGGTGCAGTGATCTATATATGTCTGTAAGTTCTAATTCATTTATCATGTTGTTTAACTTCTCTATTTCCTTGCTGATCTTCTGTCTGGTTGCTCTATCTATAGAGTGGTGTATTGAACTCTCCTACTATTATTGTTGAAACATCTATCACTCCCTTCAGTTTTACCAATGTCTGTCTCATGTACTTTGGAGCTCCTTGATTGGGAGCATAAACATTTATGATTGTTATATCTTCTTGGTGAATTGACCCTTTAATTAGTATATAGTGTCCTTCTTTGTCTCTTATGATGTCTTTACATTTAAAGTCGATTTTGTCTGATATTAGTATAGCTACTCCTGCTTTCTTTTGGTTACAACTTGCACAGAAAATCTTTTTTCGTCCTTTCACTTTCAATCTCTTTATATCTTTGTGTCTAAGATGAGTCTCTTGTAAGCAGCATATAGCTGAATTATGTTTCTTAATCCATTCTGCCAGTTTGTATCTTTTAATTGGTAAGTTTAGTCCATTAACATTCGAAGTTATTACTGAAAGGGTGTTTCTTGATTCCACCATCTTATCTTTTTTATTATATTTGTCAGATCTATTTCCCTCTTTCTCTTTGTATTCTTTAAATTACCTTTAGCGGTACTCTTCAATTTTGTGTCCTCCTCCAGACCTCCCTCTTCTGTCCTTTTTTTTTTTTCAGCTGACAGAACGTCTTTTAGTATTTCTTGTAGGGCCAGTCTTTTGTTGACAAATTCTTCAGGACTTCATTGTCTGTGAAAACTTTAACCTCTCCCTCAATTTTGAAAGTCAGTTTAGCTGGGTACAGAATTCTTGACTGGAAGTCTCTCTCTTTCAGGATCTTGAATATATCATACCACTGCCTTTTCGCCTCTAGGATGCTAGTTGAGTAATCTGAACTCAGTCTTATTTGATTTCCCTTGTATGTAGTAGATTGTTTTTCTCTTGCTACTTTCAGGATTTTCTGCTTCTCTTCAACATTTGAGAGACAGATTAGTATGTGCCTTGGGGAAGGTCTATTGGATTTATTCTATTTGGAGTTCTTTGGGCTTCTTTGACTTGTATATTTATGTCCTTTATGAGAATTGGGAAGTTTTACTCCATTATACCCTCAACTACTCTTCCTAGCTCTTTACTCCTCTCTTCTCTTTCTGGAACACCAATGATACTTATATTTGTGCACTTTGTTTTGTTTATCATTTCCCTGAGTTCCCAATAATTTTTTCTGTCTTTTTTTGCCATTTGCTGTTTTGAGTCTTCAAAGTCAATTATCCTGTCCTCTATATCACTTATTCTTTCTTCTGGCCCTTCAAATCTGGTGTTGTGTGCCTCTAGTATGTTTTTTATTTGGTCAACAGAGTATTTAATCTCTGTTATTTCCATTGTTTTTCTATTTATTCTTTCAAATTCCTCTTTCTGCTCTTCTCCTGTCTTCTTGATCTCCTTTATGTCATTTGCTATTGCACTTATTTTACTAAGTAGAGTTGTATGAACATATTTGATTAGTTGTTCCAACATCTGTGTCTCCTCTGGTGTTTTAATTTGGTCATCAGGCAGAGCTATATCTTTCTGCATTGTGATATGCTTAGTGATCTTCTGCTGTCTTCATCACATGTAAATATCTTGATTAATTTACTTTGGGAGTTGATTTCTTTCAGTAGTCTAAGGCCTTGTGTTTGCGGGATTGTTGTACAGTAGAGAGCAGGGCACGGGTGGAGCACTCAGTTCAGTGATTTGTTTCAGGGCAGGTGTGGGCGCAGGTTGGGTATGTTATGCTGATGCTTCTGAATGTGGTTGTCCAACAGCCAGGGAAATGTAGCGTAACCACTACTGGGGGCATAACCACCCATGTGGGTGCATGAGTCTGGGGGCGTAACCCTGCCCTGAGTTGGCCTAAGCCATGGGGCCCTTTGTGCACATGTGCAGAGCTGTGGCACAGGTCTGCATTACACTTTCATGGACTGGGGCAGATATGACCTGGCTGAGCAGGTCAGCACTTTCTCAGAGCTGGAAAGTGAGGCTGAGGGCTGTGCATGTGCATGGTTCTAGGACTGTTGTAAAGTGTGGTTTCTGGAGCTGAATGACATGATTGAGTCTGTCATTCCACTGTGCCTGTGTGGGCCTGGGAGTGCTATAAACAGATGCACTGAGCTCAGCGAGGGTGGGGTGATGCTGTGCGACACTATGGGCAGGGGCAAAGTAGCCTAGGTATGGAGGTTAGTTCCCACAACCTTTATGTGCTGGCAATGGCCTGCAAGGAACAGGGAGGGGGAGGTAGTGCTCTGGAGGCGTGCAAGAGAGGTGGGTTGGGCTGGACTTGGATGGGGGTGTGGGGCAGGTACGTTCACTGGGGGCTGTGGGGTGGGGACACATGGAGTATGGGAAATGGGAGTGGATGATGGGGTTCAGGTGCGTGGGGTATGGGGTGAGTTACTGGTCATGGGGTTGCACTGGTGAGGGTAGCACACCCAAGGAATGCAACCTGGCTGACTTCTTAGTCCCTGGTTCCTGTCTGTGCACTCCTGTGGGCTCTGTGCCTCTGCACCAGGCTCCGGCTTTCTGCCTCTCAGTTCCTTGGCCTCTGAAACCAGGGCTGCCACATGCAGTGCAGAAGGCTCTCCCAGGTCAGCTGCATTCCCAAATTGCTGCCTCAGTCGCTGTCCTGCCCCTTCTCTAACTTCTCTGTGGAGCAGGGCTAATCTCGAACTACTCTAGTTGGCCATCTTACCAGAAGTTCTGCTTCTTTCTTTAATTTTTTATGGAGATGTAGTCATCTAAAGTGTATAATCAGTGATTCACAGTAAAATCACAAATCTGTGCATTCATCATTACAATAGATTTTTGAACATTTTCATTATTCAAAAAAAAGAAAAATAGGTATAAAAATAAAAGTGAAGAACACTGAAAACATTCACAAACCCCTTACTCCTATTGTTTATTTGTTTTTTTGTCTTTTTTATTCTTACTCATCTGTCCATACACTGGATAAAGGGAGTGTCAGTTACAAGGTTTTCACACTCACATTTCCACACCTTAAAAGCTCTACAGTTAATCATCTTCAAGAATCAAGGCTATTGGATTATAGTTTGGCAGTTTCAGGTACTTTCCTCTAGCTATTCCAATACACCAAACACTGAAAAGGAGTATCTAAATACTATAAGAATAGCCTCCAGAAAGACTTCTCAACTCTACTTGAAATCTCTCAGCCACTGAAACCTAATTTTGTTTCCTTTTTCTTCCCCCATTTGGTCAAGAAGTCTTTCTCAGTTCTACAGTGCAGGGCCAGACTCATCTCCAGAAGTTATGTCCCATGTTTCCAAGAAGATCTACACCTCTGGTAGTCATGTCACATATAGCAGGGAGGGCAGTGAGCTCACCTGTGGAGTTGGCTTAGAGAGAGAGGCCACATCTGAATAACAAGAGTTTCTCTGGCAGGTGACTCTCGGGTGTCATCATAAGTAGGCTTAGCTTCTCCTTTGCAGGAAAAGTTTCATAAAGGCAAGCCCCAAGATCATGGGCCTAGCGCATCAAATCGGCAGTCCTCAATGCTTGTGAGAATATCAGGTCTTCCCCAGGTGGGGAAGTTTAATGTATCCACCTTTTTCCCCAGTTCCTCAAGGGGGTGTTCCAAATACTTTTTAGTCTTCAGCCCAGCTTGCTCTGGGATGTATCAGGACATCACACCCACTCTCTGCTTTTAAAGACCCGTAATTACATTGGACTCATCCGAATAATCCAGGCTTATCTCCCTCTCTTGAAGTCAGATGATTAGTAAGCTTAATTACATCTGTACAGCCCCTTTTGCCATGTAACAATATTTTCCCATTATATTCATGGTTTATTTTCATTAGAGAGGGCCAACTTTGGGAGCCAGTTTAGAAACCCTGCCTACCACAGACATTATAGAAATACAAAAATGGTAATGCTAGAGACTAGTCTTGCAGAGATTGTACAGGGAGGCAGAGGCCCTCAGCTATAGGATCTCTGCTCTAAGGGCTGTGCAATAAACCTGACTTAGTTGCTGTTAAGTTGAAAACAGACTGAAAACTAAATTGCAGAATAAGTGCACTGAGATAAATGACATGCATGGGAGTGGAACACAAAGAAAGTTATTCTTCAAAGAAAAGTGGTGGGGAAACAGTTTATGTAGTTACTTAGAACAAAGAAAGGGTGTGGAGGTGTGGGGAAGATGTGGCAGGGAGAACAGGAGCTTTGAGCTGTCTGGGGCAGGATGTCCTTGGGTAAATTTGCAAGTACTGCTTGCCAGATGTCTGTAGGAGTGGGCTTATTTGGTGACAATTAGACTTGCTATTGTCAGCATGACTTGTTTATCAGTTTCTCCTTTCCCATGGAGGCAAGGGTCTTAATTAGCCCTGCAAAGGATTGTTGTTATATCAGCCTGCCTCAGTTGCTTTTTATTTCTTCTTTGTAGTTTCCTGAGTAAAAATGGAAGTTTAAGCACATTAAGGTGATTAGTAAAGGGATTTACCATTCTGACTTCACATTACCTTCCACATCTGTTTCTTCCCTGTTTCCCTACCAGCTGCTCTCTTCTTGCTTGTTCAAATTTGCAGGGTGGTGGTAACCTGTAAAATCAGGTTTCGTTTAAGTCTCAGGGAGAAACCTGGTAAGATGAGCGAAGAAGTAAGTGTGTTCCGATCTTACCGGTGAGGAAGGACAGTCAACAAGTTATAGAATGTTGGAAGAGAACAGTGTTCCTGGATCCAGGAACTTCAGGCAGCAGGACCCGGGAGAATTTCCCAAACCTACGGTATCTGTGAAAGATACTTCCTGATGTCAGATATCTTCAGTGTAGCTGGGAGCTGGAGTTAAATTTCAAAAAGTGGTATCTAAACTCATGTGTTGGGTTAATATAGTTATCTTTGTTGAAGGATCTGTTTCTTTAACTCCTGTTTCATATATTACTGAAGATTAACATATAAGAAATAGGCTATGCCTGGTTAATGTTAACTGCTTTTTATAACCAAAACTGACTTTTATTAACAATAACAGTAACAGCAATGAGAGTGAAGATCTGATGAAAAAAGCATAGGCTTTGAAATTAAGTAACATTGGACTTTGAAATCTCATTCTGCCACTTCTTAGCTGGATAATCTTGATCAGTTCACTTAGTTACTCTGATTTTCAGCCTCCTTTTGTTTGTAAAGTTCAGATAATAACTTAGTATGCAATCAGTAGAGATTTTTGTATAAATAAATATTACTTCGGTTTCTTGGTTACACAGAGCAATGGAGTTAGATTTACCCTTGAGTCCTTTTCTTCTGATTAGGAACTACCTTTCTAACAAATATCATATTTATAGGTATAGGGTTCACCAAGCAATGACTAATTTCTTGATACTTAATTTTGAAATGCAATGCATTTTAGCAACAACAAATTCATAGCTCACAGCTGCAGAACTCAGATTTAGTCCTAGGTAGCCCCTACTCCTTTCCCAATTGTTCAAATGCTAAAGATGTTCACTTGGGTAATAATCAGAATTAGTGAGAGCCTAAAGTCAAACTTTTAAAACCTCCAAATAAGAGGAGGTTTGGGCAGCTTCCTGAGGAGAGAAAGCCTCAGTTAGCCAGGAAGTTCTGGCAGAACTATTAGGGTTCTTCTTAAATGACAAAATTGCCTTTCTTAGACATGTTAGACATGTCACAAGAAAACAGATGCTTCTTTGAGGATAAAGCTTGAGAAATACTTTTAAAGATCATGCAGAGATATGTAGCTTCAGGCATCACAAAACTCAATTCCTGAAGGACAGTTTGAGTGTGAAGAAATCACTCTAGTTGTGTTCCAAAAGTGGAAGACTTAAGAGAACCAGGCCGTCCCATTCCACTTGACTCCCATTTCCCAGAGCTCAGCCCCATGGCACAGAGGTGAGGTCTGCCAGGCATTGGTGATAGATATCTCCACATTCAGTTGAGATAGCTCAGAACCAGGTCGAGTGTAGTTTTACCAAAAGATAAAGTAGACGGCTCTATTTCAACCAATTTATCTCTTTGTCCTATATTATTCTTGTTGATACTGATATCTGCAGCCAGTGATAAGGGGCCTTCAATTCTTTTTTTTTTGTTGTTATGCTGTATGGTGAGTTCACATTTCATTATTTTTCCATGTGTGTATCCTTTTATTGCAGCACCATTGTTGAATTTTTGTTTGTTTGCGTTTTCATTTGTTTGTTTGGGAAGCATGGGCCAGGAATCAAACCCAGGTCTCCCGTATGGCAGGTGAGAATTCTACCACTGAACTACCCTTGCATTCCTGGGTCCTTCAATACTTTTTATAGCATGTCACAGTTTTGTGAAATTAGAATATAGCATAGAGGGCTATATTCTAGCCTTTGGATACAAATAATAGAAATTGACTCTGGGTAGCTTAAGTGAAAAAGGAAATTATTTGAAGATTAGTGTAACATTGAAAAGTTAGGATTTAAAGGATGATTATTATGATTGAATCATTATATAAATATTTCATTTTTACTTTCTAGTATATTAGAGTAGACAAAGGGAGATACCTGCAGTTTCTGAACTGCAATCCAGCTGCCTTGATCTCTGATAATGACTGTATAGCTTTTATCTTGTGTCCTTGTGATTGTGAAAACCTTATGACTGACACTTACTAGTAACCATTTTATCTGGTTTTCAACTTCAGTCTTAGGATCATTAAAGACAGTCCTTAATGTTTATTAATGAAGGCCCTTGGGTGAGGCAAGAACTAACCCACCCCAAGTCCAAAGTTATCCTGATAATCGAAGCTAGATATGACCAAAATTGGCCTGTCTGCATGTGTGGTAAACTTTAATTGATTTACCTCATTATAGTGCTAAAAATCATACCCATCATCATATTAAGGCCACCATTTTCTTACATACATTCTATGACTAAGCATTTAATCAGTCTGCCCATGCTCAATAATTAGATCACTTCTAATTATGTCATCAGGAGCCATGGTGGTCATTATCCTAAAACCTGCCCATCTGTTTTTTTCTTGGCATGGGCAGGCACCGGGAATGGAACCCGGGTCTCTGGCATGGCAGGCAAGAACTCTGCCACTGGGCCATCCTGGCCTGCCGCTTCCCATCTTTTGATATTATAAAACTCTCAGGTTACTGCAGTTGGGGGAGATAAACTGTCTGCTCTCCTGCTTCACTCCTAGCATTGAACTTTTTCTCTCTTTGAAACCCCAGTGTCTCAGGAATTGGTCATTTGAGCGTATCAGGAAGAGAATCCACTGCTTTTGATCAGTGTCACTGCCAGCCAGCTCAAGGGATTTAAGGAAGAGTTGAAAATCAGAGACAGTATCAGAGGCAGTTCCAAGGACCCATCAGAAAGAGCATTTGGTCAGTATCCTTCAGACACTGATGTAAACAAGTGGCTGAGCTCCACCTCCATTACAGAGCTCTGTCCCTCCCCTGGAGACTCACATCCCTGGAATAAGAGCCTGATTGCCCTGAAGTGTTCAGCGGGGAGAGGAAAGGTGTGGTATACCTTGATTGACCTAACCAAAAGGCTTGGTCAATTTTACAAAGATAAAAGAGGACATGTTACTTTAAAAATATTGGAAGTATCCGGGGCAGACAAAACCTGTCCTGACAAGTCATCTCACACTGGTGGGTAATGATTTTATCTGGAATAAGGCTTTCCCATAAGTCAGTTGCTAATGATGAGTGAAGTAGTTATAGCTAGTTATCTGACTGATCTCTCACTGCCACTACAGTGCAACAATGGCAGATGATAGTGGTACAAATGATTTTAGAAAAAAATTAAAAATAAGGAAAGTGCAAGGAAGACAAAGGGGGAGGGAACAGGATGTAGAGGAAGCGGTGGGGGTGGGGGGAAGCTGGGTGGCTCAGATCACAGCTGCCAGATGCCAGAAACCGGTGAAAACTGAGATGGTGGAACTCTTTCCATCCTTACCTCTCCCCAGCGTGTCATGCCCTCCGTACTGCGCTCATTATGCCAGGCAGAGGCTGCAAGTGCAAGCTGATCAGACCCACACCCAGAAGGAAAACCTCTCTTCTCCATCAGCACTGTCCCAGTAGAAATATAAAGCCAGTGCCCTGTCAGTGTTGTTGTAACAAACCCAAAGCAGATCGAAACTGAAAGTAAAGCAGATTCTCACAGGAGTTTGGCTTAAATGCTCAATGCAATTTATTTGCTTGCTTAATTGCAGCTTCCGATACATCTAATGCACAATAACCAGGCCAGGGCACAGAATACATTTAAAGTGGAGGATATCAAAGTCTTTAAAATCTATCAACCTGAGAGCTGCTGGATTGTAGGCAAATACCCTTTAATGAGGGACTTGGGATGCAGGTCCCAGTGTCAGTGACAGATCTAAAGCCTTCTAGAGGTCAGAGACACTGGTCTGACTGCAGGCTGTGGAGGCTAAAGGCAGCCAGTTTCTCCATATCACAGACAGACATTGCAGCCTTGACCTGAGTCTTACTCAAGCAGAATTTTCACTGGGGTTTTATAAATGCCAGCCTGAGTTGGCATTAAGCCAGTCTACTTCATTTCTTTGTACAAATGTCTGCTTATCACTTACTACCAATACATGCTTTTATGTTCTATTTGAGGTCAACATGTTTACATTATTTTGATGTTTTTCTCAGTTAGTTTATGTTCTATTTTCTGGTCAAAACATGAATACAAGTTTTTGGGATTCAAGATCATTAATAACATTTCAATATACAACAGCCAGCCACGTACATACTTTAAAAATTTTCCAGTAAGGCGCACTAAAAAAGCAAAGTAAAGAGTGACAGGTGAAATGAATTTTAGTAATATACTTCATTTAGTTCAATATATCCCAAATATTATCCATTCAACATATAATCAGTATAAAATGATTCATGAGATAGTTTACATTTTTTATACTAAATCTTTGAAACATGGTGTGTATTTTATACCTCCAGTACATCACAACTCAGACCAGTCGCATTTCGATAGCTACCTGTGGCTAGCAGTTATCGCATTGTACATCAAAGGAGTAGAAGGTCTATTTTCTAATCATTTGGTCATTTCTGTGGCCAGAGATGGTCCTGGGGACTGCAGCATAAGAGTAGGGTGAAAGGATCTCATGTTGACGTGGGGGCAGAGGCCCCATGGGAGGTTGTTTGAGGAGAGGGTGTCAAGAGGGCATCCCCTTGAGTTATCTGTGTGTCATCTCACAGCTGCCCTACGAGCAGCATTATTTTCCTATTTTGCAGGTAAGGAAGCAAAATTTGGAGGGACGTTACTTGGCTTTGTCCAAGCCTCTCAGCTGGCAATGGTGTCACCATCAGCATTTGGACCCTGTTCTCTCCACCAGAACAGGGAGAGGGCCGCTTTGGTGATCTTTTCCTTTTTGGTGGTGTTTATCGTGCTGACAACTGCTGGTTTAAGAAGAGGGATCTGACTGATACTCACTGAAGTGTTTTTAACCCAGCAGTGAGCTTCTGGTTCCAGAGCAGAGCTTCTTGAAAAGGGAAATTCTTCGTGTTGTTGTTAGTTTTCTTCAAACAAAACAGAAGAAAAATGCTCAAGCATCCAGCAGACCTATTGTTTCAGTTAGCTAAAGCTGTTGGAATGCAATATACCAGAAATGGTTTCGCTTTTTCAAAGGGGATTTATTAGGTTACAAATTTACAGTTCTAAGGCCATGAAAATGTCTGACTTAAGGCTGCAAGAAACCTCGACTCTGAAGAAAGGCCGATGGCATCCAGTGTTCTTCTGCCACGTGGGAAGGCATGTGACTGGCATCTGCTGGTCCTTCACTCCCTGGTTGTGCTGCTTCCAGATTCTGATCCCAGGAGCTTTCTCTCTGAGCTTCTGTGGGTCCTTGCTTGCTCCTTTGGGAACACCTCTCTGAGCTCTCTGTGTCCTGCTGGTCCACTCTTTGCACCTCCAGGACATTTCTCTCTCTCTCTCTGGGTTCTGTATCTGCTTTCTCCAGAAATGTCTCTGGGTGCTTCTTTTTTCACTCTAAATGTCTCTGGGCTCTCTTGGCTTTTACTGTCTTTTTATCTTTTCATAAAGAATTCCAGTAAAGAAGATTAAGACCCACCTGGAATTGGATGGGTCACATCTCCATGGAAACAATGTAATTTAAAGGTTCTGCCCACAATAGGATTGCACCCAAAAGAATGGATTAGAAGAACATGGTTTTTCTGGAATACATCACAGTTTCAAACCAGCACACCCATAATACATACTTTTTAAAAACTGAATCCAGTGACCCCTCTCAGTTTCATTTCCAATGTGTGTGCATGTGTGTGTGTGTGTGTGTGTGTGTGTGTGTGTGTGTGTGTGTGTGTGTATAATTCAGAAATGTTAGTTGCCCCCTTTAGCAGTATTCCAGATGGAGGGAAATCTATATGAAGCAATTAATATCATACATTCTGGAGTCTAAGGAAACACCTGCATATCTGTCTACCCACCTGAGCTGGTTTGACGCTATTATGTATCACAGAAAAGCCATCTCTTTTAACCCACATTCAGTATTGCTGGATAGGATCTTTTTTATTTTTTCCAAGGAGATATGACCTATCAGTTGTGGGTGGTAAACTTTGACTACATAGTTTCCATGGAGAAGTGTCTCCACCCATTCAAGGTGGGGTTGCTAACTGGAACCCTTTAAGAGGGAGCCATTTTGGAAAAAACTCAGAGCCACAAGATCCACCAGAACCAACAGAACAGGCAGAGCTCCTGGGAAGCCATTGAAGATTCCTGGAGAGAAAGCTAGCAGACATAGCCATGTGCCCTTCTAGCTGAGAGAGAAACCCTGAACTTCGTCAGCTTTTCTTGAGTGAAGGTAATCTCTTGTTGGTTCCTTAGTTTGGACATCTTCACAGCCTTAGAACTGTAAACTTGCGACTTAATAAATTCCCCTTTTTAAAAGCCATTTCATTTCTGGTATATGCATTCTGGCAGCTTACTAACTAGAATGCCACCCCATTGATTCATAATTCTTGCCAGGGATGGAACTCTCTGGAAGTCACTCCCTGAAGTTTTCTCTCCTAGGCAAAATAATTCAACACAAGGAATTTAAAAAAAATGTAGCAGACATAGGCATTTTCATGTTGTTCTAATTTGCTAGCTGCCAGAATGCAACACACCAGAGGCGGATTGGCTCTTAATAAAAGGGGATTTATTTTGTTGGTTCTTCAGGGGAAAGGCAGCTAACTTTCCATTGAGGTTCTTTCTTACGTGGAAGGCACAGGATGGTCTCTGCTGGTCTTCTCTCCAGGCCCCTGGGTTCCAACAACTTTCCTCGGGGTGACTTCTTTCTGCATCTCCAAAGGCCTGGGCTGAGCTGCAAGTGCTGAGATGAGGAATGCCAAGCTGCTAGGCTGTGCTACATTGCATTCTCTCATTTAAGCACCAGCCAATTAAGTCAAACGTCACTCATTGCAGCAGACACGCCTCCTAGCTGACTGCAGATATAATTAGCAACAGATGAGGTTCACGTACCATTGGCTTGTGTCCGCAGCAACAGAACTAGGTATGCTCACCTGGCCAAGTTGACAACTGAATCTGACTAACACACATGTGTAGTAGCAAAGCCTGAAAATATACGCCTTTCTATAGCAATTAGACTTCTTGTTCATTATAAGCTTTAATAATATCTTACACCTTGATATACCCCAGAAAAGTCATGTTCTCTGATCCTCATTCAATATTTCTGGGTAGGATATTTTTTATTGTTTCCATGGAGATGTGACCCACTCAATTGTGGGTGATAACCTTTGATTAGATAGTGTCCATGGAGATGCGTCTCCACCCATCGAGGTGGGGTTGCTTACTGGAGCCCTTTAGGGGGGAAACATTTTGGAAAAAGCTTCAGTGCTGATAGAGCTGACACAGCCAGAGACCTTTGGAGATGCAGAAGGAAAATGCCCCTAGGGAAGCATTATGGAATGAAGAGAGAAAGCTTGCAGATGTTGCCATGTGCCTTTCAGCTTACAGAGGTGTTCTGGACCTATCAGCCTTTCTTGAGTGAAGGTAACCTTTCCTTGGTGTCTTAATTCAGACATTTTCATGGCCTTAGAACTGTAAATTTGCAACTTAATAAGTTCCCTTTTTAAAAGCCATTCCATTTCTGGCATGTTGCATTCCGGTACCTGTAACAAACTAAAACAATCCCCAATGTCCATTATAACAAAATGCTCCTCATAATTTCAAGCTCATATTAAATATTTACTATTTAGAGAAAGGATAATTTGGGCAAATAAATGCTTGTTAAAATTTACTTAGAGGGAATATTTTCCACTAGGGCATTTCATTATTTAAGATGAAAATAGAAGTCTGTGCAATAATGCAGATGCTCATACCAATGTGGCATTTCAGATAAATTACATTTAGATAAAGATCATTGTTTGGGTTTTGAGGGTCCATTGAGTCTAGCAGGTTTCATAGTTGTATACTTATAAACCAGGTTGAAAGAAGTTGCTAAAAATAAGGATGATCCCTAAGACATATAGAAACAAGCTAAGGAAAACTTACTACATGCTGGGCTGTGTCTGTTCTCTTTGGAACAGAGATTCTGGAGCTCCACATCAGTGGAACAGGCTCATATGCAACTGCTGTGAGCCTGTGGGTGGTTAAGTCAGTGGTCCCCGAGGGCCAGACTGGCAATATCAAGTAAAGATGGAATAGCAGGCACCCTACAGAGTACAGACCATGCCTCAAGGCACCACATTCCATTTTATTTAAAGCAAAAGAGAGTATGACTTAGGTCAGATTTGTTAAGCGGTAGCTAGAGTGCAGCTATGGAATTTAAGTAACTACAGATCCCTCTTAAGGGCTGAGTTTTCCATCCAAAACTTTGGCTTGATTTCTCTCTTTTACACAGCCTCAGAGTAACTTCACAGGATGCCCCCTTGCTGAATCAAAGCCTTCCGCTCAAACACACTGAACCTTTTCATCCCTTCTACCCTAGTGTCTGCTCAAAGAGCCTCTTTTTCTGCCTCTACGTCTTCCCCTGTAGCATCTTCTGCAAATGGTTGCCATGGTTACTCTCTCCTGGATTTCTAACAGCTCATGGATTCCAATATGTTTCACAAACCCTCACTTTGCTTATCAGGAGACACGTCTACACTGCCTGCCAATTCAGTGCTGGCTCCGTTCTCAATCTCTGGCTCCTGTGACTGCATCCTGCTGAGCCAGGAGAAGGAATGAGCACAGCACAGGTGGGGAGAGCACTGTGTGACCACCCCCAGCGCTGGGACCTGTGCAAGGGGAGCACTTTAACTGCTTCGAGACTAAATTTCATCATCCATGAAAAGGGCCTGAAATATTTTACAGGGAAATGCTGGTGATGAAAAGAGATATTACTGGGAAATTCAAGCAAGTTGCCGTTGATTCAACAAACATTAATTAAGCAGCAGTCTGTATGTTAGACACTGCCCAAGATGACCCTCGTTCATGGTATTGCTCATGGACTTTCTGGAATGTTGTTGACAAGCAATTAGTGTCAATTGAGAGTGAATCACCACTGCAAATACACTCACACACAAACATACACACACACACACATTTCCCTTCAATCCTGACATTTTCTAAGAATTTTTTTTTAGGACATCCAAACAGCTGTGTAGGTGAAAAAGAAAATATGAATTTGGGGATGGCTCTGCATAGGGCTATGGGGAAAGTATAAACTGGTATAATCTAGCTATGGTCGATATAACAAATTATCCCCACATCGCCAACCCTGTATGCTTCAAATTGGCTTTAAGAGTGCTAAACTTAATCATTAATAGAGGCCAGAAATTAAGAAAAAGAAATAATTTCCCCTAAAAAGCATTGCTGTTTTTATCTAATGCATGAAAAAAACCCAGGACATTCAATTGCAACCCTGTAAAATCCATGCCATATTCATAAAGATCAAGTTTTATGTGTTAGAATAAAACTGAAATAGACCTAGTTGAACAAAACCTAAAAACGGGCCCCATTGGTAACAAATTGATCTCACCGATATTTCAGTTGCCACCCAGGATAAAAGCAACAGTCTTTAGATGGAGATAACACAATACATAGTCTCTATAATATGCCATTGACTATGTTCAGCACATGATAAAAAATGACCAAACATGACAAGAAGGAAGAAAACTTGTCCAATAATCAAGAGAGAATGTAGGCAGTAGAAACAAACCTAGAGATGATCTAGAGTTGGTGGGAAAGAACTTCAAATAACTGGAAGATATATTAAAGAGAAGAAACGATGATAAAGACATGTAAATATTGAGTAAAGAGAGAAGTATCATCTATGTAAAGAAGTCAATGAAAGTTCTACAAGTAGCAAAATACAGTAAATGAAATAAAGAACTCAGAAAATGAGTTTACCTGTAGAATGGACACAAGAGAAGACAGAATTACTAAACTCGAAGAGACCAAAGCAAAAGTCAATACACATGAAGGATGAATAGCAAAAGATGTGCAAAAAGGAAACTTGGGATATTGTCACAAAGTTTTGTGTATGTGTAACTGGAATCCAAAGAAGTGAGAGAAAAGAGGACAGAAATTACATTCGAATAACAGTCAAAACTTTTCAAATCCAATGACAGATGTTATAGACAGAGAACCTCAATTAACGCCAA
Source organism: Tamandua tetradactyla (assembly GCF_023851605.1). Lineage (NCBI taxonomy): Eukaryota > Metazoa > Chordata > Mammalia > Pilosa > Myrmecophagidae > Tamandua > Tamandua tetradactyla. Next base: position 71,874,548 of record NC_135342.1, on the reverse strand, counting down.
GCAGATTAACTTAAAGGAAAGCCACAACCAGGCAAATCACATTCAAACTGTTGAACATCAAAGAAAAAGTGAAAATCTTTAACAGCTGGAGAAAAAAGAAACATTGCTTTCAAGGTAAGAAGAATACAAATTTTGCCTGACTTCTTAACAAAAATTATGGAATCAATAAGAAATTGAATTTATTCCTTGAAGTGCTTAAAGGGAAAGAAAAAAAAAGTCCTGCAAACTCGAATGCTATTTCCTAGAAAATCATCTTCCAAAGTAAAGGTCAAATAAAAACATTTTCAGTCAAACATAATCTCAGAGAATTTATCACCAGTAGATCTACATGCTTTGTAAGAAATATTAGAGGAAGCCCTCAGGCTAATGGAAAAGAATCCCAGAATGAAGCAAAGACGTGCAAGAAGGAATAAACAGCTCTAAAACATTTAAATAGACAAAACATTGTTGACTGTTTAAGGAAACATGAATAACAAATGCTTCATGGAGTTTAAACAGACGTTGGAGTAAAACTGATAACAATAATAAAAAAGTTACCCAGGGGAAATGGAATTATATTTTGGGTGTTCAATAATTCTAGATATGATAAAAATAACATTGCAATAACGTTGCATTGTTAAGAATATATGTTATAATTTCTAGAGGAAATGCAAAATTTAATAAAAAGTAGAACAAAAGGATATGAAATGAAATAAAGCAGGAATATATATGAAATACAGGAGAGTCAGGAAAAGAGAATTGAGGAAACAAAGCCTAGCTCCCTGCTCATCCTCACCCCTGTGCGATCACTGTTCTCTCTCTCCTCTGAGATACTTATTGTAAGTATCTTGGACTATCTGATATTGTCCCACAACTCTTGAACATTCTGTTCTTTTTTCCTGCACTCTTTTCAATTTTAATTTTGAAATTTTTAATATTTTGTTGATATTCACACACCATGCATGTCATCTGGCTCCCAATATTTTTCACTCTTTTTAACCTTGTGTTTCTGTTGAGTAATTCATACTGCATTTCACTAATTAGTTCCTCAGTTGTGCTAAGTTCTCTGATAAGCCCAATAGGGTTTCTTTATGTCTACCATTTTTTTCCCTAACGTTGGTATTTGTCTCTTATGGTTTCCTTCTCTCTGATAAAATTACTCATCTGTTCCCATATATTTCCCATCTTTTCCAGTATTCCACTGCAGCTTTTAACAAATTAATACATATATATGTATACTTATACACCCATATATATATATTTTGACAACAAATTTATCTCTGAGTCCAGTTCTTTTAATTAGTTTGTCACTTGACATTTTGTTTATTATTTTTAATTCTTGTTTGTGGCTCTCATAACTTTTGTTAGAAAAACTTTCATATTTATGACAGTAGAGACTGGGGCAGATAGTACTTAGGTCTGGAAAAGGACACAGCTTTTCTTGCACTATACTTTTAGTGTGGCATGGGCATCTTGTTGCTATGGTTACCATCAGTGCCCCACTACTTTGAATTCTCCCAGCTCTCCTTTAGGGCAGAGGCAGGTTGTCAGAGGACTTTTCTCAATGAAACTGCTTCCCTTTCAGCTTTAGGCTTTTCCTGTGAGTTGGACCTCAGAAATGTTTCTTTTGAGGCACTTGCCTCTCCTGTTGTGTTCAACTGTTGTTAGCTGGTGTTTGATGCTTTTAGCTTGGCTGGGGGATGGGGGGCTATAGGAAATAATCTGTTTTTCCTGCTTGAGCCTCCATCTGCAGCTGTCCCAGTATTACTGGGCTGGTAGTGGAGCTTACCTGGTACCTCCCTGTTGGGAGATGACTCTGATGATGGGAGATGGTTAACAGCCACTCTCTGAGCAGTAGTGGGTTCCTCCTTTTTCCCTGCCCCTAGTTACAGTGGGTTTGACCTGGGACTTGGGGTTGACAGTTTTTGCTCCATAGAGAAGGAACTGGCTGGGACTTTATGTTTTCCCTCCTGTGGCAGCTGTTCCCCTCCAGGCCAGTATACATGAAAGAGCCTTTTATCACCAGCCCCCTCCCCGCCCCCCACATACATATACCCACACATAGTTCTCTACAATGTTCATAGAGAATAGCCTGCGAGTTGGTGCTATTCCTCCTCCTGTTTCTGCGTCTCCCAGGGTTTGTATACCCTCATACTTGCCAACAGCTGTCCTTTAGCAAGGCATTACAAATTTTAGCTGAAATATTCTTACCCACTTTTATGGTTTGCATAGCTTGCTGTGGCGAAGACAGTGAACTGATTTTTCTCAAGGCAAAGTTCTGTCTGTATCAAACCTTTTTGACTCCTGGATGCCTAGCCTATGCTGGGAGAAGTAGTTCTTGGCCAATCTTGGTGATAGAGTTATTTATTTTTTTTCTAAACTCCCTCCATGCACTTGATTCCACACATGGGTGGCTCCTTTGGGGGAGCAAGGACTGTTGCTCCAAGCTGTAGATAAACTCCTAAAACTGTGTGTTTATTGTATAATCTGTAAAAAATTTATGCTCCTTCAGATCAAGTGGGGTTATCCATAAATTTCCCATGGAACTTCCTAACCTGTAGCTGCATGCAGAACTGAACCTTCCTAGGTCCTTCCCAGACAGATATACCTCCAGTATAAATTGCCACAGACTAACTCACACTGGCGGAGCCAAAACAGTTAATCTTTTTAGAGAAATGTACTTATTGTAAGATGTGCTTTAGGGCCTAAACTTTAGAATATACCATTTAAAAAAGAAAGAAAGACTAGAATAAATGACATGGTGGAGGAAAGATCCCCCCCCCCCTTTTTTTTATGCTCAGATACCCACCCTCTTCCTTATGATAAGGTGAATCATTATACCTGTCATGCTCATCTCCATCCCCTTGCCAGTGACAGGTCTCGGAATGGACATGGGAATTATTATGACAGGGAGGTGCGTGTGTCTTTAGGGGTATCTGCTGGGTGGACTGGTTGGCTTCTTTGTTCTTTGGAGGAGACATTGTGATCATAGCCCCTGTCTTTTCATTGGGCTTTGTTGGTTTCCATATGACAGCTGGGACTGTAACAGTCACTCATTACCCTTGCAGAGTAACAAGGGGGAAAGAACCCCACTCTCTGGTTATGTTGTTGAAACACTGAAATACAAAGAAAGCAATCCTAAAGATAACTGAAAAAATATAAAGAATTAAATTATAATACAAACGTTTTAGTTTGCAAGCTGCCGGAACGTGATATACCAGAAACAGAATGACTTTTTTAAAGGGGAATTTATTAAGTTGCAAGTTTATAGTTCTAAGGTTGTGGAAATGTGCAAATTACGGCTAGGTTATGAAAATGTCCAAATTAAGGCATCCAAGAAAAGATACCTCGGTTCAAGAAGGCCGATGATTTTCAGGGTTTCTCTCTCAGCTGGAAAGGTACATGACGACATCTGCTAACTTCCTTTCCAGGACTCTTCAATGGATTCCCCAGGGCTCTGTTCATTCTGTTGGCTCTGTTGCTTCTGGTGGCTCTGAAGCTTTCTCCAAAAAGGATCCCTCTTAAAGGGCTCCAATAAACAACCCCACCTTGAAGGGGTAGAGACACATCTCCATGGAAACCATCTAATCAAAGGTTACCACCCATAATTGGGTGGGTCACATCTCCATGGAAACAATCACAAACATCCCACCCAGCAATATTGAATGAGGTTTAAAGGACATGGTTTTTCTAGGGTGCACAACAGATTCAAACCCAGCACAACAAATAATTTAACATTATGCACCATTCTAATTTTCTTTTGATTAACAAGTATCTTGCTTCCTCTAGTAACAAAATGAAAATGTATTCTAAATGGAAAATAAACTTAATAGTGCAAAAGTACATAGACTTAAACATGGACTTTCCCCTTTATTATAATATCCATTATCTGGGCTGAATTTCATCCCCTTCCCCACCCCTAGCCCCCTCAGATGTAACCACTGGTTATAGTTGGAAATATATTCTTCTCAGTCCTTGTCTTTGCATTTAACTACTAGTTTTATATGTACATAAGTGAATATATAGTTCTCTTTTTAAAAACTGGAGCCATACTATATGTGCATGTCTTCACAGTTCTTTTAATGTTGTTAAGGTATTTCCAAGTCATTATGTGCAGCGCATATTTGTGTACATATGAAAACATTTACAAGACAGACTCAGACAAAAGGATTGGCTGCATCAATAGCTATTACTATTTAAATTTTGTCTGATCCCACAAAATTGCTGTCATGTTACACTCTGAACAAAAGTATATGAGAAAAAGCAATTATACAGTTTTTAGACAACTTTTTGGAAGGCAAAGATGATCAGACTAATAAGTTGCTTTGTGATAGGTATCAGGTCTTACATGTGCATATCCTTTGACACATTAATTCCACTTCTATAAATTAAACCTACAGAAATAATTGCACAAGTGGACAGAGACTTATCGTAAGGATGGCAGATTCAGCATTATTTATAATCATGAAGAATTGGAGACCATTAAATGTCTAGTAAATGGCAGTTGGTTAAATGAGTTATGGTTCAGACAGGCCATGTGCTCAAGAAGAGAGATTTCATATGCCAAATAACCACCCAGCTCAGGGAATGTGTGTTTGAAGACCATAAACCCTAACATGTAATGCTCTTAGCTTCAGCTGCCCCTGGGCAGCTCAATAGACACCTTGCTTGACCAGATAAGGGGTTAAGATCTAGTCAAGGAGGCAATTACATCTAGGATTTCAAATTTATATTCTCAAATGCATTATTGTAATTAAAAAAAAAACCCACAAAAATATCCAAACTCTCTGATTTCAGGATTTAGAAAAGGAATATCAAAATAGACAAATAGGGGTCTGGCAACTGTGGCTCAGTGGCAGAGTTCTTGCCTGCCATGCTGGAGACCCGGGTTCGAGTCCCAGAGCTTGCCCATGCAAAACATCAAACAAACAAATGAACAAAATAGACCAATAAAAATTAGGAGAAAAATTAATTCCGATGAAAGCCTGAAACGTATGCAAATTTAAAATAGAAGCAAAAGTGGAAATGTTTGATAGGTCACATAAAATTGTACAGACCCTGCCAGTTGCATCCAGTATCCATTCTCTTTATCTTGTTTAGTAACAGAAATTTGTTGTTGTTTTTCAAGTGAAAACTAAGCTGCATTTCCAGCTTCCCTTGCCTCTAGTAGCTCTATGACTAAGTTCTGGCAAATGATATATGTAAGCAGATGCCCAGTGCAGGGCTTCTGGAAGGCACATAAAGAGGGCTGGATTTCTGACAAGGTGATCATTTTAACACCCTCTTCTTCCTGCTGCTGGCCAAGAACCATGGATCTCAGTCCTTGGGCTCCATCTTGAGTGATAAGAAGCTTGTAAGGATAGAAGCCAGGACCAGCACAGAGAGATGGAGCCTGGGCCCCCGTGGACCCTGAGGAGCTGGCACATCAGTCCTGGGCTGCAGTCCTTCGGACCTCTAATATCTGAGGGAGAAACACTAACGTTCATCTTTTAAGGCATTGTTACTTATATTTTGTAGTATCCTTCATGGTGTATGTCATATGATACAAATGACTAAGATTTTTTCCTAAAAAAGGAAATCCCTGGCAATCTCAATTAAGGCAGGAGGGGAAGCACAAATATATAAATTTAATAATAAGTAGATTTAATTTCGAATTCAGAAAATATTACAGATTTGTATGAATGTTTCTTGTGTAAATCCATGATAATAAATTTGGAAAATCTGGAAGAAATGAGCAACTTGTTATCAAAACATGACATAGTCCATTTGATCTAAAATGAGGTAGAAAATCTGAACAGACCAATAACCATAGCAGAGTTGAATCAAAATTCATAAGTCATAATTCCTAACTCATTTAAATAACTCCAGACCACAGAAAGATGATAGACAGAATCCATTGTCTAAATTAAGATTAAAAAAATAGCAAAAGAGAAAATTAGACCAATTCCCCCTACAAGCATAGGAGCAAATATTTAAAATAAAATATTAGAAGACTGAACCCCACTATCTACTTACAAACTAATATATGAATAAAAGGGACTAATCCTGTAATGTAATGACTGCAGCAAAAGGCATTTTATCAATGCACTTGTTTTTTTTTTTATATCAACTCACTCAAGGATATCGATAGATATTGAAAGCCATTCAATAAAATGTAGAACTATTGTGTATAACTATGAAGAGAATAAGATTGTTAGGAAATTACTTAAACAAACAAGTGCTATTTACAAAAATTAGCAAATAACATTTTAAAAAATAAAATATTAAGTCCATTGCCCATTAAAAACTGCAGTTGCACATCTTATTGCTTTATTTTAATCTCTTTTGGATATAGGAGCTATTGTAATAGAAACAAAAAATGATGTATTTATAATAAATATTGGAGGAAAAGACATGTTGGTGATGTGGTGTAAGATTAGAAAATTCATGCAACTCTACTAAGAACTATGAAAATTAAAAAGGTAATTTGATAAAGTAGGGAACGCAAGATATAAGCTGCTTTTCTCCATATCCGAAATACTAAATTAAAAACTGGAAATGGGAAAATAAATCACATTCTGAATAGCAACTGGGACATAGGGAATTAATATAACCAGAAATGTCTAAGATATATGTAAAATAAACCTAAAATCTTAACAGACCTGAACAAAATGTAATGCAGATCAAGATCTTTGATGGAACTTAATCAAGCAAAAATGTTAATTCATGCTAGATTAAGAATATAAAATAGATTAAAAAAAAAACCCAAAACAACACAGCTTGTCCAAAACCAACCAACCAAGACAGACAGCTGTAAATTAAAACGCTAGATATGAAATCATAGATAATCTCAGTTTTCATTATTATAATATGAATTTATTTATTTATTTATTTTTATTAATTAAAAAAAGAATTAACAAAACAATTAGAAATCATTCCAATCTACATGTACAATCAGTAATTCTTAATAACATCACATAGTTGCATATTCATCATTTCTTAGTACATTTGCATCGATTTAGAAAAAGAAATAAAAAGACAACAGAATAAGAATTAAAACAATAATAGAAAGAAAAAAAAAAAAAACAAAAACAAAAAACCTATACCTCACATGCAGCTTCATTCAGTGTTTTAACATAATTGCATTATAATTGGGTAGTATTGTGCTGTCCATTTCTGAGTTTTTATATCCAGTCCCGTTGTACAGTCTGTATCCCTTCATCTCCAATTATCCCTTCTCTTTTTTTTTTTTTTTTTAATTAACGGAAAAAAAGAAATTAACCCAACATTTAGAGATCATACCATTCTACACATGCAATCATTAATTCTTAACATCATCACATAGATGCATGATCATCATTTCTTAGTACATTTGCATTGGTTTAGAAGAACTAGCAACATAACCGAAAAAGATATAGAATGTTAATATAGAGAAAAAAATAAAAGTAATAATAGTAAAATCAAAACAAAACAAAACAAAACAAAAACCTATAGCTCAGATGCAGCTTCATTCAGTGTTTTAACATGATTACTTTACAATTAGGTATTATTGTGCTGTCCATTTTTGAGTTTTTGTATCTAGTCCTGTTGCACAGTCTGTATCCCTTCAGCTTCAATTACCCATTGTCTTACCCTGTTTCTAACTCCTGCTGAACTCTGTTACCAATGACATATTTCAAGTTTATTCTCGAATGTCCGTTCACATCAGTGGGACCATACAGTATTTGTCCTTTAGTTTTTGGCTGGATTCACTCAGCATAATATTCTCTAGGTCCATCCATGTTATTACATGGTTCATAAGTTTATCTTGTCTTAAAGCTGCATAATATTCCATCGTATGTATATACCACAGTTTGTTTAGCCACTCTTCTGTTGATGGAGATTTTGGCTGTTTCCATCTCTTTGCAATTGTAAATAACGCTGCTATAAACATTGGTGTGCAAATGTCCGTTTGTGTCTTTGCCCTTAAGTCCTTTGAGTAGATACCTAGCAATGGTATTGCTGGGTCGTATGGCAGTTCTATATTCAGCTTTTTGAGGAACCGCCAAACTGCCTTCCACAGTGGTTGCACCCTTTGACATTCCCACCAACAGTGGATAAGTGTGCCTCTTTCTCCGCATCCTCTCCAGCACTTGTCATTTTCTGTTTTGTTGATAATGGCCATTCTGGTGGGTGTGAGATGATATCTCATTGTGGTTTTGATTTGCATTTCTCTAATGGCCAGGGACATTGAGCATCTCTTCATGTGCCTCTTGGCCATCCGTATTTCCTCTTCTGAGAGGTGTCTGTTCAAGTCTTTTTCCCATTTTGTAATTGGGTTGGCTGTCTTTTTGTTGTTGAGATGAACAATCTCTTTATAAATTCTGGATACTAGACCTTTATCTGATATATCATTTCCAAATATTGTCTCCCATTGTGAAGGCTGTCTTTCTACTTTCTTGATGAAGTTCTTTGATGCACAAAAGTGTTTAATTTTGAGGAGTTCCCATTTATTTATTTCCTTCTTCAGTGCTCTTGCTTTAGGTTTAAGGTCCATAAAACCGCCTCCAGTTGTAAGATCCATAAGATATCTCCCAACATTTTCCTCTAACTGTTTTATGGTCTTAGACCTAATGTTTAGATCTTTGATCCATTTTGAGTTAACTTTTGTATAGGGTGTGAGAGATGGGTCTTCTTTCATTCTTTTGCATATGGATATCCAGTTCTCTAGGCACCATTTATTGAAGAGACTGCTCTGTCCCAGGTGAGTTGGCTTGACTGCCTTATCAAAGATCAAATGTCCATAGATGAGAGGGTCTATATCTGAGCACTCTATTCGATTCCCTTGGTCGATATATCTATCTTTATGCCAATACCATGCTGTTTTGACCACTGTGGCTTCATAATATGCCTTAAAGTCAGGCAGCGCGAGACCTCCAGCTTCGTTTTTTTTCCTCAAGATGTTTTTAGCAATTCGGGGCACCCTGCCCTTCCAGATAAATTTGCTTATTGGTTTTTCTATTTCTGAAAAATAAGTTGTTGGGATTTTGGTTGGTATTGCATTGAATCTGTAAATCAATTTAGGTAGGATTGACATCTTAACTATATCTAGTCTTCCAATCCATGAACACGGTATGCCCTTCCATCTATTTAGGTCTTCTGTGATTTCTTTTAGCAGTTTTTTGTAGTTTTCTTTATGTAGGTTTTTTGTCTCTTTAGTTAAATTTATTCCTAGGTATTTTATTCTTTTAGTTGCAATTGTAAATGGGATTCGTTTCTTGATTTCCCCCTCAGCTTGTTCATTACTAGTGTATAGAAATGCTACAGATTTTTGAATGTTGATCTTGTAACCTGCTACTTTGCTGTACTCATTTATTGGCTCTAGTAGTTTTGTTGTGGATTTTTCCGGGTTTTCGACGTATAGTATCATATCGTCTGCAAACAGTGATAGTTTGACTTCTTCCTTTCCAATTTTGATGCCTTGTATTTCTTTTTCTTGTCTAATTGCTCTGGCTAGAACCTCCAACACAATGTTGAATAATAGTGGTGATAGTGGACATCCTTGTCTTGTTCCTGATCTTAGGGGGAAAGTTTTCAATTTTTCCCCATTGAGGATGATATTAGCTGTGGGTTTTTCATATATTCCCTCTATCATTTTAAGGAAGTTCCCTTGTATTCCTATCTTTTGAAGTGTTTTCAACAGGAAAGGATGTTGAATCTTGTCGAATGCCTTCTCTGCATCAATTGAGATGATCATGTGATTTTTCTGCTTTGATTTGTTGATATGGTGTATTACATTAATTGATTTTCTTATGTTGAACCATCCTTCCATACCTGGGATGAATCCTACTTGGTCATGATGTATAATTCTTTTAATGTGTTGTTGGATACGATTTGCTAGAATTTTATTGAGGATTTTTGCATCTGTATTCATTAGAGAGATTGGTCTGTAGTTTTCTTTTTTTTGTAATATCTTTGCCTGGTTTTGGTATGAGGGTGATGTTGGCTTCATAGAATGAATTAGGTAGTTTTCCCTCCACTTCGATTTTTTTGAAGAGTTTGAAGAGAATTGGTACTAATTCTTTCTGGAACGTTTGGTAGAATTCACATGTGAAGCCATCTGGTCCTGGACTTTTCTTTTTAGGAAGCTTTTGAATGACTAATTCAATTTCTTTACTTGTGATTGGTTTGTTGAGGTCATCTATGTCTTCTTGAGTCAAAGTTGGTTGTTCATGTCTTTCCAGGAACCCGTCCATTTCCTCTAAATTGTTGTATTTATTAGCGTAAAGTTGTTCATAGTATCCTGTTATTACCTCCTTTATTTCTGTGAGGTCAGTAGTTATATCTCCTCTTCCATTTCTGATCTTATTTATTTGCATCCTCTCTCTTCTTCTTTTTGTCAATCTTGCTAAGGGCCCATCAATCTTATTGATTTTCTCATAGAACCAACTTCTGGCCTTATTGATTTTCTCTATTGTTTTCATGTTTTCAATTTCATTTATTTGTGCTCTAATCTTTGTTATTTCTTTCCTTTTGCTTGCTTTGGGGTTAGCTTGCTGTTCTTTCTCCAGTTCTTCCAAATGGATAGTTAATTCCTGAATTTTTGCCTTTTCTTCTTTTCTGATATAGGCATTTAGGGCAATAAATTTCCCTCTTAGCACTGCCTTTGCTGCGTCCCATAAGTTTTGATATGTTGTGTTTTCATTTTCATTCGCCTCGAGGTATTTGCTAATTTCTCTTGCAATTTCTTCTTTGACCCACTCGTTGTTTAGGAGTGTGTTGTTGAGCCTCCACGTATTTGTGAATTTTCTGGTACTCTGCCTATTATTGATTTCCAACATCATTCCTTTATGATCCGAGAAAGTGTTGTGTAAGATTTCAATCTTTTTAAATTTGTTGAGACTTGCTTTGTGACCCAGCATATGGTCTATCTTTGAGAATGATCCATGAGCACTTGAGAAAAAGGTGTATCCTGCTGTTGTGGGATGTAATGTCCTATAAATGTCTATTAAGTCTAGTTCATTTATAGTAATATTCAGATTCTCTATTTCTTTGTTGATCCTCTGTCTAGATGTTCTGTCCCTTGATGAGAGTGGTGAGTTGAAGTCTCCAACTATTATGGTATATGAGTCTATTTCCCTTTTCAGTGTTTGCAGTATATTCCTCACGTATTTTGGGGCATTCTGATTCGGTGCGTAAATATTTATGATTGTTATGTCTTCTTGTTTAATTGTTCCTTTTATTAGTATATAGTGTCCTTCTTTGTCTCTTTTAACTGTTTTACATTTGAAGTCTAATTTGTTGGATATTAGTATAGCCACTCCTGCTCTTTTCTGGTTGTTATTTGCATGAAATATCTTTTCCCAACCTTTCACTTTCAACCTATGTTTATCTTTGGGTCTAAGATGTGTTTCCTGTAGACAGCATATCGAAGGATCCTGTTTTTTAATCCATTCTGCCAATCTATGTCTTTTGATTGGGGAATTCAGTCCATTGACATTTAGTGTTATTACTGTTTGGATAATATTTTCCTCTAACATTTTGTCTTTTGTATTATATGTATCATATCTGATTTTCCTTCTTTCTACACTCTTTTCCATATCTCTCTCTTCTGTCTTTTTGTATCTGACTCTAGTGCTCCCTTTAGTATTTCTTGCAGAGCTGGTCTCTTGGTCACAAATTCTTTCAGTGACTTTTTGTCTGAGAATGTTTTAATTTCTCCCTCATTTTTGAAGGATAATTATGCTGGATATAGGAGTCTTGGTTGGCAGTTTTTCTCTTTTAGTATTTTAAATATATCATCCCACTGTCTTCTAGCTTCCATGGTTTCTGCTGAGAAATCTGCACATAGTCTTATTGGGTTTCCCTTGTATGTAATGGATTGTTTTTCACTTGCTGCTTTCAAGATCTTCTCTTTCTCTTTGACCTCTGACATTCTAACTAGTAAGTGTCTTGGAGAACGCCTATTTGGGTCTAATCTCTTTGGGGTGCGCTGCACTTCTTGGATCTGTAATTTTAGGTCTTTCATAAGAGTTGGGAAATTTTCAGTGATAATTTCTTCCATTAGTTTTTCTCCTCCTTTTCCCTTCTCTTCTCCTTCTGGGACACCCACAACACGTATATTTGTGCGGTTCATATTGTCCTTGAGTTCCCTGATACCCTGTTCAAATTTTTCCATTCTTTTCCCTATAGTTTCTGTTTCTTTTTGGAATTCAGATGTTCCATCCTCCAAATCACTAATTCTATCTTCTGTCTCTTTAAATCTATCATTGTAGCTATCCATTATTTTTTCTATGTTTGCTACTTTATCCTTCACTTCCATAAGTTCTGCGATTTGTTTTTTCAGTTTTTCTATTTCTTCTTTATGTTCAGCCCATGTCCTCTTCATGTCCTCCCTCAATTTATCGATTTCATTTTTGAAGAGGTTTTCCATTTCTGTTCGTATATTCAGCATTAGTTGTCTCAGCTCTTGTGTCTCATTTGAGCTATTGGTTTGTTCCTTTGACTGAGCCATATTCTCAATCTTTTGAGCGTGGACAGTTATCTTCTGCTGCTGGCGTCTGGGCATTTATTCAGATTTCTCTTGGTGTTGGACCCAGCAAGGTTGTAATATTTTTCTGTGAAATCTCTGGGTTCTGTTTTTCTTATCCTGCCCAGTAGGTGGCGCTCGTGGCACACGTTTGTCTGCGGGTCCCACCAGTAAAAGGTGCTGTGGGACCTTAAACTTTGGAAAACTCTTGCCGTCCTGGGGGTTCGGTAGCCGAAGCGGCTTGAGCCGGCCCGGGGTCCGAACGCATGGAGGGTGTCCGAGCGCAGGGAGGGTTGCTGGTCGCCGCAGCCAGGGAAAGAGCCCGTCCGAATTTCCTAGTCGGCCCTGGGCAACAAGCGTGGCGGGAGGGCGCCAGCGGCAGCAGCCCGCCCGAGAGAGTGCACGTTCCCCGGGAGTCACGGGGTCACCGTTCTCCGCGGCCTGGGGGTTTCCGATCCAATTCTCTCAGTTGGTCCGGGGGCTGCGCGTGGTGTGGGCGCCAGTCGCCTTGGTTTCAGGGGACCGCCTCTCCAATTCTCCCAGCCGGCCCAGGAAGGGGGAAGGGAGTAACTCCGGCCGCTTGCCACCCCGCCCGGTAAGGCCCGCGCGCCTCGGCGATCTCACCCGAGCTGCTTCTCTCAGCCAGCCAGCCGTTCCAGGATGGGGTACGCTGTCTTTTTTATCTCTGTTGTGGCTTTGGGCGCTTTCTGTATCGTTTCTACTCCCCTAGTAGGTGTCCTGGAGACGAAACTAAGATCCGCGCGTCTTACTAAGCCGCCATCTTCCAGGAAGTCTGAATTTATTTTTTTTCAAGTACTAAAGGTGGGGGAGTCAATGATGAAATTTCTCTTCATAAGAGGAAAGTGACACATTTTTATAACAAAGGAATATGTGGCTGTATCATCAGACTGGATGGCTCTGTCAAATAAGAAGATCCATTTGGACCTGGAAGGAAACTTCAGTCTTCCTAATGTATCAGAATTTAATGAGATCGTGTTTATCTCTATCCTCAGGTGTCTCGTTTTCTAGCTAGAGGAAATAGAAAGGTACACAAATGTTATAAGAGCATGTGATAATTTGCATCAACAGAAGAACAAGTCACAGAATTAGCATTGAGGAGGGAGTAATTGAGGGGATGGGATGAGGGGTGGTGACTGTGGTGTCAACTTATCTAGGCGTTTTCCAGTGCGCATGATGGAAAGGGCATCCCAGGCACATTTCATCACAAGGAGGCTGGAAATGACATGGGCTGAGCCGGGAACTTGGAGTCAGCTGGTACTGGCTAAGTTTAGGCGTGAAGCAAGGAGTGGTGGAAAGGGCAGGAAAGGTAGACAGTAGCCAGATTAGTTAAAGGATAAAATAATCATTTTACTAATTCAGTCCATATTTTGGTAGGTGGTAATTAAGCAGGACCGAGACCATGGCCTCAACTGTATTCCTTCATAAAATGAAACTTCAAGGTTAAAGTCAAGAACCTGAATGGAGCCCTGTGGTTTAGCAGACACTGGGCCATTGGATCCTTGAGAAACCAGTTAAGTAACTTGTCTAAGGTATAAGACAAGCAAGAGCTTGTCCTCTTTATTAATGCTATACAGGCTAAAGATTCCCTCGGGAAGCTTCCTGGACCTCCTAACCTGATATAGAAAATCTCTTTGTCTCTACTCCTGGTTTTCAACTTTTATCATAGCAGCTACATACTGTACTGTCCAGGTCTTTTCTGTCCCATCCCATACTATTCCATATATGATGTTGAACTGTAACAACTAACTGACTCACTGATTTACTTCTCTGTCTCTTCGATATTGATCATAAATTCTTTGATGAATGGAGTACTCCCCTTGTAGTCCTTATATCTTCAGCTTCAAGATTAATGTTTGGGACACAGTAATAGGTGGTCAAAGAGCATTTTTGATGTACTGACTGTCTGATTGTCTGAATGAATGGAAAATGGAATTCTGTACTTCATCAGCTGATGCATGAGTTAACATAGGGTAGGAATTATAGATTTGGGAATGATTTTAGGTGACAGTGAGAAGAGCTGTTTTAATATTCTCAGAGATGTTCCCAAGACTTGAAATTATTTTTATTTTACTATTTTTCTTAATGAACTTATTTCTGATTTATATCTGTATAAGCTATATGCTCTTTTAAGAGGTGATTTCCAGACTTATGAAAAATATTATTTCAAATTATTTGTTGATGTTGACTAAATATAAAATGATTGGAACAGGAAAAAAGAGGAGCATGCTGAGTATTATTTTAAGGAGCAAAAAGAATCTAGAACCCTCTCGTAGAGAATACTCCTGAGGCCTTACTCCTTGGCTCTTAGTGGCTGTCGCTCCAAAAGCAAGACCATTTGTGACCCACTTATCCAATCTCAGTCACAGTCCACACTGGACATTTGCTTTTGGGTGCCTTGGCCCCAACTTCACAATGTCTCAAAAGCCCATGTCCAGGTGCACATTGCCAGAAGGAGCACAGGATTCATACTGAGATGTACAAGGCTTCAATCCTGGCACTGAGGTGGCCATGGCAGGTATGTAATCTTTTTGAAATATCTTCTTCAGTTGAATAGGAATCTCAGTAGTTATTTCACAAAGTCGTTGTGAGTGATAAGATAACTTGGCATTGAGTGCCTGGCACAAAGTAGCCCCTCAGTTAAGTATAAATGCTGTTCACCCCTCCCCTCACTTCAAACTCAAATGGAGAACATACATCCCCATTGTCTTATCAGTGGCTTTGCTTTTTCCAGTGATAAGAGCTGGAAATTAGAGGCTTAGAAGCCAAATTTGAATCCCAGTGGCATAATTCTTTAATGGCCAAGTCAACTCAGGGTCTCTCCTGTTCTCAGTCACCCAGGCCCCAGCCTTCCCTAGAATCCTTCACTCTTTCCTGTCTGCGATACTGTTTCACTTGTTCTCTCCTCCTCACAGTAAACTCGGTATATGTCCTGTTGTTACTTGGTCTTGGAAGGCCAAATGCCCATTCCAAGTTCATTGTACCATTAGTGTGTCAGTCAGGACCCAGCATCAGGGTTCAGACCCTTGATCCTTCTTTCATACTGCCTCCTTCTAAAATCTCTAAATTTGGAACTCAGGCCTCTTTGGTGGTGAAATTGAGCAGAACAGGAGAAATGAGTGCTGAGACGCCCCACCCCCACCCCCAGAGCTTAGGCCACTGACTTCCCTTGCCCCTCACACCCCTGTAGGTTGAGGGACCATCTTACACTGTTTGGCCAGGGCCCGGGTCCACGATCAAACCATTCTGTCCATGTCTGTATAAACTGTGCAACACCAGCTCTTGTCAGTCACTGAGTTCCAACCTTGGGTTTCTACTGGATTAGACCCAGTAAAGCAAGTAGAATATATTACAAATTGTTGTCTGGAGAGAAATGGGGTGGTGATCAAAGGCTAGCATGGATCACAAAGGCTTTTGTAAGCCAAACATAGGATTTGGGTTTATTCTTAGATCAGTGGGAAGACACAGAATGCATTTAAGCAGACAAGTGACATGATCAGAGTTGTGCTGTAGAAAGTAAAGATCTCGCTGCCTGCAACATGAAAAATGGGTTAGTGAGACCTTAAGGAAGACAGTTGACTAGGCTCTCCCAGGTGGCTGGGATCCAGAGATGGCTGCCTCTGGAGGGCGGTGGGGGATGGAAACCTAGTTCCTACTTGTACTTTGTGTCAAGTCTTCAGCTCTTAAGGACCCTGCATTCCAGAGCAGGGAGGGGGACAATGAGCAAGTAAACATGCCAATGAACAAGATAATTGCAGGAGTAATAGATGCTGTGAGGAAGCTAAATAGGACAGGGCAAGCTAATGTGCCAGTGATAGGAACTAGAGGCTATTGAGGTCCAGAAAAGCCTCTCTGATAAGGTGTCATTTAGCCTGAGATGTAAATGATAAGTAAGAGGCAGCCCTGGGAACATCTGGAGACCCTGTCCATCCAGAGGACATAGCAAGTTAAAATGCTTAGTAGCATGAAGGAACTCTGTGTGTAAAGAAATGTCAGAGAGGTGGGCAGGGTCCAAGACATGTAGGGTCCTATGACTTGAGCTGTGAGGGAAGAGAACAAAGTGAAGGTTGGAGCCCAGGGTTGTGGCTTGGGTACCTGAGTGAGTGATGAGGCCTTTCCCTGAGACCTAATTAAAACCTAGTATGTATCAAATGCTTCTGTGAACTGACCCATTGTTGGTTAAATGCTAAGTGGACAGTATGGACTGGTAGTTTATTGTTATAACAAATGTCCTATCTATGGAACTTGTAAATTTTTTAAAAATGTTTTTCTAGGTAAAGCCCAATAACCCATTTTTCAGAGATAAAAGTCCTCTCATAGTCTCTGAAAATAACCTCATTTGTGACTTTGGGCTTGCCAGAGATTGGGTGCCTTACTGTGTTTGAAACTTCTTATATATTATTTGCTTTCAGTTCATCGATAGTTACATTTTTAAAAGGCAACAGCTTAGAAAAAGAGGAAGAAGACTGGAGGGGATTGGTGTGAAAGCTGGGAGAATCTTTTGTTTCCTGATTTTAGAAATTTTCTAAGAAGATAAAATAAAAACTGATCTTTTTTTCAGGAATTTCACTAGTCAGTAAATATTGACTGACCATGCATAATGGTCCATATTTATCCTTGTGTTGGGATCTGTGCAAAATATAAGGTCCCATAGCACACCAGCTCCATGTGGTAGATGAAATAAACTCTTTGGTTTGGAATTTAAGGTCTTCCAACATTGAACCTTGACCCATCTTTCTAGGCTCCTGAGCACACGTGCGTTGATAATAAAGAAGAAGGTCTAGTGCCTACCATGTTCTGGACCTTTCCAAAACTTTCCTCTTTCTCTCTATGTTAGGGTTCTTCAAAAAAAAACCAAACCAACATAAATATGAGGAGATTATAGGAATTGGTTCATACAACCATGGAGATTAGCAAGTCTGAATTCTGTAAGGCAGGTCTCAAGTTGGGAACTCTGATGAAGGTGATAGATTAACTCTCCAAGAGAAGCTGGATGGCTGAAGTAGAGGTAGAAAATTTCTTTCAGGCTGCTGAAATCCTCATTTCAACCTTGATGACCTCCAGCTGATAGATGAGGAGATTCTTCTTATGGTGAAGGCAATCCCCTTTGTTTATTGTAGGTGCAGCCAGCCATAGATGCAATCACCTAGTGATTTAGGTCCATCTATGAAATGCCCTCATAGTAACCATCAGGCCAGTTCATACTTGATCAGATAATTGGATACCATAACCTAACCAAACTGACCCATGAAATTAACCATCACATTCACTAACAATTTACAATATGAGCTTATTATCTCTATTTCATAACTGAAAGGAAACTTAGAGATGCTCTTCAAGCCATGTGGCTGGGAATGAACAGAGCAAAGAATTCAACAAAGCATCTCTGAATCCGAAGATCAGACTCCTACTGTCACTCCAAATAATGGTCACAGTCCAAATTAATCTTATGCTTGCATGTACCTCTAGACCTTTTTATATATTATTAGAAAGCTTGAGGCTCAGTAAACACTATAAAGTTTTAAGGCCTTTAAATATAGGCTATTAACAATGGTGATTCTGTGTCCTCAAGCCAATTACCTACCTCTTCAGCTGGAGATAGGGAGATTGGTAAAAGCTGTTGGGCATTAAATCATGTCACTCACTAAAAGCGTCTTTCCGGTTCAAACTTCTGATCCTATGGGTATGAACCCATTTATAAATAGGGCCTTTGAAGGTGTTTATTGTTAAGGCACACCCAAAAGAATGAGGGTGGGCCTTAATCCTCCCCTTAAGGACATATAAGGCTGATGTCCTTATAACCAAAGAAAATTGGACACAGAAAAAGAAGCCCTTGGAGCAACCAGAAGCTAAAGTCAACAGGACCAAGAAAAGGAAGGAGAAGACAACACCCTTGAAATTGGACAGAAAAGCCAAGGACCAAGGATTACCAGCAGTCAGCCCCAAAGTGCCACTGTGTCACTTGGGGAGAAAGCATTGCCTTGCTGATGCCTTGATTTTGAAACTTCTCCTAGCCTTAAAACCATGAGCCAACGAATTCCCCTTATTTAAGTCATTGTATGGTATTTGTTTTAGCAATTGAGAAACTAAACCAGTAACCAAGTAAATAAGATAATATCCATGCTAAAGGGTAAATGCTTTTTATGTGATAAATCAAAGAAGAAAGGAAAATGAGGTGTTGCAATAGAGGCTGTCTGGGAGAAGGCTACTTAATTTAGAGTTTTGGAGGATGGTGTCTATGAGAAAGATCATTTCAGCAAAACCTTGAATGATTAGAGAAGGCCTGCCTTGACCTGAAATAGAGGGTGGATGTCAAATGCCAGATTTTGAGATACCCATAGTCAGTGGTACCTGGGTTCAGAGAAGGAGGAGCTATTAGATTTTGAAGACCTCAAGAAAACATAATTGTTTCCAGGGATAAATCTGAAAATACTGGCTGGAATAAGAGATAGAAGCCAATTGTGCACAATCACAGAGAAAACGGTCTCTTTCCCTGCTCCCAGCCATCCCACTGATTCTGGTGGTTTGATTGATGGTAAGCTATGCTAGGAGATGAGAATGGTTCTTTACAGACTTCAGATTTATCCTCATTTTCAGGAAAAAACAAACCTCTCTACTTAGGCCTGCTGGTCTAGGTAGGTTGGAAACATTGTTTTGCTGCAAGAAAGATGATAATTTCCAACAACCACAGAGCAACAGGGACAAAAACATAGTCCAACAAATTAGGTTTATTGTCTTGGTGCAAAAGGAGAGACAGGCTAGGTGAACCATGAAGTGTCTTTTGGTAAGAAGACAGGGGGTGGATTTCTATGAGGCTTGTCGTTGTTCTGAATGATTCTTAGCAAGGGCCGGGGGAAGTGGGAATCAGTTCTGAATTATTTGCTGTCACGAAGAGTAATCTTTGTTTAGGAGGTGGATGCCGCAAAGGAAGACTAGGGACATTTTTTTTAAGACATCAGTAGTAACTCAAAGAAGGAGGTCATGTCATTATAAACTTCCAAAGCTGCAGCATGACCTTTAGAGAAATATTCTTTACTGTTAACTTTGCAGGGCTTCCCTGTGTCTGTTATCACAATATGTTTGATGCCAGAGCTGATATTTACAACGGCAGAGACAACGTGAGAAACATTCTGAAATTTATAGGAAATCAAGGATGGAACCAGTAGTGATTTTACTTCAAATATGTGTCTATGGCACACAATAAACTCATCAAATACCCACAGTCTGACTTGAGTTAGATTGACTATCTTCCAGCCAAGTCAAAGTGGCCGTAATTAGGACTGGACTCTGAATTGGAATGGCCTATTTTGAATTCAAATACTCTCTATCATCTAACACAATTTTACTGAGTTGTCTATACATCATACAGTCCATCCAAAAGTATACAATCAACGGATCACAGTATTATCATGTAGTTGTGCACACATCACCACAATCAATTTTAGAACATTTTCATTACTCCAAAAATAGAAATACAAATCTAAAAGACCCTAAAACATTGCATGCCTTTTATCTGCATCCTCCCAACCCCTCATTATTGACCCTAGTATTGGTGTGGTACATACTTGATGAAGAAATATTAAGATATTGCTGTTACCAGCAGTCCATAGTTTGCAATGGGTACATTCTCTCCAATATATCACTCTATCATTAACTGCTTGTAAGTGTTGTGCATTTGTTTTAGTTCAAGAAAGAATTTTTTTATATATGTACTGTTAGTCATAGTCGTTGTCCAATTAACCACAAGATTAGCCTCCGACAATCTTTCTGGTGACATGCATGACTCTAAACTTCCCCTTTCTTCCACATTCAGCCACAATTCAGCGCTGTGAATGATCCTGACGATAACATGTTACTGTCACCTCTGTCCAATTCCAAGCATTTATGTTCAACCTAGTTAAAAATTCTGCACATATTAAGTAATCGCTCCTCATTCTCTAGCTTCATTCTAACTCCCGGTAACCTATATTCTAGATTTTACATCTATAAGCTTGCATATTATAAGTAGTTCATATTGGTGAGATCATAAATATTTTTCATTTTGTGCCTGACATTTTATTCAACATGTCCTCAAGGTTCATCCATGTTATTGCATGCTTCAGGAGTTCATTCCTTCTTATTGCTGAACAATATTCCATCATATGTGCATACCACATTTTGCTTATCCATTGTTCTGTAGATGGGCACTTGGGTTGTTGCCATCTTTTGATAATTGTGAATAATGGCCTTTACGAACATCAGTGTGCAAATGTCTGTTCATATCCCTGCTTTCAGATCTTCTGAATATATACCAAAGTAGCAGGATTGCTGGATTGTAAAGCAACTCTATACTTAGCTTTCTCAGGAACTATCAAACCAACCTCCCCAGTGGCTATAACAGTTTACACTCCTACCAGCAGTGAATAAGTGTTCCTATTTGTCCACATCTTCTCCAGCACTTGTAATTTGCTGTGTGTTTAATAGTGGCCATTTTATTAGGTATGAAAGGATATCTCACTGTGGTTTTGATTTGCATTTCCCTAATAGCTAGTGAAGCTGAGCATCTTTTCATGTGCTTTTTAGGCCATCTGTATTTCCTCTTTGGAAAAATGTCTGTGTTTTTTGCCCAATTTTAAATTGGGTTATTTGTCTTTTTATTGTTGAGTTGTAGGATTTCTTTATATATCCTGGATATCAAACCCTTATGAGATATGTTGTTTCCAAATACTTTCTCCCACTGAATCAGCTGTCTTTTCACTCTTTAGATGAAGTCCTTTGAAGCACAAGAGTATTAAGTTTTGAGGAGATCCCAATTATCTATTTTTTTCTTTTCTTGCTTGTGCTTTGGGTATAAGTTCTAAAAAACTACCATCTATCACTAGATCTTGAAGATGTATCTCTGCATTTTCTTCTGGGAGTTTTATGTGACTTTTCTTATGTTTAGGTCTTTGATCCATTTTGAGTTAATTTTTATATAGGGTGTGAGATAGGGGCTCTCTTTCATTGTTTTGAGTATGGCTATTGAGTTCTCTGATTGTTGTTTTGTTCTCCATTTCGTTTATTTCTGTTTTAATTTTGCTATTTCTTTCATTCTGTTTTCCTTGGAATTAGTTTGTTTTCTTTTACTGGCTTCTCAAATTGTTCAGTTAGACCTTTGGTTTTATCTCTTTCTTCTTTTAATTAAGGTGTTTAGGGCTATAAATTTGCTTCTCACCACTGCCTTCGCTGCGTTTCATATGTCTTGATACGTTTGTGTTCTCCTTTCCATTCATCTCAAGATATTTACTGATTTCTCCTGTAATTTCATCTTTGACACACTGACTGTCTAATAGTTTTTTGGTTAAGCTCCATATATTTGTGAAATTTCTAGCTCTCTGGCTTTGATTAATTTCCAGCTTTTGCTCCATTATGATCAGAGAAAGTGCTTTTTGTATTTTCAGTCTTTTTAGATTTATTAGAACCTGTTTTGTGTCCCCACATGTGGTCTGTTCTGGTGATTATTCCATAAGCACTTGAGAAGAATGTATACCCTGCTGTCTTGGGATGCAATGTTTTATATTTTTCTTTTAAATTTGTTCTTCTACCATATTATTTAGGTTCTCTGTGTCCTTACTGATCCCCTGTTTAGATGTTCTGTCTATTGAAAAGAGTGGTGTGTTGAACTCTCCCACTGTTATTGTAGAGGCATCTATTACTCTGTTCAGTTTTGCCAGTGTACTTTGCGGCACTTGATTAGTTGCATAAATATTAATGATTGTTATTTCTTCTTGGTGAATTGGCCCTTTTTGTCTTTTATGAAACATTTGTATTTAAATTCTATTTTGTCTGATATTAGTATAGCAGTCCCAGCTTTTTTTTTAAGGGTCCTGTGCAGGTCCTCCATCCTTTCACTTTCAAATATTCTGCCAATCTGTATATTTTGATTGGGAAGTTTAATCTATAACATTCAAAGTTATTACTATAAAGACAGTACTTACTTCAACCTTTTATGCATTGGCTTTTGTCAGTTCTTTTTTTTTCCTCTTTATCTTTTTACTTACCTTCCTAATAGTTTTCATTTCTTTACCCTCCTCCAGGCCTTTCTCTTGACTTTTCTTTTCATCTGGTAACTCCCTTAGTAGTTCTTTCTGGCTGGTCTTTAATTTTTTATTTTATTTAATTTTTTTTGGCATGGGCAGGTCCCAGGAATTGAACCTGGGTCTCCAGCATGGCAGGTGAGAATTCTGCCACTGTGCCACTGTTGCACTGCCCTGGGCTGGTCTTTTATTAAAGAACTCTCTCAGTGTCTCTTTTTCCGTAACTATCTTAAAATAGCTTTGCTGGATAGAGAATTCTTAGCCTGCAATTTTTCTCTTTCAGTATCTTAAATATATTGTACTTTTGCCTTCTCACCTCTGTGGTGTCTCATGAGACATTAGCACTTAGTCTTATTTAGCTTCCCTTGTATGCAGTGAGCCACTTTCTCTTCCTGCTTTTAGAATTTTCTCCTTCTCTTTGGCATATAACAATCTGATTAGTAGGTTTCTTAGAGTGGATCTACTTGAGTTTATTCTGTTTGGAGAACATTGGGGTTCTTTCATTCATAAATTTATGTCTTTTTATAAGGGTTGGGAGATCTTCAGCCATTATTTCCTCAAATATTCTTCATAGATCTCTTCCTTTCTCTTCTTCTAGGACACCTATGATGCATATATTTGGGTGTTTCATGTTGTGTATCATTTCCCTGAGACCCTGCTCAAATTTTTTCCATTTTTTTCTCCAATTCAATTCTTTGGTCTGTTTGAATTCAGTTGCTCCATCTTATAGCTTATTGATCCTTTCTTCTTCCTCTTCAAATCTGCTGTTGGGAGTGTCTCTAATATATTTTTGTTTCAACCACAGCATTTTCTGTTTCTATAATGTCTTGTTATTTTTCTTTGTATTCTTTCAAATTCTTCCTTATGCACTCTCTCTGAAGGGCAAACTCAGCAAACTCACCAGGAATGAGGTGGGGCAAAGAAATTCAGGCCAAGGCTTTATTTCAGGGAGAAACAGACCCGCCCAGGCAGCATTTCAAGAGAGAGAGAGAGAAAAACAGCTGCCCTGAAGTGGTAGGGAAAGGGTTTTTAAGGCTTAGGGTTAGGGAGTTGGGAGCCAAGGCTTAGTTAGGTCTCTATTGGCTAGTTTTCAGAAATAGGGAGCTAACTTAGAAGTTGGCAGCTTTCCATGGGAAAGTTTAAAATTTAAACACTGCTTTAGGCGTACAGGGTTGTAAATGCTGGGGGACGGATAGTGAGTAAGGGGAGTTTACGCATGAATGCATTTGCCAGAGAGTGGAGGCTGAGTAATGGGAGGTTATTGCAAGAGGGCAGCTGATGGAGGGTGAAGGAGATGCCAGGCTGGCATGGTTTGGGGTGGGAGAGGCTTTCTGAAATATTTGCCAGGGGTGGGTTACATCCTGGGGGAAAGGGTTCCTGTCTACCAGGCCTAACACTATCTTTTAATAATATCCATTATCTCTTTATGCATATTTTCCTTCATTCTACAAAAGAGAATTAAATTGGTCTCCTTAAACTGATTGAGAATATTTGTTTGACAATCTTTGATTTTTGTTCTAAACTCTAAATTCTGTCTGACTTTTAAATTTTTTCCTTTGACTGGGCCATGTCTTCCTGTGCTTTAGCGTGCCTTATGATATTTTTGCTTTATCTAGTCATCTGGTTGTGTTGATGGATTTATGTTGAAAGTCAGTTTTTCTTTTGCTTAGAATTTCGTTGTTCCTGGGCTTTGTATTAGGGAACTTCTTAGACAGTTGCACTGTCAGTATTTCCCATACAAAACAGAGCTGGGTTCCTGTGCAGGGTTTGTGGACCAGCTCTAATGGGCCTGGGATAGGGTATGGAGAAACTCCAAAAAGTCCTGTTTTCCCCTGTACTTTCCAGCCTGCCCAATGGATGGCTATCTCTGGATACTTATTCATCCTCAAAGGCTGTTTCACTCATGGAACCCAGCAGCATCTGACCCTGAGGGGCTGAAAATGTGGGTATTCTGTTTACTCGGTTCACTGGCCAATATCTTACTTAGTGTTGCACTGTGTCTCCCTCTGTACTTGGGGCAGACACCTCCCACAACTCTCCCAATCTAAAGCAGTTCCCCAAGCAAGGATTGGGCTGGCCACTGCTTTTTCCCCCAAGGGTAGAGGATGGGTACCAGGAGCCATTGTTGGAATTAAGGTCTCTGCCCATGTTTTCTCCGTCCCTTCATCTTCCTGACCCACAGATCTCCAAACAGTTGATTTGGAAAGTTTCTTCCTGGCTACTTGCTTCTTTTAAAAAAGAGGGTTCTGCCATTCCCCCCCTAATCTTCCATTTTAGAATCTCCTTCTTGGTGCCCTGTTGTATTCTTTTCCTCTTCAACAGCTTATGGCCTGTAGTGGGTCCCTGTGGACTTGGATCTCTGGGCTGGACATACCTGGGGATCTGTCTCACTACATGAGAGAGTTTGTAGTTTGTGTCCCCTGTGGGAGGCGGGCAGGATCACAGATGCTGCCTCTGGGCACTTCCCATACTGTGTGGGACTGAGTGAGGGGGAGGAAAGAGGACCAGCCAGTCTGGGATGGAAGTTTCCTTCTCCATATTTTTCTCTTTCTTTGAGTCGATATTTGTGGGATCCTTCTCCAGTTTTTACCTTCCTCCAGAGTTCTGAGCAAGTGATATTTGTCCTTTTTTTACTGAATTTCTGGTGAGAGGTTTTCAGTAGACGACATCACCTCTCTATTTTTTTATTGAACCAAAAAAGCATTTGGTCAAAAATATTATCCAAGGAAAAACAACCTAATAAACTGATTAAAATGAAAATTTTTTTTTGATGATATTAAATAATTAGTGTTTTTTTTTAGATGGTAATGGTATTGGTTTTTTTTTTTATTAATTAAAAAAAGAATTAACAAAACAATTAGAAATCATTCCATTCTACATGTACAATCAGTAATTCTTAATAACATCACATAGTTGCATATTCATCATTTCTTAGTACATTTGTATCGATTTAGAAAAAGAAATAAAAAGACAACAGAATAAGAATTAAAACAATAATAGAAAGAAAAAAAAAACAAAAAAAAAAACCTATACCTCACATGCAGCTTCATTCAGTGTTTTAACATAATTGCATTACAATTGGGTAGTATTGTGCTGTCCATTTCTGAGTTTTTATATCCAGTCCCGTTGTACAGTCTGTATCCCTTCAGCTCCAATTATCCCTTCTCTTTTTTTTTTTTTAATTAACGGAAAAAAAGAAATTAACCCAACATTTAGAGATCATACCATTCTACATATGCAATCATTAATTCTTAACATCATCATATAGATGCATGATCATCATTTCTTAGTACATTTGCATTGGTTTAGAAGAACTAGCAACATAACCGAAAAAGATATAGAATGTTAATATAGAGAAAAAAATAAAAGTAATAATAGTAAAATCAAAACAAAACAAAACAAAACAAAACAAAAACCTATAGCTCAGATGCAGCTTCATTCAGTGTTTTAACATGATTACTTTACAATTAGGTATTATTGTGCTGTCCATTTTTGAGTTTTTGTATCTAGTCCTGTTACACCGTCTGTATCCCTTCAACTCCAATTGGCCATTATCTTACCCTGTTTCTACCTCCTGCTGGACTCTGTTATCAAGGACATATTCCAAATTTATTCTCGAATGTCTGTTCACATCAGTGGGACCATACAGTATTTGTCCTTTAGTTTTTGGCTGGACTCACTCAGCATAATGTTCTCTAGGTCCATCCATGTTATTACATGGTTCATAAGTTTATCTTGTCTTAAAGCTGCATAATATTCCATTGTATGTATATACCACAGTTTGTTTAGCCACTCTTCTGTTGATGGAGATTTCGGCTGTTTCCATCTCTTTGCAATTGTAAATAACGCTGCTATAAACATTGGTGTGCAAATGTCCGTTTGTGTCTTTGCCCTTAAGTCCTTTGAGTATATTCCCAGCAATGGTATTGCTGGGTCGTATGGCAATTCTATATTCAGCTTTTTGAGGAACCGCCAAACTGCCTTCCACAGTGGTTGCACCATTTGACATTCCCACCAACAGTGAATTAACCAATTTAACCAATCTACTTTTTTAATACCAGGGCATCAAAACACTCTCTGCTTGACATAGCACCGAAGACCTCTAGACTTAGAGCAAAAAAGCTCTGCATTTGGAGATATGTATGGCAGACAAATACCAAAAGGGTACCCATAGATATTAGGAGTTTATTAGATGGAAGCAGAGTATAGGTCCATCCACTAAGGGGAAATATTTTCAGATGTTATGCCAGGTGCTGGGAAGACAGAGAAATGACACTGTCAACATTCTCATTTGTAGAATAATTAAATGAGGCTCAGAAAAGGTAAGGTACTTAAACAAGAAATATAGTTAGTAATTTGCTAAACTGGGACTTGAACTCATTCCTGTCTGATCCTAATCCCTGTAAGTAAACCTTTGTTGGATGGAAGAAACCAAGTCTTTGGACAGAGCCATCTCTAAGCAACTATTGTAGATGCCTTTTAGCTCTTTTCCCTCACACAATCCTTTTAAAAGTCTTTTTTCTCTTCTCTTTTTTTTTTTTCCAAGAAAGGCATTTTTAGATTCCTCCAGGTTCAAAGGGAAAATTAGGCTTCAATGGAGAACCAGAAATTGACTGAACTGATAGATGATTTTCAGTTGAGTACCCTTTGTATTTTCTCATCCCTGGGCTTCTTTTCTAGTGCTTATTAACTGAAGGTTAGTGAGACTCACCCCTCAGTGAGCGCTTCTACCCTTGAGATTGAGAAGCCCATTGGAGGCTACACAGACATTTCAAAGAGCAGCATCATTGAACATCCCTGCGGTTTTCAATTAGAAGGCTACTGGGAATGTGGCTATCAATGTAGAAAAAAATCCTTTACTGCCCATTTAAGAGTACAGCAGGAGATTGAACAGTTATTATTGGAAGAAACATTACCTCTTATTTTCCTCTCCTAATAAGAGGTTTATGCAGATAGATGAAGTAAGAACTAGATTCAAAGTGCTGCTATTGAAGACCTCCAGCCAAGAAAGGAGGATCTTACATTTGCATGGAAACAGTGGGAAACTGCAGCGAGACAGTGGTATGGCAGGGAAGGGTTTTTTGTTTGCCGGTTTATTAATTTTTGTTTTGGTTTTGGTTCTGAAGAAAAACCTAGTGAGGAATAAAATGCAGGGGGAGTGGCAAAGCATTTGATTGATATTTCTCTTTGAGGTTTTCCCTATTCTTTTTCTTCTGTAAGTGGCTGGTCACAAAAAGAGTACTTAGTGAACTGTGGCAACAAATGTCTGCTTTGCCACACAATTCTTTAATTGATAGGGTTATAGTCCTTGGAGT
This sequence comes from Tamandua tetradactyla, assembly GCF_023851605.1. Classification (NCBI taxonomy): domain Eukaryota; kingdom Metazoa; phylum Chordata; class Mammalia; order Pilosa; family Myrmecophagidae; genus Tamandua; species Tamandua tetradactyla. The sequence goes on along the minus strand of NC_135342.1, from coordinate 71,846,694 downwards.
CCTTGGAGTAAATAGCGTCTGTCTCTAACCAACCAGAAGTGAGGTTGTATATGAATGTTTTGAAGGAAAAAAAATTATACTCAGAAAAGAGCTGATATTATATGGGTGGCTGTATTAGTTAGGGTTCTCTAGAGAAATAGAATCAACAGGGAACACTTGCAAATATAAAATTTATAAAAGTGTCTCACGTGCCCGCAGGAATGCAGAGTCCAAAATCCACAGGGCAGGCTGCGAAGCCAACGACTCGGATGGAGGGTCTGGCTGAACTCCACAGGAGAGGCTCACCAGCCAAAGCAGGAATGGAACCTGTCTCCTCTGAGTCCTCCTTAAAAGGCTTCCCATGATTAGATTTAGCATCACTAATTGCAGAAGACACTCCCCTTTGGCTGATTACAAATGGAATCAGTTGTGGATGCAGCTGACGTGATCATGACCTAATCCTATGAAATGTCCTCATTGCAACAGACAGGCCAGCGCTTGCCCAATCAGATAAACAGGTACCACAACTTGGCCAAGTTGACATGTGTCCCTAACCGTGACAGTGGCTAAAGAAGTATATCTTTTATTTTCTTAAATAGATGGAGGTGAGATTGGGGGAGGGGTGGGTGACATTTGGTTCTCATGCAAAGAATCTTAATGATGGGCATTCTTGTAGGGCTTTCAGTATTCTGAATTTTAAATTAATGAATATACATATCCAGTTGTTATGGTATATTCTTTTTTGGGGAGGGAGGAGGGACTTTTATCAAAATATCTCCAGGTTCTGTAAAAAAAAAAGTGACTGCTTAGTTTTCTCAATACCATGAGAAGATTTGATATTTTAGTAAAAGTTAGTTTGTTTTGCTTGCTTATAATTGAAAAATTGTTTTATTTTTTTAGATCGAGAAACTTATAATCTTACTTCCCCCACAAAATCCCATATTTAAAATCTGAAGCAACACATTTTCAAACTAAAATGAATAGTTCTTGATTCTCCTTTACAGTAAGATTGTATCCTCACAAATGTGGCGAGTTATCATGATTTAGTTTCTAACCACTGCTTTTGAAATGACACAATGTGCATTTGTCTGTCTATACATTTCAGTATGCTTTCATCATTCAAGTGTAAACACATAGAAGACAGATGTTTTTTAAAAAGCAGGTAATGCAAAAGCATCATATAAAACTTAAGTGCATTAAGAATTCAGAACAAATTTGAGAAGTACTTGACTTGTTTTTTCTTACCATTATTATCCAGTAATAGAAGGCTCTTCTAAGCACACACTAGAAACTCTCTTTTAATATAGCTCTGCTACCAAAACAAAAAATTTATCTAGAAAACTTTGGGTCCTAGATTGTGAATGCCTCTTGTGTTCATAAATCCACCAACCTTCAATGTTCACTGTGTATGTTTTGGGGCGTATTGGACTTAAAAAAGTAGAGCACCCCCAATATAATAGAATTTATTAAATGTATGTCCTCAAACTGGAGATTCTGAATGGCTTAATTTTAAAAACATACTTTTCCTCATCTTGCCACTTGGTTAGTAAGAAAGGGGAAAACCCACGCACTTGCTGCCTGAAGTTGTGTTCCTGCTTGAGGTGAGTCTCATGCCATCCAGGAATTTAACAAGAAAATCCTGAACATGACAGCACCATAAAACAACCTTGTTAAGCTCTCCCCACCTCTCAGGCAGTCTGGGAATCTGCATGTTCAGCAGAGAACTGAGAGGCCCCAGCAGACCCAAACTAAGGGAGAAATGATATTTGGCTATAACTGTCAGTGCTTTCCCCAACCCAGCCACAGATTGATTGGTAGAGGGTAGAAGCATTCAAGGCTTGAGGTGCACGAGTACAAACTTCTCCCAAGTAATTAGCCGACCACTGAACTATACAGATACAGTATAACTTCTAAAGACCAGGCTAAAAATAAAAAGAAGAAAAAGTGATATTAGCTTATTACCTGGGATATTTTTTGTAGTTTAATTTGAGGAACGTTATTAAAAACAGAACCTATACTCCTCTGAAAATTTTTTTAAATCCACAGTTTCTATAATATTACCTAAAATGTCTAATTTTTAAACTGAGACTGCAAAACATATTAAGAAACATTTATGACACATATCTAGGGGGAAAATGTACTAAAAAAAATCATGACTTTAAATAAGACTGAATATTGGTTTTAGCAGTCAAAACTTTCAAATTAGTATTTATAAATATGTTCAGAGAATCAAAGGAAATTATATTGAAAAAATTAAGGGAAGATATGATAATAATGATTCAACATAGGGAATCTCAATAGAGAAAGAAAAACTTAAAAAGAACCAAATGGTAATTCTAGTCTTGAAAATTACAAAACTGAAATTAAAAATTTACTGACCGGGATGACCAACAGACTTGACATGTCAGAAGACAGAAATGTTGGCTTTATTAGAGAAGTTATTCAATCCAAAGAACACAGAGAAAAAGGATAGAAAAGAAATGAACAGAGAAGGTGGTACTTAAGGAATGACGTCGTGAAAAGCTTGGCAATTGTTCATCTCAAAAGGCAAAGAAAACTGTGGACAGATTTTCTAAAAACAACCATTTTAGGACTCTAGAAATTAACCAAAGGCAAACTATAATTTTAGATGGATGTATTCAAGACAAACGACTGAACCTCAGAGAAGAACAATGCTCTCAGCTCACTCCCTCCATTGCATGGCAGCTCTATGAGAGCAGCTTTGCTGCCAGAAAAGGTTGGCTTGAATTGTGCTTAGGCATTGCTAGACTCAGTAACAAATGAGCAGGGATGAGGTTTTTAATCATAGTTGGGACAAGCAATGGAGAATCAGACCAGCCAGAAATTTCACAGACATTCTGGAAGGACATAAATTTCCATATATCCCTTAAAATCTGGACAGGTGTGCATATGCATAAGATGATGCATGCTCAAGGGACACCAGAGAGGGTGCTAGCTGCGTACCTGTCCCTGGCTGAATGGCAGTACTTGCACACATATGTTGAGGTGAGATGAGAAGGCCCCACAGACTTGTTAAACTTTCTGAATTTTGAGTGCTTTCCCCAACCCACACATAAAGTCAGCCCAGGAAGAAATTATTTCCTTTTCCTCAATATTTTTTTCACTTCTATCAGAGACAGTGAGGCTTTTGTGGAACTCAGAGAGCTGAAGAATAATTTAATTATTGTTTTTGAAGACGTAAGAAAGCTGTTTCCACTTAGTAAATGGGAAAAGTAAGGTATCAGTGACTTTTCAGAGGCTTCCATGAGTCATTCGGTTACGGCATTTGGTAGGTAGAGATAGGTGGTAGTTCTGACAAGAGCTTGCATTCAGGAAGCAACTGTCTTCTTTACCTTGTATTACCTTTACTAATATTTGTATTGCTGGTACTTAGCAAGAGAAATCACTTGTCTCTAAATCAATGGCAATAATCATAAATTAGAAGTTATAATACTTTAAAATTCTATTGCATTACACCAGACACTTTTTCTAAGGATCTGCCAAATTCCACTTAATCTACACAACAATACCATGAAGAGGACACAATTACATTCTTTATTTCACAGATAAGGTGATACTCAGAGTTTAAGAAACTCATTGTGTCACACAGCCTGTATATCTGACTTTTTCAACAGATCTTGACCTGGGTCGCTAAACTCTATCTTAAGGCAGAGATTTGCAACTTGGGCTGCATTTTAGAATCATTTAAGGGGCTTTACAAAATATTGGTAAGTAAACCCCACTAATACCAATGGAATCCCTTGGTGAGAGGCAGGCCCCGTTATATTTTTAAAAACATTACAGATGATCACAATGCACCACCAAGATTGAAATCCCCTGCCATAGACCGTTCTTTACAGAAGTGTAAGATAGCCTGAATTCAGATGAGTTAAGTGTTGAGGAAGGCCTGGGGCTCGAATTGGGACTATGATAATAAAAGAGTCATACCACTATGGATGCTTTTTCTTTATGGGCTAATAAATGCCAGTTCAGTTTCACAATCTAGCTTCGGTCGTCACCTTATCCATGGAGACTCCCAGGACCCTTCCCCAAAGCACAGTTGGTTGAGTCCCTCTCAGTGCCCCCACTGTCCCTAACGCATATCTCCGTTCTGGTCCCTGTCCTACTGCATCACCATCCTTCCACATGGAGCTGCAGGGGAGCCCATGCACACATAACTAAGACCTCAATAAATGTTTGTGCAATGAAAGAGAGAACTTTGGGTGCTAATGTTTAAGATATTTTACCCCCTCTAAGATTTTCATAAATAAACTTTATGAAAACGTTTAGGAAACGGAAACATCTAATGTATGTAAAGTAATACTGACAGTATACTTGAGAGGCATTCTTGTTCCGAACTCAAGGATACGATACAGGAATACAGTCTTACAGTGTGCTAAACTATGCGGTACCCTCATATTGTCAGAATGTCTCCAGGGATCCCTAATTTTGACCCACAAGGACCCAGAGCTGGGAATTTTGTGAACAAGAATGCACAGAAGGATCCTCTGGGTTCAGGAAGAAAATATGAGGATTTCTGTACTTTTAAATTCTAAAAATGAAAAAAGAAATTAAGCTGTACTATTGTTTATGATCATTTCATCAAATCTAGAATGCTGTTATTTTAAAGATGCACCGTTATTTGCTATTCCACCCAGAGAGGAGAAAATGCTGCCCATGAAACTAAGCAGAAAGCTTATATTTATTTTAAAAGATCTTTTTTGGCTTATGTAGGTTTAGTGTAGATATTTTTTATCATACATCACTCTTATGCACGCATGAAAAGCAGTGTAGGAGTAAAATAAAGTTCACGCATGCTCAGACAATCGCTTTGTCACTGCAGTTACCTGCTGCCAACAGTAATCAATCCTGAGATATAGCCCAATTTCAGAGCTGTTAAAATGTGAAGCATGTGTGCATTCACATCATCGGGATGCCACAGTGTGCGGAGTGACTCTGTCTCACCAGATGGCTCCTCATAGTCAGAAAAAACTCCAAAAGGATAGAGATAAAGGGGTGCCACAGCACCTGGATTTTGCCCCGAGGACCTCTGATATTATCCTTTTCTCTTTTGCTAACGGTTCCTGCAGTACAGATGCATGGAACAGAGAGTGACCCAAAGTCGCTTGGGCCCCTGGACCCACCGTGTGTTCAAGTTGGGGGTGTCCGGGGTGCAGGATCCAGGCCCGTTGGGCACGGCCACTCCCTCTTTCTGGCTCCCTTCTGAGCAATCAAGGGATTTTATGTGGGGTACCTAAATTTATCTATTGCAGTTCAACAAAATTAGCACCCTGTTAAGAGTGTTTGCTCAGTTAAATCCTACTTGTTTTCTCAGAAATTAAGAAACATATAACTACCAGGCATTCATGACTAGTCATAAGGGAATTCTGTTAAAGAATACATGGAAAATGCTAATGTAAGCTCTTTTCTTTCTGCCCCTATCTTCCTCTTCCAATCTCTCTCTTTCTCTCTCTTATTTTATAGCATAGGTTGTGACTTTCTTGTTTAATGAAAGTGCTTTACCAGCAAAAGGAGACTTTTCTCTATGCTTAAAGTTTATATTTGATTGTTCAGCACAGTTTCATGCTGGAGTGTGTGATAAGCAAAGCAGGAATCTTGCTATTATCTTAATTTGGGATGCTCGTTTTAAGCATATGTTAATCACGATATTAGATAGGCCTACTGAAGAAAAAGCCCACTTAAAAACAAATGAAATATTAACCCTATGAAATAGCAAAACTGTTCTTAAGAAAAAGAAAACTAGGGTAAAATCAATTTCTCTGAGAAATATTTTCTCATCTTTATAGCTCAGGTCCATTTGGATACAATGAAAAATCTTTGTTCAGTTTCCCTGATAATGAGAAAGATGACTTTTAAAGTGTTGAATAAAAATTAAATGACAAAAGCCAAATGTTTTCATAGTATCTTAAGTGGACAATCCTTAATTTCAAACTGATCATAAATGGAAGCCTTAGAAATAATAAATACATTTTAATTAAAGAGGCTTAAAATATGAAATAAATTGTATAGTCAGCAATTTACACGTGTGAAGCTTATCTTGAAAAGTAATAAGTACATTTTTATCTAGTAATCATAGTATCATTTGTAGATTTTGATCAGTGTTGCAGTAGCTAATTACTCTAAAGTTCCTTCTATAAGTTATCAATAAGACTGCAAGACTGTCTACTTACCTTAATTGAAAGGCACAGTCACACATGCACATCAATTGATTCTAGTTGTTTTTAAAATTTCTTATTGGCTTTTTAAAAAACTGTTTTATTGTATAATATAACATATATACAAAGCAAAGAAAGAAAAAAAGCAATAGTTTTCAAAGCACTGTTCAACAAGTAGTTACAGGACAGATCCCAGAATTTGTCATGGGCCACCATACAATCTCTCACATTTTTCCTTCTAGCTGCACTAGAACATAGGAGGCTAGAAGGAATACGTGTTTTTAAATCATCACAGTTGACTTCCCCCCCCTTTTTTTTCGTGAAAAATAACATATGCAAAAAAGCAATAAATTTCAAAGCACAACAATTAGTTATAGAAGAGATTTCAGAGTTCGTTAAGGGTTACAATTCCACAACTTTAGGTTTTTGCTTCTAGCTGCTGTAAGATTCTAGAGACTAAAAGAGATATTAATTTAATGATTCAGCAATCATATTCATTTGTTAAACCCTACCTTCTCTGTATAACTCCACCATCACCTTTGGTGAAATAAACCCTCATCAAGAAGTACGTGCGGGGACAAATATGAACAATGTTTTCACTGATCAATCCATAGCCTGGGAAAAGGACAGGGAACCAACACAGGTATTTGTTAAATAATTAAGTTAGATTGGTTTGAAGTCTAATTTTACAGTCTTCATTCCAGACATTCTACATCTCTCTCACATTTGTTTTTAACAGTTTTATTCACATACCATATAAACCATCCTAAGTGTACAATCAATGGCTTTTGGTGTAATTGCAATTATGCATTTGCCACCACAATCAATATGAGAAAATTCTCATTTCTTCAAAAAAAAAATACCATAACCCTTTGACCCCCAATTATTGACATTTAGTTTTGGGATACTGTCTTTGTTATAATTAATGAAAGAATATTACAATATTACCATTAACTATAGACCTTAGTTTGCATTAATTGTATTTTCTCCCCATTTACCACCCTATCTCACATATTTTAAAGGAGAATGTTTGGTATAAACATGGACTTTTTTAATGGTGTAAACTTGAACCTCTGAACCTCAATTTTCTCATTTGTAAATTGGCTAAAATGATATTGACTTTTCTGAGTTCCTCTGAGGAATAAACAAGATAAGGAAATGCCAAACATGGGAGTCTGCCAGGCAGCAAATGGATGGTAAACGTTAGTTCGTTGTGCCTCTTTTCCTCTCCCTCTTCATAGTTGATCAAGACGTCAGAGTTGTAGGTACTGAATTAGAAGGCATGGAGCACAAGGCAGTGCAGAATGATGCATAAGAATTGAGCTCTAATGGATGCCAGATGTTAGGGACAGAATCCCAGCTCAACAACGTGCCAGCTGCGTAACCACAGGCATGCTTAAGCTCTCATTTTTCACAGGAATATAATGCAACACATAAAATTAGAAATATACTTTACATTTTTTATAGAAACTGTGAAATAGAAATTATTAGAATTTCTATGTTCATAAGGCATATTTCTGTAGTAGTACCGTAAACAGAAGGTAACTACATGAGAAATGTCATTTTGTGCATATAAACTATCAAACCTCCAAAAACAAATCAATTAATCATGTTAGAGGAAAGACTAAATTATTATTTTGCTCTTTCTATAGAAAATAGGACTTAAAAATGGTTGTCGAGTGGGCCACAGTAGTTCAGCAGGCAGAGTCCTTGCCTGCCATGCCAAAGACTTGGGTTCGATTCCCGGTGCCTGCCATGCAAAAAAAAAAGGTCATATAAGAAAGCAGTCAAAGAATATGCAGGTTAAAAAAAAAAAAAACACACAAAATATTTTATGGAGATGTGCCAGGCAGCTAATTAATAAAAATGTTATATTCCCAGATTTTGTAATAATGGGGTAGTTTTAACTTTTTATAAGTAATTTTTGTGATTCATTTTCTGACTATAAACTAATAACAATTTCCTATTTGTCATTTTGTATCCTTTTTCTCAAATTGGACACCCAACATTGATTCTTGGAGTTGCCAAGACCTTTGGTGAAGGGAGTTGCTAAGGGATGAGACTGGAGGAAATGGTTCAGGGGCTGCAGGAAACAAAAATTCTGCCTACAGAAACATGTCATTTTTCTTTAAAGCCTTGAGTGATGAAAATAAATATAAGGACAAAATGTTCATAAGTGCATTTTGAAGATCACTATTGATATGTCTATATTTTGAGAACTTAAGTGTCAGGTATTACTCAATACAATTCTACAGGGTTGACATTGTTATTACTTCTAATTAATGAGTGAGAAACCCGAGGTTTGGAAAAGTAACATTTTTGCCTGTGGTCACTCTTCTGACCACATTATCAAGTATTTGCAAAGCATGAGATGAATAGACATTATTGGAAGAAGTCAGGTTGGCAGGAATGGTATCTGAAGGGACATGTATGCATGTTACTGTGGTGAGTTACTGCATGCTATTATGAGTGAACAGACTTGGGAGTCTCTATTGGAGCTCTCTAAGCCTAATTTTTTCTTGTGGCTAAATAGGAGCTGGGCACTTTTATTAGCTCCCATTTATCACAACTGCATGGAGTGAGCTGGAGGAAATGCTTCAGAGGCTTTTAAACAATAGGTTGAATATATAAATGTATGAATATAAAGCTTGGTCCTTGATGACTTGTGATTTGGGTTGAAAATCACTCAATCCACTGATAAAAAGAGAAATCAGGAAGCAAAATATGAGTACCCAAATAAAAAATTTTAGTTTCAACTGCAAGGATTTTAAAGTACCATGTTACCTAATTTTCCAGCTTTTATATAAGTAGAAAAGCTTCGGAAGCACCAAAGATTTAGGATCCCTCAGCAAGGCTTGAGTTTCAGAGGTGGAAACAGATGGGCTCTTTACCATCTATGCACTTAACCTCTGAGCACTGAGCAAGGGCATGTTTCAAATCTCTTTCCTGGAAATGCTACTGTGTCCAGACAAATGCATCAAAATAAGGAAGCTTTAATCAGTGAGTTATTTGCAACATTCTTACTGATGCTGTGCCCTAAAGCAAAGCTTTGCCTTAATGTTTTCCTGATGCACCTGGGAATGGGCGACCAGATGTGTAATCCTCTTATCTGGGTAAGAATTGAAGGCTTGGCACATTACAATTGATTTTGCATGACACATCCAGGTAATGTGCAATGAATTTTTTCCCATTATATAAAATTTGGGATCTTAATGGTCAAAACTTTACATCAAATCTTTGGGAACTGTGGGGGAATAGATTTTCACTATCAGTATACAATTTAGGCATTAAATGTTAATATAAATCCCTCATAGTCTTAGAATCAAGACAATTGCTGCTAATATTTTGATGAATTTCCCTACTAAATATATTTTAGTGTCATTTGAAAGTATAAAATCCATACACATTCACTGTAAAAAATACAAGTGGTATGGAAGTTAGAAATCAATTGCATCCTCAAACCCCACGGCCTACTCTCCAAAATTAACCACTGTAAATGGTTTATAGCCTATCCTTCCTATTGTACTTATTTTTAATGCTCAGAAAGAATTTACCACCTCTCATCATCTTATTCCATGAGAAAAAGAAGAGTTGAATTTTACTCAACAAGAAGAGAACATTCTGAGGTTTGTGATAAGTAATGCATCAGCTTGCATATGAAAATCTTTTATTTCCCACTCAATCTAAGATCATTTCCAAGTCACTTAATGTGCCATTTATCCATTTACAAAGTGATGGTAATACCTCTGAATGCATAATTCAATTATTTCATGAATATTTATTGCACAACTACAATGTGCTTGGCATAGCACTGGGTACTTAGAGGGCCATGAAAAAAAAAAGGCAGCAAAATTCCTGTGCTCAAGGCAAAAGAAAATGAAATCAGCGACTCTGGTTATTCCAGTTATTTATTTTTATATTGTGGACGGCCCTAAAACTTAGTGGCTTAAAAAAGCAACAATTAGGACTCACAAACATGCAATTCGGTTAGGTTCAGCAGGGAAGACTTGTCCCTGTTTCAATCAGGATCAGGTGGGGCAGTTTGGGGCCTGGAAGATGTATTTATTGGTTGACTCTCTTCTGTGACTTTCAAGTTCATTCTGGCTGTTGGCTGAGAGCTCAGCTGGGGATGAGGGACTTAGACTTGGGTTTCTCTCTTCATGGGCTTTCTCATAAGTTCCTTGACTTCCTTGAAGCATTGTGACTGGTTTCCAAGAATGAGCATCCAGAAATGGAAAGTGGAACCTGCCAATTGCTTAATTATTTGGACCAGCAACTGGACATCATCATTTCCATTATTTCCTATTGATCAAGCAGACATAAAACCAGATTCAAGTGGAGAGGAGCAAGACCAACCCTTTGACCCATTCCATATGATGTCATTGGACTTCCAATCACAGCGTTCCATCCATTGAACATAAGCATGGGCATGTGACCTTACTTTGGCCAAGAGTAATACCATATGTATCTGACTACAGTGATTGGTCCTGGAGATGAGTACATGTTCCTTTATTGTTTGGAGGTCATGAAGATGTGTTAAAAGGAAGAGGTGTCAATGATCTTGCTTAGCAAATGTGGACACACAAAAAAATATCTTGGATTACATCCAGGCATTCATATTATGTGGTAAAGTCTCAAATAACATAATTATGAAAATAATTAGAAATTACTGATGTAACTGTAATATTTAATTATCCTTTTGTGTTTTTTAACTATAATGTAACTACAATATTTTATTCTCTTTTTCTGTTTTCCTACAGTTTATTTACTGTAGAGGCACAAGTGAGAATAACGATAGTACTTCCTCTCTACAGGCAGCATCCCTTCAAATGCATTTAGTAGACACGTACTATATGAGGGTGGAGGAGAGAGTATAATGCCAACCTAAGAGGAAAAGACTGGGCTCAGAAATAATACTCTCACAAAAGTTTGAAGTAGAAACATTTCACAAAATAAGGGTGTATATATAACTGTAGGTACTTCCACAATTATATATGACTGACTGGTTGTTCAGATTTCTGCATTTTATAAATGAAAGCTTACAGTTTCACCAATGATTGAATATAGCTCTCACTTATAATAAACTGTTTTCAGTTTTGAAACCATATATGGCTTATTTGCATATTCATATTTTCCCCCAAATTGAGTATATTTTCTCTAAACAGAAAATATATGCCATGTGAAATGGTACCTACACTAAATATTGCTACTTCTCAATGACTATAGTATATATAGTTCATCTTAAAGTGTGTGATTAGATGGTGGTTGATGCAATTGATTTTACTGGTTTATTCACTTACTGAAAAGCATAGACAAATATTCTAACAGATAGTAAATGAAATATGCCTACAGGAGGATCCAAAAGTAGAAGCTTAACAGAAAGGTAAACGATGTAATACCTATCGCTTGGAAGATTTATATAGCAGTGAGAAATACCATCGTCAATTGAATGTGCTCATTATGCTTTGTGCAAATGAATTCCCATGTAGGAAAGCTAGATCTCTAGATGTAGAAATGGAAGCATCACAGATGGATGAATGGAAACTCCTTCAAGGATCCAACTGGTCTCTGTGCTTCTCTGACCCTCAGGAATGGCCTGTTCTGTGACACACACGTCTACAGCGTCATGATGTATCTTTGTGTTTGGAAGTTTGCTGGAGAGAAGCTAGGATTTTTGGCCCATAATAATCTGGCTAGTCTAACCTGTGTCTTTTAGTCTTTATCCTAGCTCTGTTTTGTTGCTCTTTTTGACATTCTCATGAGGTAAAGACTTAGTATCCAAAGATTTCATATGTAAGGAAATAATAAGTTATAGGGGTCATATTTTTTCCTCCCTAAGCCTGAAGGAACAGGAAAAAAAATCAATAATTGCAACTCAAGACAGCTGAAAAAATAGATCTATATTGTATGTTCAAATTTCCTGGGGCTTCTGATTTACAACCTGGGGTGCTGAGAGCTCCTGTAGGTAAATCTAGAACAGAGGGCATGCCTGGGTATGGAACCAACATAGGTGAAATAGATCCAAGAGGTGGTTCATCTCTTGCTCTAAGCTGCTCATATTCTTGAAATTTTCAGCTTCAAGTGCCAAATAATTACAGTTTTAGCTGATCCCAACTTTCAACCTCTAAGATGCCATAAAAGTTTAGGGAGAATTAAGAAATGGCTGGTTTGTGAGTGTTTAGAAAAGGACAGATGTTCATTCACTAAGATTAAACCAGACTAAACGCATTTCATTTTTAAAAATTATTATTATTTTTGCAAAAACATTCTTACATTTGTACATTTAATTCTCATCATTGTTCGTTCTATACATCACTAAGTTAGACTGTCCCAGTCCTTATTCCGTGTCTTTGTTTCTGGTTTCATACATGCCCCCGGCCCTTCCCCCTCAACCTCACTCACACTCGTCTTCATTCAGTGTACTTACAATACTGTGCTACCCTCTGATAGGACTGTGCTGTCCATTTCTGGATCTTCACAGTCAGTCCTGTTGAAAGTTCTGTACTCCTTCAGCACCAAATGCCCAATCTCTACTCTCTTTCTATCTCCTGATAACCTGTACTCATAACATTGAACCTCAAAGTTCACTTATTAATGTTAGTTCATGTTAGTGAGACTACACAGTATCTGTCTTTTCGTTCTAATTTCACTCAGTATATTGTCCTCAAGGTTCATCCACATTGTTTCATGCTTCTTGAATTTATTCTGCCTTATAGCTGCATACTATTCCATCATATGTACTTACCAGTTTGTTTAGCTACTCATCTGTTGATGCACATTTGGGCTGTTTTCATGTTTTGGCAATCTTGAATAATGCCACAATAAACATTGGTGTGCGGATGTTTGTTTGTCTCCTTGCCCTCAGTTTCTTTAAATATATACCTACTGATGGGGTTGCTGGATCATACTGCAATTTTATACTTAGCATCCTGAGGAACCAGCTAACTGTCTTCCAAACAGTTGCACCATTCTACATTCCCACCAATAGTGAATAGTGTGTCTCTTTCTTAACATCTTCTCCAACACTTTTAATTTTCTGTTTTGTTTTGTTTTTAATGGCCATTCTAATAGGTATGAAATGATAGCTCATTGTGGTTTCAATTTGCATTTTCCTAGCAACCAGTGAGGTTGACCCTCTTTTCATGTATTTGAGCCATTTGTATTTCCTATTCTGAAAAAGGCTGCCATGCCTTTTGCCCATTTTTTAATTGGGTTGTTTGCCTTTTTGTTGTTGAGTTGTAGAATCTTTTTAAATATTCTGGATATTAAACCCTTATCTTATATATGCTTTCCCATTATTGTCTCCCTGTGCATGGGCTGTGTTTTGACTTTCCTAAGAAAGTCTTTTGTTGCATGAAAGTGTTTAATTTTGAGGGGATACTGTTTATAGATTTCTTTTTTCATTGCTCATGCATTGGGTATAAAGACTAGGAAACCACCTCCCCACAAGATCTTTAAGATATTTCCCTATATTTTTTCAAAAGTTTTATGGTTTTAGTTCTAAGGTTTAGATCTTTGATCCATTTTGAGTTAATTTTTGTATAAAGAATGAGATATTCAGTCCTCTTTCATCCTTTTGTATATGGTATCCAGATCTCCAAATACCATTTATTGAGGAGGCTTCCCTGTCTCAGTTGAGTTGGCTTGACCACCTTATCAAAGGCCAATTGTCTTGGGCAGGCCATGGTGGCTCAGCTGGCAGAGTTCTTGCCTGCCATGCCAGAGACCCGAGTTCAAGTCCTGGTGCCTGTCCATGTAAAAAGAAAAAAAAAGATCAATTATCTGCAGATGAAAGGGTCTATTTTTTTAAACTTTTTAAATTGTATAATATAATAACATATATACAAAGTAAAGAAAGAAAAACATCAATGGTTTTCAAAGCACTCTTCAACAAGTAGTTACAGGACAGATCCAAGAGTTTGTCATGGGCCACCATACCAGCCTCCTAGATTTTTCCTTCTAGCTGCTCCAGAATATAGGAGGCTAAAAGGAATAATATTTTTTATCACCACAATTGACATTTTTTTCTTTTTTTTGTAAAAAATAACATATACAAAAAGCAATAGATTTCAAAGCACAGCACAACAATTAGTTGCAGAACAGATTTAAGAATTTGGTAAGGGTTACAAATTCCAAAATTTTTGGCTTTTACTTCTAGTCGCTCTGAGATACTAGAGACTAAAAGAAACATCAATTTAATGATTCAGCAGTCATATTCATTTGTTAAACCCTACCTTTTCTGTATAACTCTACCATCACCTTTGATCTTTCTGTCCCTCCCTTTAAGGGTATTTGGGCTGTGGCCACTCTAACATATTCAGGTTGGAAGGGGCTATCAGTAATATGGGGTAGGGAGATGGAATAGCTGATGTTCTGGAGAGGCTGGGCACTCTAGGTTTCAGTACTTATTTGGTCCAGGGATCCATCTGGAGGTTGTAGATTTCTGGAAAGTTATCCTAGTGCATGGAACCTTTGTAGAATCTTATATATTGCCCTAGGTGTTCTTTATGATTGGCTGGAATGGTTTTGGTTGGGGTTTGGCAAGTTATGATAGGTAGCAATGTCTAACTGAAACTTGCATAACTGTGACCTCCAGAATAGCCTCTCAACTCTATTTGAACTCTCCTATCCACTGATACTTTATCTGTTACACTTCTTTTCCTCGTTTTGGTCAGGATGGAATTGTTGATCCCGGGTACCAGGGCCAGACTCATCCCTGGGAGTCATCTTTCACACCACGAGGGAGATTTTCACCAAGAATGTCTATTCTGAACACTTAATTCTATTACATTGGTCAGTATATCTATTTTTATGCCAGTATCATGCTCTTTTGACCACTGTAGTTTCGTAATATGCCTTAAAGTCTGGTAGTGTGAAATCTCCCACTTGGTTACTTCACCCTGTCTCAAGATATTTTTGGCTGTTCAGTGCATCTTACCCTTCCAAATGAATCTGGTTATTACTTTTCCTATTTGTGCAAAATAGGTTGTTGGGACCTTTAATTAGTTTTGCATTGAATCTATAAATCAATTTGGGTAGAATTGACATCTTAACTGTATTTAGTCTTCTAAAACATGAACATGGTATGTCCTTTTATGCTATTTATTTTATTTGTGTCTTCTTTCATTTCTTTTAGCAATTTCTTGTACTTTTCTGTGTATAGGTCTTTTATGGCCTGGGTTAAATTGTTTATAAATATTTTATTTTTTGGTTGCTATTGTAAATGGAATTTTTTTCTTGAGTTCCTCTTCACATTACTCAATACTAGTATATAGAAACACTGCTGATTATGGGGTGTTGATCTTGTACCCTGCCATTTTGCTGAACCATTTATTAGCTCTGTAGCTTTGCTGTAGATTTTTTGGGATTTTTGATATATGGAATCATGTCACTGCAAACAGTGAAAATTTTACTTCTTCCTTTCCAATTTGCACTCCTTTTTTTTTTCTTGTCTAATTGCTCTAGCTAGAGCTTTCAGTACGATATTAAATAATGGTGACAGTGGGCATCCTTGTCTTGTTCCTGAGTTTTCATACACAACCAGGAAAGCTTTCAGTCTTTCCTAGTTGAGTATGACATAAGCTGTGGATTTTTTTCATATATTTTCTTTATCCTGTTGAGGAAGTTCCCTTCTATTCCTATCCTTTGAAATGTTTTCATCAAGAAAGAATGTTGAATTTGTCAAATGCCTTTTCTGCATCAATTGAGATGATTGTGTGCTTTTTCTGCTTTGATTAATTGATGTGGTATATTACATTAATTGATTTTCCTGTGTTGAAACAGGATTGTATACTGGAATAAATCCCACTTGGTCATGGTGAAAATTCTTTTAATGTGCTGCTGGATTTTATGTGTGAGTATTTTGTTGAGGATTTTTGATCTATATTCTTTGAAGACATTGGTCTGTAATTTTCTTTCCTTGTATCTTTGTCTGGCTTTGGTATTAGGGTGATGATGGCATCATAGAACAAGCTTTCCCTCCTCTTTAATTTTTTGGAAGGGTTTGAATATGATTGGTACTAATTCTTTCTTGAATGCTTGGTAGAATTCACATGTGATGCCATCTGCTCCTAGACTTTTCTTTTTTGAGGAGCTTTTTCATGACTGATTCATCTCTCTACCTGTGATTGGTTTGTTGAGTCATGCTTTTCTTCTTGAGTCAATGTTGGTTGTTCATACTTTTCTAGTTAGGTGTCCATTTCATCTGCATTGTCTAATTTATTAGTATGTAGTTGCTCATAATATCCTCGCATTATCTCCTTTATTTCTGCGAGGTCAGTAGTTTTGTTCCCTCTCCCATTTCTGATTCTATTTATTTGGATCCTCTCTCTCTTTCTCTTTGTGTCAGCTTAGCAAAGATTCCATCAATTTCAATGGTTTTTCTCAAAGAACCAACTTCTGGTTTTGTTGATTTTCTCAATCGTTTTCATGTTCTCAATTTCATTTATTTCTACTCTTCATTATTGCTTTCCTTCTGTTTGCTTTCTTTCTCTAGTTAGTTTGCTGTTCTTTCTCTAGTTCCTCCTGGTGAATAGTTGATTCCTCAATTTTTGCTCTTTCTTCTTTTTAAATGTAAATTCTTAGGGAAATAAATATCCTTCTCAGCAATGATTTTGCTGCATCCATTAGTTTTGATAAGTTGTGTTTTCATTTTCATTTGCCTCAAGATATTTACTGATTTCTCTTGTAATTTCTCCCTTGACCCACTGGTTGTTTAAGAGTGTGTTATTTAGCCTCCATATATTTGTGAATTTTCTGGTCTTCTGCTTGTTATTGATTTCCAACATCATTCCATTATGATCTGAGAAACTGTGTTGTATAATTTCAGTCTTTTCAAATGTATGGAGACTTGCTATCTGACCCAATATGTGGTCTATACTGGAGAATGATCCATGAGCACTTGAGAAAAATGTGTATCCCACTGTTGTGGGGTGTAATATTTTGTAAATGTCTGTTCAGTCTAGTCCATTTATCATATTATTCAAAATCTCTGTTTACTTATCTCTGTCTAGATATTCTAGTCATGGAAGAAAATGGTGTGCTGAAATCTACAACTATTATTGTGGAGGTGTCTACTCCTCCCTTCAGTGTTGTCAGTGTGTGCCTCGTGTTTTTGGGCACTCTGGCTCAGTGCATAAATATTTCTTATTGCTATGTCTTCTTGATGAATAATTCCTTTGATGAATTGTCCCTTTTTATTGTTTTACATTTGAGGTCTAATTTATTGGATATTAGTAAAGCTACCCTACTCCTTTCTGGTTTTTGTTTGCATGAAATATCTTTTTCCATTCCTTTCTTTTCAGTCTGTTTTTGTCCTTGGGTCTAAAGTGAGTCTCTTGTAGACAGCATATAGATGGGTCCTGTTTTTTATTCCATTCTGCTGGCATATGTCTTTTGATTGGGGTATTTAATCCATTGACATTTAATGTTATTACTGTAAAGGCATCCCTTTATTCTACCATTTTGTCTTTTGGATTTTATATGTTGTGCTGGTTTGAAACTGTTAATTACCCCAGAAAAGCTATATTCTCTCAACCCTAATCCACGTTTGTGGGGGCAGACCAATTGTTTGGGTGGCATCTTTTTGACTAAGTTGTTTCCATAGAGATATGACCTACCCAGTTGTGGTGGGACCTTTTGATAAGGTGGTTTCCATAGAGGTGTTTTACCACCCATTCAAGGTGGGTGTTAATCTGCTTAGTGGGGTCCTTAAGATGGGACCATTTTGGAAAAAAGCTGAGAACTGACACAGACAGAGACATCTGGACATTAAGTAAGAAAGTGCCCTGGGAAAGCTGTTTGAAACCAGAAGCCAAAGTACCAGCAGATACCAGCTACATGTCTTCCCTGCTGACAGAGGTGTTTCAGATGCTATGGGCCCTTCTTGAGTCAAGGTTTCTTTATCTGGATACTTTAGTTTGGACATTTTTATGGCCTTAGAACTGTAAACTTGTAACTTAATAAGTCCCCTTTATAAAAACTGTTGTGGCCCTGTAAAATGAGATACAAAGATGCAGACACTTGTTGCAGTCTTTCAGCAACCCTGCAGAGTGAGTCACACAGACACACAAGACGTACAAGATGACTGCAGCCCAAAGAGCTCCAGCTGCTTTATTTTATATCATATCTTACAGCTCTTTTGCTGACCAAGACTGTTTTTCAGTATATTACTCCCTTGCTCTCTTGTTACTTTCAATCTAGCCTCCCGGATATTTGGGTAGCAAAAAGGGAACATTCCATCTTTGTGTGTGAAAGTAGGAACAAAACAAGTCTGTTTGCAGAACATGTTCTTCCCCTTCATCCCCAGGTAAGGCTCACGGCCAGGAGCTCGCTGTTTGCAGCAGACCTCCTCAAGGCCACTTTGAAGCCAGTCACTCCCAATAAATTCCGCAGGTTTTCTATTAACCCTTTGGCTCCTACAAAAACCAACCCATTTCTGGTATACTGCATTCCAGCAGCATTAGCAAACTAAAATATATGTCATATCTTATTTTTTTGCTTTTTTACCCTTACTGGGAGTCTTCATTTCTACACTGTTCTCCAGCCCTCGCTCTCATGTCTTTTCCTATCTGCCTGTAGTATTTCTTGTAGAGCTGGTCTCTTAGTCACAAACTCTCTCAGTATCTGTTTGTCTGAGAATATTTTAAACTCTCCCTCATTCTTTGAAGGGCAGTGTTGCTGGGTATATAGTTCTTGATTGGAAGTTTTCCACTTTCAGAATTTTAAATATATCATACCGCTTATCACCTACATGGTTTTTGCTGAATCTTATTGAGCTTCCTTTGTATGTGATGCATCACTTTTCTCTTGCTGCTTTCAGAATTCTGTCTTTGACATTTGACAATCTGATTAGTAAGTGTCTTGGAGTAGGTCTGTGTGGATCTATTCTGTTTGGGGTACAGTAATTTTACATCAGATCTTTTATGTCTTTCAAAGGGGATGAGAAATTTTCAGTGATTATTCCTCCATTATTCTTTCTGCCCCCTTCCCTTCTCTTCTCCTTCTGAGACATGCATAACATATATTTGTACACTTCATGTTGTCATTAAATTGCTCATATTTTTCCATTCTTTTCCCTATTTGTTCTCTTATGTGTAAGATTTCAGACATCCAGTCTCTAGTTCACTAATCCTTTCTTCTGCCTCTTCAAATCTGCTGTTGTAAATCTCCACTGTGGCTTTTATCTCTTCTATTTGCCTTCCATTCCCATAAGTTTTGCCATTTTTTTTTCAAGCTCTCAAGTTCTTCCTTGCTGTCACCTAGTGTCTTCTTTATATCCTTCATCTCTGTTGCTATGTCTTCCCTCAACTCATTGATTTGATTTTTGGCTTGACTTAGCATTTTTGATTGATGATTGATTAGTTATTTCAACTCCTGTATCTCACTTGAAGTGTTTATTGTTCCTTTGACTGGGTCATATCTTTGTTTTTCCTAGTATGACTTGTAATTTTTTGTTGGTGTCTCAATATCTGATTTCCTTGATTAGTTTATTCTGGAGGTCATTTTCACTCTTTTGCCTAGGGTTTTTTTTTTTTTTTTTTTTTTTTTTTTTTGGTGTTCAGTTCAACTTATTCTAGACCTCTAGCATACCTTCCAGTTAATTGTTCAGAATTTTTCAGGTCTTGTTTTTCTGGTTCTTGCTCTGCCTAAATGGGATCTTTTGTTTCTCTTTAGGATGGTCTCCCCAGATGTCAACAACCCCAGTCAGACAGGCCCAGGTCTTGGGAGGAGGGTGTAAACACTATCAAGTTTCCCTGGGGATGAAACCCAGCAGATTGTAGAGATTCTTGTGAAGTCTCTAGATTCCATGCTTTTCTCATCCTTTCTAGCAGGTGGTGTTTTTCAGCCTGTAGCTCTCCATCAGTGTGAAGTGGTGCAATGCCTTTAATTCTAAGATGACCTTGTTGCTGCTGGGGGCGTGGATGACACAGAGGCTGATGTAGAAGGTGGGCTTAGGTCTGAATTCTCTTAGTCCCTGAGGTCTGAATTCTCTTATCGAAGGCCACCACTTGAGCTGGGCCCTGCCCCCTTTTACCTGGGAAAGATAAGCCCATTAGGGAATTATTTCCTTCATTTGACTCGTTAATTTGACTCTCAGACCTATCTTTTTTTTTTAATTAAAAAAATTTTTTTAAACATAACAACATACAAACATAAGCATTCTTACCATATGATCATTCCATTCTTGGTATATAATCAATAACTCACAATATCATCACATAGTTGTATATTCATGACCATTTTTCATTTCTTAGAACCTTCTCTGATATATCTTAACTTTGCCCTCCCCGGGTCAGGGCTGACAATTGAAAATGTTTGAGGCGTTCCCTAATGAGCTACTTAGAATCTCTTTCAGAGCCAGTCTCCAGTCCCCATGTTCTCCTGTAAAGAGAGTTGGTATCCGGCTCTATGGGCCTTTGGGTACAGCCCTTTTGCAGTGATCTGAGCTGGGCCTACTCCAAAAGCTTCTGTTTTTTTTCCATCAGCACCTCCTGTCTGCCAAGAGAAACCTTAATTCCTTTCCTACTTGCTCTCGGTTTATTTGTGCTTGTAGCTTGTATTCAACAGTCTAAATACGTTCATTAAAACCAAAATTCGAGGGCGGGCCACAGTGGCTCAGCAGGCAGAGTTCTCATGTGCCATGCCAGAGATGCAGGTTTGCTTCCCCGTGCCTGCCCATGCAAAAACAAACAAACCAAAACTGGAGCTTGGCTGGGCTGTCCTACCCTGCTCCCAGCAGAGACTGTTTCTTTTTCCCATGAGTTAGTGTTTCTGACGGAGCTTGCTGTGCTAGTGGGCAGGGTGCCAGCCTCCAGATTTGGGGGCCTTTATTCAGAGTTCTGTGGGGTGAACTTGGGCCTTCCACCTGTTCCAGGCTGGTATACAATGTGCATTGGTCACAGAGGTCCCCCAACCAGTTGTTCCAGTCAGTTCCTGGTTGTTTACTAGCTGCTCTAGAGAGTAAACTAAATTCCATGCCTCCTTTTGCTGCCATCTTGTCCCGCCTCCTCATTTCATCTTTTTAATAAATTAGGGCTCTAGGTTGGTATATTTTGTTAATGCTACCTACCAGTGTTTCCCAAAGTAGAAAATTAATTGATCTATAGGTAATACTATAAAATGTAAGTATGTGCATATGTGGTCAAATATGTTTAGTGGATTTTTAATAAAATTAAAATGTTAGTTTTCTCTCTTGATCTCCGAGGATTCGGTAAGCTAGGTGCATTGGCGCTCTCATGAATGAGATATACTCAGACGTTCTCAGGACAACTGATAGGAGAAATGCATACTGGGAGATGCTACAATGGCTAGATAACTTGGACTCAACAAAACATATCTTTGTTAAGAGATGAAAAAATATAGCGGGATAAAAATACTATGAAGTGGGTTCATAACTAGTTGAGAGGGGTGGTAGTTAGATTCAGTTGTCAACTTGGCCAGGTGAAGGCATGTAGTTTTGTTGCTGCGGACATGAGCCAATGGTACGTGAACCTCAACTGTTACTAATTACATCTGCAGTCAGCTAGGAGGCGGGCCTGCTGCAATTAATGACGTTTGACTTAATTGGCTGGTGCTTAAATGAGAGACTCAACGTAGCACAGCCTAAGCAGCTCGGCATTCCTCATCTCAGCACTTGCAGCTCAGCCCAGGGCTTTGGAGATGCAGAAAGAAATCACCCTGGGGAAAGTTGTCGGAACCCAGAGGCCTGGAGAGAAGACCAGCAGAGACCATCCTGTGCCTTCCCACGTAAGAAAGAACCTCAGTGGAAAGTTAGCTGCCTTTCCTCTGAAGAACTAACAAAATAAATCCCCTTTTATTAAAAGCCAATCTGTCTCTGCTGTGTTGCATTCTGGCAGCTAGCAAACTAGAACAAGAGGTAATTAATCTGAACTTTGGTTGGGACAGTTGGCAGTGAAGTGCTACAGACTCTCTCTCTCTCTCCTTGGTCTGTTCTTCTACAACATCTGGATGAGGCCACAGGAGACATCTGGGCTGCACACACATAAACACAGCTGTGTGAATCTATATCTGGAACTATTTCTGGAAGAATATACAAGCTTGGTAACAGTGGTTGAGGCAGAGACAATCAGAAAAACTGAGCATCTGGACAGGAAGTGAAACTTACCTTTTATTGCATGAATTTTTCTATTGTTTGCATTTTCTTATTTACCTTGTTTATGATTTTTTAAACATCCATGTGTTACTTTTACTTAAAAGTTTAAATTAGTCAGAAAAGAGTAGTGAGGATGCACAGGATTATGGAAGAAGTGGGTTAACAGGAACCAAATTGGAAAGCCTAAGTGGTTTTGATAATTATAAGTTCTATTTGAATCTACTCTCTAATGCACTTGACAAAAAGGGAGTTTATTGGATTTCAGTTCTTTGCCTTTTTTACTAAGCCATGATAGACTTTGGTGGAATGCAGAATGTTCATTCTCAAAGGTATCAAGAAATAAATGAACGACTGAGGTTAATGTGCCCGTTGGATAAAGGATTTATGTTTGTAAAGTTGTATGGCATTGTGTCTATCCAGGGAGACCTGCTTCCCTGTTCAATACACCTAGACGGGCTGTCAATCATTAACTCCCTGGTTCTCTAACTTTGTTCAGACAAGACAACCCTGATGATTATCATATTGAATCCTCAGACTTGAGCAAAGGCGGAAAATAAGTACAAACCCTCAGTGAGGGTTTTTCAACAGTAGCCTACATTATGAAAGATGATAATAAAATGAACTTTCCCATCATCGATCCTAGGATAGTTGAAGTAATGTAACTGGAAAAGTATATGATTAATGAAGGCATTCTCCTCTTTGAGACTATATGCAATCCCTATTTTTAGATGAAAATGTTTTGTTGCTAATTTTGCTACAATAAACAGTTTTAGCAGAATTCTCCTCTTTTTTGTTCCCTTTCCATTTCCAGATTCTTACTGGCATATACATTTGTTTCTGCCTCATGCTCAGTGATATCAATGTCACTTTGAAAAAAAAAAGTAACATTACAGCAGTGACTGCTGATGCCAAAACAATAAAATCTGGTGACTTTATGTGACCATAAGAGAATAACTTGTTCAGAACATATGATTCAATGTTCCAGGTTAAGTATATAACCTGCATTTCCTATGCTGATTTATACTCCGTGAGTCACCAATTGAACCAGTTTACTGTAAGAAAACTTGAAATCCTTTAAAGAAGTGATGAATACTCTAATTCCAATAATATTGGAATACTGAATTTATTTCTTAAAGTAATTCAAAGTGAATGAATATAAAATCGTGGCTGGAAGAAGTCTAACAGTATCAAGCTCTGTGTGACACTTTTTTTGTTTGTTTTTTAAATCATGAGGCAAAACAGATATGATCTGAAAACTGGAGAAGCTTAACTGTGAACAGATGGGCAGAGATAATCTTCTCCAGTGGCCTCCCCTCACCGTGAAGCTAAACCAAATCCCCAAGAAAATGTATCATAACCTCAATATAAACAGACTTTTAAAATAAATTATCTCAGTTGCAAATTTCAGAATAGTTTCTGTTTCTCATGGCACACCATAGATGAGGTTGAGGTGCAAGGAAAAAAATGTATTAAATACTATTATAGTAGAATGTCCTATCATCCCCACTCCTGCCTAAACCAGCTTGGAGATAAATATACAAAGAGCCCATTTGAATGAGTTATCTTTTTGTTTGTTTTTATTAAGGAAGTTATAGGTTTACAGAAAAGTCATGCAGAAAATGCCCCCCCTCTATCCACAGTTTCCCTATTAACATTTTGCATTAGTGGGGTAGCTTTGTTATAATTATTGAAAGAACATTATTATAATATTACTAATAATATTAGTCCATAAATTATATTGGCATTCACTGTTTGGTATACTCCAATGTTTCTTTTTTTAATGGAATTTCATTGAGAGATATTCATACACAATATAAAACATCCGAAGTATACAATCACTGGCTCACAGTATCATCACATAGCTGTGCATACATTCTCATGATCAATTTCAGAAAATTTTCGTAACTCCAGAAGAGAAATAAAAATAAAAAAGAAAACCTAATTCTTCCTATATCCATTATCTACCCCCAATTATTGATCCATAGTATTGGGTGGTACATTTGTTACTATGATAAAAGAATATTAAAATATTACTGCTAAAAATATTACTGCTAACTATAGTCCATAGTTTGCAATAGATACATTTTTCCCTGGTACTCATCTATTATAAGCTGCTTGTAGTAGTGTCATATATTTGTTCTAAGTCATGAAAGAAATTTATATTTGTATAGTTAATCACAGTCATTGTCTACCACAAGAATCACTGTGTTACACATTCCCATGTATTAATCTCCAGTTTTGCTTTTGGTGACATAGATGACTCTGAATTTCCCCTTTCCACCACCTTCAAACTCCAATGCTGTTAATTATTCTCACAATAATGTGCTACCATCACCTCCATCCACTTCCAAACCTTTAAGTTCAACCTAGTTAAACGTTCTGTACATATTAAGCAACTACTCCCCATTCTTTAGCTTCACTCTATCTCCTGGTAACCTATATTCTATATTTTATGTCTATGAATTTGCATATTAAATTGATTCATATCAGTGAGATCATACAATATCTGTCCTTCTATGTTTGACTTATTTCACTTAGCATAATACCCTTAAGATTCAGTCATGTTGTTGCATGCTTCAGGACTTTATTCCCTCTTGCTGCTGAATAATAGTCCATCATATATGTATACACATTTTGTTGATCCATTCATCTGTTGATGAACACTTGGATTGTTTCCATTTTTAGGCAATTGTGAATAATGCTGGTATGAACATCAGTGTGCAAATGTCTGTTCATGTCACTGCTTTCAGATCTTCTAGATATATACCTAGTACTGGTATTGCTGGGTGGTAAACAAATTTATACTTAGCTGCCTGAAGAAACACTAAACTAACTTCCACAGCATCTGAACCATTTTACACTCCCACCATCAGTGAACAAGTGTTCCAATTTCTCCACGTCTTCTCCAACACTTGTAATTTTCTGTTTGTTTAGTAGCAGCCATTGTAGTAGGTCTGAAATGATATCTCATTGTGGTCTTGATTTGTATTTCCCTAATAGCTAATGAAGCTGAGTATTTTTTTCATGTGTTTTTTTAGCCATCTGTTTCCTCTTTGGAAAAATTCACGTATTTCCCCATTTTTAATTGGGTTGTTTGTTCTTTTATTGTTGAGTTGTAGAATCTCTTTATATATTCTAGTTATCAAACCCTTATTAGCTATGTGGTTTCCAAATATTTTCTCTCATTGAGTTGGTTGCCTTTTCACCCTTATGACAAAGTCCTTTGAAGCACTGAAATATCCAAATTTGAGACGATCCCATCTGTTTAGTTTTTCTTTCATTGCTTGTACTTTCAGTATAAATTCTAAGAAATTACTGCCTATGACTAGATCTTGAAGATGTTTTCCTAAATTTTATTCTAGGTATTTATGTTCCTAAATCTTAATTTATTTCTTTGATCCATTTTGAGCTAATTTTTGTATTGGGTGTTTAAGTGTCTGCTTCATTCTTTTGGTTATCAGTTTTCCCAGAATCATTTATTGAAGAGACTGTTCTGTTCCAGGTGAGTAGACTTGAGAGGCTTGTCAAGAATCTGTTGACCATTGATCTAAGGGCCTATTTCTGAACCCTCAGTTCAACTCATTACGTAAGTTTTGATACATTGTGTTCTCGTTTTCATTCATCCCAAGATTTTTATTAATTTCTTTTGTAATTTTTTCTTTGACCCACTGATTGTTTAAGAAGGTATTGCTTAACCTCCATATATTTGCATATTTTGTGGTTCTCTGTTTGTTACTGCTTTCCAGCTTCATTCCATTATGATCAGAGAATGTGCTGTATATATTTTCAATCTTTTTAAATTTGTTGAGGCCTGTTTTGTGCCCTAGCATTTGGTCTATCCCAAAGAGTGTTCTATGAGCACTTTAGTAGAATGCATATCCTGCTGTTTTGGGGTACAGCGTTTTATATATGTCTATTAGGTCTGGTTCATTTATCATATTATTTAGGTTCTTTGTTTCTTTATTGATCCTGCTTACATTTTCTATCTATTGAAGAGAGTTGTGTATTAAAGTCTTCCACTATTATTGTAGGGACATCTATTACTCCATTTAGTTTTGCCAGTGTTTGCCTCATGTACTTTGGGGAAACTTGATTAGGCATTTAAATATTTATGATTGTTTTTCTCCTTGGTGATATTCCCCCTTTATTAATATATAGTGCCCTTTATGTCATCATATTTTTGCATTTGAAGTCTATTTTACCTGATATTAGTAATGCTACCTCAGATTTTTGTTGTTGTTGTTACTGCTTGCATGGAATATCTTTGTCCATACTTTCACTTTCAACCTATTTGCATCTTTGAGTCTAAAAGGAGTCTCTTGTAATCGGCGTATAGATGGATCCTATTTTTAAACCATTCTGCAAATCTGTGTTTTTTTTTTATTGTATGGTCCAGGAATTGAACCTGGGTTTGAATATTATCCAATAATATTTATTATTGGAGTGTTTAATTGTCATGGTCAGGTTCATGTGTCAACTTGGCCAAGTGGTGGTACCTGTTTGTCTGGTTGGGCAAATGCTGGCCTGTCTGTTGCGATGAGAACATTTCATAGAATTAAATTATGATCATGTCATCCACATCCACAGCTGATTCCATTTGTAGTCAGCCAAGGGACATGTCTTCTGCAATGAGTACTGCTTAATCTGATCATTGGAAGCCTTTTAAGGAGGATTCAGAAGAGACAGGCTCTCTTCCTGCTTCGGCCAGTAAGCATCTCCTGTGGAGTTCATCCAGACCCTCCATTGGAATCGTTAGCTTCACAGCCTGCCCTGTGGATTTTGGATGCTGTGTTCCCACAGTTACGTGAGACACTTTTATAAATTTTACATTTGCGAGTGTTTCCTGTTGATTCTGTTTCTCCAGAAAACCCTAACACATTAATCCATTAACATTCAAAGTTATTACTGTAAAGGAAATTCTTATTTCAACTATTTTATCCTTTGGTTTTTGTCAGTTCTATTTTTTTCTCTCTTTATCCTTTTAGTTACCCTTACCAATACTCTTCCATTATGTACCCTCCTCCAGACCTTCTCTCCTGTCTTTTCTTTTCATCTGGTATTACTCCTTTTAGTAGTTCTCATAGAGCCAGTCTCTTATTAATGAAGTCTCTCAGCTTCTTTTTATCTTTGATTATTTTAAATTTTCCCTCATTTTTGGAGAACAGCTTAGCTGGATAGAGAATTATTGGCTGGCATTTTTTTCTCTTTCACTATCTTAAATAAATCTTATCTCTGCCTTCTCATTTCATTGTGTTTGATATGAAATGAGCACTTAGTCTTATTTGACTTTGCTTTTCTCATGCTGCTTTCAGAATTTTTTCCTTTTCTTTGGCATTTGACAAACTGGCTATTATGTGTCTTGGAGTGGGTCTATTCAGTTTTATTCAGTCTGTAATACATCAGGTTGCTTGGATTTGCATATTTACGTCTTTTAAAAGGGTTGGGAAATCTTCAGTCATTATTTTTTTGAATGTTCTTCCTGGCCCTTTTCCCTTCTCTTCTTCTTCTGGGACATCAGTGATGCCTATGTTTGTGTGCTTTGTGTTGTCAGTCATTTCCCTGAGACCCTGCTCAAATCTTTCCATGTTTTTCTCCACTTATTATTTTATGTTTGAATTTGATGCTGTCTTCTAGCTTGCTAATTCCCTCTTCTGCCTCTTCGATTCTGCTGTTGTGTTCTCCAGTAAATTTTAATTTCATCTACAGTGTTTTTATTTGCATAATATCTCTTATTTTTTCTATATATTCTTTCAAATTCTTCTTTATGCTCTTCTGGTGTCTCCTTCATGTCCTTTATCTCTTTATACACATTTTCTTTCATTTCTCTGAATTGATTCAGGAGATTTGTGTGAACAGCTTTTATAAGTTGTTCCAGATTCTATGCCTCCTGTGATTTTTTTAAATTTATTCCTTTGATTGAGCCATTTCTTCTTCAGTTTTAGTGTGTCTTGTGGCTGTTTGCTCTTGTTGATATCTGGCCATCTGATTATCTGAAGGATCTATTCTGAAGGTTGGTTTTTCTCTCCTGTCTGAGATTTAGTTATTGCCTGGGTTTGTATTAGGACACTGCTTTTACAATTGGTTTATCCATATTTCCCAGCCAAAACAGGGTTGGGTACCTATGCATGGGGTATAGATCAGCTCTAATGTGCCTGGGATAAGATCTGGAGAGGCTCTGAAAAGCCCTGAACTTTCTTGCCTGCCCATCAAATGGCACTCTGGTTTCTTAATTGTCCTCAGAAGATGTTTACCTCCTGAAGCCCCCAGTGTTTGGCTGGGTAGGACTGAAACTGCAGGGTTCCTTGTGCCCTTACCTCACCAGCCCAAATCCGACTCAATGTGGGGTTGTGTCCCCCTCTGTACTTGTGGCAGAGGACTCCACAGCTGCCCCATTCTGCAGTCATCCATCAGGGCTGCTCACTGTTGTTTCTCTCAAGGGTGGGGGATGGGCACCAGGACCCGGTGCTGGAATGACATTCACTGCCCATGTTTTCTCAGACTCTTCACCCCTCACTGATCTGGGCCTTTAAATGTCCTTCCCTGTTCCCTGGGTCCCAAACACTTCATTGGGCAATTTCTGCCTGGCTACTTGCTGCTTCTGGGGGAAGATTTTGTAGTTCCCTCATGCGTTAGTTAGGGTTCTCTGGAGAAACAGAATCAACAGGGAACACTTGCAAATATAAAATTTATAAAAGTGTCTCACATGACCGCGGGAACGTGGAGTCCAAAATCCACAGGGCAGGCTGTGAAGCTGACGATTCCGATGGAGGGTCTGGATGAACTCTACAGGAGAGGCTCACCAGCTAAAACATGAAGAGCCTGTCTCTTCTGAATCCTCCTTAAAAGGCTTCCAGTGATCAGGTTAAGCATTACTCATTGCAGAAGACAGTCCCCTTTGACTGATTATGAATGGAATCAGCTGTGGATGTAACTGACATGCTCATGATTTTGCTCACTCATGGCCTTAGGAATTCCCCCATGTACAGAAAAGCAGGTAGCGTTTTCCCCCAGATTGTTTGACTTAGTTGTTTTTTACTCTTCTTTAGCTCTGTGTAAACTGCTTCTGTCTGCAAGGCCAGAGATGAGTTTTTTGATTTAGTCTTTCAGGTTCTCATCCAATAAAGTCACACAGACATACAGACACCCCAGTAGGTGCATGGGGGTTACTTTGCTCCCTCCAGAACAAGACCAGGGACCTATAATTCCAGTGCATGATGGCTCAACACCTTATCAGTGAGGGGAATGCCCAGTAAGGGTACCACAGCATTGCCTCCTGTTTTCAAAGCTGTGTTTTCTTAATTGGATGCTGGCACAATTACTGCAACTCTTTAACTATTTTCTGGAGTTACGAGGAAGAAAGCCCTGCCAGTTGTTGCTATTTGTTCAAAGATTCTGTTGGGTAACAGAACCCCGTTCCTGGAGCATCTTATGCTACCATCTTTTTTCACCAGAAGCCAGTGAGCTTTTTCTTTTGATTTAAATCTAAAGAAAATTTAGTGTATTGGGAAAGAAAAAAATACAAATGTTTTAAGCAAAACTGTAATATCTGTAGGTGGAATTTAGCTTGATGAATATTGACAATGCTGTTATTTGGATAGTGGCATCATGATTATTATAATTTTCTTAATAGATGATGGGCTTTACATATTTTGTACAGTAACTAATCATATCTTTTATAATTAGAAAAGTTATTTAAGAAATTATATGCTTCCATCCAAGCTTCTAATATTTAAAAGGATCATAGGATGGCAATTAAATAAGAGATTTCAGGATTGAATATTTTGGGTCATGATTTATTTCCTTGTCTCTTTTGTTTTTGAAATATAAAAAATAAAGTAAAAGTGTTCCTGAAGAGTTTTCTCTCCCAATGACAGTTCTTCGACTGAGTTAAGTTCCTTCTTCAAGTTTTAGATTATTCCTAGTTGCATAGTACTGTTACTTGTGGGTTCTAAATTTGAGCTCTGTGGCCACCCTAAGCCATGGGCCTGATGACAGGAACTGAAATCCTACAGGCTGATATGAACACTAAAAGCAGATGATAAATTACTCAACTTGTAACAAAGACTTAAGTCTAAAAGTCATTGGTTACTTTGATCTATTTCTCTGCTGCTTAGTTTACTTTTGGGGGATTTCTGGCTCTGTGGGTCTTGGAAATGGAAAATAGACTTCTTGATAGGTAAATGCTATTTGAATGGCAGAAAGCTTGTTATGTTCAAGACAAAGCAGTTCAGATTTCTGTAAAGGCATACAAGGAGCTTGTAAGAGCCATTGCCTCTAGAAAGGGAACTCGGGTTTCTAGAGTAGGTGTGCCTATCATTCCTTGTAAACCTTATGCAATTATTGCTGTGTAGATGTACAGCTTTTTCAATTAAGCAACAACTAATACATATGTATGGTTCAAATTCTTGTTTCCTGACATGATTTTTCAATAGTTTACCAGGGATGACTTCACTAAAAGTAGGTGCGAAAGTTTTCAGGAAAGAAAGTATTTAAGCTCACTCTAAAGTAAATGTTCGTGAAATATTCTTAGTTATTTTTGGCTTTCAATAATTTTTTTCTTTACATAAAGGCTCTCATATATATCACTACCCTGTGAAGCAATGTTTTTATTTTATTAGGTGTCATGAAATATAACCTTTATTTTTTTTTGTACCTTTAAATGGGACTTCATCCTACCTTCTTCTGGCAGTGAGTTTGCATCACCATCTCCACTTTTATTATCTCTGTAGCCTCTTGGACATGACCTGGATTTCATGCAGACATCTAACATTCAACTTATTCAAAACACTTTTTTCTGCCTAGTCATCTAAGTCAGAAGCAGACTGGGAGCCACTCTTAATTGTCTCTGCACTCTAAGCACTCTGCCTCCTAGCTCCCTTCACCACCATGCAATTAGCCACTAAGACCTGATAAAGTTACTTCTTTAAAATCTCTCATCTCACCTCTTTATTCTTTTCATCGTTGACTCTGTAGGTCATCTGCATATTTTGTTTTTGGATCAGTGCAATGTTTTCTCATAGGTATCTTTGCTTCTGGTCTGGTCTCTGCCTCATCCATCTTTTCATTGGCAGCCAAGTAGTCCTCCTAAAATGCATATGTGATAATCTGTTTGCTTTCTTATTTAAAATCTTTAATGCCACCTATTTCTTTCAGGACATTGTCACAAATTCACTTTGGCACTCAAGATCATCCCTGAATTGCTCTGAGTAGAACCCTCCAGCCTCACTTCTCAGCACTCTTTTCCTCTATAGTCATGCCTGATATCTTGGAAATTTTTCCAGTAGGGATTGATCTATTTCCTTCCTGCCTTTGCACATATTATTTCTTTGGCCAAGAATACCTTTTCCTTGCTGCCTCCCAGCTCTCCTTCACAACATGGTTCAGGTTCCACATTCCCTAGTTCTCTTCAGTCATTCCTCTCAGCTGATACCAGTACTCCTTTATGCATATAATTACTTTTGAACTTTTCTCTGGAATTGTAATTGTTGATTTAATTATCAATTTCCATACCTGATTCTTACAGGGGCGAGAATTTCATTTCAAACCCACTGTACACTACCTAGTACAGTACCTGACATTTTGCCTTCACCCAATAAATGCTAATTGATTACATCAGTACTGAAGAATTGAGAACAATGCTGGAGCTTGCCTTTACCCTCATTCTTTAGTATGGCCCACCGCTGTTGTGAAATGCCTTGAAGTTTGAAGTTTAATCCATGTACTTGATTTGGCCAATAAAATAAGGGTGGACATGACAGAAGGTTTAAGAGTCAATTTCTCTTGTGTCACATTCTCTTTTCCCTATTCCACAATGACT
The DNA here is from genome assembly GCF_023851605.1 of Tamandua tetradactyla. Taxonomy (NCBI): domain Eukaryota; kingdom Metazoa; phylum Chordata; class Mammalia; order Pilosa; family Myrmecophagidae; genus Tamandua; species Tamandua tetradactyla. Next base: position 71,814,608 of record NC_135342.1, on the reverse strand, counting down.
GGCAATGGGCCAGAAGAAAGCTGCTCCAATTTTCTGCATGCCAGAGTAAATGCTGTGTGAAGAAGAGCCTCAGCCAGCCTCTGGTGGACACATAACATGAGCAAGAAATAAACCTTGGTTGTTTTCAATCTGTGACATTTCCAAGATGTTGGTTACCGCAGCATAACTCAGGCCATCCTGACTACTCAAGTGCCATAGAAGGTGTGAGTAGGAAAGCAATGTTTCTTATGTTTATGGAAGGTGGGATGGGCTGGGTACCAATGAAGTAGTCTATATTGGAGACTCTATGTAGATAAAAGGTGCATCTTAACACCTTTTCTCTTTCTAAGAAGAGGAAAACCAGAGGACATTTATAATGTTTAAAAGACAGAGGCAATGAAAAGGTCATCTTTTGTATGCCAATTTTCTTCAGTAGCTGCCTGTAGACCATTAGGAAATTAATTGTCCATCTGAAAGGCAGCATAAATAGCTGCTGCAGGAACAGAGATTGATAATGTCAATGCAACTTTTTTATTTGGACTTCTGGGCAATTTTAGACATGGAAGCTTATAGTCCTTAGACATTAGGCATTAGAGAATAAGTTAAGCAAAGAAACTCTGTACCCAGCCCCCCCACTTGGAACTTTGATATTTAAGTAAAAAGATGAAACTATTGCTATAAAATGAACAAAGAGAAATATTTACTCACCACAACTCTGCAAAAATATTTGTGAAAATCTTGAGTCAACCATGTCAATATCTCCTCATGGAATATTATTAAAATAACCAGGTATAAGAAGCACAGAGCCATAGTTTGGGGGGACAAGAGTTTTCAGAGGGAACAAATAAGGAAATATATACATAGGTTAAACTTGCATTTCTCCATATCCCTGTAATAGTCTCATCCCTTTCTGATCATTGACCTCTGACAGCTTTTAAGCCTCTTCCTCCTCTCTACCCCACATCTGAACAAAGTCCAGGTGCTTTGTGCTTTGTCCTTTGGTGGGAGTTTCAAACCAAACAAGCCCTGTTCCATGCTCAGGGAATCTCTCCACACCTGACTCCAATAAACACAAAACTGTAAGCCAGTCTCCTTGTCCTGTTTTCTCAAGCCATTCTTTGTCCAACTTGGGAGCCTACAATTTTCACTCACCTATTCCGTGAGTAATAAATCTTTTCATATGCTCTTGGCACATGTGTATGGCATCAGTCTCAGTATCTAAGCTAAGTTTTGACTGGGGTGGGGGTGGTCCATCTTGACAGTTTGGGTGATGACAACCCCCATAGCATGAGTCTCCAGATCAATTAACATGATTTTTTATGCACATGATGTTAGCATGATATTTAGTGCTTATATAGAATTAAAGAGGACAAAATAAACCACCATAGCATGCTGTTTCCTCTGTTTAGACAGAAAGCTTAGTTTAGCTATTTTTCTGGAATATGAGCATTTAAAAACCACCCAGGGAATTTATAATATGAACTATGGTTTCTTATATCATATGCACTTGATTCTCGTATAATGTGTGGTAGAAATCTAATAAATGAGTATTTATACATCTCACAGAATATAAACTGCTTTGGGATATTTCTTTTGTCACAAAATGTCATATAAACAGTGAAATAGTTTTCATTAATCTGTGTTTAATAAGAACACAGCATGTGCCTATTGACTTCCATGAATAAGTCAAGTGGGCTAGACACTTCTAGTAAGGTCACTCCCGTAACCAAGCCTAGTCAAACCCAGTCAACCCATTCAGGTCCTGTTCCTTATGAAAAGAAATAAATTTAGAAAGGTGATGATGAATCCAAGATTACTTGTTTGAATAGTGGGTAGTGTCTTCTCTTTGGAGATTTTCAAAGTCACAGTGGCCCAGCTCTTAAAGAATTCAACATAGTTATGGATTCTCCATTTCAAGCCACATAAAACTTATATCACTGACTAAAAGAATAAGAAGCCTCTTACCAAGCAAGTAATCCGAATTCAAGCACTTTGAAAATAGCTATAATGAAAATCACATCAGGAGAAGGACATCAGACGTCTGTTAGAAAAACAAGGCATAATGAAACACTTTATTCTATTGCAAGGATCCAAATCACAGGCTGCTGAAGAGACTTTATAGAATACCATTTCTTTCTTCCTTTCTTATTTTTTTTTTTTTTAAGGCCTAGCACACTGATGTAACAACACAAAGAAAATGTTAAAAATAGAGTGTGGCCTATAATCCAATCTTTTCAATATGCATCATTACTGCTCAAGCCTTTTTCCTATGAGTATATATTTTAAATAAGTATAAGTATAAATCTTTTATACTCTATTTTATTTTAACATGTCATATATTTTTCCTCTTGGAAGCATAGTTTTCAAAGTGATAGTTTAAAAATAACTACATGACAGTGCCTGTGATTAATGAATCACTTTTTTTTAATACATTTATTTATTTATATTTATTTATTTTTTTACATGGGCAGGCACTGGGAAACGAACCCGGGTCCTCAGGCTTGGCAGGCAAGCATTCTTACCTGCTGAGCCACCGTGGCCCATGAATCACTTTTTATAAAACTATTTTCCTTTGGTTGGGCATTTGAAATGTTTTCTTTTTTTCACTGTAATTCACTTAACAACGGTTTTTTCTAGAGTAGAGTCCACCCATAAGTTAGATCTCTTCAGAAGCCCAGTGAGCATCTCTTCATTGGGTCTTTATATCAGCCTCTTTATTGACAGGAGTAAGGAATTGCTAACAGATTTCATCAGTGGGGTATTGATATGGTTGGAATTATTTTGCCCAAATGATAGAGCTAATCTTAGTGGTAAGTGTGATGTTTCTAACTTTCAACAAGCATACCAACACTGTCCCATGCTCTTTAGTGCCTGAGCATAATGATATTAAATAATATAGTGATGTAGGTCTTTATTCCCTAATTCCCAAAGAACTTATTTTCAAGATAAAGACATATTTGGAAAAGAAATATCATTAGCTTTGGCAGTTCACCATTATTGTACTTGAGGGGGAGAAAACATATAACCATAAGATGGCTTTACTTTTATCATAGTAAAACAAAGAAAATTGTGAATTTACTGAAGCAAAAATATTTAAAACAGAGAGGTTTGTTTTCTTTCATAGTGAGTTGATGTTTTAAAGGAGATGATGGAAAAATAAGCATTTTAACGGTGGTGATCAACAAATAAACAGACAATTAAAATATAGTGAGCTATTACCAAACTGATTTTGGCCAAGAATATCGTTGAAATTATTTTGATCATAGTGGAAGACTGTTAGGAAAACATGTGAAAGATTTTTAAATGAGTAAAAATGATAAATGGATGACCTTTCTACTGCACCCTTCTAGGTTCTTCCTGACTTCCACTGGCTTTGAGCTAATTTACAGCTCTGTAGTATGTAGAAAACCAATAGTAATGCAAATTATCATTGTTCATAAAAATGTAAATAATTTATGTCCAGTGGACATTTCAGCATTCCTGATTGCCTATATATATATATATATATGTATGTCTTCGTAGAAGTCTTTGAACTAATTATAAATTCTTACTGGTTCTTTCATTAATTAAAGAGTTAAATAGCATCCTTCACAAGTGTTCATTTTATATCTTCACGAGAGTCATGATCCTAGATTTTTTTTTTAGGAAAGAATCTTTTAACACTGGGGAACAATATCTGCTTAGTAATTCCCTTATACAACCTTTAGTAAATGCTGCATTTGGCATTTACCAGGTTTCTTATGACACTGACTTTCAGTGACATAATTTTGCTATTATCTAGCCTGATTCAATTTCACCAAGATTTACTGGCTCCTTTCCTCCATGCACACATATCAGCGATCAATAAGATCTCCCCAAGTCCCTAGTAACCTATGTGGTTGCAATTATAACTCCGAGCCCAACTGTGTTATATGTTTTAGTGTGTGTTACAGAAGCCTATACAACACAAACGCCTTGGGAAACTGAAGGGGGACTGTTTAACTTTCCTGAGACAGAATGTGTTATGCTTCACCTAAAGGCAGTATTTAGGTTGAAACTGGTAGATGTAGTAAGGTTTTGACGGAAGGGAAAGACGAATATTCTGGAAAGGCAGTTGACTATTGGAAGGGCATTTTGGCTAAAGGCTAATTTCTTGAGGATGGTGTGAGTGTGGGTGGGTGTGAAGGGGGTAGGGACATCCTTAGAAGCAAATGGGGAGAGGAGATAGTTGGTGATAAAAGGAAACGTTTTTAAGAAATTTAGGATCTCACAGCTTTATTGAGTAATTCATGAATGCGGCAGCAACCCACTGAGAAATTGGAAGGATGCTCAGCTGAGAGGGAGGAAAGAGGCAGCTCATATAGGGGGAGCATGGAAGCAAGTGAGGAAATGCTCTGGTTGGCTGGCATGAAATTTGCATTTTCCATATAGGGGTCTTACAAAGTGGGGAGCAAATAGACATTGATTAGCATGTATGCTTGTCCATTCTGATAAAATGTCTCTACTGTACCAAAACTAGTTTTATTACCTGGTGTTCCTTAACAACCCTGTAGAGTATGTTCTGGTTTTGTGTGTGTGTGTGTGTGTGTGTGTGTGTGTGTGTGTGTGTGTGTGTGTGTGTGTGTGTGTTTTACAGAAAACCCCTGCAAGTCAATTATTTTTGTCTTCTGGACAAACCTTTCTTGGAAAGAGTTATTCTCCCCACCACACTCAATGCAAGTGGTCATGTTATTTTCCTTAACATTAGGATATGACCAGATTATGAAAACCTTGGATGTCATATGGAATCAGGACTCAATTCCAGAGCAGTTAAACCCATAATAATGTTTTTTTTTTTTAAAGCAGATCTTTAAAAAAAGTGGAAAACTTATTGAGAACACATGTAAGAGGACATGAGAGCACTCTCGCAAAGGCAGAGGTGAGGAAGGCAAGAGGCAAGAGGCAACATGGGGTCACTTGCTTTTATAGATTAGTTTTACTTACTCCCCCTCCCTCTTCTTTGCTTGGGGCTTTCTTTCCCCTCCTTTCTCTCCACGGTGGTGTCTGGTAGTAGATGGTGCATTTGGGGTGGGTGGTGTCAGTTGGCTTTACCCTTCTCTGTAGATGACTCAGTCAGGTGGGGGACATTTGGTGCCAGATGGGTCAGTTGTTGCCAGGTGTTTCCCGTAAGTGGGTAGCCTGTGGGCAGGATGTCAATTGAAACAGGGCCCTTCTTGACCTTGTTAACTGTCCTTGTTCTATGGCTTCTCTCTCCTCTCAGGTCTCTGTGCTAGCCTGCCTCAACTTCCCCCTCAAGGGGTGCTGAGGCCATGAGGGCCTGTCTTCTGTAGCTGCTTCTGGCTTGTCAGGGTGTTCTAGTTTGCTAGCTGCTGGAATGCAATACACCAGGAACAGAATGGTTTTAAAAGGGGAATTTAGTAAGTTGCAAGTTTACAGTTCTAAGGCTGAGAAAATGTCCCAGTTAAAACAAGTCTATAGAAATGTCCAATCAAAGGTATCCAGGGAAAGATACCTTGGTTCAAGAAGGCCAGCGAGGTTCAGGGTCTCTCTCTCTCATATGAGAAGGCACATGGTGAACACAGTCATGGTTTCTCCCTCAGCTGGAAGGGCACATGGCAAGCACAGCGTCATCTGCTAGCTTCCTCTCCTGGCTTCCTGTTTCATGAAGCTCCCAGGAGGCGTCTTCCTTCTTCATCTCCAAAGCGCTGGCTGATGGACTCTCTGCTTCGTGGTGCTGCAGCATTCTCTGCTCTCTCCGAATCTCTTTCATTATCCAAAAGTTTCCTCTTTTATAGGACTCCAGAAACTTATCAAGACCCACCTAAATGGGTGGAGACATGTCGTCACCTAATCCAGCTCAACAACCACTCTTGATTAAATCACATCTCCAGGGAGATGATCTACCTACAGATTCAAACATACAGTATTGAATACAGATTATTCTGTCTTTATGAAATGGGATTTAGATTAAAACATGGCTTTTCTAGGGGACATACGTCCTTTCAAACCAGTATATGGGGTGTAGGCCCTGCCTGCCAGGCTGCAGAACTTGCTGGCCATTTCATTTAAGTTGAGAGGGGCATGTCCGGAGGGGTGGTTGGAACAACTGAAAATCCCCTCATCAGCATGAGTTTAATGTGAGAGGTTCTAGTCTGGGAGAAATGAACTTGGTGGGAAGTGTGAAAATGCAAGGGTGGAACGATAGCAAGAGGAGGATAGAAGTGAGGGCCTAAGGAGATGCATTAGCCGAGAGAGACTGGGGACGATGGAAGGAAATGACCATTTTTTTAGGTCTAAGAGTGAATTTTAGCTTGGTAGCTCATTTTTGCTCAAATGGGGAATAAGAGGGAGGGCAAGCCAAGTTAAAGGGCTACAGGGATGAAGCATAGAAGGGGCTGGGGTGATTGTGCTGCAGCTCTGTTCCTGTGTGGGCCCAGTTATTTTTTGGAGAGATGTCAGTATTTTTTTTTTTTTCATGGCCAAGGCAATGAATTACCACTATTTTTCTGTTGGTAAGAGCATGGCATTTAAGAGATTGAGCATTTTTTGGTGGTAGTTAATTGAGAGAAAATTTACTCTTTCTACACTGCTGCATGAGCTTGCAGGATTAGGAAGGCATAGCCTTTTCCTAGTTTTAGAACTCAGATGAGGGCAATTAATTTTGCTTTTTGAGCTAAAATCTCTGGAATTTAGGCTTCGTTCTAGTTTGGCTGACTACCACATACTTTGCTTTCTTTGATTTTGGTTAATGAAGCTACTTTTAGAAATAAAAATATTTGAAACATTACAGCAGAATTTTTGTCCTCTTTTGCCTTCACACACTTATTAGGGTGAGGTTAATTAACAGGTAGAACATTCCTTGTGTACTTGTCTTGTTTCTCTTTCAAGGTTTTCTTCTGTGTGCGTTTGGAAGATAAAGTTCTGACTTGTAGCTGACCATCTGTATTTTTAGAAAAGCAAAGCTTCAGAGCAAAGTAGTGTAACTGACAAGTATTTGGTTATTATATAGATTAGTATTAGATAAAACATTGTACAGTTTTTAGGAATTTTAAACAATCTTTATAAATATGAATAACATTTCACCCATGCAAATTTCACTAACAGAAGGATAAAATATTTATTTTGATGATTGTAATGCTTCTTAAACACATTTTAATATATGCTGAACTATTTTTGCATCTTACTTTTACAAGCTAAGAGAACAAATCCTTTGTAACAGTTTTCCACTAAGAAACTTGTCTTCTGAAATAAAGGATGATAAGATTAACATAAACATTAACAAGGATATTGTTCTAGTTTGCTAGCTGCTGTAATGTGATATATCAGAAACAGAATGACTTTTAAAAAGGGGAATTTATTAAGACTAAGTTTACAGTTAAAAGGCCATAAAATGTCCAATTTAAAGCAAGACTAAGGAAATATGCAGTCTAAGACATACAGGGAAAGATACCTTGGTTCAAGAAGACTGATGATGTTCAGGGTTTCTCTCAACTGGAAAGGCACATAGCGAACATGGTGATGTCTGCTAGCTTTCTCTCCAGGCTTCTTGTGTTGGTTTGAAAGGATGTATGTGCCCTAGAAAGCCAAGTTTTAATTCTAATCCCATTTTGTAAAGGCAGCCATTTCTCCTAATCCCTATTCAGTACTGTATGTTTGAAACTTTAATTAGATCATCTCCCTGGAGATGTGACTCAATCAAAAGTGGTTGTTAAGCTGATTAAGTGGAGACATGTCTCTACCCATTCTAGGTGGGTCTTGATTACTTTACTGGAATCCTATAAAAGAGAGAAGTTTGGAGAAAGTAGGAGGTTCTAAGAGAGCAGAACGATGTAGCCACAAGAGTCTACCAGCCAGCAACCTTTGGAGATGAAAAAGGAAAATGCCTCCTGGGGAGCTTCATGAAACAGGAAGCCAGGAGAGAAAGCTAGCAGATGATGCCATGTTTGCCACATGCCTTTCAAGATGAGAGAGAAACCCTGACCATGTTTGCCATGTGCCTGCTCACTTGAGAGAGAAACCCTGAACTTCATTGGCCTTCTTGAACCAAGGTGTTTTTCCCTGGATGCCTTAGATTGGACATTTCCATAGACTTGTTTTAATTGGGACATTTTCTTAGCCTTAGAACTGTAAACTAGTAACTTATTAAATTCCCCTTTTAAAAGCCATTCCGTTTCTGGTATATTGCATTCCAGCAGCTAGCAAACTAGAACACTTCTTGCTTCATGCAGTTCCCCCAGGTGTGTTTTCCTTCTTCATCTCTAAAGGTTTCTAGCTGTGTGGGCTCTGTGGCTTTTTCCAAAATGGTGCCCTCTTAAAGGGCTCTGGTAAGCAACCCCGCCTTGAATGGATGGAGACCCATCTTCATGGAAGCCATCTAATCAAAGGTTACCACCAACAATTGGGTGGATCACATCTCCATGGGAATAATCAAAAAACTCCTCCCCAGCAATACTGAATGAGGATTGAAGAATATGGCTTTTCTGGAGTTCACAACCAATCCAAACCGGCACAGATATTATTTCAAAATTTTATAAAATATGTTTTCTAGATAGAGTACTTAGATGGCTAAGGAGAACTTTTAATAAATTTTCATTAAGAGCAGTTTAACAGAGGGCATCATTGACAAAAAGAATTCATTTTTATAAGCTCTGTATAACTTCTTGAGGTCAGCAGTGACTATAAATAAAATTTACTTTTTTTAAACTTTCCATATCCACCTAGTCGGCAATTGACTACAAAATTGACTTTCTTAAACTTTCTGCAGTTTTTCATATCCAGGTAGTTAGCAATGATTACAACAAACAAAATTTACTTTCATATTAAGAATATGTTGCTCTACAAAGTTAACACTTTGCAAGATCGTGCTCTGAGGCCGCTGGAGGTTAGCAAGGTTTGCTGCTAAGGCATCTTTAAAGATATGGGGATTATTTTGAAACTCTTGGGACAGCACCATCTAAGTAAGTAGGGTGGGAATTTTATCCTTAAGTATTTGTCATTTAAAAGCAAATAGGGGGATGCAAGGATAGTTCAGTGCTAGAATTCTCACCTGCCATGCAGGATGCCCAGATTCGATTCCCAGTCCATGCACTTCCCAAAAAACAGATAAGCAGAACAAACAACAAACAAACAAAAATTCAACAAATGGTGCTGTAATAAAGGGATACTCACATGGAAAAATAACGAAATGTGACCCCGCCATACAGCATACACACACACACAGACAAAAAAAAAAAAAAAGCTAATAGGTATTGAGAGTTAGGATGGAGAGAGATACAAAGATGAGTTAAGATCTAGGACCAAAAATTGAATGCCGACAGGGCTACTCAGTGGGCTCTCCTAGGGTGCCTTGATTCCATAGTCAGGTTCAGTTGCTTAGCATCCCTTTGGATGCCGAGAGGCCTCCACCTCTCAGGGCCTCATGGCAAACAAAGGGTAAACATTAGCCTGGTGTACTAATCTTAAAGTGGCCCCCAGGGAGTGAAGAAGATCCCTCCCTAGAAGAGGGGTGGGGCCTTCAGGGTCAATGAGAAACTGATGGGACACCAGAATGTCCTCAAGCCTGCAAAGGAGAAGGATAGTGCAGGTTTTAGTTTTGGCTTTACTATCAGCTCCCATAGCTAGGTAATGTGAATGGCGGTAGACTCGGGGTGGCATTTAGGACAGAGTGGTTTTAGTGTTAATTAAGAAATTAGTTATCTTAACTGTCCCATCTAGTGTCACCTGGAGCTCCTCTAAGTTGGTCAGATGAAGTCAGCAGAGACAGACTCAACCTCAGGCACCCTCAGTCTTCCTCACTTGCTACAGGCAGGGCTTGAAGGGCTGTCCCCCACCCTCACCTCCTTCAGGAGACGGTGTAGTCCCTGGGCCCCACGCTCATGTCGGTGGTACCTGGGGCAAGGCCCTAGTGGTTCCCAAGGTCGGGGGTTGTTTTGAGGTTTCTGGTACCTTCTTTGCCAGTAGCCTCTGACTCACAGTTGAAGCAAGGCCCTTGAATCTTGGGGCCACAATTTGGGTTACCTCAAGAGGACGACACACTGTTAACAGCTGTGGCAATGAGCTGAGCCTGTTCTCAGGTCTTTTGCTTACATCTCCTTGCATTCTTCTCCTTCTCCTTGGCCTTGTTTCGATGGTTAAAGACAAAAAAGGCAGTTTCTAATAAGTCCTTAGTGGGAGTTTGGTTTTGTAGCTTTCTCTGAAAGTCAGGGGCAGACTGGCTGATGAAATGGGTGCCTAGCAAAATCTGATCTTCCCAGGAATCTGGGCTTACATTAGTACATTTCAAGGCTTCCACTAGCCTCCCCTGGATCAGGGCCAGGTGTTTCTCTTTTTCCTGAGTTATTTCCCTTAACTTATCATAAGTACCCATCTTGGTGGCACATTTTCTCATGCTTTTTAGTAAATAAGTATTTCCTCCTCTAATAGAAATTGAGATATAAGTGTCAAGTTTTTTTTTTCAGGTCCTTGTCTTGATTGAGAGCTATGAATATCTGGCCTAGGAAATTTCTGAATAATCTTGTCTTTTACAGACTGGAGGATGGTATTGTGATTGAGAGTCGCATTGGAGGGCTGTCCTTCCTCATCTTTCAGCTTATTTTGACTGTTTGCCTTTATATTTGGCCACAGTAGATTTTAATAGAGACTAAACAAGGAATCTGGGAAGGAGGGCTATTTTAAAAGAGGGTTATTTAAAACATATGCCTCTTTCTGCAAAGAAGAGTTATGAGAAAGAAGTTTTTGGTAGTCCTCTTGGGCATAACATAATTTGTAAGAGCCCTTCATGGATTTGTCCGGGTATAAGGCCATAAAAGCTGTACATACGGAGTTTCTTATCACATTCCCTCCCTTTTACAAAAGAGGTTTAATTATAAGGTAGAGTTATAACTGACTGTTCCATTTGTGGGCTAACACAGGCTACCCCCCAGGTGATAGTATGACCAGGCAATATTGCGGTAGCCTTTTAACTGTGGAGTGGGAAAATTATCTTAATTTTGTAGCAGTCAGTCCAATGGACTGTCAGCTGGAATACTGGAAGCACCATCCATTTCTAAAGAAGAGAGAGAGAAAAGGGCAGACATCAGTACTGTGCCTGGCCTGCCAGGTCACTGGCCTGCCATTTTGAGTGCTGATCCCTGTCCCAGGTGTCCCAGGACACCCAGGTGTCCTTAGCGTCCTCAAAGACTCAGGAGATGGATGGCCCTGTACCATCCTGCTGCTGCTGAACTGGCCCACTCATCTTCTTAGAAGTGTTTGCACTCTTAACTTACTGCCTAAGAGAATGGAAAGGATTTGCCACAAACAAAGAAACTTTAGGGAAGGAATCTCTCAGGGTGTTGCCAGGATTGGGCTAGAGGGAAAGCACATGAGCAAGACAATCAACCTCCTTCAAGAATGTGGCTTAATATGCTTTTCAGGCAATTAGTAGGGTCTAGGTATGGACATATAGTAGCCTACCTAGAGGTGACTCCCTAGAATGTTAAAAAAGCACTTTGGCATAAGAATTTTTAGCCCAGAATTCTGTGTTACAACAGATGGAATGCTTTGGAAGGCATTAAAATCCAGACAGAAGAGGAAGATGGAGATTTTTATGGAGGCTGGGAAGAGGACCTCTGTGGAGGTGAAAAGAACAGATTTAGCAGATGACAGAGAGAGGGAGAGGGAGATGGGGACTTGATTTGGCTCTCAATGGACTCCTGCTTGACACAAGGAGAAGCCAAATCAATGGGTATCACCCATTACTCTGAGCCTCCTTGGGTAGGCAGAAGCTCAGAGTGAACTGAATTTATGTCCTGGAGGAGCTGCATCAGAACCCTTAGATTCCTAGAGAGAACAAAGAAAATGATTCCAACCTTTCAGGAGGACACAGAGTTGCATGAGTACATTGACGAGGATATAAATGAGCCGAGTGAGAAGGAAAGTGACAACATGTGGTCAACCCTCCTGGTAGTCACCAGTCCAGATAGTTGGAAAGAAGTGACTCCTGGTTAGCTTGCCAAAATATGTTGCCAGATTCTGGCTTCCAGGTTCTTGGCCAGGATGTGAAAAAGAATTCAAGGGCACAACCCAACGAGTAAGCCAACAGAAAATTTTCTGATAACACATGTAAGAGGACATGTGGGCACTCTTGCAAAGACAGAGGTGAGGAAGGCACGAGGCCTGTAATAGATTTTTTTTTAACTTTTTTTGTTGTACAATATAACATATAAACAAAGCAAAGAAAGACAAAAGCAATAGTTTTCAAACCACTCTTCAACAAGTAGTTACAGGACAGATCCCAGAGTTTGTCATGGGCTACCATATGATCCTCTCAAATTCTTCCTTCTAGCTGCTCCAGAATATAGGAGGCTAGAGGGCTTAAATATTTTTTTATTATCACAATCGACTTTTTTTCCCTCTTCTTTTTTTTTGTAAAAAATAACATATACAAAGCAGCTATAAATTTCAAAGCACAACAACACAATTAGTTGTAGAACATATTTCAGAGTTTGGCATGGGTTACAATTTTACGTTTTTACATCTATCTGATCTAAGAGACTAGAGACTAAAAGAGATGTCAATTTAATGATTCAGCATTCATATTCATTTGTTAAATCCTATCTCCCAAGTATAATTCCACCATCACCTTTGATCTTTCCATACCTCACTTTAGGGCTGTTGGGGTTATGACAAGTCTAAATGTTTGCTATTGGAAGGGTCTGTCACTAACATGGGGTAGGGAGATAGAACTATCTGATGTTCTGGAGAGGATGGGCTAGGTTTCAGGACATATCTGGACCAGAGAGCCATCTGGAGGTTGTAGGTATCTGGAAAGTTACTCTAGTGTCTGGAACCCTTGTGGAATCTTATATATTGTCCTAGGTGTACTTTAGGATTGGCTGGAATGGTCCTGATTGGGGTTTGGCAGGTTATGATAGGTAGCAATATCTAACTGAAGCTTGTGTAAGAGCAACCTCCAGAGTAGCCTCTCAACTCTATTCGAACTCTCTCTGCCACTGATACTTTATTAATTCTACTCCTTTTCCCCCTTTTGGTCAGGATGGTATTGTTGATCCTATGGTACCAGGGCCTGACTCATCCCTGGGAGTCATCTCCCACACTGCCAGGGAGAATTTCACCCCTGGATGTCATATCCTATGTAGGGGGGGGATCATGTCTCACATAGTGGGGTTGGGGGGGGGAACCATAATAGATTTCTAACTGGAGAAGGATACCATCAGAATCTGGGTAGAGGAGAGACACTTATAATTGGGGTGTTTTCAAATATCCCAGCTGCTAAAATACTAGAAGAGATTTGTGATGCAATCAGTATGTCTGGGTTATTTTCACATTAGATGACATGTAAGGGTGCACTATCACTTTTGCTCGTTTCAGTCTTTCACTTTTTTTTTCTGACACTCTACCCTGTCATGATCTTAATAATATAAAAAATCATTCTTGATCACAAAAAGAGAGTAAGTATCATTTAGTTTGGCCTAATAACTCACTGTCACATTTCTTTTCCCATCAGAGAATGTTGGGAAGGTCGTGGGCATTTGGAGAATCTAGCTTAAGGGAAGCTGCTTTAGAGATACATTTAGTTGGGTTAATACATGTTATATGGTTGCAGTCACTTTGGTGTATCATTAAATGATTGCTAGCCATCCTACTATAGGAATGGCTTCCAGAAATACTCTTAGCATTACATCCACTATGATTCCTCACCTACATCACGATGTAAAAGAACCAGAAAATCTGTGGTGATCAAACCAAGTCCTCTGGCTCTGGGCACATTAAGTACTGGGAGATGCATGGAAAGAAATATAAAAACCAGAAGCTGGTCTGTGGAAATTGCTATTAAATGCATGTCAGACAATTAATAAACATGTTACATTTTCAGGATATTTTTTTGTTGGTATTTATGATTGCTTATCCTATTATAATTTTACATTAATAATTTTATGCTCTTTTCCTAAATAGGGATCCCCAAATTGTATAAATTTCAGGTCCTATTAAACCTAAACCCATCCTTAGTTGTGTGCCAATATATTTATTCTAATAAGGTGGTGCATCAAAAAGGTTTAGAGATAACCCATCACTTCCACCCTCACTACTGCCCTACAGTTCTTATCAAGTTTGCCAATGATGTGCTAATTATCATAACTAACCAGCAATTTTAATTAAAACAATTAAAAACAATCCATAAACATATGTAAAAATTCAATTATAGAAATGATTAAAAAGTGTAAGTTTCCATTCATTCAACTCCACTCCCAATTCTACGTTCCTTCCTAGATTTCATTAATATTAATTGCTTGGAGGCTTCTTCTATACTTCTTTTTCTACGTATTGATGTGTATATCTGTCTATGTGTACCTATATATATATTTATGTGTTTGTCTGTGTTTGTGTTTCTACATGGATAGCTAAGTTTTTACATAATGAGGAGCATACTACACATACTATTTTGTAACTTTTTTTTTTAATCAAAGAATTATATGAGAGGTGGTTCAGTGGTGGAATGCTCACATTTCATGTAGGAGACCCGGGCTTGATTCCCAGACCATGCACCTAAAAAAAATAATAATAATTTTATGAGATTTTCTGTGTAGGCACAAACAGATGCACCTCGTTCTTTTTAGTATTATTAATAATGCGTAAAATGGGGATACCATGGATTTATTTCTTTGCTGAGAAACAGACATTTTCTAATTTTTTGCCAGTTCCATCAATGCTGTAGGTAAGCAACCTGAAATATACTCTGTGCAAAAGTATGTTCATTTCTATAGACATGAACTCACAGAAATGGAAATGATCTTGAGGTTGGAAGGGAAGGGATATGTGCCCACAAAATAGAAAAGAAGAACAAAGAGAAGTGAGAAGTTGAGAAGGCAAGTTGAGGATTCTTCAAATGCAGAGAGAATTTACAGTGGGATACAGGCCTTGTGTTCTAATAGATCTGGAGTAAAAGAGGGAGGATTTGGGAATGTCGTGGGATCTGTCCTGGATATTTGAATTCTAGTTTACCTTGTGGACTCAAGCTTGTTTTCAAACAAAGCTCTCTGCAGAATATTGCATACCAAGGACTGGAGACTCTGCTGACCATTCATGGGAGGTTTTCCACTCTAATGGGGGGCTTGGAGACAGTGACATTTGGCACAGGGTGACAAGCTTACAACAGGAGCACCCCCCCCTCCCCCGCCCCAGGACTAGGAAACCTCAGCTCAAGGATAATATCCTGTACCAGAGAGGACAAAACACTAGACACCACTTCATAACTGGGAGTGACTGTCAGTCACCACTTGTCTCTTTCTATAATCACACGGAGTCAATGAGTGAGTCAGAGAAGGCCACGGCAACATGTGCTAACTACATCAGTGAAAATGGAAGGACAAAGACAACCAACTTTGTTCTTCATCCAACTGTGTGCCTCTAGAGTGGTGGCTCTCAAACCTTGACTGCCCATTAGAAGGATCTGAGAAGCTTATAAAATTCCTGATTCACAGGCCACTGCTTAACCCAAAAGAAATCTTAATCTTTGCAGTTGGCCCCAGTGTCAGTATTTTTTAAAGCTCCCCAGGTGATTCCAAGGAATCTTAAAGGCTAGTGGAATTAGAAATCACTACTAGCGATGAACATTTATCAGTCACAATGGATTACAGAATATGAAATTTACCAATTAGGCTAAGATCTGGAACATATCCTGAAGTTACTTGGGAAAGCTTTTAGGAAAAGCTTTTAGCGTTTGGCATGTAGGAAAAATTCTTTCCCTATCCTGTCCCTCTTACCATTACTCTATTCTCTGATTTTATAAACTTTATTAGATCAGCAAATATATATATTTGTTGGTATTAAATCTATGGTACACATTGCTTGATTAAAATGCTAATTAAAATTCTATTGCAAATGTGAATGACTAGCTCCTGTTACCAGTATTTTTCGATTGTACTTTTCCTTGGGCTAGTTTTTTTTTTTTTTTGACTTGGCATTTCCTTGCAATGTCATACAGATAAAAGCATTAGTGTTTTGCACAGGGTGTCCTTGTCTCTTGGTATAATTTATCATCTGAGGTGGGGAACTGCCTTGCATTCACCTGCAATTATTACTTGTAATTAGAGCTGCCCCCATATGTAATGCTCTACCCATGAGATCCCAGAGAATACATTTAAGGGCAAGGATCATTTAATTCTTCCCTGGTGAACTGATCCATCACCCAAGTGTTTCACTTTGTATTGAAAAATGTTTGTGGGGTCAGCCCCTGGAGGAATATGTGCTGTGTCATTATGCCACAAAATATTTCTACAAAAACTTCCTTTAGTTTATGAAAGATGCAGTGGATAGCAGCAGTTCATGAATAACAAAATGTCAAAAAACAGTTTCTGATATGTATTTTTCCTTTAAAGTAAATTTATTACTTTATTTACACAATGTTTCTTTAACTCCAATTGATTGCTGGAGATTATTGCCTGTTACACATTTCCTTCCCACTTCCATATGAAAGGTTTCTAAATTTTCTAAAATGTTCTCAATTTTACATTTTTCATAATTTTTCTGTTTTTCCTAGCCTTTTAAAATTATTTCTAAACTTTGTGAAAAAAATAAAATTATCTAAATTTAAAACATTTTCTTTGATACCCATGAATCCTAAGAAGTTGTCTCTCTCCCTGATTTGGGTTCCTTTTTTTTTTTTTTTTTTTTTAACTTTCAACTTTAGAATGGACAGTGACAGTTTCCCCTAGGTCAAACTTCATTTGGTTTGAAATGCGGAATTCCTAAACCATTATTACAGACATAGTTCTCAGCATTTGGAAACAGCCTTCACAGAAAACTTTCCTTAAATCTGGCTGGTGTAAATGGAAGGTTTCTCCCAACTGTCTCAAATTTTGCAAAGAGGTTGAAAAGGGAGATGACAGTAAGGAGACAATGCAGAGTTAGCTAAGGAGGGGTTGGTTGGTTATGGCTGCCTGAATCATTGCCCGTGGACAGCACCCTTCAGTGTACTGATAGTTCAGTTGAACTGTCTTTTTGTCATTCTTGTGATATCTTTAATACTCAATTAGAACACCTCCTGGATACAATTTGCTATAATTTTCTCCTTTCTCCTCCCTCTCTTCCTAACCCCTTTTGAGTGCCCAAGTTCAGAAATACCCTCACTATGTCATTTTCTTTTTTTCAATTTCCCAAGATTTCTGAGGAGCACTTTTCTAGGCAATTGCTTTATCCAGTAGCTTCTAAATGTCCAATTCCCATGATTCCACCGTCAGTTGTCATTTCCCCAAATCGTTCTCTGCAGATTGCCTGTCTACTGTCTGTCCATAGTCAAAACGTATTTGATACTGGTTAATTTTTACTGGATCATTTATCAGTTTTCAGTGTTGACCAGCATTTTATGCTTTTGGTGACAAACTCTTAGGTTGGCCAGAAATTTGCAGAATAGATATATGCACTTTAATCTCCAGAGTCGATATTAATATCATGTCCAGATTAGTCTGTTGTTAGTTTGCAATTTGTGTTGGCAGTTCAATAGAAAATTGACTTCAGACACTGTATCTTTAGGTGCTAACCAAGCATTTTGAAATGTGAGACAATTTCTCCTTACACAATAGGTGATCCCCATAAAGCTTCATCACTATTTACCACATTATACACTCGGCTCCAGTCTCTGTATATATTTTCTTTGATCTTGAAAATAACCTTTCCAGCAAGAGTTGATGAGGGCCTTGAGTATCCAAGCAGACAGAGTCCACTCTGCATCACACGGATGTGATTAACAGAGATGGGAATCAAGGTGAGATCCTTCTGTGGCTAATATCCTAGTGCCTCTTAGGACATCTTGCTGCCCTTGCTTTTAGGTACAGGCAAAGATGCCCTAACAAAACCATGAAATCATTTGCTGACTCTGAAGTATGGAGGAAAGTTATAATGGGGAACAGAACAGTAGCTTAGTACCTCATTTGATACCTAGTCAGTGTACAGTGACTGTCAACCTTAAGCAGTTAGAACAAGGTACAAGCCAAAGAATTGCTTTTAGTGAACATGCATTCTGCAAGATGGTCAGGAGGTAAAACTTGGCATGATTTTTCTTTACTTCCACATTCTGTAACAAACAACAGCATCTTCTGCAAACTGTGATCAGGCAAAAGCAATAAATGCCCAAACCCAATACTCTCCCCTTCCTTACCTTCAGCCACATTGATCTGAATCCACCTGCCATCGAGAATTTGCAGCCCAATGGCAATGGCTGTCGATAGAAAGGCTGAAGTCATTTTGCTGCTGTACTTGCTCCACTTTTCCCCCTTCCTTTGTCTAGGAGGAGGGGAAGATGAGAAAACTGACCATGGAGCAGCTGCTGATTTATATTTCTTTTCTGGACCAGGGAATTCATATTGATTAGTTGGATGAATGAATCTGTCCCTTTGTTTCAACTGATTAGAGTGAGTGTCTGCCCTTGGAATATATCACAACTCCACCGTGACATAATGAATAAGATCCGCTATGTTTTTTTGTAAATCTCAATGCCTTTGCCATCCTTATGAAATATACCTGTCGATGATACTTAACCTGGTGATGGTGAAATTGTCCTTAGAGTTTTCTGAAGAATGTATAGGCTAACAGGCACATCAAAATGTGCTGTCAGAGTCTTTCTTTGAGATCTTTCCTGTTGCTTAAGGTATTTATGCTGAGCTTGGCATCAAAATAGTGGTTGGTGTATTTGTTAATGATCTGAATTCAGGTTTCTTCTTATTCTTTTGCAGGATCTCATAATTGATTGATCCTTACAAAATAAACTTTTAGCTGAGTTTCTCTTCTACAAGACTCACATACTTATTGATGAAAAATAAATACCATAGGATACACTTCTAGATTTTAATTTTCTATTTGTCTTTAACATTTTATAATGATCATGTTCACAAAAATGCATTTGATATTTTATTTTTCCAAGAACTTTCTTGGGAAGTTAAGGTAACTGCCAATTTGAACAATTTTTTTATATTGGTCTCTGCACCATGGTGATTTTTGAAAGAAAATATTGATTTTTTTTTTAAAGTTCAATTTGCTTCAATACTATTTTTTATGTATGTGACATTCAAGTTTGCCTTCTTGAATCCTTACCCTGGTGCAGACTGGCTTTGTCCTCAGGAGAACCTCAAAGCAAATAATCTCCTTCTTCAACCTGGTAATTCTTCAAGTTTTAAAGACAACTCTATCTTCTACTGATTTTCTCTTCTCCCAATAGATTAGACCCAATTTCTTTAAAATTCACTAGTTAATTTAATAATTAATGCTTTCAGAAGTTTAACTCCATCATGAATATTTCTCCAGATGCTCAAGACCCAGAGAAAATGCCCTGAGCCCTCCCTACTCCACCCGAGGAATTCATCTCTTCCTCATCTGTGTTTCGGTAGAAATGTGCACTTTGTTATAACATTGAGTCCGTGTTTCCTTGGTGATTTGTAATTGTCTTATCCCCCCTCCTCCCTTCTAGCAATGCTCTGAGCCCTTTTGTTTTCCACATGACCTGAAGACAAATAATCAATTGGCTGGCTTCTCCAACACACTCCAATTTTCAGTAAATTCATACGTAGGCAGAGTGAGGAAACAGGGTGAGAGCAGTGGAGATAACAAAGGACAAGCAAAGTATACTTGATGAATACATTTTGGAAAGGGACCAT
The DNA here is from genome assembly GCF_023851605.1 of Tamandua tetradactyla. Classification (NCBI taxonomy): domain Eukaryota; kingdom Metazoa; phylum Chordata; class Mammalia; order Pilosa; family Myrmecophagidae; genus Tamandua; species Tamandua tetradactyla. The sequence goes on along the minus strand of NC_135342.1, from coordinate 71,795,004 downwards.
CATCTTGTTTGCAATGCCCACTGGGAGTAAATACCTCTCATGCAGAGATATCTCTGATGATATATATTCATTCCCATCAACTGTCTCTCTCTCCCACCCAATGAATGGGTATCCTGTACCCTGAGATCAGAACAAATTTTACAAGATTTTTCTCTTTTTCCTATTAATTACTAATGTACAACTTTATCCTAGCCTTGCTTTTAAACATTTATGATACCTTTAACCTTGAAGCAGGTTCATGAAATGAAGCAGTTATTTTGATGTTTAAATATATAGTGTATTCCTTTAAAAGAAAAGGAAACTGTAAATCCTTATCTCTTCAGATGCCATTTGATCAATTGCTCAAAAGTTATAACTTCCAGGCTTCTAATCCTCAGCTGTTATCGGTATCTTCACCTCAAATGTCTCTGCTAGCTCATTCTCTTTTCCCTTATCCACAGGATGATATTCAGTCAATAGCTGGCCACTCTGATGAACATAAAGCAAAAACTTGTGCTGAGTACCAAAAGGGTAAACAAAACAAAATGAAGAAGATAGTATTGAGAGTAGATGAAGTAAAGCGCAAGGCACAGCCAAATGAACGAAAAACTGAAGATGTGAGGATGGATGAGGTGAGCGTACCTGCAGAGCTTGCCCTGGGCAAGTCTCATCGAGAGTGTTTTGGGGGGTGGTGTCCAGTGGGCTTTCCCAGTGTTCAGACTCTCAAAGGCTCTACCTGCTCCAATTGCAACACTTGACTAAAACTCTTTGTATACTTAGTTTCTTCCCCCAAACATATCTGGGTCCTTGAAACCCAGGAGACTTCCTTAATCTTGCCCAATTATTACTTCAGATATCTGTGTATATTGAACCAGCTAATGTTTGATTTTTTAAACTCGCCATGTTCCTCTGCTATGGTTTATTTGGCTTTTGTGCTGCTTTGGGGCTACTGAAGGGCTCTTATGTGTGCTATGAATCCAAACCAAAACCAAACCCATACAGTTGAGGGATGCCTGGGAGGTTCCGGGCACTGTCCTAAAAACATCCAGGCGAGTTTGAGTCATAGTCCTTGGCCTTCGCTGTGCTGATACCCTAGATAGGGAGATAAGCTGTGAGTGAGAAAAGCTATAACAGTATGTAGAACTGCAGCAACAAGAAGGTACTAAATAGAGAGATGTTGAAGAGTTATGAGCCATTTTTACCGGTCTGATTAAAAGCTGATTTATGAAACTCTAGTTATCTGTAGGAGTGAACTTTTACAGTCTGACTGATGAATGACTGGGCTGTGTTGATGTTGTTACAATTGCATGCTTTCTTAGTACAGGCAGTCTCTGATTTATTAATGGATTGTTTTAATGTGAAACATATTTTCCCATGGAAAACAGATGCTGAAGATGGTGGTTAGGCCTTCAGAAGCCAGTTTAACTCAAAATATAAATGAAATATACTGACGTAATATTACAGTTTCCAGTCTGTATTCAAGGACTGAAGATTTTGTATACCAAGTCATCTAGGGGCAGCCTTAGTTTCTAGGAGGATATGTCTCCTCCATTTAGTCCCCATACTTGGGTTTTGTTCTTCTTACTCCAAATCTGAGAAAATGTTCTTTCCTTTCTTCTTCTTTCCAATATTCTTGCCTTTCTTTAGTATCCGGGATTGCAGAGGGACTCCTAATCCTCACTCTTTGTTTCTGGAGGGAGTGATTAAAAATAGACTTATGTGTTGGTAGAAACACTTGAAAGGGGGTCCTTTGGTTATGAGAGTTTGGATGGTATTTCAAAAGGAAGGTTGGGGATAGTAGGATGGACCTAAATTTGAGAGTAAGGCAGGATCAATATTATTTGGAGTGAGCTAAAGAATAAGGCTGCATACGATGGTCATATTTTTCATGAAAAACATATATGTTTTTTTGCATGGGCAGGGTCCAGGAAACAAACCTGGGTCTCCGGCATGGCAGGCAAGAACTCTGCCACTGAGCCACCATCACACCACCCATGAAAATCATTTTTAAGCTGTGGCTATCTATGCTTTCCTGTCCAAATGTCTCTAAAAATTCAGAAATTTCTTATTGCTTTAACTTTTTCACTATATTTTTTAGTGGCTGAAAACAATATTTCATTATCTCTCATAGTTTTATGAGTTGAATGGGTTCAACTGGGAAATGATGCAGCTCTGACTTGGGGTTTTATACGGAGGTGTGGTCAGATGGTAGCCGAAGCTGGATTCATCTGGAGGTTTGTTTGGATGCTGGGAGCTCTAGGCCTCTCACCACCTTTTGATGATCTCTCAGTCTCTCCCCTCCACATAACATCTCTATCTGGTCTCTCCATAAGACCTTTCCAGCAGTGTCTGGACCTTACATGATGGCTCTGGGCTACCAAAACCACAAAAAAGGAAGCTAGCAGAACTTTTTAAGGCTTTGGATAGTTTCTGTTGTTATGTCTTCAGGTTCACTGGAGGTGTTTAAATCTGTTGTGAAACCATGGAGCGAAATTTTCATTACACATTATTTTCATTTATACAAGTTCTATGTGCTGCTTTTTTTAGCTTATGATTTTCTTTATATATTTTTTATAAATGCTTGATATTATTTAATATACTTATAAAACATGTTTTAATGTCCTTGTCTACTAATTATACAATTTCTAGGTCTGTCTCTACTGTTTGATTTTTTACTCCCTGAAATGGATCATATTTTGCTGCTTCTCTCATCTTTAGTATTTTGTATTGGTTATTGAACATTGTGAAATTTTATATTTTTCTGAGCTTAAATTTTTTCCCTTTAAGAAATGTTGGACTTTCATCGATGAAGGAAATCAGAGAAGACCTAAATAAATGGAAGGTCTTTCATGCTCATTGATTGGAAGACTAAATATTATTAAGAGGTCAATTCTACCCGATATGGTTTACAGATTCAATACCATACCAGTAAGATTTCCAACAGGCTTCTTAACAGAAATGGAAAATGCAATCATTGAATTTATATGGAAGAGTAAAGGGTTCCGAATAGCCAAAAACCATCATGAAAAACAAAAATGAAGTTGGAGGACTCACGCTTTCTGATTTAAAACTAATTACAAAGGTACAGGCAATCAAAACAGCATATTACTGACACATGGATAGACATGTTGACCAGTGGAATCAAACTCATGGTTTAGAAATACACCCTCACACCTATGGCCAGTTAATTTTTTAATGCAATTTAATTAAGATATATTCATACATCATACAATCCATCCAAAATATACAATCAATGGCTCATAGTATCATAACATAGTTGTGTATTAATCATCACAATCAATTAGAGAACATTTTCATTATTCAAAAATTAAATAAACAAAAATAAAAAAGCAACCTAAAACATCCCTTATCCCTAATCATCCCCCCCCCCATTATTAACTCCTAGTATTGGTGTGGTACATTTGTTTCTACTTAGATAAAAGAATATTAAGATATTACTGTGAACTATAGTCCATAATTTGCAATGTGTACATTTTTTCCCATGTATCACTCTATTAACTCCTTGTGATAGTGTTGTATGTTTGTTCTAGTTCATGAAAGAAATTTTTTACATTTGTACTGTTAATCACAGTCATCATCTACCACAAGATTCATTGGTTATACATTCCCATGATTTAACCTCTAGTTTTTCTTCTGGTGAAATATGTAACTCCAAACTTCCTCATTCAACCACATTCACACAGCTCATCCCTATTAACTATATCAATATAATATGCTACCATCACCTGTATCCATTTCCAGGTGATGAACTTACTTAAGTTCAACCTTGTTTAAAATTCTGTATAGATTAAGCAACCACTCTGCATTCTCTAGCCTCACTCAATCTCTTGGAAACTATATTGTAGATTTTATGTCTATGAATTGATGCATTATAATTAGTTCATATTAGTGAGCTCATATATTATTTTTCCTTTTGTATCTGACTTACTACACTGAACATAGTGTGCTCAAGGTTCACCCATGTTGTGGCAGACCTCATTCCTTCTTATTGCTGAATAATATTCTATCCTATGTATACATCAAATTTTGCTTATCTGTTCATTAGTTTATGAACACTTGGGTTCTTTTAGCAATTGTGAATAATGCACTATAAACAATGCTCAAATGTCTGTTCACATCTCTGCTTTCAGCTATTCTGGGTATCTAACAAGTAGTGGGATTACTGGATGGTAAGGCAACTCTATACTTAGCATTCTGGAGAACCACCAAACCATTCTGTACAGTGGCTATACCATTTAACATTCAGATCTTCTGTATATATACCAAAGTAGCAGGATTGCTGGATTGTAAGGCAACTCTATACTTAGCTTTCTCAGGAACTGTCAAACCAACCTCCCCAGTGGCTGTAACATTTTTCACTCCCACCAGCAGTAAATATGTGTTCCTATTTCTCCACATTCTCTCCAACACTTGTAGTTTGCTGTTTGTTTAATAGTGGCCATTTTATTAGGTGTGAAATAATATCGCATTCTGGTTTTGATCTGCATTTCCCTAATATCTGGTGAAACTGAGCATCTTTTCATGTGCTTTTAAAATTTTTTTTACCATTTTTATTTTCTCTTTGGAAAAATTTAATTGTCCATTTTTCAATTGGGTTGTTTGTCTTTTAATTGTTGAGTTGTAGGATTTCATTATATATTCTGGATGTCAAACGCTTATGAGATATGTGGTTTCCAAGTTTTTTCTCCCACTGAGTCAGCTAACTGTTCACCCTTCTGAAAAACTCCTTTGAGGCATAGAAGAATTTAAGTTTGCAGAGGTCCCATTTATTTATTTTTTTCTTTTGTTGCTTGTACTTTGGGTGTAAGATCTAGGAAACTACTGCCTGTCACTTGATCTTGAAGATGTTTCCCTGTGTTTTCTTCTAGGAGTTTTATGTTACTGGTTCTTATATTTAGGTCTTTGATCTATTTTGAGTTAATTTTTGTATAGTGTATGAGATAGGGGTCTACTTTCATTCTTTTGGCTATGATTATCCAATTCTCCCAACACCATTTATTGAAGAGATAATTCTGTCTCACTTGAGTGGACTTGGGAGACATATCAAAAAGCAATTGACCGTTGATCAGAGGGCTGATTTATGAACTGTCCACTTAAAGCCATTAAAAATATGTCCTAATTCAAGTACCATGCAGTTTTTTCCATTGTGGTTTTATAGTATGTTTTAAAGTCAAGAAGTATGAGATCTGCCACCTCACTCTTATTTTTCAATAAGTTTTTGGCTATTTGAGGCCTCTTACCTTTCCAAATAAATTTGATAATTAGTTTTTCCATTTCTGCAAAGAAGTCTGTTAGAATTTTCATTGGTATTACATTGAATCTGTGGATCAATTTGCTTAGGATTGACATCTTAATTACATTTGACATCTTAACTACATTTAGCCTTCCAATCCATGAACATGGAATGTCTCTCCATTTATTTAGGTCTTCTTTGGTTTCTTTTAGAAATGTTTTGCAGTTTTCTATGTATAAGTCCTTGACATATTCCTAGTTTTTTGATTCTTTTAGTTACTATTGTACAGTGGAATTTTTTTCTTGATTACTTCCTTGGATAGCTCATTACTAGTGTATAGAAACACTACCAATTTTGTATGATAATTTGTATCCCACCACTTTGCTGAACTCGTTTGTTGGCTCTAGTAGCTTTGTTGTAAATTTTTGGGGACTTTCTAAGTATAATACATAGTGGAAGTTTTACTTCTTCCTTTACAATTTGGATGCCTTTTATTTCTTTCTTGGGCCTAATCATTCTAGCTAGAACTCCTAGCACAATGTTGAATAACAGTGGTGACAACAGGCATCCTTGTCTTGTTCCTGATCTTAGAGGGAAAACTTTCACTCGTTCACTATTGAGTACAATGACAGTTGTGGGTTTTTCATATATGCCCTTTATCATGTTGAGTAAGTTTCTTTGTATTCCTACTTTTGAAGTGTTTTTATCGAGAAAGGATGCTGTCATGGGATTGAGAAAGACTTCTTGACAAAAAGGGGTAAAGAAATAAAGTTTCAGTGGCTAAGAGATTTCAAATAGAGTCAAGAGGTCATTCTGAAAGTTATTCTTATGCATTTATACAGATATCCCTTTTTAGTTTTTAGTGTATTAGAATAGCTAGAAGAAAATACCTGAAACTGTTGAACTGTAATCCAGTAGCCTTGATTCTTGAAGATGATTGTATAACTGTATAGCTTTCATGGTGTGACTGTGTAATTGTGAAAACCTTGTGACTGACACTCCTTTATCCACTGTATGGACAGATGAGTAAGAAAATAAAGACAAAAAATAAATAATAGGGGGTGGATAAGGGGTATGGAATGTTTGGGTGTTCTTTTTAGTTTTTATTCTTAATTTTATTTTTTTGAAGTAATGAAAATGTTCAAAAATTTATTATGGTAATGAATGCACAACTATATGATATGTGAACTACTGATTGTACACTTTGGATGATTATATGGTATGTTAATATATCTCAATAGAATTGCATTAAAAAAAGAAAGGATATTGCCTTTTCCTCATCAATCAAGATGATCATGTAGTTTTTCCCTTTTAATTTGTTAATGTGGTGCTTTATATTAATTGATACTGTGTTGAACTGCCCCTGCATACCTGGGATAAAACCCACTTGATCATGGTGTATAATTCTTTTAATGTTCAGTTGGATTTGATTTGCAAGTATTTTGATGAGGATTTTTGTATCTGTATTCATTAGAGATGTTGGTCTGTAATTTTCTTTTCTTGTGGTATCATGGGGTTTTGGTATTCAGGTGATATTGGCTTCATAGAAAGAGGTAGGTTGTGTTTCTTCCTCTTCAAATTTTTGGAAGTGTTTTAGCAGAATTGGTATTAATTCTTCTTGGAATGATTGGTAGAATTCACCTGTGAAGCTATGAATCTGTTCCTGGGCTTTTTTTTTTTCCAGTAAGTTTTTGGTGACTGAATCAATCTCTTTACTTGTGATTGGTTTGTTGAGGTCTTCTATTTTTCTAAAGTCAGTATAGGTTTCTAGAAAGTTGTTCATGTCACACAAGTAGTCTACTTTGTGTACAATTGTTCATAGTGTCCTCTTATGGTTATTTTAAGTTTTGGGAAACCATGGCAATGATGAATCACCCTCTCTTTCTGATTTTAATTATTTTTACTTTCTATATATTTTTATTTGTCATTCTAGCTAAGAGTTTCTCAATTTGATCTCTCAAAGAACCAACTTTTGATTTCATGATTCTCTCTATTGTTTTATTTTGCTCTCAATTTCATTTATTTCTCCTCTTTCTTCTTGCTTTGGGATTAATTTGTTCTTTTTCTAGTTTCTCCAGGTGTTCAGTTTAGGTCTTTGATTTTACTTTCTTCCTTTTTAATGTAGGTATTTGGGCTATCAGTTTCCTTACCAGCACTGCCTTTACTGCATCACACAAGTTTTGATATGTTGTGTTCTCATTTTCATTCATCTCAAGACATTTACTGATTTCTCTTGCAATTTCTTCTTTGACCCACTGATTGTTTAAGAATGTGTTTAACCTCCATCTGTTAGTGAAATTTCCAATTCTCCAAGACGTTATTGATTACCAGCTTCATTCCATTATGATTAGAGAAAGTGCTTTGTGTAATTTCTATCTTTTTAAATTTATTAAGACTTGATTTGTGCCACAGCATGTGGTCTATCCTGGAGAATGTTCCATGAGCATTTGAGAAGAATGTATATCCTGCTGTTTGGGGTGCAGTGCTCTATATATGTTAGGTCTAGTTCATCTATCATATTATTTACATTCTCTGATTCTTTATTGATCCTCTGTTTAAATGTCCCATCTATTGAAGAGAGTAGTGCGTTGAAGTCTCCCACTATTATTGTAGAGACATCTATTATTTGTTTAGTTTTGCCAATGTTTGCTTTATGTACTTTAGGACACATTGAGGTAGGTACATAAATATGATTGTTATTTCTTCTTGGTTAATTGCCCCTTTTATTAATATAGGGTATCCTTCTTTATCTCTTTTTAAAAATTATTTTGTTAAAATATATATATATATATATATATATATGTGTGTGTGTGTGTGTATATATATATTTTGAGTGTGTGTGTGTGACATGGGCAGGCACTGGGAATTGAACACAGGTTTCCTGCATGGCAGGCAAGAAATTTTCCACTGAGCCACTGTTGCACCTCCCTCCTTCTTTATCTCTTATAACATTTTTTGCAGTTAAAATCTATTTTGCTGGATATTTGTATCGCTACCCTAGCTTTTTTCTGTTTGTTATTGCTTGCATGGAATCTTTTTCCATCCTTTCACTTTCAACTTATTTGTATCTTTGGGTCAAAAATAAGTCTCCTGTAGATATCATAGAGACGGATCAAATGTATTTAATCCATCCTGCCAATCTTTGTGTTTTGACTGGAGAGTTTAATCCATGAACATTCAGTGTTATTATTTTAAAGGCAGTGCTTCTTCACCCATCCTATCCATTGGTTTTTATTTGTCAGATTTACTTTTTCCCTCTTTTTATCAGTTTAGTTACCCTTACTGATAATCTTCATTTCCTGTATCCTCCTCCAGCCTCTCTCTCCTGTCTTTTCTTTTAAGACCACAAAACTCTCTTTAGGATTTCTTGTAGGGAAGTTCTCTTATTAATGAATTCTCTCAACTTCCAATTATCTGTGATTATTTTAAACTCCCCCTCATTTTTTTTTAACTTTTTAATTGTATAGTATAACATATATGTATAAAGCAGAGAAATAAAAAAAGCAATCGTTTCCAAAGCACTCTTCAACAAATAGTTACAGGACAGATCCCAGAGTTTGTCATGGGTGCCATATGATCCTCTCAGATTTTTCCTTCTAGTTGTTCCAGAATATAGGAAGCTAGAGGGCTTAAATATTTTTTTTCATCACAATTGACTTTTTTTCCTTCTTTTTTTTTGTGAAAAATAACATAATACAAAAAAAGCTATAAATTTCAAAGAACAGCACCACAATTAGTTGTAAAACATATTTCAGTGTTTGACATGGGTTATAATTCCACAATTTTAGGTTTTTACTTCTAGCTTTTCTGAGATACTGGAGAATAAAAGATACCAATTTAATGATTCAGCATTCATATTCTTTAGTTAAATCCTATCTTCTCTGTATAACTCCACCATCAACTTGGATCTTTCCATCCCTCTCTTATGGGGTGTTTGGGCTATGGCCATTCTGAATTTTTCATATTGAAAGGGACTGTCACTAATATGGGGTAGGGAGATGGAATTATCTGATGTTCTGGAGACGATGGGCTAGGTTTCAGGACTTATCTGGACCAGAGACCCATCTGGAAGTTGTAGGTATCTGGAAAGTTACTGTAGTGCCTGGAACCCTTGTGGAATCTTATATATTGCCCTAGGTGTTCTTTAGGATTGGCTGGAATGGTCCTGGTTGGGGGTGGGCAGGTTATGATAGGTAGCAAGGTCTCCCTGAAGCTTGTGTAACAGCAACCTACAGGTAGCCTCTCAATTCTATTTGAACTCTCTCTGCCACTGGTACTTTATTAATTATACTTCTTTTATCCCTTTTGGTCAGGATGGAATTGTTGATCCCATGGTGCCAGGTGTGGATTCATCCCTGGGAATCATCTCCCATGCTATCAGGGAGACTTTTACCCCTGGATGTCATGTCAAACATGGGGGGGGGGGGCAATGATTTCACTTGCAGAGTTGGGCTTAGAGAGAGTGAGGCCACATCTGAGCAACAACAGAGGTCCTCCAGAAGTAACTCTTAGGCATGCCTAAAGGTAGTCAAAGTTTCTATGCTACCTACATAAGCTTCACAAGATTAAGCCTCATGATGGAGGGTATGGCTTATTGATTTGGGTATCCCTAAAGTTTAACACAGTATCAGGGGGTCCCCTGATGGTAAGGTTTAATAGTTTCATATTCTTTCTTCCCTCCCTCAGGGGACTTTGCCAATACTTTTTGATTATCTGCTTAATATAATCTAGGATGTTTCCAGGCATTACAATAATCTATACAGGATTAAAGGACCTCTTTCTTATTCTAGGCTCTCTTTACAGATAGGTTGAATTAGATTATGCACTACAGAAAATTTCAGTTCCAGACCAAATAAACCTTTCTTCCATTGGTCTCAAAGAGTATGTGTAGTTCTAAAGTATAGATACTGTCTTCTTTACCCCTATCTTCTGAATTACTTTGACCCCAACCTGTTCAGGTTCATGCTTATGTCTAAGTATCAGGCTATATATATAAAACAGCCTCTCAAAATCCAGAAATAATAATCACCACTCTGGACTTAATGTGTCTGCTCTAAAAGCTTACAATCTAGGCCCCTGTTTCCTTATAAGCATTTTTTAAGGTGACCATACCATTCTTGTTCTTTTATTTCTGGCTTATTTTGTCTCACCAAATGTCCCACATGTTCATTCACATCGTTGCATGCCTCACGACTTTGTTCCTTTTGGTGGCAGCACAACCTTCATTCATAAGTATACACATCGTTCGCCAATCTACTTCTCTGTCAGTGCATCCTTCAGCCACCTACATTCATCTGGCATCATGTAGAGGGCCCAAAGTCCACAGTCCATCAACATTCTCAATTTTAGATAATTTCATGTTCCCAAGAGACAGAAAACCAATAAACACACCCTCGCCAAATAGGAAATCTAAACCTCCTCTCAACTCTTATCCCTCCCTGCAGTATTTAACTCTGCTGTTGCTGTGGTAGTGCTGATGGTTTCCTTTTGAACTTTGCTCATAGTATGCAATAGCAGTTTTCCCCTGTAACCTGGACTTAAACACTCTTTATACAAGAATTGTATCTTTGAAGTAATTCTTACGAGATCTCATTCATATTTCTAGTGTGTCAGTGGGACACGTAGGTCTATACAACCCCATTTCAATCTTGTTCATCTTCAATATGGTAATATTACTTCTAGACCCACTAGAGAACCACCTTCACTCCTATCTATTCCCTTACATTGGAGTTCAACCTCATTAGCTAATGTTTCAACCATCTCTAGCTTCTATGTATCTCTAAGTCCCCTATATCCTGTATTATAAGCTTCTAATTATGCCTTTATGCTGGCCCTAAAAGTGGAATCGTACAGTATCTGTCCTTTTGTGTTTGCCTAATTTCACTTGGCATTATGTCCTCAAGGCTCATCCATCTTGTCATGTGCTTCTGGACGTCACTTTGTCTTAATGCTACATAATATCTGATCATATATACACATTTTGTTGATACACTCGTCTGTTGAATGGCATTTGGTTTGTTTCCATCTTTTGGTGATTGTGACTAATGCTGCTGTGAACATCAGTGTGCAAATGTCTGTTTGTGTCATTGCTTTCAGCTCTTCTGGTTATATATCACGTAATGCTATTGCTGGGTCATAGGGAAACTCTATATTTAGTTTCCTAAGGAACTGCCAAACAGTTTTCCATAGTGGCTGTACCATTATACATTCCCACCAGCAGTGCATAAGTGTCCCAGTTTCGCCACATCATCTCCAACATTTATAATTTCCTGTTTGTTTAATAGCAGCCATTCTTATAGGTGTGAGGTGGTATGTCGTAATGTTGATCTGCATTTCCCTTATAGCCAATGGAAATAAGCATCTCTTCACATGCTTTTGAGCCATCTGTATTTGCTCTTCAGAAAAATGCCTATTCATATCATTAGCCCATTTTATAATTGAGTTGTTTGTTCTTTTGTTGTTGAGTTGTATGATTTCTTTGTATATACAGGAAATGAAACCTTTGTCCGATATATGATTTCCAAATATTTTCTCCCATTGAGTTGGCTGCCTCTTCACCTTTTTGACAAAGTCTTTTGAGGTGCAGGAACATTTGATTTTGAGGAGTTCCCATTTATCTATTTTTTCTTTTGTTGCTTGTGCTTTGGGTGTAAAGTGTAGGAAGCTACCTCTTATGACTAGGTCTTGAAGATATTTCCCTACATTTTCTTCTAGAAGCTTTATGGTGGTGGTTCTTACATTTAGGTGTTTGATCCGCTTTGAGGTAGTTTTTGTGTAGGGTGTAAGATAGGGGTCCTCTTTCATTCTCTTGGCTATTGATATCCAGTTCCTCCATGCCCAATTATTGAAAAGACTATTTTGTCCCAGTTCAAAAGATTTGGGGGCCTTGTCAAAAATCAGTTGACCATAGATTTGGTGGTCTATTTCTGCACTCTCAATTTGATTTCATTGGTCAATGCTTCTATCTTTGTGCCAGTATCATGCTGTTTGGACCACTGTGGCTTTACAATAGTTTTTAAAGTCAGAGAGTGTTAATCCTCCCCCTTCGTTCTTCTTTTTTAGGATGCTTTTAGCTATTTGGGGTATCTTTTCCTTCTAGATGAATTTTGTAGTTACCTTTTCCAAATCTTCAAAGTAGATTGTTGGAATTTTCATTGGTATTGCATTGAATCTGCAGATCAATTTAGGGAGAATTGACATCTTAACTATACTTAGCCTACCTATCCATGAGCAGGGAATGTCTTTTCACCTATTTAGATCTTCTCTGATTTCTTGTAGCAATTTTGTGTAAATACTTGAGTCTTTTAGTTGCTATTTTGAATGGAATTTTTTCCTTAACCGACCCCTTAGCTAGGTCATTGCTTGCATATAGAAATGTTACCTATTTTTAACGCGCCCCGCAGCAGCCGAGCCGCCCGACCTCCCTAACCCCCCTCTTTCTCCGCCGGACCGCCGCGCGGCGCACGCGCCCCGCAGCAGCCGAGCCGCCCGACCTCCCTAACCCCCCTCTTTCTCCGCCGGACCGCCGCGCGGCGCACGCGCCCCGCAGCAGCCGAGCCGCCCGACCTCCCTAACCCCCCTCTTTCTCCGCCGGACCGCCGCGCGGCGCCCGCGCCCCGCAGCAGCCGAGCCGCCCGACCTCCCTAACCCCCCTCTTTCTCCGCCGGACCGCCGCGCGGCGCACGCGCCCCGCAGCAGCCGAGCCGCCCGACCTCCCTAACCCCCCTCTTTCTCCGCCGGACCGCCGCGCGGCGCACGCGCCCCGCAGCAGCCGAGCCGCCCGACCTCCCTAACCCCCCTCTTTCTCCGCCGGACCGCCGCGCGGCGCACGCGCCCCGCAGCAGCCGAGCCGCCCGACCTCCCTAACCCCCCTCTTTCTCCGCCGGACCGCCGCGCGGCGCACGCGCCCCGCAGCAGCCGAGCCGCCCGACCTCCCTAACCCCCCTCTTGCTCCGCCGGACCGCCGCGCGGCGCACGCGCCCCGCAGCAGCCGAGCCGCCCGACCTCCCTAACCCCCCTCTTTCTCCGCCGGACCGCCGCGCGGCGCACGCGCCCCGCAGCAGCCGAGCCGCCCGACCTCCCTAACCCCCCTCTTTCTCCGCCGGACCGCCGCGCGGCGCACGCGCCCCGCAGCAGCCGAGCCGCCCGACCTCCCTAACCCCCCTCTTCCCCCTCCTGCTCCGGCTGCTCTCCAACCAACACGGTGCCCTCTTCCCCCGCCTTCACCGTGCTCCTCCGCCACCAGCCTCGACAGCCTTTCCGCCCTCACCTTTCCTCCTCCAGAACAACTACTGGGGGAGTGGAGATAATACAGAGCAGCTCCCGGAGCCACGAGGGAGATCAAAGGGACAGCGTACCCCATCCTGGAACGACTGACTATCTGGGAGAACCAGCTCCGGTGAGATCACCAAGGGGCACGGGCTTTCCTGGGTGGGACAGCAAGCGACCGGAGTCCCTCCCTTCCACCTTCCCAGGCCAGCTGGTAGAATTGGACAGGCGGTCCCCTTAGGCCGCGGCGGCTGGTGCCCCCACCACACGAGGCCCCCCGGAACAACTGAGATAGTTGGGTCGGAAATCCCCAGACTGCGGAGAACAGTGACCGGGGGATCCCTTCCAAACACGTGACTCCCCCGTCGGCTGGGAGCAGTGCACTCTCCCGGGCTGCGACAGCTGGCGCCCTCCCGCCACGCTTGGTGCCCCGGGCCGACTAGCTAATTTGGCCGGACGCTCTCCTGTGCTGCGACAGCCGGCGACCCTCCCCGCGTTTGGAACCCCGGGCCGGCTGGCATTCTTCCAAGACGCTTCGGTTGCCGAACCTCCCCTACGGCGAGAGTTTTCCAGAGTTGAGGGACCCACAGCAACTTTCGCTGGTGGAACCCACAGACAGGCGTGTGCCACGTGCGCCACCTACTGGGCAGGATAGGAAGAACAGAACCCAGAGACTGCGCAGAAAAATCTTTCAACCTGTGGGGTCGAACACCCGGGGAAATCTGACTAAATGCCCAGACGCCAGCAGAAGATAACGGATCACGCTCAGAGAATTGAACATATGGCCCAGTCAAACGAAGAAACCAATAGTTCAAATGAGATACAGGAGCTGAAACAACTAATGCTGAATATACGAACAGAAATGGAAAACCTCTTCAAAAACGAAATCGATAAATTGAGGGAGGACATGAAGAAGACATGGGCTGAACATAAAGAAGAAATAGAAAAACTGAAAAAACAAATCACAGAACTTATGGAAGTGAAAGATAAAGTAGAAAAGATGGAAAAAACAATGGATACCTACAATGACAGATTTAAAGAAACAGAAGATAGAATTAGTGATTTGGAGGATGAAACATCTGAACTCCAAAAAGAAACAGAAACTATCCGGAAAAGAATGGAAAAATTTGAACAAGGTATCAGGGAACTCAAGGACAATGTGAACCGTACAAATATACGTGTAGTGGGTATCCCAGAAGGAGAAGAGAAGGGAAAAGGAGGAGAAAAACTAATGGAAGAAATTATCACTGAAAATTTCCCAACTCTTATGAAAGACCTAAAATTACAGATCCAAGAAGTGCAGCGCACCCCAAAGAGATTAGACACAAATAGGCGTTCCCCAAGACACTTACTAGTTAGAATGTCAGAGGTCAAAGAGAAAGAGAGGATCTTGAAGGCAGCGAGAGAAAAACAATCCGTCACATACAAGGGAAACCCAATAAGACTATGTGTAGATTTCTCAGCAGAAACCATGGAAGCTAGAAGACAGTGGGATGATATATTTAAGTTACTAAAAGAGAAAAACTGCCAGCCAAGACTCCTATATCCAGCAAAATTGTCCTTCAAAAATGAGGGAGAATTTAAAACATTCTCAGACAAAAAGTCACTAAGAGAATTTGTGACCAAGAGACCAGCTTTGCAAGAAATACTAAAGGAAGCACTAGAGTCAGATACAAAAAGACAGAAGAGAGAGACATGGAGAAGAGTGTAGAAAGAAGGAAAGACAGATATGATATATATAATACAAAAGGCAAAATGGTAGAGGAAAATATTATCCAAACAGTAATAACTCTAAATGTCAATGGACTGAATTCCCCAATTAAAAGACATAGACTGGCAGAATGGATTAAAAAACAGGATCCTTCTATATGCTGTCTACAGGAAACACATCTTAGACCCAAAGATAAATATAGGTTGAAAGTGAAAGGTTGGGAAAAGATATTTCATGCAAACAACAACCAGAAAAGAGCAGGAGTGGCTATACTAATATCCAACAAATTAGACTTCAAATGTAAAACAGTTAAAAGAGACAAAGAAGGACACTATATACTAATAAAAGGAACAATTAAACAAGAAGACATAACAATCATAAATATTTACGCACCGAACCAGAATGCCCCAAAATACGTGAGGAATACACTGCAAACACTGAAAAGGGAAATAGACACATATACCATAATAGTTGGAGACTTCAATTCACCACTCTCATCAATGGACAGAACATCTACACAGAGGATCAATAAAGAAATAGAGAACCTGAATATTACTATAAATGAACTTGACTTAACAGACATTTATAGGACATTACATCCCACAACAGCAGGATACACCTTTTTTTCAAGTGCTCATGGATCATTCTCAAAGATAGACCATATGCTGGGTCACAAAGCAAGTCTTAACAAATTTAAAAAGATTGAAATCATACACAACACTTTCTCGGATCATAAAGGAATGAAGTTGGAAATCAATAATAGGCGGAGTGCCAGAAAATTCATAAATACATGGAGGCTCAACAACACACTCTTAAACAACAAGTGGGTCAAAGAAGAAATTGCAAGAGAAATTAGTAAATACCTAGAGGCAAATGAAAATGAAGACACAACATATCAAAACTTATGGGACGCAGCAAAGGCAGTGCTAAGAGGGAAATTTATTGCCCTAAATGCCTTTATCAGAAAAGAAGAAAAGGCAAAAATGCAGGAATTAACTGTCCACTTGGAAGAACTGGAGAAAGAACAGCAAACTAATCCCAAAGCAAGCAAAAGGAAAGAAATAACAAAGATTAGAGCAGAAATAAATGAAATTGAAAACATGAAAACAATAGAGAAAATCAATAAGACCAGAAGTTGGTTCTATGAGAAAATCAACAAGATTGATGGGCCCTTAGCAAGATTGACAAAAAGAAGAAGAGAGAGGATGCAAATAAATAAGATTAGAAATGAAAGAGGAGACATAACTACTGACCTCACAGAAATAAAGGAGGTAATAACAGGATACTATGAACAACTTTACGCTAATAAATACAACAATTTAGAAGAAATGGACAGGTTCCTGGAAAGACAGGAACAACCAACTTTGACTCAAGAAGAAATAGACGACCTCAACAAACCAATCACAAGTAAAGAGATTGAATTAGTTATTCAAAACCTCCCTAAAAAGAAAAGTCCAGGACCAGACGGCTTCACATGTGAATTCTATCAAACATTCCAGAAAGAATTAGTACCTACGCTCCTCAAACTCTTCAACATAATCGAAGTGGAGGGAAAACTACCTAATTCATTCTATGAAGCCAACATCACCCTCATACCAAAACCAGGCAAAGATATTACAAAAAAAGAAAACTACAGACCAATCTCTCTAATGAATACAGATGCAAAAATCCTCAATAAAATTCTAGCAAATCGTATCCAACAACACATTAAAAGAATTATACATCATGACCAAGTAGGATTCATCCCAGGTATGCAAGGATGGTTCAACATAAGAAAATCAATTAATGTAATACACCATATCAACAAATCAAAGCAGAAAAATCACATGATCATCTCAATTGATGCAGAGAAGGCATTTGACAAGATTCAACATCCTTTCCTGCTGAAAACACTTCAAAAGATAGGAATACAAGGGAACTTCCTTAAAATGATAGAGGGAATATATGAAAAACCCACAGCTAATATCATCCTCAATGGGGAAAAATTGAAAACTTTCCCCCTAAGATCAGGAACAAGACAAGGATGTCCACTATCACCACTATTATTCAACATTGTGTTGGAAGTTCTAGCCAGAGCAATTAGGCAAGAAAAAGAAATACAAGGCATCAAAATTGGAAAGGAAGAAGTAAAACTATCACTGTTTGCAGACGATATGATACTATATGTAGAAAACCCAGAAAAATCCACAACAAAATTACTAGTGCTAATAAATGAGTACAGCAAAGTAGCAGGCTACAAGATCAACATTCAAAAATCTGTAGCTTTTCTATACACTAGTAATGAACAAGCTGAGGTAGAAATCAAGAAACGAATCCCATTTACAATCGCAACTAAAAGAATAAAATACCTAGGAATAAATTTAACCAAAGAAACAAAAAACCTATATAAAGAAAACTACAAAAAACTGTTAAAAGAAATCACAGAAGACCTAAATAGATGGAAGGGCGTACCGTGTTCATGGATTGGAAGACTAAATATAGTTAAGATGTCAATCCTACCTAAATTGATTTACAGATTCAATGCAATACCAATCAAAATCCCAACAACATATTTTTCAGAAATAGAAAAACCAATAAGCAAATTTATCTGGAAGGGCAGGGTACCCCGAATTGCTAAAAACATCTTGAGGAAAAAAAACGAAGCTGGAGGTCTCGCGCTGCCTGACTTTAAGGCATATTATGAAGCCACAGTGGTCAAAACAGCATGGTATTGGCATAAAGATAGATATATCGACCAATGGAATCGAATAGAGTGCTCAGATATAGACCCTCTCATCTATGGACATTTGATCTTTGATAAGGCAGTCAAGCCAACTCACCTGGGACAGAACAGTCTCTTCAATAAATGGTGCCTAGAGAACTGGATATCCATATGCAAAAGAATGAAAGAAGACCCATCTCTCACACCCTATACAAAAGTTAACTCAAAATGGATCAAAGATCTAAACATTAGGTCTAAGACCATAAAACAGTTAGAGGAAAATGTTGGGAGATATCTTATGGATCTTACAACTGGAGGTGGTTTTATGGACCTTAAACCTAAAGCAAGAACACTGAAGAAGGAAATAAATAAATGGGAGCTTCTCAAAATTAAACACTTTTGTGCATCAGAGAACTTCATCAAGAAAGTAGAAAGACAGCCTACACAATGGGAGACAATATTTGGAAATGACATATCAGATAAGGGTCTAGTATCCAGAATTTATAAAGAGATTATTCAACTCAACAACAAAAAGACAGCCAACCCAATTACAAAATGGGAAAAAGACTTAAACAGACTCCTACCAGAAGAAGAAATACGGATGGCCAAGAGGCACATGAAGAGATGCTCAATGTCCCTGGCCATTAGAGAAATGCAAATCAAAACCACAATGAGATATCATCTCACACCCACCAGAATGGCCATTATCAACAAAACAGAAAATGACAAGTGCTGGAGAGGATGCGGAGAAAGAGGCACACTTATTCACTGTTGGTGGGAATGTCAAAGGGTGCAACCACTGTGGAAGGCAGTTTGGCGGTTCCTCAAAAAGCTGAATATAGAATTGCCATACGACCCAGCAATACCATTGCTAGGTATCTACTCAAAGGACTTAAGGGCAAAGACACAAACGGACATTTGCACACCAATGTTTATAGCAGCGTTATTTACAATTGCAAAGAGATGGAAACAGCCAAAATCTCCATCAACAGAAGAGTGGCTAAACAAACTGTGGTATATACATACGATGGAATATTATGCAGCTTTAAGACAAGATAAACTTGTGAACCATGTAATAACATGGATGGACCTAGAGAATATTATGCTGAGTGAATCCAGCCAAAAACTAAAGGACAAATACTGTATGGTCCCACTGTTGTGAACGGACATTCGAGAATAAACTTGAAATATGTCATTGGTAACAGAGTTCAGCAGGAGTTAGAAACAGGGTAAGACAATGGGTAATTGAAGCTGAAGGGATACAGATTGTGCAACAGGACTAGATACAAAAACTCAAAAATGGACAGCACAATAATACCTAATTGTAAAGTAATCATGTTAAAATACTGAATGAAGCTGCATCTGAGCTATAGGGTTTTTTTGTTGTTGTTGTTTGCTTGTTGGTTTGTTTGTTGTTGTTGTTTTTTACTATTACTACTACTTTTATTTCTTTTCTTTATATTAACATTTTATAGCTTTTTCTGTTGTGTTGCTAGTTCCTCTAAACTGATGCAAATGTACTAAGAAACAATGATCATGCATCTATGTGATGATGTTAAGAATTACTGAGTGCATATGTAGAATGGTATGATTTCTAAATGTTATGTTAATTTCTTTTTTTTCTTTCCGTTAATAAAAAAAAAAAAAAAAAAAAAAAAAAAAAAAAGAAAAAAAGAAATGTTACCTATTTTTGCACATTAATTTTATGTCCCACCACCTTGCTGAATTTGTTCATTAGCTCAAGTAACTTTGCTATAGATTTCTCAGGATCTTCCAGGTACAGTATCTTATCATCGGCAAATAATGAGAGTTTTACTTCTTCCTTTATAATTTGTATGCTTTTTATTTCTTTGTCCTTATTGCTCTAGCTAGAACTTCTAGCTCAATGTTGAATAATAGTGGTGACAGTGGGCATCCTTGTCTTGTACCTAATCTCAGGGGGGAAGCTTTCAGTCTCCCTCCATTGAGTACAATGCTGGCTATCGGTTTTTCATATATTCCCTCTATCATAATGGGGTAGTTACCTTTGATTCCTATCTTTTGGATTTTTATCAGAAAAGGATGCTGAATTTTGTCGAATGCAATTTTTAGCATCAATCAAAATGGTCATATGATTTTTCCCTTTTGATTTGTTAATGTGCTGTATTACATTAATTGATTTACTTGTGTTGAACCAGCCTTGCATTCCTGATATAAATCCCACTTGATCATGGTGTATAATTCTTTTAATGTCCTGTTGGTTTCGATTTGCTAATATTTTATTGAGAATTTTTATGCATGTTCATTAGGGAGATTGGTCTGTAGCTTTCCTTTCTTATAGCATCTTTACCTGGTTTTAAAATGATATTAGCTTCATAAAATGAGTTAGGTTTAGTTCCTTTTTCCTCAATTTTTGGGAAAAGTTTGAGTAGGATTGGTGTTAGTTCTTTTTGGAATGTTTGATAAAATTCCCTTGTGGAGCCATATGGCCTTGGACTTTTCTCTGAAGGATGATTTTTGATGACTGACTGAATCTCTTTACTTGTGATTGGTTTGTTGAGATCTTCTCTTTCTTCCTTAGTCAGTGTAGCTTGTTTGTGTGTCTACAGGAATTTATTTCATCTAAGTTGTCTAGTTTGTTGGCATATAGTTGTTCACAGTATCCTCTTATGATTTATTTTATTTCTTCAGGGTCTGTGGTAACACACCTCTTCTCATTTCTGATTTTGTTTATTTGCATCCTCTCTCTTTTTTTTCTTTGGCAGTCTTACTAGTGGCCCATCAATTTTATTGATTTTCTCAAAGAAGCAACTTTTGGTTTCATTGATTCTTTTTATTATTGCTTTGTTCTCCCATTCATTTATCTCTGCTTTAATCTTTGTTAATTCTCTCTCTTTCTTTTTTTTTCATGGGCAGGCGATGGGAAAATTTCTCTTCTACTTGCTTTGGGGTTAGTTTGCTGTTCTTTCTCAAGTTCCTCCAGGTGTGCTCTTAAGTCCTTGATTTTTACTCTTTCTTGTTTTTTAAGGTAGGCATTTAGGGCAGTAAATTTCCCTCTCAGTACAGCCTTTGCCACATCCCATAAATTTTAATAAGTTGTATTCTCGTTTTCATTCATCTCCAGATATCTACTGATTTCTCTAGCAATTTCATCTTTGACCCACTGGTTGTTTGTGTTATTTAATCTCCATATATTTGTGAATGTTCTTATTCTTTGGTGGTTATTGAGATCCAGCTTCATCCCATTGTGATCAGAGGAAGTGCTTTGAATAATTTTAATGTTTTTAAATTTATAAAGACCTGCTTTGTACCCCAGCATATGATCTGTCCCGGAGAATGTTCTATGAGCACTAGAGAAGGATGTATAACCTTGTGCTTTGGGGTGCAATGACTTATATATATCTGTTAGGTCTAATTCATTTATCAGGTTATTTACCTTCTCTATTTCTTTGTTTTTCTTTTGTCTGGTTGTTGTATCTATAGAGGAGAGTGGTATATTGAAGTTTCCTACTATTATTGTTGAAACATCTATCACGCCCTTCAGTTTTGCCAATGTCTGTCTCATGCACTTTGGAGCTCCTTGATTGGGAGCAAAACATTTGTGATTTTTATATCTTCTTGGTGAATTGACCCTTTAATCAGTATATAGTGTCCTTCTTTGTCTCTTATAATGTCTTTATATTTAAAGTCTATTTTGTCTGATATTAGCATAGTGACTCCTGCTTTCTTTTGGTTACAACTTGTGCAGAAAATCTTTTTCCATCCTTTCAATCTGTTTGAATCCTTGTGTCTAAGATGAGTCTCTTGTAAGCAGCATAGAGCTGGATTATGTTTCTTAATCAAATCTGCCAATCTGTATCTTTTAATTGGTAAGTTTAGCCTGTTAACATTCAGAGTTATTACTGAAAAGATGTTTCTTGAATTCACCATCTTATCTTTTTAATTTTGTCAGATCTCTCTATATATCCTCTTTCTCTTTGTATTGTTTAAATTACCTTAGTGGTACTCTTTAATTCTGTGCTCTCCTCCAGACCTCCCTCTCCTGTCTTTTTTTTTCTTTTCTTTTTCAGCCAGCATAACTCCTGTTAGTATTTCTTGTAGGGCTGGTCTCTGTTGACAAATCCTTTCAGAGCTTCTTTATCTGTGAAAACTTTAATCTC
The DNA here is from genome assembly GCF_023851605.1 of Tamandua tetradactyla. NCBI lineage: Eukaryota > Metazoa > Chordata > Mammalia > Pilosa > Myrmecophagidae > Tamandua > Tamandua tetradactyla. The sequence goes on along the minus strand of NC_135342.1, from coordinate 71,772,952 downwards.
TCCCTGGGTTTTTAAGGACAATTTGACTGGGTACAGAATTCTTGTCTGGAAGTCCCTCTCTTTCCAAATTCCAAATAAATCATACCACTGCCTTCTTGCCTGCAGGGTGCTAATTGAGTAGTCTGAACTCAGTCTTATTTGGTTTCCCTTGTATGTAGTAGATTGTTTTTCTCTTGCCATTTTCAGGATTTTCTGCTTCTCTTCAACTTCAACTGATTGATTAGTATGTGCCTTACGGAAGCCCTCTTTTGAATTTATTCTGTTTGGAGTTCGTTGGGATTCTTTGACTTGTAAATTTATGTCCTTTATGAAGGTTGGGAATTTTCCCCCCATTATGTCCTCACTTACTCTTCCTAGCCCTATACTCCTCTGTTCTCCTTTTGGCCCTCCAATAATTCTTATATTTGTGTGCTTTGTTTTGCCTGTCATTTCCCTGGGATCCAATTCAATTTTTTCCACCTTTTTTGCCATTTGCTGTTTTGAGTCTTCAAATTCAGTTATCCTGTCCTCTTTATCACTCACTTTTTCTTCTGTCTCTTCAAACCTGGTGTTGTGTGCCTCTAGTATGTTTTTTTATTTGGTCAATAGAATCTTTAATCTCTGTGATAACTGTTATTTTTCTATTTATTCTGTCAAATTTCTCTTTGTGCTCTTCTACTGTCTTCTTGATCTCCTTCATGTCATTTGCTATCCCAATTATTTTATTAAGCAGAGTTGCATATACATCTTTGATAACTTGTTCCAATGTCTGGGTCTCCTCTGGTGTTTTAATTTGGTCATTAGGCAGGGCTATATCTGTCTGCATTGTGATATGCTTAGTGATCTGCTGTCTTTGTGGCATGTAAATATCTTGATTGATTTACTTTGGGATTTGATTTATGTCAGTAGTTCAAGGCCTTGTGTTTGCATGATGGTTGTATAGCAGGGAGCCAGGTACAGGGGCACTCAGTGCAGTGATTAGTTTCAGGGTAGGTATAGGTGCAGGTTGGGGATGTTACACTTTAACTTGTAAACATGGGTGCCCAGCAGCCAGGGAGGATGTAGCTGTGTGGATGCACCAGTCAGGGGGGCATAACCCTGTATGCAGTGGTCTAAGGCACAGGGCCCTTTGTGCGCATGTGTAGAGCTGTGGCAGCAGGTTGGCATCATGCCTTTATGGATTGGGTGCAATTGTGACCTGGCTGCTCAGTTCAGCACTCTCTCAGAGCTGGGACATGTAGCTGAGGGCCATGTGCATGTGTGGTTCTAGGACTGCTGTAAAGTGCGGTTGCCAGAGCTGAATGACATGAGTGGGGGCCCGTGCACATGCACGGGCCTAGAAGTGCCATAAATGGATGTAGATGCACAGAGATCAGGGGCGCAGGATGAGGCTGTGTGACACTATGGGTTGGGGCAGGGATAGCCTGGGTATGGAGGTTAGTGCCCACAGCCTTTATGTACTGTCAACCTGAAGGGAATAGGGAGGGGGACAAAGTGATTGGGAGAGGTACAGGAAAGGTGGGTTGGGCTGCACTTGGGGTCGGGGGGGGGGAAGATGTGTGCCCTGGAGGCTGTTGGGGTGGGGACATCTAGAGCATGGGGGATGGGAGCGGGTGATGGAGTTCGGGTGCATGGGTTGAGGGATGAGTCGTGGATCACGGAGCTGTGCTGGTGAGAGTAGCATGCCCAAAGAAGGCAGCCTTGCTTACTTCCTAGTCTCCAGCTCCCATCTGTGCACTCCTGTGGGCTACCTGCCTCTGCACCAGGCTCCAGCTTTCTGCCTCTCATTTCCTTGCCCTCTGCAACCAGGGCTTCCCCATGTGGTGTAGAAGCTTCTCCCAGGTCAGCTGCACTCCAAAATCACTGCCTCAGTTCCCTCCTGTCCCTTCTCAAACTTTTCTGTGGAGCAGGGCTAATCTCAAGCTACTCTATTCAGCCAACTTCCTAGAAGTCCCCTCCCCATCATTTTTGAAGCACAATTTTGCTGGATAGAGAATTCTTGGCTGGCATTTTTTCTCTTGCAGTATATTTAAATGTATCATACAACCACCTTTCCATCTCCATGGTTTTAGCCATTATTTCCTCTAATACTCTTCCTGGCTATTTTCCCTCATTTTCCCCTTTTGGGACACCAATGATACATATGTTTGAGTGCTTTCATGTTGTGTATCATTTCCCTGAGATCTTGCGCAAATTTTTTCTCCATTTTTCTTTTGTCTATTTAATTTAATTGCTCTATCTTCTAGCTTGCCAATCCTTTTTTCTGACTCTTCAATTCTGCTACTGTGTCTCTAGTATATCTTAAATTTCATCTACAATGTTTTCCATTTCCATAGGAGCTGCTATTTTTCTACATATTCTTTCAAATTCTTCTTTCTGTTCTTCTAGTATCTACTTAATTTCTTTTATCTCTTTAGTCAATTTCATTGAATTGGTTTAGGAGAGTTGTTTGAACATCTTTGATTAATTGTTCCCAATTATGTGTCTCTTCTGACCTTTTAAATTCATTTCTTTGGTTAAGCCATATTTTCCTGTTTTTTAGTATTTCTTGTGATTTCTTTTTGATATCAGGTCATCTGACTAACTTGATGTGTTTATTCTGAAGGTTAGATTCTTTATCTTGTCTAGGAATGTGTTGCTGCTTGGGTTGTCTTAGGGCACTTCTTTGACAGTTGGATCATCAGTGTTCCTCAGCCAAAGCAGGGCTGGGTACCCATGAAGGGACCATAGTCCAGCTCTAATGGGCCCTGGAATAGGACCTGGAAGGACTCCAAAAAAGTCCTTCTTTTTCCCCTGAACTTTCTGGGCATGGCTGGAACTGTGGGGATGCTGTTTACTCACTTCACTATCCAATATCTTATTCACTGTACTTGGGGCAGAAGACTCCCACAGTAGTCCCATTCCACAGCTATCACCAAGGCAAGGATTGGGTCACCTGCTTCTGCTTCTCTCAAGGGAGGTGGATGGGCACAGGATCTACAATTGGAATTACATACAGCCTCTGCCCACGTTTTCTCAGTCTCTTTTCCCCTCATTGATGTGGGCCTTGAAATGTCCTCCCCTGTCCCCCAGGTCCCCAAACAGTTGATTTAGACAGTTTTGCCTGGGTACTTGCTGCTTTTGGAAAGATGCACATTCTCTGTTCCCTCCCTAATCCTCCATTTTGAAAGTCCCTCCCTCGGTTGCTTTTGTATTCACTCCTCCATGGCTCATTTTCAGCCCTCGGTCTCTGTGAATTTGGGTCTCTGTATACATAACTCTCTGCTGTGAGAGTTTTTATGGTTTACATCCCTGGTGGGACATGGGAGGATCCCTGACTGCCTCTTAAGCAGTGTAGGACCAAGTGAGAGGGTAGAAAGAGGACTGGCTTGCCCAGCATGGAAGTTTCTTACTTGATATTTTTTTCTTTCTTTGATTCAGCATCTCCACTGTCTATCTTCCTTTAAAGTTCTAAGCAAGTGAGATTTGTCCTTTTTTTTCTTTCTGAATCTCTGGAGAGGGACTTTCAGTGAATTTGTTACCTCACCATGTTGATGATGTCAATCCCAATAAGTTTTGGTGACTGTGCCAAGTCCACTCAATGGTGAAAAAATGGTCTCGTCAGCAAATGGTTCTGGGAAGACTGGATAAGTATGTGCAAAATGATGAAGGTGGGCCCTTACCTCACCCCATATACAAAACTCAACTCAAAATGGATCAAAGACCTCAATATAAGAGCCAGAACTATAAAGTTCCTAGGAGAAAACTTCTTCAGGACCTTGTGTTAGGCAATGGCTCCTTAGACTTTGTACCAAAATCATGAGCAACAAAGAAAATATAGATAAATAGGACTTCATCAAAATTAAAACATTTGTATATCACAGGACATCATCATGAGAGTAAAAAGACAACCTATGGAATGGGAGAAATTAATATTTGGTAACCACATCTACAATAAGGGTTTAATGCCAAAAATATAGGAAGGAATACTACAACTCAATAACAAAAAAGCCCAATTTAAAAAATGGGCAAAAAACTTGAATAGACGTTTCTCCAAAGATGATATACACATGACGGGAAACACATGAAGAGATGCTCAACATCACTAGTTATTAGGGAAATGCAGATCCAAACACAATGAGATACCATTTTACACCCACTAGAACAGCTTCTAATTTTTAATGGTTAAGAAAATCGAAAATAACAAGTGCTGGAGATGATGTGAAAAAACAGGAACACTTGTTCACTGTTCGTAGGAATGTAAAGTGGTGATGCTGCTGTGTGGAAAATAGTGTGTTGATTCCTCAGAAAGTTATGTATAGAATTACTATACTACCCAGCAGTCCCATTTCTAGGTATATTTCCAAAAGAATTGAAAGCAGGGAATTGAACAAATATTTGAGCACTGATGTTCATAGTGACATAATTCATAGTAGCCAAAAAGACAGAAGCATCCCAAGCATCAATCAACAAATGAATGGGTAAACAAAAAGTGGTATATCAATACAATGGATTATTAAGCCATAAACAAGAATGAAGTTCTGAGTCTCATGACTACACAGATGAACCTTGAAGAGATGCTGAATAAAATAAGTCTGATGCCAAAGGACAAATGTTGTATGATCCCACTTATATGAAATAATTAGAATAATAATTAGAAAGCTGCATATAGAGAAAGCATATCTCCTTTCTGCATGATTTTCCTATAAACCTATGACTTCTTCAATATATATAACATTATAGTTAATAGTGCAACTATAATGATATTCTTTGATCCAATTTTAACAAATGTATCACAGTAATAGACAGTGTTAATGAAGCGATAGTATATGGGAACTCTGTATTTTCTGTAAATTTTCAACTTCTCTTAAAAAAAAAAAAAAGGCAGCATAGAAATTCTGCCTGGGTTTCCAAAGTGTCTCCTTGCCCTACAGATTTCAGACTCAAGATTGCAACATCAACTGTTGCCTGAGTTTCCAGCCTCCCCACCTGTCCTATGGATTTCAGATTTGCCAGCCCCCACGATTGTGTGAACAAATTCCTTAAATCTCTTAGTATTTCTACACTTAAAAATATACAGACATACCAAGACAAAAACAATGTTGGACTTTGTTGGGGTGGGAAATTAAATTGGTTGAGGATCACTTTTAATCCTTGTGAGGCTTGCTTTTGATCTCCTTTATGTTGAGTCTGGAGTAGGGTGTCCTGGTTTGCCCAGGACTTAGGGAATCCCAGAGCTGCAGGACTTTGAATCTAAAACCAAGCATGGTGTGGGCAAACCCAGCTGAGTTGGCAACCTTCCAAATCTAGTCACCTTTAAAATATTTCTGAAAAGGTAAACTTTTGAGACCATGTAGACTAGAAATTACTATATTCTACCTTTAAAATTAACTGATAGTAATAAACTAATGGATAACACAAAACTAAGTGGGAATTGAGTTCAATGTGATTGTAGGGCATGGGGGGGATAAAAGTGCTGAAAGAGTCTCTTTCTGGCTTCCTTGACCTACTCTGCCCTGTCCTGGTCTTGGCAGGGTCCTTGTGGCCCATCCAATTATCGGGATGGCAAAGGCCACCACCAAAATAGCCTGTTTCTGTTTTCACAAGCTTAGTGGGATTGCAGCACAAAGATAGGCAATTACTGGATGACTGTTTGGTCTTCTAAAGTCCCAAATTGACCAGCATTTTCTGTATTCATTGTAAGCAAAAGCATCCATCAGAGGGGTTTGTTAGGACCTGCTGCTGTGGGCCATGCATGGTGCGATTTCTGGCTTGTTGGTCCATCTGCTGATAACAGTGGCTGCTGAGGTTTTCTCTGAGTCCAGTTTGTGCCCCAGGGGATTCCACAGACAAATGACAAAGCTTTCTCATTAAACAATCCCTTTTAACAAACTCTACTGACTTAAAAAGAAAAAAGCATATAGAACTTCCTCTGTGATAAGCAAATCTCCTTTTTACCTAACAGGTAACAGGTAAAATTTATGAATAGTCATTTTTTTGGAAGGTAACAGAGATGAAAGAAAACTGAGGAAAAAGAAAAGAAAGGCAAGGAGGTACTAATACAGAATCAGTGGATAAGTGAGTTACTAAGCAGTCTCAGTTTTCCCAAAGTGTTTGAAAGCTGAGGAGAAAAGGTTTAGTAAGTGTAAATACTCACCTATGTATATAACATTAAATATATATTAAATATAATATAGTCAGTAGATACAAATATTATTTACCTATAATACCACTGATGCCAAGCCTCAAATTTTTGGCAACAATAGACTCATTTCAGTTCCCTCTTGCTTTCCTTGGGAGTTCATCTGGACAGTCATAGATTCTTCTCTTTACTTTTATAGAATCTGATTGGTCCAGACCCCCACAAAAGGCATTGTAATGCATGGAGGGAATTCTCCCCCTGTCATCTGAGCTGTTACTGACATCTTTATATTGGATGCTGACATTGCCTTGGTCTGGATATAATTTTTTTTTTTATTAATTAACGGAAGAAATTAACCCAACATTTAGAAATCATACCATTCGACATATGCAATCAGTAATTCTTAACATCATCACATAGATGCATGATCATCGTTTCTTAGTACATTTGCATCGGTTTGGAAGAACTAGCAACACAACAGAAAAAGATATAGAATGTTAATATAGAGAAAAAAAATAAAAGTAATAATAATAGTAAAAAAAAAAAAAACCTATAGCTCAGATGCAGCTTCATTCAGTGTTTTAACATGATTACTTTACAATTAGGTATTATTGTGCTGTCCATTTTTGAGTTTTTGTATCTAGTCCTGTTGCACAGTCTGTATCCCTTCAGCTCCAATTACCCATTATCTTACCCTGTTTCTAACTCCTGCTAGACTCTGTTACCAATGACATATTCCAAGTTTATTCTTGAATGTCCGTTCACATCAGTGGGACCATACAGTATTTGTCCTTTAGTTTTGGGCTAGACTCACTCAGCATAATGTTCTCTAGGTCCATCCATGTTATTACATGCTTCATAAGTTTATCCTGTCTTAAAGCTGCATAGTATTCCATCGTATGTATATACCACAGTTTGTTTAGCCACTCTTCTGTTGATGGAGATTTCGGCTGTTTCCATCTCTTTGCAATTGTAAATAACGCTGCTATAAACATTGGTGTGCAAATGTCTGTTTGTGTCTTTGCCCTTAAGTCCTTTGAGTAGATACCCAGCAATGGTATTGCTGGGTCCTATGGCAATTCTATATTCAGCTTTTTGAGGAACCGCCAAACTGCCTTCCACAGTGGTTGCACCATTTGACATTCCCACCAACAGTGGGTAAGTGTGTCTCTTTCTCCACATCCTCTCCAGCACTTGTCATTTTCTGTTTTGTTGATAATGGCCATTCTGGTGGGTGTGAGATGATATCTCATTGTGGTTTTGATTTGCATTTCTCTAATGGCCAGGGACATTGAGCATCTCTTCATGTGCCTTTTGGCCATTTGTATTTCCTCTTCTGATAGGTGTCTGTTCAAGTCTTTTTCCCATTTTGTAATTGGGTTGGCTGTCTTTTTGTTGTTGTTGAGTTGAACAATCTCTTTATAAATTCTGGATACTAGACCTTTATCTGATATGTCATTTCCAAATATTGTCTCCCATTGTGTAGGCTGTCTTTCTACTTTCTTAATAAAGTTCTTTGATGCACAAAAGTGTTTAATTTTGAGGAGCTCCCATTTATTTATTTCCTTCTTCAGTGCTCTTGCTTTAGGTTTAAGGTCCATAAAACCACCTCCAATTGTAAGTTTCATAAGATATCTCCCTACATTTTCCTCTAACTGTTTTATGGTCTTAGACCTAATGTTTAGATCTTTGATCCATTTTGAGTTAACTTTTGTATAGGGTGTGAGATATGGGTCTTCTTTCATTCTTTTACATATGGATATCCAGTTCTCTAGGCACCATTTATTGAAGAGACTGTTGTGTCCCAGGTGAGTTGGCTTGACTGCCTTATCAAAGATCAAATGTCCATAGATGAGAGGGTCTATATCTGAGCACTCTATTTGATTCCATTGGTTGATATATCTATCTTTATGCCAATACCATGCTGCTTTGACCACTATGGCTTCATAATATGCTTTAAAGTCCGGCAGCGTGAGACCTCCAGCTTCGTTTTCTTTCCTCAAGATGTTTTTAGCAATTCGGGGCACCCTGCCCTTCCAGATAAATTTGCTTATTGGTTTTTCTATTTCTGAAAAATAAGTTGTTGGGATTTTGATTGGTATTGCATTGAATCTGTAAATCAATTTAGGTAGGATTGACATCTTAACTATATTTAGTCTTCCAATCCATGAACACGGTATGCCCTTCCATCTATTTAGGTCTTCTGTGATTTCTTTTAACAGTTTTTTGTAGTTTTCTTTACATAGGTTTTTTGTCTCTTTAGTTAAATTTATTCCTAGGTATTTTATTCTTTTAGTTGCAATTGTAAATGGGATTTGTTTCTTGATTTCCCCCTCAGCTTGTTCATTGCTAGTGTATAGAAAAGCTACAGATTTTTGAATGTTGATCTTGTAACCTGCTACTTTGCTGTACTCATTTATTAGCTCTAGTAGTTTTGTTGTGGATTTTTCCGGGTTTTCGATGTATAGTATCATATTGTCTGCAAACAGTGATAGTTTTACTTCTTCCTTTCCAATTTTGATGCCTTGTATTTCTTTTTCTTGTCTAATTGCTCTGGCTAGAACCTCCAACACAATGTTGAATAATAGTGGTGATAGTGGACATCCTTGTCTTGTTCCTGATCTTAGGGGAAAGTTTTCAATTTTTCCCCATTGAGGATGATATTAGCTGTGGGTTTTTCATATATTCCCTCTATCATTTTAAGGAAGTTCCCTTGTATTCCTATCCTTTGAAGTGTTTTCAACAGGAAAGGATGTTGAATCTTGTCAAATGCCTTCTCTGCATCAATTGAGATGATCATGTGATTTTTCTGCTTTGATTTGTTGATATGTTGTATTACATTAATTGATTTTCTTATGTTGAACCATCCTTGCATACCTGGGATGAATCCTACTTGGTCATGATGTATAATTCTTTTAATGTGTTGCTGGATACGATTTGCTAGAATTTTATTGAGGATTTTTGCGTCTATATTCATTAGAGAGATTGGTCTGTAGTTTTCCTTTTTTGTAATATCTTTGCCTGGTTTTGGTATGAGGGTGATGTTGGCTTCATAGAATGAATTAGGTAGTTTTCCCTCCACTTCGATTTTTTTGAAGAGTTTGAGAAGAGTTGGTACTAATTCTTTCTGGAACATTTGGTAGAATTCACATGTGAAGCCATCTGGTCCTGGACTTTTCTTTTTAGGAAGCTTTTGAATGACTAATTCAATTTCTTTACTTGTGATTGGTTTGTTGAGGTCATCTATTTCTTCTCGAGTCAAAGTTGGTTGTTCATGTCTTTCCAGGAACCCATCCATTTCATCTAAATTGTTGTATTTATTAGCATAAAGTTGTTCATAGTATCCTGTTATTACCTCCTTTATTTCTGTGAGGTCAGTAGTTATGTCTCCTCTTCCATTTCTGATCTTATTTATTTGGATCCTCTCTCTTCTTCTTTTTGTCAATCTTGATAAGGGCCCATCAATCTTATTGATTTTCTCATAGAACCAACTTCTGGTCTTATTGATTTTCTCTATTGTTTTCATGTTTTCAATTTCATTTATTTCTGCTCTGATCTTTGTTATTTCTTTCCTTTTGCTTGCTTTGGGATTAGTTTGCTGTTCTTTCTCCATTTCTTCCAAGTGGACAGTTAATTCCTGCATTTTTGCCTTTTCTTCTTTTCTGATATAGGCATTTAGGGCAATAAATTTCCCTCTTAGCACTGCCTTTGCTGCATCCCATAAGTTTTGATATGTTGTGTTTTCATTTTCATTCGCCTCGAGGTATTTACTAATTTCTCTTGCAATTTCTTCTTTGACCCACTCGTTGTTTAAGAGTGTGTTGTTGAGCCTCCATGTATTTGTGAATTTTCTGGCACTCTGCCTATTATTGATTTCCAACTTCATTCCTTTATGATCCGAGAAAGTGTTGTGTATGATTTCAATCTTTTTAAATTTGTCAAGACTTGCTTTGTGACCCAGCATATGGTCTATCTTTGAGAATGGTCCATGAGCACTTGAGAAAAAGGTGTATCCTGCTGTTGAGGGATGTAATGTCCTATAAATGTCTGTTAAGTCTAGCTCCTTTATAGTAATATTCAGATTCTCTATTTCTTTATTGATCCTCTGTCTAGATGTTCTGTCCATTGATGAGAGTGGGGAATTGAAGTCTCCAACTATTATGGTATATGTGTCTATTTCCCTTTTCAGTGTTTGCAGTGTATTCCTCATGTATTTAGGGGCATCCTGGTTCGGTGCGTAAATATTTATGATTGTTATGTCTTCTTGTTTAATTGTTCCTTTTATTAGTATATAGTGTCCTTCTTTGTCTCTTTTAACTGTTTTCCATAGAAGTCTAATTTGTTGGATATTAGTATAGCCACTCCTGCTATTTTCTGGTTGTTATTTGCATGAAATATCTTTTCCCAACCTTTCACTTTCAACCTATGTTTATCGTTGGGTTTAAGATGTGTTTCCTGTAGACAGCATATGGAAGGATCCTGTTTTTTAATCCATTCTGCCAGTCTATGTCTTTTGATTGGGGAATTCAGTCCATTAACATTTAGTGTTATTACTGTTTGGATAATATTTTCCTCTGCCATTTTGCCTTTTGTATTATATATATCATATCTGACTTTCCTTCTTTCTACACTCTTCTCCATACGTCTCTCTTCTGTCTTTTCGTATCTGACTCTAGTGCTCCCTTTAGTATTTCTTGCAGAGCTGGTCTCTTGGTCACAAATTCTCTCAGTGACTTTTTGTCTGAGAATGTTTTAATTTCTCCCTCATTTTTGAAGGACAATTTTGCTGGATATAGGAGTCTTGGTTGGCAGTTTTTCTCTTTTAGTAATTTAAATATATCATCCCACTGTCTTCTAGCCTCCATGGTTTCTGCTGAGAAATCTACACATAGTCTTATTGGGTTTCCCTTGTATGTGATGGATTGCTTTTCTCTTGCTGCTTTCAAGATCCTCTCTTTCTCTTTGACCTCTGACATTCTAACCAGTAAGTGTCTTGGAGAACGCCTATTTGGGTCTATTCTCTTTGGGGTGCGCTGCACTTCTTGGATCTGTAATTTTAGGTTTTTCATAAGAGTTGAGAAATTTTCAGTGATAATTTCTTCCATCAGTTTTTCTCCATCTTTTCTGTTCTCTTCTCCTTCTGGGACACCCACAACACGTATATTTGTGCGGTTCATATTGTCCTTGAGTTCCCTGATACCCTGTTCAAATTTTTCCATTCTTTTCCCGATAGTTTCTGTTTCCTTTTGGAATTCAGATGTTCCATCCTCCAAATCACTAATTCTATCTTCTGTCTCTTTAAATCTATCATTGTAGGTATCCAACTTTTTTTCCATCTTTTCTACTTTATCCTTCACTTCCATAAGTTCTGTGATTTGTTTTTTCAGTTTTTCTATTTCTTCTTTTTGTTCAGCCCATGTCTTCTTCATGTCCTCCTTCAATTTATCGATTTTGTTTTTGAAGAGGTTTTCCATTTCTGTTTGTATATTCAGCATTAGTTGTCTCAGCTCCTGTATCTCATTTGAACTATTGCTTTGTTCCTTTGACTGGGCCATATGTTCAATTTTTTGAGCGTGATCCATTATCTTCTGCTGGCGTCTGGGCATTTAGTCAGATTTCCCTGGGTGTTGGACCCAGCTGGTTGAAAGATTTTTCTGTGAAATCTCTAGGTTCTGTTTTTCTTATCCTGCCCAGTAGGTGGCGCTTGTGGCACATGTTTGTCTGCGGGTCCCACCAGTAAAAGGTGCTGTGGGTCCTTTAACTTTGGGAAACTCTCACGGTGGGGGGGATTCGCCAGCCGAAGCGGCTTGGAAGGGTGCCAGCCGGCCCGGGGGTCTGAACGCGGGGAGGGTTGCCGGCCGCCGCAGCCTGTGAGAGCACCCGTCCGAATTTCCTAGTTGGCCCGGGGCGCCAAGCGTGGCGGGAGGGTGCCAGCCGCCGCGGCCCTGGAGAGTGCACCGTTCCCAGCCAGACCGGGGAGTCATGTGTTTGGAAGGGACACCCCCCCCTGGTCACTGTTCTCCGCGGCCTGGGGATTTCCGATCCAATTCTCTCAGTTGGTCTGGGGGGCCGTGCGTGGTGGGGGCGCTAGCCACCACGGCTTGAGGGGACCGCCTGCCCAATTCTGCCAGCTGGCCCGGGAAGGAGGAAGGGATGGACTCCGGCCGCTTTTGCTGCCCCGCCCGGGGAACCCCGCGCCCCTCGGCGATCTCACCGGAGCGGGTTCTCTCAGCCAGTCAGCCGTTCCAGGATCGGGTACGCTGTCTTTTTGATCTTTGTCGTGGCTCTGGGAACTGTTCTGTATCATTTCTACTCCCCTAGTAGCTGTTCTGGAGGAGGAACTAAGATCCGCGCGTCTTACTAAGCCGCCATCTTCTCCGGAAGTCTGGATATAATTTTAAGTCTAAATAGACAATAAGAGATTGTGGACCTACAACTAAAAATTTTCACCTGTATCAGTGATATGTGTGTGTGTGTGTGCATGTGTGTATATGGTTAAAATCACTGCTGTATCAAAACGGGGTGTGTAACAGGTGTAAGGGAAATGCAGAGAAGAGGTAGGAGTAGTTAACAAAGAGACAGATGTTCTGAAGAGGCTAATGTGGGGAGTACTGAGAGGAAGAAATTGTCTAAAAACTTGCTTTAACTCTTGTTTAGAGTTGTTCCATGGTTTGCTAAGATCCAGAAAAGATGGAATCTATGTGCCATCCACAATAAAAGGCTCTGGTAGAAGTGGCAGAGCAGTCTCTTGAGGAAGACAAATTGAGTTGGTGTCATTTTGGGAGATGGTGGTTGTAGGGTTTTGGTTAGTTACGAGGAGGCTTGGTATGCTGCTCAAGATCAGGAATGTCAAAAACTCCACGATAGTTTACAGAACAACTTCACTGGATTATACTTTTATTATAGAAAAGGGAACAAAGAAGACACCAAAAGAAAGGATGCCTAGGACACGTCTGGGAGGGTCTCAAATGTAAGCTTTCCTGTCCTAAACAGGTAGAATCAGAAAGTGTTACACTTTTGGCACTAGGAAGCATATTCTCAGTCAAGGAAGCTCTTGTCATTCTTTTCAATTACTATTTTTTTTTTCAGAAAAAAGAAATATCTTTTTTTTTTTTAAAGGAAAGACAGAGAGAAGGAAGGAAGGATAGAAGGAAGGAAGGAAGGAAGAAAGGGAAACATTTTCTTGTTTTATTGTATTCTGTTTCTCCGTTTTTTGTTACATGGGCTGGGGCCGGGAATCGAACCGAGGTCCTCCGGCATAGCAGGCAAGCACTTTGCCCGCTGAGCCACCGCGGCCCGCCCCAGAAATATCTTTTTGAAATTAATTACCACAAACAAAACAAATGAAAATGATAATGCTAAATAATTTTACTTCTGTGATCTTCTATTATTCTTTTAGCTTTCACATTGTGATTTAAATTTTTAACACAATTTTATTGAGATGTATTTGCGCACTATACAATCCTTCCAAAGTATACAATCAATGGCTTACAGTATCATCACATAGTTGTGTGTTAATCATCACAATAAATTTTAGGATATTTTCATTACTCCAAGGGAAGAAAGGAGACAAAACCCCAAACATCCCATACCCATTATCCTCCCCAACATTGGTGAGGTACATTTGTTGCTTTTGATGAAAGAATATTTAAAAAATCACTGTTAAATATAGTTCATAGTTTGCAATAGGTGCATTTTTTTTCCTATATGCCACTCTGTTAACTTTTTTTTTTTTGCTTTTAACAGTTTCATTCATTTGTTCTAGGTCATCAAAGAAATTTTTTAATATTTTTAATGTTAATCATAGTCATCCCCATCCACCACAAGATTTATTGAGTTATATAACCCCATTTTTAACTTCTGCCTTTCCTTTTGGTGGCATATATGACTCTGAACTTCCCCTATGAACCACACTCGCACACAGTTCAGCACTGTAACTATACTCACAGTAATGTACCGCCATTACCTCTATCCGTCTCCACTTATTTAAATTCAACTTAGCTAAAAATTCTGCACAGCTTAAGCAACCGCTTCCATTCTCTCGACTCATTCTGTTTCCTGGTAATCTAAATTCTAGATTCTATGTCTTTAATGACAATTTAAAAGACAGCTTAATTTTCCTTAAATGTGGTTCTTTTTCTAACATTTATGTAACTCCTCTCTGTTCTTTCTTCTTCTAAGTATGAAGTGTGACAGTCCAATGGGCATCTAGAGATCAAATTTAAGTCTCTTAAGTTTTATGCCCTGATTCTGAAGAACATGCAAACAAATCAGCCTTAAGGAAAAGGGAAAGTCTAGCACAGGCTGGTGAAGTGTCTGGGGTTGAAAGATGATCCTAACTATCTCTCTCAAGGAATAAGAAACAGAGAAGTATTAGACAAGGGTTAGGATTGTCCTGCACCAGGTCACTTTTCAATTTAGTTTTAAGTGAGGCTTTTTTTCAGAAGAGCAGGAAAACATATGCTCATCCATCCATCCACTCATTCATTCATTCAAACAAACATGTATTGAGATCAGAAACAAACAAGAGGAAATTTAACTTATTCACCCTTTTCAGTTATAAAGGACTGATTTTCCTGCTAAGTGCTGAATAATAAATATTGATGATTGAAGAAGCATGCTAACTAGAGCTAATTTCCAGAAAAGGGGACATCTGGGAATATTCTTTAAAAATTTTTGTCTTGTAGTAATTTATTACCTGCCTACTCATATCAGGAGATTGCTTAAAGATTTTGCATGATAGAATAGCAGAGAAAATAATGTTTGGGGAAATGACAAGCATTGTTAAATGACAATCCAAGCGTGGCATTATTGCGTAACTTGATGTTTCAGGGATAGGCAGGGAGTTTAGGTGGAAAAATAAATAAATAACAGTAAAAGACATGTCATCCTGGAAAAATCTTCCACCTTCCCTCACCCATCACCAATGCATTTCTAATAACAGCAGAACTAACTGAAGTTTCCAAGACTTAATGGCAGTTATAGGTACTAATATAATTAATGGAAGAAGCTAGAGGTTTCCTTCTATATTTAATTCATGGGAATTCAACTAAACTTCTCCTCTCAGCCCTAACATCTATTGATTGTTCTGCTTCAAAAAACAATTTTAAAGTGTGGACTCTCTTGCTAAGAAGCTGTATATATATATAATTTTTATATAATATCTAATATAGTTACTAAGTTACTAAGACTGCCAGACAGTTCCCTTTATGTTAGATTGAGGGCCACTTGAAATAATGCCTCAGAAAGCTTCCCATTTCAAGACAATATTCTTGTCTTTTCCTATCTTGTTAATTGTGATCAAAAAACAGTATAACAAACCCAGTAAAGCAAAGGGAAATAAGCCACAAAGATTAAAAGGAGAGGAAAAAGAGGGAAGATAAAGGACAACTTTGAAAGCAATGTTATTTTTTATTTGGTGCAGAAAACTGTGAAGCACATAAAACAATCTACAGGAAGTGGGAAAGATTTCTTCTCATTACTGGCCTTGAGGCAATTTTTTAAGCTGCCATAAACTGACAAACAGATATGATGGATATCATTATAAAATACACTGAGTTGGAAAATGGAGCACAGAATGAAATGGTCCACATCAAAAGGAAAAAAAAAATCCCATAGAGTTCTCCACAGGATGAATAGTTCCAAGACTGTTAGAGAGCTTTGACTCTGATCTCACAAAATTAGCCACAACTTTGTATTAACTTTTCCAGAAGACCATATCATCTTTATTTTACTACCTATATTTTGTAATTCTAAAATCATGTCAAGAGCTAAGAAGTAAAATTAAGGATAGTAGACCTAATCTTGTGTTTTAACAGACAACGATTATTAATTTCTGTCCTCCAAATTTACATGAAGAATTTCAGGTATAAAATCTCATTAATGAGGTTTTCCCAAGTGTTGTGGGGGAAGTTACAATTCCTGTAACACCTCTATGCACCCCCTCTATCCATAGGTCTCACTTGGGTCAGTCGCAGGCCAATTCTAGGGAGACCCTCCCAGTTCCTACTCCCAAACCAGTTGGGCTATTGCTGATGAGACAGTGACATGGCTAAAGCAAAGAGGGATGAGTAACAGAGATAAATCTGCCTTCAAATCTGAGCCTTGCCCAGGGATAAACTAGGTAGCTTCATGACCAGTCACTTAATAAACTGAGATTGAGTTTTCTCATCTCTAAAATGGGTATAGCAAAGTCAACGTGCATGGCTACTACAAGAGTGAAGTAAATTAAGCTATACAGTAGGGATATAATTGTTACCATGACTGTGTCTACTGAATACTCTTAACGTTATCCCTGATAAAGGATTGCTTGTTGTAATAGTCCCAGAAACCATGGGTTTATGAGACATGGCTTTCTGAAGAAGGTCAGATAAGCTGGTAAAATGAAATTACCTTTATAACTAAACCTTCCCCCCCCACCCCATCTGAAAAAATATCTTCTATTCATCTAAGAGAACTCATCTCCTCTATGCTAGAGAGGGCATATCCTAAAGGAGAAGACAGGACTCAGGAACTACCCTCCTTTGATTCTCCATTCCTATTCTTGCTTTGTCTGAACCTCTGATTGTCCATATCCTTGAAACTATTTGTGAACCTTGATGACAGGTAAGATTTCCGGGTTTCAGTTTCCACTAGTTTAAATGGGATTTACCTGAACTGTCTTAGAGCTCTTGTGGTAGAAATAGCACCAGAGATGCAATTAGTTGAAGCCATATGCTTAACCTAGACAAACAGCTTTGTTAAAAGCACCATTCATAAAATGTAGTACAAGTACTGAGTCCTAAGAAACCTGAATGTCATGGTCTTCTCTGAGCCCCACTCCTCCCCCAATGGATTCAATTATTCCTACCATATTTAAATTTCCACTTAACCTTTTCATTTCTGGTTTCACACTACCATGAATACATGACAGAGCAGGGCACATGCCCTTTTCATCTATGTTCTATCCTTCCAGAGCCTAGAACTCATTCACAGTAGGGCCCAATATGTTTTGCAAATGTTTTAAATCTGACTGAGTTTGTCTAGAAAGCTTAAGCAGCTTCTCACACCTCAAAGAAAGACTCCTCTTGGGAAACTGTATAAGAGGGGATTTCTATAGATGCCAAGATAATGATAGATGTTATCATGGGATTTTTGAGCTAGAGGAGAAATTTGATTGCCATGAATTCCTTGCCATCATTTTTTTTTTTGCCATCATTTTTAAATGATTAATTGATGGCCCAGTGAGAAGGGGCACGCTGCTGAGAGTTGCCCAGGTAGAAAGTTACAGAGACGGGATGGGACACTAGCTACCTGCACTGTCCTCATTGCCCTTTTCCTTATTATGGGCTCCTATAAGCATTTAGAAATTTGATGGAGAAAACATGAACTATTTCCCAAGTGTTCCCAAGGGAGTACACAGATTGTGAAAATGAACTGCAAATTGTTGAATCTAGTGTATTAAATATTTTACTTTCATGAACTGTTAAATCTTGATGATGTGGATGAAATATATGATGTGGTATGTGCATACTTGATTGTCTGTGATCATTGGTGTTTGCTTTTATTTGAGTCATGAATCACAGTATTCTCCTGTACACTGAAGTACCATTTGAAAATAGGGCATATGAAATGCCTGTTGATTTCTTCTAAAACAAAAAAACACAATAAAACAAAAACACATACATACATGTGTTTAATGTGCTATTTTATTTGGATACATAACAAACTGTCATTAAAAGCTAATATAGCAACTAACCAGTTTTGACTGTTATAATGGGATTCCATTTCAGGAGTTTCAAGATATCTAGTGTCCAATACCATTTGTTGAAGAGCTATTCTCATTTTTTCTATTGAATTGTCTGCTGTATCAAAATCAACTGGCCAAATTTGTGTGGGTCTATTTCTGAACTCTCTATTCTATCCCACTGAAATAGGTATCTGTCCTTTCAGCAATACCATGTCTTGATTCCTGTAGCTTTTTAGGTGTCTTAAAATTGAGTAACATGAGTACTCTGACTTGATTCTTCTTTTTAAAATGGTTTTTGGGGTCATCTGATTTTTGTCTTTATTATATAAAGTTTAGAATCAGGTTGTCTATAGCTGCAAAAACTGTTGTGATTTTGATTAGAATTGCATTGAATCTTGAGGATAACTGATGTACTTCCTATGTTGAGTCTTCTATTGTATAAGCACAATTTGCCTCTCTGTTTATTTAGGTCTTTTTCCTTTCATTGTTGTAGTTTTTAGGATATAGATCCTGTACACATTTTGTTAGATTCATAGCTATTTCATTTTATGTGGAGCTGTAGTAAATGGTATTTTTTAAAAAACTCAAGTTCCGATTTTTCATTGCTAGAATATAGAAATGCGACTGATTTTTCTGTATGTTGTGTCATAAGAACTTCTTAAACTCACTTATGTCTACAAGGTTTTTTTTGGTAGCTTCCTTGGCATTTTCGCATAACAATCACTCCTGCAAATCAGGCAACCTTTATCTCTTTCTTGTTAGTTTGAACAAAGTCTTATTTTTCTTGTTTTACTGCACTGCTCAGATTTTCAGTGCAATGGCAACTAGAGTGATGAGGTGGACATTCTTACATTGTTTCTGATGTTAAAGGGAAAGCAGTCAGTCTTTCACCATCAAGTATGATGTTGGCTTTTTGTAGCTGCCCTTTGGCAGTTTGAGGAAGTTTTTCTATTCCAAGTGTACCTGTTTTTTTCTTTTTTAAACTTGAATTGATGTTGAATTTTTGTCAACTGATTTTTCTATACCGGTCAATATGATCCTGTTTCTTTTTCATGTATTGAACTACCTGCTGTAATTCATTGATTTATTTTCTAATATTGAAGTAGCCTCACATTCCTGGATAAAAATTCACTTAGTCATGGTGCATTAGTTTATATTGCTAGATTCACTTTGCTAATGTTTTTATAGGCTGTATGGTAATGAGAGATATTGATGTGTATTCTTTTTTTGTAATGGCTTAGTATGGTGTTAATATTATGGCAGTGCTGACCTAAAAAAAATGAAGTGTCCACAACTGTTCTAATTTTCTAGAAGAAAAATTCACATTAGATCTAGACAATTTGTATTATTTGCATAGGATTGCGTAAGATTAGGATTTTTCCCCTTTAAATGTTTGACAGAATTTGCCAGAGAAACCACCAGGCTCTGGAGGTTTCTTGCTCAGAAGATTTAACTGTGAACTCAATTTTAAAATAATTATAGGACAATTCAGGTTATTCATTTCCTCTTTAGTGAGTTTTAGTAGTTGTAATTTTGAAGAATTGTCCATTTTATCTGTTATTGAATTTACGTGTATAGAGTTGATCATAGTATCCTCCTCTTATCTTTTAAACGCATGAGGAGTCCATAGTGGTTTCCCCATTTATTTCTTTATATTGGTAATTTGCGTTCTGTGTATGTGTGTGTATGTGTGTGTATGTGTGTGTGTGTTTCGTTTTGGTCAGTCTTGCAAGAGGTTTATCCATTTTATTGATCTATTCTAGGAACCAACTTTTGGTTTACTTTTTTATCTGTTATCTTGTATTTCCAATTTATTTCTATTCTCATCTTTAATATCTCTTTTTTTCTACCTACTTTGGCTTCATTGTGCTCTTCCTTTCTTAATTTCTTAATCTATAAGCTTGATTATTGATTTGAGACCTTTCTTTTTTTCTAATATAAATATTTTAATGCCATAAATTTCACTTTAAAGACTGCTTTAGCTGCATGCTACCATTTTGATAGATTGTATTTTCATTTTCACTCAGTTCAAAATATTTTTCTAATTTCTTTTGAGAATGTGCTGTTTAATTTCCAAATATTTAGGCATTTATCCTGTTATCTTTCTGTTGTTGACATCTAGATTAGTTCTATTATGGTCAGAGAACGTACTTTGTATGACCTTAATTCTTTTCAGTTTGTTAATGTTTGTTTTATGACTCCAGATAGTCTATTTTGGTGAATGTTCTATGTGAATTTGAAGAAAAGATTTATTCTGTTGTTTGTGCTCTAAAAATATAAATTGTATCCAGTTGGTTGATGGTGTTGTTCAACCCTTTTATCTCCTTGTTGATATCCTGGCTGTTGTCTATTGATTATTTAGAGAACAGTGTCAAAATGTCCAAGTATAATTGTGGATATTTCTGTTTTTCCTTTTTGTTTTGTCAGCTTTTGTTTCATGTATTTTGAAGCCCCATTCTATGTAAACAATTAGAATTGCTATTTCTTTTTGGTGAATTGAGTTCCTTTTAACCTTCTTTAGTCCTCTTTAACCCTTTGCTCTGAAGTATTTTTGTCTGATATTAATATAGCCACCCAAGAATTCTTTTAATTAAGGTCTGCATGGTATATCTTCTGCCCCATCCTTTAACATTTTTAAATTGACATGACTTTTAACAATTAAATTATAGTTCATTTATTGCTTCTCTAACACTCCTTCTTTTCTTTCTTTAGATACAATTTTATGACTTATATCAGCTCCCTTTTCTGTGAAGGACTTCTTTTAACATTTCTTGAAGGGCAGGCCTACTGGCAATTAATTCCTTTACTTTTTGGTTGTCTGAGAAAGTCTTTATTTCACCTTCCTGTTGAAGAACAATTTCACTGAACATAGAATTCTAGGCTAGTGTGCATTTGTTTTCTTTCAACATTAAATATTTCACTCCTCTCTCTTCTTGCTTGCATGGTTTCTGATAAGAAGTTTGCTATGACTCTTCTATTTCCTCCATAAGTAAGATGTCCCACAGGTTCCTCTTGGTTTCTTTCAAGATTTAATCTTTATCTTTGACCTCTTCCGTGTGAATATGTTATGCCTAGTTGTTGGTATTTTTGAGTATTTATTCTGCTTTGTGTTTTTTGAACTTCCTGGATCTCTGGCTTGGTGGCTTATTAATTTTGAAAACTTCTTGGCCATTTGTTACTTAGACATTTCTCCTGCTCCATTCTCTTTTTATCCCCCTTCTGGTATTCTAATTATGCATATATTATGGTTTTGAAAGCTGTCCTACAGTTTGTTTTCCTATATTGTTAATTTTTAGATTACCTTTTTTTCCATTTCAGTGTGGGAAATTTCTATTAACATACTTTTACAGTGATTCTTCAACTGTGTCCAGTGTACAAATAGTTCCACCATCAAAGGCATTCTTAATTTCTGCAACAGTGTTTTTGATTTCTAGACTTTGATTCTCTCTCAGAATTTCCATCTCTCTGCTCACACTACCCATCTGTTCTTGAATGTTGTCTACTTTTTCACTAGAACCTTTAACATATTGCTCACTATTATTTTAAATTCCATGTTTGATAATTCAAAAATCTATTATATCTGAGTCTGATTCTTATGCTTACTTTGTTCCAACAGTATATTTTTCTTGCTTTTTAGCAAGCAAGATGTGTAATTTTTGTTGAAATTGGACATGAGGTATTGAATTAGAAGAACTGAGGTATACAGTTCCTTAGTGTGAAATTATGTTAATCTGGCTATGACTTGTGCTTAATGTTTGCGGAATATGTAAATGCTGGAAGCAACCTACTTATATTTGAAATGAGTTTCTTTAGTCATTTTGTTTTATTTTGTTTTCCATTCTGACACTATCTCTTGTTTTGTTGGTGTATTAATTTGCATTTAATGTAATTATCGATGTTTGGGTTAGATCTATAACTTTATTGTTTCTTTCCTGTTTCCTCTGCTTTTTTTTTGTATTCCTTTTACCTTTCCATTTGTTTTTTAGTTTTAAAAGAACATTTCTCTGTGTTCAATTTCAATTTAATCATCATGTTTTCACTGTATGTCTATTATCTGTCTGTCCATCTTTCATCACCTATCACTTGTTGCTCTAGGGATTGCAATACAAAGTACTTAACCTTTTACAAAAGGGTTCTATTTTTCCACCTCAGCTAGAATGTAGAAATACTACTACACCACTGGAAAATGTTATAATTCTTTGTTTCAATTCAAAGATATTTTTAAAAACTTGAAAAGAATGGTATACTACTCAAATGATCATTTCTGCTATTCCTCCATTCTGGATGTTGTAAATTCCCAACTGGTATCATTTCCCTTGGTTGGGAGAATTTTCCTTAGCAATTATCTTAGAGCAAAAATTATCTTAGTTTTCCTTCATCTGAGATTTTCCTTCATTTTTGAATGATATTTTCACTGGATATAAAAATTCTGACTGTATGAAAACTAAACAGAAAGACCCCAAACCCTTTTTAAACAGTTAAAGATATTGTTCTACTTATTCCTGGTATGTATTTTCTTATGAGAAATCTACAGTAATTTGAATTATTTTCCCCCTATAAGTAATATGCCATTTTTTCTCTGACTGCTCTTCTAATGTTTCTTCATCTTCAGTTTTCAGCAGTTTGATTATGATGTGTATGAGCATGGCTTTCTTTGGATGTTTGTTTGAAATCACTGAGCTCCTTGAATCTGTCATTTAGTATCTTATGCTAAGTTGCAAAGTTTTCAGCAAATACAATATATATACTCTAGTTCTATCCATTTTAAGAACATTCCTTATTGAAGTATTTTTAATGATAGTTGCTTCAAAGTATTTTTCATCTAGTTACATTAGCTACATCATATTGGCATTGACTTTATTGATTATCTTTTCCCCCACAAGATGAGATTTTCCTGGTGCTTCACATGCTGAGTAATTTTAGATTGTATCTTCCACATTTTGAATAATATGTTATGAGACTTTCGGTCTTGTTTAAATCATGATCATGATATACATATATAATTATCAGGCAATCCACCCAACTTTGCCGAGGTCACAATTTTGAACAGCTTTTTGTGGATTTTTGCTCCAAAATCTGCAATTTGCAAAACCTTTGCCATGCCATTTAAATCTGTCACATGTGCATGCCATACAATAGCCAATCTGGGGCATGGTTGTGGTCTATCCTGTACTTCAGTTCTCAAAACCTATACCTTCTGTGTAGGGTCAGGCTTATGCACGAGCTGCTCAGGTGTTCATAACCACTTGACTGGGTAGCAGTCATGCATCCTCCCTCCCCACAGTCTTCCCTGTATGCTCTGGCTTTCTTGAGCTCCCCTTTTCAGTCTTCTGGACAGCAAGATGGGGCTTTAGTTTCCCCACTCCACTGTACACTTTCTGTAGCTCTACACAAGTCTGGAGCCATATGGCAAGATGACCAAGAGAAAGAACGAGAGGCTGCCATTCTCTCTTGGAGCCATGGCTCCTCTGATCAGAGAAAAATTTTTCTCAGGGGATATGAGAGAAAAGAGACAAAAAGAGGGATTTTTTTTTTTACCCTCTTCTCTCGAAGTACTAAGGTGTTCCCTTTTCACCAATGTAGGAGAACTAGTGTTCTCCTACAACTCTTTCTGTTTGTGCCAATGCCCACTTCTGGGTTTTGGGCTGCATTGTGTCCTTTCTGGGGGACTCCAGAGGGAAAGATATGGGAAATTCAAGTGGTTCACTCAAAGTTCAAACGCTAGTCTCTCCCAAACCATCTGCTATAATTCACTTTTCAGAGTCCTCAAATCACTACTCTATGCATTCAGTACAGATGTTATAGCTGCATACAGTGGGAGAGGCAGGTTGGTGTGTGCTTACTTCATCTCCCCTGGAACCAGAATCCACAGGAGGCTGCCAAAATTTAAGTTTTTTCAGATTTTCAGAAATTAAAATTCAGTTCCTCCATTGCACTAGCCACATTTCAGGAGCTCAATCATCACATATGGCTAGTGGCTACCATGTTGCAAAGTACAGATATCGAACACTTCCATCATCACAAAAAATTCTATTGTTCAGTAATACACTAGATTGAGTAACAAACCCAAGTGAAAGAATTTACCCATAAATACTTCAAATTATTTTCACATATCCTGTGTTTTAAGCTAGAAGAGTTCTGGAGCTGCCACATATCACATCTCATATATTTCTACTGAAATTGCAATGTTTTTAGTAAGAGCCCTGTTGCCTCCTCTCTGTGCTAAGCAGGCAGACACTCCCCTGTGCTAAGCAGGAAACATCCCCCTAGCCTGCTGCCTCTGGCAAGGCTCTTCCCCATCTTTACAGAGGTGATTATGCACATTATCTGGGATGGGTCATGATGCCTCAGTCCCACATGCCAACATTAATAGAAACTGATGCTTGCCTGTTGCTATGCGAGTTTCTGGTCCTGTGGATAACTGACGTTGTTTTAAGAAACATTATCTACCTGTGATAAGGAAAGACATTGGAAATTTTGTTGATGATGTTATTGTTTTTCTGTCAGGAAAAACTCTGTCCCATCCATGAATCCTTTGCTGAGTTCAGTTTGACCAGCTCAATTTTAGAAATACTGACATATTTAAATTCTCAACATTGTAATGGTTTTCAGCTGTATTCCTTTTAAACAAAAGTGTGTAAACTGAAAAATGAGGAAGAAAGAAGGGAAAGGAAGGGAGGCAGGCAGGTAGACTGGAAGAAAGGAGAGTGGTGGGGGGCAGAGAGGGAGAGAGGAAGGTAAAGTAAAAAAGAACACATAACTTCTTCTTGTTCCTCCTTTTCACAGACTATACGCGGTATAGTGGCTTTAATTATGACTCCCAGTTTAGATGTGTTCTTCATTTTGATCTGCATTCCATGGCTGTGAACCCAGTGTAAATAGTATCTCTTGAAGAGAGAGTTAAGGTGTGGTTCAACTGGATGAGGGTGGGCCTTGGTCGGGATTTGTGGAGTCCTTCATAAGCGGAAGGAATCCAGACATAGTCAGAGGCAGCCCCAGGGAGGAGCTGGAAGCTGGAAGTTAAAGGAACCTTGAAGAGAAAGGAGAGGACATTACCATGGATAAAGGCAGGCAGACCAGCCAGGAAACATCAAGGATGGTGGGCAGCCAGCACTGAGGGAGAAAGTCTGACCTTGCTGAGGTCTCATTGTTGAACTTTTCTTAGCCGCAAAACCATGAACAAATACATTCCCATTCTTTAAGCCTGGAAAACTAAGACACAGGGGTTTCAAGTACACACAAGAGCCCATGTACATGTGACACTCACATTTTGTACCTAAAATATAAGACCCAGAAACGTGTGTCATTAAGCAGGGTTCTTGTGACAGGCCTGGTGTTTCCCTAACCGGCTTTTTTTTAACCTAAAATATAAACTAAAATTCGGCATCAACAGATGTTCAATTTTAAGCCAGTACAAGTTCAAAATTTTACAAAGAAGTGCAATTTGGATCACCTAAGACATACAGGAAAATCTGTCTCCATGTGGCATGAATCTGCAGCTGTGTTTTCTGAGCATCTAAGAAAGATGACCCAGAAGGGAGAAGGGTGTGCTGGCCAGAGTTTTGTTGAAGAGGACATAGTTACTCCACAATTAAAAAATAATTTACATGCTTCCTAAATCTTTGATACATTTGGAAGTTGACTGGAAGTATGGTTTGAGGTATGGTTCAAATATTTTTTTTTTCTGAAACAGTTTTCCAGGTGTCTGGAAACTGTTTATTTACTGACTCATATTTTCACACAGATCTGAGTTACTGCCTGGGTCAAATGCCACATCCATTGGCTTCTAATCAAGGGAGGGACATGATCTATTATTTTATCCATGTATGACTAAGATGGAGTTTTTTGCTTTTATTATAATTCTGCCTATAGGAAATGTACTATTTTGGACCTAGGCCTGCAAAATATCCAGCTGTTTTATTTCATGGATTGTAAAAGTCCAGATTCACTTGCATTCTGAACAATCTTATGTATGTGTTAAACATTTACAATGACGATCAAAATACCTCCATTCGAGAAGAGGAATATTTGATACTGGTTAAGAGTTTTAGATTTAACCTGCAAATATTTCTTGCTTCAGATGTTTCTAACATTTATCATCATTCCTTCCTGATTAGTAAATGGAATGTACAGAGAATAATGTTTATTGAGTTGCAAGTAGCAGTATAGCCCAGCTGTAAGGATTCTAACACTCTAGATTTGAGCCCTTGTGATATTGAGCAAATTGGCAAATCTCTCTGTGCCTCAGTTCAAATATCACTGAAGTGGTGTTGATAATGGAATACTCTCATAGGGTTTCTGTGAAGAATAAGAGTTATACACATGAAGCACAGTACCTGGGCACTGAAGGTAAATGGGCTCTTCTGATTTCTTCTGTGATTTAGGATCTGGGAGTATCTCAGGGCCATGCATTTTTATATAGTAAATTTTTAGGACCATCAGGACTTTGCTTTCATGAGAATTGGTTTGAATACCAGCTTCTTGTCTAAGGGCTGTGTTCTAGTTTGCAGGCTGCTGGAATGCACTAAACCTGAAACACAATGGCTTTTAAAAAGTGGAATTTATTAAGCCGCAAGTTTATAGTTTTAAGGCCATGAAAATGTCCAAATTAAGGCAACACTATAAAAAATGTCCAAACTAAGGCAACCAGGGAAAGATACCTTGGTTCAAGAAGGCCAGTGACGTTAGGGATTTGTCTCTCAGCTGGAAAGGCACATGGCAATGTCTGCTAGCTTTCTCTCCAGGCTTCTTCAGTGGTTCCCTGGGGTTCTGTTGGTTCTGTCGGCTCTAAAGCTTTTTCCAAAATGGTTCCCTCTTAAAAGACTTCAGTAAGCAATGCCACCTTGAATGGGTGGAAACCATCTAATCAAAGGTTCCCACCCACAACTGGGTGGGTCATATCTCCATAGAAACAATCAGAAAGATCCCACCCAGCACTACTGAATGAGGATTA
Source organism: Tamandua tetradactyla (assembly GCF_023851605.1). Classification (NCBI taxonomy): domain Eukaryota; kingdom Metazoa; phylum Chordata; class Mammalia; order Pilosa; family Myrmecophagidae; genus Tamandua; species Tamandua tetradactyla. Next base: position 71,746,171 of record NC_135342.1, on the reverse strand, counting down.
AAAGAGATGGCTTTTCTGGGCTACATAATAGCTTCAAACTGGCACAGGCTGTAACCCACCTGAGCCTGATTTTTCATCTGTAAAAATGGGTACCTACCTTGAGGGGAAGCTGCAGGGATCAGATCAGATGGTGAATGTATAGAGCTCAGCTTGGTGCCTGGCCTCCTGTGAGCACCTGGAGATGTGCTTCTCCTCCTCTTCCCCTCCACTGGTTCTGGGCCATGTGGTCGACTTCTCTAGACCTTGGGCGACTTCCTGCTCAGCCACTGTCCTAGGGACCAGACTTTCATGAACAGTAGGCCTGTTTGGTAGTCTTGACACAAATTCCTGAAATATCTGACCCAAGTCCCTCTTGACTACAGCCCCATTATCTGGCTTCCTTTATCTGGAGGGAAAGAAGGCTGAGCAGGTTCTATCTACAGAACAACAGAAGCCCCAGAAAGGCTTTATTGTGTCCCTTTTACTTTTCTCTGGGAAGCCAATGCGCCTTCCGTGCGCACTTCCTGCCCCTTCCCTTCTTTCCCCAGGCACTTTCTGTTTCCTGAGGACAGTTGCTTTTCTCCCTTCTGCTCTCGGAGCAGATGCACTTAGCTTTTCTATATCTATAGTTAAGGCCACCCTCCACCCACAGTGGTCTCAGGACCCTTCCTGATTCTCAAACCTGTAACCACATGTCACTGACATCACTTCCTGCTGTGTTCTTGATTCTGGGGGTGGGGAGCTGGGATGTCAGTTCATTATTAACTGGAAAATTCCAAGTTTTTCTTGCAGTCCTAGTGATTGTTTTCAGTAATGTTAGCTTCCCTTGCAGAGACTGCATGGTACCTGCCAAATTAAATTATTGCGAGAATGCAAGTTGGGGTTCTCTGGAGACAATGGTTTTGACTGTTTTACTGGCATCAAAATGCCAAATGACATGTTCAATATGTCACTTCAGGTTGCATAGCTGATTATTATTTAATATTAATAGCTAACAGTTCTTGAGCACATTGCCAGACTCTTTGCTAAGCACTGGGCATGCATCTTTTCATTTACTAATTAAAACAACTTTATGAAGTAGATTCTACTGTAATGCCCATTTCACAGTGGAAGCTCCTGAGGCCTAGGGAGACTAAAATCATGCAAAGGTGACATAGTCAGAAAGTGGCAAAGGAAGGATTCTATGTTGGCCTGTCTCATACAAGGGTTGGGACCTCAGGATTGCATATTCCCTAATTCCTCATCTATTATTTAAGGGATTGTACATGTTTCCTGGTAGGGTGGGGTCCTAGCTTTCACACAGAGGAGGTGCTGGAGGGTCTCGGAGGCTTCCTGGAGACGACTGCTAGGTGGGGATGCCCTGCTGCTGTCTTCCCTTCCTGGACAACCAACCCCCCACCCCAGCATCTTTGAATAGTGCAGGTGAGTCAGGGTGAGGACTCATTTGTGCGTTGGATCTTTGAGGATCTGTGAGCGTCCTGAATCAGGATGGCTTTACTCCATATTACTGGAGGCTATATATATACATATACATATACAAAGACTGCAGAAATCACAGTAGCCAGAAAGGAGAGGGCTTGCTATGTGATGGGAGGCAGAGATAAGCCAAGGAACCCCAAGGAGCCCCCAAGGCTTCCCGTAGCAGAATGCTAGACTCCCTTAAGAAAGCGAGCCTTGCTGATACCTTGATTTGAGACTTCTTCTATCTAGCTGCAAAACCGTGAGCCAATAAATTCTTGTTGTTAAGCCAAAACCAGTTTGAGGTATTTGGGATATCAGCCTGGAAAACTAAGACAACCTCTAATTGGAAAGGATGGAACTTATGGGGCAGGGAGAAACTTCCCAGCTTTTGAAGCAGCTGTCTCAGTCCCTGCCCACTGCAGACGGCAGGGATCCTTCTGAAGATTCTGTCAGAACCTCTGCTGGGGCACTACATGTTTGATCACTGGGGAACTTCTATTTTAAAACCACATCTCAATAATGGTGACTAAGTGTTTTAAGTGCTTACAATTTGCTAGACACTTGTCCTGCATTGTCACTTTTAATCTGCACACAACCCTATGAGAATGGTAAAATTTTTCTCATTTTACAGATTTTGTTAAGGCACAGGGAAGATAGGTATTTTGTCCAAAAATCACACAGCCCCAGAGTACTCCTCTAATACACGTGGAATCCCAATGGTGACACTAGCTGAAAGGACAGGACAGGTATGACAGTGCCAGGTGAGCCCCTAACAGATGGATTTACCTGGCCAGGAGGCCAGAGAGGACTTCCCTGGAGAGGTAATAGTGGCGCTGGGCTCTTCAAGTTGAGCGGGAGTTGACACAGAGAACGAAGTGTGTGAAGGCCCCACAGAGGCAGGGAGGGAGAAGATGAAAAGAATGTGGGCAAGGCATATGAAGCTGGAGCCCAGAGAGTGAGGTGGAGCCTGGGGGGAGAGAGAGGGCTGATGACAAAGGCCTTGGACAGCCTTGCAGGCACCTGCAGGCCATGAGAAAGAACTATGTCCTCGTGTCTTTATTCTAAGAGCAGTGGGATGCCACAGAAGAGAGGGAGAAGGCAGAATCCACATTTTGGCTCCTGTGTTGTTACCAGAGAAGAGGGACATGGCCTGTGTGGGTGGATGGGCAATTAGGAAACTGCAGTAGTCCAGAGAAGAGATACTGGTGGCTTTGATATGAGTGGCAGTCTGGGGAGTGGAGACGAGTGGATACCTTCAGGATGCTCTAACTTAAGGAAGGAAGGAGCAAAGATGGCCAAGAAACAGCCCTGTCCTTCAGAAACTCCCCCTGAAGTGTGGAGAGGCAACAAGCTACTAGATCTCAAAAGCAGAGGTGCTTATATTGCAGTGTTCTGGTCCTGTGAGAGGAGAACTCAAGAACTGTTGCAAAATATATTTAAGTACAGAAGCTTTGCAAACACTTGGGTGGACTCAAGATTATCTCAATAATAACGTGCTTTTGAAGTGAGCACTGTGGGCTTCCCTGGGTTATCTTCTGTGGAACATGGTTCAGGAGATGTAGGATGTAGGTAGAGAGGACAGACGGAGAGGACCTGATATAAACTGGTGATAGCACAAGAAAGAGGGAGGCACAAACAAACTGCGTGGGACAAAGGGAGCAAGAGAAATAAAGCATAGGCGGATTCAACAAATAACGTTAAACAATGAATAATGCATGTCAATGAACAACCTATGCATGGGCTTGGCAGTGTCTATCATGATGGAGTGGCATGTCTGCAGCTTAAGAAATAAGTTGGTGCCTATTTTTTTCTGAAAATATATTTCTGTGCATGCCCAGTGACCTAATTTCCCTATTCCTTAGCATTTAGCCAGATTTTCTACTCTCTGAAGTTTAAGCGTTAAAAAGTGTTTATCTTTTGCTAGTCAAGCACCAGTGTATATGGCAACAATAGCTCACTTGCTCCTGTTTATAAAACTGCAGCAAGAAAGTAATGCCTTCACAGCCTGCTGCAGAGATTGATGAGGATGCTGGGAGCTGGCAGTGACACCGAGAGCTGGGAGTCTTTAATCTTCCAACAGAGCCACAGACTCCTTAGGTTTTCTGCATCTAGTGCACCGAATGTTCTAGCAGCAGCCACCCCGATAACCTCTCAGGAGAGACATTTGAATAAACGTGTTTGAACTCATGTAGTATATTTTATCTATCAGGGCAGAAGTACATAGTTCATCTTGACATCCTGCATATTTCAAATTACTATCAATAAGTGCTAAGCTGACGCTTTTGAGGATAATTTTACAGTAGCTTAAAATAACATTTTAGGTGCTCTTTGTAAAAGCTATGTGAAATTGGTCCAGTTATCATTCTTCTTTTCGAAGATACAGAAGCAAGGCCCTCCAAAGGAAAATGGCTTTGAGAATATTCTCATAGTCTCTTTTACAATTTATAGCCATTTTTCCATATCTGAAAGGTATGTTTGCATTTCTAAACCAACTTAATAACTGCTAATATATTTTATTTAGGGAAAGAAGCAGGGTGGCTATTGTTGCCCTCCTTTTACAGAGACAGAAGTAGAGGTCAGCGTTAGCCAGGACAGAGAAAACATCTTGTGATTTCTCTTTCAGCTAGGAAACAGAAGGGAACAGAATAGGGAATTCAGTCTCTATCTCTCTCTGTGTCTATCTGTCTCTCTGTCTTTCTCACCCCCTAACACAGATGAGATACAGGAAAATCCTGCCTGGAGAACACTTCCACACAGACTTATGACCAGAGGAAATACGTCAATGGCATTCTGAAGGTTACTGTAAAAGGAGATGCAACTATGAAACCTCACTGAAATAACAGCAGGACTCACCCCAGAAATGGAGGAGTCTGAATCTTCTTGGTGAAGCATTTAGAACAGAGAAAATCACATCAGATGAAGTAGAAGCAGATTTAGGATGACTTAGTCGTACCTTAGAAGGATCCAGGTGCCTTGTAAGTTATTTTTCTGTTATTTCCTTTTTGTTCACCTGTCTCTAGAGAGAATAGATTTAATAATCTTTTAAAATATCTGTGAAATTATATTGTCCTTAAAAATATTTTTCATGTATTTAGAAAGTAGTTCAAAGTCATAATAGAAAACTTGGAAAGTAAACAGACAATAAAAACCATCATATTCACTGTTCTTTTAGAATTTAGTACCTGGACCATGAAGACACCGTAAATATATGAGTGAATGAAAAAACCCACAAACCGAGCCAGAGATAACCTATTCACATTTCATACAGAGTGTAAAATGAAAATATTTCTGCATGTTTTTGGTTCAGTCAATACTATACGTGGCGGTTTGGAACTGTTTGTGCCACAGAGAGTCATGCTCTTAAAGCTAATCCATTCCTGTGAGGATAAACCCATGTAGGTAAGTTTTCATGAGATTAGTTTAAAGGCAAGGCCCAGGATGGATCTTAATCATTTTTCCTTTAATGGGACGAATACAGGGAGAGAGAAACCCCTAGAAGCAAGAAGCTTAAAGCAATGAAACCCAGACGAGCAGAGAGACACCAGTAGATGTTGCCATGTGGCAGATGAGTCAACGATCACCGGCAGCCAGCCTTTGGGGAGAAAACATTGCCTTCATGATGCCATGGTTTGGACATTTTTTTCAGCCTCAAAACAGTAAGCTTGTAAACGGATAAATTCTCATTGTTAAAGCCAACACAGTTCATGGTATCTGCTTTCAGCAGCCTGGCACACTAAAACGTATGTACACTTCGACCTCTGTGTATATGGACCCTAGCTGTATATACTATGTTCTTTTTTCATATACATATAGAACGTGTGTGCACTCACAGAGGAGAGCTGGGTTTATTCTAGGCTGACTCTGCATGTTGAGCAGTCAACATACCTACCTACTTAACTGAAGTCTCAAATTTGTAAAATCATTTATTTCCTTAATACAAATATCATCATTCTCAGTAATGGGCCAAATAATTTAAATATTTTTTACCTTCCATTAAGTTATTCATTTATTCCACATAGACATGGAATATATTCCTTCCCCAAAACACTAGGTTGTGTACAGAGGAGAGTAAACTGATAAAGTGGATATGTGCCAATGTCTATTTCAGGAATAGTATTGTAGGTTTTAAAACATTTTGAGGAGTCTAGATGCCTTTTGGAAAACTAAAGAATGAAATTTCTCCTAAGAATTGCAAGATATTCCTGCTTCCAAAGACCCAAGCTAAGAATCCTTTCTCTAGGATCTAAATTTATATGGAAATGTGAAAGCAAAGACCCACAAGATGGTGGGTGAAAATAAATAACAATAATTGATGGAACCAGGATATTGATCCTTATTTTATTTTGATTAAAGGATCAGTTACTGTGAAAAGTGAGGCCAGGGACTTTGAAGTCAATGGGAGAGGAACAGATGACATTACCCTGATCATTTGGCATCTATTTTTTTTTCCTTCTTATATTCTTTCTGTGAGAAGCAAGTTGCTATGTCCAGCCTGCAGTCAAGGGGAATGAAATCAAACTAGAGCTTTAGGAGACAGGATTATCACATGTTAAAAGCACCCCAATAAGTAACAAATATTTTGGGGGAAATACTTTGAGGCTATGCATCTACCCTAATTCTCCTCAAAGTTTCACCCTCTACTTTTCACATTCATTCATTGATCTTATCTACAGAAATGATTAGAGTGATAATTCTAACGGCCACTCTTCATTATTCCTTCTACATATATTGTCTGGAGTTCTTCTACGAGGAAGATTTGTCCTTTATCCAGCATCGATTTTTTTAATTCACTCTCATCAGCATGGACTCATGGACATATATTTTGATCTTTGGGTTATAATCTGATAATATCAATATTCAAATTGTTCCAGCTTTGGTCTTTATAAACCTCATAAGCATGGGACATTCCTGAGTCCTTCTGATATGGTCCCATTATTTTTACTGCTGTTTTTATTTTTAGCACTTCCTTTCTGGCAAAACAAGATGCTCCAACTTTATAATGTATATTTCCTGCTTCAGACCTAAATCACCCATTTATTCAAAGAGGCCTAGTTCCTTTTATTGCCAAAAGGTAATTAGAATCTAAGATCTGGGCAGTAGGTGCGCTTGTTGTTACTGAATGCCACTGACTCTAGACTCTCTTGGTGGGCACAGCTAGGACATAAATGTCTGTTTGCTAACCCATGTATATACACATTATAGTTGCTTGTTTATCCACCTATATAAATGAATTTATATTCATTCCTCCAACTGTAATCCAACACTACCATGTTTATTGTAGCCTTCCACCTCTTGTGATTTGTAATTTATTTTTGTGATAGCGAGAAACCTGATTCCATTATCTACTATTGATTTGTGTATTTGTCCAGTCCTACTATACATGTAGTTTCAGAATTGCTGGTCTGTACCCTTGTAAGAAAGAAAACTACCTAATCAAGTACAGTATTTATGTAAAGTTCTTTTTGCCTATCATCTTCAATAACCAGTCAAAACACTGGTTTCCAAAGTTACGTAGATGAGCTTATTTCTTCCCCCACTATCTCCAGTGAGAATATACCATGCATTCATAAAGCGTGTATTAGTTTTCTGTTCTTGTTTTAAGTTACAATTTAGTAGCTTAAAACAATGTTTGTTTATTAGCTCTCTCTTTCTATAGGTCAGATTTCGAGGGGCTCTTTGTTTAGGGTTTCATGGGGTTAGTGTGGCTGGGCTGCGATCTTACCTGAAAACTCTGAGGAAGAATCTTCTTCCCGCCTCCTCAGGTTGTTGGAAGAGTTCAGTTCCTTGTATCTGTAGGACTGAGGTCCCTGATTCCTGCTGGCTATTGGCCAGGAGTCAGATTCCAGTTGTACAGCCCACTTTCCGTTCCTTGTACATGAGTCACTGGAACTCAGATGGTAAGTTTTTCATTGAGTTCCCCTGCTTCGATCTGACTTTTTACCAGCTGGAGAAAACTCTCTGCTCTTAAAGGGCTTGTGTGATTACGTTGGGGCCAGTGGAAAATCTCCACTTTCATTAGCTCCAAATCAATTAATTGGTAACCTGAATTATATGCGCAAAATCCTATTTGACATGTAACAGCACAGCCATGGGTGTGTAGCTCATTACATTCACAGTCCTGGGAATGAGGGTAGGAAATCTCTGGGGGCCGTTTAAAAATTCTGTTTACCTCATGCAGTTATATTGATGTATCATCATCTGCGTTTTATACAGAAACCCCTACATCCAGGTTGTTTTTCTTAATTTGCATACAGTTAAGTTCACTCTTTCTGGTATATAAAAGCAAAGTACCAAACAGAACTGCCCAGCATCCTAAAAGTTCCTTCTTGTTAGCCCCTTGTAGGCAATATCTCCTGCAAACCTTGACAACCACTAATGTTGATCTGTTTACTAACCCTATGGGTTCGCCTTTTCCAGAATGTTAGGTAATGGGAATCATGCAGGTATGTAGGCTTTGGGTTTGGTTTCTTTCACTTAGCAAAATGCATTTAAGAGTCACCCTGTTGTTGCATGAAACAAATGTCCTTTCATTTACTGCTGAGGAGTATCCATAACTACAGAAACATAATGTTTGCTAAAATGAGAGGATTTTGCATTTGTCTCCAGCAACAAAGGAGCTCAACCTTGTTTGGGTATGAAAACATCCTTTCATAAATAGCTCTTGGTCCGTAACAATGTACACACAATTATATATATCACATATATGCATATATGATAGATGTCTTCTATGTCAACTAGACTTCTATAAAATATTCATGAGTCCTACAGCTCCAGCTGAACTAGAAGCTTAAAGGGGATTTCTCTCACCTAGGAAATGAGAAAGTAATTTTTAAATCTTATCTACAAAACGCAACTACAACCCGTCTCATTTATTTCTAAGAGTCAGTCGTGATTATAAACTATTTTTGTTTGTGGAAGCTCAGTCAAAATTCTAGATATTGACTTTTGTGGCTATAAAACAAAGAACATTCTGTAATGTTTGAGCAGGGCCTTAAGGAAGATCACTTGAGGGCAGACGTCTTGTGGAGAGTGGCCCCGGCTTCCTGCTTCAACAGTGCCTGAATGCAGGTCGGCGCTCGCCCGCCCGCCACGACGGCCCCGCCAGCGGCCCGTGGCCAAGGTGGCTCCTCTCCTCACTCGCACGCCATGACGTCCCCCACGCACGTGCCAGAACTACCGCCACGACTCAGAGGCCGCCGTTAAGCGCCACATCAACCTGGGGCTCCACGCCTCTTGCACCCGCCGGTGTCTTCCCACTTTAGTTGTGCCAACGTGGCATTGAAGCGGGATATTTTCTTCACCAGTCTCATGAGAGGGAACAGGCTGAGCAACTTTAGAAGCCGCCGGACCAACGAGGTGGCCGACCCCTCCTTCGGGAGGTCAGGAAACCAGGAGCGACCACCGCAGGGCGGGCGGCAGGCCCTGGAGCGCGCGCTCTGCTGGGACCCCAGGGAGCCCCGGTCACCACTGCACCTGCGCAGAGTGGCCACTGCAAGAGCCAGCCCCGTTTGTGTGACTTCACTCAGCCCTGTTACCTGAATGAGCAGGTGGCATTCACAGAGAGTTGGGTGACTGCGGAACCAAACTCGCGCCAGGCGGGGGTCCCGGAGGCGGGCTGGGCAGAGCCCCTGGGCCGCGCACACAGCGGGAAGGGGTGGGGAGAGCTGAGCCTTACCTCTGCCCAGAGCCACCGGGGACTTTGCTGGTCGCCAGGCAGTGCATGCGTCTTGGGTTTCTCTTCACCTTTTCTGTCAAGGGTGTAAGTACTACCAAGTTATTTCATGGGTATCATTCCTTCAAATAAAGTAATTTGGCCCCCGACCCCTCCAAAAAATCACTTGAATTGAAAATTGTTAAATCCTCTAAGAGAAGAAAATAATTTAAAGACAAGAAATGAAATTCTAAATTAACTTTTTTTTTTTTTTTTTTTTTTTTTTTTTGCATGGGCAGGCCCTGGGAATCCAACCCGGATCTCCAGCTAAAATATCTTATTTTTCTGGCAACTTTAAAAATGTAATTCAAATCCCTTAAATATATTAATTGAAGACAAATATTGTAAAATCTGTAATGTTTCCTACGGAAAATTTGTTAAAAAAAAAAAAAGGGAGGGGGAATGTTGAACTTATAACAGGAATAATGTATGTATAATTTCATTTTAATAAAATTACTCATTGTGCCAAAACCCTATCTTCACCTTCGTATAAGTGAATGGCAAAAATAATGCCTCCAATGCAACTATTTCATGCAAATATAATACTAAACCAAGCATCATTTGAATATGATTCTTTTAAACTTACTGTGTATATTTTTAAAGTCCGTGCATACAGGTATGAAAAAGAGATAAATTACAAAGCAACATAATAGAATGTTGCCTTAGCAGATCTATTTTGCACATCTGAACATAATACCTTTCATTGTGAAGAGGTATGGGCTGAAAAATTATTTAGAAAAATAATTTTACAGATTGGATTGTAAAGATGAATTTTTAAGCAATATTCATGATTGAGGGTGAAATATTTTCAGAAAAGATATTTCCTTCTCTAAGGAGCTCATTTTTATAATCATACTAAGGATGCTGGAAAATGAGGCACAAAACACACTTAGGTAAAGTCATTTTAGTGGTGCATTAAAAATGATGCAAACCTTGCCATTAACTTAAGTTCCTAGTTAAGTTCACTTTTTATGGGGATTCATTTTATTATTTATTGGGAGGGAGGCTGGACCTTCTTGATACACACACACACACGCACACAGTTATATCAAATTTAATTCATCATGTAGCTAATGAGTCATAAATTATGCCACACAGTTACTAAAACTCCCTCTTCCCAGTTGAAGTATGGAAAGATCCTTCTACTTTTTATAGATTGTTCCAGTAATTTCTAAAGATTGGATGGGCTTGGAACTGAATCACCATCTCTATTTGCTTTATTGAAGAATGCAGTGCTCATTTTAAACCTCTTTTTAGAAATGTGAAAAATACCAACCAATTGAAATCCCTGCAATTTTAAATGGAAACTGTGACATTCCCCTCTCTTTCCACAGAACTTATTCCATTCTTCCTAGTAGGCTCACCTAACCAAGAAGAACAATAATATTCCTTTTTTCATCCTTAAAATAGAAGAGTTTATTTCTTTGCTGAGATTTCCTCTATCTTGCTTATAGTCATCTCAGGGAAGAGGGATAATAGATCAGAGTGAGTAAAATATGGAGGAAGGGTGGACCAGTATAAGATCTGTGTTTGAGCTGGCCCCACTTTAGGAGGATCTGCTTAGAATGTTGTCTCAGAATTTTCCAGCCAAGGGGAGGAAGGGGAAACATTTATCCCCTGACACCTGTCTCTACTGGTCAAAAATTTTCCTGTGTGTCATTGACCATTCTCATGCCCACATATTAGGTTGTGGGAATATGATGGTCAGGCTGGTTTTTAAAGGTGTCCTCAGGTGGCTGGAGCCAAGGTGGGGGGTGGGTAAAAAATGAATAATGCAGTGGAGGCAAGGTGTCGCCAGATTTCACCTGTAAGGAAACTGTTGTCGGGCAGTTAGCTGCTGGGGTAAAAGATGAGCGGATGAGGTTAGAGTCGGTGCACGGGAGATATCGTAGTTGTGTTTGGGAGTGGTTTTCAAGCTTGAGCATATATCAGAATCCCCTGGTAGGTTTATATAAACAAATTATTGGGTCTCAGTTTTGATACTGTATGTCTTAGGTGGGGGCTGGGTGATGTTGCTGCTGCTGATCAAAAGATACACTTGGAGAAATACTGACTTGGGGATCTCCAAGTTCTGCTTTTTAAAGTCTCTGATTTAAAAAACTAAAGGAGGAAATTACATTGGCAGAAGGAGATGGACGATAAAAGGTATAGGCTGAAACATGGTTCACTGATGCAAGAAAGGGGGAAAACGTTGACCATGATAATATTTAGATGTGCTTGCTAAACACCAAATAAGACCAACTAATGATAAATCAAACTGTCATCTATAGCATTCAGCATCTTTTCTCTTTTTTTCCAGTCTTATCTTTTTGCTTTTTTGATTCTCAACTCGTCTTAAGTGCCTCAGGTAGAAAAGAAATATGAAATGCTTATATTTTAGATGTTTTATATTTTGGGGTGGGTATCAGTTTTACATGTTTCGGTATGCATGTATGTAAAATTTATAATTGAAACATGGTAAATATCAATTTTGAAATGAAAATGTTTTCAAAAATTGCAAAATTATCAGGTGGCTCAGAATCTCTCTTTCAGCTTTATCTTCTGGATGAAAATTTTAGAGGCTTAAGTCATTTATGGTAGTATAATGTAAATTATAAGGGAAGAAAAAAAGCATGTATAATTCATAGGAAAGTAAGATGGAGTAGCCTTCAAAAATATATCAAGGAAAACCAGTTACTAATCTTCAGAGTAGTTTACCTGGAAGAAGGTAATGTGAAGGAAAACAGTCCATCATTTTGCATAGCTTAATGCCATGCCTGATGAAAGTTACCCAAGGCTACATATTACATGTGGAATAGAAAATATTTATGCCCAAATATCTGCCACTTGGAAAGAAATCAGCCAAACATTGATAAGTGAATTGAGCAAAGCAGGTATTAAAATAAGCAGATAAATTTCACCTTGATTGTGAAGTTCAGCCAGAGGCTAAGGTATTGTAAGGAGTCATAGCTGGAAGCATCTATGGCTGTAGTTGAGGGATGAGAAGATGCTCAAGCACTAGGACTAAAATTACCCCACTCTCCATTCTGTTATGAGCAGCTACCAAGCCGTCTAACTTTCCTGATGCTCTGTAAATCTTCATAAAGTGATTGCAAACAGTGCTCAAGAAACGTACCTAGGTAAGGAAGACTTTGGTAGAGAAATGTTCAATTTCATGTTAACTTCTTATGTAGTTTATATGCTTTGAAATATTTGCTTTAATACCTCTAAAGGGTTTTAGCATAGTCTTCACATACATGTCACTTGCTGTATGCAGATATAAAATGGCTACCAATATAAGTTTTTAAATTTAAAATCCTCATTTTTGAACAGTCTTCTATGAAAGTTGGTAAATTAGGCAGGTTCAAGGAAGATATGAATGAGCTGAGGATTAAACCTGGAGGTTGCAGTGTATCCCAGTGAATACACTTCCTATTAGAAACTAGTTTGCAAGACACTTGGCTGTGCTTTGATGTCTTATGAGAACATACTCATCTTCTGCTTTTGATTCCATGACACCTGGATAAAAAGAAGGCGTGGATAAAGGAAATGCATAGTGTCTTAGCTACGACCACCATAATCCTCTTTGGAGTGAAGGGAACAGTTAATAGAAGAGCACATGTAGCCATTCTCTCTTACAGCAGGGGTTACTTCTTGCCCTTTTGGAATTCCACTACCATCACAATGATTGGGTGTGGGAGAGGTTCTGTAGTTCCTGTTTGTCTCTCACCTTTGCTTCCATGGACTTACATTGTAATAAACCATTTTAGTTTATCCAAAAGCAGATCCCAAATGCAAGTAGTTTATTTGGGAGTTAATCCCAGCAAGTATTGATAAACCTGGGGAAGCAAGGCAGAGAAAACAATGCAAAATAATAAAAGGTGTTTTTATGGACTGGACTATGACTGAGCAATGGAAACTCAGTCTTGTTGGAGAATACTGGGAATCAATGGCAGGGTCAGAATTATGCCAACAAAGGGTCAATGAAGATGGGGTATTTATCTTCCAGTTCCTGTCCATATTTGGTTCTCCTGAGTTTTCTATACAGGGGCTAAGAGAAAGCCCTCAAGCACAGTCAATTACAACCTTTCAGCATGTTCCACAGTAGTAAGTGCAAAATGGAAACACACAAAGTTTGGTGCAGACAGCATTCACTATCTACACACATTTCTATGATCATCCTAGTTAACTCAAGTTTTCTTGCTAATTATTTAGACTTGCTCGAAGGGTTGATTTGAGCAAGGGGAAGAAGGGGAAGAGAAAGCTGGGCAAAGTTGAGCTGTAATAATAGAGACAGAGATTGATGTTGGCACTGTCTATCCCCAAAGTAGGGTTTGGGAACAAAGTTTGGATTTCAAGAGTAGTTTCATGCATTGTCCAAAAGGTCATTTCTCTCTTAAACTTATATAAACCTCCATGAATTTGCAGCCATTTGAATTCCATGGAGAAAAGAAGACTAAAATCAAAGTCTTCACAGATTTTACGAAGAGACTCGTTGTTGAAATTAGATGCGGGGATTTGCAAAGTTATTTGTTCATTTTAATTGCATTGATTCCACTTTTGTCAATGAGGGTAGACTTCCTGAAAATAAACCTCTTGAAAAGAGCTTGAGGGAGTGTAGATGAAGAACATTTTGTGCACTTTATGAGTCAGGCTTTCTCCGGATACCCATCAATTAGAGGTGAAGACAATAAAAGGAAAAATTCACCCCATCTGGTTATATGTAAAACTCCCCCAGAGCTTTGATAGAGAGTCTTGTTTGCAAAGACAGGCCTGATCTCTGGGGAAGCATTTGTTTTTTCAGGCTCGTTGAAATGCTTTTCCTTTTCAGGGATGTTATTTCAGTAGAGCCGGATGAGATGCGCTTGCTATTTTTAAGTTTTGAAAGGCTTAAGCAGGGCAAATATGTCTTTTCAAGCTGCCTTCCACAGTAAGCCTGATGCTAAGGCAACTTTTTGTTCCATAAAGAGTAACAGCCTCATGGAAGTCAAGGCGATTTCTGATCATCTTGAGTACGATTCCTTAGTATCAAATTAGTGTAGAAAAGGCCTGTATCCTTTTCCAATTTCTAAAAGCTACCAGTTTTAAAGGAATTATATTTTGAGCAACATACTTTTTCTGTATTTGGCAAAGTTAAGCTTTGATACTGTATATTTTTACTGCAGCAGGAATTCAGGCTATTGAAGAGAATTGTTATTTAATATGTGAGCATCTCTCATGTCTGTGTCCAGTCCTGACCCTTGTTGTTATAACCAAATTTTTGTTTCTCTTTCTTTACATTACATCCACACCTGAGAAGCCAAATAAAGTATATTAAAGATATACTTCCAAAACCCAAATTTTCACTACAATATTTTACTTGACTTCTACACTTGTGTTCTTAGATATTTCTAAAAATATCTCTGTCCTTGAATATTGAGTAAATTCTCCATACTTCACTAATTTATGTTTCCACCCACCAAAATACTTAAGTGATTTTGTCTTTCATTCCTGTTTCCTAGTCATGGATCTAATTAATTCCCAATTAACAGTGACGATCCTTTTTATGGCTTTTCTCACTACTCTAGCTTGTCCCGCCTTTTATCTGTCCTACTTGCAGCGGCAAGGTTTATCAGCAATATAAGTGTTCATCATGTAAAGCATCTGTTTTTAAATTTTGAAATGGCTTCCAATTCTCTTTTTCAATTAGAGTCCTTCAATTTGGTTCTTAGTAAGCTCTATAAATTGTTCGCAGCCCACTTTTCCTCATTATCCCAGTTTTCTAAGTTTCTTTCATTCTGTTTTGGTCTCCTTCATTTATATAGCAAATCATGCCATGTACTTCTGTCTCTTATCGGGCCAGTTGGAGACAAATTTGTGCATGGCTATTTATATATTTGTCATCTCTATCACTCTCTCTCCATTTTCTTCTCCCAAAGACTGCTCAAGACTTGTTTCCATATAGCATCCAGTCTCAGGACCCTCGGAATATGTCAGTTCTCCTATTAATTTACTATGAAATTTGGGAATGCCCTGACCTCTGGGGGTCTCACCTTCCTTGACAACAGAAGGAAAGAGATGAAAGAGACTATTGTTTTAGTTTCCTTATTGTTATAGCAAGTACCTTGCAGTGGGTTGACTTGAACAAGGGGAATTTATTGGCTTACAGTTTTGAGTCTGGGAGAAGTTCAAATCAAAGTGTCATCAAGATGATGCTTTTTCTCTCAAAAACTGATGTTCTGGGGTTGGCTGCTAGTGATCCTTGGCTCCTCTGCCACATGGTGAGGATATGGTGGCCTCTCCTAGCTTGTCCCTTGTCTTCTGTGGTCTTTTGACTTTCAGGTTCTGGTTGTTCCCTCTATGGCTTTATCCTTCTGTGTCTGAATTTCATTTTACTTATAAAGGATTCCAATAATAGGATTCAGACCCATTCTGACTGAGCTGGGCTACACCTTAGCTGAAGTTATCTCATCAAAAATCCTACTTATACATTTCCTAATATAGCTTATGTAGACAGCTTAATCGAACACCATAGGTACATGGAACCTTGAGTAGGACATGAGATTTTGCTGGTTTGTCAAGATGCCCCAATAAATCCCAGAGTGACTTGAACAGTGAATAAAAAAGTATTTGCAAAGTCCCCTTTGGGAAATGGTGAGAAAGGGGGAAAATTCAACTTCCCCATGCTGAATTCTTGATATTCTCTCAAGCAGTGGGGACAACCAAAGCAATAGGCTGAGTCCTCAATCTTGTGGTTTGTTCATATGGAACTTAACCCCACAAAGGATAGGTCAAGCCTACTTAAAATTAGGCCTAAGAGTCACTCCCAAGAGAACCTCTTTTGTTGCTCAGATGTGGCCTTTCTCTTCAGCCAACACAACATGCAAACTCACCACCCCTCCCCTGTCTACATGCAACATGACTCAGGGGTGTGGACCTTCCTGGCAACGTGGGACAGAAATCCTGGAATGAGCTGAGACTTTCATCAAGGGATTGAGAAAACCCCTAGAACAAGCTGAGACTCAGCATCAAGGGATTGAGAAAAACTTCTCGACCAAAAGGGGGAAGAGTGAAATGAGACGAAATAAAGTGTCAATGGCTGAGAGATTCCAAACAGAGTCGAGAGGTTATCCTGGAGGTTATTCTTACACATTAAATAGATATCACCTTATTAGTCAAGATGTAATGGAGAGGCTGGAGGGAACTGCCTGAAAATGTAGAGCTGTGTTCCAGTAGCCACGTATCTTGAAGATGATTGTATAAGGATATAGCTTTCACAATGTGACTGTGTGATTGTGAAAACCTTGTGTCTGATGCTTCTTTTACCTACCTTATCAACAGATGAGTAAAACGTGGAATAAAAATTAATAGGGGGAACAAATGTTAAAATAAATTTAGATTGAAATGCTAGTGATAATTTAGGGGGGGTAAGGGGTATGGTATGTATGATTTTTTTCCTGTTTTCTTTTTATTTCTTTTTCTGAAAAGATGCAAATGTTCTAAGAAATGATCATGATGATGAATATGCAACTATCTGATGATATTGTGAATTACTGATTATATGTGTAGAATGAAATGGTCAAAAAAAAAGGTCCTACTTAGAGGATGGGTTAAGTTCAAAATAGATGAAGTTTACAAATGTGTTTTTATGGCATTTGTTGTTAAAAAGGTAAGAAAATTGCACATTTTAAAATGCAAGTTCTATATCATACAGCTCCAAACCACTGCAACTTCTAAGGTGGATTCCATATCACACATTTTACAATTTGCATGATAATAAGAAAGCCTTTATGAGTAACCACACATGGCTCTCATCACTCCAGTCACCCATGCCATTTCCAAGGTTGTTTGGCACCCAGATGCTGATGGGCAGTTAATACGTGCCTATCACTTATTCCCACCATTAAATTGCAAGCTCCTGGAGTTTACATAATCGTCATATAGTGAGCACCTAGGAAATGTGAAAATCATTAGCACATGTAATCTGGTTGTGTTTATAACATATTTCTATATGCTGAGAAATACAAATATTAATGACTATTATTTCTAATAGTGATTGACTGGAAAAATATGAGCTCACATTTAAAAAATGTGCTATTTTCTTACCTTTTAAACAACAAATGCCAGACAAATTACAGCAACATTTTATGTGAATTGGAGTTCTTTGGTAACTCATCTTAAGTTTATGCCTCCTAGTGAGCTGAATGATAGTTCATTGAGGCCAACTTCTCCTCCTCCACTTGTCTGCCATATTTTACTTAAAAAATTCTATATCATACAGCAGTGCCCAACGTGATCATTAAATAAAACTGTAATTAAGGTGACATCGGCAGTTTCGGTAATTAGAGTCTTGCTGTAACTGTAAGAGTAAAAATAACATTCCCTGGTGCTAAGATGGGGCAGCTGCAGGCTCATGCTGATAATGTACCTTGGCAATTTAACATGACAAATTGTAAGAGCGCTTCTTCACAGGGGATTGTGTTAATCATCAAAAGTTCTTACTTCTATCTCTGTAATCGATAGGAGTCGTGTATTTTTGATTTGTCCAAGTGCTTCTGTTTTACCCTTACTTTGCTAGCAGCCCCCCAATCCAGTTTTATAGCTATTCTCTATAGAGTTTTATGATGCTCTTTCTTGCAGCTGTTTTGATAGGCTGCCAATTCTGATTTTCATCTTGAGAAAGGGCTTGGGAACAGCCAGGCAGTAGCATACAGGCTGAACAGCGCGTGGGGCCTGAAAGATCATCTGGGCAACCATGACTTTCTTAGTTGGACAATTTGAGTGTTACAATTGTTAAGTGTCTAATCCTAAGACATGAATTATAAAACTTGTATTGGCCCCCAAATCCAGTCACACATCAAAGATATCAGCAAAGTTCTTTTCCTCCATTACTTTGAACCTGTATGGAGACTATTCTCTTCAACTCACGACATCCCCCTCATTCCACATGTGTAATCCTTACTCAGTCTTCAAGAACTACATGCAATGTCGTCAGCTTTGTGAAAGCTCCAACTTGGTGGTGTCCCAGGAGGCCAAGCAGAAACTTGGGGATCCACTTGGTGCCAACTCCTTTATTCCTCTCTTGTCTCCTCAATCTTCATCTCCTTTAATCCTTTAAGTAAACTAGAATTTGGTTTTCTCTCTGGTAAAATGTCAGTGTACTTGGATTATTGGCCTGCTCTTAGTATGAGGCTGCAAAAGGTTTTTCTTAACCATCTTAATGATCTACCTAGAAAGCAGACATTCTGTATCTAATCACCATTCTTGCTGCACCTATGTAAATAATCTTGCCAAATCTAATGAAACTAGCCTTATCTTATGATCAGGAATAATATTTGGGGGGTTATCTTTAATCAAAAGGAGAGTGACCGTTGAAGAGAAATGTTGTTTCATTTCTCTTCAAACAAAAAAACTAGAGCACACTGCCAGGGGTTATCAGAGTCTCCTCTTGTTGATTGAGCTATTTTGCTTCCCCTTTGTGTGGCCTTGCAAGGCTTGCTGCCCTCTTCCCAGGGAACTGTGATTATAATAAATCTTACAAACTCTTCTGGTCTTTCTTGATCTGCATCTGGTCTTACCATACCTCACAGAAAGTGACATAAACAAAACAGCAGTCAACTGTGAGTTAAATGGAACTTCTCTCCAACAGGTCTTACTCATCTGCACTCTCAAACAAGCTCTCAGCAAAGTATTTCCGCACCATTTTTTTCTTTTCTCCAGTATTTGAGTGTTTACTATGTATCAAGGATGGGTTAAACAAAGATGAAGAGAAAAACATAAGTACCCTTCACTTTGATGAATGCTAGAGCATTGCTGTCCAATAGAAAGATAATGTTAGCCATTTATATATTCAAAATATAAAGATAGCAACATTAAATTAACATAAAAAGAAACAGATGAAATAAATTTAATAGTACATATAATTTAAACCAATATATAAAATATTAACATTTTATTTTATTCATACTGTGTGAAAAGCTAGAGTGCATTTTTAAATTATGGCAGCTAATTTTTAAATTATGGCATTAATATGCTAAATTTTCATTGGAATTACATGATTAGAATTCAAACTCCAAAAATTGAATTATGTATGTTTTAAAATTTAAATTAATTAAACTAATATAAAAATGTGTTTTCTTAGTCTCGCGTTGCTACTCAATTAGCAACAACTAGCTATGGATAGCATATTGGATTGTGCAGATCTAGAGAATATTTTACAAAGATCTGTAGTGGAGGGAAAAAAGAAAGATAAACTCATAGATGATAGAAAAAAGTCCCAATCCCAGACCCTTCCTAGCTTCATTTAGATTTTAAGCATCTTGGGGCTAGGGATTGTATCGTATTCCTCTCATACTATGTCTGGTATGCTTTATCTAATATGTTTAAAGTCAGGATTCAAGTAAGGTCAATCATTGATTTGGCTGATATGTCTGTAAGATCTGTTGATCTATAGGTGCTCAATGTTTGTTTTTCTGTTGTAGTTTATTTGTTAAAGAATCCAGATTGTTGGTTCTCTAGAACTTCCCAACTCTAGGTTTGACTGATGACATTCTCCTGGTGTTATTTAGAATGTTCCTCTATCCTCTCTGTGTCATATAAACTAGTTCATCCAGAGCCTTGATGAAATTCAAGGAGTGTTTTGGCATGAGCACATCATGGATGGGGTATCTATCACATAAACTAACCTTGTTTCACATTAAGGGACACAAAATGTCTGATTGTCTCTTTTTTATTATGTTAAGTGGGATAAGTGATGTCAGGTCTTGTCAGCTTGATCCCTTATTATAATGTAGTAGCTATTGGTGAATATTACCTAGAATCAATATTTTTATCCAGGGTAACAAAAATAATTTTTGAATCTAATTATTTATTTATTAATAACTAGAATTTTTCCATATATAAGATTTTCTCATCAGATATTTGATAAGCTCAAGGGAAAAAGGAAAGGCAGAAAAATGCTATATTCATTCCCTTTATTTACTAATTTTAGAATAACAAAATGATTCCTAAGCATCTTCTAAAAGTAAAAAATGAAGGTTTTTGTGTCATTAACTCATGGATTTTTAACATTTTTTTGTTTTAATCCACTGCAGCTATTCTTTTTAATGCCAAATTGTCCAATCTTTAATAGCACTTTTGACTTCTGATGTAGAATCTTGTACATCTCCTGTCCTAGACCCAGAATCAGTTATTTATCCAAAGTAACCTTGTTCAATATAGTAGGATATGGTACTCAGTTGCAAAAATCTGGGTGCTGGGGGAGGGGGCTCTGCTTTTGATCTAATTATTTTCAGGCCTTTTTTTTCTTTCAGTCATTTTTGATGAACATATATAGGTATGTTTTTCAAAAAACTATACACCTTCATACTACGTGTCTGATCAAATTTGGTATTACATATTTTTAACTTCTTTAATTTTGTATTTATACACTTTTCACAATAAAATGTTAAAGCATTTCCTTGTTTCTTTTACTTTATTAGGTGCATTTGTCTGTGAATATATATATATATATATATATATATATATATATAATGGGTTCAGATTAACGGTATCACTGTTGTTGCAATCAATATTACTCAAAGTAAGATTTCCTAATTTTATTTTTATCCTGATGCTATATCCCACTAATCAAACTGCTGTGTTTTAAATTCATTTAAAATAAATACTCCCTGGGTAGTTAAGCAATCATGCTGGTAGTTAGGATTATCTGTTTCATTTGCTTTTGACTTTTAGGGATTAGTTACTTGGGAACAGTTTGATTCCTTTGGATTTGTTTTTATCCTTTGTTAGGTGGAACCAGGGTAGCATTTAGTCGAGTTAATTTTGCTCTACTACTGAGGCCACATCCAAAAGTTAATCTCAACCAAGTGAGATGTCAACTGTCTCTCCCAATATAATAGCAACAATGGTATTTCAGAGGATTTTTTATCTTATATTTCCCTTATTATGAAATCAGTTGCCTTTATTTTTAATGGCAACTTGATAGAGTATTTTCTCTTTTTGGGTGTTCTTTATATATTAAAGTTATTAATCCTTTGGATTGATATAAGTTGCAAATATTTTCCCACTTTTTCATTCGTCCTTTATTTGTGTTTATGTTTTTCCCATGTAATTATCTTTTATAAGTCCAAAATATTGGTCTCTTCCTGTATTATTACTAGATTTCTTTAAAAATTAGTAAAGTTGTAGATTTACAGAAATATGCGTAAGATACAGAGTTCCCATACACCACCCTGTTATTAACCCCTTGCATTAGTGCATTATACTTGTTATAATTCTTGAAAGAACATTTTAATAATTATACTATTAGCTATAGTCCCTGGTTTAACTTAGGGCTTACTGTATTGTACAGTCCTATGTTTGTTTGTTTTTTTAATTTTTAATTTTGTAACACATATACAACCTAAAATTTCCCCTTCAACCACACTCAAATGTATGACTCAGTGTTGGTAAGTGTGTTCACAATGTTGTGCTACCATCACTACCAACCATTACTAAACTTTTCCTGCACACCAAATAGAGATTCTGTACAATGTATGCCTTCACTCTCTATTCCCTATCTCTACCCCTGTTGCTAGATTTTGAGTCACATGTAGGAAAAGCTTTTCCTATTCTTAGGTTTATAGAGAAGCTCATGTGTGCATTCTTCTAATATTTGTATGCTTTCATTTCATGTTTATCTGTACCATTAAGAAATTATCCCAACACCATTTTTAAAAATAGGTCATCTTTTCTTCACAGATTTGACATGAAGCCTTTGTCATACACTAAATTTCCATATTGGTTAGTGACTTTCACAATGTATTTTCATTTTAACATCAAAAGGAAATTGAGAACTTTAAAAAGAATGATTAAAAACATTTTAGATGGCTCAGCAGGCAGAGTTCTCGCCTGCCATACCAGAGACCCGGGTTTGAATCCCGGTGGCTGCCCATGCAAAAAAAACATTTCAGGAATCAGTAAGCATTAGTTTAGGAGGGTTATAGCTTAAAATTGATGATATTCATAATGTCTTTTTTTCATGTAGTAGGACAAAAGAATTTCAGGAAAATTAAAATAATCATGGGTTAGAGAAATAATATTCAAATCCTCCATATGTGAAATCATGTTTTTCACTCCTGTGGTTATAAAACAATATAGTATTATGGAATATGGCTTTGCTGAGACTTTTCAATTAGCATGGATAAATTAGAAGAATAATACTATAGATATATAACTCTTCAGCCTGAAATGAACTTTTTAAAAGTTTTGATCGATAAAATATACCTTTCTGAAATTTGGCTTGCTACAAAAAATATTTTGTTTTTAGGGAAGGTATGTTATTGGTTCAGTTTTGCTTATCCTGCTTTGATAATTTTAAGCTATAAAATCTATGCAAGATGTTGGATTTGGAAAGAACATGCCCTTTCTTAGGGGGTCCCAATGGAACGGCCATCCTGACAAATTGAGGAAATCCAATATGCTGAAGGTTAGGGATTGCCAAAAATTAGCAGGAGGGTATTCCCTAGGTGTGAGTTTTCTACGCACCTCCAAAAATCAACTTACCAGAGAAAGAACCAGTTAATTCCAGATCTTATCTGTATCTTACGCATATTTCTGTAAATCTACAACTTTACTAATTTTTAAAGAAATCTAGTAATAATACAGGAAGAGACCAATATTTTGGACTTATAAAAGATAATTACATGGGAAAAACATAATTACATTGGAAAGAACATTCTCAAGATCCCTTGCTGCTTGGCTACTAGCCTCAACAGGGTTATAATCTGCTTGCTTTGTGATTGCAGCCTTAGTTTTTCTTCAGACTCCCCTAAGGTAATATACTCACTAAAGTAAAAAGTTATCCTGGGTTTTAATAAGCAAACATAAGAGATAACATTTTCATATATCAGCTTGAGTTTTTTAAACACATCCATTTATTTATTTATTTATTTATTTTTCTTCTTGAGTCTGGGTAACTGGGTGTTCTAGTTTGCTAGCTGCCGGAATGCAATGCACCAGAAACGGATTGGCTTCTAATAAAAGGGGATTTATTTTGTTAGTTCTTCAGAGGAAAGGCAGCTAACTTTCCACTGAGGTTCTTTCTTACGTGGAAGGCACAGGATGGTCTCTGCTGGTCTTCTCTCCAGGCCCCTGGGTTCCAACAACTTTCCCCGGGGTGACTTCTTTCTGCATCTCCAAAGGCCTGGGCTGAGCTGCGAGTGCTGAGATGAGGAATGCCGAGCTGCTTAGGCCATGCTACGTTGTGCTCTCTCATTTAAGCACCAGCCAATTAAGTCAAATATCCGTTGCAAACTGTGAACCCTGCTGCCATAAACCCCAGTGTGCAAATGTCCATTCACATCCCTGCTTTCAGTTCTTGGGTTGCAGGATCAGAACTGGTTATTCTAAACTTGTAAACAAGTTTAAAAAGAATTCCAAGTGTCTTTCAAGCTCAATAACAGTGGAACTTCACATTTAGGAATTTCTCCTGAAAAAATAATCCTAAATGTACACCAAAGTATGGCTATAGGAATATTTATCATAGTGCTATTTCAAACCAGAAACAAACTAAATGTCATTAAAAGGAACTGGAATTATGTTCAACAATTCATAATGATATTGCAGAAAAAAACACACAACGCATAAAAGTGTAGTTGAATGCTAAAAATAAGAATTCTTTGTGTCATGATTTTCCTGGAGGCCCCCAAAAGCTGAGAACACAAAATCACAGGTAACTAGTGTTCAACCTCCTCGCAGAGCTTGCAAGGGGGGTGGGGTGGCAATTGATGGTGTTTTGTTTGGGCCTGTCCTTTTGCCTGATACTCATTTGAGGGTATAAACAATGTCGTGGTTGAAATGGATACGAGAGAATCATTCTGCAGAATATTTGTCAGTGCTGCAGGGTTTTTCCTCTCCCATACAGGGAAGAGAGGGCTACTCCCTACCACTTCAGGAGTTGGACACATGTCCCCTGGTGTTTACAGGAAAACATGGAACTCATGTATGACCTGTGCCTGAGAAGACTAAAAGCAAAATCCGAGTCTGGGGCCCAGGTCGTGGCCAGGCAAGGAGTGAGGGCAACAGTGGGTATTATCTACATTTCCAGCATGTGTTGCAAGGAGCTGTGATCCCATGGGGCAAATGGATAGCACAGAAGGACACGTGCCCTTTCTTAGGGGGTCCCGATGGAACGGCCATCCTGACAAATTGAGGAAATCCAATATGCTGAAGGTTAGGGATTGCCAAAAATTAGCAGGAGGGTATTCCCTAGGTGTGAGTTTTCTACGTACCTTCAAAAATCAACTTACCAGAGAAAGAACCAGTTAATTCCAGATCATCCTAGTGCAATTCAAGGAAGAAATATTCTCCCCAACCCCCATTTATCTGTCCTCTATTCTCCCCTTCATCTATCTTGCTATGGAGGGAACTAAATCTGAGTAAGTAGGCAGAGGGTTCCAAAGCAGGGACATAAAGAAGCCAAATGTGCTCAGTTCCTAAGGCAGGATTCTGGCCTGGAATATGCTAGAGCAGAGAGGGAGAAAAGTTAAACTTAAAATATAATTCAGTGTTTTGATTATTATACTGTACCAGTCATACTAACTGCTAAAGTTGGACTGTCAAGTCTAGAAATGAGTAAACAAATTATAGGAGCAGCCCAGGTTTCATTCAAGGAGTACAAAAGGGCAGTTTGCAAATATTTCTGGTACATTAAGGGAATGAAGTGGCTTATCATATCATACACCAATTAAAAAAATTATCTACTTACATCTATATCCATATGACATCTATGTCTATTAATCTATGTCTAATGCTAGAAGACTGTACATCTAATGAGATTCATAAGACTAATGAGAGCTCAGTTAGGGTGGGAGATTCTAAAGCTGGGATTATTCATTGTGGGGTTCTCCAGGAACATAGAAGGGGAGAGCGGAAGAATACTGATGCTAGAACCCTAACACAGGCCAATTAAACAGGTTCTTTAGAGGTAGACTCAGCCATGAGTAATTTTACAAACTCATCAAGAAATTCTTTAGTAACAGTGTTGAGAATTATGCCCTGAAGCAGTGATGCTCATCATTGTCTGCTCATTACGGTCCTCTAGAGTTCTTTATGAAAATACCAAGACCTGGGCGTCAGGCCACTTAGACCAATTGGATTAGAATCACTGCAGTCAGGCCTGGGCATCTGTGTCTTTTAAAGTGACGGAGGTAATTATAAGCCTCCCCCCCCCCCCCGCCCCCACCCAGGGTATATTACTGCTGATCTACCAGGAAAGAAATAATGCTGGGCCTTTAGCTTTCAGGCTTCTCTAGTGGCAAATAGGAGTAGGGAGTGTGAATTAGAAGCAGCCAGAGGGCTTCTAATTCCAGAGATGCCCCAACACAGGGCCAAGACCTTATGCATAATAACTCATACTCGAACTTCTGGTAATGCATGGAATGGTCTCCATTCCCAGTCACCATTTTGCTTATTCTGTTCATCCTTCCTCATTCATTCAAATGCCACCTCCTTCAGGAAGCTTTCCTTGACTCCCTTCCCACCAACACATACTTGTTTATCCTTATCAGGGCAATGGTATTGTTTTATTGAAATTCCTTCTTTGTGTTTTTTAGTTCAATTTGGCTGTGTGTTCCTTAGAGACAGGATTCCTTATAGTCATCATATTCTGTGCTCCATTCCTAGTGCCTGGCACAGAGGGGGCTCATGATAACTGCTGTTTCACTTGTTTTTTGGGTGTGTGACCACGTGTCAAGGAAGTGTGTCATTGATATATGAGCACTTCAATATTCTGATATGTCCTTGGCGCTTCCTACATGAGAGCCTTTTTAGTAAGTAAATATTTAATTTTGATGTTATTGTTGACCCTGGTAAACACATGTTACGCTGTTTTAGACCCATGGCATGATGCAAATGCTAGTTTTATGTGTAAGGAATAGTTAGTATATGATAAACTTGAGCAATACCCATTCAGAATATGCCATTGCTGAGATCTATTATCTAGGTAAAACAATGAATGTACTATGGATATTTCAGAATAGTCACAGATACCAGGGTGAAGAAATAATGAATCTTGGCATGACTGAATACCTGACAGAACATTGAAGGGCAAAACAAAGGACACATGGGAAAAAAGGTCATAAATTGAAAGAAACTAGTAAGCAAATTTAAATATATTCCTGACCTGAAATAAGGTAAGAAGCAAATAATAACAATAATGACAAATCCCTGAAGCTTATGAAAATACACATGTTGGCAGCAGTGGCTGCCTTTTCAAATTACACTGATGTAAAATTTCCTTGGTCAGCATTAGAGCCTAGAAATAATTATCTGGGCTTATTATGTTGCTTTTCTGAAATGATTTCTGAAACATATGCTGAATTCATTTTGTTTCCTAGTACATCACTGACTGAGCATTTTCTGAACGAAATGCTCCTAGAAAGTTTGGTGGTTTTATTTTAAAGGTGGTATTTAGAAGAAACAGCTGTACAGTTGGCTTTAGAAGGCCTGGGTTCAATTCCTTGCTACCATATCCCCATGTGGAATCATTCAAGCCTGTTGTTCTAGTTTGCTAGCTGCCAGAATGCAATATACCAGAAATAGAATGGCTTTTAAAAAGGGGAATTTAATAAGTTGTTAGTTTACAGTTCTAAGGCTGAGAAAATGTCCCAATTAAAACAGGTCTATAGAAATGTCCAATCAAAGGCATCCAGGGACAGATACCTTGGTTCAAGAAGGCTGATGAAGTTCAAGGCTTCTCTTCCAAGTGAGAAGGCACATGGTGAACACAGTCAATGCTTCTCTCTCAGCTGGAAGGGCACATGGTGAACACAGTGTCATCTGCTAGCTTTCTCTCCTGGCTTCCTGTTTCATGAAGCTACCCAGGAGGCATTTTCCTTCTTCATCTCCAAAGGTTGCTGGCTCGTGGACTCTCTGCTTTGTGGTGCTGCAGCATTCTCTACTCTCTCCAAATCTCTCATTCTCCAAAATGTTTCTTCTTTTATAGGACTCCAGTAAACCAGTCAAGACCCACCCAAATGGGTGAAGACAAATCTCCCCTAATCAATCTTAACAACCACTCTTGACTGGGTTACATCTCCAGGAAGATAATCTAATTACATACAGTATTGAATAGGGATTATTCTGCCTCTATGAAATGGGATTTTGTTTAAAACATGGCTTTTCTAGGGTACATATATCCTTTCAAACCAGCACACCTGTCAACAGACATTGTTTGAACCTCATTGTACTAATCCATAAAAGGAAAATGAGAATATCTTACGAGTTGTGTAGAGCTGAACAGGAAACACAAGAGATCACATGAGAAAGCACTGCTATCAGCCACAAAATCTTAGATCCACATATGGTGGTGTTATTGTTACAAGCATAATTTCATTACAAGGCTATGAGCAGAAAAATTTCCCTCTTGTTTTAATTTTTTGTTTTAAATGTGAAAAGTGCAAAGGAACAAAAATGCGATTTTACGCCTTTTGATTCCAACTCTCAGGCTGTTAGCAATTTTTTTCCTGTTTGTTGTCCATGGGGGTGGGGGGGGTCATGTTTCATTCTTTTCCCTGTGAAGATCCTGTTACTGTAGTGCCATTTAGTTTTTTTTTGTTTTTGGAGTGCATGGCTTTTAGGAATTGAACCGAGGTCTCCCGCATAGCACACGAGAATTTTCCTACTGAACTACCCGTGTACCCCAACTATGAGTAATTTGGTTTGTGTAATTTCTGTGATTTCTCAGGTTATATAAATGTGGACATGTGTTTATATAATATATGTGTATGCATATATTTTTAAAATTGAAATCTCATAATACTACTTTCATACCGGATATCTACTTAGGACTACATACTATATTTGGAGTACGCCATGAATTTCTGGGCCCAGGTGTCAAGGAGTTATTTTTCTTTGTAGTTTTTGGATTTGTAGAGGGAGTGTGTTATTGTCTCAGTACCAGGGAGCAAGGGGTTCAGTGTAAGGGGTTCAAAGCAGAAACTGCTACAATTCTCCACCATATATATATATTTTGAAAGTACCTATTAAATACTGAAAATTCAACTCATTTGCCTTACGGTATTTTTTACAGGAGAGCATTGGATTTTTTTTTTTTTTGGCAAATGGTGTAACACATTTTCCCCATGGAAGTAATTTTTTTCCAGATAATTTTCTATCAAAAACAGTTGGTCCTAACCACAGAGAGACATAAACAAGAAAGCAACAACTTCTGAAAGTGAATGGAGGTTATAAGCAGAACTAGCTGGAATGGTGATTTTAATTTTGTGGGAAGCCAAAGGTTTAAGTCAAGAGCATTTGTATATGACAAGAATATGTATTTTTATATTTCTCTATTTTATCACAATCTTAGTTACAGATCCAAGGACAACACTTGGTCCTATCTGCAAAGCATATGAACATTTCATTCAGAATGTGAGGAAGACAATTATATCTGTGCAGGTGTGAAGCTGTCATGTACCCCAGAAAGGCCATGTTATTTTAATCCAATCTTGTTGGGGTAGACCTATTGAATGGGGCCGTCTGATTAGGCAAGGTCACATCTCCATGGAAACAACCTATTCAAGATAGGTCTTACTCTACTTACTGGAGTCCCTTTAAAGAGAGACATTTTGGAAAAATGACAGATGCTTGGAGACAGAAAATGCCCTGGGAGATGCTAAACTAAGAAATGAAATCCAGAATTTGTCCCAGAGAAGCTTAGAAAGGACCCACAGATCCTAGAAAGAGAACTGCCCCAGAGATACTAAGAGAAAACCCACAGGACACAGAGAGAAAGCCACTGGAAACAAAAGCTGAAAGCAATGAACAGGGAGTAAAGACCAGCAGATAACAGCCACATGCCTTTCCAGTTAACTGAGGAGCTCCAGATGCCAGTGGCCTTTCTTCAGAGTCCAGGAATCATCTTGTTGATGCCTACCTTAGTTTGGACATTTTCAGGCCTTAGAATTTGTACCCTAATAAATCCCCTTTGTAAAAGCCAATCCATTTCTGTTATAGTGCATTCTGGCAGATTTAGCAAACCTAAAAAATGTCTAAAACAAAATTGTTCATTTTCCCAAAGTGAAAGAAAAATTCATAGCAAGTAAAAATTCCAGTTCTTCTCCACTAACATTTCTGTTGCATTTTACTTATCAGTAATTGAATATGTGGTTCTTCTAATTAAAAGGGCTAATATATCGATTAGGTAAAATAGACTTTAAATGCAAAACTGTTAAAAGAGACAAAAAGGGTGGGGCCACAGTGGCTCAGTGGCACAGTTCTCGCCTGCCATGCTGAAGACCCAGATTCAATTCCTAGTGCCTGCCCATGTTTAAAAAAAAAAAAAAAAAGACAAGGTCATTATAGATTTATAAAAGAGACAATCCAACAAGAAGAAATAAAAGCATAAATTTTTACAAACCTAAGTAGGGTTCCCCAAAATACATGAAGAAGCAAAACTAAAGAGATAAATAGACATCTCGACAATAATAGTTGAAGATTTCAATTTACCACTGTCATTAATAGATAGAAAATCTAGACACAGAGGATTAATAAGGAAACAGAGAACTTAAATAATATGAAAAATGAACTAGAACCAACAGACATATACAGAACATTGCACCCCAAAACAGCTGGATAGACATTCTTCTCAAGTGTTCCTGGATAATTTTCTAGGATAGATCACATGATCAGTCACAAAACAGGTCTCAATAAATTTATAAATATTGAAATTATGCAAAGCACTTTCTGTGAACATGGTAGAATAAAGCTGGAAATCAATAACAGGCAGGGAACTGGAAAATTCACAGATTTAAAGAAGTTAAACAGTATATGTTTAAACAGTCAGTGGGTCAAAGAAGAAATTACAAGGGGAATCAGAAATTTCACAAGATGAATGAATGAGAATCCAACATATCAAAATGTATGGGACGCAGTGAAGGCAGCTCTGAGAGGAAAATGTATAACCCTAAATGCCTACATTAAAAAAGAAGTAAGAGCTAAAATCAATGACTTACCTGCAAACCTGGAAGAGCTACAAAAAGAACAGCAAAATAGCCCCAAAGGAAACAGATAAAGATCAGAACAGAAATAAATGAAACTGACCAAAAAAAAAAAGAATTAACAAAACCAATATTTGATTCTTTGAGAAAATCAATAAAACTGACAAACTTAGACTGGCAAAGGAAAAAGAGAAAATGCAAATAAAACCAGAAATGGAAGGGGGGACATTACTACTGATCCCATAGAAATGAAAAGATCATAAGAGTATATTGTGAACAACTATATGCCTACAAATAAGACAACTTAGATGAAATGGACATTTCCCTCTATACACAACAATAGACACTGACTCTACAAGAAATAAAAGATCTCAACAAACCAATCACAAGTAAACAGATGGAAATGCTCATCAAAAACCTCCCCAATGGGAGGCACAACAAGATGGCAGCATGTGAGGTGGAGCATTTAGTTCCTTCTCCAGAGCAGCTAGTAAATAGCCAGGAATGGTATAGAACAACTGCCGGGGGAACATCAGTAACTGGACACACACAATACAGCAGTCTGGGCCAGGTGGAATGGCTGAGATCCCACAGAGAACTGTAAGACCCTCAAACTGCAAAGGCTGGAGCCCCTGCCCCATGGGCACGGCAGACTGGTTCCTCAATGGGAAACAGACTTTACTAGCAGCAAGAGCTTAGCTCAACCAAGCTCCAACTGCTCCAATTAATTAACAAATTCTGACTACTGAAAAGAGGCCCCCAGTACAGAGAAACCTGGTATAAGCACTAAAGGAACAATGAGATTTAACCCTGGTAGAGAGGGGGCAGGGCTGATGGAGGAAAAAAAGAGGCTTTTTAAGTTGGACAGCACAAAATACTGGAAAAGGACTGGACCCCAAGAAAAGAGGGACATAGAGCCTGGAGACCAAGCCACAAACCAACTTGAGCTCTTGATGGACAAACCTAAGGAGCACAGGTCCAGCTATGAAAGACTTTTTTTTAAATAGCTCATTAGATAGAACAGGAAGCAGACTCAGGCTCCAGCACTGCTCCAGGCAAGGGCAGAACTAAAGCTCGTATGAGAGGCAAAATAACTAGTCAGGTGAAAGGGGTTAACTCCTAAGGGATGTATTTTCCCCAAGAAAATGGAGGTAGGGCCCAGCTCAAGAGGAATCCCTCCTTCAGGAATTTAGGCCCCAGGGTCTCACAAACAGAAACAATCAAAGCCATTGTACCACTTCACATCTGTCTCAATCATACCAATGACAGGCAGAGTCTGCTGAAATTAAAGGCACTGTAGCACTTTAAACTGATGGGAAGCTGCAGGCAGACAAGGATTGAGGGAGGGTGTAAAGAAGAATATTGGGTGAACAAAAAGAACTGGAAAGTGAAAATACAAATCACAAAACTTATGGGAATGAAAGACAGAATAGAAGAGATAAAAAAACAACAATGGAAATCTACAACAATATATTTGAAGAGGAAGAAGGAAGGATTAGTGAACTAGAGGACTGGACTGAAATATAAGACACAAAAGAAACTATAGGAAAAAGAATGGAAAAATATGAGGAGGGGCTCAGGGAACTGACTGACACACAACTATACATGTTGTGGGTGTCCCAGAAGGAGAAGAGAAGGGAAAAGGAGGAGAAAGACTAATGGAGAAATAATCACTGAAAATTTCCCATCTCTTATGAAAGACATAAAATTACAGATCCAAGAAGTGCAGCAAAAAAGAATAGATCCAAATAGACATACTCCAAGACACTTACTAATCAGATTGTCAAATGCAAAAGACAAAGAATTTTGAAAGCGACAAGAGAAAAGCAACCATGATGCACAAGAAAAGCCCAAGAAGACTATGTGTGGATTGCTCAGCAGAAACCATGGAGGTGAGAAGGCAGTGGTAGGATATAAATGCCAACCAAGAAATCTATATCCAGCAAAACTGTCCTTCAAAAATGAGGGAGAGATTAACCTATTTCCAGACTAACAATCACGGAGAGAATTTGCGACCAAGTGGGCAGCTCTGCAAAAAATATGAAACGGAGCACTACAGGCAGATAGGAAAGGCAGAAGAGAGGTCTGGAGAAGAGTGTAGAAATGAACAGTATCAGTAAAGGTAAAAAGAGAAAAAAAATTAGATATGACATATATGCCAGTTTGAAAGGATTTATGTCACCTAGAAAAGCCATGGTTTAATTCTAATCCATTGTGTGGGGGCAGCTGTTTCTTTTAAACCCTATTCACTACCGTATGTTGGAAACTTGATTAGATTATCTCCACAGAGATGCTACCCTGCCCATTCCACATGGGTCTTGATTAGTTTACTAGAATCCTTTAAAAGAGGAAAGCGTTTTTGGAGAAAGCTTCAGAATGATGAGGTAGCCATGAGAATGATGACAAAACCAGAGTCCACCAGCCAGCGACCTTTACAGATGAAGAAGGAGATTGCCTCAGGGAGCTTCATGAAGCAAGAGGCCTGGAGCGGAAGCTAATAGATGCCGCCACGTTCACCATGTGCCCTTCCAGTGGAGAGGGAAACCCTGAACTTTATTGGCCTTTCTTGTGCGAAGGTAACCTCTTGTTAGTTTCCTTAATTTGGACATTTTTATAGATTTGCTTTAATTGGGACTTTTTTTGGCCTTAGAACTGTAAACTAGCAACTTGTTAAATTCCCCCTTTAAAATGCTATTCTAGTTCTGGCATATTGCTTTCCAGCAGCTAGCAAACTAGAACAGATTTTGGAGCCAGAGAAGTGGGGTGCTGCTGAGGTTTACAAATACCAAACATGTTAGAATGGCTTTTTAAATGGATAAGGGGAAGATTTTGGAGGAGTTGTTAGGAGTTTGAGGGAGAAGGCCTAGAATGCTTTGAAGGTATTGTTACTAGAAGTGTTGACTCTAAAGATATTTCTGGTAAGGCCTTAGACAGAAATGAGGCATGTGTTATTGTAAACTGGAAGGAAGGCAATACTTGTTTTAAAATGGCAGGTAATCTGGCAAAATTGAGTAGTGGCTTTGGCTGGAAGGCATATTTTAAAAGCCATGAACTTAGATATTTAGCAGAAGAGATTTCCAAATTAAATGTGGACAGTACAGCCTGGTTTCTCCTCACAGCTTATAGTGAAATGCAACAGGAAAGAGAGAAACTGAGAACTGAACCCTTGGGCATAAAGAAACCAGAAATGGATGTTCTGGAAAATTCTGGCCTTCAAGGAAGGGATACCCAAGAGAACAATGCCCCAAGTGAGGATTTAGACAAATGTGGAACCAGTCAGCCATTTCATAAAAAGCTGGAGCTTGGAAATGGAGTTATCCAGGAAGGATCTGTAGAAACTCCTGCTGTCTGATGGGCACAATTCAAGCTTACTACATAGAAAGCCAACAAGAGTATTGCAGGATCTGTACAGGCAGAACCACTGCCAGTCTGGACTGAGAGGGACAGAAAAGGATACATTGGAAGAAAAATAACTTCAGAAGCAGAACTATGGAAGCTAAAGTCTAGCGTCAAGAAGCATTGGGCCAGGAGAGCAGACCCACCCAAGCACAGGGAAAGGGTGAGTTTGCCCCAAAGGGAGAGGGTGGGCCTTCCACCTCATTGCAGTGGAAGAGTTGTGGCACCTCAGTCTTGGAGAGGGTTAAGCAAATTCCTTGGATATTGGGGAGAGCCTGGTTGCCCATCACACAGAGGGGTTGAGCATGTGCCCCAGAGATGGCAGACAGTCCAGGTGCGACCTGATGCTTGGAAATGGTAGAGCCGAGAAAAAGGTGGTCTCCCCAGTGTCCCCCAGTGTTGCTTTCAGAGAGAGGCTGGCCAATGCATAGACCCTTGGGAAGGGTCAGACTGCAGCTTTCTAAAGCCCCAAAGATAAATGACTCTCAGACTTTGAAATCTAATGGACTTTGCCCTACAGGTTTTTGAAAGTGCTTGGATCCAGTGACCCTGTGTTCATTCCAATTCCTCCCTATGGAAATGGGTATATATTTCCTATGACTATTCCTCTGCATATTGGCAGCAAATAACTTGTTGTTTGCTGGTCCAGAGCCAGAGGGATATTTTGCCTTAGAACAGGCCATGCATATAACAGACTTTGATGAGACTTTGTACTGGTTTTAACCTTGTACTGTATTTGTATTGTTAGTGAAATGGTTTAAGGATTTCTGATGTTGTTACGGAATGAGTGGATTTTGTATATGGGAAAAACGTGCCATTTTTATGGTCCAAAGGGTAGAATGTGCCAGTTTGAAAGGATTTATGTCACCTAGAAAAATCACGTTTTAATCCTGATCCATCATGTGGAGGCAGCTGTTTTTTTCTTTTAAGCCCTATTCAATACTGTATTCTGGCAATTGATTAGATTATCCCACAGAGATGTGACTCACCCAATTGTGGGTAGTAGCTTTGGATTAGAGGGAGAGGTGACTCTACCCATTCCAGGTGGGTCTTGATTAGTTTACTGGAATCCTTTAAAGAGGAAGCATTTTTGGAGAACGCTTCAGAATGATGAGGTAGCCATGAGAATGATAAGAGAATCACAGAGTCTACCAGTCAGCAACCTTTACAGATGAAGGAGATTGCCTCAGGTAGCTTCATGAAGCAAGAGGCCTGGAGTAGAAATAGTAGATATCACCATGTTCACCATGTGCCTTTCTAGTTGAGAGAGAAACCCTGAACTTTATTGACCTTTCTTGTGTGAAGGTAAACTCTTGTTGATTTCCTTAATTTGGACATTTTTATAGATTTGCTTTAATTGGGACTTTTTTTGGCCTTAGAACTGTAAACCAGCAACTTGTTAAATTCCCCTTTTTAAAAGCCATTCTGTTTCTGTTATATTGCATTCTGGAGCTAGCAAACCAGAACAACATATAAAATCCAAAAGACAAAGTAGTAGAAGACAGGACTGCCTTTATAGTAATAACATTAAATGTTAATGGATTAAACTCTCCAATCAAAAGACATAGACTGGCAGAATGGATTATAAAACAGTGCCCATCTATATACTGTCTACAGGAGACTCACTTCAGAACCAAGGACAAAAATAGGTTGAAATTGAAAGGTTTGGGAAAGATATTTTATGCAAACAACAATCATAAAAGAGCAGGGGTAGCTATACTAATATCCAACAAATTGGATTTCAAATGTAAAACAATTAAAAGAGACAAAGAAATACACTATGTATTAATAAAAGGAACAATTCAACAAGAAGACATAACAATCATAAATGTTTATGCAGCAAGCCAGAGTGCTCCAAAGTACATGAGGTAAACACTGAAAAGAGAAAAAAACACCTTTACCATAATAGTCGGAGACTTCAATTCCCCACTTTCATCAATGGATAGAGCATCTAGACAGAGAATCAATAAGGAAACAGAGATTTTTGAATAATATGATAAATGTACTAGACTTAACAGACATTTACAGAACATTACACCCCACAACAGCAGGATATACATTTTTCTCAAGTGCACATGGATCATTCTCAAGGATAGACCATATGCTGAGTCACAAAGCATATTTCAATAAATTTAAACTGATTGAAATTTATTGCCTTAAATGCCCATTTTAAAAAAAGAATAAACAGCAAAAATCAAGGAATTAAGTGTTTACTTGGAAGAACTAGAGGAAGAACAGCAAGCTAAACCAAAGCAAACAAAAGAAAGAAATAATGAAGATTAGAGCAGAAATACATGAAATTGAGAACATGGAAACAATCTAGAAAATCAACAGAACCATAAGTTGGTTCTTTGAGAAAATCAATAAAATTGATGGACCCTTAGTTAAGTTGACCAAAAAGAAGCAGATGCAAATAATTAAATCAGAAATGGAAGAGGAGACATTGCATAAATAAAGGAAGTAATGAGAGGATACTATCAGCAACCATGTGCTAATAAACTAGACAAAGTAGAAGAAATGGACAATTTCCTAGGAAGACACGAACAACCAACATTGACTTGAGAAGAAATAGATGACCTCAACAAACCAATCACAAGTAAAGAGACTGAATCAGTCATGAAGAAGTTCCTCCAAAAGAAAAGTCCAGGACCCGATGGCTTCATATGTACATTCTATCAAGCATTCAAGATAGAATTAGTACCAATCCTGCTCAAACTCTTCAAAAACACTGAAGAGGAGGGAAAGCTACCTAACTTATTCTATGAAGCCAACATCACCTTCATACTAAAGCCAGCAAAGATAGTACAAGAAAAGAAAATTAGAGACTATTCTCTCTAATGAATATAGCCGTAAAAATCCTCAACAAAATACTCACAAATCAAATCCAGCAGCACATCAAAAGAATCATACACCATGACCAAGTGGGATTAATTTTAGGCAGTTCAATATAAGAAAATCAATTAATGTAATACACCATGTCAACAAATCAAAGTGGAAAAAACACGTGATCATCTGAATTGATGTAGAAAAGGCATTTGACGAAATGCAACATCTTCTCCTGTTGAAAACACTTCAAAGGATAGTAATAGGAAGGAACTTCCTCAACATGATAAAGGGAATATATGAAAACCCCACAGCTAACATCACCTTCAATGGGGAAAGACTGAAAGCTTTCTCTCTAAGATCATGAACAAGACAAGGATGCCCACTGTCACCATTGCTATTCAATATTGTGCTGAAAGTCCTAACCAGAGTAATTGCACAAGAAAAAGAAATAAAAGTCATCCGGTTTGGAAAGGAAGAAGTAAAACTCTGTTTGCAGATGACATGGTGAAAATCCCAAAAAATCTACAGCAAAGCTACTAGAGCTAACAAATTAGTACAGCCAAGTGTCAGGGTACAAGATCAATGACCCCAAATCAGTAGTGTTTCTATACATAAGTAATGAGCAATCTGGGGAAGAAATCAAGAAAAAAATCCATTTATCATAGCAACCAAAAGAATAAAATATGTAGAAATAAACTTAGCCAAGGATACAAAAGATGTATACACAGAAAACTACAAGAGATTGCTCAAAGAACTCATGGAAGACCTAAATAGTTAGAAGGACATACTGTGTTCATGGAATGGAAGATTAAATATAGTTAGCATGCCAATTCTAGCCAAATTGATTTATATAGTCAATGCCATACCAATTAAAATCCTAACAACTTAGCAGAAATAGAAAAATGAATAACCAAATTAATTTGGAAGGGCAAATAGCTGAAAATATCTTAAGAAATAAAAATGAAGTGGGAGGTCTCACACTACTTGACTTTAAGGCATATTTCTAAGCTACAGTGGTCAAAACATATGGTACTGGCATAAAGATAGACATACTGACCAATGAAATCGAATTCAGTGTTCATAAATAGACCCTCTCATCTATGGACTACTGATCTTCAATAAGGTGAGGTCGAGCCAACCCAATTGGTATAGAGAAGCCTCTTCAATAAATGGTCCTGGGAGAACTGGATATCCATATGCAAAAGAATGAAAGGGGTCCATACCTAATACCCTATACAAAAATTAACTCAAAGTGGATCAAAGACTCAGACATTAGTGCTAAGACCATAAAACTTTTAGAAGAAAATGTAGGGAAATATTTTATAAATCTTGTAAAAGGAGGTGATTTCCTAGACCTTAAACTGAAAGCACGAGCATTGAAAAAAGAAATAGATAAATGGGCTCCCCTCAGAATTAAACACTCTTGTGCATCAAGGAATTTTGTCAGGAAATTAAAAGGCAATCTATGCAATGGGAAATAATATTTAGAAACCAGGTTATCAGATAAAAGTGTAGTATACGGAATATATAAAGAGATCCTTCAACTCAACAACAAAAAGACAAACAACCAGTTAAAAAAATGGGCAAAAGACATGATCAAACACTGCTGAGAAGAGAAAATACAAATGGCTAAAAGGCACATGAAAAGATGCTCAACTTCACTGGCTAATAGGGAAATGCCAATCAAAACCACAATGAGATATCAACTCATACCCACTAGAATGGCCATTATAAAGAAAACAAAATGGAAAATGACAAGTATTGGAGAGGATATGGAGAAAGAGGCACACTTGTACACCATTGGTGACAATGTAAAATGGTATAACTGCTCTGGAAGGCAGTTTGGCAATTCCTCAGGAAGCTAAGTATAGAATTATCCTATGATCAAGAAATCCCATTATTAGCTACATATTCTGAGGAACTGAAGGCAAGGACACAAATGGTCATTTGCACACCAATGTTTATATCTACATTATTTATGACTGCCAAGAGATGGAAACAGCCCAAATGTCTGTCAACAGAAGAGTGGCTAAACAAGCTGTGGTATGTATTTGCGATGGAATATTACACAGCTGTGAGAAAGAATAAAGTCATGAAGTATGTAACAATGTGGATGCTTGGGGACATTATGCAGAATGCAATTCCCAGATAAAAAAGGACAAATACTATATGATCTCAATAATATGAACTAACCTTAATAAGTGAACTTTGGAGTTGAAGTTAAAAACATAGGATATCAGGAGATAGAAATAGGGTAGAGATTGGGCATTTCGTGCCTAAGGAAGACACATTGTGCAAAAGGACTGATTGTAAAAATTCAGAAATGGATATCACAATACTACCTGATTGTAACACAATAACATAAATACACTGAATGAAGCTCAATGTAAGTATGATTGAGGGAAGACCAGGAGCTAGTATGAAATCAGAAGGAAAGCTAGAGGATAAAGGCCGATACAGTATAATTTATGAATGCCTAAAGTGGACAATGATGGTGATTAAATGTACAAACACATTTTTGCATGAGGGATAACAAATTAACATCAACATTGCAAGGTGCTGAAAATGGATGATATACAGGAAAAAGTACAGTCAAATTGTATGGTCTATAGTCAATGGTTACAGTGTAATATGCTTCTATTGAATGTAAAAAGGTATTATGCCCAAACTAAATGTCAGCAGGCTTGGGGGTATGGAGGAGGGGTACGGATTTTTTGTGGTAGAAAAGGAAACATCTTTATATAGATTATAGTGGTGAAGGCATGTCTATATACTTAGGTTGGATTGTATGATGTATGGATCAACCCATTTAAAAATGAATAGAGAGAAACAAGTGCTAGAGAAAATGCAAAGAAAGAGATTTACCTATTCACTGTTGGTAGAGAAACTGAGAGGTGCAGCCCCTTGGAGGGCAGTGTGGTGGTTCCAAAGGAGGCTAGAAGTGGGGTTGCCATAGGATCCTGCAACCCTGTTATTCAGTATATACCTAGAGGAACTGAGGGTGGGGACATGAATGGACATTTGCACACTGGTGTTTATGGCAACAGTGTTCATGACTCACAATGGATGGAGGTGGTCCAAGGGTACAACGACTGAGGAATGGAAGGGGGATCTGTGGTGTGCACATAAAATGAACTACTGAGCAGCCACAAGAAAGAATGAAGTTTTAAGGCATGCATCTAGGTGAATGGGCCTTAAGGACTGTATGTTGAGTGAATGTCAGAAAGAAAAAGACAAATATTATCATGCCTCACTCATATGGACTAACTATAGCATAAAAACTTGCTGAACTGAAATCAAGAGTATGGCTTATCTGGTTGGGGCCTATTGTAAATGGTCCTAGACTGTAAGTTCTTACAGCAGTCATACTTGTATGAGTTATAACTGTTATTTCTAAATTCTGAGATACTGAGCTGTTTGTATATAACCTGGTCATTCCCAGAAACGTTGGGAATGTACGTGACATCTGAGAATCTGAAGCTATGAAAGTCAGCACTACCCACTACAGGAACAGCTTAAAAAATTGAAAGAGAGATCAGACTTCAACTAACGATATGAATGAAGCTGATCTGGATAGGACTAAGTTAAATCAGAATACAGGATAAAGGATGATATCGTCCATATTTTGAAACTTCAACTTCTGTGTGAGAGATTTTTATTTGATGCAAAATTTATATTTTGGGTAGCTCATTACCTCTTATCTTGTATGGTCAGTTTAGTTAAACACCATGAGTACATGGAATCTTGAATAGGGTGTGATGTCTTGGTGTTTGTGCAGGTAAAAAGTGATGCCCTGATAATATCCCAGAGTAAACTGGGCAATGAATAAAGAAGTATTCGCAAAGTCCCCTTGGAGAAGCAGGGAGAAGGGAGGAAATATTCAATTTCCCCATATGGAGAATTCCTGATAGTCTCATAAGTAGTGGAGACAACGAAAGCAAGAGGCGGAGCCCTTAATCTTGGAGTTCATCATATGAAACTTATACCTGCAAAGAATAGGCTAAGCCTACTTATAATTATGCCTAAGAGTCACTCCTAGAGAACCTCTTTTGTTGTTGTAATGTGGCCTCTCTCTTTAAGTCAACTTGGCAGGTGAAGTCACTGCCCTCCCCACTTTGTGGGACATGACTCCCAGGGATGAAAATTTCCCTGGCCATTTGGGACAGGACTCCTGGGGATAAGCTGGGACCCAGCATCATGGGATTGAGGAAGCTTTCTTGACCAAAAGGGGGAGGAGAGAAATGAGACAAAATAAAGTTTCAGTGGCTGAGAGATTTTAAACAGATAGGAGAGGCTATCCTGGAGGTAATTCTTATGCATTGTATAGATATCCCCTCTTCAGTTTATGGTGTATTGGCATGGCTGGAGGGAAGTACCTGAACTGTAGAGCTGTGTTCCAATAGACTTGTTTCTTGAAGATGATTGTATAATGATATAGGTTTTACAGTGTGACTGGGTGATTGTGAAAACCTGTTGTCTGATGCTCCTTTTATCAGGGTATGGGCAGATGAGTAAAAAAATATATAGATAAAAATAAATATATAATAGGGAAGATAAGGAATAAAATAAATTGAGAAAGAGGGGTAAGGGATATGGGATGTATGAGTTTTTCCTTTTTATTTCTTTTTTCTGGAGTGATGCAAATGTTCTAAAACGTGACCATGGTGATGAATACACAACTACATGATGATATTGCGAGCACTGATTGTACACCATGTATGGACTATATGCGTGTGAAGATTTGTCAATAATTTTTTTAAAAGGATCCTAAGCTCTGTGAAGGGAGAAACAACTTAATATAAGCCCCAGACCACCTGTCTTCATAGATGAATTTCAAGAAGAAAACATACCAAAACCACTCACACTTTTCTAACCTATTTTGAAGAGGATGGAAAATAAACTAAGTCATCTTAGCACCAAAGCCTCATAAGGATACTACAAGAAAAGAAAACTACAGACCAATCACTCTAATGAATTATAGATGCAAAATTTTTCAACAAAATGCTAGCATGTTGAATCCAACAGCACATTAAAAGAATTATATACCATGATATAGTCAGGTTTATCCAGGTATACAAGGTGGTTTCAACACAAGAAAATCAGTTAGTGTAAAACACCACATTAACAACTCAAATGGGAAAACCCCCACATGATCATTGTTTTGGTTTACTAAAGCTGCCTGAATGCAGACACCAGAAATGGATTGGATTTTACAAAGACTTACTAGGTTAGAAATTTACAGTTCTAAGGCCACGAAAATATCCAAATTAAGACATCAACAAGATGATAC
The DNA here is from genome assembly GCF_023851605.1 of Tamandua tetradactyla. Lineage (NCBI taxonomy): Eukaryota > Metazoa > Chordata > Mammalia > Pilosa > Myrmecophagidae > Tamandua > Tamandua tetradactyla. Next base: position 71,704,569 of record NC_135342.1, on the reverse strand, counting down.
CTGGACTCTGACGAAAGGCCGCTGGCATCTGGAACATCTCTGTCAGCTGGAAAGGCATGCGGTGGGCATTTGCTTGTCCTTGCTCTTGGTTTGTTGCTTTCATTTAATAAATGAGTTCAGCATGGTGGCAGGATATGAGATCAACAGTCAAAAATCAGAGTTTCTATACACTAGTACAGATCAATGAGAGGAGGAAATCAAGAAAAAAATTCCATTTACAGTGGTGTATTAGTCATGGTTCTCTAGAGAAACAGAACCAACAGGAAATTCTGTAAATATGAGATTAATAAAGGTATTTCACGCAACTATGGGAATGCAGGAGTCCAAAATCCATAGGGCAGCTGTGAAGCTGGCAAATGCAATGAAGGTCCACAACAAACTCCATAGGAGAAGCTTACAGGCTGAAGCAGCTATGGACATTCTCTCTTCTTCCCTACAAGTCTTCAACCAATTGGCTCAAATCAAACTGATAGGATTTTCTTGTTTGTGCGAGATGTAACCTTAGTTGATCATAGATGTAATCAGCTACACCTACAGTCAACTGACTAATGATTTAATATACCAGCCTTCTGGTTTATCAACCAATCATGAAATAATCTTGCAGCAATGGTTAGGCCAGTGCTTAAGTGACCAGATGACTGGGCATCCTGACCTGACCAAGTTGACACCAGAACTTAACCATCAGAGATAGAAACCAAAGGAATCAAATATCTAGGACTAACTTTAACCAAGGATATAAATACACACAGAAAACTACAAAATGTTGCTAAAAGAAATCAAAGAAGACCTAAATAAATGAAAGGTCATCTTGTGTTCATGGATTGGAAGACTGAACACAGGAAAACTGTCAATTCACCCAAATTAATCCGCAGATTCAAAGCAATCCCAATCAAAATTTCAACAGACTACTTTGTAGAAATGGAAAAGAGAATAATCAAATTTATTTGAAAGAGCAAGGAGTCCTAAAGAGCTAAAAACACCTTGAGAAAGAAAAAATGAAGTGGGAGGACTCACATTTCCTGACTTCAAAGTACATTGCAAAGCTATAGTGGTTGAAACATCATTGTACTGGAATAAAAATAGATATACTGATGATGGAATTGAGTTGAGAATTGAGAAATAGATCCTCCAACTATCTCACACCTTTACAAACCTTAACTCAAAATAGATCAAAGACTTAAATATAAGAATTAGGAACAAAAACTCCTAGAAGAAAATGTAGGGAAGCATTCTTAAGATCTTGAGGTAGGAGTTGGTTTCTTAGACCTTGCAACCAAAGTACAGCCAATGAAAGAAGAAATAGATAAATGGACCTGAAATTCAATACTTTTAAATTTCAAAAGGCTTTATCAGGAAAACAAGGAGAAGCTAAACCCGCTTATGATTAGGCTTAAGGGACCCCCCTCCCCTGCCCGAGAACCTCTTTTGTTGCTCAGATGTGGCCTTTTTCTCTAAGCCAACTCTGCATATGAACTGACTGCCTTCCCTACTATGAGCAACATGATTCCCAGGGGTGTAAATCTCTCCAGTAACATGGGACATAACTCCCAGGTATGAGCTTAGCCCTGGCATTGTGGGATTGAGAAAACAAAAGAGGGGAGAGAAATGAAACCAGATAAAACTTCCGTGGCTGAGAGATATCAAATAGAATTGAGAGGTCATTCTAGAGGTTACTCTTATGCAATATATAGATATCCCTTTTCAGTTTTTGGTGTATTAGAGTAGCTAGAGAGAAATACCTGGAACTGTTGAACTGTAATCCAATAGCCTTGATTCTTGAAGATGATGGTATGACTGTAGAGCTTTTAAGGTGTGAACATGTGATTGTGAAAACCTTGTCACAGACACTCCCTTTATCCAGGATTTGGACAGATGAGTAAGATAAAAGAAGAAGACAATAAATAAACAATAGAGGGGTAGGGGGTTATGGAATCTTTTGTGTGTTCTTTTTTACTTTTATTTTTATTTTTATTTTATATTTTTGGAGTAATGACAACGTTCAAAAATCTATTGTGATGATGAATGCACAGTTACATGATGATACTGTGAAATACTGATTGTACAATTTGGATGATTATATGTGAATACATAATATATCTCAGTAAAACTGCATTCAAAAAGCCCTGAGGTACAGCTTTAGCGTATGCAGAGTATAGAAAATGTCTACCATTCACCTAATTGGCAAAGCTCTAATCTTCAAAGTTAAACCAATCAGCCATATCAAACTTTCTTATCAAAAACAGCCTGACTTCATTCTTCAGTTCAAATAAATATGTTAACATCCATTGTTGTAAAAACAAAACAAAAAACAGACTTTGTCAGGAAAATGAAAATGTAGCCTATCCAATGGGAGAAAATATTTGGAAATCACATATCTGATAAGCTATATATAAATATATAAAGAAATCTTAGTGTTTAACAATAAAGGGACAAACAACTCAATTAAAAAATGGGCAAAAGACCTGAATATTTTTCTAAAGAGGAAATAAAAATGGCTAAAAGGCATATGAAAAGATGCTCAAAATCAATACCAATTAGGGAAATACAAATAAAAACCACAATAAAATATCATTTCATACCTACTAGAATAGTTAGTATGAAAAGAATTGAAAACCACAGGTGTTGGAGAGGATGTGAAGAAATAGGAACACTTATTCACTGCTGGTGGGAAAGCACAATGGTACAGACACTGTGGAAGAGAGTTTGGCAGTTCTTCAGGAATTACAATACAATCTGGCAACCCCCCCTGTTGGTATATACAAAGAAGAGCTGAAAGAATGGCCATGTAGTGGCATTACCCAGAATTGTCCAAAGATGGAAACAACCCAAGTGTCCATCAGCTGATGAACGGATAAACATGATGGGGATATATGCATACAATGGAATATCATTCACCTGTAAGAAGGAATGCAGTCCTGAAGCATGCAACAACATGAGTGAACCTGGAAGGCATTGTGTTGGGTGAAATAAGCCAGATAGAAAAAGGGTAAATACTATGGTCTCACTAATATGAACTAATTATACTAAGCAAACTCTTGGTGCTAAAATCTAGAGGAAAGGTTACGAGGAGATAGAGAGTAGAGAATGGTGAGCGGAAACTTAAGTTGTAAAGAATTTTTATATGGTTGTCTATAAATGTTAGGAAATGAATAGAGGTGATGGTAGCACATTACTGTGGGTATAAGTTACAGTGCTGAATTATGTGTATGAATATAGTTGCAAGGGGAAGTGTAGGGTCATGTATGACACCAGAAGGAAAGCTAGAGGATAAAACATGGGACTGCATAACAAAGGGAACCTTATTGTGGCCAATGACCTTGGTTAACTGTATAAATATAAGAAGGTTTTCACATGAACTAGAAAAAAATGCATGTCACTATTATAAGTGTTAATTATAGGGTGCTATATGGAGAAAACACAACTAATTCAAACTATGGACTACAGTTAACAGTAGTATTGTAATATCCTTTCATATATTGTAACAAAGGTACTATACTGTTGATAAGGGTCAATAAAGGGATGGGCATGAGGTGTATGGGATTTTTAATTTTTTTGAGCAAGGAGAAAGTTCTCAAATCCACTGTGATGATGAATACACACTATGATTATCCCAAGAGCCAATGATTGTACACTTTGGATGGATGATATGGTATATGAATAAAACTGTAAAAAAAAATTAATGTATAAAAAAATGCCAGGACCAACGCAATATTTTTCTTTGCGTACTCAAATTTCATATATAAGAGGATTTTGATTAATATATTACAGTTCTTCTAAATAAAAACATTTTTAAATGTGTCAGCATAGAGGTGTAGAATCACAATACTGTCATTTTACCACAAGAAAATTGGCAGCTGTTTTTATGCAAGAGTGTGAGTTTAGGATAGAACTATCACTTACTGTTTATAGAGTTTATCATTGTGATAATCTTTGCTTTAGGTCAAATTGTTATAGGAAGATTACCAGGATCTTGGGCTTCCATGGAGTCTCAAAGAGTTTCAGGGTTTATTAGTTGCAATAAAAGTGTGTAGCGTTCTTATATTTGCAGTCCAAGTGTTGTGAGTGTGTCAACAATATTTCAACCTAATTGATGCTTGATATGGTTAAACTTAAATTTTCATGATTTTAGTACCATTTTATTTTGCATCTGACCTGTGGCACTTCTCAAATAGCTTGCCTTTTTTTCTAAATATGCAATTTTGTATTTAATGCAGTTGCTTCTTTAAGAGAATAAAGGCATATGCATTTGCGTCCACATATAGTTGGATTGAGAGTTGAACAAAATAAAATGTACAAGGTGCCCTGTTTAAAATGAAGCAATTGTTTCATATGAATAGGTGATAAAATTTCACAACTATACAGTGAGAGATTATAGAGTATCAGTTACATTCACATTAAAGTCTTCTCTACTGGCCTTTGAACATTTATAGAATCTTACAATTTTTAGACGGTATAGTGCTTTTATAGAAGTATTACACCCCCCTCAATATATACCTGCACCCTTCATTTCCATTCACATAATATAAAGACTAAATGCACGCTTGGCTGATTTTTATAAACATAGAAGACAGAGAAGCCTCAGTTTTAGGAAGGACAAAATAATAATTGGCAAGATAATGATAGCTCTATTTATTTTTCTGGAGTCTTATGCTCTGTAACACTAGGCTACTAACCTCATTTTCATCATTCTAACATGATGTGTCAATTAGAGATTAGAATAGAGAGTTGTGCTGCTCGCCCAAATACAGCTGGTCCAAAGGAGAATGACCATGGACAAGGGGACCACAGGTAGATGTCCTGCAAGTCCTGGAATGCTTCTCCTGGAGAAGAGGGATGCTTGGGACTGGGAGGGAGAGAAGTGTCTTCAGGTATCAGAAGCACAGTCATGTGGAAGAGAGGTAAATTTAACCCAGGTAGTCGTAAAAAGTCCAAATAAAGAACAATGATCAGAAATTAGAGAGATGCTGTTTCTGTAACCAAACAGGGAAGAATTTTCTAACAAATCATTATCACTGTCCAAAAATGGAAATCCTTTCTCTTGAGAGGCTGAGGAGCCCCCTACATGTCTCATGCTGCAGCCCTAAGAGAGCTGAGGGCAATTCGAGAGTCTCCAGTTAGTCCTTCGGCCAATGATTGATTATTATAAGTAAAGGAAATGGTTTTCCATGGAGAGAATGGTGGTAAAACTCAGTCTGATTTTCTCCTATTTGAAGATGCTTTGTAGTGTCATAATGTTTCTACGTGTCAGGAAATGTATGAATTCAAATTAGCTTAGAAAAAAAAAAGAAAGAAAAGATGGACCGAAGTCCCTCAGTGCATAACAGATGGCATCAAACTGAAATTGATGTTGATAATCAATGTCACAATATCTTAGGGCACCATTGACAGAAAGTATGGGGCTGAAACCTAATCCAAGCAGCTCAATATAAAGTATAGAACTGAGAGAGATGGCAGAGGGAATACAGAAAATTAACCTGGAAGTTATCTGAAAACGTAACTTTAGCAGAGTTTGACTTATTTCTAGACTCTTTGAAATGTATTTCCTAGTAAATGCAAGGCAGAGAAATCAATAGCGAACAGACTCTGCTTATCTGTGTGTGTTTGACCTTCTTTAGAAGGGCTTCTGAAGGCCGCTGATGGACTGCAGAGGTGGGATATTGACCTTAGTGTGCCTATAACTAACTTTGGAGACTTTGCATCGTAACCTCAGAAAGCTCATGTCTGCAAAGATCCTTTGTGCTGCTGTACTAATCATCTCTTCAGCATACAAATGTGCTTTTAGCCATTGCCCAGGGAATCAGCATGCATTTATTGTTGCATGGGTACCTGGTGTTAGTAAAAGTGCTCCCTCCTTAGCTTAGTGATCCTAAGTTACCCAGGATAGGAACCACCTACAACTAAATCCGGTGGAGGTCACCCGTTTTCCCGGTTTTGTTTTTTTTTTTTGTTTTTTTTCTTTTTTGAGAGGGAGATGGTAATGCCAAAATTAAAAAGAGAAGCTCTCAGGTGACCTCCCCCTTTCTGGATGAACCTGAGAATTTATTGTCAGGGTTGCTAGCAGCTCGTTCACGTTGAAGTTCACCGCTGGCAGGACAACCCAGACCTGGGCCACACTTGAAGGTTTATGCATTTGCCTGCTGGCACGTACATTGATGTTTTTCTGTTTCCTTGTGCTTTAATTCTTTGTAACTTTCCATTTTGTTGTAATTATGGACCTTGAGAAAAGTTGCAAGAATGATCCAAAAATTAATTCCCTTATGCCCTTCATCAGATTCAGCAGTTGTTGATTTTACCCTCCCCCCCTTTCTTTTTCTTCTTTTAGTCTCTCTTTTCTCTTTTTCAGGAAGTGTACAGTTTTCTCTTGCCACATAACAAATTACCAAAAATGTAATAGCTTCAAGCAACACACATGTAAAATGTAAAAGCAGTCCTGGAGGTCAGAAGTCCCTCAAGGCTCAGCCAGGCCCTCTCCTGGGGGCTGGGATCAAAGAGTCAAGGCAGGGCTGCATTCGTTTCTGGCCTCTCTGGGAAGACCCCACTTCCAAGCTCGTTTGGGTTATTGGCAAAATTCACTTGTTTCCCGCTGAGGTCCTGTTTCTTGGGGCTGCTCTCAGCATGTGGAGGTCATGTGCATTCCTTCTCGCGTGGTTCTCTCCATCGTCAAACCAACATTGAGACTGTCTCATGCCTCAAGTCCCCCAGACTTTCCCTCCTTCTACCAGGAGGAAGGCTCTCTGCTTTCAAAGACTCAAGTGATTACATGGGACCCACAAGGATAACCTCCTGCTAATATGGCATGAAAAGATCGTGGGCGTGTTATCACATCATATTAACAGATGCCCAACAAAAGGGTGTTGGAATCTGAGGTGCCAGTTTTAGAATTCTGCCTACTGCAGGAAGGGAGTCAGTCAGGCTGGACCTTGACAGCACAGCTCTCTGCTTGCACGTTGCAGGGGAATCTGAAATGAGGGTCTGCGTTTGGAGGAGAGAGTTTGAAAATTTAGTGATGATTACCACACTCTACTGAGAACTTAGTAAAACCAAGACATTACAAATCTCATCCACTTATTACAATAACCTCTTGAGGCAAGTATTACTCTTATTTGAAAATCAACACAACTAAGCTTAGAGAGAACTGTTAAAAGAATTACCAAATAACACACAGCAAGTACATAACAAACCCGGGGTCAAAGCAGATTTGCTTGGCCAAGCTCCTCCAGCCTCTACTTGCAGCCTGAGCTGTCTTATTTAATTACATGCTCCTGGTTTTCCCTGACCTTCTCCATATGAGAGCTTATCAAAATTTATTTGTCTTGGGGGAAGAAAAAGTATCTGTCATATCAAATTTCTTTGATGTTTTACTTTATTCCAAGTGATATATTTGCTAAACAGTTTAGAAATAAAGATGCCCTAGTCATAACCTCGTATTTATCCTGCTCTTATTTAGTTTAAGAGTATTTAAGATTTGACATTTGTTCTAGTTTACTAACTGCTGGAATGCAATATACCAAAACCAGAATGGCTTTTAAAAAGGGGAATTTAATAAGTTGCTAGTTTACAGTTCTAAAGGTGAGAAAATGTCCCAATTAAAACAAGTCTATAGAAATGTCCAATCAAAGGCATCCATGAAAAGATACCTTGGTTCAAGAAGGCTGATGAATCAGGGTCTCTCTCTCAAGTGAGACGGCACATGGTGAACACAGTCAGAGTTTCTCTCTCATCTGAAAGGGCACATGGTGAACATGGCATCATGTGCTAGCTTCTTCTCCTGGTTTCCTGTTTCCTGAAGCTCCCCGGGAGGCATTTTCCTTTTTCATCTCCAAAGGTTGCTGGCTGGTGGACTCTTCTTCTCATGACTACGTCATTCTGCTCTGCTGTCTCTGAATCGCTCATTCTCCAAAATGTTTCCTCTTTTATAGGACTCCAGAAATTTATCAAGACCACCCAAATGGGTGTAGTGATATGTCATCACTTAATCCAGTTTAACAACCACTCTTGATTAAATCACATCTCTAGGGAGATGATCTGAATGCAGTTTCAAACATGCAGTATTGAATAGGGATTATTCTGCCTTTGTGATATGGGATTTAGATTAAAACATGGCTTTTCTAGGGGACATACATCCTTTCAAACCAGCCTAACATTAAATCTGTTCTGTCAAGATTATGCATGGGTATCTCATGTCCCTGAATGATTTTTTTAATACTTATATTGGCATCTTCACACACATACATGGTATACTATCAGTGGTTCACAACATCATCGCTTAGCTGTGTATTCATCACCTTGATCATCCAGACAACATCTGTATCACTCCAGAAAAAAACAAAAACAAAAAGAAAACACTCATATATGCTATATCCCTTTCACCCCTCCCTCTCATTGGCCACTAATATCACAATCTACCCAATTCATTTTTCCCTTTATTCCCCCATGATTTATTTATTTTTCATCCATATTTTTTTACTCTTCTGTCCATATCTTTGATAAAAGGAGAATGAATGATTTTTTTAAGCTGTTAAATATGGTTTAATATTTAGTTTAACTTGGTTTGATCATATAAACTTGAACATTCTCCCATCTGCCTAACGTTTTATGTGTTTGGCATTCTAAAGTCATTTATTTAAAAAATATCTGTCAAAGTTGAAGGCCAACAGAGTTATCCATTAGAGAAATGTTCTGGTGCAGCAAAGTGGGTGTGGTAACTCTGTGGCACCCCTGCAAAGAGCATATGTTCTAAGGTCAGACTGACTGGACTCAGCAGGAATTTAGGCATTGCTCAATCTCCTCAACTATAAAATGGAGGTAGTAAGAAAACCTACTTTCTGAGATTCTTGGCAGATTTAAGTGAAAGAAGCCATGCAAAACATGTAGCAGACTTAATAATTTGTTTTTGTTTACTAATTACAATAAAACAATAGAACAATAATCTAGGGGATTTGATGACAGGTCTCTGAAATATTCAGAAATATAGGAATTCAAGCATGGTTCGATCAAGGCTATGTTTTAATTTTTCTGTGATCCTTTTGCCTTTTACCTAGAGTGCCTGTCTACCAGGAGGAGGTCAGGCTCTATTTTCAGGCTGGCTTTTCTCATGGCCCCAGCTATCCACAAGAAGGAATTGAGGCATCACACGTGCTCACTCACCTCTTAAGAGGAAAGGGAGAGAGTTTCACTTCCACAGTTATTGAATACACTTCTGAATGGACCATTCCTGCATAAGTGTTATAGCCAAGGGAAATGTCATGCACTGCTTGACTTACTTTTTCAGACTCTCTCTGAAGTAATGGTGTCGGATTGATGGGATTTCCTTTAGCTGCTGAGACATATCATGGCCTTCTCCTCAAGGGAAGGCTGGAGTCATACTCATCCACATCAAATGTCTGCAAAATAATGGAAGAAGGGTGCAGTGACTTTTGTAAGGTATCCATAATGTTTTCTATCATATTTAATAAATCTTAGTTATAATTATAATAATAATCATGGACAATAACAATTATTATAATCTTGATTTTTGTATTTGTTCATAGGGCAGGCTATTTGCTCTAGTTTTGAATCTGCATACCTCCAGAGGGCAACACACTACAATTGTTGATGGTTTCTCTATTTAACTTCTGCATTAGCTTTGTATCTTAAGTATCTGTGTTTGTATACCATAGCATGATCTTGGGGGCTTGTGATGTGTTTATTTTTTTAATTTTATTTATTTTTATTTTAAAAATATTTTTATTGTTGAAACAACATACAAACACAAACATTCTTAACATATAAACGTTCCATACATGGTGTACAATCAGTGGCTCAAATATCATCAGAGTTGTGTATTCATGTGATGTAGTTTTTAGCTGGAATACTGTTCTGTATTGGAAGCAGTTGCCCCTGCAACTGCACATGCTATGTGTTTTTGCAAAAATCTGCACAATCCACTGTGATGGTTATTTTCCTGTTTGCAGTCAGAACATTTCCACCTATTCTGTGATAATGCTCAGTTTTCAAAGGACTGGCTCCTGAAAATTACCTTGCCCAGGCTCCTTTGCCAACTGCTATCAGTTAAATTTACTCAATGGAAAGGACAAGTAGGAGACTAAAGTTCTGAGGAGGGGAAAAGCCAGATAGTTGTCCCCTCTCTTTGCACTTCATGCGGGGTCCTCACACGAAGTTGTTTCTCTTTTTGGTTCTAGCTCCTGCACAGCAGTTCCAGCTACTGGGTGCTTGCCACATGCATCCTGCCTTGGTCTCTCCAACTGTGAGGTGTGTATACAAGCCCAGCTACACTTGCTTATTTCTGGTTTGCCTCTGTGCCCTGTTTGGCTTTTCAAATCTTCCAACACTATTGTTACTGGTGCTCCATATTAAATTCCCTCTATTGAATTACCTGGGAGGGCTCTGTATTCCTGCCTTGAGCCTGACTGATAAAAATCATTGAACTTCAAAATCCTGACATTCTAACCTTAATAATGACTTTTTTCAGGCATAAATCATATTGTCTTTAATGCTAATGTGATTTATTTTGTAAAAAAATTAGATTTCTTGGTTTAAAAGTGATATATGCTTTCTTTGAAAGTTATAGTTCTCAAGATGATTTAATTTCTTAACTTTAAAATGCTATGTGTTGAGATATAGTTTAACTGAATATATGTGCTTTATTTGAAAAACTCTATTTCAACTGATTTTGATCAAATTCCATTATTGGGTCATAAGTGAAATAAAATTGCAGACATCTGTTTTATTAAAAGCCAGTTTTTGAGGTGGGAAACCATATACTTTTAATCAAGACTTCAATAGATTATTGAGAAGCACTTAAATTGAGCAAAGGAACTTTGGTGAACCACACAAAACACAAAACTTGACAGCCATCTGGAATTGTTGGAGAATCCATCTTTTTTGATGGTTGGATTGTTTTTCAGATGATTGAGGTTTTGCCCATTTGTCGTCATGAAGAATTGTTTGCTTGCAAGGAAGAGAAATTCACTGCCACTGGGTTAGGCAAAGTAAAGGAATAAATGAAGCAATTGAAAGGCCACTAGGGAACTCAAAGGCAGGAAGTGCTCCTGAGCTTCCAGACGGAGTGGAAGTTGGAATGGAAGCAGATAAGAGCTAGGCCAGTGCCACCATCTTGGCTTCTGTTGAGATATTGCTTCATTCTTCTACATGTGTCCACAGGATTGCCCTGGGGAGAGAAATGGTAAGTTTCTCAGCCTGGGTCACACATCCTACAGCACATGTGTCCAGGGAGTGTGGTTGCATGACCCATTCCCTGCTCAGCAGGGTCTGTGGGAGCAAATGCTCTGAGGATGGCCAGTCAAATATATCAACATGTCACTGGACCACAGATGTACCCAGTCTTGTTTTATAAAAAACATTATTTTTTTGCAATGATCTGTCATAACTTATAAAAGAATTTTCTAATATAATTTAGCTATTTCTCAAGGATGTGTTATATTCAGCAGTCTAGCAATGTCTGCCTGTGAAACAAATGACCTTCGACTGCTGTTTGTGTTTTGCATTAGGTATCGTATTTACATTTCATAATTTTAAAGATTTCTTCTTTGTTACCAGATGTCACTTCTCGCTGTTAATTGGTATGTGCCACTTTTAATTTGTTACTGCTGGGTTTGTTTGGTCTTAGAAACCAAGTAACCTTTATTATAATTGCATATAAAATGAAGTTAATTACACTTTAGTGAGGAGGGCTTTCTCTCTGTTGAGAAAAGCTCCTGAACCTAAGAGCATGTGCTTTTTTTACATTGTGTCCCTCTGACGAGGTGTGAGAATGGAAAACATTTATTTAAATAGGATGTGCTTAATGGATGTGAAGTCGCTTCATAGAGTCACCAGGGTCTCTGCATTTTAGTATCAAGTTCTTTAATTTCATTGCCATGTTTTTATTTAAACAAACACATCACACCTGTGATGAGAAGAATTCTGGTCCCTCCAAGATGCCCAAGTACTTAACCTTACCCGGCAAAGGAGCCTTTGCAGATGAGGTTAAAGTGACAGACTTTGAGATGGAGAATTACTCTGGATTATCCATGTGGGCCCAATCTAATCACACAAGTGTTTAAAAGGCAACACTTTTCTGCATCTAATGCCAGACAGGGAGATGAGACAGAAGAAAGACACAGGTGTGAGAAGGACTTGATACACCACTGCTGTCTTGAAGACAGAGAAACATGAGCCAAGGGACTCTAGGTCCTGGGACTAGAACTCAGCTGGCAATCAGAAAGAAATAGGGACATCAGTCCTACCACCGCAAGAACTAAATTCTGACAGCAACTTGAACAAACAATGAAGCAGATTCTCCCCTTGAGCTTCCAGAAGGGAACACAGCTCTGCCAACCAGATTTTAGCCTAGTGAGACCCACACCAGCAGCCTGACATGCACAACTGTTAGATAATGAAGTTGTGTTTCAAGCCATTAAGTTTGTAGTAATTTGTTATGGAAGCAAAAGAAAACCAATACAATGCCTAAGTCTTGATTTTCTCCCAACAAACCAGAAATGTTTTCTTAAAATAAGTAGGGTCTTCTCATACCAACAAGCTTTTGGCAGACTTTATTTCTGCAAAGGAGTGACAATGGTAATTCTTGTTCCTCACACTCTTCCAGAACTTAGCCATATTCCTATCAAAAGGGGACTCTCTGTTCCACGTTAACATGATAGAAACTTTGTGACTGCTTCCATGAACGGAAGCTGGTAGAAGCAATGCTGTATGACTTTGCAGACTAGGCTAGAAAAGGCCATGCAGCTTCTAATGGTTCCCTTGGGACAGTCACTTGGGGAGACTTTGGCTACCATGTAAGAATCCTGGTTACCCCTGAGGCTGCTGTGGAAAGACCCTTAGAGAGACCACATAAAGGTAGAGCCCCAGGCATTCCAGTTTCCAGCTGTTTAAACCCTCCCAGCCCAGGGACCAGACATGTGAGTGAAGAAGCATTTAAGAGGGCCGCAGCCATGGAGAAGACCCAAAGAAGAGCTTTCTAGATGATTCCAGTCAATACCAGATTTACGCACAGCCTTAAATGAATATTATTTTAAGTCATTATTTTGAGGTGAGTTGTTATATAACAACGAATAATGAGCACATTTTCTTTTTGCTATGAAAGTAATTTTAGTGAGTTTATGCAGATCTGTTTGATCTTAATATTAGTTGCAAGAAAATCCATATGCCCATCATTTACTTGGTAATTACAGTGCATTTAACCTTATTTAGCAGTTCGCTTACCAACATTAACCAAACTTGTTCTCAGTTATCGTATATTCATTTCTCCTAGTAGTCACGAAACTGTGGAGAACCTTTCTTGATTTTACTCTCTTGTGACCAGTCACATTCCATCTCTGGAGTCCACATGCCCTTGGAACTGGGCATGCATTCAGTCTTCACCCTGAGTCACAGATTTATTTCATGCCTTGGCTCCAATGACAGAAAACCATTCATGCGTTATTCTTTTGCTTCATGCTGGAAGACATGGTTTTGGCCTTCAAAATCCATTATTAGGTTCTTGAAGTGAATTAGATGAATCACTTTTCAATTTATATTGATTAAAGAGAAAAAAGGTACAATATTTAAAACTTAACCCAAACTAAAATTTGCTTTCCTATTCCTTAATGTAGCTTATATTTCTGCAGTTTTTGAAAAATCCTTGCAGGTGCATAGCACCCAATCATTAATAACAATTGAACACTTTTATTTCCCGTCTTGTCTGAGAATATATTGTATAGTATGGGGAAAACATTAATAATGCCTTATTTTAATTGCTGTTTATTTGGAGAATTCTGCTATATCCTTTTTCTATCTGAACTCTAATAAATCATAAGTAAGAAGGCTCCAAGGATTTAGGACATTTTAATATGACTGTGAAAACAGAATCAAATTTATAGAACCAGGTGAGATGCAAGGGAACATCCAAACTAACCCCAGCATTTTTAGTCGTGGCATCATTAATCCAAGGAAACAAAATAATCCAATGGCAGAGCCAGAATTAGAAACATCATTTATCTGAGTGTGTCCAAGATGTGTCCCTGTGCAGGGCGTTAGGGCACTGGGTATGCTCTTGGCACTGCTGCCTTATTAGTTTGCAGAACCCAACAAGCAATATTCTATTCAAGATCATTTGTTTATTGAGTTCTCAAGGTGATCCATGACATACTGGGCTGTCTAAAAATTTATCTTTTAAATGATTGCATCTCTATACTCATAATGCTAGCGTGGCTGGATATTGTTTCTGGAATGCCGTGTTTTCCCTTGGGTTTTCCTATCCTTTATGGTCATTTCTTTCTTCACTTTAGATGGCTCCACGCCTCCCATTTGGCAGAAGCTAGGGTACTCCTGGATCACAGCCTCAGAGAAGCAATGAACAGCAGCAGGAGAATTAGAGCCTTTTCTTGGCTTTAATTTTCAAAATTCTAGGCTTTCCTTAGGAAGCTTCAGATTTAGCATCCAATATGACTATGACACCCTAACCCCAACGGCTCCTTCTAAGTAAATAATATGTTCTTATAGAAGAGAGATGTGTGTTATTGGGAAAACCATCAATTTCATGCCCTATTTGATTTTGCAAAGTTAAAAATAAAGAACACACACACACATACATATATATGCACACATTCATGATAGAGGTTGATTTTAAGGGTGTGTGTGTCTCTGCTGTGTGGCAGTGAATTCCCCTGCACTATTTGTCTAGTTACTTTCCAACTTAGACCACTCTCCAGTTCATTTTGTGTGCTGCATTTTTCATATTAATGATGATGCCATTCTATTTCTGCTTCCTTGTGCTTCAGCATTGTTTTTTCTTTAAAAAAAATTTTTTTAAATCACCTTGTACCCTTTTGGCTTACTTATTTTAAAGTTTTCAGCCAACAGTTCTATAAAACCTTCAGCCATCAGTTCTATAAAAACCAATGCTATCAGGAGTGACTATCTGTTTGAAGTGTCGGTATATTTCTTAGCATCAGATTTCTTCCTGTGGCTTTAGAATCTGAGTTTAGAAATCTATTCAGTGTAGAAATTTTTGTTTTGTCTTGGACTTTATTTCTCCTCTGTGCTGCTTGTTCTCCCTGATTTTGCTTTCTGCAGTTGACTCCATCAAGCCCTCAGGCCTGTCTAAATCAAGGTCTTTTAATGGTCACGAGGAGTTATTGCTTCTGAAGATGTTGGGTTCAGGGCAGATGCATCCTGAGATGGACGGTGGCCTTCTCAGATTACACCCATGTTCTCACCTCCTTGTGGCAGCCACTTGCCTGGAGTCCCAGAACTAGTTTCTGTTCACTTGCAGATGTGTTCAATCTCCTTTCACAAGTTCTGGGTGTATTAAACTTTTTTTGTTGCTGTAACAATTTACCACTAACTTAGTGACTCAGAACAACATTAATTTATTAATTTACAATTCTGGAGGTCAGAAGTATGACACAGGCCTCACTGGGCTAAAATCAAGGTGTCAGCAATTCTGCATTTCTTTCTGGAGGCTCTAGGAGAGAATCCTTTTCCTTGCCTTTTGCAGCCTCTAGAGGCCACCCTTATCCCTTGGCTTGTGGCCTCTTCTGTATTCAGAGCCATCAATGGCCAATCAGGTCTTCCATATTGCATCATTGTGTCTGACTCTTTTCTTTCTTTTGCACTTCTAGTCTACATTGAAGGAACTTTGTGATTACATTGTACCCATCCAGATGATCTAGGTATCCCCCTGTTTTAAGGTCAGATGGTAGCAACCTTCATTTCCCTTTGTATGTAAGCTAACCTATTTATAGATGCTAGAGATTAGGATGTAATGTTTTGGAGACGCATTTTTTTTGCCTACTACAGTGGAGGCAATGGGTGCTTTCACCTGCCTCTGGCCCAGGTCTAGTTACCCGTTTCATGAGGAGCAATACTCTTTGCTACTAGCTGCTTCCACCACTAGAGACCAGCAAGCTGGGATCTTAATACTCTTAGCAGTGTGGGATTTTGTTCTTCGTTTCCGGTTCAGAGGATAATTATTTTGTATTTTGTATTATGTATGTCTTTGTAATTTTCTGTTTTTTACGTGCTCCTTCTTTTCTTAGAGGATGGATCAGTGAAGATTTTGAAGTATGGGTCTCACTTGTCATCTTGATATGTAATTTCTCTAAATTCTAAAAGTGGCTGAGCCTGGAATACACAGATGCAACCTTAGAAAAAGATAAAATACTAGGCAGCTCATCAAATAGGAGCAATAGATGTATTTTAAAATATTTTATACATTGTTGTCTTATTTTCCAATATGGATCTTGTTTCCACAGTTAGAGGGATTGAATCAGTTATCACTCCCCTCGTTCCCTTTCCTTGGCCAAGTTTTTTAGATGTAGCTGCTCAGTAAATGCCTGTTGATTGACTGGGTGACTGTCTATTTGTCATAGAGTGCTGACCCCTCCAAGGCCTGCCAAAAACCAGAAGGAAAAATAAAGTGGGCAGTGTTTATTTACCAAAACAGCAGTATTTCTATACCCATATTATAGTGGAATTTTGTCTCAAAGGGAGCTTTGTGAAAAGTAGCATGAAATAAAGGAGGAACTAGAAGATGTTCCAAAATTAAGCATCTTTCATTTTTAATTAAAAATTAAAAGGTTAATTGAATTAAATAAGACCTTTAAAATAAAGGCCTTTATTTAAGGGGGTGAGAAAAACCTTTCTGATATGTTATTCAAGGTGAAAATATAAAAGATCATCACAATAAATGTGAATGCCTCTTTTTATCCACAGCAAGATTTATTGCCACCTGTTTTATGCCCAGTTGACATCTTATTAGAGAAACAGAATCCTGTCCAGAATACCACGGAAGGACCTGGCTGGTTGTTGGCACCATGGAGCCTAATGGTTCCTTCTCTATGGGGTCTCTTTGTCCCTTGGTGACTTCCCTCCTTGGTGACTTCCCTTCATGATTACCAACAAATAAGTTCTCTGAACTCTTGCAGGGTTGTCTGGTTTATATCTTGGTAATCAGCAGGCTGCTCCTGGTTTAGGGGGGTGCTGACCTGAGAATGGGGTACAAGACTTCTTCTGCAATTGCTTAGAATTGCAATTGCAAGGGGTTCTTTCTAGTGAAGGAAAAGTTCAACCAAAAAGATGAGTGGCACAACAGAAGGGTAAGACTAAGGCAATTGGTCCTGGTCTGGAAAATCAAGTGGGTTGGTATTCAGCCAACATGAAAACAGTTAGGGTGTTGTTAACTTTCTGACATATCCTATAAATTTTGTGCATAAAGGAGTCCATTTCTATGTTACTGGATGATGCTATGTACTGGCTTAATTTCTCAGGTCTCTCATCAATACAGTTAATCAGCTAGTACATCTCTTTTCACTGATGATAACATTACAAGGCCATTCTGGCACTTGTTTTGAAATTTTCACCCTTTCATTGGTATTGGTAGAGTCAAAGAGTTGACATCAGTCTGCAACTCTTGCTTGTTAGTACCATAAGTCTGCCATAAGCTCTAAGGTTTGTGAAATGGCGAACAAATCCCTTGGAGATGGAAATTTTCAGACTCTGGGTCCTCAGTGCAAACATAAAGAAATTCTACTTTTATAAGAACTATGAATGGCCTAAGAGCCCTAGTCAAATCATCTTTGATCTCTGGGAGCCAGCCTAGTATCTAATACAGAGTTTGTGTGTAACTGATAAGAGATAAGTGACATATTTACAACTTTTTCAGTAACTGGACAGTCCTGGAGTCAGTTCTAGAATAACCTCTCTTTCACCTTTTGGGCAGTGTGAGCCAATCATTTGCAATTTTACTTTCCTAAACAAAATTAAATAATATCAAAAACTCCAAAGACTCCTTTGGATGGTTCCTTTATACCCTTAAATCTTGGGCATTGCATGAGAAGAAGGAAGAGCCTTGGGCAGGAAAGCAGATGACCTTGTTTCTGCTTCAGTGTGGGCTAATAGCTGGGTGTGAGAACTTGGGTGGTTGTTTTACCTATTTGTAAAATGTGTGAAAGGGACTGAAATTGATGCTTGTACTTAATGTACCAACCAAGAGCATCACGGATTAGTCCACTAGAATAGCCTCTAACTCATTAATTTGTTAACAGTATCAATTATTGACAAAGACTTGCATAACTCCAGGACAAGTTCCTGTTTTCTTTTTTCCCCCTACAGAATTAGCTAACCTAGTGAAGTATGTGCCACACAAACGAGCTTGAACTCAAGGTCAACCCAGAACATAAAATACCCTGCAAGCAGAAACAGAGTGAGCAGAATCACCAGAAAGGAGAAACATGGGACCAGAAAGAGAAGCAAGGGGCTGACCATTACACGTTCCAGCAACATCACAAGCCTCCTCATCAAAATAAAGGCTCAACCAGCAGTAACAGCAAATATGCAATTTCTAGTTTGAATGTACAGTGAATCACCATGTGCCAACATCCCTAACATCCTTCTCATCATCTCCCTTTGTTTCATCTAATAAGATCCGCACTTGTCTGGGATTTGAGATGTGGTCTCCTGAGCTCTGCTGGCTTGCTTTGCAATAAAGCTCTTTCTTCCTTCCCTGAAGTCTCCATGTCTCTTTTTGGCTCAGAGCACATAAGCGAGGACTCACCTTTGAGAGGGCCCACTTCATGTGGGGCTCAAATTAGATATCCTCAGAGTTCTTCCGTGTTGCACATTCTGTGAATCGATTGCTTTCACACCTCTTGTATCAAATCATGCTAAGCAAGAGCATATTATAGGGACTTCGGTACATTTCAGGTACATGCTTCCATATTGAGTTAAATCCCTCATTTGTCTTTGACCCCTATCTCCCACAACTTTATTTTAAGTTGTATAGTTTGCTGTGAGGTTCCCCCCCCATTATTTTTTATTCTTGAGAAAACTGTTAATTCATTTTATATTAATTTAGACTTTTCTATAAGTAATATTTTAAGTTAATACTATACAATTTATGTCAGAGTTTTTATACTTCACTGTGTCAAAGAAGATCATTACCAAAATTAAACATAAAGAACAAACTAGGAAAACATGAGCAGTCAGAAGAAATGATGTCTATGCATCTCTAAATGACAGATTGATAAACTGAACTTGGGAATTTACTCACTAGAGAGCTGTTGGTATTTCTGTGGTGAAGGTTGCTTATTTTTAGTTTAATTAGACATGATACTTCAACCTGCTTCAGTAAAAATAATGTTTTTTTAAATAATTTGAAATTTTGTCTTTCTCAACAAATAGACTTATGGAAGTGGAGAGATTAAAACACATTTAAAAAGTTAGTTAAGCTGATGATACAAATTTCACCATGGTTATGGAACCTGTTTTCTTCAAAGTGAAACTGCAAGAAATTGACATTTATTTTAAGTCTTTTAAGACTTTTTTGTTCCTCTCATTCCCATAAGCATGTCCATTTATCATTTCAATTCATGGCTTTAGTTCCTGGCTGTTGGTTTATGAGTGCAGGTCTCGGAACCACCATCACTGGGTGAGTCCCCCTCTAAGCCCCAGTACCAGCAAGGAAATCCTGGTCAGGACCAGCCTCCACCTGTCATCCTGAGCAATTCCCAAGACACCAGAAGGGGTGAGTGGAGGGTCAGTCAGAAATACCTGTAGGGGTCATGATGCACACAGCTGAAATAATATCAAGATACTATTATGGGCTTGATGTCCTCTAGATAATGCCTACTCCATTTTTACCTGTAGACTGCCAATCTTTATCCTGGTCAAAAAGCCCAGAACCTTGGGTTTCAACACGATACAGGACAAATTCTAGAGTACCCATTGACCCAGGAAATGGGAGGGGCTATTTGTATTTTGAAGCAAGACTTCCAGGGAGATTCTAATATTCACCCACTCACCATTGCACACTTCGTTGAGAAGTGATACTCAGTTCTGCAGTGCATTTCAAATTTGTTTGCACATAAGAAAAAACTGGTGGGCAAAGTGGTGAAAATGCAGATTCCCTGGCTTCATCCCCCAATGATTCTAACTCAGTAAGTCTGGAGTGCACTCACAAATCTGCATTAAATAAATGAGTCTACACATTCCTTTTCCAGAAAATTCTGATGCTGTTAGTCTGGGCATCAGTTGGAAAGATTCTGATAAGGAATAGAACAGGTGAATACTGGGAATATTTAACTATTCAAATAAATAAAAGGTTTAAACAGTAGCCATTAGAGGTCTAGCCCAAGCTAGCTACCAACCTGAAGGTGTGATAGAAATAAAAGCCTCCTATTATCTCTTTATCTACACTTCCTCCTTCTCTCATGTTTCTTCCTTGCTTTCTCTCTCTCCTTTTTCTATTCCATGTCACACTAATAATAGCAAGTAATCAGATTGCACATGGAAATATTTTTACTTTTGGATAGTAACTATGCTAATAATTACAGTAAAAAACAAGTAAAAGGACTCCTTTGTTGGGTGCTTACCTACCCCTGTCTGCTGTAATAAGCTGTTTCCATGTTTGAACTCATCGAATTCTTGGAACCATCTTACAAGTAAGACGTGAGCTCTCCTTTTCAGATAAGGAAGCTGAAGCTTAGAGAGACTTATTCATTTGCCTAAGTTCACCAAAATGGCAAAGAGAAGAACCAATATTTATCAAGAGTTCTAATGCCACAGCATATGTTATTAAACTTGCTACTAAACTAATACAATGTGGGGGTCTAGTTGCCCTGTTGTTAATTTGGAAAGCAAATAGAGTATCATAAAGGGCCATTTTAACTGAGCCTTGAATTTGCGTATTGGACTTGATTCCTGCATGGCCCTGAGTTTGAATTGTATGAGAGGCTCTGAGGTGGCAAGTGATCAGGCACCAAAAGAAGGAAACAGAGTTTCTATCTCTTGGAAAACTGAGCAGAACCAACAGAAAAAGAGCTGTAACTTTTTGGAATCTGGAATCAATACTATTTGGATGTGATCTAATGGACTTGATGGGTCAACCCAACTCCTACAAACAAACCACTATTGGCCAATATGTGCTTCCTTGCCACCCACCCATTCTCAATTGCCAAGACCTGCACTCATTTACTCTTCCTTATGAAACTTGTTTTGATTTTGTGAGCCTCACCCTTGCCTGGCCTGTGGTCAGGGAGTCAATTGCACAGAATGCCTCCTCCATGTTTGAAATGCATTTGTCTTTCTACTTTTCTTTGACAGTTAAACTGAAGGCCACAGGGTTGACTTCCTGGTGTCAGATCAGGGTTTCCCTCTCCTGCCCAGCAGTAAATTCAGCTGAATGTTCACAATGTCTCATAACCCTTATTTGTCTTCTACCAGATAAATGTTTTGTAATTCTCTCTGTAAAGAAATGACAAACCTAAATGATAATTATTCCATATGCTTCTCAATTAAACTTCTTTGTAGTTTATGTGGTTTATTTGTTTAGATGTTGGGACACAAATCAACAATTATAAGAAGTAACAATAGTTATTGAATGATTGTCATATAGTTTTCCAAGTTTTATGTATGTGTATTGTGTGTATAATTATAGTTTATATATGGGTATGTCATGGTCAGGTTCATGTGTCAACTTGACCAAGTGGTACCTGTTTATCTAGTTGGGCAAGTGCTGGCCTGTCTTTTGTTACAAGGACATTTCATAGAATTAAATCAGGAGCACATCGGCTACATCCACAGCTGATTCCATTTGTAATCAGCTAAGGGGTGTGTCTTCTTTAATGAGTGTGCTGGTTTGAAAGGGTATATGCCCCCTAAGAAAAGCCATGTTTTAATATAAATCCCATTTCTTAAAGGTAGAATAATCTCTATTCAATACTGTATGTTTGAAACTGTAATGAGATCATCTCCCTGGTTGATGTGATTTAGTTAAGAATGGTTGTTAAACTGGATTAGGTGACGACATGTCTCCACCCATTTGAGTGGGTCTTGATTAGTTTCTGAAGTCCTATAAAAGAGGAAACATTTTGGAGAATGAGAGATTCAGAGAGAGCAGAGAATGCTGCAGCACCACGAAGCAGAGAGTCCACCAGCCAGCGACCTTTGGAGATGAAGAAGGAAAACGCCTCCCGGGGAGCTTCATGAAACAGGAAGCCAGGAGAGAAAGCTAGCAGATGATGCTGTATTTGCCATGTGCCCTTCCAGCTGAGAGAGGAGCCCTGACCGTGTTCACCATGTGCCTTTCCAGATGAGAGAGAAACCCTGAACTTCATCGGCCTTCTTGAACCAAGGTATCTTTCCCTGGATGCCTTTGATTGGACATTTCTATAGACTTGTTTTAATTGGGACATTTTCTCGGCCTTAGATCTGTAAGCTAGCAACTCATTAAAGCACCCCTTTTTAAAAGCCATTCCGTTTCTGGTATATTGCATTCTGGCAGCTAGCAAACTAGAACAATGAGTGATGCTTAATTTAATCACCGGAAGCCTTTTAAGGAGGATTCAGAAAAGACAGGTTCTCTTCCTGCTTCGGCTGGCTAGCCTCTCCTGTGGAGTTTGTCCAGACCCTCCATGGGAATCGCCAGCTTCACAGCCTGCCCTAGAGATTTTGGACTCTATGTTCCCATGATTACTTTAATAAATTTTATATTTATGAATTTTTCTTTTGATTCTGTTTCTCTAGAGAACCCTAGCTAATACAGGGTATTTACATGTGAGAGAGAGAGAAAGAGACAGAGGGAGTGAGACAGATTCCAAATGGTTGAGATGATGTGAATGAGTTCTTAATTAGATCTGGAGACCAAGGGAAGCCCTACTTCATCCATTTACTAGCAACATGACTTTGGGGAAGTCACTGCACCTCACACGGGTGTCTCAATTTTCCCATCTGTACAATAAAGACTTTAAGGTTCAGATGTATGTCCACTTCTTGTTATGACAGTACAGTGAAACAGTTAGCTAAATGGCATGCACAGGGAAGACAAAGTAAACAAAGTAAAAAGGAAACTAGGAAATGATGAACTAGTTGCCTTAGTATATAATTTGTATAGATAAAGGAGCAAAAAAAGAAAGATTTTCTCCCTCTTCCTTGCCTTGATTTACCTTCTACTGCTTTGTTTTCCATTCCTTCCCTTCAGAAGACAGAAAACAAGGGGACACACTGGGAAAGCTTTCTTTCACAAGGGTCAATTGATCTGTTTTGCTTTGGGAATTCCATCTGCATTCTTACAGTGTCATAGTTATTTGCTGTTAGAAAAGGCAGAGATTTTGAGAAGGCCATTGCCTGCTGCTCTAAGTCACTGAGGCCAGAAATATCTCCTGCCGTTCCTTCTTATATTGTATGTTCCAAAAAGTAAGCCAGAATAACAGGACCATAATAAGCATGATTAGAAACTTAGTAACATACACTTAAATCTCAAATCCATCCTCCTCTCCCCAGTAAAGACAGGGATCACTGGTTTTTGTTCACTGTACATATTCGAATATCTCCTGAATGAATGAGAGCTAAAACACAACAAAGCATCGCTGGGTTCAGTAGCCAAATGGCTTCTTTGGTGGGCAGCATGGGTGGTATGAATCGAAAGAAGGCTAGATGTATTGCCTCACTTCACATCCCAGACACTATGAATTGCAAATATTCGGCCCTGTCCGTGATCTTGGCTCACGATCCTATCATTGGCTTAACCTTTTTTTTTGCTTCACAAAAGGGCTGAGGTTGAAGGGATTGTCTCTAGAAGATATTTTATCAGTATGATACATTATTATCAAAACCCTATGGGTTTTGTATTGATTTGGTGGAATTTAATCCATTAGGCAAAACTTGTCCACTGGTCCTTCTGAAATACCCCCTTCTATATTTTTGGTTTACTTCACAGAGGACTTCTGATTGAGAATATCTATGAGGCACACCCTTTACAGGTTGTGACTGAGTCCTTCTGACTTTCCTGATTTCAACAAAAGCTTATAAAGCCTCATTGTACATCCTTTCTCTATGTCATGCTTTCCAAAGCAATTTCTTAATTTTAGTGTCTTTTGCCATCCAAATAGGCTGAGAATTTCCCTAATCATCAAGTCTGGCTTCTAGTTTGTTTAACCGTTCTTCTCTCAATTAATCTCTCTTCTCTCACATTTTCCTATGATCAGCAAGAATCAACTAGGCCATATCTTCAAGGCTTTGCTTGGTTGGCTAGCTCCTCAGCTAAATATCCATGTTTATCAATTAAAGTTCTGTTTTTCACATAAGTGCAGCAGACAACTCTGCTAAGGGCACTGTCACCATATAACAAGGTCCCCCTTCCTCCAATTTTCAATGGCATGTTCTTCACTTCCTTGGGAGCCCTTACCAGCAGCATTTTAAGGCTTATCTTTCTACTAACAGTTTGGTCATGGTGACTTAGGCTTTGCTTAGGCAATGTTCATATTTAAATAAGGAGAGTAAAAGCA
Organism: Tamandua tetradactyla; assembly: GCF_023851605.1. Taxonomy (NCBI): domain Eukaryota; kingdom Metazoa; phylum Chordata; class Mammalia; order Pilosa; family Myrmecophagidae; genus Tamandua; species Tamandua tetradactyla. The sequence continues at coordinate 71,680,285 of NC_135342.1, read as the reverse complement.
ACTTGCTTCTCATCCGGAATGTGATGAGACTTATGATTAAAATGGAAACAAACCATGTACACTGAAAATGCTCACTAAATTCACCTAGAGCAGCAGTTCTCACCTGAGTCTGTCCCTGCAGACATTTGGCCATCTCTGGAAACGTCTGTGGTTGTTGTAACATGGGGGATAGGATGCTGTGGCTACTGGCATCCAGTGGGTCGAGGCTGGGGCGGTGCTAAACATTGTACAATGCACAGGAAGGTTCTCCGCAACAAAGAAATTATTGGCCTAAAATGTAGATAATGCCAAGTTTGGGGAACAGTGAATTAGACTACAAACAGTATTCATGACTCCTAATTTCTTTGCTGTACATTTGTCTTAATATCCTTGGAATATGGCGTAGGAAAACATATGTATATTTTTAAAGATACAAACTATATATTGCTCTTCCCTGAAAGGTAGGATATAAAGAAAATGGGCCTCTTCTTTATATAATTTATCATTTTAGTGGATTTGTTCACCCCTGTGATCGCAGCACTCACCAGACTACACTTCATGTTATATTTAGGGAAAAACACCACTCCTCTCCTCTCCTAGGTTCTGGCCTCCTGGAAGGCAGAAAGAGTGCCTCATTCACTTGGGTATTTCCCAAAATATAAGGTAGAATCTTGCACTTAGTGACTATAATAAACACTTCTTGAATCCCTATCTGTACTATTGATTTTTTTTATAGTTTGAGAAATTTTCATATGAGCAGACAAGTCAGGGAAATGCCAGCTTACAATTGAGTTCTAAGTCTTTAACTCACCAGTATATGTAGACTTTTCTTTCTTTCTTCATCTTTATATGCACCCCCCACCCCTTATTATCTCTAAACCTGGAGCCCCAGACAGACTGAAAGTCATCCCCCCACCACCACTCAAGGGTAATTTAGAGCTTGGTTCTCCCGTACAATTTCTTTGACTTGAACAGCCCTTCTCCCTTATTTCCCTGACCAACTCCCAGTCCTAATTTAAGGCCAAACTTAATATCATTCCCACTGTTCTAGTGATGGTACTTAACTCTGCCAAAGCATTTAAAAGAACAAGTCACCACCTGTTTGCAGATTCAGCTCCTTCTCCCTTCACCTGTTTCAGGAAAGGAACTAAGTCTCTTTCCTCTTTGACTCAGGAGCACCCAGCACAATGCAGTATGCGCTAGAGCTGGGTATTGACTCTGTGCTTACTTGGTTAAATGAGTACTCTGATTGAGCAAGGTCAGGGAAGTGATCCTCTATAAAAACTTACAGGCTAAGAGCATGGTCCATCAGAACTGAAGCTCTCTCTATCTTTGTTACCCAATACAGTAGCCCTTGCCCTCATAACTACTGAGCACTTGGAATGTGGCTGTGTGACTGAGGAACTGAATTTTCAACATAGTCATACATGGCTCATGGCAACTACATTGGACAGCTTCAAGTGACACAGAAAGCTGCACCACCCTCTGAGTTGTAGGCTAGTTCTCCCATGAATGAACCGTGTTGATCGTTTATTCTCCTCTCTTCCAATTATTTGGATGCACATTGGTCTCCCCAACTTTTCAAAGTATATGTGATGATACACTTTAGGTCAACCTAACCTGCTACTTCTTCTCACCATGTGGAATATATTTTGAAATGTGCTAATTTGCCTGAGAAGTCACCAAATCTTTGAGAGGTGGGACAAGGCCTGAAGGTTTGAGAAGTGAACTATCCAGTGCTCCTGACTTTCTCTCAGCCACAAGGCCATTGGTACCATAATTTGATCAATGACATGGGACCCATCTGGCCTAGTGAGAACAGGATGGTTTTAGGTTCATGAATTTTTCTGTGACTCTCCTTCAGTATTTGAAACTTTTAAATGTTGCATGTCTTTAAGAAAATATTTATGATAGGCATATTATTAGAAAATATTTCAGATATGTATTATTCACCTCTGGCTGAGTAACTCAACTATACTTAGAATATTATTTTACCTTTTCTAAGTTGCAAAATTTGGAAAGAACAGTGAATCTTCCAGAGAATAGAGAAATAGCTAAAAAGATATTTTGCTCTGGGGAAGGACACAAAATTGAAAAACTGGGAGATTCTTTTGAAGGTAGCAAACGGCAATATGAATGAAGAAGACTCTTCTGATTGCGAGTTTTAGGGATGTGTGGAAATAGAGCTTGTGGATCCTGCTGTCATGTGGCAAGGAAGATGGATAGCCCAAACAGTCAACCAACATAAGGCCCTGTCAGGGATGAAGGCTCTGAAAGCTCACGCCCGCCCCCCCCATGGACAAATAGTCCTGACCCCATAAATCCTGTTGTCCTAGTTTTGTGAGATCCACAGAAACAATTGCTCTAAATGTTCAAAAGAAGTATAGTAATTAATTTTCCACTAGTCACTCTACTTGCCAACCTGCAGGGATGTGTTCTAGTTTGCTAGCTGCCAGAATGCAATATACCAGAAACAGAACGGCTTTTTAAAAGGGGAATTTAGTAAGTTGCTAGTTTATAGCTCTAAGGCCGAGAAAATGTCCCAATTAAAACAAGTCTATAGAAACGTCCCCCAATCTAAGTCACCCAGTGAAAGATACCTGGATTCAAGAAGGCCAATGAAGTTCAGGGTTTCTCTCCCAAGTGAGAACGCACATGGCGAACACAGTCAGGGCTTCTCTCTCTCATCTGGAACGGCATGTGGCAAACATAGTGTCATCTACTAGCTTTCTCTCCTGGCCTCCTGTTTCACGAAGCTCCCCGGGAGGGGTTTTCCTTCTTCATCTCCAAAGGTCGCTGGCTGATAGACTCTCTGCTTCTCATGACTACATTGTTCTGCTCTCTCAGAATTTCCTTCATTCTCCAAAATGTTTCCTCTCTTATAGGACACTCCAGTAAACTAATCAAGACCCATCTGAAAGGGTGGAGACATGTCTCCACCTAATCCAATTTAACGACCACTCTTGATTGAGTCACATCTCAAGGGAGATGATCTAATTACAGATTCAAACATACAGTACCGAATAGAAATTGGAAGAAACAAATGCCTTTACAAAATGGGTTTAGGATTAAAGCATGGCTTTTCTAGGGTACATACATCTTCTGAAACTGGCACAGGATGATCAAACAGGCATGCTCCATCTGCAGCCAGAAAAGCTGCCCCAGTGCAACCAGAGGTTGTGCTCACCAGCCACCAGCTACCTTCTAAAAAAAGGCCATCACTTCTTTTCAAAAACATCCTGCCCCCTTGCTCTCCCTTTTGATCAAACAGTCTGAGGGCACAAAGGTGAATCAGAGTATGTGTTTAGGTTTAAAATCTTTATCTTTTGACCAGTATGGGATTAAAGCTAAAGAACAAAAAAACATTTGATTAAAAATTTAAATATTCAGAACTGTGTTTCTGCAACTTCTCCACAAACAAGAATATTAGAGGCAAAGCATTTGAATTGCAATAGGAAGTTTAATCACATTGGGGGTTGCTGTAGAACAACACTGATTTGGGGAGTTGGAAAAACTGAGTTAATGTATTTATATGAATGGCAGAATTTAATATGCACTTTTAATTATTGATGGAGATCATCCACTTGCATGATTAATAATATTTGGATGTGATACAAAAACAGGTTTCGGGTTTTTGTACCCACCGTATCACAGATAAAAATGGTAAGGACGTTAGGCAAGTAGGCTGAGCACGCATTTGAATCAGAAGACCTATATTCATGCCCAAGTTTTGCTCTAGCTATGAAAGTTGACCATTTGAGCCTCAATTTTCTTATTTATCAAAAGGGAATTAAAAACCTTACTCTTGCTAATATGACGCTAGATGCTGGTATAAAACAGTGAGGAAAAAGATATATAATCCTGATGAAGTTTATAATCTAAGGGGAGAGAGATAATAATCAGGTGATTAAATGAATGTCTATTTAATTACAGCTCTGAAAAGTGCTAGGAAGGAAAGGCACATGGGGCATATTTCAGGAGAAAGTGAGGATGTCACATGGGATCTGCCAATAAAGATAGAGAGTGAGAGAAAGGAGTCAGACAGTTTTATAAACAAAGGAAAGGCATGTACAAAGTGGAAGGGGGCATGTGGTGCCTACAAACTCCACTAGGAAGTGATAGAGATTGAGGGAGCAGAGGGTTTGAAACAAGGTTTGGAGGTAGGAGGGATCAAGGTCATGTCAATCTGTTTGTACAGGATGTGATGATAATTTTTTTTTAAATATTATAGTGGCAACACATATACAAGTCAGGCTTTCCCATTTAAACCACTTTCAAATTGTACAGTTCAGTGGTATTAACTTCATTCCGAATGCTGTACTACCATCACCAGAGCCATTATGGAAACTTTTTATCATCCTTACACTCTATACCCATTAAGCAATAACTCATTCCCCATCCTCCCCCTATCCCTGGCACCCTCTAATCAGCTATAAGAAATTGTATATTCTAGGTATTTTACATAAGTGGAAATATATAGTATATGTCTTTTTGTGTCTGCCTTATTTCACTCAACATGATGTCTTCAAGGTTCATCCATGTTGTCACATGTATCAGAACTTCAATCCATTTTAAGGATTGTATCCATTTTAATCCACTGGATACATATACCACATTTTGTTTATCCATTAATCTGTTTATGGATACTTGAGATGTTTCTACTTTGTGAATAATGCTGCTAAGAACACTGGCATGCAAATATCTGCTCAAGTCCTTGCTTTCACTTCTTTCGGGTATAAACCTAGAAGTGGGATTCCTGAGCCACATGATAAGTTTGTATTTAACTTTGAAGAACCATAAAACTGTTTTTGACAGCAGCTACACCATTTTGCACCCCCAACAACAATGTACAAGGGTTTTGATTTACCTACCTGCTTGCCAACACTTGTTATTTTCCATTATTTGAATAATGGCCATTCTGGTGGATATGGCTGGTGATAATTTTGATCTTTGTCCTAAGAAGAATAAAAGCATGGTATGTTCAGGTCAACTTTTTGAGAAGCTCACTCTGGCTGGCCCATGAAGAACAGACTGGAAGAAGAAAGTCCAGATGCAGCGAGACAACTCGAGGCTGTCATTGAAAGCCCAGATGCAGGGAGACAAATCAAGGAGGTGTTCTAGTGTGGGGCTGATAATAGTTTGGATTAGGAAAGTTTCAATAACCCTAACAAAAACCAAATAAATTCAAGAGATATTGAGAAAAAGAAATGGCAGAACTTGGGGTTGAGGGATATAGAGTTGAGTGAGTGGATGCATCAGGAAGGGCTCCCCTGTTTCAGGCTCTTGGGGCTGGACCTGGGGTAATGTCATTCCCTGAGTTGGGAAGCCCTCAACAAGGGAGTCAGGAATTCTGTTTTGATGTGTCCACTTGAAGTGTTTTGTGCCATTAGATGGAAAGAACAAGCAGGCAGTGGGATACCTATGTCTGTCTCAGAAAAGAGGTCAAGTCTAGTGATCCAAATAGTAAATCACAAACTGAAGTCAAATCTTTGGTGAAATTTCCTATATATGCGATGTGTTATATCTAAGGAATGTCCTAGACACTAAAGATTAGGTCAAAATCAAGTGGAACACAGTTCTAGTCTTCATGGGGAGTTCAGTGGGGGAGACAAACCTGTAATGGCAATGAAGAGGGGTCAGGGCCAGTGTCCTTAGGTGCTTTGGGGGTTGAGTGGAGGGGCACCTCAACCAGAGTTGGGTGCGAGTGTTGATTTCCCAGAGAAGGTTGTCAAAGTACAACAGAGGCCAGTTGTAGAATGCTTCAAGATCATTGTCTTAGTTTACCAGGGTTGCTATAGCAAATCCCATAGACTGGTTGGCTCAAACAACAGTTTTGGAGGCTAGAAGTCCAAACTCCAGGCATGGCAGGATCACGCTTTCTGGAAGCCTATAGTGTTCTGGGGGTAGCTGCTGGCATGGAACTCAGTCTCTACTCTGTCTTAAGGCCATGTCTCCTTCCATCTTCTACTAACATGTCTGAATTCCTTCTGCTTATAAAGGCTCCAGCTGGGTTGATGTAGGGTCCACTCTGATTCAGTTTGGCTTCATCTTAACTAAGAGCATCTTCAAACAGCTTACATACAAATGGGTGCATATCCTCAGGACCAGGGCTCAGGACTTGACCATGTCTTTGTGGGGGATGTGATTCAATCTTCAACAGTCTCAGTGAGGACAGAGCTTTGCTTTTAAAATGATGATGACTAGTAGGGCTCATTAAGAAGGTGAGAAAAGTTTATGTAGGTCTTGCCATTGTGGAGAGACAACTTGATATGAAAGAAAGAGAGCACATTCCAAATAAGCCAAAATATATGGCAAAGGCATTATAATGTGAATGCTACTCTAACAGTTTCAACCACAATTCATATTTAGAATTCTGAAAATCAAGAAAGTAAAGGTTATTTTTAAACCTGCTTTTGGAAATCAGTATTATTTCTTTAGGTCCACGTCTTATGAGAGAGGACTCAAAAGAACACATTTAAAATTGATAGGTGAATAATGGTTTAAAGTCACAGAAATAGACTTGCCTTTGCCTGTGGACTCTTCTTCTTCTCTGCTTCAAATTAGCACATTAAATTAATAGATAGGTGGATTTTTTTTTCATGTTATTCAGAGTTCAGAATCCAGACGGCTGTCTTGAACTTCAGATAATAAGCACAGAGCAGGTCCCCCATTTCCTATTGCATGAATTAAAAAAAAGGCACAGTGACAAAACAAACAGGTGGAGACTGTCCCAGGAGCCTGGCATTTGAGAACTGCCTCCTTTGATGGCTCTTATCAGGCAGAGCCCACAGAAGTCCCCACGCCTCCCTGCTGTCCTTGTGATTGTTCCAGAACATTCTTGAGAGAACAGAGGCAGGAGGAGTCAAGGCCAGGTGGGTCTTGCTACTGAGTTCTTTTTCCCCAGCAGCTGAGGACAACATTTAATAGAAAAGTTGAAAACATGCAGACCAAAGGGCCATAAAAAATGCAGGACTGTTTATGCTCGACAATTTACTTCGCCCAGTTTTCCTTCCTGTTAATGCTGTAGTTTTTAGAGATCTGGTTTATCATGCACAGCAGCACCTTTATTTTGTGACTAATTACTTTCTTCTTATTTGTGGGACTATTTCCCTTTCATGTTCATCACCAAGATGTTAAAATATGTTTGATTTATTATCTTTATTAGGCCCTTCTGACAAGATTTCCCTCTCCACACCCTAGGTTTGCTGGTATTACGTAGCTGACATAGTCCAATGCGTCCAAGGGTCCAGCTCTATGCATTTCCCTTATAATCCCTCCTTACCAGTGGAACATTCTTATCAATCAAAAATTGAGTAAATTTATTCATGCTATTGCTGGCAAATAATTCCCCTTCTCCCCTTTATAATCGTTCCACTCCATTTCTTGCAAACACAAATAGATGACTAACTTGGCTGCATTACCAGTTTTTAGAGCATGGAAATAAACAGTTTCTGAAATGTGACTGCAAGAAGAAAAAAATTCTAAGAAGCAAACCCTTATCTGAAAGAAACCAACTGCAAAATCACGGCAAACCACATTTTTTTGGGAAAATTTCAGCGTATCTGAGAAATAAGTTCTGCAGGAGTTTTAAGACATGACCAAGGCTCTTCTTACAGCTTTTCCTGCTGGAAGTTTTTAAATACTTGGTAGTTTATTTCAGGAACTATTTTTCAGCAACCCACAGGGTCATATATTTTGCTTGTCTTTGTTTAAAATTTGTGTTGCAAAAATAAGTAGGAAAGCGGGACCTTCTGGTCTCAATGTAATTGGTTCACCTTTAAAAGTCATTTTCTCATTTCTATGAGAGGTAAGAGAATGACTCAGCAGTTTGTAGAAAATCACATTGCTCATTTAGTCGGAGTGTGATATTTCCAGCAAAGACCTTGACGTCAGTCATTCTTGGTCTTATCTTTTTTTCACCTTTGGCACCTAATTACTTAGAAGCTTCTGAGATAAATGCATCAGCACTTCTGGAAAGAAGAATGAGCCTCCAGAGAAACTGTGCGTGGAACTCTCCAGAAGATTTCTATGGGAAAGAAACATTTGGCAAGCGCTTTGGGATTATATCACTTGAGTATATGCAAAGTGAAGCTTCTCTTTCTTATTCCCAGGCTGATTTTCCTCTTACTTTTGCATAAAGAAAAGCAAGGAGACGAATATTTGCCTTTGTTTCTGCCCCCTAATTTTCACACAATGACTAAAGTTCCAGCATTTATTAATGCTTATTATTATTATAACATCTTCCCTACAATTAAACCTACAGATAAAATGTGGCCTTTTTGAAAGATAAGACAATAAAGCTTATAGAAAAAGCATCACAAATTTTTCATGACTTTGAGGGAGGCAAAAAAATTAATAGGACACAAAAAAGCACTAGCTTTAAAGGAAGAAGTTGATAAATTGAACTTTAAGAACTTCTGTTCACCAGAAGACTTCATTGAGAAGGTGGAAAAGTAAGCCACAGAGTAGGACGATATATTTGCAAGACCTATACACATACCAAAGGACTCATAGTCAAAGATTCCTATAAAGGCGTAAGGAAGAGGATAATACAAGAAATTTGAGCAGGCATTTTAAAAAAAGGGATATCCAAACGGCTATTAAACATGCGAAAATATGTTCAATTTTTTTTATTCGGTGAGGAGAGAAAAAAGCAAATAAAACTATACCACAGCACTATATTCACACCAGAACAGCTAAAAGAAAAAGACAATATATCAAATGTGGGTGAGGAAATGGAGCAAATGGATTTATCTACTACAGGAAGGAATGTCAACTCGTACAACTTCTATGGAAAACTGTTTGAAAGTACCAGAAAGTCTAAATATTTGCATATCCTATGGCCTAGCAATACTTCCCCAGAAATATATACAGATCTACACCAAACACATAGATGAGAATGCTCATAGCTGTATTATTTGTCCCAGTCTGAAAGCAATCCAAATGTATTTTAATACTATAATGGATAAATATTTTTTCAACAGAGTATTTTATATCAATGAAAAGGAACACAGTACTTCTACAACAATAGGTATGAATTTCACATATATTATGGTAAGAAAAGTCAGGAAAAAAGAGTGCATACAGTATGATTCTGTTTATATGAAGACCAAAAATAGGCAAATCTAATTCTTTGCATTAGAGATCAAGATAGTGGATATCCCTGCAGAAGAGTGACCGAAAGGGATATGAAGTCCTTCTGAGGCTCATCTGAGGTTTATCAGTAAACTTTCAGTTGATGATTCTAATGCAATTAAGAGAGGAAGAAAAGAACCTCTAATGACAAGTAGTCATGAATTTTTGGAAAGCTGTATAGTAGCTATGCTGATTTGAAGTATTATATATTCCAACAAAGGTCCATGTTCTTTTTTTTTTTTTTTTATTAATTAACGGAAAAAAAGAAATTAACCCAACATTTAGAAATCATATACCATTCTACGATACAGAACAGCTCCCGGAGCCACGACGGAGATCAAAAAGACAGTGTACCCCATCCTGGAACGGCTGACTGGCTGGGAGAACCTGCTCTGGTGAGATCGCCGAGGGGCGCGGGCTTCCCCGGGTGGGGCGGCAAGCAGCCAGAGTCCCTCCCTTCCTCCTTCCCGGGCCAGCTGGCAGAATTGGGCAGGCGGTCCCCTCAAGCCACGGCGGCTGGCACCCCCACCACGCGCGGCCCCCCGGACCAACTGAGAGAATTGGATTGGAAATCCCCAGGCCGCGGAGAACAGTGACCAGGGGGGTCCCTTCCAAACACGTGACTCCCGATCCGGCTGGGAATGGTGCACTCTCCCGGGACGCGGCAGCTGGCACCCTCCCACCACGCTTGGCGCCCCGGGCCAACTAGGAAATTCAGACGGGCGCTCTCCCGGGCTGCGGGGGCTGGTGACCCTCCCCACGTTCGGACCCCCAGGCCGGCTGGCACTCTTCCAAGCCGCTTCGGCTGGCGAACCTCCCCCACGGTGAGAGTTTTCCAAAGTTAAAGGACCCACAGCACCTTTTACTGGTGGAACCCGCAGACAAAAGTGTGCCACGAGCGCCACCTACTGGGCAGGATAAGAAAAACAGAACCCAGAGATTTCACAGAAAAATCTTTCAACCTGTTGGGTCCAACACCCAGGGAAATCTGATTAAATGCCCAGACGCCAGCAGAAGATAACGGATCACGCTAAAAAAATTGAACATATGGCCCAGTCAAAGGAACAAAGCAATAGTTCAAATGAGATACAGGAGCTGAGACAACTAATGCTGAATATACGAACAGAAATGGAAAACCTCTTCAAAAACGAAATTGATAAATTGAGGGAGGACATGAAGAAGACATGGGCTGAACAAAAAGAAGAAATAGAAAAACTGAAAAAACAAATCACAGAGCTTATGGAAGTGAAGGATAAAGTAGAAAAGATGGAAAAAACAATGGATACCTACAATGATAGATTTAAAGAGACAGAAGATAGAATTAGTGATTTGGAGGATGAAACATCTGAATTCCAAAAGGAAACAGAAACTATCGGGAAAAGAATGGAAAAATTTGAACAGGGTATCAGGGAACTCAAGGACAATATGAACCGCACAAATATACGTGTTGTGGGTGTCCCAGAAGGAGAAGAGAAGAGAAAAGGAGGAGAAAAACTAATGGAAGAAATTATCACTGAAAATTTCCCAACTCTTATGAAGGACCTAAAATTACAGATCCAAGAAGTTCAGCGCACCCCGAAGAGATTAGACCCAAATAGGCGTTCTCCAAGACACTTACTAGTTAGAATGTCAGAGGTCAAAGAGAAAGAGAGGATCTTGAAAGCAGCAAGAGAAAAATAATCCATTACATACAAGGAAAACCCAATAAGACAATGTGTAGATTTCTCAGCAGAAACCATGGAAGCTAGAAGACAGTGGGATGATATATTTAAATTACTAAAAGAGAAAAACTGCCAACCAAGACTCCTATATCCAGCAAAATTGTCCTTCAAAAATGAGGGAGAAATTAAAACATTCTCAGACAAAAAGTCACTGAGAGAATTTGTGACCAAGAGACCAGCTCTGCAAGAAATACTAAAGGGAGCACTAGAGTCAGATACGAAAAGACAGAAGAGAGAGGTATGGAGAAGAGTGTAGAAAGAAGGAAAGTCAGATATGATATATATAATACAAAAGGCAAAATGGTAGAGGAAAGTATTACCCAAACAGTAATAACACTAAATATTAATGGACTGAATTCCCCAATCAAAAGACATAGACTGGCAGAATGGATTAAAAAACAGGATCCTTCTATATGCGGTCCATGTTCTTTTAATCCATTCCTGTGGGTGCAGACCTATTGTGGGTGGGACCTTTTCATTGGGTTTTTTGACAAGGTGAGATGTGACCACCCAATTCAAGGTAAATGTTAATCCTTTACCAGAAGAGTCTTTTACGAGAGGAGAAAAGACAGAAAAGCAAAGCGAGTTTGGAGAGAGAGAGAGAGAGAGAGAGAGAGAGAGAGAGCAACAGCCTGGAGATGCTAAGAGAGGACCCATAAAAGTCCAGAGAGAAAGCTGCTGGGATCAGAAGCTGAAAGCAACACAGCCTGGGAGCAGAGCACCGGCATATGCTGGCCATGTTCCTTTCCATGTGACAGAGGAACCCCAGATGCCAGCAGCCTTTCCTCAGAGGAGGTATCTTCTTCTCAATGCCTTAATTTGGATGTTTTCATGGCCTTAGAACTATAAATTTGTAAACTAATAAATCCCCATTATAAAAGCCAATCCATTTCTTATATGCTGTATTCTGGCAACTTTAGCAAATGAAAATAGTAAGCTTTGGGCAAAAAATACTAACTAACCTATTGTCATTTTTAAATACCCACTCCAGTGAGGATCTTTATTTTTTATGAGAACAGAGGGTGTGTAAGAGTGAGGCATAAAAGAAGTACTCTATGATACAGTGGCCTGAATTTCCCTGGAAATTATTGAAATGGTGACCCAAGATTAAGAGAACACTGAACAGATCCCAAGATCTTTTACTAGGTAGAATGGCAAGGAAATAGAAATTATTGTGCATGGCAGGAAGAGAGAGAAAAAACTAGGATGACTTCTGGGCATGTCATCCCGGGGATGGAGGCTGCATATCAAGACAGGGAATAGAGAAAGGGGAGAGGGGAACTCTGGGCTCATGGGTATGGTGCTAGGTACACTGAGTTTGAATCCTAGGTGGTTACATGCAGGGCATTGAAAATAGGACATGGAAACCCTAGAGTGTGACTTGGATTTGAGTTGTAAAATATGGAGTAATGAATTAGTAAGTAAACATTAGCCCCACTCACAACAGCAAGATAATCGAGGCAAGAAGATCTATTGCACCTCCAAATTGTACTTTTTTTTTAGGTGCATGGTCTGGGAATTGAACCTGGGTCTTCTGAAAGGAAGGCCAGTATTCTACCACTGAATCGCCTGTGCACCCTCCAAATTGTATTTTTCGAAATATATTTGTAGTGTGACAGTGGATAGACAGTCTGTTAAAGGAATCTCCAAACTTGGCCCCTGAGCTTCAAATCTTTAGATCAAGAACTTAGTTTAAACTTATATTTTGTGCTGGTAGGAGATTTCACCCAGAAGTGTCTTAAAATCTCTTTGTTTTACAAAACATAAAGGAACCAATGATTTACTGCATTTATAGTCAGTTATATAAGACAGACAGGAACAAGTGATTATATATATACTGTTTCCTTCCTTCCTTTTTTTTTTAGTGAAATTCTTTAGTTTTTAATGATAAAGAAATGTGAGAACTGGAAAGGTAGATTAAATAATTATTTATTTCAATCTTCAGAAATGGCAGTGTCAATAGTATGTATACCTTAGATGCTTGAGTACATTTCAAAGATTTATTAAATTTACTAGTAGGAAAATGAAGGTAAAAATGAAAATTTCTAAACTCAGAGAATAAGTCTCCTTGTGTTGTAATCCCTTAATGTAAACCTGAGCATATGAATTTAACTGTTATTCAGTGACTCCAACACACGCTCCACAAACTGAGTGTCTATTGATAGTTTCAGTGAGAAGTAGCAGCAAGCGGACCTCATTTCTCTTTTGTCAGCTCTGTTCTGTATTTATGAATTCTCCATTCTCATGGATTCTGTACTTTATTATGTAACAAGACATTCTTTAATCTTCCATGGCTAATATATTTACTGATATACTTTTTTAAAGTTGAAATCAAGGTGATAAGTCAGAATTGCAACTGTAAGTACTGAACATTCCAGAAATTCACAGGTTTTGGGAGCTACTATTTTACAGATTCCCCCCGCCCCCCATTACATCATCATTTTTTTATTGATTTATATTCCTGTTAAATGTCAGGCCTTCTTTGTACTGCATGGTGAAGGCAGAATATTTTGATCACAATAACACACAAGCGTAATATATTTCTGGTGAGCACTCCATGTTATAGTAGGTCTCTTTCAAATTTTGTTTTCTTTCAGACGGGTCATTTTCTCTCATGTCCTTTATGCAATATTTCTACAATTCATACGAAAATCACTAACCGACTGTTCTCATATAATTCTATAGTCCTGGAATATTCTTATATTCAGGAAAAAAAATTAGCAATCAGAGTGAAAAAAAAAAAAGGAAATCCTGATTTGCAATCAAGAAGACTGTTAATTTGAACCCAACATTCAAAACCTAAATCTCGGAAAAAACATGCAAAGTTGCTTTTGGTCTTTGCAAACAAAATCATTTTTAAAAGAACTATGACTGATTACATACCAAAAGAAACATGGGACTTGTTCTGCAGTTCAGAGATTCAAAAAAAAATTCCTATTGGAATTACAGAGAAAATGGATACCTGGAAAAGGAGCCTAAGGCAGTGGAAGCAAGAGGACTGAGCACTGGGGAGGAACCGGCCTGAATTGCACTGAGAGCTGCTGGAAGTGCGAGTGTCCGGGACGCCTTTCTGGGCAGTTCATTTTAAGGAAGTGCAGCCTGTGGAAAACAGGACAAAATCCGCAGGAACCAATGGCGCGATGCGGGGACTCCGAGTGGGGCCTTGGGAAAGCACGTTCCCGAGGACAGCGAGACTTAGACTGTGCAGCGCCTCAGGCCTGAGCAAAGTCACGGGTTCCGGCCCCGCCCCAAGAGCCGCTGGCCCTGGGCAGGTCACTTCCCCTCCCCCAGCAGCAAAACAGCAGGACCTGTGGGCTGCCTGCGGTCTAAGGCAGCTTCCAAATCTGACATTCTAGGGCTAGAAGCGGGCTAACCTTCACCTTTGAACTCTGTGAAGAAAGACTTCCTAAAGCAAGGCGTTTGTACAAAATTGTGGGGTAATGGGATAAGTTTTCCTTTTATGAAGGATGATTTGCCATACCTTCACAAAGGGATATATACACATACAAACATATGTATATACACATGTGCACACATATGAACATATGCACATATATTTTGCACATATATACATTATGTGTTTTCCTTTAAAGAACTGTGGTGCACAATAGCCATTTAGCTATAAAGTCTTGCATCATATGGTGGTTTTTTACTCATAAAGTGCTATAAGTCCTATTGTTTGATAAAAAGAAAAGAACTGGGCATGTATTTCTATAGAATTTTTATTTGGGGGGGATGTTTGCATTATAACCCAAATAAACCTACAAAGAACAAAGAAATTTAAACAAAAATGTTCATGGTAACAAATCTTTTAACTGAAAAAAAAAAAAATTTAAGACAACCAAGAGTGGAATGGCCTAGAAAATCAGGTCTGATTATGATACTACCCTCTCAGCACTCATAAAAAATAACCAGTATGACTGTCTTAAAGCAGAGAAATGGTTAAGTGATATAAAAACTTAAAAATACTGTGCATAAATGATGGGCATTTAAAAATATATAACATGATATGGGGCGGGCAACGGTAGCTCAGTGGCAGAGTTCTCACCTGCCATGCCGGAGACCTGTGTTCATTTCCCAGTGCCTGCCCATGCAAAAAGAAAAAAATGTATGTGTGTGTGTATACACACACACACAAATATATATAAAATATAAAATATAATGAAAAAATATATTTATATATATATAACATGCATAAGAACAGATCTAGAGATAATTTGGGGCATATACAAAATTTAGAGTTTTATTATTTATGGGGTTATTTGTTGTAAAACTGCTTAAAATTACAATAAAACATGAACATATGCCTCTAATAAGTTCACTGGAGCTTCATGGTTGCCTTGCTTTTAATAAGAATAGAAGATTGAATATTAATTTAAATCCTGGTATGGGTCAATATTTGTATTGATCGAATCAACTTGCACACAAATGCTAAATGTGAAATAAATGTCAGCATAGTTACTGAGCTTCAAAATGGTGACATCAGGGCTATTTCTTTTGCACAATTTAAAATTATTACTAAATGGATTAGACATGCCTGTTTATCCCTAGAGGAAAATACTTAGAGGTTTCAAAGAAACATTATTGCCTACCAATGACTTTGTTGACATTTTATTATTAAGTCTTTGGGAATTAGGCACAATAATGTGAAAATCAGCAGAATGGAAATTAAGTTTCTGACTTCATTTCTGACTCATTAGTGACCTAGGGGCACCTGCTCCATTCATACATGATATTCAGTTTTTCCAGATGCAAACTAGAGATTAAAAATTAGCTGCTATTTTATTCTCTTGATTATGCTGAGATGATTAAGGATCATTTTTTCCCTCCTAAATGAAAAATGTTATTATTTTGGGTACACAGCACGGTTTAAAAACAACATATAGATATGTGCTGGTTGACGCTCAAAGGAACAAAACTGACTCAGCAGGTATGTGATAATATGACTATCAGCCCTGCCGATGTGCTTTAGTTTCCAGGCTGCTAGAACAGGTAACATCCAATGGGTTGGCTAAACAACAGGGATTTACTGGCTCAGGGTTTCAGTGGCCAGAAAGCTTGCTTTCCCCCAAGGTTGGTGTCGTCTGGCTGGCCAGCAATCTTTGGGGTTCTTTGGTTCTTCCATAACACGGCAATGCACATAGCAGCGTCTTTTCCTTTCTCCTCTGGGTTTGTTGACTTCTGGCTGCTCTCTCTGGCTTCTCTCTCCCTCTGACTTTTGCTTTGCTAACAGGACTCCAGCAATCCAGATCAAAGCTCAACCTGATTCAGTGGGGACCCACTGTAACTGAAGCAGCATCTTGAGATCTATTTGCAGTGAGCCTATAACCCCTAGAATGACAACCAAGACCAAGAATGCATTCAAACTGGGGTGCACGGAGGCAGGAGCAGCTGTAGGAACCCCATTGCCACCTCTGTATTCAATCCACCGCAGGTAACGAACACAATTATCCACTGAATTTCATTCTATTGCAAAATAACCCACAGTGTCTGCTGTGTATTTGGGAAGATATGTGTGATATCAGAATGTTTCAAATAAGTTGGGGTAATCACCTTCAAAATGAATATAGAGATTAATTCACTTATAATATTTTTATATCAACTTCATTAGGGCATAATTAACATATAATAAAATGCCCCCACAATGTACAGTTCAATGAGTTTTACAAATGATATACCTATATAGCCACCAACATAAGACATAGAACATTTCCATCACAAAATTTCCCTTGAGTCCCTTTTCAATCTCCAGACTCCAGCAATCACTGATCCTTCTGTCAATGTTAATTTTGCTTGTTCTAGAATTTCATATAAATGGATCATATGGTATCTACTATTTTGTGTCTGGCTTCTTTCACTCAGCATAATGTTTCTCAGATTCATCCATTTTGTGGCATATATCAGCAGTTCCTTTTTATTTATCCATTGTATGGTTATACAACTTTTGTTTATTGATTCACCTGTTAGTAGACATTTGGGTTGTTCCTAATCTTTTGGCTTTTATGTATAAAGATAGTATGAACATTTTTATACAAGAATTTTAATGGACATTTGTTTTAATTTCTCTTGGATAAATTCCTGGAACTGAGATTTTCTGAGTATTTTATTTTTTGTATGCTGCATAGTGGGGGTCACATGTTATTCTTTTTCCATGTGACTATCCCATTCTTGCAGTATCATTTAAAAAATTTTTTTTGGGGGGGGGGAACTAAAGTACACGGGCTGGGAATTGAACCCGGGTCATCCGCATGGCAGGTGAAAATTCTACCACTGAACTACCCTTGCACCAAAGTATTTTATTTTTAAAACCACTTCCCTACCTCTTTAAATAACTCTGAAAATTCTTGACAGTATGCTGCCTGACAGTAAATGAAAATGCATTTGTTCATATATTATATTTGAGCCCACTTCATTCTTGCCGTGGCTACCCAGGACCACCACCAGTGCAGCAGGGGAAGTCATGGGGATCTTGATATTCATTAAATAATTTTCCTCATACGGGTGCTGAGTTATTTGAAGAACCAGATGATCTGACCTTCAGCCATATTTCAGAGTGGCAGTGTTGTTCACTGGCCCAGAAGTCTCACTAGATTTTGTGTAATGGAAAGGATGCAGGTTTTCTCAAACATTTGCTGTATGCCCATAAACAGGACCACTGTGTAACGGTAACACAGGGACATGCAGGCGGATCTGTGGAGAAATAGTTCATGTACTTTTTTTTGAGAGTAGGCTAGGCAGAACAATGCCTCCTTCCTGCAAAGGGCCCATGCACTAATCCCCAAAATCTGTGACTATGTTACCTTACATGGCAACAAGGGCTTTGCAGATGTGACTCTTGGTATGGGGAGAGTTTCCTGGAGTACCCAATGGGCTCAATCTAATACCACAGGTCCTTAAAGTGAATTCTTTCCTGGCTGTGTTCAAAGAGAGATGTGACTCTAAAAAAAGGCGTAGAGAGATGCAACCTTGCTGGCTTTGATGATAACACAGGTGATCCAGAATACAGAATAAATACATCTTTGAACCAGAAACAGAACAAATATCCCAAACTTCCTGAGGTGTTAAGACCCAAACTTTCTGGTCTCCTGGGATAAGAACAGATGTGGGACCAGAAAGAGCAGCAATGCTCCTCATGAGATGGTGACTGGATCCAAGCACCCAGTTTGAGGCAGGGGCAATTGTAGGAGCCCATTGCCACCCTTGTATTCCAGAACAGCGGTCCCGAGAGCTGGCAACATTCTAATCCCTGGAATCCATGAAGTTACATTACACAGCAAAGGGGAGTTAAGGTTGTAGATAGAAATAAATTTGCTAACCAACTAACCTTAAAATAGGGAGGCTCTCCAGATTATCTGGTGGGCCAATGTAATATAAAGGTCCTTAAGAGAAGAGGAGGGAGGGAGAAAGGTCAGTGACACAGTGATGCCATATGAGAAAGACTGAACCAGCCATTGCTGGCTTTGACTACGGAAGGACACCACAGACCAAGGAATGTGGCAGCTTCTAGAAGTTAGAAAAGACAAGGACATAGATTGTCCCGAAAGCTCGAGGAAAGGAACAGAGTCCAGTTGACATGTTGATTTTAGCCCAGTGAGGCCTGTGTTGGACTTCTGACCTCCAAAAATCAAAGATAAAAGATTAATGTTGTTTTAAGCCACTAAATTGATGGCCATTTGTTATTGAAGCAATAGCAGACTGATGCATACTGTGTGCCAGAGCTGCCTGGAATCAGTCAACAGCACATATAGATTCATTATTTAGTTTCCAAAGGAACTAAAGATTTCGTACCCCCACACCTATACATACACGCTTATATGTTATGTTATATATGCAAATGTTGTATTTTATATATAATGTAAATTGTTAAAATTAAAGATTTATATTCATTTGTCTCCCAGTATATGGATTGCATGTGGCAAATAAGATCTAAAAAGAATAAAACCAGGGTAGTTCGCTTATCTATGATTAGCAACCATTAGCAAAATTAAGTTCTTTCTGAATATTTATTAATATCTTAGTTTTATTTGGCACCCACATGATTATTGTCAACACTTTTGAAAGACTGAAATTCTTAGAATGTTACTGTTTCTGATTCAGAATATGCAGATTTTTCCTATTCTTTCCATTAAATGAATGGACTTCTATACTGTGTGTTTTGTCAAGATTAGCAAGGTAGTGAGTGTTGTGCTAAAGCAGTATCTCTCAGAACCACTTAATACTCTTAAAAATTATTGAGGATCTCCAAAGAGACATTTTTAGATGCACCATCTCCAGTGATGTTTATTGTAATAGAAATTAAAATGATGATTTAAATTTATTCATTTAAAGTGAAAAGAATCGACTATTGTATAGTTTGTGAAAACTACTTTTTTTGAAGCAAAAAAATGGTGAGAAGAATGGCACTAGTTTGAATTGCTGAAAATTTATTTTATGACCAGCTTTCTAGGAATGAGCACGATTCCCATATCTGCTTCTGCATTCAATCTGCTGCAATATGTTGTTTTGGCTGAAGTATAGAGTAAAATCCAGCCTCATACAGATATTTGGTTGAAATGGGATGAGTACTTCAATAGCATTTGCAAATAATTATGGATATTTTTTAGTATGATACCAAGCCTGGACCAGTGGCTGTTTCTTAAAAGTTGTTTGCAACATGGAATCAGAAACAACATTAATGTTTTTTTTTGAACACTGTTCTATTAAAAATCCACTGTCCTATCTTGTAATTTTAATACCTATTTTACCCATGCATGACCATTAGTCATTTGAGAACTACTGGTTTACCTCCTTGTGCAAATCCCCCAAACGCTGATCCATTTAGAATAAAAAAAAGATAAATGTTAAAATTGCCAACATTCTCATCAGAAAACTCTTTAGATTTGGGGAAGCTGTCAAGCTCATAGTTGCAGATACAGGATTTCCAAAATTCAAATTTTTACTAGTGAGATCAAATTGATCTCTAGCAACGAACACTGTTTGTTGATATCTTCGACGTAACAGCTCGCTTCATTTATTCTGTAGAAAGTTCCTGTTAATACTTATTATTTAGCTTTTCTTTCAAGTAAAAAAAATGGCTTTTCATGGAAAATGAAACTACTGCAGCTTGTAATTCAAGCAACCAAGCACGCGCTATTCTCTGAGGCAACCACGATACTTCAACATGCCGCAGGAGTCTTATGTGTAATTTCCATTTCATCACAAAGATTATTAAAGAGCCATGCACTCAAGTGCCTTGATTTAATAAAATTAATAATTTTTATCACTTCATCAAGGATATTCTTTACTGTAGCTGGCTGTATTTTATTTTTCTCTGATTATGTGTCATAGATAATTACATTTGGTGTCATTACCTTTATTCATGTTAAAGTTCCAGCAATTTTGCCTCCACTGTTTTTGTGCCATTAGTACAAATGCCAGCATAGTGAAAATAATTTTGACCTTAAAAATCCAGGGCAGAATCATGAGGAACCCTCAGACTACATTTTGAGGATTGCTACACTAAAAAGGCTGGCCATGTGTACTCACACACTTCCTCACTGTGGATTTGAGTGTTTTGCAGAGTGTTGAGGATATAATAGGCAGGGGATCACAAACTCAAGAGCTTATACTGTATATGGCTGTGCAGGTTTGAAATTGTTATGTACCCCAGAAAAGCCCTGTTCTTCTAATCCTGATGCAATATTGTAGGGTGGTGTTCCAGTTTGCTAGCTGCTGGAAGGCAATATACCAGAAACAGAATGGCTTTTAAAGGGGTGAATTTAATAAGTTGCTAGTTTACAGTTCTAAGGCCAAGAAAATGTCCCAATTAAAGCAAGTCTATAGGAATGTCCAATCTAAGGCATCCAGGAAGAGACACCTTGGTTCAGAAGGCTGATGAAGCTCAGGGTTTCTTTCTCAAGTGGAAGGGCACATGGTGAACACAGTCAGCATTTCTCTCTCATCTGGAAGGGCACATGGTTCAGGATTCCTCTCTCATCTGGAAGGGCATATGTTGAACACAGTGTCATCTGCTAGCTTCTTCTCCTGGCTTCCTGTTTCATGAAGCTACCTGGGAGGCATTTTCCTTCTTCATCTCCAAAGGTCGCTGGCTGGTGGACTCTGCTTTTTGTGCCTATGTTGTTGTACTCTCCTCTCTCTGAATCTCTCTCATTCTCCAAAATGCTTCCTCTTTTATAGGACTTCAGAAACTAATCAAGACCCACCCAAATGGGGGGAGATATGCCTCTACCTAATCCAGTTTAACAACCACTCTTGATTAAATCACACCTCCAGGGAGATGATCTGATTACATTTTCAAACATACAATACTGAATAGGGAGTAGAAGAAATGGCTGCCTTTACAAAATGGGATTAGGATTAAAACATGGCTTTTTCTAGGGTACATACATCATTTCAAACCAGCAGAGGTGGGACCTTTTGATTAGATTGTTTCCATGGATATATAATTCACTCAATTGTGGGCGTCACCTTTTGACTTGATGGAGACGTGACTCTACCCATTCAAAATGGTTCTTGATGAATTTACTGGAGTCCTTTAAAAGGAGAGACATGTTGGAGAAAATATAGTTGCTTCAGATCTGACAGAGTCGCAGACATTTGGAGATGCTTCAAGTGCCAACAGAGGGAGCAGACACTTAGACACATGTTTAGAGATGAAGAACCCAGAAGATGTCGCCATCTGACTTCCCATGTGATGCTAAGCAAGTCAGAATCCAGAGTTGTGTCCCAGAGGAATTAAGTGAAGGCTCACAGATGCTTAGAGAAGAAACCACTGGCCTCAGAAGCTGGAAGCAACGGAACCAGCAACAAGGACCAGCAGATGCCAGCCACATGCCTACACATATGACAGAGATTGGTCTTTCTTTAGTCAAGGTACCTTTCTCTGGATGCCTTAGTTTGGACATTTTTATGGCCTTAGAACTTTAAACTTCTAACTTAATAAATTCCCTTTTTAAAAGCTATTCCATTTCTGGTATATTGCATTCTGGCAGCATTTAACAAATTAAAACAGTAGCTTAAATGTGTATGTGGTATCAGACAACAGGAAGGGTTCAGGGCTGTGGGAAACTGACACCCATGTTTCACCCACAGGAAAACCACAATCACCATATAGAAACACTGACGCAGTGTGGCCATGGCTGATATTTCAAAGAATACCAGAAATTTGAACCTTTATATAAAGTATTACGAGTTTTTTAAATGAGGCAACTAATTAAGTACTTGAATTTTAACCATTGGCCAAGTCCAAAAAAATCCTTTTTCATTCTGGATGTAACCTGCAGGACATCACATCCAACCTCTATAGTAGATGTTAGTGACTACCTAGTTGGTGAATGAATGAATCACTAAACTGAAAGATAGGCAATTCACAGCCCCATGTGTTGAGGCTAGGATTAGGGCCTCTGGACCTTCATCTCTCAGAGACAGAGGAAAGAGGCATGCATATTCACACCAGAGCTGAGCAAATGCATGTTCCTTTTATTCATCAGTTCAGTTTTTAGCAGGCTTGAATATAACATCTTATCATGCCAGTGCAACATTACAGAAATTTCCCTTGTGGGTCAGAGTGGAAAAATCTAACCACAAAAATGTGATAGTTACTGAAGGGCAGCTAAGGGAAAACTGGGGTTATTATAGATGCAGTCAAAATGTTTAGAATTCAAAGGGTGCTGTGGATAGAGTTGTCATAAAGCCAGAAAAATTTAGTTATAAGAAATACTGATATCTTGGATAGAGTAGACATATCTACCTAAAATGGCCATTTTGTAAACAATCTGTGATCTTTTAATATTATTTCAGGAAGCATCATAGGTTTAATAGGCTATATGATCATTGAACTGATAGGATATTCATTAAAACTAGCCACTGAAAGAAGAAGTGTTTTGATAAAAATAGATTGATCATATGTGATTCCAGACTTAAAAAAAAATTAAATCCAGACTGCATAATAAATATCTGTGGGAGGCACTGTGGGGATAAAATTTGGCCAAGAAACAGACTTTTCCTTCATATTATTTAGTTTATGGTGAGCAATAATCTAGTGAGTTTAAGGACCTTAGAGGTCATAAAGAAAACAGATTTAACCACTGGAAGGCAGTAAAACACAGACTTTATTTGGGTGGTGCTCGGACAGGGTACTTGAGAAGGGGGGGGGTCCCTCTTAGCAGGGAACCTCCCAGAGGTTGTGCTGCAAGAGACCACCCAGAAGCAGGACTAAGGAAACTCCCAAAGGAGAATGGAACCTAGAGATGGGCTTATGTGTCTATGTGATGCTGCTCAGTCAGCACTGTGGGGTCTCAGGGTCAAACAGTTCCTAGGCACAGAAGTGGCTTAGGGCCTTATAACTATAGGGTTTTATCTTACCTGTGATTAGCATTTGTTGGGTGCAGTTTCGCAGGGTATGCAAAGCAGGTTGGCTCTAAATGCCTAAAAAGGCTTAGTTGGGCTATTTTTAAAGCAATTGAATATGTAAGAACTTGAGTTTGGCACTGGTGGGCTTTTTTAGTTAATGGTCCCAGGCTGCTGTGAAGAAGTAAACAACACACAGAACCAATATATGGAGACCATCTTAGGCTCATTTATATAACAGATAGTCACAAACACAAAGCAGGTTGTAGAATGTGCTATGATTCATTCACCCATAACATGTTTTGAGCATTTTTTCTGGGCCCGGTGCTAGTCTATGTAGAAAGAGGAATGAACAAAGCAGCAAATGTCTCTGACCTCATGAAGTTTAAATGGAGGAATTTTACAGTTGGAAATGAGGAGTTAAGGGGCGTGGGGGGTGAAGACAGTAGGTCTCTGAAATTCAGAATGACACAAATATGAAAATACAGGGTGCATTCAGAGAATAGTAGGGAAGTAATTGTGGCACTTAGGCTTTTAAAACTGCATCATGATGCTATTGGATTTAATGTTACTTGGTTTGGAATCTCAGATTTCCTGGATTCTAAATAGCATAACCTTTGAAAATCCTATGACATTTGTGAATGCATCCAGCAAAATCTTAGCATGCAGTAGCAACTCAATAACTCTTAATTGATAATGAAAAATTTTAAAAGCCTGTTATATTAGTTTGGGTAAAAGTTTTGGTTTGAAAACAAACATCTCGGCCACATAGAACAACAAAGATTTGTACTTTTTGCTCGTGTTACATTTCAGCTGCCATAGGTGCAGCTTAGCTGTGCCTTTGCTCTATGTCTTTTTTCTTGCCAGTATCCAGTCTACAGGATATACCACTCTTTGGTACATATTATAGTCATATCAGAGGAAAAAAGGAGCAATGGATAAGCCAGTAATAACACTTATTTTTTTTATGCTGTGCAGTAGTAGTCACATTTCATTATTTATCCATGTGAATATCCCTTTACTGCAGCACCATTGATGATTTTTTTTTTTTTGTGGTGGGGGGGATGTGTAACACGGGCTGGGAATTGAACCTAGTCTCCTGCATGGCAGGTGAAAATTCCACCACTAAACTACAGTGATTCTTTAAAGGGGCAAAGAAATATATTCTAACCCCTAGGAGGCATCATATGTCACATGGCAATATTCAGGGAAGTAAAATTACCTCACAGGGAGAGGAGGAACTAATTGGGATAATAATACTATCACAATTATTCTCACTTTTGGCCTCAGCATAGTTTAGATTCTGTGGAATGCAAAATACAGGGTGGACAGTGGGATGCGAGGGTAGTTGAGTGGTAGAATTCTCGCCTGCGATGAGGGAGGCCCGGGTTCAATTCCCGGTCCATGCACTTCCCAAATAAGCAAACAAAAACCAACCAAAACAAAAATTCAACAAGTGGTGCTGCAATAAGGGGACACTCACACGGAAAAAGAATGAAATGTGACCCTGCCATACAGCATACAAAAATTAAAAAAAGGAAAGTATAGGGTGGACAGAGTTACTCTATTAAAGACTATTTTAGGAGCAAAATCCAAATCTTTTTGCACAACCCAATTATAAAGCCAAAAGAAATGTGTCATCATAGGATTGGGCCAAATTCCTAGAGGTGACTGTCTTGAAGATTTATCAAGTCTGGCTGGTCATACAGGCTGTGATTCATTTGTGAGTGCAGAAAAGTGCAAAGCTCATGAAAGCCCTCATTTTGGAATATTCCTGTCACTTGGCAAAATTCTCCTAATAGAAATGTGAATGTCTTTAATAAATTTTTATAGAGTCAACCGAGAAGAATTTCTTATAGTTGTCTGAAAGCTCGAAATATGCGGCTTTTCCAAGTACGAAGTCCACAGGGCCATTCTCTGCTCTAAGCCTGACTAAAAATTGCTTTGAGGCACTTAAAAAATCCAATACTGAGATTTATCTGCAGTACTAAGCACCATTTTTGCTTTTCAGGACCTCTCAGATTTCGGCAGCCCAGAAACTATTGAAGACAAAATCCTGTCACGTTTCCTTTTCCAAGAGGCAGAGGGCCTGGATAGGACTCCTGTGGCAATCCATGGTTCTTTCTTTTCTTCAGTTAGATGATCCATTTCCAGACACATGGTTAACATCTCATACCGGGCTGTCCCTTGTTTGAGATTCTCACAAATAAGTTTGATCATTAATCCAAAATAATAAGTACCCGTCTGGTGGTAAATTTGGCATTGATCTTACCAGATGCCCATTCTGAAATGCTATTTGCAGCAGATTAGAAGAAACTTTGGGGGAAATATAATCATTCAAAAAATAGATCTCTATATTTACTTTGAAAGCATTTCTACCAAAATGAAGACTACTCATCTCTGCTCCGTAGCACAACGACATTCTTTTGGAATGCTCGGCTCCCATGACCTCTGCATGTAACTGAATGTGACTTTCCAAAGGATGATACAAATAGTTCAAGTGTGGACGTTTGATGCTTCCCCCTATTCCATCAAGTTGATGCAATGTTTCCATATTCACCAGCTGATATAATGTTTCTATATTATGCAGTATATTTTAATTAAAATTAAAATATGTAAGAGCAAGCAAAATTATGCTCCATTTGAAGAATTAAAGAATTACTCAGGCTTGCCAGCAGGATCTAAAATTATAATTCCAAACTCAGCTATGAATGCCAGCCCAGATGCACATACTTCTTATTGTCCATCAAATACCACCTGGAAGTATTTATCTCAGCAGAAGGAAGAACCTTCTAAGATCTTTTTGGAGGGAGGCTTTTATTAAAATTGGCTTCTTTGGGTTGTTTGCATTTACAGTGAATGACACCCATGAAAGGCCCTTCACTCCAATCAGCAATGTAGAACAGGTACCAGTGTCTTAGTGACCATAAAAAGATAAAAACTTCAAAATGTTTTACTTGAGTGTTACATCAACTTTTTATGCACCAAAGAGAAACAGGTAGAAAACTGACAAAAGAGTCCACTTTACCACCAACCAACTCAAAAGAAAATTGAGTTCACAATTGTTTTCTCCTTCTCAAAGAACACCAGTTGATTTGGGCCTCAAAGTTCTTTTCAGGATCAGGTAGATTAGAACACATTTTTTGTTTGACTTTCTACATTTCAATAGCTGTTTGGAGCGAGTATGGGGGTATCCATGGATAACAAATGATGACGAATAAATTTATGTCTTGAACTTGGAAGGAAATCTGGTCATTTGTATCCAGTCCTGAGATTGTTGTCCACCTGATTCCTATCACAAAACTGATAATCTATTCTGGTGGAAAGGAGATTTCTGAGTTTTTCTTAAAATCTGTTTCTCTGCTTAATAGAACCTTGACGTGAAGAAAATTAAACAAAAATTAAGAAAATTACCCTCCTGAAGGCTGCACTATAGTGAATGGAGACAAAGTAAAAAATAAGCATAGCAACACTATACAGACATTTCAAAAAAAATCAGTTTATGGCAAGATCATCCTGGGGAAGTAGGCAAGCAATTGTTTTAAAAGTGAATTTAGGGCGGGCCGCGGTGGCTCAGCGGGCAAGAGTGTTTGCCTGCCGTGCCGGAGGACCCCGGTTCGATTCCCGGCCCTAGCCCATGTAAAAACAAACAAACAAACAAAATATAATAAAACAAGAAAATGTTTAAAAATGTTTCCCTTCCTTCCATCCTTCCTTCCTTCTCTGTCTTTCCTTCCTTTCCTCCCTATCTCTTTAAAAAAAAAAAAAAAAAAAAGTGAATTTAGTGGCTCTCTTCTTGACAGATGATTATTTTATCTAATTTAAGTTCTCTCATGTGCTTCTTGGTTATTTCTTCTAACCCTTCTAATTCCTTTCTGTTACGTTTTTCTGATAAGACCAGGTGTAGGGTGGCATTATTCAGACTCTACTGAATTCACTGGGCTGTGCTTTTACACGCCCTTGGCATTCTAGCTTCATGGCCAAGAGGGAGAAGTTTAGAGGCAGACCTTCTGGATTCAGATCTCAGTTCATCCTTGCAGATTTGGGCAGGACAGTCAACCTCTGATTCTTGGCTTGTGCTTCTCTAAAAGGTTGATGCTAGTAGTTTCCAGATACATGGAGCTGAAGTGATGGATAAAGATGCACTAAGAGCAATAAGCTCTCAATAAACATGGGGACTGTGGTTGTGGATGTTGGTCATCTTTTTCTCATATTTATATTTATCTAGGGAACCCTGGATCCTTTCTATCCTTAGCTAATTATGTTCAAGTGTCACAAACTTAGATTTCTTTTGTAACATCATCTCAACAGTTTTTTTCTTCTGGTCCTTGCTCCAATTTGTTAGCATCTATTATTTATCTGATCTAGCAACATTTATTAAATGCTGGGGAAATGCAAGTTCCAGAAGAAGAGAGAAGGTAGCATTCCAGAGTAGGATGGGTGCAATGCTAAGTTACATGGACAAATAGAATTAATTTAATAAACTCTAGTCAGGATTAAAATGTCTGCAAATACCAAGGGTGGTTCAACACAAGAATATCACTTAATGTGATACACCATATTAACAAATTGAAGGGGGAAGAAACCACACGATTATCTCAATTGACAGAAAAAAGACATTTGACAAAATCCAACATCCTTTCTTAATAAAAACATTTTGAGAGATAATAATAGAAGGAAACTTCCTTAACATGATAAAGGACATATGAAAAACCCAAAGCTAACATTGCTCTTAATGGTGAACGAGTGAAAGCTTTCCCTCTAAGATCAGGAACAAGACAAGGATATTCATTGTCACCACTATAATTCAGTATCATGCTAGAAGTTCCAGTTAGAGCAAATTAGGCAAGAAAAAGAAATAGAAGGCCTCCAAATTAGAAAGGAAGGAGTAGAATGTCCACTATGTGTAGATAACATGATCCAATATGTAGAAAGTTCCAAAAAATCTACAAGAAAGCTACTAGAGCTAATAAATGATTTTAGCAATATACAAGTGGCAATATACAAGATCAATACACAAAAATTGGTAGTGTTTCTATACTGAGCGATTCTATCTGAAGAGGAAATCAAGAAAAAGCATTTTATTTACAATAGCAACTAAAGGATTCAAATATCTAGGAATGAATTTAACTGGGGCTGTAAAGGACCAATAAATAGAAAACTACACAACATTGGTAAAATAAATCAAAGAAGACCTAAGTAAATGGAAAGATATTCTGGTTCATGGATTGGAAGACTATTGCTTGATGTCAATTCTATCCAAATTTATTTGCAGAATCAACACAAACCCAATCAAAATTCTAACAGCCTATTTTTCAGAAATGGAAACACCAATTATCAAAGTTTTTCGAAGGGCAAGTGTCCCTGAACAGCAAAAAAGATCTTGAGTAAGAAAAATGACTCACGCTGCCTGACTGTAAAGCATATTACAAAGCTACAGTGGTTAAAATAGCACAGTACTGGCATAAAAATATATGTATTGATCAATTAAATCAACTTGAGAGTTCATAAATAGACCCTCACATCTATGTTCTATTAATTTTTGACACGGGTACCATAACCACTCAACTGGGACAAAACAGTCTTTTCAACAAATGGTGCTAGGAAATCTAGCTATCCATATCCAAAAGAATGAAAAAGGACTTTTTAACCTTCACATAAAAATTAACTCAAAATGGATCAAAGACTTAAACATTGGAGCCTGAACCATGAAACTCCCAGAAGAAAATGTAGGGAACTATCTTTAATATCTTGTTAGGAGGTGGTTTCTTATAGACTTTATACCAAAAGCACAAGCAACAAAAGAAGAAATAGATAAATGGGACCTCATAAAAATCGAATGCCTTTGTGCTTCAAAGAACTTTGACAGTAAAGTGAAAGGGCCGCCTACTCAATGGGGGAAAGTATTTGGAAACCACTTATCTGATGAGGGTTTAATATGCAAAATAAATAAAGAAATCCTACAACTCAACAATAGAAAGACTAACAACCCATTTTAAAAATGGGCAAAAGACTTGAATAGACACTTTTCCAAAAAGGTAATATAAATGGCCAAAAAGCACATGAATAGATATTCAATATGAATAGCTGTTTTGGTTTGCTAAAGCTGCCAGAATGCAATATACCAGAAATAGGTTGGTTTTTTCAATGGTGGTTTGTTTATTAAGTAACAAATTTAAAGTTCTAAGGCCATGAAAATGTCCAAATGACGGTATCAAGAGGAAGATACCTTCTCTGAGGGAAAGCTTCTCGCATCTGGGGTTCCTCTGTCACATGGGAAGGTATGTTGCAATATCTACTGGTCCTTCTCTCCTGGTTCTAGTTTCAATGGCTGGGTGTTTCTCTGTTGGCTTCTCTCTCTCGGTGTTCCTGGCTTCTATCCTTTCATAAAGGACCCCAGCAAAGGCATTAAGACCTAACTTGAATGGGCTAGGTCATGTCCATGGAAACCGCCTTATCAACAGGTCCCACCCAGCAATAGGTCTGCTTCCACAGGGGTGGATTAAGGGAACATGGCCTTTTATGGGGTACATAACCACAATGAGATATCATTTCATACCTACTACAATGGCTTTCCTGGTTAAAAAAAAATAGAAAACTACAGGTGCTGAAACGGATTTGGAGAAGTAAGAAGTAGGAACACTTAGTGATTGCTGGTAGGAATGGAGAAGGGTGCACCCATTGTAGAAGGCTCCTCAAAAATCTAAGTATCTCCCTTATAAGGTGTTAATAGTAGGGTGGTATATGGGAAAAATGTAACTAATACAAACCATGAACTATAGTTAACAGTAGTATTGTAATATTCTGTTGTAAATTGTAACAAAGGTATTATAGCAATGATAAGTGACAATAAAAGGAGGGTATAGGCTGTATGGGATATTTTTTGAACAATAAGAATGTTCTCAAATTAATTATGGTGATGAATGCACAACTCTGTGATTATACTGAGAGCCATTAATTGTGTCTTTAGAGGGATGATATGTTGTATGCATAAAATGCAAAATAAAAATAGGATTATGCAGCTGAAATTTCTGTCCAGAGTGGTATAACAATCACTACTCAGGCTATCCTCTCTAAATTGTGGTCCAGGTTCGAGCCTACCTAAGTATGTGACACTGAGTTACTTCCCACACAGAGCATCTGCTCATGGGATTCATATGAGAGAAGCAAGCACTGGATTCCTCCACTGAACCCTGGTTCTCTTCTTCCTACTGAGAGACTCATCTGTCTAGATTAGTCTGATGAAGAATTAACTTATTACTTTAGAATCTGTCTTAATAGAGGATGGGGACAATTGGAGGATTAACTCTGATATGTTTAACCATAAAGTATTGGAGAAATCTAACTAAAAGGTTATGCCTAATTTAGTGTCACAACACAGCCTTATCATTTTGGGAGGTGGCAGAGCAACTAAGAATTGGCAATAAGCATTATTAATTCCTCCACATTAAAAGCAATTATTCTTGCTTATTTTTGCTCTCTGTGTTTAAAGTTATTTCATGAGCTTAAATGGTATGTACATTTTTTTCTGCACTTTTTCATTTAACATTGCATACTTAGAATTTCTCATGTTACTAAGAAAATATTTAAAAGGATAAAAAATGTCTTCAAAAACCAAACAATAAAATGAAAGTAAAGCTACTTCAAGATCTTTAACTGCATTTACTAGATGATAGTTAAATCTGTTGGCTGAACCTCTGCCCCAGTTTTTGTTCTGCTGGACCAGGCATCCAACCATCAAAGCTCACACTAGGTCCCCGTTTTCACCTGTTTTGTTTAAGAATTGCGCTGGGGACATGTGGCTAACAATTTTACATTAGGCTGTATGACATGAACAGGCAGGCCGGGTCAGCACTGTCCTTACCTATTGCTCTTTGGTCATCCTTAGCACTCAGGCTATGGGATGCTTCAGTGTGAGATGCTGAGGCAGCATTTTGCTCAAACAGCTTCCCTAGGGATGCCTCTGCCTTTCCAGAGGGATCTCACTGAACTTGGGAGTTTCCCACTGATTTTATTCAGAGACTGCACTCTATAAGCTCACCATCACAATTTAAAAATTATTGGGTAATATTTATATTGTATTATGATTGTACGATAACTAAATTTCTTCATTATATTTGGACAAAGGCTATAATGTTTAGTGTAGAACTGTAGAGTAAAACTCTTAAATTAACAGCACACCTAATTCAATTCCACTCAGATCTATGTGGGTGACAGGTGCACCCATGGGCCATTAATTGTTTAATTTCATTAACTGCCTAAAAACGTAGTATAAGTCATAATTTACAGAAATACGCTTGTTTTTTAACAGTGAAAATGCTTTTGTTTTTACTTCATAAAATCAGACTGTTCATCATGTTCCAATTTTATTTGCTAAATTCCTAAAATACATGATAAAAATATATACATTGGGCTTTCAAAGTATTAATATAGGAAAATATTAAGTCCAAGCCAAAACAGTATGACCTTGTATTTGTAATAGGTGCTAAAAAAAGTGAGAATGGAGATGATAGAGCTATATGATTCTCTAAAATCTTATAAGCTCATTTTCTCTTTATTTCCTTGTTGATTTACAATTATAAAATTTGGAAGCTGCAGCTAATAATGCAAAATTTCTATTTGTTTCTGGATAAGTTGCAGGGAAACAACATGAAATAATGTGAAATGTGAGACAAATATTCAGCACTTCTCATTATCTACTCTCCAAGACAGGGCTGTCTAAAGAAGGAGTGGACTACTTGTTGAGGTGCCAAGTTCTCTATCCCCAAAGGTCCTCAAGCTGTGTTGACATAAAAGCAAGTTGAGCATACATTTTCTTCACTCATCAAACATGTCTTGAGAATTTGCTATGTGCCTGTCATTGATCTGGGCCTGTGGTTATAATGAGTATAGAAAACATAGAACCATCAAGGATTTAATATTCTCCTAGAGACTAACAAATTAACATGCAGTTAAATAAAAGATGCACCTATAATACATGCGATGAAAGAAACAAAGGCATAACAGACACTAGCGAGGGCAACTGACTTGAGTTAGGCTGGTCGGGATAAGCCAGGCATAACAGACACTAGCGAGGGCAACTGACTTGAGTTAGGCTGGTCGGGATAAGCCAAGCATGCCATCTTTGGCCTGAAGAATGGAGAAGCCCCCATGGGGACATCCTGGCCAAGAGGACAGCGAGTACTAAGAGAGGGAGGCAGGGGACCTTGGTGTGCTTGAGGAATCAAAATGAAACCAGGGTGACAGAGGCTTGGTAAACAAAGGAAGGAGTGTGGAAAATTAGTCTCAGAGAAAGGCTTATGAGGACCAAAGTAGGAAATTTAGATTAAAAGAAGGTATGTTATGATAATATAAGGACTTCATTAAAAGTAAGAAAAACACAGGGGGCTGAGACTTAATGAAAAGCAAGAATCCTTTGTTCCAGGGCTAATAATTTCAAACTCTTTTCTGCTTTGTTTTGTTTTTGTTCCAGTGGTTGCTTTCCTATGATTAAATAACATGCTTTCTGTGCTGGTTCTTTAGTTACCAAGTTCAGATCAAGAAAGTTATTGACTTTCTTCAAGCGTAGTCAGGCATAATGGCCCTGAAGATGTTCACAGTCTAATCCCCAGGACCTTTGAATACGATACCTTATGTACAAGGGGCAATTAAGGTTATGGATCCAATTAGGGCCACTAATCAGAGGACTGCAAATAGGGAGGTTCTTCTGCATTACTCTGAGCACAATCTAATAACAAGGTTCCTTAAAAGTGGAAGAAGTAGGCACAAGAGGAGTTAGAGTGAGAGGTGAACCTAAAATAAAGGTCTGAGATGCAGAGTTGTTTTGCCTTTGAAGCTGGAGGAAGGGAGCCTAAAACAAGGAATGCATGCAACTTTTAGAAGCTGGAAAAGACAAAGGAAGGCGTCTCTCCTAGGGACTCAGGAAGGAACAGAGCCCTGCTGATAACTTAAAACACATTTTTGGAATTCTAACTGTGGAACTGCAAGGTAATAAATGTCCACTGTTTTAAGTCACTGACCCTTTGGCAATTTGTTTTTAATAATAGCAATGGAATACTGACACAATTAGATAAGAATTTAGCTCAATACATACCAATGCCCTCAACACCCTGCATCCCAGTATAGCCATATTGATAGTTGGCTCTCTCTTTTCTTATGAATCTAGATATTTGGCTTTTATACATTTATTTGCTTTTATGTTTTGATGCCTTTCTTCCTTGTGTATATTAGATGTGCTGGTTTGAAAGGAAGTATGCCCCCTAAGAAAAGCCATGTTTTAATATAAATTCCATTTCTTAAAGGTAGAATAATCCCTATTCAATATTGTATATTTGAAACTGTAATGAGATAATCTCCCTGGTTGATGTGATTTAGTTAAGAATGGTTGTTAAACTGGATTAGGGGATGACATGTCTCTACCCATTTGAGTGGGTCTTGATTAGTTTCTGAAGTCCTATAAAAGGAGAATGAGAGATTCAGAGAGAACAGAGAATGCTGCAGCACCACGAAGCAGAGAGTCCATGAGCCAGTGACCTTTGGAGATGAAGAAGGAAAATGCCTCCCAGGGAGCTTCATGAAACAGGAAGCCAGGAGAGAAAGCTAGCATATGATGCCGTGTTCACCATGTGCCCTTCCAGATGAGAGAGAAGCCCTGACTGTGTTCGCCATGTGCCTTCTCACTTGAGAGAGAAACCCTGAACTTCATCGGCCTTCTTGAACCAAGGTATTTTTCCCTAGATGCCTTTGATTGGACATTTCTTTAGACTTGTTTTAATCGGGACATTTTCTCGGCCTTAGAACTGTAAACTAGCAACTCATTAAATTCCCCTTTTTAAAAGCCATTCCATTTCTGGTATATTGCATTCCAGCAGCTAGCAAACTAGAACATTAGATTTTTTTCCTTCTGTGTTCTCCTATACTTAACATTTTCTATTCAATTATTTTTGCTTTTGTTTTAAAATTATTTTATTTTCTTTGTGCTGGATCTCAGTGCACAGAATGGGATTGATTCAATTCACTCTGCTGTTCTATTAGATGAACAGGGTCATCGCTGACTTAGTTCTTTTATTGTAAGCTCCCTTTTTGATGTCTTTTTTTCTTATTGCCAGTTTCATTCTCCTCTCCGTGCCTTATGCAAATCTGTATTTTAATACCCTTCTAATATGTATTTGTTGTTTTGAAAATATCCATTTTATCATATTTTAGATCTCATTCTGAAACTTGCTTGCTTTATTCAAGATTATGTTGAGATCTATCTATAATAATAAGTGCAGATTTAGTTCATTGCTTTATATTGCTATATGCCATTCTGCTTGATGAATTTAGCACTTACCATTTCTCCATTTTCCACTGATGGACCTTTACTTTCTTTCCAACTTCTAGCTATTAGGAAAAACATGACTGAAATGCACACAGTTGCACTTTCAATTTAGTCAAATGCTGCATGATGCTTTACAGAGTGTCTATACTTTCCAGAGAACAACATGTAAGGACTTTTGTTTCCTAAAGCTTCATGGAACGTTAAGGTTATTTGAAAATATACTGCATGTGAAGTGGTATTTCACTGATTAGGAAGGTTTTTAGCATTTCTTTCTGTGTGTGTCAATTTTTTTTATTTTGTTTTTTTGCATGGGCAGGCACCGGGAATCGAATGCGGGTCTCCGGAATGGCAGGCGAGAATTCTGTCATTGAGCCACCGTGGCCCGCCCCAATTTTTTTTTTTTTCTCTAAAATGTATATTCACATTCTCATCTTCCTATACTCTACAATTTTTGTTGATTTCTAGGACATTTTATATAGTCTAATCCTTTATGAATTATATACTTTACAAATATCTTCTCACAGCTTACTACTTTAATTTAATTTTATCTATAGAGTGCTTTATGATAAAATTGCTAATTTTAATGTAGCCAAATCTATGAAGTATTTAATACTTCATGCTCTATCCTGGTGTATTTAAGAAATCTGTTTTACCCGAATGTCATAAATTTTTTATCCTCTCATCTCTTCTAATCTTGTAGAGTTTCATTTTTCACACTAATAGGTGTAATCAACCTGAAATATATTTTTACGTATTGTATAAGAGGAGAATTAATTTTCCTCCAAATGAACCTATTTCTCTGTATTATTTGCCATATATTAAATTGTCATTAACTAACCTTTTTATTTTCATTTCACTATACTTTTTTTTGTTCCAGTTCCAAATATAATGTTTAGTTATTCTGACATAGTGATTGAGTTCCCCTGATTATTTATTTTCAATATTTTAAAGCTATTTTCAGACATTACTCGGAGTTATTCGTGAATGTGAAATTTACCATCAGTATGTCAACTTCCCAACAATAGGATTATGTTTGTAATTGCATTCAATTAGATTAATTAACTTGAACCCACATTATATTTTTACAGTGTGGACTTGTCCCAATATCTCTGCATTTATTAAGGTATCTTTTATTTCCTTCAAGAAAGTCTCAGAATGTACTTCATAAATATTTTACATAATATTAGTTGCTTCCTAGGTATTTTAAAGTTTTTTTGTTACTGTGATTTTTTTCCCCCCATTACATTCTTTTCTTTTTTTTGCTGGTGATGTTCAGGAATAATTCTTCTATTACCTGTAATGACTTGTTTCTCTAGCAGGAAATGATACTCAGAGTTTGATGTTATGATATTGTGATGTCTTTAGTGGAACATACACTTTAATTTTGAAAAGAGTCACATTAATTGACCACTTTGGATGGCTACTGGTGTGCATCACTCTTTTATATATATATATATATATATATATATATATATACAATTATATATATATTATATATATATATATATACACACACATATGCTGCATGGCAGGGTTCACATTTCATTCTTTTTCCATGTGAGCATCCCATTATTGCAGCACCATTTGTTGAATTTTCTTTGTTTATTTTTTATTTGTTTGTTTTGCTTCTTAGTCTGTTTTTTTGAGAAGTGCATGGACCAGGAATGTGCATCACCCTTCAAAGTATATAAATAGGCTGTTTTCTTTTGAAGGTTGTAGATCCTCAAAATATATGTCCAGTTTTACTACCTTTGGCCCCAAAGAAAAATTGATAACTTTGTGACTCTGGTTCTTAATCATTAAAAAATTATCAGGAAAGATTTTGAATCATTTATGTGGATTTTGAAACTTTAAAATTCATCCATAGTACCTCTTTAGAGAGTTGACTTTTGAGAGAGAATGTTCAGCATTGTTTGATCTCTTCTGGATCTAGCCAAATTTCCTACTTCTCAGGCCAATTTTGAGTGTTTTTTTTTAATCATGACCATTACTTATTTTATATAAAATTTTAAGTTTATTGGTAATAGATACCTTTGGTATTTTATTTTTTTATAATTTTATACAATTTCAATTGCATATGAATTTACTCTCCTGCATTCTACCACTTGCCTGTTTTTGTTCTGTGATCATTTATGACTTGTATTTTTTTCTCGACCAAATCTTAAGTCATCTCTGATTTTTATTTTTGTATTCTAGTTTATCAGACCTCATCTTATTATTTCTTTCCTTCTAGATTCTTTCTATTTAAATTTATTGTTTTATTTTGGGATTCTCAGGTTGAAGGCCTAACTAATTTATTTTCAGACTTTGTTGTTTTTTATCAGATATATTCAAGGCTACATATTTCCTTTCTTGGCATGATTTATCTGGCTCCCTCAGTTTGGGAGTAGCGCTTTTAAAATCTATCCAGTTCTAAATATACAGTAATTTATGGAGGGTTTCCTCTTTTAGCCAATAACTTTTTCAAAAGTATTCTTTCCTTTTCCCAAAACACATGAGACTTTTTATAGCTTTGTTTTTAGCAGTTATTTCAAAGTTTACTGTAGCATGATCAGATAATGTCTTTATAACATCAGTTCTTTAAAATTCCTTTGTGGTCCCACACATGGTCATTAAAAACAAAAGTGTGTAAAAATGCACATTTTCTATTAAAAGTGCATGGAATTCATATTTTTTAACCACATTATTCAAACCTTTTATTTTCCTAACTTGCTTGTCTGCATGCCTTATCAATTTCCAAAAGAGATATATTAATATCTCTCATACAATTATCGGTTTGTTTCTCTCTGTATCCTTTCAGTTTGTTTTCCTTATTTCAATGATTTGAAATTCTCCTGACATACATAACGCTTAAAGTGAAATTCATTACATAATGTGAGGGAGGAAGAAAGCTTAATATGTGCTCACGAAAAGGACTGTTGTGACAGGAGAAGATGACAGGGTCGCATTTATTAAAAGCGCATAATGTGTTTTGTAGTTTACGAAATATGCGATAGAATGAGCCTAGATTCTTGAAGGTTAACATCCTGGATTATCAGGATATCATTAATGCTTAAAACAATTTCAAAATGGTATGGGCCATTATATCACTTAGCTATATAATGGTTTCATGTGAACATTCAATTTTGAATTCCAGGAAAGGAGAAGGGAAATTAATATACGTATTGAATATTCTATGCGTTGAAAAATCATTGGTTACTAAATTGCAACTCGAAAAGAAAAGACTTTGGATTGGGGGGGTGATGATTTTAGTCAGAAGGGAAAGAATAAGGGACGACACAAAGCAGGAGATAAGGGGGGTTTGTTTAATCTGTGACACATGGTTATCAGGGCAAAATCGCAGTCCAAGAATCAAACGGTTATGTGAAATTAATTTAAGCCCTTTATTGTTTAACAGTGGTCTTGGCCATTTAGTGAATCTTTAAACATGCTGAACAAAAGGGGGAGTGAAAAAGGTTTCAGCCTGGGGATGGGAAAAGGGTGGTGGGGAGGGTGAAATTGTCAGTTTCGACCTGTCATGTGGCTCTACAACATCACGAAAGGGAGCAGACAAGGGTTCTTCTTCACAGAGCTAGGATTAAATATGTATGAATGAAAATTAGGTCCCAGGGGTATAAGAAAAATTTTCCAACTCTAGGGCCAAAGCACAACCCTTAAAAAAAAAAATCTTTTAGACCATTTATTTGTCAACGAAAATGCATAGCTCCAAACTTGCAATAGAAGACTGTCACATATGTGGCAGAAAAGTTACAATAATACCAACCATTTTTCTTAGTTCACTATGCTTAATCTCAACCTTGCTAGAGCTGTTGAGACTTTATTAATAATACAAGAAAGAGGAGAAACGAACTCTTTCCAACTTCTTAAAGCCCTATTAGGGGAATATGCATCTGTAAAATTAAGTCCACAGAGAAAATTTGCAGAATAATACAGAAAAATTTCTTCAGTTACAGTACCATACTGAAGTTGATTTGTCTGCAGAAGGCTGGAATAGAAGGATTCTTCCCCACTAGGGAAGGCAAAAGTTCATGAGCCCTTCTTTGTAGAAGCTTGATGGTGCAAGGGCATTTTTAACAGGCTGGGAATGTAACATTCTTCTAAAGAGTCAAAGTATGTGAACACCACACATATGTCCTTCTAAGGATGAATCTTCTCTATTTTTCTGAAATGATTATCTCAACTTACAGCTTTCTGTCTTCTGCCAGGAATGGGATTTCCTGGAAGAAGGGAAAAGGCTAAGAAGCTACATCTGTCTCTGCAAGGAGCCTGTTCAACTGGACTTTAGCCTTTGTGACTGGATGTGGCTGTAAATTCCTGGCAGATGCATGTGTGATTGAAATTCTCTTCCACTTAGGGAATGCTTCCAAGATTGTTTACTTCATTATAATTCATTTCTGTAAAGTTTTTAAAATTGAGATTTCCCTTATAGAAATCTTTGAAGTTTTACTGCCTCCATGATGAGCAGAGATTAGCTGTGCATTTGCAAAATTAAATTACTTTCCCAAAGTATTTCTTAATTTTCATGCAGATGCCACTAAAATTCCGAGAGAAAAGTTGTTTGCTGCACTTTAAATACCAGAAAATCTCTGTGTGGGAAAGAGAAATATGGAAGCGAGTGAAATTGCTTTTATTTTAACACTGAACAGAGAGTTGTTTATTCTGGGGAACACACATCTGGAGAATAAGTACCTAAGGGGAAAACAGTTTCATAGTTCAAATTGGGAACATTGTTACTGTCAACCTCTTAGATCAATATCATCTACCACGGAAAATAAAAATGGAATTAAAGTTGAACATGAACAGCTGGCACCATAAGAAAGGGATCCTGGACCCATCTCAAGTTTGATACAGAGATGACACTTGCCAATAATTTTATAGATGAACCGAGACCTATCATGATGGTACCTTCTCTGCTGTCCTCCCAATTTCATATCTCTACTTTCTATCCCCAGAACCTCATGTTCTAAGAATCCCATAATATTTTACCATGACATAATACAGTTAGGGTATTATGTTAAAAAGCAAAACAAACACAACAAAAACAACATGATTTTTTCTCAGTCAAACACTCACATAAATGGTCATCTAATTAAGCATCCAGTTCTGAAGAACTGATGTTATTAAATATTTGGTCAGACGGTAACTGAGATTGTACTGGAAGTTCTAGCCAGAGCAGATAAGCAAGAAAAACAAATGAAAGCATCTAAATTGGAAAGGAAGAAGTAAAATGTTCACTATATGCAGATAATATAAGCTGAATATCAAAAGTTTTGAAAAATCTACAACAAAACTACTAGAGTTATAAACGAGCTCAGCAAAGTAGTGGGGTACGAGATCAAAATGGAAAAATCAGTAGTGTTTATGCATACTAGTAATGAGCAATCTGAGGAAGAAATCAAGAAAAAAATCCCACTCACAATAGCAGCTAGAAGAATAAAATATCTAGGAAAAAATTTAACCAAGGATATAAAGGACTTTTACACAGAAAACTGCAAAACATTGCTAAAAGAAATCATAAGACTTAAATAAATGGGAGGACATTCTGTGGTCATGGATTAGAAGACTAAGTATCATAGAATTGTCAATTCTACCCAAAATGACTTACAGATTCAATGCGATCCCAATCAAAATTCCAACAGCCTACTTTGCTGAAATAGGAATGCCAATTATCAAATTTATGTAGGGTGGGGGCTCCGAATAGTCAAAAACATGTTGGAAAACAGAACAACCAAGTTGGAAGTTTCATACTTCCTGACTTCAAAGCATATTACAAAACTACAGTGGTCAAAACAGCACAACGTTGGTACCAGGATAGAGATACTGACCAGTTGAATCAAATTGAGAGCTTAGAAATACACCCTCACATCTATGGTCAATTCATTCTTTTTTTCATCACATGCTTGTGTATTCATCACTGTGATCATTTTCAAACTTTTTTATCACTCTAGAAAAAGAAATAGAAAAAATAAAACTCATACATCCCACACCCCTTGCCCTCCCTCTCATTGACCACTAGTATTTCAATCTACTTGATTTATTTTATCCCTTACCTCCCTATGATTTATTTATTTTTTATTCATATATATATATTTATATACCTGAAGTTTCTGGGAACAACCAGGTTATATATAATTAGCTCAGTGTCTCAGAATTTAGAAATATCAGTTGCAACTCCTGAATAGAGGTGACTGGTATGAAAGCTTACAATCTAGGACCCTTTGCAATAGGTCCTAACCTAACCCACACTGGTGACTTCAATTCTCTGTGTTTGTATATTATAGTTAATCCATACAAGTGAGGCGTGATAATATTTGTCTTTCTGTTTCTGATATTTCATTCATCTAGTTGCATGCCTCACAACTTCATTCCTTCTTGTGACTGCTCAGTAGTCTATTGCTTGTAAACACCATGGTCCCCCTTTCCGTTCCTCAGCCCTTGTATCCTCAGGCCACCTCCATCCATCAAGAACCCTGCTGCCATAAACACGAATGTGCGAATGTCCATTTGTGTCCCCACTCTCAGTTCCTTCATAGCAACTGGGTTTCAGGATCATATGGCAACTGCAAAGAGGTTGCCATATGATCCTGAGGTTTACAGAGGAATAAAAAAAATCCATACTTTTTACTCCTCTGTCCATACCCAGGATAAAAGGAGCATCAGACACAAGGTTTTCACAATCACACAGTCTCATTGTAAAAGTTGTTATCATTATACAATCATTTTCAAGAATCCAGGCTACTGGAATGCAGCTCAACAGTTTCAGGTAGTTCCCTCCAGCCA
Source organism: Tamandua tetradactyla (assembly GCF_023851605.1). NCBI lineage: Eukaryota > Metazoa > Chordata > Mammalia > Pilosa > Myrmecophagidae > Tamandua > Tamandua tetradactyla. Next base: position 71,639,002 of record NC_135342.1, on the reverse strand, counting down.
CACCAATATACCATAAACTAAAAAAGGATATCTATGTAATGCAAAAGAATAACCTCCAGGGTAACCTCTCAACTCTGAAGTCTTGCAGTCACTGACACTTTATTGAGTCTCATAGTCAATTGATTTTTTGACAAGGCTACCAAGTCCACTCAACTGGGAAAGAATAGTCTTTTCAACAAATGGTGCTAGTAGAACTAGATATCCATATGCGAAAGAATCAAAGCCACAATAAGATATCTTTTCACACCCACTAGAATGGCTACTATTAGAAGAACAGAATACTACAAGCATCGGAGAGGATGTGGAGAAAGAGGAACACTCATTCATTGCTGGCTGGAATGTAAAATGGTACAGCCACTGTGGAAGACAGTTTGGCAGTTCCTCAGGAAACTCAGTATGGAAATACATATGACTAGGCCTTCCCTCTACTAGATAAATACCATAATTGAAAGCAAGGATTCAAACAGCTATTTGTACGCCGATGTTCAGAGTGGCATTATTCATAACTGCTTAAAGATGGAAGCAACCCAAGTGTTCATCAAGTGATGAATGGATAAACAAAATGTGGTACATACATAGAACGGAATATTACTCAGCCAAAAAAGTCATGAAGCCCTGATGCATGTGACAACATGGATGAATCTTGATGACATTATACTGAGTGAATTAGACCAGGCACACAAAGGCAAAGAGTGTGTGATCCCACTGAAAGAATTATGATAAGCAAACTCACAGAATATAAATCACCAGGGCATAGACTGGGGTTAGGGATTAAGAAGCAGATGCCTAATTTGTACAGAATTTCTATTTAGGTTGATTGTAAAGGTTTGGAAATGGATGGTGGTGATGGTAGCACGTTATTGTGAGTGCAATTAAAAATACTGAATTAGATAAATGAATGTGGTTAAAGGGGAAATCAGGTTTCTGTGCTACTAGAAAAAAATTAAAAGAAAATATTGAACTGTATAACATAGTGAAACCTATTGTAGATGATGGGCTTAGTTAATATTGAACAAGTGTAAGAGTGTTACTGCATGAATTACAGCAAATGTACGGCACTAATACAGGGTATTAATAGGATGATATATGGGAAAAATATACCTACTGTAAACTAAGGACAACAGTTAATAGCACTGTTTTATTTTAATAATCTTTCATCATTTGTAACTTAGGTAAAAGAAAAAGTATAGTCACAAGGTAAAAGAAAAAGTACAATTATAAAAACAGTGCTTTCATCAATTTTAACAAATGTTCCACACCAATGCAAGGTGTTGACATTGGGGTGGTATATGCGAATCCTATATCTTATGAATAATTATTATGCAAACCCTTAATTTCACCAATAAAAAAGTATTTGGTAATTCACAAATATTTACTGAGGATAGATAATTGACCCATTTTTAATGAGGAGGGCAGCTTATTTGATGACCTTAAGTCACTATAACTTCCCAGTCTGATAGAATCTCTTCTCAAGTGACATTTTCTGTTAAACACCTAAATCAATATCAAACTTGGACAAAAAGAATCCTTAATGAGATGATTGGTTTTAAAGCGAGCATATAATTATTGTGTGCATTTAGATTTTAGCCACATTTTTGCTTCTTTATGGGGAAAAATGAATAGATTCACTGTTCATGCTATAAGAAATAAATGCCAGGGCTTTAAGAAGTAAATTTTATTCATTATTCAGATTGGAAATATTTATGAGACACACTATATTTCCAAATCATCCAGACATCAGTGGTGGAATAAATCAATATGTAAAATTACCTTTACATATACTGGAGAAACAATCTAATAGGTAAAGTAAAAAGAAACCTTATTGGCACTTGTACATCTACAGAGCAAAATTAATGGCTTTAGGTTTCTTTGATACTTATTTATCAATGCAGAACTGGCAATAATGTCAAAATATGCAAACTTTTTTTTTCTTCTCCTTTATCATTACAGTTTTATGGTGATTCTGCACTGGAAGAATCAATAGCACGAGACTGTTCTAAAAAGTTATCAGATGCCTTGTACTTTTGCAGGCTTTATGCTTTCAAATGCATTTTTGGATGGAAAATGAAAGATTCCCATTCCACTTTGATTTAGATAACAGGCACGGGTGCTTATAATTATACTGCACATTGTACCTAAGAATGGTATGCTTCAAATACCCAGCATTCTGGAGTCAAATGGGCAAAATATCTCATTTGATGTCTCAGCTTTTTCAGTTTTGTCCAGATACCCTGAGGTGTATAGACATTATCTACGTCTAATATGCTTGCTGGGCTACAGCCACCAAAAATGCATCACCTACTTTCCCCATTAGACTGCAAACTCCATGGGGGTGTGGAGACCTCACAGACTGTCCAGCACACTACATCGCCAGAGGACATCTCTACCTGACCCCTCCCTCTCTCAATTCCCCTCTCCTCATTTGGAATTAATTATTAGAAGAGTGGTGAGCTGAAAAACAAAAAATATGACCATAATAGATAGGAAGAAACCACCGAATAGTATGAGATCAGCAAATTTATTCTAGAAAGAAGAAAATGTAGAAAAGCATACTATGAAGAGACCAATATTTATAAAGATGGTATTTATAAAGTTTAGACAATGCTATCATTTGCATTCCTTTGAGTTTTTAAATTGATTACTTAACATAGTATGTATTTTCCCTTCACTAGGATAGCATTTCATTTAAATTAAGTAAGGCAAGAAGAACAGAAGAGAAAGTGTGCCAGTTTGAATCTGTGGTGGACCCCAGAAAAGCCATGTCCTTTAATCCTCATTCAATATTGCTGGCTGGGAGCTTTTTGATTGTTCCTATGGAGATGTGACCCACCCAACTGTGGGTGGTAACTTTTGATTAGATGATTTCCATGGAGATGTGTCTCTACCCATTCAAGGTGGGGTTGCTTACTGGAGCTCTTTAATAGGGTACCATTTTGGAAAGAGCTACAGAACCTGCACAGCCAGAGACCTATGGAGATGCAGAAGAAGAACATTCTCGAGTAGCTTCATAAAAAGTAAGAAGCCTGGAGAGAAAGCTAGCAGAAGCTGTCAGGTTCACCATATGCCTTTCTAGTTGAGAGGGAAATCCTGAACATCATCGGCCTTCTTGAACCAAGGTATCTTCCCTGGATGCCTTAGATGGACATTTCTATGGCCTTAGAACTGTAAACTTACAGCTTAATAAACTCCCTTTTAAAAAGCCATTCTTTTTCTGGTGTATCACATGCCAGGAGCTAACAAACTAGAACAGAAGACAAAGGGAAATACCATTTAATAAGTACATATTAAGTGCCATGTACCAGGAAAGAAATTTGCACACATCATTTAATCCCTGCAACAATTAAAGAAGTTAGATAGTATTGTTAATTAACAGAAAACTAAACATCAGAAAGTTTAAGTTGCCCAGTGTTACCCAGAAAATTTAGTTGTGCTTACTGCTATTGTGGTTGGTTTGCTCATTTTAAACCAGGAACCTTTCATTAACTTTTCCTAATCTTCAAGCCTTTTTCCTTCCCATCACATACTGTTGCTAGCTAGTACTGTTTTGGATCTCCTTCCAGGATTATACAACATATAATATTGTATTCTTGATTTATAACCCTTGTGAGATGGGTGGGATAGTGTAAGATAGGCTGTACAGTTCTGAGGACAGATGGATTTAGTTTTGTGAAGGATAGATTTAGTTGAATCTCATTTCAACTAAAGAGTGTCCCAGCTACCCACCTCTTCACACGTTGGGATGCTGAAATGGTAAATTACACCCCCTTTCTTGGAAATAGTCAAAAAATAGAAGCAGGAACAAGACAGATGGAGAGCAAAATGTGTGGTTTATACTGATAACAACTTCTTAGACCAAACAGCCCAACACTGCAACAAATGAATTTCCTTGTAATCCCTTCAGAATTTGGCAGAGCAGTCATTCTATCCACAAGAGGCAGCAGTTAAACCTTGGACATGACTCTGAGCAATGAGAATGCCCTCTTGCCATTGGCTGGCAGATCCAGAGGAGAGGGTGAATCACGCCTGCCCAGCTCCTCCTCAAAAACCTACTAACTGTGACAGAAGAGTGCAATGACTAGGGAATGAGAGTGCACCGACACACTTTGTCCACTGGCACGCTTTGTCCACCAGTGGACTTTGTTCCAGTGACTCTTTCCTGGGTGGTCTCAGAGAGCCAAACTGCCTGTGTTGGAATCTGGACTTTTCCACTAAATAGTCACACATCTTTGGGAAATCACATAACTTATTTAATTCCTGAGGTTCCCCATCTGTAAAGTGCTCATTTATAATGGGAACTCACATGGCTTTTTAGTATTAGATATCAGACTATTTATTCAATAAACACTAAATATATGTTAACTACTGTTATGATTACTTTTTCAGGCTATTTTCATTACTAAGTTTCATTTCCATGCTACAGTGGTTGTAAATTAAGAAAAAAAAATGGATGAGCAATGCTTCTCTTATAAAATCATGTTTTTCCCCAATATTTGATTATCTCCATAGAGGAAGAGCATAAATTTACTAAAATCATCAAGAATGGACAATAATAAAGGCCAGTGTAGGCTAACATTGGCCAATAAAGGCCAACCTAAAACCTGTTAAGGAGAACACCAATTGATTCTGTGCTAATAAACTTTATCCATTCATACAGATAAACTGTGTAGTCTTTGCTAAAAATTATAATTTTTATTATTATGTGCATGACATATTGTGACAATCTACATTTACTAATGAATAAACTTGTTGTTTTCTGTCGGTCTGTAATTAACTGTACCAATAAGAGGTACCATATTTGAACCCTGTGCTGAGGGATCTCATTCAGCCCTTCCATGGACTTGGGAAACAGGAGAATTTTCTCTATTTAACATGAGCTTCCCAGAAGCCAAGGGACTGGCTGTAGGACATTTGGCTGATAAGTGGCTGTATGACTTAGATTCACAGTCAGACAACATTCTTTTCCCTGTAACCCATTTTACAAGCTTCTGTTGTGAGATATTTATTTCTCATATACATTAAGTTTGTCATGGTTTGTATTTAGATTTTTAAAAATTTCTTTTCCAAAGATATAAAACTAAGTCAAGGGACTAGATCTGAAAGGTAGTTTAGAAATTAGAATTTATAAAAATTGTTATATTATTAAATCCACATGTAGGATTTATCTCTTACACTGAAAAGACTTCTTAACTTAGAAAAAAAGAGTAGAAGTTTCTGTTTGGTATAAAGCTCCCATAATAGCATAAATCAACTATAAGGTGACTTCTTAGGAGAAGCTCAGCAGATGGCAACTTTAATCAGAGAAGCATCACTATTTATTGATATAATTTAATTGATTCCTCTATGAATCATCTTTTTAGGAATGGAAAGGAAAAGACAAGTCTAAATAGTCTGATTAAAGAACTCCAGAATATTCTACTCAAGAAGCTTTGCTCTCTTCCCAGGCCTCATTCATTTTAACAAGCACTGCACAGAAAGCCTTCTCACTACCCTCTTTAGGATTCCTTGGCTGTAGTATTGCCAACAGGGTCCCTAAGGTTATTTTAAGTTCTAGTTAATTCTAACTTGGTTGTCATTTCCATGCTGAGTGAAATTAAAATTTTAATATATGCTTCTCAAAGGTTTAATAGTAAACTTATAGGCAGTTTTATTTGTTTAATATTCTCCCTTAGAAAGGAGAGAAGATGCAGCATCATTATTATGCTGTCTATTGCCTCAAGTACCATCACTGTTGACTCAAGGACCGGATTATTCATATTCAAATAGAGCATGGGATTTTTATCACCTGAACATCTAAGAGCAATTGTCATCATCCCACCATAGGCTGGCCTGGGCTTTGGTTGTTCTTGTATTTGTCTATAGGCACATATGTGTGTGTACTGCTACTGCATTCAGGCAACGCAAAGGGGATTTTTCAGCTATTTTAAGGATTGTACTGAGTTTTAAATCTCTTTGAGAAGCAAAAAATCTCCAAATACTGAAATACGCACATGCTTCTATATCTAAGGCGTCATTCTACCACTTTGGGTGCACACAAAATTCTGGTTTCAGGAATATAAAACGACATGGTGGTGTGCAAGTGGATCCCTGTGGCTTTCTGGAGAAATTATGGCTATCTAAATAGTCTTTCCCTGATATAGAAGAAAACCACAATAGTAGGGATTAAAGAATCTTGGCTTTGAATCCTGTGACATCATTAGTTATTGACTGATTTTGTCATTAGTTTTCAATAGTAACTGTCCTTAGCTTCCAATCTTTGTGACCTGGGCAGTGAAGGATATTTAAAATAATAATGGAATATCAAAAATAATGGTAAAATATATAATGATAAAAATAATCACTCACTGTGCATCAGGCCCTTTGTTTAGTACTTTGCATATGTTGCCTCATTGAATCCTAAAAAGCACCCTGTCAGTACGAACTTCTTTTATCCTTGCTTTTCGGATGAGAAAGCTCATGCTCAAGGAGGTGGCATGCCTAATACCACTTGTCAGGACATGGCATGGGCCAGGGATGGATTCTGGTAGTGTTTGATAGCCAAGTCCAGACTCAGCCATTCTGTCCCTGCTTCTCCTATGTCTCAGTTTACCCAACCGAACAATGCAGGTGTACTGTTAGATCGGCCTGCTGCAAGGACTAAATGAAAAACAAGCAAACAAACAGCACAAAATAAAAACACTAAAGAGCTGAGGACATATTTGGGGCATAAGACCACTTATATGTTATGAATTCACATTTCACTTAGAATTAGACCTTGCTGCAATGACAGAAAGCCTGAAAATGCTTGATTAAGCAAGACGTTTACTTTTATCATATAACAAAAACATGAGAGTTAAACAGCCACTGTAGTTGGTTCAGTTCAGACATATAAGAGCTGATATTTGTATGATTTGTTTGGTGGTGTCTTACGGCTGCAAATTAGGTATGGGCATTTCAGGAAGGACCCTGGAGAGGCACATAAGTTTTCTCTCTCTCCATCTTATCAGGAAGAGTCATTGGTCTATATCTTATAGACAAAAACTGGGTTCATGGCTAACTTTCACTGCAAGAGACATGGGAAAATAAATGTTTCTGTTTTACTTTTTCTTTTTTCATCTCTATTATGACAGTCAGAAGGATGAACATGGCTGGGGGTGTCTTTCTTTCTTTCTTTTTTTTTTAAAACAAGCATCAGTTCATGCCACTGTTCCAACTTTTCTGCTTTCAAAGTTCCTCCCAAACTTAGGTTACTGCTTCTCTAGCTTTAGCAGCTAGGAAAACTTTCTGAAGTGTGTGTGTGTGTGTGTGTGTGTGTGTGTGTGTGTGTGTGTGTGTGTGCGCGCGCGTGTGTGTGTGTGTAGGACCAGATTCAAATAGAAAACACAGTTCCTTCTTCAGCCAAGCCGAATGCATGGGATGAAAGTGGTAGAAGTCAGTAGTCCAACTCCTTTGTTTAAACTTTCCTATTTGGAACTGTGAATGATAAACCATGAGATGGCAAAGAATACAGTAATTCATAGAATATCTATGAGAAATGGAGGACCTGAGAATACGATAGATGTGGGGTATGGAAGGAGGCCATTATATCCCTTTTACATACCTATTAAAACATGCTTTAAGTAGTTTTGATAATACTCTGCAGGCACTGCTGAGTAGGCAACACGAAGGACCAGCTGAGTTCTCCAATTTGGAGTGGGAGGGCGCTGTCACGCTGCTCTATCGATGCACTGCCGGGAGCACACCTGTGTGAACGGTGCAGCTTTAGCTTGCAGCAGAGAATTATTGGTACCATGTAGTTAGTCTAGTCTTGAAACACGAATTAATAAAACATAGTTTCTTCCTACAAAACGCTTGTAAAGATGCGATAATTTTGCTGGAATACAAAGCAGAACACGAACATGATAAAAGACCACAAACATGACCCAACAGGGCTTATTCAATCCCTAGAGTGATTAATTCTAACTCAGTGTCAGGAGGGCTTTGCAAGGCAAAAGCTATTTTTCAATGGAAAAGAATGACATACTTGGCAAGCGGAATATAATGAGGAACAATGTGGAAGGGGATATACGGAATATACTGAAAGAAATAGTATGGTGCGGTTGGAATTTTGGATATGTGGGGCATAAAAGAGTGAAAAGTTAATTTGGAATCAGAATTTAGAACATTAGAAATGCCCTGCTAACTTTATATGCTGGCAATGATAGTTATCAAAAACTTTGCTATTTGGGGGAGGAGGATGTTGGAAAATCATTATACATGTGGTTTTTCAAGAGACAATTTAAAACGCTGTAAAAGATACATTGGAGAGCTGTGAGTTTAGTGGAACAATGACATGGTGGAAAGTTATTAAAATAATCCAGGCAAGAGAAAAGGGACAGAATAGAGAGGAAAGAATGTAACTTTCTTTGACTAGGTACTTGATCATAAAGTTGGAGCTTGAAGTAGAATGTTTCTCTTATTTATTTCTTTAATCAGACAGTTTGGGTGGGGGATTGGGTAGACAGATCCAAATTAACTCAACAAATATGCCCTGATTTCCTACTATGTGGGAGGCATTATGCTATGGCCATAAAAATGGGAACGTGTGTCTTTCAGCTCCTTCAGATGAGAGTTGGAGATAAAAAGTATGAGAGTAATTGCTAGTAAAGGGAAAGTAGCATGTATTCAACCAGCTCTCCAGGAGGTAACAATTGAAACTTGGAGCGAAGATAAGAAGCAAATATGTCAAGGAAATGAAGAATGACCCAAATCACTGATGTGTGATAAAAAGGGACATGCCCTCGGTGTGGGTTGCTCTGTCTGTTCTGCGTAGTGTGGGGCCAGACTTCAGGCAGAAAACCACAGTTTTCTGGTTTATAAAATCAGAGGAATGGAGTTTCGGGCTTCCAGAGTGGCTGGAATATGAGAGAAGAAACCCAAGAAAGCAGGATGCCCCAGAAGGGGAAGCCCCCAAATCACTGTATAAATTCCATCCAAATTTATCGATCCTTGAATGTGGCATGAATGGAGGAGATGCCAAAGCTGCCACTGAACAACAGTTGAGAGACTGAAAGAAATGAGCAGAGATTTTGCCTGCTATTCCTCTTGGGGAGACAGAGTTTGAGGTTTGACGACAGGCCGGTAAACTGTTTGCTAAAACATAAATCATCACAGCAAGGGAAGATAACGGTTTCCAGAGACTCTATAACATATCATTTACAATATCTTGGGTATGATGCAAAAATTACAATGTACATGAAGAAAAAAGGAAACTCTGATCCAGAATCCAGAGGAAACAAGGAGTGCACAGAGACTGACCACAAGATGACTAGGATATTGTAATTAACAGACAAGAACTTTAATGTGTGCGTTTAAATATACTTTCAAAGACAAATTATGGCCATAATGATGGACTAGAAGAATCTAAGCAGAAATTGTAAAAACTATAAAGTAGAATCAAATAGTAATTCTAGAACCGAGAAGTAAAATATGGGAAATGAAAATTCTATTAGATGGATTTAAGAGCAGATTGAAATCGACAGAAGAAGGTCAATGAAATTTGGAGATCTAACATGGAAGTCATTTACTCTGAAGAACAGAGAGAAAAAAGATTAAAGAAATGAACAGAACTTCAGAGACTCTTTGGACATATAAAGCAAGGTAACTTACGTGTAATCTGAACTGCGTACATAACAGCGCAGAAAAAAAATTTGAGGAATCCAAGTCTGTACGTTTCCAAAATTTGGTGAAGAAACAAAAATAAAAAATCTGTCATGCTTAACAAACACCAAACTGGGTGAGCGGAAAGAGAAGACCAACTAAGGAAATTAAAGCAAAACATCTAAAAATCAAAGATAAATAAGATATATGGACAGCAGTCAAAGAAAAATGGCGTATTACATAAGGGAACAAGAACGCAAACAATAACTGATTCCTTATCAAAAAACAAGAGGCCAGCAGACAATGTGACAGCTGCAAAGTGTTTAAAGAGTCTGTCTAAATTTTACATACACCAAAGATCTCCTTCAAAACAGAAGGTAAAATAAAGACATTTTTAGATAAATGAAAACTGAATTTATTGCAGTTAGATCCACACGACCAGAAATGCAGAAGTTCTTCTGTGTAAAGGAAAGTGACAGCTGGTGGAAACTAATAACCCTAGGAAGGAATAGAAAGAACCAGCTGTGATATATAGGCAAATATAAATTATTGATATTCTTTTAATTTTTAAAAGAAACATTACTGTTTAAACAGATTAATGCCACTATAATGAGGAGATTATAATGCATTTGGAGCGATATATATGACAATTACACAAAAGATGGAATAAATGGAATTCTACTGTTAAATAGTGTTCTTGCATTTTATATGATGAATATATTGTGATAAGTTAAGGAAAGATATTCTAATTCTTAGAGGACCCGGTTCTCAACCAGAATTCCATGAGAGAATTAAGTTCTACAGAAATAGAACATAGGGACTATTTTTCAATTGCCCCAAAGATGTCCTAGAGCTGTTTTCATTCTAATTTAGAGATGATAAGTTAAGTCATTATACTAGATATATGTCTTAGACCTTACTTTTTTCATTGAATCCCATTTGAGAAGGGTGGTAGTCAAGAGAAAGAAAAACTATCAATGTTGAGACAAAAGTGGATATAACACTACTGAGTTTACAGAAATTAATAGGATAATTAGGTAGTATTATGAGTAATTTAATGCTAATAAATCTGAAAACTATGCTCAATGGAGTCATTCTTTCAAGGAAGAACTTGCACAATTGATACAAGATGTAATAGGAAATTTGAATAGACTCACATTAAATAAGTTTAATTTATTATCAAAATCTTTCAAATACACATGTACATGCACACACACACCAAACCCAAATAGTTTCGCTGGCTAAATTCTATCAAATATTTAAGCAGGAAAAAACACCAACTGTACACATTCTCAGAACTTCAAGGAACAGGGAAGACTTCCTAACCGGATTCTTGCTACCGTCTATACCCTGATAACAAGGACACTAAAAGAAAAGAAACTTACAATCTATTCTTTCTTAGAAATATAGCTACAAAAATCCATGACAAAATATTAGCAATTTGGATACAGCAATATATCGAAAAGATAATGCATGAGGAAAAGTAGAGTTCATCTCAGAGATGCAAGGTTGATTTAACATTCAAAAACCAATGTAATTAATTCACCATTTGAACACACTAAAAGATAATTTTCCTCAAATCACTTTACCTTTCCCAGGTGAGATGGGAAAACTATTTATAGAACAAGTAGTGACCTATTTAGTGTTTAAGACAGGAATGCTATTGTGAAATGGCAGTATCTAATTGATGTTACATAGGTTTCAAAACTGCTACTTTTACCAATGCTAACTAACAACTTAGCACCCAATATAGTACTTAGTACTTAGACTTGAAGTAACAAAGCCATAGCTTATTAAATAAGACCACAATTATTTTAGCCAGAAGGCTTTAAAAAGAATTCCCCATGGTGATTTTGTGTTAATCCCACTCAAAATACTTCAATACTCCTCCATACTATTTGGAGTCATAAGGATTTAAGAAATTTCTCTTAGATTCTGTTGACCATTTCATAAGCATGTCTTAGAAAACATTCATCTTTTCTAATTATTGGAGCACTGACTCACAAAGGAAACTCATTTTAATTCTCAAGTTTTCTTTTTGAAATAGTTTTGTGCATGCATGTGTGTGTGATAAGCGTGGTGTGTGTGGTATGCGTGGTGTGTGTATTCAGAGTAGGAGGAGACGTGGTAGGTTTTGTTGTGAGTGAAGAGAAATATTAGACAAATTAAAAATTCAAAGCCATAAAAATATGATTCAAATCCAGTTATCACATACTAGCAAAAGCCAGTTTTTGCTTTAATTTTTTTATTGGGGAAGTTATGGGTTTATAGAACAATCATACATAAAAACAGTACTTTCACGTGCCAGCCCAATACCAACACCTTGTATTGGTTTGGAATATTTTTACAGATGATAGCACTTTTTTGTAACTCCTTTTTTTTTTAAGAGTCGTTTACCTTTGATGAAAGATTATTGAAATAGTACTATTAACTATCATCCACAATTTACATTATGTGTGTATTTCCCCCCATACCACTTGTGCTGATTTAACTCTATTATATACCTTAGAAAAGCCATGCTCTTTTAATCCAGTCTGTGGTGGCAGACCTACTGTTGAATGGGACCTTTTGATCAGGTTGTTTCCATGGAGATGAGATCCACCCAATTATGGGTTGGACCTTTTGATTAGGTTGTTTCCATGGAGACATGACATTGCCCATTCAAGGTGGGTCTTAATCCATTTACTGGAGTCCTCTAAGAGAGCCAATACAGAGAGCAGAAAAATGAAATCAAGACACAGATGTCTGGAGATGCAGAAGTTGCTGAGAAAGCCATTTGAACCCAGAAGGTGGGAAAGACGGACGGCAGACACTGTCATGTGCCTTCCCATGTGACAGAGAAACCCCAGATGCGATTGGCCTTTTCTGGAGTGAAGGCATCCTCTTGTTGAAACCTTAATTTGGACATTTTCATGGCCTTACATGGCTTATAAATTTGTTAGTAATAAATCCCCTTTGAAAAAAGCCAATCCATTTCTGGTATATTGCATTCTGGCAGATTTAGCAAACCGAAACATCACCCTATTATCAATGACTTGTATTGGTGTTGTACATTTGCTATAATTTATAAGATAACATTCTTATACTTGTTCTATACATGAAGGTCCATTGTCTAAAATAGAGTTCTCTGTATTATACAGTTCTATGTTTTATCTGTTAGCTTTTATTCTAGCGGAATATACAAACTAAGGTATAATCACATTCACTAATAAAATTCAGTGCTGTGAATTACATTCACAATAATGGATTACCATCACCACTATCCATTTCCAAATCTTTATAATCAACCTAAGTAGAAATTCTGTACAAATTAAGAATCCACTCCCAATTCCTCAAACCCCAATCTACCTGCTGGTAACTTATATTCTAGATTCTAACTCTATGATTTTGTTTATTATAATTAGTTCATATCATTGAGATTATACACTATTTGTTCTTTTGACCTGACATAATGTCCTCAAGGTCCACCCGTGTTGTCACATGCATCAGGACTTCATTCCTTTTTTGCCTGAGTAATATTCCATTGCAAACACATACACACACACACACACACACACACACACACACACACACACTCACTCACTCACTCACCATGTTTTATCTATTCATTGGTTGATGTACACTTGGGTTGCTTCCATCCTTTGGCAATTGTGAATAATGCCACTATGAACGTCACTGCGCAAATGTCTGTTTGAGTTCCTGCAACCAATTTTTCTGGGTATATACCTAGTAGAGGGATTGCCAGGGCATATAGTAATTCCATACTTAGCTTCCTTAGAAAATCCCAAAGTGTCTTCCACAGCAGTTGCATCATTTTATATTCTTACCAACAATGAAAGAGTTTTCCTATTTATCCATATCCTGCCCAACACTTGTGTATTTTTTTTTAATGGTAGCCATTCTAGTGAGTGTAAAATGGTATCTCACTGTGGTTTTGATTTCCATTTCCCTAATGCCTAGTTATTTTGAACATCTTTTCAGATGCCTTTTAGGTATTTGTATATCCTTTTTGGAGAAATGTCTATTCAAATCTTGCCTGTTTTTAAAATTGGGTTGTTTTTATTATTGAGTTGTGGGATTTCTACATATATTCTGAATGGAAAACCCTTATCAGATATGTGGTTTCCAAATATTTTCCCCCAGTGAGTAGACTGTCTTTTCACTTTCCTGATAGTCTCTTGATGCACAGAAGTTTTTTAATTTTGAGGTGTCTCATTTATTTTTTCTTTTATTGTTTGCGATTTGGGTACAAGGTGTAACAAATACCTCTTACCTGAAGATCTTAAAGGTACTTCCATACATTTTCTTCTAAGAGTTTTAAAGTCCTGATTTTATATTTAGATCTTTGATCATTTTGAGTTAATTTTTGTATGTGGCATGAGATGGGGGTTCTCTTTCATTCTTTTGCATATGAATACCCAATTTTCCCAGCACCAGTTATTGAAGAGACTATTTTCCCAACTGACTGGACTTGGTAGTATTGTTAAAAATCAAGTGACAAGGGTGCACAGGTATTTTAGTGGTTAGAATGCCTGCCTCTTATGTGGGAGACCCAGGTTCGATTCCTGGACCATGCACCCCCCCCCCCAAAATTTTTTTTAATTAAAAATCAAGTGATCTTAGATGTGAGGGTCTATTTTTGAACTTTCAATTTGATTCAGTTCAGGCAATATATTTATTCTTGTGCAAAGACCATGCTGTTTTGACCACTGTAGCTTTGTAACATGCTTTAAAGTCAGGAAGTTTGAGCCCTCTGACTTTGATCTTCTTTTTCAAGACAGTTTTGGTTATTCAGTACCCCTTACCCTTCCATTTCAGTTTGAAAGGATTATGTGCCCTGGAAAAGCCATTTTTAAATCCTGATCCATATCGTGGAGGCAGCCATTTCTTTAATCCCTGTTCAGCACTGTAGGCTGGAAATTTGATTAGATTACCTACACAGAGAAGTGACTCACCCAATTGTGGGTATTAATCTTTGATTAGAAAGAGATGTGACTCTACCCATTCCAGGTAGGTCTTGATTAGTTTCCTTGACTCGTTTAAAAGAGGAAGCATTTTGGAATGCTTGGGAGCCATGAGAAGGCCATGAGAACCACAAGAGCCCACTTAACCAGAGACCTTTGGAGATGAAGAAGGAAAACATCCCTGGGGATGCCATGAAACAAGAAGCCTGGAGAGAAAGCTAGCAGACATTGCCATGCTTTCCATGTGCTTTTCCAGTTGAGAAAGAAACCCTAAACTACTTACAGCCTTTCTTGAGTGAAGGTGACCTCATGCTGGTGCCTTAACTTGGACATTTCTACAGACTTGTTTTAGTTTGGACAATTTCACAGCTTTTAAACTGTAATCTTGCAACTTAATAAATTCCCCCTTTAAAGAGCCATTCCATTTCTGGTATATTGCATTCTGGAAGATAGAACACCTTCCAAATAAATTTGATGATTGTTTTTTCTATTTCTGAAAAGTAGGCTGTTGGAATTTTTATTGGGATTGCATTGAATCTGTAAATCATTTTGAGTAGACTGGGCATTTTGATATGTCCTTCCATTTATTAAGGTTCTTTAATTTCTTTCAGCAGTGTTTTTTTGTTTTAGTTCTATGTACAAGTCTTATACATTCTTGGTTACATTTTTTCCTAGATATTTGATTCTTTTAGTTGCTATTATAAGTGGAATTTTTTTCTTGATTTCCTCCTCAGATTTCTCATTACTCCTATATAGGAACATTACTTAATTTGGGGTGTTAATCTTGTACCCCACCACTTTGCTGAATTCCTTTATTAACTCTTGTAGCTTTGTTGTAGATTTTTGGGAAATTTCTATGTATAGGATTATGTCATCTGCAAATAGGAAAGTTTTAATTCTTTTCCAATCTGTAAGCATTTTAGTTCTTTTTTTCTGCCTAGCTGTTCTGGCTAGAACTTCCAGAATGATCTTGAATAACAGTGTTGACAGTGGGCATCTTTGACTTGTTCCAGATATTAGAGGGATAGCGTTCAGTCTTTCATCATTGAGCATGATATTGGCTGTTGGTTTTTCATATATGCCCTTTGTCATGTTGGTGAAGTTTCCCTCTATTGCTTTCTTTCAAAGTGTTTTTTTTTTTCTATCATGAAAGGGTACTGGATTTTGTCGAATGCCTTTTCCACAGTCATGGAGATGAAGGGTTTTCCCCCTTTATTTTGTTAATGAAATCTATTACATTAACAGATTTATTTATATTGAACCATTCTTGAATGTCTGTGTTAAATCCCACTTCATCATGGTGTATAAGTCTCTCAATGTGCTGTTGGATTTGATTTGCAAGTATTTGGTTATTTTGCATTTACATTCATAAGAGAAATTCATCTTTAGTTTTCTTTTCTTATAGCATCTTTATCTGGCTTTGGCATTAGGGTAATGTTGGTCTCAAGAATGAATTAAATAGTGTTCCCTCCTATTCCATTTTTTGGAAGACTTTGAGCAGGATTAGTATTAATTCTTCTTGGAACAACTGGCAGAATTTACATATAAAGCCACCTGGTCCTGGGCTATTTTTTTGTTTTTTTTTTTTTTTGCTGAGAGATCACCGATGACTGATTCAATCTCTTTACTAGTAATTGGTCTATGGGAATCTTCTATTTCCTCCAGATTCAGAGATGTGTGTGTTTCTAGGAATTTGCCCATTTCATCTAGGTTGTCTAATTTGTAGGCATACAGTTTTCTTCTTATAATCCATTTCATTTTTGTGGGGTCAGTTATAACGTCCCCACTCTCATTTCTGATTATATTTATTTGCATCTTCTCTTTTTCTTCGTTAGCCTAGCTAAGGATTGGCAATTTTATTTATCTTTTCAAAGAACAAATTTTTGATTTTTTTAATTCTCCTATTCTTTTATTCTCAATTTCATTTATTTCTGCTCTACTTTTTATTTATTTCCTTCCACTTGCTTTGGGATTAGTTTGCTGTTCTTTTTCTACTTCTTTCAGGTGTTTAATTAGTTCTTTGATTTTAGCTCTTTCTTCTTTTTTATTGTAAGCATTAAGGGCTATAAATTTCCCTCTCAGTACTGCCTTTGCTGCGTCCCATACATTTTGACATGCTGTGTTCTTGTTTTCATTCATCTCAAGATGGTTTTTGGTTTCC
This sequence comes from Tamandua tetradactyla, assembly GCF_023851605.1. Taxonomy (NCBI): domain Eukaryota; kingdom Metazoa; phylum Chordata; class Mammalia; order Pilosa; family Myrmecophagidae; genus Tamandua; species Tamandua tetradactyla. The sequence goes on along the minus strand of NC_135342.1, from coordinate 71,622,262 downwards.
CTTGCAATTTCTCCTTTGACCCACTTATTGATTTTATAGGAATGTGTTACTTAATTTCCATATATTTGTGGATTTTCCTGTTCTCTGCCTGTTATTGATTTCCAGCTTCATTCCATCATGGTTAGATAAGATGCTTTGCATGATTTTAGTCTTTTTAAATGGAGACTTGTTTTGAGATCCAACATGTGGTCTGCATGAACCATGTGCATTTGAGACAAATCTATCTGCTTCCCTTTTGGATTGTAATTTTCTGCACATTCTGTTAGGTCTAGTTCAGTTAGCATATTATTCAATTGCTCTATTTCCTTATTGATCTTCCTTATTGATGTTGATGGGAGTGACTTACTGCAGTCTCCAGTTATTATTTAGAGACATTTCTTTCTTTCTTCCTTTTTTGTCAATGTTTGCTCATGTATTTTGAGGGACCCCTTATTAGGTCCATAAAAATTTGATTGTTATTTATTCTTGGTGGAGTGCCCCATTTATTAATATATAGTGTCCCTTTTTATCTCTTATAAGAATTTTTTTTTCACATGGGCAGGCACTGGGAATCGAACCTAGGTCTCTGGCATGGCAGGTGAGAATTCTGCCACTGAATCACCGTTTCCTGCCCTTATAAGAACTTTTGACTTAAAATCTATTTTGCCTGATATTAGTATAGTCACCACACCTTTATTTGGGTTACTGTTTGCATAGAATATCTGTTTTCAACTGTGCTAGTTTGAAACTTACATACCCCAGAAAAACCATTTTCTTTCAATCTTGACCCAATAGGCCAGCCCTATTGCTTAGGGTGGAAACTTTTGATTAGGTTGTTCCCATTTAGATGTGTTACACCCAATTGTGGGTGTGACCTTTCATTAGATGGAGATGTGATACCATCCACTCAAGGTACATTTTGATTAGTTTACTGGAGTCCTTTAAAAAGGGAACTATTTTGGAGAAAGCTCAAAATTGACATAGACATAGACATTTGGAGATGCTTGGAGTGTCAATGGAGATACCTGGAAGCCAACAGAGAAAGGAGATGACTAGACATGAAGATTTGGAGACATAGAGCCCAGCAGATGTTGCTATGTCCCTTCTCATGACATACTAAACAGACTAGAAACCAGAAGGATCCACAGGGGCTGAGAGAGACATTTGAAACCAGAAGCCAGGAGAGAATGCAGATGCAGCCATGTGTCTTCCCATGTGACAGACATCTGCCTTTTTGGAGTCAAGGTATCTCTCTCTGGATGCCTTATCTCGGATATTTTAATGGCCTTAGAACTATAAACTTGTAACTTAATAAATCCCCTTGATAAAAGCCAACCCGTTTCTGGTATATGGCATTTTGGCAGGATTAGCATACTAAAACATCAACCTTTCACTTTCAGCCTACTTGTGTCTTTGGGTCAAAGGAGAATCTTTTCTAAATAGCATATAATTGGATCATGCCTTTTACCCATTCTGACAATCTATGTCTTTTGGTTGGGAAATTTAATCCATTAACATTCAATGTTATGACTGTAAAGGCAGTGCTTACTTCAGCCACTTTTCATTTGGTTTATACACACACACACACACACACACAGACACACACACGCACATATAAATACATACTTTTTTTTTTGCATGGACAGGCTCTGGGAATAAAACCTGGGTCTCTGGCATGGCAGGCAAGAACTCTGTCACTGAGCCAGCATTGCACTGCCCTATATATTATATCTTCTTTGCATGTCTCTTTTCCTTTATTGCAAACTTCTTTTCTGCATAGTTGATCTTTTTGTTATATATCTGACTGACTCCTCTCTCATTTCTGTTTCAGTATATATTTAAAAATACTTTTTCTGTGGTGACCCTGGGGTTTATATTTCACAACATACATCTTAACCTACTAATTTGAAAAGATACCAACTTAGCTTCAATAGCATACACATTCTCCGATCCCTTATCCCTCTGCTCCACTCTTTATGTTTTTGTCATACTTTACCACTTTATATTTTACATGTTTATTACCAGGAAAGATGCCTTTTTCTTGTTCAATTATAGTACGATTCTTATAGGAATTAAAGAGAGAGATGTATATTGAGGATAAAATACAATTGAGCTTTGCATTACTCTTTTAGTTACATTTACTGATAATACTTATTTCTTCAGACCACTCCAAGCTACTCTCTCCTGTCTTCTCCTTTTCATCTGCAGAATCCCATTTATTAATTTTTGAAAGGCAGGTCTTTTGTTGGTGAACTCTCAGTTTCTGTTTATCTGTGCATATTAAAAACTCTCCCCCATTTTTGAAGGACAGTTTTGACAGATAAAGAATTTTGGGCTGACAGCTTTACTCTTTCAGTACCTCAAATATTTCATACCATTGTCTTCTACTTCCATGATTTCTGATGAGAAATTGGTACTTACTCTTATTGAGGACCACCTGTATGTGACAAATTGCTTTTTTCTAACTGCTTTCAGAATTCCCTCTTTATCATTAGCATTTGACATCTGATTAGTATTTGTCCTAGAGTAGTCTACTAGAATTTACCCTCTTTAGAATTCACTGTACTTCTTGGATAGGTGTATTTATGTCTTTTATAAGATGTTTCAATTTGCTAAATTGCCAGAATGTAATATATCAGAAATGGATTGTCTTTTATAAAAGGGATTTATTAAGATACAAGTTAAAATTCTAAGGCCATGTAATGTCCAAATTAAGGTATCAAAAAGAGGATAGCTTCTCAGAAGAAAGGCAGCCAGTATCTGGAACACCTCTTTCAGCCAGGAAGGCATGCGGCTGGTGTTGGCTGTTCTTTGCTCCTCGTTCACTGATTTTAGTTTCTGATTCCAGAGGCTTTCACTCTAAGCAACTGTGGGCCTCACTCAGCTTCTCTTGGGAAAACTCTGGATTTCATCTCTTACCATCTCCGAATGTCGGTGTCTTGGTTTCATTTCTCTGTTCTCCACATCAGTTCTGAACTCTATGCTTTTTGCCTTTTAGTCTCTTCACATGGGACTCCAGTAAAAAGACTAGACCCACCTTGAACAGGTGGGGTCATATCTCCATCTAATCAAATGGCCCACCCACAATTAGGTGGGTCACATCTCCATGGAAACAACCTAATCAAAAGGTCCCACTCAAACAATAGGCTTGTCCCCACAGGATGGGATTAGGATTAAGAGAACATGGCTTTTCTGGAGTACATGATAGTTTCAAACCAGCACATAAGGGCTGGGAAACTTTAGGCCATTATTTCAACAAATATTCTTTCTTCCCCTTTCCATTCTCCTTTCGGGACATCCATGACATGCATACGTGTGCACTTCATGCTGCCACTCAAATCCCGGAGATACTCTACTATTTTTTAAAATTCTTTTCTCTATCTGTTCTTCTGACTTTATGATTTTGATTGCCCTGTCTACTAGTTTACTATTTCTTTCTTGTTGAAATCTGGTGTCATATACCTTTTAATTTCTGTTATTGTGTCTTTCATTCCAGTAATTTTTCTTATGCTTTTTATACTTTCAAATTCTTCTTTATGCTCACCCATTGTCTTCTTAACACCCTTTTTCTATTTATGTACATTTTCCTTTATCTCCATGAATTGATTTAGGAGATTTGTTTGAACTTCTTTAATTAGTTGTTCTAAATTCTGTGTCTTTTCTGAAGTTTTAATTTGTTTCCTTCACTGAGCCATTCTTCCTGTTTCTTATTATAACTTGTAACTTCTGCTGATATCTAGGCAAAAAAAAAATCAGGCATCTGATTATCTCAATGAGTTAACTGTGAATGTCAGTTTCATCCTCTTATCTAAGTTTTTATTGTTGATCAACTTTATATTAAGGCTCTTCCTTGACACATGGCCTAATTTATTCCAGAACTTTAGAATAGCCCTGTTTAACTGCTCAGATTTTTTCTGCTCTACTTCATCTGAGTCTTGCCCTGGACATGTGGTACAATTTTTAAGATTGTACATTTTGTGTAATTTTTATACCTATAGGAGAAAGCTTTCTTTCCTCTGTTCCTTCTGAGGAATCTTGATCTGTTTTTTTGTGTGTGCAGATTCTTCTCCCCAGCTCCTATGATTTGTTGAATTCTCCCCCTCACCTGGTATCATGTTTCCCTTGTACTTTTCAGTTCTGGGACTCTCTCCTCATATGGCAGTTCATTTTATCCTCCCCCATCAGCCTTTTTCTTTTTTACTCTGTGTGGCTTTTCTGTCTCCAATTACTTCCTCATTAAGGCATCCTGCCTTGGGGAGCCAGATGGGGTCAATCCAGAAAGGTGGACACTCCAGAAAAGCCTGTTAATGCATTCAGGTTGTCCACCCAACAGCACTGGATTGAATGAGTGCACCAACTGCCAGCTGAAGTTTTACCACTCCTCTCTGTTTTTTTGTTCGCCCCTGGGGCCAGTTTTATGCAGCACTCCTCAGTATTTGTGTTCCACCCTGGATCTCTGTTGACTTGGGCCCCTGTGCCTGGATATGCGTGGGGTTCTGAGTCACTGCTGTGAGTGCTGCTACAGTCTGTGCCCAGGGTGGGAGGTGGGCGCAACGGCTGCAGCCCACTGCCTCTGAGCAGCTCTCAAGCTCCACAGGACCACGTGAGGGGCAGGGAAGAGGACCGGTGGGTCTGGGATGGACGTTTCCAACTTGATATTTGTCTTTTTCTTGGATCCAGAGTTTATGGAGTCTTTTTCCCGTCTCTACCAGCCACCAGAGTTCTAAACAAGTGGGATTTGTCCTTTGCACCTTCGTTTGCTTTTTTTTTTTCTTTTTTTGCATGGGCAGGCACCCTACATTTGCTTTTTAAAATATTCTGTGGTATAGCATGTGACCTGATTTATGGTTTGGCAATTATTAAGTTCGAGGTAAACTAGCTCATTGGTGGCAGGGTCTGAAGGGGTCTCACATCTCTTGACTTCCATGTCCTCTTTTGTCTATGCTTTTCCACTACCAGAGTTTTATTTTGAACTGCATTTACGGTAGACCCATAACAAAGCATAAGCATAATGGTCCACATTTTCTTTCTTGACAATATTAGGGTGTAAAATCTATATTTTTAAATAATGCCACATTATAGACATCTTGTAAAAATATATATTTCTATTAAGCATTTTTATTTGGAATGAAACAGGAAAATCACTATACATATTTTCTATTCATGAACTGTAAAATTAAAGCATTGCATTTAAAAACTATATGTAAATCCTAGAGTGCAAAGATTAATAGAACAAAGTATAGCTTGGAGGCATTGTAAAAACAAGAAACAAAAATCCCTAAAGACTCTATTGTATATAAAAAAAGATAAAAGAAGCAAAAACATGAAAGACTGTAAAGCATCACCTGTTACAAAAGCCAACACTGAGATTTTTTTCTGATTCTTCCTAGAGTGTTGTGGTAGTTAGATTCAGTTGTCAACTTGGCCAGGTGAAGGTACCTAGTTCTGTTGCTGAGGACATGAGCCAATGGTACGTGAACTTCATCTGTTGCTGATTACATCTGTAGTCAGCTAGGAGGCCTGCCTGCTGCAATGAATGACGTTTGACTTAATTGGCTGGAGCTTAAATGAGACAGCTCAACATAGCACAGCCCAAGCAGCTCAGCATATCTTATCTCAGCCCTCGCAGCTCAGCCCAGGCCTTTGGAGATGCAGAAAGAAATCACCTGGGGGAAAGTTGTTGGAACCCAGAGGCCTGGAGAGAAGGCCAGCAGAGACCATCCTGTGCCTTCCCGCGTAAGAAAGAACCTCAGTGGAAAGTTAGCTGCCTTTCCTCCGAAGAACTAACAAAATAAATCCCCTATTATTAAAAGCCAATCCGTCTCTGGTGTGTTGCATTCTGGCAGCTAGCAAACTAGAACAAGTGTGTTTCTTGAAATTAAATGCATATTGGATATTTCCAATATAGAAGGTATTTTTAAAGTAGCTGTATCATATTTCTCCCCCCCCGGAAGAAAATCTTGCAGAATTATTTTTAAAAATCACAAGTTTAATGATGCTAACTCCTTTCTAAAGGGCTTTTCCGTGTCTCTCCATCTTTTACCATCGAATACTCAAATTCCTTCACATTTCACTGAAGGTCTGGCACTAGAGAGCCCTTCCCCCCCGCCACCTGTCTGTCCTTTCCTTCCACTCTCACTCAGCATACATTTATACTTCAGTCTGGCTACACTATCTGCAGTTCCTCAAATGCCATGCCTCCAAGATTTTGCTTCTGCTGTTACCTCTGCCTGGAGTGTCCTTTCCTTCTTCCTCACTCAATGTTAACTTACTAATTCTTCAATATTCTGTTCAAAGATTACTTTTCTATGAACAACTCAGCCAGGATATATCACTCTTCCCTCTGTGGTTTGCCTGTGGTTTATATATTCCTCTTCAAGAATTAGATCTCATTGATCATATAGCTATAAGATCAAATTTTCTACTTCATCAGGGGTCAACAAACTACAGCCTTTAGGCCAAACCAGGCCCTCAGCCTGATTTTGTAAATCAAGATTTACTGGAACAAAGGCTCATTCATTCATTTACATATTGTCTTGGATACTTCCATGCCACGTGGCAGAGTTGAGTAATTGTGACAGAGATTATATGGATCACAAGGCCTAAAATATTTACTCTGTGGGCCTTTAATGAAAATGTTTGCCAGTTCCTGAACTAGACTGTGACCTTGGAGAACAAAGGTACAATTTTTTTCCACATTTAAGCCCCTGGGACTTTTCCTTGGGCTGCCCCAAGCTCTTAATAATTTGCTGAACCAACTATAAGTGTAAGTGTAGTGGTTAAAAGTATAATCCTGAACTTCAGATATTGGGCTCTAATATTTCCACATACAACATGCGAGATGGAAAATAAATTTCACCATTCATCTGTGCCTCAGTTTTCTCTTCTGTAAAATGAGTATAATAAAAAAAAAATAATAATATCAATCTCATGGGGCTATTGTGAAGATTAAATCTTATACAGGTGGCTCATAACTTAGTAACTCAGGCATATCAAATACTCAACACATACTGTTGTTCTGGTTACACATAATTCATGACATGCTGTGCAGATTTACTAATTAATTTAAATACTCTAGGACTCATTTTAAGCTGATTAAGCTTACTACTTACTAAGTTACTGCTTGCTTTACATAGTAGCTTACACTTAGCTTACTCTGTTCCCTTACACTTCTATAACCTGATGATACTGTTCCATGTACAGTTGTCAGGGCTGTGCTGACCTGGGGTGGTACTGCATGTGGAACAGTGAGGGAGGGGGTGATGTTAGCTTTGTCAGCAAGAGAAGTGGACTCAACCACAGCATCCAAATTACCCTCAGAGCCAAAACATAGTCACCACTTGAAAAACAGGCTTTGGTACTTCATGAAAGGAAAGGCTTTACAGTTTGCCGAAGCATGTATAAGCAGACTCAGAGGGCCATTCACAACCCTGGAAGATTTCTAAGCCAGCAAAAATGTTCTCAGATACGTTGTTCCAAATATCTCTGAGATATTTTTGCATGAGTCATTCTAATAAAGTCGTGACTATGGAGTCAGACTGGTTTAATTTTTGCTCTGCAGGGTAATTCTGCTTTTAAAATATATATATTTTTCAATGTATTTTTATTTGAAATTGTAAGTGTTAAACTTAAACATCAAAAAGTGGCATCACAACTGCATTCGCTGTATCTCTGTAAGTTTCTTTTTTGACCTTCAGTTATCAAGGAAGATATATAACCTTAAATCTAGGACCTTCTGAAGAACGAGCAAAATCTGGCTGTTTCAAGGAACAGAAGAAAGCAAACATGCCCCAAAACCTCTGAAAAATTATGTTGTCAATCGTATGCAGTGTCCTGATATTTAACTGAAACTGTGAACTCTGAGTACAAAGAAGCCCTCATGTCCTGAATGAAGACATATTTCTAGAAGCCACATAAGGACAATCGGTGTCCTCTACGAGGACCCACAAGGGTGAGAAACTTCATTTTAGTCCCATAAAAAGGAGAGAAATGTTGACTAAAAAGGAACATAGGAAAATATTTTGGAACAGACTTTTTTAGTGAGCTTGATAAAACTGGGTAAAATAATTTTTTCTGATCATTTCCAATGTTGGTCATTTACGATCCGATTCCCATAAAATAATCTATCATCTTTTTTTCAGTTGATTGTGAGCCTATCCATGTTCATTTTAGATAATATAGAAAGTCTGTTTTTTCAAACCAGAGAGCGTACTTCAAATTTGTACTCCTTTAAAGCTTTGCCATGGGTTGAATCACTAACCCAACTTGACATGTCCTTTATCTGAACCTGAGTCCCTGTGGCTGTGAACCCATTGTGAACAGGACCTCTTGAAGACATGATTTTAAGATGTAGCTCAGGCGAATGAGGGTAGATCTTAATCTTGATTCCTGGAGGTTTTATAAAGAGAAAGCCAAAGGGAGGAAGAGGAAGCAGGAAGTCAGCAGGAACCAAAAGAGAAAGGAGAGGCCATTGCCACGTGACAGGAAGCAGGAAATACAAGCCAAGGAACCCCAAGGGTCACTACACCCCAGCACTGAACACTACCCAACCTGGAGGAAGCAACCCTTCTAGCCTCCAAACCCACGAGACAATCAATTCTCACTGTTCAAGCCCACCTGTGGTGTGGTCTTACTCACAGGAGCCTGGCAAATGGAGACAGTTTTGCATGTTGTATGGCAAATAAAGAAACAGCAAAGGCAACACCTGTGGAGCGCTCTGTTTTTCATTTGTATGGATGCAATGGTTTTCAACTCAACAGTGTCTGTTGAAAATGAAGTTCATAGGCATCGCCAAGATTTACAAAAATTGACTGAGTTCTTTAATTAAGCAGAAGCAAAAGGTTTAGATCACTTCAAAGACGCGGAACGGTGTAAATTAGAAATGGGCAAACACTACTGGATCGTTTTAGACTACAGTGTCGGCAGATAATAATTACATGTTTGGGCTCTTTTTTTCTTTATTTTTTAAGGGCTGTGAATTTTAAATAGCACCCCCTCACCTCAATGTGAGAAACTGAATCTCTATAATCAGCTCAAGTTTTCCTGCTTTACTTGTATCTCATCATTGAAAGCATACTCCTTTTCAGTAGTTAATTATTATGTATCATCTTCCCTGTAATTATTTTTCTTTTTCTGCATTGCTTATTTTTAGATGTCACAATTGCCCTTAGTTGAATACTAGATAAAAATACCTTTAGTTATTGCAATCTTGCCTCATTATTCTGCCCTTCCAGTGCTCTGAATCACTTTTTTGTGTGAACTTCTTGGAACTCCTTCCAATCTGCCCCCTTCTTTGTGTTGTTTCAATGCACTAACTGAAAAGTAGGACATCCCCTGCAAATAAAGGCAGGACCTTCACTGTCCTGGAATGGAGGGCTGACTCACAGTGGGATTTCTTGGTGGCATATACCTTTTTAGAAAACACCTTCACATATATCTGACTTCAAAGCCTCAGAGACTGGATTCTCTCATTGCTTGGTCATGCCATCATGTATAACACGCTTTAGTTTTAAAATAATTGGCTATAAGTATTCTCACTGGAGTTAGAACTGGAACATTCTCTAAATTTCTAGGCTCCATATGCTGTTTGGCTCTGTTAAATTCATTTAAATTATTTAGTTTTATTGTTTTCTATTCTACAACGTAATTTTGTATATCTTGATCACCATTCTGTATCTACTGCCTAAAACAGTATCTATCACAGAAAAGATGCCCAGTGAGCCTGAATAATGTTGACTAGTGAATAAATGAATATAAAATTTATAGGAAGGATGTGATGTAGAGATTAGAGGTATGTCAATCAGGGTCCTGTAAAGAGATAGAAGCCATACTAATTACTTTAATAGAGGACATTTGATTTAAGAAATTGTTAACTAGGTAACTGAAAAGACCAATAGAGAAAACTGAGCTATCACAGGTAGGGATTGCAGAAATCAGCTACCACCCATACAATTGAGATTGGAATTATTAAAATTCGAAAACTTATAGGACCTCCTCAGGGGTCCTAAACATCAAGCCTCTGAGGAAAAGAGTCACTGCTCAGCTGATGCTGGTGTCTCTGATCCCAGAAGACTAGGGTCCTGAGCTTCCAGGTGAGGCTTTACCTGCTGGTACAGGTGAGGCTTTACCTGCTGGTACAGGTGACTCTGAGGGAGAGAGCCATGATGAAGCTGGTCCTTCAAGTACTGGAAAAACTTCAGATTTTTCCAGTACTTGAAAAGTACTTTTCCAGACTTTTCCAGTTTGCTACAAGAGGAATGAACTGCTGCTACCTGGATGAAGAAGCAAGGCTAGGGTGATGCTGACATAAACTGGAAGAACACAAATAGGCCAGAGGAAATAACAGGGAGCAAACAGGAAGCAGCAGGTCCCTCCGTTCTCCAGCCTTGCAGTTTCCCTCTAGCATCTGCAACTGGCCAAGCTTAACGGAGAAAAGCTGACTGAGGGGAAATGTGTTTTATAGTGTCCCAGCCCAGCGGGCCTAACTGTTACTGCTCTGAGGTAGAACTTTATCTGTAAATTATACATTTACAGATAAATTAGAAATTGCACAAATTTTCAAAGTTCACATACTCCCAGAAGGAGTATGTGAGCCTGAGATTAATGTCATTGCACAATAAGTTATATACAATGGTGTGGGCACTATGGGAAAAGATATTATAAATATTATATTTGGTATATTATAAATATATGAATTTTACATATAAAATATTAGAAGGGCTTATAGACACTGTTGTGAAGCTCAAAAGAAAGTATGTTTCTTTATATTGAATTTTTTGAAAGGTTTTATATCTTGGCCACAATAAATTAAAAAAATAATTTTTTCACAAGAAATAAGAAATCTAACAACCCTATGTTTATCAAATGTATTCTAATTACTTTTATCTTATTTTCAGACAATATGCTTTCTCATGTGGGTTGGTATTTTAGTTTAGAGACATGTTTTTAAACAATCATAATTACTTCATTTAAGAGAAACTATTAAACTCAAAAACAGAACAGTAATTTAGTAGCATCTGCTGTTACCAATAGAGTTAGGAATCTGTTGGCAGGTGTTTATAATTGTGAAATAGGCCCTTTATGTTAAAAACACAGTGCACAAGATAATTGCATAGAAGCAATTTCCTGCTACTAAACAAACTTTGTTTATATTGATTTGGCCACTTTTAAGATTCTCTTTAGTTTTCACTGTTGACTAACTTTGAAAAATAGGTGCCTCTTTGGGAACAAAAGGGGATCTAAAGGGTAGTGTTCAATGGTAGCTTTCTACAAGAACCCAGGAAGAGAGATCTTTCTAACACTTGAGTAATCCAAGCTATAGCTTGCACATTTTTCCATTCTAATATCCATCACGACAATTCTCATTGGCACAGCGACCATTTAACAACAACCTTCTGGAAAGTCTGGTTCCTTAGCAACCTTCATAGTGAAAATGAATGTTTCTGGTAGTTTGGGGTGATGATCTAGAGCTGTGTGCTTAAGGTTATATGAGTTATTCAAATTTTTTTTTTAACAAAAAAAAAAAGAACGAGATAAAAATGATAAATGGTCCTAACAAGCAGTGGACAAGTTGTACCATTTCAAGAGACTCTTGACTCAAGGTGACATGGTCCAGCAGCTGACATTTACACATTAGTCAACATTACTTTTACAAAATGTGAATCAATAATTCGTGCAATAAGATTGTATTAATTAAATTCTCTATTTTCAGCATTGCTCAACACCGGGGAGTACAAAAGACGGCCAAGACTGTGACTGGCTCCAAAGAGATGTCAATTAATCATTGAGACAATAGTTTCACCTAGAAAACAAGTTGAGAACGCTTTAGGACAATAATTAATTACAGCTGATGATTCACTGCAACCAGGGATATAAACTAGGGGATGGGATTATGCTGGACATGAAAGTCCATTTCTAATTATTTTTTATAGAGGCTCTAAAGATACTGGGGATCATTCTAGTCTTTACCTGAATATCTCTTCCTCCAGTATGAGTTTCCTGACTTCCCTACAGGCATTCCTTTCCCCAGGAGATTATGTGAGGGGCCCAGTTTTGAGCTTTCGTAGCAATGTCATTGTGCCTTGATGCAGACTTTATCTCTCAATACTGAAGTTTCTGTTTTGTTGTCTGTCACTGAGGTTAGGGACAGAGTCTATCTTGTTCTCATAGAGACTGAGCCCCAGACTGTTCATGATGAGATAGGACCTGGTTGATTCATCAGAATTGATCTTGCCTCCTCTGCTCACAGTGTAGTCCCTGTACCTGCTAATATCTGGTTGCTCAAAACATTTTCAGGCAGCATCCCAGATTTTGGCAAGAGACCCTGCTCCTTAGTCAGTCCCATGAGAACTAAATTTACCCTATATTTTAAAGGTTGACTTATCTCACAAATGGAGAACTGAACTGATGCACTCATCATCAGCGGTCTCCTTTCAGTCTCTTGCATGGTGGGCATTCTATGGAAAACTGCAGTCATGAGGGTGGGTAAAGGCAGGGCAAGCCTAGTTCCTGGTTGAGATCCCTGTTCTAACAGCAAATCCCATCTTCTCAGCTGGGAGGGAAACTTTGCCTTCGGCCAACCTCAGCATGGAAAGTGAGATCCTGCCCAATTTAGGAATGCAGCAACCTCTTCCTAGGTATATACCCAGAAGGCATGCAGTGTCACTGGGTCTCTCTTGGATGCCCAGGACATTTGTCCCTGGCCTCAAGATAGCCATGCTACTATCCCCAGGCACTCACTGCAGCTCCTAAACTTCCTGCACTGCGTATGATGCCTGCACTACCCTTCTGCCCTGCTCTGTCCAGAAGAGAGATTCACAAAGTTTCTTGAGTTAGCAGGAAGGCCGAATTCCACCTATTTCTCCTTGGGTATGGCTCAGGGTGGCTTTGTACCCACTCCTTTACAACGTTTCAATATTAATATATGATATACCATTTTAAAACATAATAATGATAACAATAGTGAAGGCAATAAATGATTCAAATCAGTGATAATCCAAAATTACAAGACACCAATAGCTGGAGCCCTATGATGTCTGACATGGTCATTCATATGAAGCCACAGGGAAGAAGCCAGTGCAACTGCAAACATGGGCCTTCTCGCCAAGTCTTCCTTTCACCATTTCTTTGTGAAGAAATAAATTATTTTATGGATTATATAGATGATTAAAAACATAAGCCTGGCTTTACCCAAAAGACTTTTAAAAGTTTTGCCATTTGGCAAAAGTTGGATATAAATGATTATAGTTTACATTATTTATGTAAGCAAAAAAATAAAAACAAAAACAGGGAAATGTGCCTCCTGGAGATTGAAGCATATACCTGGGAAAGTCGTGCTCAAGCCTTGGTTCACATTCTCGTGGGTGTGAACCCACTATAAATAGAATCCCTTAAAGATGTCACTTTAGTTAAGGAGTAGTCCTACTGAAGGAGGTTGGATTGAATCTGGATTCCTGGCATCCTTTATAAACAGAAGAAATCCAGACATAGGAGAGAAAGTCACAGGGAGAAGCTAGAAGTAGGAAGTCAGCGGAAACGCGAGAAGAAAGGAGAGGACGTAGCCGTGTGACAAGGGAGCCAAGAAAATGCCGAAGATTGCCACCAGCCTGAAGGCTCCCAACCGGAGGGAGAGGCAAGCCTTCTCACCTCAAGACCGTGAGTCAACAAATTCCCATTGTTTAAGCCCAAACCAATTTTTGATGGCAGCCTAGGAAAACTAAGACAGCATCTATTGTGTGCATTATCCATTATCCATTTACTGAAATGGGTATGCAGTAAAAATCCTGAACTGCTGGGAAGGATGCTTGGAAAAGCAGTGTCAACTTTTAATCAGTGACAAACTGATTGCGAACTAGTGATCTGGGGAGAAAGAAATAACATCAGAATCAGACCAGAAACAGGTATGGTTTATAATTATTTGGAGTTTTGCCAAATTCGCATTAGTAAAACAGGTCTTGATATTTTCACAAATAAAAGGAACAGAATTCAGATGACTATAATGTATACACTGTTGGTTTATATTAACTGAAAGTTGTGAAAGAAAACAAAGTATTTTGTTCTTTCACTGAGGCCTTATAACCTTAATCTTGGTTCAGACTATTTTTTTTATACAATTGTTATAAAGCAAAAATAGGCTTTTTAACAGACACTCTCAGACTCTTAACTGCATAATATGGTGAGCACTCACATAGAACTTAGCACTTAGAGGGCTTCCGCACGGTTTGGAATGATTTGCTGAAAGCTGTTCTACTGTAATGTGTTTATAGCTCATTTTCTCTCGAACCTGATATAAACAGTGCCTTATCAAGTTTTATTTTTTTTATTGCTTACATAGGGTGGCAATACTTATTTTGTATATTTCCTTAGCTGAATTCCATAAATAAGACACTGTGCAATTGAGGAATCGTATTCGATTTATAACAAATTTTAGAAGACTTCAGTCATTGTAGGCTAATGGCAAACCACCAATCCTGGAGTTACTCAAGCACAGAAAAGAGGAAAAATTAAAGGAAAAGGTGCAAAGAGAACCACAAAATACACAATGTCACAGCCTTAAGATCATATTTTTGTTTTAGTCCGTGATGGCGAAACTTCCTATCATATAATCATTTTTTTCCTGACATTTTTGAATCTAGAGGTCTTGAACCAAATCAGGAAATTATTTCAACCTTGAACGGGTAGAGTTCAAAAAACTTTGTACTCGATTTACCGTTAAAGGCCTTACATTTTAATGACACAAACAACAAATCATCCATTTTGAAGCTCAGGAGTTATTAAAGGAATCATGTTGCGGTAAAAATAGGATTATGTGAGTACATTTAATGGGCCTGGAAGGTTTCTTCTACAGACTCATAGAACCTAGTGGGCACTGTAAAAATAAATAATAGGAAAATTATGTAATAGCGTACTTGAGATGGTCGAAACGGGAGGCATAGCTCAGGTCTCTGAGTTCATCTATCTTTTACAATGGCCTAAACTAAATTATCAGAGTAAAATATGGCTGATATCCACTGGACTATGTCCCAATGGGTTAGATTGGACTCAAGTAGCGGGTATGGTATTCAAGATGGGTAATGATTTTGGTGATCATATCTTCCTAACAAAAACTAAGATCCTAGTTTTGTAAAACATAGTAGAAGAGGGCAAAACATTTGAACTTGGAAACTTTGGAATTTCCTTTTTACTTTTTCTTGCCTTTTCCCCCCAACAATTAAGAAAGCTTACAAATGCACATTGAATAAATATGAGCGAGGGGATCCTGGCAAACCAACGTGAGAATAAGAAAAAAAACTGATTGACAAAATTCATGCCCCTGTTTGAAATGCTGCTCCTTAGCAGGGGTGCCCCAGATCGTTACAGCAGCGGGTCCATAACCCTGTTTTCCCTCCACTTGGCATGCTGTGCCCATAAGTCTTCATTTGCTGACTCCTTATCTTTCAGGTTTCAGTTTTACTGTTTCCTCTCCATTGAGGTCTTGGCTATCTGAATGGTTTTAAGCTAAGTGTGTCAATTAATTAAAGGGCAGGGGAGTTCCAGGTTTATCAGCTTAGCAGTGTCTCAAGGATCTGGGCTCTCTGCATCTTTCTGTTGTGCCATCCTCTGCAGAGGGCTGGGAAACATCCTTCCCTCACAATTGCAGGTTGTCTGGTGTAGTTCCGAGTATCACAGGTGTTGATGTGGCAGTCACACAGAGAAGAAAGGATGTTGCTTCCTGTCTCTTTTAGCCGGGAGAAGACATCTCCAAGAAGGCCTCCTCTGATGTCCTGTATGGATTGGTTTGTGTCTCATGCTCAGATTTGTAGGACTCATTGTCAAGGGGATGGAATGACAATGCTTTGCTTGGAATTTGTACCATTTGTCTCCAGGAGCTGGGACGAGCCATTTCCCTTGAGCACATGGAAAGGTAAACCCCTGGACTAAAGCAGTCAGGACAGGATGAGGGAGGTCACCAAGCCACCTGACACATTGGTCTTGTCCCCATATCTAGAGTTACTCTCCTTATGGTTGCCTTACTTTTTCCTTTCCTACAGGAACTGCTGGTACTTATTGTAATTGACTAATTGCTTATTTTTTAAATGTTTCCCCGAAAGATTGGGGAACAAGAGCAGTATGCTGTTCACTGCTGTACTAAACACAGTGTGGGTGATTAGTAAATATTGTTACTGAATAAAAAAGTACAAGGACTTTACATAATTCACACCGTCTGCAAATGTTAACCCTTTTACTTAGAAGAAATGAAGCCATCCCACATACAAAGACCTAAAATTTTTCTAGCTCATGAAGGAAACATGACATAATATTATCCTACTGAGGGTGTATTGTTTCCAAAGTCTTGAATTACACTGTGTACAGCCGATCTGATATTCACAGATGTAATACCTGTATATCCATCAGACCCCTGGCAGGAGATCGATGGTACACTCTGAGTTAATAGAAGGGAGTTTCATGAAGGGACCGAGTGTAGGGTTAAGAGAAGAAGCAAGAGATAGAGTGATGAATCACCCAAATCCAGACAAAACAGAAAATTGTTTCCATGTCATGACCTGAAGAGGCAAGAAGTCATTGGTCTGAACCTAGTGAGAGCTTTACCCACGACAGGAAGGCTACTTGGCAGGAATAGTAGCCACAGTAGAGAAGCCGCTGCTGAGCTACAGCTATAGCCTGATGTAGAGGGATCCACAATTTATATTCCACCCTCTGTTCTCATTTTCACACTGGCAAAATCTCAGTGGACACCAAAGGAGAAAGGGGTGCAGGTTTCAATTATAAAGTCTGAGGAAGTCATTGAAAGGATCTGGGGAGGCAAAGAGAATTTCTAGCACTGTTCTCCCATTTTGCCACTCAAAATCCATTATTGGCCTTTGCTTGAACTTGGCTTAGTTGCAAAACAAAAAACCCACACCCCTAACATAGGAAGCACACAAAATCCCCATTGGTCACTGTATTATTTCAAAGGATGTTAATTCAGTCATATGCTAACCTGGGGAGTAAATTGTAACTTTAATCATTACTAGTGCTCTTTATACTAGGTAGAAAGAAAATACAAGAAAAAGAAATAATTGACACAAAACCCAGCTGTTATTTCCTCTGCTTCTATCAAGCTATATGTTAATAATAGGCATGATTCCTTTCTTCCACCATCAATTTCATGGTCTCCTTCTTTTCTCACAGCACCTAGGATTTCATTCCCAGGAAATCAAATCTTCAATGGCCCTTTCTTTCTTGGCTTGATATAGTTTCCCATTAACCATTATTATTTTTTTCCATATAACAGTCTATTATTAACTTCTTATAATAGTGATGCACGTTGGTTCTCGCTTATGAAATAAACATTTTATAGTATTACTCTTAGGCACAGCAGCCGCCATCCACCACAAGATTCACTGAGTTACACTTCCCCACGTTCTAAACTCCAGCTTCCCTTCTGGTGACATGGGTGACTCTAAACTGTAACCATTGTCATTGACACACGAGCACCAAGATGTATAACAGCGGATGCCCTGGACTCCAGAGTCCTTGTTATCCATTTTTAGCAGCACCCCAAATTCTCCTTGGTAGTTAAGGGCAATCACCCCAGCCAGAAGAGAAACCCCTGTCTATGCCTGTTTGTTCAGAGCCTTGAGGTGCCTAAAATGACTAGAAGACTATCTATTTTCAGCTTTCTTGGAACCACAGTTGTGTTCCTTTGGGAAACATATTTTTTCCTTTTCACCTCTCAGTACTCAAGTTTTCAGGGGCAGAAAACAAAATTTCCTAAGATAGTTATTTGTCTTAAGAGTAAGATTGGACATGCCCACCTCAACCCTTGGTTTCCTAACCTAGGGTACCATGTAGGAGCTTCTGGTTTAAGGACATTTTATGTCCTATAGGACAACAACTCAGCCTTGGAGTTTACTGAACATTAATCACTGTGCCCAAGTCTTCAGTGGCCATTCCTTCATTCTATTAATATAGCTGGCTCTAGCTGATAAGGCATGAGGTAAGACCAATGGATGCTATGGCTGTGTGTCCTTTGCCGTACTTCCAGCAGCATAAAATGAATTCCTTGGGCAGAGAAAATGTTGTATGGGATGCATGACGATAAACGAGGCATGCTATGGTTTTAGCAGAAACTTTGTGAGCAAGGAAGAAAAAGTAATATCCAGAATATATATCTATTCCCTGAGGATGAAGTGCTGTCCTTCTTTGATGGAATAAGTCACATTCAATCAACCTGCCATCAAGTGACTGGCTGGTACATCTGGGTGATGATCTCATATCAAACTTTAGTGTCGCTTTCTGTTGTTCACAAATTGGACACTCAGTTCTAGCAGCAGCCAGATAATATTTAGAGAGGAAGAGTCACTGTTTTGGAGCTCATGCAGAGCCTCCATTCTCGCTACCATGACCTTGACCCTTTGAACACATGCCAGGGTAGCTGGTGAGGGGGGATGCCTAACATCCACAGGGTGGGTCATCTTATGCACCTGCCTATTGAGGATATCCTCATAAAAATCTTAAAAGATGGTGATATTATGGGACTGAACAACACACACGGTGAACCACAATGTAAAACATGGATTATCGTCAGTACAACTATAATAACACTCTTTCATCAACTTTAACAAAGCTATCACACTGACGCAAAATGTTAATAATAGGGAAACTGTGTGTGTGTGGGAGGGGTTGTACATGGGAACTTTGTATTTTATCATATCTTTTTGGTAAACCTACAACTTCTCTAGTAAATTTTTTTTTAAGATAGTGGTGTCGACCTCACAATGCAATATTCAGTGTCTTGTAAAGGTCATATCCTGGCATTTCCAGGGATAAGGTTAGGGTTGGGTGAGCTGTTTGCATATAATAGATCTATGTCCTAAACCTTTGGTCTCCTTCATTCACAATTTGCCTTGGGAATTTTTCATTTCAACCTTTATGATTATGGGAGCCCACTGATGACAGGAGTAAATGAATCAATCACACACACTGTTGATATCTTTCCCAGATGCTTGAGTCAACCTATTAAACTCCAAGTCCCAAAAGAGTGCATGCATATACATACATTTAGCCCAATTTATTTTTTATACCTTCCTATGTTTCTGATGATGACAGAAGAAGCTCTTACTGTCATTGGATGGAAGCTGTAGATTCAGGAAAACGGTCACTTGGTAGGAGCTGTGGCTGTTGGTGAAAGAATTTCAGCCTCCCAGGGAATGAAGCGAAACAGAAAGGAAGGAGAGGGAAAGTGGAGATAAACCAGGATGCCTTGTTTATTCTTTCTTCAGAGCAGGAGAAGAAGAATAACAGGGATAATTTAACTGTTTTATATTTCTGAGTGTTCTGTATTTGTAAAATGAGTTAAATGCCATATAATTACAACTTATAATCATGTTTCCCACTAATGTTCTACAAGTCCTATAAGGAAATGTAATCAGCAAATTAGAAATGGTATTTTGGTTTTTTCTAAGGTATTTATGAAATTGTCTTCGTGATGATTGTAAGGATGTTGAGGAACTGGAACCCTAAGCTTAGAGCTCACAGTTCAAAAACTGTTATCGTCCTCAGTGACAATAATTCACATGGTAAACTACATGTAAAGGAAAGTGAAGCCCTGAACTGATTACTTGGTGGACAACAAAGTAAAGGACAGTCAATGGAGAAACGAACATCCTGGGGTGGTGTGGCCAACACGAAAAGGGTTCGTGCTTGGGGATCACAATCTAGTTTGTGAATCCTGGTTGTGCCACCAGAAGGCATTTAAATTCTGAGCCACAATAGGTTGATCTATAAAATGGCAACGAAATAATTGTCTGCATATTTGAGAGTATGAACTAAATAAACACATTTACAGAGTATCTAGCTTAGTACCTGCAATATGGTAGGATCTGAACCATAGCATATTTTTCCCTCTAACTCTTTCTCTCACTTCCATTCATATTTTGTGAGCTGCCTTGAAAAAATTCAGGGGCTGGTGGACATATCTGACTCTGGAAAGTAGAAGAGGTATAAGCAGTAGATACTTTCTATTCCAAGGCAGTGTACTCCAGAGTGGAATGGGAAGGAAAAAAGTGAAAGGAAGAACATGGCCTCCCTTTCATAAGAAGACATTTATCTCCCATACTCACTGCATGATCAGCAACCAGAGGCTCAGAATTAATAACAAAGGAATAACTCTTAGATGGGAAAGCTTTGAAATGCATGAGAAAGGAGACATGGCTGACTTTTCAGGCAGGCAGATGTGATGTAATGTTCCCTTGCCAGCAGTTACATTTACAGTTGGTATGAAGTCAATGGAGAACATAAACTATAAAATCTTGATGTCCAATTATAAAGGGGTATAATGGCACATTTTAATTCTTTTTTTAAACAACATTCCTAGGTGATGAAATATGAACGAGGGAAGGAGAGAAGGAAGGAGCCTGCTGCATATGTTGTTGTTTAAATCTTGGTTGGCTGGGTAAATTTTGGTAGACTTATATTTTGTTTCTTGGCCAGACTTCTCTCCAAAACTTGTAGGACCCTTGAAATACAAGCATCATATAGATATAAATGTGATACCCAAAACTGATTGTAATAGAATTTCACCATAATAGAAATATTTTTAAACTTCTGTCTACTATATAAGTTCAAAAAAATTCCTCCTGTTTAATCTTCTAGCCCAGTATCTATTATGACACTTTTCTAAATATATTCTATTGAACGTACTTTTTGTTCTATTTATTTTATTTGACTTATATTTATTGAACACTTTCTGTTAACACAACTGTGAGGGGTTCTGAGTAATTTAGGAAAAAATAAGGAGGTAAGAATGTTATATCCAGAATATTTCAAGGTACTACCTTATTTAAGTTTATACAAACCATGTGTCTCTTTGACTTCCTCCACAAAACTGAAAGGTGATAAATATTTTTAATCTGCTTAATTTGATAAAGGAAAAACTATGGTACCACACTGCATATATATCTAATACTTCCCTTGTAATTTATTATTGAAGAAAAATGTGCTGAACTTTAAAAGTTGGTACGTGCAGCTTCTTAATTACTGTTCAGGAAATGAATGTCACTTTTGCATGTGCAACACAAAGAGATTTCACCCGATTAGTATGGATTCAAACATGCCTAACAGTCCCAATGAATATTTTGTTTTAGAGTATATTCTGTCGTAGATGATTGCTTTTCTTGCTCCAGTACTTTTTTTTATTTAGAAAACACACACTATAAATCAAATTAAGTTTGTTAGTTAGGAAATTAAAGGATATCTCAGGCGTACATGAACTATCTTTTTTGTTTTTTTCTCAGATGCAGTGTGTGTTTTACACGGCCTCTCTGCTTACAATGCAGAAGAGGTAGTTAACTCTGAGACTGTCAAGTGCAAAAATTAGACAAAAAGTTTATATTCAGAACATGATCTCATTCAGAAGAGAATTCCAGACTGGAAGTTAACCTTCACTTAGAATCCTCAAGGCACTTTTCGAGTTATCTTCTCCTTTTTGGCATTTCTTTTGAGAAGTTTGATGCGCCATGCGTATTTTCAGTCTTTTATTTTGTATATTGCCACCCCAAAGTTCTGGGCCTTTGGACAGATATATATATTCTCCTGGTCACCTGCCTGGTGTGGAATATACATCATACTGGCTTTTGGTGTTCCATCTCAATCTGGAAATCATGTCCATTCTGGGAAAATGTATTGAATGATTTTTTGAAAATTTCTTCTACTTAATTTTCCTATTTTATCTTTCTGGAAATCCTATGACTCAGATTTGGGCCTCCTGGATAGATCCTTTGATTTCCTTGTCTTTTTATTTTCATTGTTGCTGTTTTCCTTTCTTCAGGGAGATTTCCTTAGGTTTAACTTTCAAACTCTCTTTTGAATTTTTCATTTCCGCTACTATAGTGCAATTTCCATGGGCCCTTTAATGTCTTCAAATGCTCTCTTGTATTTATAAATGAGGCATTTTCTCAAGTGTTTTTGAGACTATCGAGGATAGCATTAAAAATTGACTCTGCTCAGCGTACCAGTTTTCCTTTGTTCCCTCTTTGGGATTTCATTTCTGTCATGGTACAAACTTTACTTCATATCTCCTGGTCATGCCTTCCAACTCATATTTACAAGAAAGTTACTTAAAGCGTCTGGAAGCTAAGGAGAAGGGGTGAAGTAGACAGAGACCTCACTGTAGGGTGCTCCAGCAGAACCATTTCACGAGGAACCCACAGCTGTCCTCAAATTTGCCTTGGAGAATCTCCCACTTGGGCTGGAATCTAAGACTTGTTAACAGACCATGACTGCTGCCCGGGGTCACAGTCTTCAGTATGGAGCTTTTTCCTCAACCCCTTTGTCAAGATTTCTGCCCTGGAGCCATAGGGCCCCCATGGATGGCCCTGTCCAGAGTGCAGAGGTGAAGGTGAGTCAGCCAAATCCAGATTTCATCCAGATGGAAGAAATCTGGGGCATCTAACAACAAGGTATTATACTCACATTTATTGGACAGGCTCCATATTCTGCTGCCTTTCTCAATTCAGCTGGTAGGTTGGTTAGAGTGGCATTTAACTATAACAGCTAAATTGAATATCTGGGTCTCTCTACAAGGTCTTCCATAAACCCAGAGACTAAGCCGGTCTTCCTCACAGGGATGCAGCCTCTTTCCCAGAGGGAAAGCCTCAATGTGTAGGCATTTATGAAGCCCCTGCTGATGTCACATTTTACTGTTGTCCCATTGGCCAAATTAAGCCACATGGCCATTCCCAGCATCAATGGGACAGGTGATTCATTCTGGAGCTATTAGTGTAACAATCTACCACCATGACTGCAGCAGTTTTACTCCCACCAGCGCATAGAGCGTTTCTACTGCTCTATATCCTACCCCCATACTTGATATTTTACATTTTTATTGATTAAACCAATCTGGTATATGTGTACTGTTTTCTCTGTTATCACGCTGTAGTTTAATTTTCATTTTAATGTCAATGAATCTTTTTGAACACCTCTTTATATACTTGTATTGGTTTTCTATTGCTATTGTAACAAATGACCATGCATTTAGTGGCTTAAAACAACACAGATTTATAACCTACACTTCTAGAGGTTGGAACTCCTAAACTCAAGGTGCTCATAGAGCCGTCTTCCTTTCAGAGGCTGTAGGGGAGAATTTGTTTCTTGACCTTTTCCTGCTTCTAGAAGTACCTGCATTCTGTAGCTCAGATTCTCTTCTTCTCTCTGCAAAGCCATCAACACAGCATCCTCTAGTTTCTCTCTTTCTGACCTCAGCTTCCTGGATCACATTCTTGTCTCTGACTCTACTTATAGAGTCAAATCATCTTCTCTCAGACTCTTTCTTCCGTCTTTCAAGCACCCTCCTGGAGCACCCAGATAATCCAGAAAAATCTCCCTATTTTAAGATTCTTATCTTAGTCACATCTGCCAAGTACCTAACATGTTAGGTAACACAGTCACAGATTCTAGGGGTTAGGATATCCTGGGGACAGTTTCATTATTCAGCCAACCGCAATACTTTTCACCTATTTAGGTATCCATTTTTATGAATAACACTTGCCTTTGTCTAATTACATTAATGAAAATAATTTTGAAAATATTTAGTTGCCCCGGCTATATTTTTTAATCCGATATTTTGAAACCACTATTCACCCCAGAAATATAATGCCAACCTCAAGGGCACAATTATTTGGTAAAAGGAAAAATCCAATGGCAAACCAAATAAACATCATAACTTTTAAAGTTTTTGTTGGATCTAACTTTTAACAAACTTGCCAGCATTTTCTCTATTGTCCTCCTACTTAAAATAGTCTAAAAGCAGAGCCAGTAGAACAGCATGTTCCTTTCATTCTTCAGTGCATGAGTTTATTTTCCCCAGCAGAAATAAGTGCTTGCAGAGTTGAGTTGAAGTGACCTGGATCTGTCTTGTTCTTTCTTCCAGGAGAAAGGAATTAATGATTGCTGATGGAATTAATGCATGGCCAAAATTACTTGGTGGTATTTTCTACTTCACCACATTGGTTTCTTTTGTGTGGCCTGGCATATTTATCCAGCTCCCTCCTCCTAAAAGCAAAGAAAATATCCTCCTCACTCTTTAACTATGTTGTATCAGTTCATACCAACACTTACCACTCTCTCTTAATTCCTGCCAAATATTTGCCATTGTATATAACCCTGTTTTGTTTTTGTGGGCTCAAATATTTATTCTAGAAGCAAAATTTAAATTCCTTAGAAATATACTTTTTCTTTTTTCTGGACCTTATAACTGGCACTGTTAATATGTCTTGGTCTTGTGTTAAGAGCTCAACATTTGTTGCATCTGCCTATCTGTGCATCCATCTGTCTGTCCATCCATCTATCCATCAATCCTCTCTCCCTTTCTCTTCCTCTCTCCTTTTAGGGGTAATATATTTTTGCTGTCAGCGATGATGTTTTGAGGTAATTC
This sequence comes from Tamandua tetradactyla, assembly GCF_023851605.1. Classification (NCBI taxonomy): domain Eukaryota; kingdom Metazoa; phylum Chordata; class Mammalia; order Pilosa; family Myrmecophagidae; genus Tamandua; species Tamandua tetradactyla. Next base: position 71,597,871 of record NC_135342.1, on the reverse strand, counting down.
TATAATTGACTAATGTCATCAATATTACTTAAAGAGTCATGCATTTTTGATAATTTTATTGGAAATGTTTTATGACAATTTTGGTAATGGACTGATTAAAAGAAAAGCAGCTTGGTATTGCAGGCTCTCCTATAATGGGGATCAGCTAGTTCAAGCAGAATGCATAGGTGTTGCCAATGCTTAATTTGCATCAGTGGATCAAAATCCTCTAATGATCATACTTGTATCAAGTTGCTTGGGATTTGTGGAACATCAGGAAAGATAAAGAAGCAATGACAGATGGGAAGAGAGTCTCAGTTATTGGAAAGGAACAATTTTTCTCACGAATGCCATTTTCCATTTAATTTCATGTTGTCATTCAAAGACCCTAATGCATCAGTTGAAAGAATAGCTTGAGGGAATGACATTTGGGGGAATGCCAGCATGGTCACAAACCTGGGCTGCAAATGCCAGTCTGTTTGGCAGCTGCAAGGAGAACACTGTTTGGCAGCAAATTACTTGGTAGAAAGCCTCTAGAATCAGCAAAGTTTTACAATAGAGGGATGGGCTTCTGTGGCTTCAGAGAGTGAGTTCAGTTCCCTCGGATGCAGGGATAAATCTCTTTTCTAGGGTTTATTTGCTACAGTGTTAGATGACAAGCAGGGGTGACCACACAAAAAAGTAGTTTAACCTGATCTAAATCACTCTGCCAGTCACACCCTCTGACCTCACATACTACTTAATTAAACTGTATCTGAATTGGCTCATAGCATAATAAAGCTCCCTGGAGGCACACCTTCCAAAACTATTTAACCATAAGATATGGGACTGATAACCTTGACCTGACTTTTTTCAGAAAGCATGGCCCACGGTACCAGATTGATTCCATTTGAATATTTTTGTTTGGTTTCCTATACCTTTGTCATCTATTTGTATTCGTTCTACAGGATATTCTCTCCTATGGCTAGAAATACATTTCCCCATTACAAAGCTAAGAGTATGCTTTCCTTTACCTAGTACTTCTGAAAATGAAACTGGTAATTGCCAATGAATCATGGATCCCTGTTTCTCAAAATTTAATTTGCAGATGAATCACCTAAGGGTCTCATTACAGGGTAGATTCTGACTGAGTAGTCCTGTGTGAGATGTGCATTCAGTGTTTTTCTTTTTCATTGTCTTATCACAAACCAGTGGCACCAAGCCCCTAATCTACCATCTTTCTCAGCGTGATGGTTCCCCATTGTCCAAGTAAGTCCTTAAGTCAGGGCTTAAGATGGTTGAGGCTATGCAGTGATTCCTCTTGCGTTATGGTTTGGCTGCTTCTGAGTGACCAACTTGAATGACTTCTTTGGTTGAGAGAGAGATGATGGTAGAGAATCTAATCACGTTCAAAGTATCTTATCAACAAGCAGAATGTGATGGATAGTGACCCTGGCATATGACAAGGCCTTGGTCATTTTACAGTATTATCTTCTTCCCATCATCAGAAGCAGAGTCTGCTTCTCCTTACCTCTATCCGCCAAGTTTACTACACTAGAAACAAAGATTTGATCACTTGTCTGTTCCCGAATGGATCATGAAAAACAGGGACAATTTCCTACTGACTGACTGCTTTATCTTCCTCACTGAAACAAAATTTTGGCAGTATCCTGAAAAAGGTTATTTTGACAGATGAATAATAATACTTTCTTGTGTTATTGTTTGTATAAGAAAATTACAGACCAAACATTTCTTTTTCCTGATGTCCCAAGGTTTGATGAGCACATACAGAATTTACACAAATCTAACACTTAGATAACAATTAACACTATTTTACATAGGTGATAACTGAATTTTTCAATTCAATCAATGCTTAATATTTCATAAAATCATACAAATCTTGGATAAAGTAGGTTCTTTGTTGATATCATCTTTTTAAAATCATACGAAAGTCTGGTGAGATGTGCTACTTTCATGACCCAAATAAGTATATAATAGCATATATATAATAGCATTGGGGGTTGAAATATCTATTTGCTTATTCTTCAAGTCACAGGACCAGGAGTCTATCATTCAGTAATACAGATGACAGTTGAGTTATTTGCAGCATAAAGGGATTTAATGTTGAAAAAATTGGTGCTTAGAATTGTTGAAAGGCTGGGGAAGGCATAAGAGGCTGAAACTAGATTTCAGGCTGATCACAATGTGCTGATTCCAGGGATCAGGAAGATGCTACTGTTGCCCTAAGGAAGAAACTATGAGAAACTCCTGCTAATGACAGCTGAAGTGAATGAATCAGGATAACAACCCAAAGGGCTGCAAACCTCCTACCTGCCAGAGCATGCCTTTTCTCACCAGATTCTTCTTAAAAGAAGAATCATACCACCTTTCATCCTTGCATTGTCTAAATCTCATGAGAATGCTCCTCATTGGAAAAACATAAATTGTATCCAGAACCTTGGAGACAAGGGACTCTGAGAAGCATAACTCTCAGGTGACACGTGGAAGAACAAAATAACGGTGTTGAGAAAAATACTGGGGATGTCAAAACAATATTGAGTACATGGAGAGTGTAGAGTTTACTTCTTGTAGGATTTAAGGTTGTAGAGATTTGTTTGATGCTCCATGGTTTCTATGGAAGTTAAATCAAGGATATCATTGACTACATGAGTGCCATCTAACCTAATCTTCACTAAAAGGATTAAATAAACTTTACAGGTCATTAATATTAGTAAGTGTATTTATAAATCATATTTATTGTCTTGAGTAGGTAAAGAAAACTCTTGCTTCTCATGGTGACCCAAATGGTACAGAACTTTTTTTTTGATAGTTCCAGATCCAGAAATTTTTCTTACTGGTGTGCTAAAAACTGCTGCCAAGTAATGCTCACCCAGTTTCAGAGTCTCGAAGGAAATCCCACAAGTTAACCTGCCCTCTTGACCATAGCCTGCTTCCCTTATGACACCTAGCTTAGCTGGGGACCAGGCTTCCGTGAGATTAGGTTTAACGTGTTTATCAGTCAGGGTTCTCCAGAGACACATAATCCACATGGATACACAACACACATACACGGAAGCACAAGCACAAGATCGTTTTAAGCAATTAGGTCATGTGACTGTGGGTGCTGCCAAGTTGGAAATCTGTAGGGCAGGCTGGCACATTGGACATTCTGGCAAGGGCTGATGTCGCAATCTTAAGTCCAAAACCCTTTGGGGAGACCAGCAGGTTGAAAATTCAGAGAAGAGTTGATGTCATTTTGACTTAGAAAGTCTTCTTCCTTGGAAAATCTAAGTTTTTCATTTTTAAGGTCTGCAGCTGATTGGATAAGGCCCCTCTACACTGTTGAGAGCCATCTCCTTTACTTCCAGTCAACTAAATTATGGATGCTAATCACATTTACATAATACATCCACAGCAAATTCTAGGCTGGTATTTGACCAAACAACTGGACACCAGAACCTGACCAACTGGTCACAGAAAATTAACTCCTCTCCAGATCATGTGGGGTTCATGTGTCTTCCTTACATATTTGCTAAAATAAAACTAATACAGTAATCCTAACCACCAGCAACAAACATTAGAAATAATGCAATTTCTTAGTTAAAAGGCTACCTAATACAGCAGGGATACTGTATCAGCAAAGGTAGATTAGCTCCTGTGGATCTGATATTGTCATTGTCCTATCTTCTACCACTTCTTCTCCTGTTTTTTTTTTGGGGGGGGGGGTTGTGTTTCCTGTCAAAAATGAATCAAATATATAATCCCATTTGCTCACACAAGCTGAGTGAGATCAAGAAAAGGTTTTTCGGAGACTGGTGCCTGCTGATGGGAAATGTTCAGGTTTATGACTCCTGAAAACAATGATTTCTTCAAGTTTTCTATATATGTCAGTTCAATATTTTCTGCAGTCCTGGAGGACATTCATTATATTATACACTGTTTCTCTACTTGCTTGCAGTGAACATGGGGTGGGAAAGTCTGGTATTGGCTAGATTTCAGGTAGTAAAAAATTCTGGGTGTGCAGCTGTGGTCTTTTGCCATGTGGCATCTCAGGATGGCCTTGAGGTAAGGAAGTAAGAATAAATGGCTCCTATGTTCTTTATATATTGCTGAGATGTTTAGCCAGTATCTTGAAAGTGAGGGGCATTACCCTGCTTTAAAAAAAATGACAGTTGGAGGTTCATCCAGGAATGTGATAATGGCTGATGCAAAGTTTTCTTTATGTATACTTCTATAAGTATGTGGGTGCTAAGTGTTTGTACATATCTTGCAAGAAAAACTATAGCATCACAGTTTTTTGGCAATTGCTTTATTTCTACACCAGAAGAATGCTCTTGTTAATCGTCGTTACTTAAAACACTGCTTTCTTTTTTATTTAAATTTTTTTTTTGCATGGGCAGACTCCAGGAATTGAACCCATCTCTCTGGTACAGCAGGCAAGAATTCTGCCACTGAGCCACGAGTGCACCACCCAATACTGCTTTCATTTTAAAAGAAGGTTGAATCAAACATCGCAACTCTTTCTCTTGAAGAAGCATCAAAGATTCTGGAACTCATGGGCACATAAATGCATCTCATTGAAAGGCGTGGTTCCCCCTCAGCTAGGGGCAAGAATTTGTCACATTTGCCCCCTTACTTCCTTACAAAATTTATGGATAGCTTATGAGTGCATACCATGGGCAACAGATGCACATTATAAAAATAACTTTAAAAAACTGTAATTAAGTGCCTAGGAACTGATTAAAGGTGAATGCTGACTTCTTATTGCTAAACTCTAAATGGCTTTGTCTTTAATACACTTTTTAAAGCATGAGTGAGAGGAAAGAAGGAAGGAAAGAAGGGAGGAGAGAAAAAGACAGAGTCAGAGTAGAGGAAAGGAAAGAGAAGGGAGGTCAATCTTGCTTTGGGGATAAGAAATGAAAGAATTATCCATTAAACAGTGAATTTGCTGGTATAGACCATGAAGTGGTATATGTATTAACCCATGTTACCAGACCTTGTCCTATGCTGGACTCACCAAATACTGACACTCTTCAGGGTAACTCAGAAGCAATTACAAAATCAAAGCAGGGTCAGAGATATACCTCCATCCTGGCTCTAAACTAGGAATTGGAAAGAAACATATAAAAAATTCAAAAATATCAATTTGAGAAATAGAAGTCACCAATAACACTTTGGACTTTGAAACACCTAACTGTAATAAAATACTTTTATTTATATATAATCTCCTTAAATCCTCAAAATACTACTATAGAAGAAGTAGATGTATGTGGCAGAGACTGCAAGTTTCCCCTTAGGCAAGGAAGAATTCTAAGTTGACCCCAATGGCCTGAGCCCTCCTTTCATCCCTTGAGTGCAGGAGGACCTGTATAAATGATGGGCTATCACTCCATGAGTAGTTGTTGCACAGTGCATTTGACTTTAGGAAAGGGTGATTATCCTCAGTGGGCTTGTCCTGCTGAGGAGAACCTTAAATGGCACTGGGCTCATCCTCATGTAAAAGGCTCAAAGTATGAAAGGAATTATATATAGGGGAGATTCCCCTTGCTGGCTTTGAAGATGACCTAGCCCACATGACAAGCAATATGGTGGCCTCTAGAAGCCAAGAGTGTCCTCCAGCTGACAGATAGTAAGGAAGTGTGGACCTCAGTCCTATAACCACAGGGAACTGAATTCTGCTAACAACCTGAATAAGCACGGGAGTGGATTCTTCCTTAGTTAAGCCTCTAGGTGAGAACACAGCATGTTGGACACCTTGACTTGAGCCTTGTGAAACCCTGAGCAGAGAACCTAGCCACACCACACCAAACTAGGACTTTTGGATTTGAATTACAGAATGATGAACTAATAAACAGTTATTGTTTTAATCTAACTTTGTAGTAATGAAGCAGAAAACTAATGTACTCCTCAATGTCTATTCATCCTTCCCTCCTTCCTTTAGTAATATCTCCATTGGATTTCACCTGGGCTTAAATGTTCAAGCTAACATTTCCTAGACTTCTTAGTCATTGCAGCCATGTAACTAAATTCTGGCCAACATGGTGTGAGCAGAAAATATATATAATTCTGTGGATTTAGCCCAATGGTGTGCTAGAAAATGTTTAAAAACTGCCTCTCTGGAAAAAAAAAAGGATGTACAAATATATCTAAATAAGGTTATTATAAATTTTACTTCTATAAAAGATTATATGTTACATAATTTGCAAATAATAAAACACATAACACTCTTTATTGTAAACTCCACATAACCCAGATTCTCATAGAATGTTTTTCATCGACTTTTACTGAACTCTTGTATCTGTAACCAACTGGCAGCTGATAATGCCATAACTTGACAAAATGAAGCTACAAATAAATGTTTGATTACCATGTGCAACATAATGAAAAACTTGCCTGTTCTTTGTCCCCAGTTCTTGGAGAAGTAGCCTTCGCATCTTTGTGATTTCCCAGTAAAAGGAATGTCTTCTATTACTCATGATCAGCCCAGAACCACACCTGATGGTTTCTATGCTAATGAGATGGCAGGAAAGAGCCAGCCACACCTACACTTTTAGGATTGGGAACTGGCCACACCAGAAAGACCAACCAGGTGAACAGGGAGGGAAGAGGCAGTTTTGAGCTAGAGCATATCAGCACCTCCCCCCTCACCTCTGGAAGGGGAGAGGCCTGCAGTTTAACCACCTGGAGACAGAATGTGTCTGCCATGCCTACATAATGAGACCCACATAAACTTAAACACTTGAGGCTCCAGGGAGCTTCCATGATTGTGCCTGGAGGTCTCCCGATTCTACATGGAGAAGACACTGAAGCTTGCCGCTGAGATTCTCCCAGAGCTCACCTCAAGGGTCTCTTCTTTTGACTTCTTATTTTATCCTTTTATTATAACAAAACTATAATCATAAGTATAAAGCTTTCAATGAGATTTATGAGTCATTCTAGAAAATTACTGAACCCAAGGGTGTGGTGGAAACCTCTGAATTTGACAGAAGTTTGAGAGCCCTGGATCCCCAAGCTTGCAACTGGTGCCTGAAGACAATTTAGTAGAGCAAGCCCCTAGCCTGTGGGATCTGGTCAGCCCCAACAGAGTTACAATCAGAATTGAATACACTGAGTTACTGCAGTATTTGCAGTTGGGGTCAGAAGCTGTTGCTGGAAGCCATAGAAGCTTTCGGTAACCGTAATTCAGCCAAGAAGTCATATCATGGATGAGCAAAGGCAAATTGACATATTTTTATTTATATTATAGACTAAGACAAAAGTGAAACAAAAAAGATATATATTGGAACTTAACTCATTCATCAATGATGGCGTGACATCATTGGTGAATTCAATGATTGGTTTTGAATATAAGAATATTTTCCCGACTTCTTTACTATCCATAGTGTAATAGCTACAGACACGACACACTTTTAAGTTTAATTTGTATTATTTATATTGTATCCATCAGGTTCAGGAGAAAATTTTTATAATGAGCCTGGAAGTAAACATTCCCTCCCTCCCTCCCTTTCTTCCAACAGTATTTTGAGTGTAAAAAATCATTCTTAGTCGAAAGGCAAAACAAAAGCAGTTTGCAGGCTGGATTTGTCCTACAGGCCACAGTTTGCCAGCTGCTGATCTAGACAATCAACAAGACCATAAATCAAGCCCTGATCTTTCATGTTTGTTGATTGCTGTGGTATAAATACTCCTACTAAAGCTACCAACATGAAGTCTCTTCACTGTTGGAGAAAGCTGTGCAGTAGTACCCCATTATTTAGTGTTCCATACACAAACAGTAGGCATAGATAACCTTGAGAGCATGGATGAAAGTAAAATATAGTTGCCTTTGTTTTTTTCTTTTGCATAGGCAGGCACTGGGAATCGAAACCGGGTCTCAAGCATGGCAGGCAAGAATTCTAGTTACTTTTGTTTGTAATACAACTTCTTTATTGTGCATTTGTGAAATTGTTTTCTAATCAAGGCTGCACTTACCCACCAGCTGGAATTGCTGAAAATAAACAACGGAGTCCCCTGACCTGGTGGGAGATGGCTGCAGTATGACACTAGTCCAGCCCTTCAAGAAGAGAGGTACACGCCCACTCCTCTTTCTGCCCTTCCTGTGGACTGGAATGTGAACCCAGTGGAGAAAATGATGGACCACCTTTCACCATGCACACATGACAACATCCAGGCAGAGAATATAACAATAGGAAAACAGAGGACTGCATCCCCAAACTTGGGAGTCCCCACGCCCAGGGGGCCTTTTCATGTTTCTTCTGGGAGGCACAGGGGAAAACAACTGTTTTCTCACAAGGGAGGACTTCGACCTTGCCTAAAGTTCTGTTACTGTGGGGCTTTGTTACAGCCACTGACCCTGTACCCTCATCAGTACGGTGGATATTAGTTTGTCTTCGTTTTAGTGAGGAAGCTGAAGTTTAAGGAATAAATGGCTTTCCCAACATCATCAAGCCGAAAGTATCATATTTAGCATTTTAAAGCACATTTAGAAACTGCACGTCCATTATAATTTCCATATTATCATGTTGCATATGAACCCACTCAAGTAATCTATCAATCAATCATCAGTCAGTAGAGACATCTAGCTTGGATATTTAGCAGGGACACACAGCTGCTCCTGACTGACAAATGATCCACAGTATGGACCATTTACTTACTATCAAGTCAATGTGGTTGGAGAAGGGCCACCCTTGTAGGGGGACAGAGGAAGGGACACTGCCCGGGCAGTGAAGGAGGGGAGCAGAGGGTGCAATAGACTCCCTTCATGTCCGAAACTTTATTGAATACAAACAATGGTCTCTGCTGTGCCAGGTGATGCTGGGGTTACAGAAGGACTGAGGGAAATGCAATCTTATATACAAACATTTGCATATCCCACATGTATTAGCTTTAATTTTCTCATATTAATGTGCTTCAGGACCATTTTGATGATTAACTCTTATAAGACCATGTGTGCCCCAAGGACAGAAGCTATGATTCCTTCATAACTTAGATTGACACATAGAACATACTTTATACTCATTTTTGAACAGAAATTTTCCAAGTTCTTGTAACACAAATGCATATTAATTAAAATAATATTTTCTTTAATTATGCAATTAATATTTCTTGTTAAAACTAGCATTTCTTCTCCTAGTGAAAGCAATCGACAGTTGAGAACATTGTGGCATCTCACCGGGTATGGATTTCCCTTGTAGTTTCCTTGCCTTTGCTTGTTATTTATATGTATAGGAATGTGTTTATACATCACAGACATTATGGAGCTTTTTCCTCAAAATAACTGCTTTTGGGTATAAAAACAGTTTCATGTTTTCTTTATGTTTTGTCTTATCCCTGGCTGATCTAATACAGACCTTTAATCTCAGAGGATGCATCAATTTAATTTTGACCGTTAATTCTCCATGCTCACATTAAGTGAAGACAAATGGTTTGGGGGTTATTTGGAAATCTATTTCATTATTAAATGTTATGATTTTATTTTGCCCACCTTTGTTCGCAGGACAGGTGGCTATATATTCAAGTTACATAAATTCTGGTTACTACACTTTTCTATTTTTACTTCTTGGAGAAGCTATTTTTTTCAGGATGCTTTGTTGTGTTAATGTTCACTTGTCAACGTCTCCTCGTGGAAGGCCTGTAATGGTCACATTTCTCTTGGCCTCACTCTATCCTTGGCTTTTGACTACTTGGTCATGAAGGATATCAGCCTCTGCTCCCACCCCTGGACCATAGCCACTGTCACATAATCTAATTGCAGCAGAGGCTATCTTGTTCTCTTGCAGGGTGCCAGTTTCTGGAAAGGACTCCATTTTAACCACTGGATGGGAGATACAAATGCTCCAACGGCTAGATCTGACCCAAAAAGATGCACTGGGAATGGGATTCCCCCCCCCCCCCCCCCCACACACACACTTCGGGATCCAAGCAGATGCTGGAAAGGCTCAGGTGACACAAGCTGGAAAAGAGAGGGAGTTAAGCCCTAATGGAGAAGCTTTGACCAACGAGAAACTGGAGATGAAAGGGATCTGGCAGATAAATGTGCACTGGTGCACTTGTCTGAGGTAGGGAGCTGCTGGAGACATTCTAGAGACATCCACGATCACTAAGTGACCACTTGTCCTCTCTGTGAAGCAATGGCAGCTGAGTAATGCACTACTCTATTTTCACTTTCCAACATTCCTACCTTCTCTTCTCTTTCCCCTCACTCTCACTTTTCTGGAATTGCATCTCACCTTAAAACAACAGAACTTAAGCTTTGACGCACTCTGTATATTCTAAGGAAACTGGGCAAAATCACAGAGGATCTCTGGGAAATATGTTCTGAGTTTGCCTTATGAGTATGGCACAAGCTGAAATTAAGAATCTGACCCTTAGGTTTTACATTTCAATTCATAACATATTGACATTTATGTTAAGTAGAAATCCACATTATAGATTGTAAATAAAAACATAAGTAAGTAGTAGAAGAGAAAAATCTCGTAAAGCAAAACACTTGTCTTAAATAATAAATTAGAGGACTCAAGTTGCCCCTGTAAGATACTTATGTACTTGGACCATGAGCACAGAGAACATGTGCTGAAACACTAGATAAATTATTTTAAAAGCCCAAGTTACTGGGCATCATCAACCACTGAAAATAGCAATGCAGAACCAACGTTTCTGATTATGGAATGGTCACTCTGATCTTTCCTTTCCAGATTCTGATCTTTCCTTTCCAGATGCCAATTAAGAGAAAAATACTATTTCTCATTACTCCAAACACAATAACGTGGGCAAAAAAGGAAGGGCATTGTATTTAACTGCTATACACACGAGTTTAATTTAAATATTGAAGTTGAGGCCAGTAATCTAATTTAATTATTATTTGTCTATAGAGATGTGTCCTAGATTTTTGTTAAAAATGGAAAATTTAATCAGGAAAAAGTAATCTTGATTTTAAATGAAAAAGAAAGAGGTTGATGAAAATGGAGAGGCAAGATGAATAGATGAGATTGCCACAGCCAATTCCACCCTATATTGTATAATGGCTGTATGATTGACAAGATAAAGGACAAAATTAAACTGAAAAGAAAGCATTTAAGGTATGAAGTAATACATTCTGCCAGAAATTTGCACAGCATTCAGGACATTTAGAAACATCAAATAAAGTATTGTAACTTCTTTTTCTTTTTACTTATAGAACAGTCTGTTTGATTTACTGTGTAAGGTACAGAAAGTTAGAGATAATGGAGCAATATAAATCACTTTAGATGTTTGGTTTGGAGTGATTGGTATCACCACTATTCAATCTAACAGGCAATCTACTAAATGCTCACAAACATGACAGGTAATCAACTAAATGCATAGAAGCATGATCTCTGCCCTCAATGAGTGTGCAACTCAATTGTTTTGACAAAAGAAAAGACATCTGAATAGAAATATTAGGGAAAAATAAGGTCTAGGGCTAATTAAATGAGAAGTAGTCAAATGGAGAGAAATTGAGAAGGATAGTTCAAATAGAAGTAACCATAACATTAGCTAATTTCTACTGCAACTGCAAATGGAAAGCAGTGAATTACTCTAAATGCTATAAATGATTCTGATTTCTCACAACATCCAGATTCACAGAGAAAATCTATACTATATATTTGAAGAGACATTGGAATCAAGTTCAAAACCCATGAAGAAATAGTGAAAAACAATCCCTTTCTACAGTGCTAGACTTTTAAATGATCATCACAGAAAAAAACAAACAAACAAACAAACAAGGCACCATGAGGCTCTCTGTTCTAATTCTGCCTGGTTGCCTAACTGGGAATTTGACTATACTAATCCAATCTTGCAGAATTCTATGTCTCAGTTTCTTAATCTGTACAATAGGAATAATGCTTGATTTACATACCAAAAACTATGGTTATGAGTTTTGAATGGAAAAATGATTATAAAGTTCTTTGGCAAGCATTTATAATTATAAATGTACAATGAGATTAATTTTGCCATTTTTATTGCTAACTTTACTTTTTTCCACTCTATTCTACTTTGGCCAATCTCAAAAACTAGTGGGCAGACTTCATACTAGAGCAAGATTTTAGGAAAGCAATATTGCATCTTTATATAAAACTTTTGATTATAGCAGCTATTTCTTAGTTTGCTCTTCTATGATTCTCATATATCAATAATTTCATTGATGCCATGAGAAAGAATACATAGGAAAGCCAAGTCAGTCAAGTATAGTGTTTTTCAGAAACTCTGAAAAATATTCTTTGAGAAAGAATGGAATTATTGGATTAAATAGTATTTCTCTATTATTTGCAAATTCACCCATTTCTGCTACGCTCATCCCCCATAGCCTGGCTAATTTCACTATGTATCTTTCTCTGAATCTCTCTCTCAATCTCCTCACCCACCAGCGTGGTTCCAGCACCACCTATACGTATGTTGGTCACAGATTTATACCTTCAACCCAGACTTTTCTGTGAGCTCCAGATACATATATCCAGTTGTTTATTTGCCATCTTCTCTTGGACATCTCTAACACACCTTAAAATTTAACTCATCCAGAATGAAAACTGTGCTCCCAGACCCCACCCTTCAACCAACCCCAACTGCAGAAAACAAAAACAAGTGAAAACAAAACAAAGCAAAACAATGATCCTTTTATGTGTTCACTATCTCAGTGAATGGGACCTCTATCTATTGAGGTAAGCAGCCTCAAAAGGTAAATGCCATCCTTGACAATTTGATTTCCCTGCAACCTCTATCCCTCTATCACCAATTTCTGTTTGTCTTCACTTTTATATATCCCTTAATTCCTTTTACTTATCTTCAGCTCCACCAATGCCTTAGTCCAGCTTCAATAATTACCAACACATGGCCAGTCTTGTTTCATCTGTACCCCCATATTACCTTCTGGATTATTTTGAAACTATTCCAGTCACCATATCATTTAATCTCCAAATATTTGTAAATATCTTTGAAAGATTAAGAATCTTTTTAAAATGCCTGCTATTTCATTGTTGCAACTAAAAACATTAACAATAACTCCTTAAGAGTGTTTAAATTTCCCAACGTGTCTGTTTTTTTTCTCTTAGACAATTTTTTGTTGGAATCAGGATTTATTATGCCAATGATCACATCAATTCAGGGTTGAAACTCTTCTATGACACCATACTGCTTTCAGGAGTAATACAACATTGCTACAGCCTCCAAGAGGCTCAGTCTTTGCATCCTTGCCTTGCTTCCCACTTCATCTTTGTTTTCTCTGCTTCACACTGGAATAATTTCAGTGTATCATTCGCATCATGTGCTTTTGGCCACAGGGCTTTTCATAAGCTATTCTTTCTGCCATGAACACCTTTTCTGCCTCATTTCACCTCTTTTTTACCCATGTGGTTTCAGTTCAGTTGCAAATACCCAAAGGAACTTTTCTAACTTCTCTGTTCATATCTAGTTTTTTAGTGTATAGCATAATACATTCCTCCTTTGAACCAATTAGTCACAAATTGTACAAACAATTGTATACCCATGGGTTTGATTTTGTGGTTATGTTTCCTTTTGTTAGTTCTGTCCCTTTCATTTTCAAATTGGTTTATAATTTTAGAACAATGGGTTTCATTTTTTTTTTTTTAATTTAAGCATGTCTTCAAATCTATATGGTTGGTTTAGGCATTGTTGACAACCAAAGAATCAGATGAGACAGATGAGAAATTATTTTTATTAAAAAGTTGTAGAGAAATAAACATCATCAAATTCTTCAACTACACAAAACCCAGGATGATTTTAAATCAACATTCAAAAGCTTATTTAGGGACAGTAAAGTATTATCATCTCCCTCTTCAGAGAGTCAAAAATATTTGGAAATTCTAGGTTTCCCAATTCAAAAAAAATTTAGACTAATTCGTAATTTTATACTATGTTAAGATTTTCCAGAATTTATTACATCCCAAATTCCAGAAATAAAGAATGAAATCAAATGATATATTTTCATTTTAAATCTATAGAGAATTTAATTATGTTAATTTAGTTATGTTTAACTATCATAAATAGTAATAAAAAGCAGCTAAAGCATAGACAAATATTCTGAAGAAAAATATCAATAACTTTTCTGGTCATAGCGACTCTACAAACCCCCAGAGTGATAGGCAACAGAACATAAGCTGAACTCAGTTGGACTAAGAAAACAACAGAAATTGGAGACAAATTTTTTTAAAGTAGGGAAGTTAGATTTCAAGAAATACTAACGTCTTCCATTTTTTAACTTTGTAGTATTTGATATGTTGATACTGAAAGGGAAAATTTAAGGGAGAGTGATATTTTGTACCATTCATAAATTCATCATCTTGTATACATAGGTATGGAATTACATATAAGGCAAATTTCTAAAATTGGATTTAACATTTATTATAGCAAACTGTAGCTTAGTTATACTTGACCCCCAATTCACTGCTTTCTAGAAATGCAGTATTTTAAAACACGATTGCAGGTCAGATCATATTACTCTGTGATACATACTAAAGTTCAGTATAAGAAAAATTACAACCTAAAAACTTCCATTTTTCTATTTGGGTGATATAGTATGATCTACAGTAACCAAATCATAATGCATATCATTTTGATATGTCATTTGCCCCTAAAACATCCACTAAAATAAAATGGTCTGTGCTCTGTCTAAATTTTATTTTATTTTTTTGTTGGAATGAGTCTCTTCATATCTTTGATAATCCTTCAAGATCTTTAGTGGAACTATATCTGAATCCTATATTTGTATGGAATCAAACTAGGAACTGACAATTGATATCAGTGACCAACTGACATCTCCATGTGACAACAATGCCCTTTTATGGACATTGAAAAATACCCGAGAGGGAAAAGAAGAGGTTAAAAGGCAGGGTGGGGGGCGCAAAGAAGAAGGATATTCTAGCCCAAACCAGACTCACGGTTGTATCCTTGGCCTGAACACAGAGCCCTTTCACACAGTAAACATGCAGCAACTACATGTTGAATAAATCCATGATGGAAAGATGACTCAGTGTCAAGAGAACATCCGTGATGTGGGGTAACGATAAAGGATGCCTGAATATTCTTCAAAGGACAGATGGCTGAGATGAGTCCCATTCAGTTGAACTATTACCATGACGATGTTCAAAGTAACTTATGCGGAACTGTTAAATTACTTTTAGAATCAATCAAGTCATTGTTTTGAATATTCCCAATCAAGGCATTATCTCTTTTTCTTTCTAAAAGGCTAAGTTTGGTGTTAAGCTCAAAGTCACTGGGTAATTATAAGAAAAAAATCACCATCTTTGATTAGCTATGAAACAGAACTTAAAAGGCAAAGAATGACTTCTTCCTTTGAATGAAGTTCTGGAAGAGTCCAGAATGCCCGGTCAGCACTAGTGAAGCTGATCAGCACTATCAACAATGGTGCATTCTTAAGCGCTATTAAAATGAGGGTCTAACCTCCAAAGATTACTGCTTGGAAGGTCCTGATGGCCTCTGAGGAGTAAGTTTCTTAAAATGTTCCCTCATTTCTTAAAATAATAGTTTGTCACGTCCCATGTAAAGTTCTTGTGTGGCATCATGGAAGAATAATGCCTAAGCATTTATGTATTTTGATGTTAGGTATTTCTAACTTTTATTTTCTATTGTCTTAAAATAAATTATGACATATTTACCTACTATCCAATGACTTTGATAAACTCACATATTAATTGTAATAGTTTATGTCTGTTTCTTTTTGGATTTTATATGTATACTATCAAGTACTTTATGAAGAATGGCAGTATTATTTCTTTATTTCCTAAGTTTGCCTTATTGCACTAGCTAAGGCTTGAAATATAATATCAGAGAGAATTCATAATAGCAGGCATCCTTGTCTTATCCCTGATCTCAAGGAAAAGCTTTCAATATTTCATGATGAAATACAAGGCTTGCAGAAGGATTTTTGAGATATTCTTTACCAGATTAATGAAGCTCCTTTTTATTCCAAGTTTACTGAGAAGAGAGCTTTCATTAATAAAGGGTGAGTTTTATAAATTGATTTTCTGCATCATGGAGATTATTTTATTATTTTTTCCATTATTTTGTTAATGTGGTGTATTGCATTGACTTTCCTCTTTTATGGTGGAAACTGTTATTGAAGTATACCATGCATTCAGAAGAGTGCAAAAATCATAAGTTTATAGCTCCATGAACCTTTACAAAGAAAACAGCAATGATCACCTCTTAGATCATGAAAAAAATCATAACCAGGATACCAGAAGCACCCTGTGTTCCCCTTTCAGTAGAGAGAATGGAGAACCATCTTACCCTCTAATGCCAAAAATTGGATTTTGCCTTAGTTTTGGGGGAGACGGCATCTTTCTTCTTCGATTCAACATTATAACCGTGAGATTTAATGCTTGTAATTGCAAGCAGTTGTAGTTTGTTGATTCTCACTGATGGACAGATAATCACTGTATGAATATCTGAATGAGAACGTATTCATTCTGCTATTGATGGATATTTCACTTGCAACTTCTTAAAAGATTCTATTAGTAGTGCACATATCAACATTCTTGGACATGTCTTTTTTGACTGCATGGACCCATTTCTGTTGTGGTAGATAGATACAGAGAGAGAGAGAGAAATAAAAATAGAGATACAAATGCCCCTAGGGGCAGAATCTCCTGTAGAGGTGTGGATATGTCCAGCTTTGGTATATATTATCCAACAGTTTCCTAAAATGTTTGTACCACTTTACATATTCGCCAATCGTGAACGAGAGTTTATAGCATATTCTCACTACATGACAGGCATTATTATTAATAAAAATTACTCTTCTCTCTTCAGGTGATAAGGTACGGTAAAAAGTAATACTGGTCTCAGATCAAATGGAGTCAATAGGAGACTGTTTAGTGTTTGTTTCTTACATTTTCCTTCTGTGATATTGAACATATTGCCTTGTAGCAAATGGCCACCCAAGAAGCATTAACTGTCAAAGGATATTATTAAATGTTATTTTCATAATACAAAACCAGATAAAGATGCTACAAGAACAGAAAATTACAGGCAAAATTCTCTAATGAATATTGATGTAAAAATCCTCAACTACAAATGCCAGCAAACATTATAAGAACTAGACACCAAGAGCAAGAGGGCTTTATCCCAGGTATGTAAAGGCTGATTAAACACAAGAAAATTGATTAATGTAACATTCTACATTAACAAATCAAAGGAGAAAAGCCACATGAACAGCTCAATTAATGCAAAAAGGGCATTTGACAAAATCCAGAATCCTATCTTGATGAAAATACTTAGAAATAAAGCAATAGAGGGAAACTCTCCCAACATGATAAAGGGCATCTACAAAAATTCCACAAGTAATGTATTCAATGGTAAAAGACTGCAAGTTTCCCTCTTCACTCTGGAAAAAGTCAAGGCTATACACTGTCAGCACTGTTATTCAAAATTTTGTTAGAAGTTATAGCTAGAGCAATTAGGCAGGGAAAAAAAGCAAGCAAATTGGAAAGAAAGAAGTAAAACTTGCATTATTTGTAGATGGCATGATCCTATAACAAAACAGCCCTGAAAAAATCCACAACAAGGCTACTAAAACTAATGAGAGTCCAGCAGAGTGGCAGGATACAAGATTAACAGGCAAAAATCAGCAGTGTTTCTATACACAAGTAAAGAACAATCTGAGGAGGAAATCAAGAACTTTTTTTATAATAGCAATTAAATGAATCAAATTATCTAGGAATAAATTTAACCAAGGATATGAAGGATTTATATGCAGAAAACTACTAAACATTGCTAGAATAAATCAAAGAAAACCTATAAAATTAGAAGGACAGTCCATGTTCATGTATTGGAAACTAGATATAATTAAATCAATTCTACCCAAATTGATTTACAGAGTCAACATAATTCCAATCAAAATTTCAACAACTTAATTTGCAGAAATGGAAACCCTAGTCATCAAGTTTATTTGGAAGGGAAGGGGGCCCTGACTAATCAAAAACATCTTGAAAAAAAAAAGTGGGAGGACTCACTTCCTGACTTTTAAGTACATTATAAAGTTACGGTGGCCAAAACAAATTAGTACTGGCATAAAGATAGGGATATTGATCAATGAAATTAACTTGAAAGTTCAGAAATAGACCCTCACGTCTATGTTCTATTAAATTTTGACAAAGCCACTCAATTGGGATGGAACAGTCTCTTCAACAAATGGCGCAGGGAGGACTGGATAGCCATTTCCAAGAGAATGAAAAACAACCCCTATCTCACACAGTTTAATATCCAGTATATATAAAGAAATCATGTAACTCAACAACAAAAAACAAACAACCAAATTCTTTAAATGGGCAAATGACCCAAATAGACGTTTTTTCCAAAAAGGACAAACAAATGACTAAAAAGCACACGAAAAAATGCTCAAAATCATTAGCTATTAGGGAAAGATAAGTAAAAGCCACAATGAGATATCATTTCATACCTAGTAGACTAGCCACTATTAAAAGAACAGAAAAGTACAGGTGTTGGAAATGATGTGGAGATTAGGAACATAAATTCATTGCTGGTTGGGAATGTAGAATGGTGCAGCCACTATGGAAGACAGTTTGGCGGTTTCTCAGGAACTAAGTATAGAATTGCATGGAATCTGACAATCCTCCCACTAGGCATATACTCAGAAGAACTGAAAGCAGGGACACAAACCGACATGTGTACACCAAGCAGGGACACAAACAGACATGTGCACACCAAGCAGGGACACAAACAGACATGTGCACACCAATGTTTATAGCAGCATTATTCACAATTGCCAAAAGATGGAAACAACCCATGTGTCCATCAACCAATGAAAGGATAAACAAAACGCGATAAATACGTATAAGAGAATATTATTCAGCTGTAAGGAGAATGAAGTCGTCAAGAATGTGACAACATGGATGAACCTTGCCTTATGTTGAGTGAAACAGATCAGACACAAAGGGATAAATACTGTACTATCACACTAAAATGAAGTAATTAGAATGAGCAAACGCTTGGAGTTAAAATCTAGAGTACAGGTTGCCAGGAGATAGAAAAGGGTAGAGAGTGGGGAGCTGATGCTTAATTTGTACAGACTTTTTAATGAGGTTGATTTTAAATGTTTAGAAATAGAGGTGAATGGTAGCACATTACTGTAAGGGTAATAACAGTGCTGAATTACAGGCATGATTATGGTTGAAAGGGGAAGTTTAGGGTTGAGTATGTTTAGAGGATAAAATATGGGACTGTATAACATAGTGGTACCTGCTGTGGACAATGGCTGTACTTAATGGTAGAAATATAAGAATGTTCTTTTTTTTTTTTTTAACATGGGCAGGCACCGGGAATCGAACCCGGGTCCTCTCTGGCAGGGCAGATGAGCCTTCTTGCCTGCTGAGCCACTGTGGCTCGCCCTATAAGAATGTTCTTACATGAGCTAGAACAAATATGCATCACTATTATAAGATGTTAATAATAGGGTGGTGTACGGGAAAAATAAACTAGTGCTAACTATGGACAATGGTTAACAGTAACATTTTAACATTCTTGCATTAATTGTAACAAAAGAATTACACCAATGCTAAGTGTCAATAACAGGGGGGCATAAGAAGTTTTTTTTTTCTGGGGGGAGCAATGAGAATTTCTCAAATTCACTGTGGTGATGAATGGACAACTCTGAGGTTATACCAAGAACCTTTGCTTGTACACTTTGGATGGATTGTGTGGTATGTGAATAAAACTTTATACAAAAATAAGTGCCCTGGGCGGGCCACGGTGGCTCAGCAGGCAGAGTTCTCGCCTGCCATGCTGGAGACCCAGGTTCGATTCCCTGTGCCTGCCCATACAAAAAAAAAAAAAAAGAAAAGTGCCACCTTTTCTGTTTATTTTATTCCACAAAACAGTTGGTTGCTCTAAATGTCTTACAATATGTGCATTTTGGAATATGGGATCTCAAGTTCCTATTGGTACAGCAGCATCCTGCATATATATGTGATTTTATGGCTGGAGAGAGATCTCTGATTTTGAAGGTTTCATGGGGAAATTCAGCTCTAGGCAACTAAATTAATGGTTCCTCAAAATGTCTTTGAAAGTTTTCCTAATATATTGACTTCCAAAGCCATAATCCTACATCATGTACCCCTAACCAGGGGCCAGGAGAAGCTCTACAATTGAGTACAACTTAGTATTAAGGTACAGAATTGATATTGATACCATTGAAAGTCTCGGTCACTCCATCAATGGCATGAGGTTGTAGGAGCTCACTGACATTGATATGAGGTATCTGGATACTCTATTATGATTTTTTGTACTCCTGGAAGGAACTGGCTATATTTCTCAAGGGCAGAGGTTCGGCTTTTCTTTGCTCTCAGCTCACACATAGTTTTTGCTAGGGACCGACATTGGTCAAAATTCTCTTTTTGCAGATTACCATTGTTCTTAGTTTCAGAATGATGATTCCTGTGTCACCACTTCTCTACATTTTTTGTGGTGCCCAACTGCTTCTGGGAGTCAGAAGCTTCAGGTCTGGTTAGAGCTTTGCAGGCTTTGAGATCATGCAACAGTTTCAGCTTAATTTTAGGGAATGCAGGTTTCCAGACTTCCAAGCTTTGCTACTAGAGGAGGTCCTTCACCTTAATGGGAGGACAGGGATTTAAGGTAAACTATAGCAGAGGAGAATGAAAATCTGTGCATGCTACTGGATCCACTTTAAAGCACGTAAACTCTGATACAATTTCAAGGAACCAGTTCTGAGAGTGGTAGACGTGTTCATGAAAATTTTATTGCTGAATGTGGGAATCATTCAGCAATAAAATCATCTGTATATTTAAACTTTTTTCTAAAAATCAAATATAGAGTGCATCGGTGGTTCAGTGGGACAATGCTCACCTGCCATGTGGCAAACTCAGATTTGATTCCTTGCCCATGTACTGCCCTACTGCTGGAAAAAAAAAATCAAATACAGACCTGAAACATCTACTCAGATGATATTTTTCTTTCCCAGTCAATAGTCTCCTTCAGGTCCTATCAAGTCATAATAATATCATTCCCTAATATAATATCATCACTATTTCCAGCCTATATGTCCTTGTCCACAAGATGTATTCTTTCCCTACTCTACACTTCCCGCTAGAGCGTATTTCCTGACCCAAACATGGGATATACCTTCTTAACTTAAGACCCTGCTTCTCTCTGTGCGGGAGGTACAGGATAAGAGAGAGGTGCTGTTGGAAATTCAACTGGTGGTGCTGGGGATCACAGAATCCTCTAGGCAATCAGGTGATTTCAACGTTCGAGCATTTTTCAAGTCATCATGTATCTCTTTTGTCTTGGGACAGCTTTATAATTGCACAATCTGTCTAGAAGTGCAATTGATAAAAGCAACATGTGTAGTATTTGCTGAAGACCATTTTCTATTAGCTTGCTGTAGAGTGAGCCCACATGGCATACAGGCATGTGTCCTTCACACGGGTGGAGATTTGCTGCCTGTTTATGAGATTTGTTGGTGCCTCTGTCAGAGCCTTCTGTGCAATGACAGCAAAGCAAGTCTGTGGGTAGCAAAGGGAAGGCGTAGGTCACAAAGGGAGCATGTGGGTAGCAACGTGACCATACACACAGGTAGCAAATTCAGCATATAGGTCCAGCTGTGATCCTGAAAGGAAGTCTTAGAGCTTATTGCATACAACAGCTGGGAGAACCAGAATCCTTCTTCCTTCCACATTTCTTACCATGCTCTACTCGGCAAACAAATTCTTTGGGTCATTTTTAACATTTTGGTTTTCAATTTTCTTTTCTCATTTTTGTTGGCCATTTTCTGGCTCAGAAAGGATATTTTCCAGTTCATTTATTCAAACATTTACTTTTGCAGAGTTTCACATGTCCGAGGACCCCCAAATACCTTGAAAAGGGGTTTCCTCTTGAGCTTGTTTAATCATATCTTTCCTCTGGTTGAAATGTTGAGATCTCAAGTCTGCCAGTATCTTTGAAATGCGAGCCTCCTGATTTAAAGCATACCAAACTCATTTACCATTTTCTGACTCCCCTAATTTATTGAGCAGTTTAGCACTTGGCTTAATGACTTCCTTTCAACCACTGACCACCGTGTTTTGCAACCTGTGCATATAATCCATTCAATACTCTGTCTTCCAAAGATCAACTCAGCCACCCTATCCCAAAATTAGGCTTTACATTTTGTTAATCCCAGAGACTGTGCGCTCTCTAAATTTTCCCTGACTCTCTGACCTTCTAGCTAACTCACTCTGGACCTCCACTCCATCAGCAGATCCACCACTCACACATCTCCCATCCAGGCATTTCACAGCCGTGTTACTGTCCACACACCTTGTGTTCTCACTCTTTTCCTTAGGTGGTTTAGACAACACAGTCTGATTTTATATGTATGCACTTGTATACTTTCTCAACTCCCTTGCCCTTCCCTGCCTCTGTTAAAGTCACTGGGAATATTCCTTCTTAGTTAAATCCAATCTACTTACTCTATGTCTGTAACTGAGGAGCTCATTACCACCGAGGAAAAGACCTGTTCCATGCCTCTCACTTTAATTCATGATTGCAGACCTCAAGGGAAACCTCAGCATTCCTTGGCGATACGGCTACTCTTTCCCTTTTATTCGATTTTTCAAATTACCTCTGCCCGTTCTTTTCGTAGAAAACTGGAGTAGAACTGTAACTGTGGTCATCTATGGAAAGGGCACAGAGACCAATTTCACAGAATATTTTTATCAAAAAATTATAAAGATTTGACAAATAATTTACAGCTAGGAAGGATTCATGTCACTTCACAGCTACGGCCCATGCTTTCAACTCCCTCTATTGATTATTTCAGCAGAGCTTCAAAATTAAAACAAATAAACATGCATTAAAAAGGACTCCATAGTTTAAAAATATACGACTTGCCATTGCAGCTATCTAAAATTAGAATCTAAGGCATTACTCTCAGGGAGCAATTATGAAAGTTTGAGTGTGAATCGTACAGAGAGGCAGCATGGATTTATTTTAAAATCACGCTAATCGTTACCAATGAAACAAAGTCGGGGGAGGAGACATTTATCTTCCACACACAGAATAATTTTAGAATTTTGTGCCACTCCTCACGAAACAAACAATCATAGCTTCTTATTAGTAGAGGAGAAATCACCCAGGCCCCTGGCCACAGTCAGCCCGGGCACAGGGCAGAAAGTATACTGAGAGTGTTTTCTAGGTAATGACCTCGTCAGACAGCCTGGGGAAACTTTATTTTTAGAGATCAAGAGAAGTAGCAAAATCTCATTTATTTAGGGAAAACATAAGAAAAGGAACACATTTTTAAAGTACCGAAAGCATTTGTGGGTTTATCTTGGTGTCATATCTTGGCTTTACTCTTAGCCTGGTTTACTGGTCATTATTGGGGAAACCTGAAGATGTGGAAACTAATTATTAAGAATGTTTTATAGAGGGCAATTCTCTAAGGGACTCTGAAAGAACTTCAAAGTCTGAATTTTTAAATATAAAATAGAAAGTAGAAATTGTAACTGGTATGGAAAGCAAAAGAAGGAAGAAAGCATAGATGAAGGAAAATAAGACAAAAAAAAGGAAACAAGAAAGGAAAATGAAGAAGTGATTACCAAAAAGATATAAAAATTAAACACTTAAACTAAATCATGAATAATCAAATGCATACAAATTACCATAGTCATAGTAATAGTAATGATTTGACTAATATTTATTTAGACTGCATCACATACTCAATGCTGTCCTATAAGTTCCTCTGAATTTATTGAATCCTGACAATGTCCCAATGAGGTAGGTACAATCTTATACATACCACCAAACATTAATTAAAAAAATAATAATTCTAGTGGTTAAGAGGACACAGTGCATTTCTAACTGATAATGGGAATTAGAATGTTTATTCTGGAACGTACTCTAGTAATATAGGCATTGAGAAACTAAAGAATGATTGGCCCAGTAACTTTCATTTAAATCAGCTCTCCTAAAGGAATCATCCTGTATATTAAAAAGTTGCCATAATTAGAAAACGTTTAAGTTAATATAGCATAGCAACGAGTCAGGATGTTACGCAGGCTTAAAAACAATCGCGGCTCTTAAGATCCAACTCTTGTGAAAAATGTGTGCGGTGTAACTGAAAAAAAAAGGGATTGCATTAGCAGTCCTGCCTGCATCCAATTGCTTACATTAGCGTCTCCATGAGGGCTCTCCCATGCTGGTTCTGGCCTTGGTCTTGGACTTGCTTTCGCCAAGGGGACAGCAAGAAATTAGACACAAGCAGTGGCTTAAAAAATGTCTGCCTTCCTTCTCTCACGCTTCTCTGTGATCACCAAGAGAACATTCCCTGCTGGAGGGATGTGAAAGAAAATGGAGCAGAGCTTACGTACCCCACCCCATCCCAGTCCATACTACACATGGTAGCTTCCAACCATCGTGCCACCTTCCACAGGCACACATGAGCAAGTCCACCAAGACCAGGCAAGCCTGGCCCACATTAGCACATCTGACCGTTGACACCTAGACTCATGAGAGCTGCCACATGGCTCTTATTTAAGCTGCCGACATTTAGTGTTAGGCAGAAAGACCTAACTTCAATAGGGACTAATTTAGAATTCAGAACTTAACTGAGCAGCAAATCAAGGGTTAAAAATGTTCATCGATAAAGAGGGTGGAAGATATCCCATAATCAATTTTCCTAAAATCTGCTTTGCCTATATAAATTCCAATATAACCTGGGCTTATATCCTCCTTACATTCTAACTGAATACCACTGATCATTTTTGAACCACTGTACTGGAGATCAGATTTTCTCAAGATATCCTCAAATTCCTCTGGTTAAACCTGCCTGGGTTTCATGTTATCTGGCGAGCCTTGCAGAATCTTCTTTGCTTACTGAACCCTAAAAATGAATGAGATCTTGTTTTACTTGGCCTTTCCCCTTACTTGCTATGACATGTATAGAAAGAGTGCTTACTTTTCATGCAAAGAGGAGTAAGATTTTGCCACAGAGTCATCACCCCATGACCCACTGTACCACTCCACTGAGCTGCTACCTGCGTTTCAGTTGAACTTGTCCCTTGAACTGACATTTCCCTTGACTTGTTACTGCTCCATTCCATCTCCGCCCTTTCCCAAACCGCCCCACTTCTCAGGCTCCACCTCCAGCCCTTCTCATGCTAAACCTCCAGTGTCTGCGCTCCAGCCTCCACCTCGTCTTACTTGTTTCCTTTTGACTTCTGCAATCCCAGTTAACCACCCATTTGATATTCCATACCAGGCCATTTGTTCATTCACCACACACTCATGAAGTATTTACGGGACAGTGTTTATGTGCTTTGTGTTTGAAGCTGAATAGTGAATATTTCACTTCAAAAAAAAAACCAAAAAATTAAAAGCAAAACACTCTGATGTGAACAGAAATAGGTAAATGAGCAAATAATTTTGAAGAAATACACTAATAATGGTCAAATCAAAGACATTTATATAAAATGCTACCGTTTTGTTTTTTTTTTTTTTCTTTGCCTGGGCAGGCACCGGGAATCAAATCAAACCTGGGTCTCCGGCATGGCAGGTGAGAACTCTGCCACTGAGCCACCCTGGCACCACCCATATCTTTGGCTTTTGTTGCTAATTCTTAACCTTCCTAATCCACTGACTGGGGTGTGCACACACACACACATTGGGGGCGCTGCTTTAATGGCAAGACCCAGAACCAGTTTCCTCATTGCCCTTTGGTCGGTGGAAGCATTCTAGGCCATGGCCTGAGACACGTGTGCTGGCTCGGTCAGGGCCACTGCAGAGTGTGGTGGTGGTGGCAGGCACGTCTCCTGAAGCTGGTCAGTTATGGCTGTAATCAACCATTGTCCAGTTAGGAGAAGAGAGAAAAGGACTCCACAGACACAGCTGGGGGCACTGGCAGCAGCACCCAGGCCTTTCTAACTGAGGAAGACAGCAACCAAGGGCTCCATTTCCCCCCAACCCTGCCCTCTGTGTGCCCCAAGCCTCTCAGCCCTGGTTTTGCTGCTGCTGTTTGTTGGACATGGGCTGATTTGCATCTACTTGGAAGGAAAAAACAGCCCAAGTCAGCTCTATCTCCCCAGAGGTGCTCTTTAGGACAAGCACATGAGGTGCCCTGCCCCTGAGAGTGAGTAAAGCTCATTATGATCTTTCCAAATTTCACTTTCACAACTGAATAACTTCGGAGCTTATCACTCTATCAAGATGCCATGATAAACCCAAGAGATCTGGATTGTTCCCTTCAGATCAATTAACTCAAAAGATTGTGTCTGTGTGCGCCTGCAGAAGCATCGTAAACGAAATGCATTTGGTGAGTGTGGCTTGGCTTCCCCCTTGCCACTCCCCTCCAGCGCGTATTCTCCTATGGATGAGTGCCCGCTTTTCATATGATGATATCTGGGGTCTTTTTATTCACCCACATAGAGAATTTATTTTAACAACTCTTTATGGCCAGCTGAGGAGATTGTGTCAATAATATAGCTTCAAAATATGCATAAAAGCTATAAAATTATGATCCAGTGCAGTGGTTCTCTAAAGTGTGGTCCCTTGTCCAACAGCATGAGAATTACCTGGAAACTGTTAGAAATGGAATTAGAAATGCAAATTCCTATTTCCCACACATACTCACTGAATCTGAAACCCTGGAAGTTGGGCCTAGCAAACCGTTTTTACAAGCTCTTCTGGTGATTAGGATGAACACTCAAGTTGAGTCAGTAATTGAGTGACTATAATCTTGTTTCTAACAAGTGCAAACTTATTTTTCTAAAGTTAACTTTTGCTCACTTTCCAAAACAAATGGAGAATGTATAATTGACTAAACTGTACTAGAAATAAAAATAAAATAATTTTCATTCTCAAATCCCATATCCACACTTTAAAATTAATAGTTTAATTTTTCTCATATATAAAGGTAATTCACAGCCAGCTTTAAAAGATACATTGGGTCAACTGGAAAGTTTGAATATGGACTGGTTATGATATAATATTAGGAAAGTATTGTTAATTTTCTGATCTGTGGGGATATCGGGGATAGAGGGATTTGTTTTACATCATGGCCTTAAGCCTCTTTATCATCTTGCTCCCCTTTCTCAACCCCCATCACTGTCTTTTCCCCTTTGCATTGCTTTGTTTTTTTTTTAAAAACCTGCAGCTACCTTTTTTACTCCATCAGGGACTTCATTTGTTTTGTTCACCTCTGTGTCTTTTGACCCTAGAACTGTAGGAACATATTCGGTGTTCAATGATGAAAAAATGTACCAATACCCTCAAGGTTAAGTGAAATAATGCCAGAAATGAACAGTACTTTGCATTTAAAAATCGTCTTATGAATATTAATCTTCTTATTAAAGTCAGGTTTCTCAAAATCCAAATCCCAAATCATGGCATCATCAAGGCTTTCTCCCTGAAGACAGTGGTATTCTGGGGCTGGCTGCTAGCAATCCTTGGCCCTTGGCTTTTTTGTCACACAGAAACCCACATGGAAGCATCTTCTCCTTTCTCTTCTGGGTTCCATTGACTTCCAGGTTCCGAGTGTTCCCTGTGGTTTTCCCTCAATGTCCAATTTCCTTGCATAAAGGTCTTCAACTATGTTGGATTAAGGCCCACTCTCATTCATCTTGAGCATCAAGATCCTATTCATGAATAAGTTCATACCCACAGGACCAGGGGTTGGGACCAGAACACGCCTTTTGTGGGATCATGATTCTATCCATCCCCAACACTTACATTCTTATTCTAAGTGTACTTCTAACAACTTCTAAGCACTAATATTCATTAAGAAACTTGTATCACAATCTGTACTTAACTCTCCTTTTGCCTCCAGGATCAACCATGGAAGGTATATGATGCATCTTGCTTGTTCAACACATGGTGAAAGAGAGAAGTGATAAAATAAGATAACTTGTTCTAAATCCCCTCCACCAATAAGGGGTATAGTCAGGATTCTGTGAAGGGCCAGAAGCAATCAATCAGGCGCAAGCAGGGAAAGTCCCCACAACATTGGGGTGGAATGTCCCCAAGAGTTAAACAATAACCAATGTTAGGGAACTGAGAGAATGGGATGTGTTTTGGCAATAGCTAATGGCATTTTTCTGCTTCTATGATACACTTGCTTGCTAGCAACTGCAAAATCACAACTTGATTTTAGCCTTTATAAGCACACCTTGAAAACCTCTGGGGGCTGCTCTCTGAATCTTCCTTCTTGGAAGTTCCTGAGGCAGTCGCCCGCCAGCTAATAAAGACTCCAAATTGGCTTGCAGTTTTGAATTATGTGATCTCTCTTTTGGTGTGCCCCACAACAGATTTATGATAAATTATCTTTAACTCCAAACATTTCCCCTGTTGGGAACTGAATCATGTCACCCACAAAATGAGTGAGATCCATGGAGAAAGTTTATATCATCAGAGACAAGGCATAGTTCATCACGAACAGACTGTTAGTAGAATTATGGACATTAAAGGAACTTCTGATGAGGCCTGAAGAAGAAATGATGAATATATCATTAGAAATCGGAGAAATAGTGATCCTTTTTAAAAAGTGGCAGAGAACTTGGAGAAACTGAGTTCTCACTTCATGTGGATGACAGAACTTGAAAGCAAAGAGCTTGGATATTTGGCTAAGGAGATTTCCAAGCTCAATGTGGAAGGCATGGCCTGGTTTCTTCTTGCAGCTTATAGGAAAATGTGAGAGGAAGGGGATAAGCTGAGGACTGAAATTTTAAGCCCAAAGAAACCAGAAATTGATGGTTCGGAAAATTATGAGTTCATCTAGGTAGTGTGCTTTGAGACTCTCTTCAGAAACAGCTCCATCAGGGACCACCCTGAGCTTTCAGAAAATGACTTCCCAAAGGACAGAACTCCATGTGAGAATTTAACTAAACAACTCTTTGCTAAAGGTGTGGCTGAATATAAATACAGTCAGCCTTTTCAGTGGAAGTCAGGCTTGGAAATGCAGTTAGTTATCCAGGAAAGATTTGGGGAAAGGTCTATTTTCTGATGGTTTGGACCCGCTTGAACTGCAGGCAAAGCTGACAAGATCTTTGTGAAATTTGTATGGACAGATGCAATGCCTGAAAAAGACACAAGAGATGAACTGAAGGAAGAATGACTTCAAGGGCAGAACTATGGAAGCCCAGGTTTGAACGAAAGAGAACTCCTTGGGCCAAGAAAATGGCCCCAGCTGTGTGTTTCAAAAGGGCAGGTCCTCCCTGGTACTTGGAGGGGTCAGGTCATTTGCCCTTACATGTGGAGTGGTGGGCCCTGTACCCTATTGTTCAGAGAGAAAATTCCACCATCCTAATTAATGTTTGGAGATGGTGAGGCCTGTGCCCTAGCATTTGTAGAGAGCCTGGTCATCATTCTGATATTGGAGAGGGTGGAGCCTACAGCCCAATGTTTGGGGAGAGCAGATGCTTAGAAGGGGTGGGATTGTCACTCTGTCAAACCCAGAGGACAAAGAATCAAACCACAGATGACTCTCAGATATTGAAAGCTGCTGGGTTTCAAAATTATTTGGGACCTATTTAGTCAAGGCTCTCTAGAGAAACAAAACCAGCAGGAGAGATGTGTAAATATGAAATTTATAAAGGTGTCTCATGCAATTGTGAGTGGAACACTCCAAAATCCATAGGGCAGACTGTGAAGCTGGCAGCTCTGATGAAGGGTCTAGATAAACTCCACAGGAGAGGCTCACTGGCTGAAGAAGCAGTGGGAAAGTATCTCTTCTTTCTTAAAAGCCTTCAACTGATTGAATTATCTCACTGTGGGAGATGCTTAGTTGATCATAAATGTGATCAGTCACAGATACAATCAACTGACTGATAATTTAATACACCAGCCTTCCAGTTTATCAACCAGCCATAAAGTACCCTTGCAGCAACAGTCAGACGTGTGCTTGCCTGACCAGACAACTGGACATAATCACCTGGCCAAGTTAACACCAGGACCTAATCATCACAGGACCTATGATGACTGTTTTCCTTCCAATTTCTCCCTTCCAGAATGGGAATGCTCATCCAATGCCTGTATATTGGGAGCAGACAACTTGTTTCCAGGTTTCACAGGAGTGGAGAGAGAAAGGAAGGTTCCCCAGGACAGATCACATCCTAACTAATTTTGATAAGACTTTGTACCTAGCATTGTTACTGAAATGGCTTAAAGTTTTCGGGACGTTATGATGAAATGAATGTATTTTGTGTGTGGGAAGAACATGCCTTTTCGAATCCAGGGGACAGAATGTTGGGCATTAAATTATGTCCACCACAAAAGGCACATTTTAAGAGAAGAGATATTTTTTCTAATAAATAGCTAGTTATTTTCTCTATAACTTACTTCTATGTGTAGCAGAAAGTTTTCTGCCAGTGGAGACAGAAATGGAAAGAAAACAAATCATATATCTTAGTCCATAAAAGGAAGCATACCATCTTATCAATAAGGAACAACTTTTTATAGTGTTAAATTAGTTAATTTGTTAAAACAACCTTTATATGAGGGTTATTCAACTCCATAGTAGACAGTATTTTTTATATGACATTTTTAACAAAAACTCCAAAAGCATGTTCAAATGGCTGCTTCCTTCATCAAACTTCTTTTGTCAATCTTCACATATGGCATTTGTTTAGGAGAGATAGGCAAATGGGACCCAGTAAACAGGAAAACAATTTAGAAATGCAAAATAGCTATTTTCAAATTGAGTCTTCTTGTCTAACCAATACTTTCATATAATAACACAGCAAAAAGTGTACAGGTCTTATAAATTTACCTTTCCCATCTTCCAGGGATACACGCTGTTATTTATGCTTCTAGTTATTTGAGTTATTCTAAATAATATGTTTTATTGAATATTTTGGGAAGCCCACTGTGTAAAATGAGGAAATTAGCACTCCTAACCTCCCCTCCACATGTCCTCCTCTACTTTCACTTTTTTTTCCTCCTCTACTTTTAAATATTCTATTTCCTTGTATAAATTTTTATAGCCTTCTCTTTTTCATTTCCTTTTTCCACCCTCCCTCCTCTCTGGAACTCCTGTAAGTGGGAATTTGAACTACCTGCAATGATTTTCTATGTCTCTGGTCACTTCACACATTCTCTTTTCCATTTTCATTCTATATTCTGCCAAACATCCTTTGCGTTCTGTACAATTTTTCTAGTGATGTTTTTTAGCTTTCTTTCTTTTCTTATTTTGAGTGGGATGACATGGTACATCTTCAACAATTTTTTTTTCTACTATGATGGGTTCTTCTTGTTTTATATATACAGTGACTTCTTGAACATCTCAGAGATTAGTTTTTGTTTCTGGTCACTTTTAATCCCCAAATTTAATCTGGTTTATCAAGGATCAGGTGTTCTAGTCATTTATCTTAGCCTATCTCTTCACTTCATTTTAGCCATAATTGGTGGTCCTTGGTCCTTTGTTTTCCTTTATCTAATAATCAGTTAAAATCTTTATCCTATCATGTTAGCTTTTACAAGTCTACTTACTTTTTATTCTATTATTGTCATCTTATTCAGCCCTAACTGCCGCCTTACATGAGAAGCCACCATGGAAATTCATTTTGTGATAGCTATGGACATAATGGGCCTTTACATTGATTAGATACTGGAAATGGTTTAAACCTGAGAAATGACATATAGAATATCTCCTCATTCTCTTTCTCTGTTGACAGCCATCTTTTGGCTGTTACAATGGCCTGGCACTTTAAATTTTTAGTGAAAACTTAAGTAGCTCAAATGCTCTAATTAAACACCCTTTGAGTACTATCACTAATGATCCATAAAACATTTCCAAAACGACAGAAATCTTGTAAACTTTGCTAATAGGTACATTTTGTAAAAGTGTTCAGTGTTCAAATAAGTTCTGAAATGTGCTCACGTGTATCACTCTTGGTAACTTTGCAGCCGTTTAAAGGCTCTGAGAAGTGCTATTGTAAAACGGATTATATTTGTTTAGTTCAGCATTTTCCAATCTTATTGAATTATGGACCATTTTATACCCAGAATATCTGTTGTTATTTTCCGTGGAATTTCAGTTTGGGGAATGTGAGATCAAAGTCAACCAGCAGGCCCCCGGCCTGAGAAGACACACAATGTTACATTTTAAAGACACACATGCCTAATAATTCTTTTTTGGTGCTCATTAAAACAAAATATTGGTTAAAAAAAAAAAACCTTCTGGGCTACATATCAGAGTTGGGTGGACCAAATATTTGGTTCCTGAAATCTGGACCATTAGATCTTTGAGGATATTATTCAGACGAATGCATGTATGTTCTCCAATGTTCTATCAGCTTCTTGGTATTGGCAAGGGTCACTTAGGGGTTGAACTCTGTGTGACAAGTACCTAGAATTGGTTTTCTCTCTTATTTGTTACTGAAAATATTTAGGAACCAGATAAGCCACTAACTATACCAGATTCATATTACGCCCATTGTTTTAGTTTGCTAGCTGCCAGAATGCAATACACCGGAAGTGGATGGCTTTTAAAAAGGGGAATTTAATGATTTGCTAGTTTACAGTTCTAAGGCTGAGAAAATGTCCCAATTAAAACCAGTCTATAGAAATGTCCAATCAAAGGCATCCAGGGAAAGATACCTTGGTTCAAGAAGGCCGATGAAGTTCAGGGTTTCTCTCTCACCTGAGAAAGCACGTGGTGAACACAGTCATGGTTTCTCTCTTGGCTGGAAGGGCACATGGGCTGAGACATGTCGTCACCTAATCCATCTGGACAACCATTCTTGATTAAATCACATCTCCAGGGAGATCATCTGATTACAGTTTCAAACATATAGTATTGAATAGGGATTAGAAGAAATGGCTGCCTTTACAAAATGGGATTAGGATTAAAACATGGCTTTTCTAGGGGACATACATCTGTATTAGTTAGGGTTCTCTAGAGAAACAGAATCAACAGGGAACACTTGCAAATATAAAATTTATGAAAGTGTCTCACGTGACCGTAGAAACGCAGAGTCCAAAATCCACAGGGCAGGCTCCGAAGCCGATGACTCCAATGGATGGCCTGGATGAACTCCACAGGAGAGGCTCACCAGCCAAAGCAGGAATGGAACCTGTCTCCTCTGAGTCCTCCTTAAAAGGCTTCCCATGATTGCATTTAGCATCACTAATTGCAGAAGACACTCCCCTTTGGCTGATTACAAATGGAATCAGCTGTGGATGTAGCTGACGTGATCATGACCTAATCCTATGAAATGTCCTCATTGCAACAGACAGGCCAGCGCTTGCCCAATCAGATGAACAGGTACCATAACTTGGCCAAGTTGACACCTGTCCCTAACCATGACACATCCTTTCAAACCAGCACAACCATTAAGGAGTCGGACTTTTGTTCTTGTTCAGATGAAAAACTACCCAACCCATTTCAAAACAAGAAAGGACTGTGAAGTGCCATGGGCATGACCTATCTTCTTTAACTGCATTTAAAAATATAGTTTATTAAATATTTGGGAGAACATATGCTTTTTTCTTAGTATATGCATTCACATCTGTAAATTTCCTTCTAATTTTATAACTGCTTTTCTTAGATGCTTGCTTTCTTTTTGTAATAGCTTAATGAGGTATAATTGACATATATTAAACTGTTGATGCTTAGAGTGTATAATTCTATGTTTTGAAATATTTTATACCTATGAACCCATAACCACAATCAAGATTATGAACATGCCTATCACTCCCATTAGTGTTTTTATGACCCTTTGTAATCTTTCCCTACTACACCTTCCTACCTCAATTCCCCATACCCCCAGGTAAACTCTGATCTGATTTCTGTAGTGATAAACTGGTTTGAATTCTATATAAATAGAATCATAGAGTATGTATTCCTTTTCTCTGTTGTTTCTTTTTTCACTCAGCTTAAATACTTTTGAGCTACATCCATACTGCTGTATGTATCAATAGTTCATACCTTTTATTGGTCAGGGTATTCCACTGTATGGCTATACCAAGACTTATCTACTGGCCAGTTAATGGGTGTTTGATTTTTTTTCCCTCAGTTTTTGACTAATACAAATCAAGTTACTATCATCATTCAATGTAGAAGTACTTATATGGAAATATGTTTTCAATTCTTTTGGGTAAATACCTACTAGTGGAATGCCTGGGTTATTTGCAAGGTGTACATTTAACTTTTCAAGATGCCGCCAAAGTGTTCTCCAAAGCAGCTGCAACATTTTCATTGTCATCAGCAATGTATGAGAGCTGTAGCTGCTCCATATCCTATCCAATGCTTAGTACGATCGGTCTTTCCAAATTAGGTATTCTAATATATGTGATGTCGTAAAATTTGGTGGTTTTAATTTGTATCTACCTAATGACAAATTATATCAGTTTTATCCCTAAGTACATGTTTTATATTTTTATAAATGGTACCTTTATTTTTCATTTCAGTTTCTAATTGTTGGTGTCTAGTACATAGAAATTGTTTGGATATTGTTCTTGTGTGAACTTTTTTAAACTCAGAGTTTTTGGAGCTTTTTTTCAGTAGATTTCCTAGAATTTTCTACATAGATATGTGTATTTAATAGTAATATGGGATGGTGGAAAGAGCAGCAGCCAGTAGCCAGGCCGCACAAAAGCTCTCCACTGCCAAGATGCCCAAGATGAAGGTCAGCTCAGTCTAAAGGGCAGGGAAAAAGGACTCCAAGAGAAGGTTGGCAAGGCTGTTAGCTAAACCTACTCTTCTGAAAGTGAAAACAAAACCAAAAAAGGCAGTGAAAAACAATAAATTGTTACACTAAAAAGTACAACCGAAAGGGAAAAGGGGAGCAAAAGTAAAAGAAGCTTAAGTGGCTAACCATAAACTAAAGACGATTTACCTGCAGAAAATAGTGGAACTAAAAATGAGGAGAGGAGAGCCTCTGATGAAGTAGGAGAGAAAGTAGCCATGTCTGACTAATATCGTTTACTATGTTGTACTGCTTTGAAATTAACAATTATGTACCCCAGAAAAGCCATATTCTTTCAATCCTGTCTAATCTTCTAGGGCCAGAACTACTGTTTAAGGTGGAACCTCTTGATTTGGTTACTTCCATGGACATGTGACACCCTTAATTGTGCATGTGACCTTTTGATTAGATGGAAATATGACTCTACCCATTCAAGGTGGGTCTTGATTAGTTTACTGTAGTCCTTAACGAAGCCAACACAGAGTTCAGACACAGACATTTTGGAGATACAGAGGAAAATGCCAGAAGGACCCACAGGATCTGCAAGAACTGTTGGAAACAATCAGCCGGAGAGAAGCCCTGAAAACATTGCCATGTACCTTCCCATCAGATGCTAAGCAAGTTAGAACCTAGAGTTTCACCTTGGAGAAGCTAAGTGAGAGTAGACACGGATGCTTAGAAAGGAAGCCACTGGATCAGAAGCACAAAGAAATAAACAGGGAACAAGGACCCCAGATGCCAACAAAGTACCTTTTCAGCTTACAGAGAAATCCCAGACACCATTTGGCCTTCTTCAAAGTCAAGATCTCTTTCTCTGGATGTCTTAGCTTGGAAATTTTAAGGCCTTAGAACTGAAAATTTGTAACTTAATAAATCCCCTTTCTGAAAGCTGTTCCATTTCTGGTATATTGCATTCCAGCAGCACTAGTAGACTAAAACACACATCCTATCAGTGGTCTCTCTTTTTCCCATCTTATACAATACAGAGGAATATTTTATCAACTGTTTGTAAATGCACATTGTTAAGTAGCTCCAGAAGAAACATTTTAAAGAAGGAGAATGGAATCCCAACTCATTCCATTTTTTTTAAGTGTGAATGCTTTCTTTAAGAGGGGAAGCAATTTGTTGTTATTTTTTGGTACAACCAAAAAATATTGGGATAGTGAATTAACTTGAGGCTTTGACTGTCTTGGATGTCAACTTAATACTCCACAGAGTAGGGAAGGGATATGTGTTAGTCAGGGTTCTCTAGAGAAACAGAACCAAGAGAGATTTGTAAATCTGAGATTTATAAAGATGTCTCACGCAACCATGGAATGGAAGAGTACCAACATATATAGGGCAGGCTGTGAAGCTGGCAGCTCTGATGAAGGGTCTAAATGCACTCCACAGGAGAGGATCACTGGCTGAAGAAACAGTGAAAGAGTCTCTCCTCTTCCTTAAAAGCCTCAAAGTGATTGGATTATCTCATTGTGGAAGGCATGCCTTTGTTGACTGCAGATGTAATCTGCCACAGATGTGTCCTATTTGGAAATTGAGTGTGTTTCTTGGTGATGTGTATAGCTGCCAAGTAGACAAGGGGTGGACTGTGATGGTTAGATTCTGGTGTCAACTTGGCCAAATGATTATGCCCAGTTGTCTGGTCAGGAAAGCACTGGCATCACCATCATTGCCAGGATATTTCATGGCTGGTTGATTAAATCATGTCATTGACTTTCATCACAGGGCATGGTGGTGCTAAGAGACACACTAGGGGATCTCCTGTATTCCAGGAAGACACTTCTTACTTCCATTGTGTAGTTACAGTCCTATTTCCTCTTGATAGTCAGGATCAGTCACCCCAGACAAAACAGTAATCTCCTTCCTAGCCTATGGATTCAGTGGTATGAGGAGCCCAAAGTGGCCAGGTGGCAGTTTTAATTTCCAGCTCAATTGAACCATTGTTGTGTCTCCTGCTAAGAGCACTCCTCCCTTTGGAACTAAGACCTGTAGACCAGGAGAGCATAAGGTTTCAGGGACAGGAAGCAAACATTTTCCTAATGGGTCCCTAGGGATGATAGTAAGTGGTGCTACTCCCATTTCTACCCCTTGATTCCTGGACCCATGAATCCTGGCTATGGGAGAAACATCACCATAGAGTGGATACTGATTCAGAGCATACACAGCCTCCTGGAGAACACTGCCCTAGCACTGCAAGATATTGCCACCTAGTTGTCACCATAATTGGGTCTTCAAAGGCCATTCCACAATTCTATCAACCCAGTTGCTTCTGGATGTTGGGGAACATTGTAAGACCAGAGAATTCCATGAGTATGTGCCCATTCCTGCACTTCATTTGCTGTGAAGTGGGTTCCTTGATCAGAAGCAATGCTGTGTGGAATACCATGACAGTGGATATGGCATTCTGTAAGTCTATGAACAGAAGCATTATGTGCAGGGAATGCGAAACCATATCTGGAGTATGTATCTATTCTAGTTAGAACAATGCAATCAACCTGCCAGCATGTGGCAGGCTAATCACCTCAGGGAATGGTGCCATATCAGGGACTGAGTGTGCATCTTTGCTGTGAGCAATTTGGGCATTCAGCAGTGGCCTTGGCCAGGTCAGCCTTGGTGAGTGGAAGTTCATGTTGCCGAGCCCATGCATAACCTCTATCCCTACCACCATGCCCACTTTGTTCATAAGCCCATTAGGCAATGGGAGGAGTGGCTGAGGAAAGAGGATGACTTGTATCCACAGGATGGGTCATCTTATCCACTTGATTATTAATACCTTCTTCAACCAAAGTCATCCTCTGATGAGCATTCACATGGGACGCAAATATCTTCAAGTTCTTTGCCCACTCAGAAAGTTCTATGTAAAACATGGAAAAATGGCAGAAGTCCTGCATTATCAGTAGTTATGGTAAATATAAATGGATTAAATACACCAGTCAAGAGGCAGTGATTTGTAGAATGGGTTAAAAAAAATGACACAATTTAGGGTGGTACGATGGTGGGATGGTGGCTCACTAGCAGCATTCTCACCTACCATACCAGAGACCTGCATTTGATTCCCAGTGACTGT
This sequence comes from Tamandua tetradactyla, assembly GCF_023851605.1. Lineage (NCBI taxonomy): Eukaryota > Metazoa > Chordata > Mammalia > Pilosa > Myrmecophagidae > Tamandua > Tamandua tetradactyla. The sequence continues at coordinate 71,560,158 of NC_135342.1, read as the reverse complement.
CCATGCAAAAAAAAAGACAACTTAAATTCAAAGATATAAGTAGGTTGAAGGTGAAAGGATGGAGAAAAAATACCATGTAAGAAGTAACCAAAAGAGAGCCAGGGTAGCTATATGAATCTCAGATGAAATAGTCATTATATACTGATAAAAGAGTCAATTTAACACAACAACAATTATAAATATATATGTGCCTAACAGCAGAGCCCCAAAATTCATGAAGCAGATACTTACCAATTTGAAGGGTGAAATAGATGGTTCTGCATTAATAGTAGGGCATTTTAATACACTACTTTCAATAATGGATAGAACATCCAGACAGAAGATCAATAAGGAAATAGAAGACTTGAAAGATACTCTAAACAAGCTAGACCTATCAGCCATACTTCATCCAAAAGCAGCAGAGTACACATTCATCTTGAGTGCATATGAATCATTTTCCAGGATAGACAATATGGTAGGTCATGCAACAAGTCTCAATAACTTTTTGAAAAAAATTGAAATCATGCTATGTATCTTTATGATGAATGTAGAATGAAGCTAGGAACGAAAAACAGAGGGAGAAATGGATAATTCAAAAGTATGTCATAATTAAACAATGTTTCTTGAACAATGAGTCAAAGAAGAAATAACAAGGCAAATTAGGAAATATCTTGAGGCAAATACAGATGAAAACACAAAGTAGCAAAACTGATGATGTGAGTAAAGCAAGTGCTGAAAGAGAAATTTATAGCTCTAAATGCTTACATTAAAAAGAAGAAAGATCTCAAGTCAGAGACCTAAGCTAATTCAGAAAAATAAGAATGAACTAAGTCTAAAGTGAGCAAAAAGAAAGAAATAGCACAGATTAGGGTAGAGGTAAATAGATAACAGCAACAACAACAACAACGAAGAAAAACCAGAGAGAATTAATAAAACCTAAAATTGACTTTTTTAAAAGATCAATAAAATTGACAAAACTTGACTATGCTGATAGAAAAAAAGAGACAGGACACAAATAAATAAGGTCAGAAATGAAAAGAGGAGGGTTGCATGGGTAGTTCAGTGGTAGAATTATCACCTGCCATGTGGGAGACCAGGTTTGATTTCTGGCCCATGTACTCTAAAACAAAACAGAACAAAAGAAAAAACACCCAACAAATGGTATTGTGACAATGGGATGTTCACATGGTAAAAGAATGAAATGTGTTCCCCACCATAGAGCATATTTTAAAAAAAATAAAAGAAAGAAAGAAATGAAAAGGGAGATATTACTGACTCACTAAAATAAAAGACTATAAAAACTGCAATAAAAAAACAGAAAAAGACTATAAGAGGACATTATGAAACTGTATGCCAACAAATTAGATAACTTAGATAAATGGACAAATTCCTAGAAACATACAAACTAAATACATATAACTCAAGAAGAAATAGAAGATCTCAACAAACAAATAACTAGTAAAGAGATTGAATCGGTCATCAAAATCCTCCCAACATAGAAAAGCCCAGGACAAGATGGAATACATGGGAATTTTACCAGCATTCCAAGAAGAATTAACACCAACTGTCTCAGTTTGCTAAAGCTGTCAGAATGCAAGATACCAAAAATGGATTGGCTATGACAATGGGGGTTTATTAACTTATAATTTACAGTTCTAAGACCATGAAAATGTCCCAATTAAGGCATCAGTAGGATGATATCAGGACCCTGAAGACAGGTTCCTGGCATCCAGGATATCTCTGTCATATGGGAAAGCACATGGATGGCGTTTGCTAGTCCTTCACTCCTGGGTTTTGCTGCTTTCAGCTTCTGGATTCAGTGGCCTCTTCTCTGTGTCCTGAGGGTCCTTTCGTTGCTTTTCTAGGACTTTTTCCCAAGCTGTGTAGGTTTTCTATCTTTCTATCTTCTTATAAAGAGCAAAAGGATCAAGCCCCATGCTGAATGGAGTGAGACATATCTCAACTGAAATAACCTAACGAAAAGGTCCCACCCGCAACATGTCTGCACCCACAGGAATGGATTTAAAGAAATGGTCTTTTTTGGAGTAACAGCTTCAAACTAGCACACTCTAAAAACATACTCTTTCCTTATTCAAAATATATTTATTCCATCACAGTATCATAAAAGCATATATCACTTCAGTAACAATAAATAAATACAAAGTCTCATCAAAATCAGTTATAGCCTTGGTCTGTTCTAAGGCAAAATTCCCCTCTTTGGACCTGTGAAACTAAGAACAAGTTATCTGTTTGTAATAAACAAAGGAGGGACAGTGATAAAGTGAAAGTTTCCATTTCCATAGGGAGAAATTGGAAGGAAAAACAGGGGTCAAAGGTGCTCTAGGACAAGCTCACCCTTTCCAAGTGCATGGGTGGGTTCACTCTCCTGGCCCTGTACTTCCTTGGCTCCAGACTTTGGCTTTCAATGTTCTGCCTCTGAAGTCATCTTTCCTTTAATCTGTGCCTTTACTACCACTTTAAGTCCAGGCTGACTGTGGTTCTGTTCGTATAGATCTCACAAAACACTCACCGGTCTCACGTGCAGCACTCAAGGGTTCCAAGTGTAAGACCATAGGACTTTCCGAAAGTTCTTTCTGGATAACTCCATTTCTAATTCTGACTTATTCCAGGTCTTATTAAATCCTCACATGGGACACTATTCTCTGGGAACTCATTTTTCAAAAGCTTAGAACTTTTCAAACTATCAATTTCTGGTTTCGTTTTACCTTAGAGTTCCATTCTCAGCTCATCCCTTTCCTCTCACATTTTATTATAGGCTGCAAGGAAAAGCCAAACCACACTACATTTAATTTGAAAATCTCATCAGGTAAGTATCCACAGTCATGTCTTTCAAATTTTGCCTTCCGTTTGACAGCAGGACTCAATTTTGCCAAATTCTCTGCCACTGTAAAACAAGGATCCTTTTTTTTGGCATGGGCAGGATCCAGGAATCAAACCCAGGTCTCTGGCATGGCAGGCGAGAATTCTGTACTGAGCCACCACTGCACCTCCCAAAAACAAGGTTCACTTTTATTCCTATATGCAGTGACATAATCATCATTTCTTTCCAAAGCCTCATCCAAAGTACCTCACACCACACAGAAATCAATGCAAAATGGATGAAAGACCTAAATGTAAGAAGGAAAACTGTAAATCTCCTAAAAGAATCTACAAGAGTATATGTTATATAGTAGTTTTTTTAGACTATACATCCAAAGTGTGAGCATCAAAAAGAAAAATATATATACATGGTACCTAACCAAAATTTAAAGCTTTTGAGCATCAAAGAACTGTATCATGAAAGTAAAAAGACCACCTACAAAATGAGAGAAAATACTTGGAAACCACATATCCAATGGCTGTCTTTTGACAACCCAATTAAAAATGGACAAGAGCCTTGAACACATATTTCTCTGAAAAATATATACAAATAGCCAAACGCACAGGAAAGAATGTTCAACATCATTTGCCATTAGGGAAATTAAATCCAAACCACATCTCACATGCAGTAAAATGGCTACTATTAAAAAAAATAAAGAAAACTTAAATTTATAAGTTTTGGAGAGGACATGAAGAAATAGGCACACTTATTATTGGTGGGAATATAAAATGATATAGCCACTGTGGAAAACAATTTGGGGGTTCCTCAGAAACTTCAGTATAGAATTATTCACTTCCATATATATATTCAAACTCAAAATAACTGAAAGCAGGGACTCAAACAGATATTTATATATTGATGTTCATAGTGGCATTTTCCACAATTGTCAAAATATGGAAGCAACCCAGGTATCCATCAGCCAATGAATGGATAAACAACATGTGGTACATACCTAAAATGGAATATTATTTGGCCTTAAAAATGGAATAAAGTTCTGATACAAGCAAAACATGGGTGGACCCTGATAACATCAAATTGAGTGAAATAAACCAGATGCAAAAAGACAAATACTATATGATCTTACTATTATGAAATAATTAGAGTAATCAGATTACAGTGTCAGAAACAGAATATAGTTTACCAGGAGCCAGGTGAGTCTAGGGATAGGAGAGTAAAGCTTAAAGTGTGCAGAGTTTTTATTTGATGGGAAAGTTTTGGTAATGGATGGTGGTGGTGGTAGCACAAGATTGTGAGCATAATTAACTGCACTGAGATATGTATTTGAATTAATAAAATGGGAAATTTGTTGTTGTACCTATGCCTCTCATAAAAATCAAATAAAAACACCACCAAAGGACTGCATGATTCAAAGAATAAACCATAATGCTCATAATGTAAACAATGGATTATAGTTAATAGAACAATTATAATAATATTCTTTGATCAACTGTAACAAATGTATGCCACTAATGCAAGGTATTAATAATAGTGAGGTACATGGGAACCCTATTTTTTGGATGATTTTTCTGTAAACCTACAACTTGAAAGACAGGCTAACCAACATTTATGGAATTTTCAGACCATCATTTTTTGGTCATTCTTGATCATGAAGTCTGGATGATGGATAACGAATCTAGATCAATGTGATAAATAGAATCTGTTATCATAACTCATCTGATTCTTTTTTCTCTACAAGTAAAACTCTTAGCTTGAAGCAAAGTTTATCATGCCCGTGAATTTTTTTCCCCAGAACTTGTTTTTAAAGAGTTTCAATGTTCTGAAATTTCCAAAGTTCTTTCCTACATTTTGGAAGAATTTTTATAAAAACAACCTTAGATTTTCAACTAACATTTATATAATCAGAAGATTCATCAGACTTGGTAGTTAGGGCACTTGATAATATCCAGTCAGCTTCTCTCAGGAGCTCACAATGTACTGGGGAAAAGAAAATGAAATAACCAATTTCCCTGGTTTCCACTAAAAATGCGCAGTAATGGCTGTGTGTGTGAGCAGGCAGAATGATCACATAAACATAAGGCACAGATGACAAAGCAAGAAGAGTTTCTGCCCCGCATATGTGATAAGGATAATGGAAAGGTACACAGTAAAAATCAGAGGACAGATGAGGCCAGTTAGCCAAGTCCAATCACTCTTGCTATATAGCCGTGTAACCTGCAAGCAACTGGCAGTTCTTTACAGCCTTTCCTTCATGGCTTAATGAAAGAAAGAAACATCTCCAGCATTCCAGTGCATGGTTGTCTATTGAAATGAAGGCCTGGCTGGCAGTTTCATGGAAAATGATTACTTTCAAAGGAACTTGTTATTAGTGCTTTTCGCATTTCACTATTTGAGGAAATTGCTTTACTTCGGTGTGGGGACTAGCTGTCTTACTCACCCTGGTGATGACATGCTGCTCCCTTGCGTGACAACTGAAAGTAAATATGATGAGTCCCATCCTGAGAATAGCTGACTTCATCCCCTAAGAGCAGCTTTAAACAGGCTACTCATTCGGCTAAATGACCGAAAGTTCTATAAAATGTAGAATATTTCCTTGTTGTAAAAAGAAAAATAATCAGGCAAAGCAAGAATGTAAAATAAGATTTTTAATAAAGAGTTATCAATTAAAGTGGGTTTTGATTAAAAAAATGTTTATTCATTCACTTATTCAAATTTTGTCCTGAGGCTTACCATTTCTCAGACACTATCCTCCACTTGAATATGTATTGGTTAATAAAACAGATATGATCATAGCCCCAGGAGCTCAAAATCTATGGTGGGAGTTAGTCAATAAACAAGTGAACAAATAACAATTAAAAATGCATATTATAATACAATTATATGAGTGCTATGATATACAATAATTGATCCAGGCTGTTAGGAAAGTATAATCAAGAAAGCTCCCTTGAGGAGGTGGTATTTAAACCAAAACTCAGTGATATACCAGCCTGCCATGTGAAAATTTGGAGATATCATTTTAGGAAATGAAACCACTTGAGAATCATCTGGATTTAGCCAACGTTTATCCTTGGAAAGGGAGCCAGTGTGCTGAGGAAGGGGCATAATCAAAGGTAGGAAAAGCGTTGTTTGAATTAAAATCATAGAAAGGCATTTGGAATGTATACTGAAAAATGGATGTATATGTTAATTCTATTCATTTCCCTACTGATTGCATTACCTGCACCAAATACTGACTTCCAATATTTGATACCTGTCTATCTACTTTCATCCTGAAAATAATCTCAGACCATCCAATGGAAAAGAACAGGCATTGTGCTGGGGCTGACACGGTGAAGGAAAGGAAGGTAATGACTTTGAAATGACATTGACTAAGGTTAGAAACAGATTCACATCTCAATTCAAATATAATCTTTCACATCATTCTCTTGAATTTCAAGGGATTGCAAAATAAACCTTGAATTTATTAATATATTATGATATAAAGTATATGATATAATATGTAATCATATGATATATGGTGCATGATAAAATAACATGATGAAAATGATTCAGCCATTGACAGTGTAATGAAGATGAAACAACGCACTGATTTGAATCTTTATGCTTTCAAAAGGAGAAGGAAGTCCATGGAAAGCTTAAAATATTATGCAATGAGTGCACTGAAACCATGTAGGTGCCAAGAATGTTAAGATTAAGAGCTGAACCTTGAAATGTCCCTGATTATATAAAGCATTTGTTGTACTATAGTGGTTGGGGAGTAAGGCATGTGGGTTAGATCAATATTGTGGATAAATAAGAGCTGTCATCAAATCTTTCTAGAGTTGTTTGCTCTACTCTCAATTTCAAAATATATTTTTCTCTTTGCCATTTATGCCTTCATGTCCTCCTATCTCTCGGGCTCTTTTGTATCTAAGTCCTTTGAATGGTTCTTGTTACTATATTCTCCTTCACACAGTAACGTCCTGCTTTTCTTTAACTGCTAGAACATCTACTATGCAAAATATATGATAAAAACAGCACAGTCCTTCCTCTCGAAAAACTGAAAATTGATAAGGAGGAAGAAACATTAGATTAATAGCTACAATACAGTAGATAAAGTTATAGGTAGTACAAGAGAAATTAAAAACATTCGAAGGTGGACTTCAGAGAAGGGAGTGATAATTCAGTTGGAAGGGAGGGTGAGTATGTTTACCAAGGCAGTGAAATTTGAACTGACGCTTGAAGAATGGGCCTGGTTTTACATGTTGAGTGAGGGGAACAGGTGAAAGAGCCTGGTGTGTACTTTATTCATCCTACCTGGCACGAGATGACTTCTTTTCAGAAATAAAACCCACCTCACAAGGTAACAATATATATTCTGATAGGGGCTATTTATTTATTTCACAGTGGCAGCCAGCCTGCCAGAGGGTTCCCGAACTCTCATGCCTCCAGAAAGCCACCCCTTATGAACCCTCCTGCATTGTACCAAGACTGGGCTCTGTGACTGATGGCTACAGAAGAAGGGATGTGTATCTTTGCTGAGATTACATTATGAAATGCTGCAGCTTCTGTCTTGGTTGTACACTTATTTAGGCTAAAACCAGCAGTTACATCATGAGTATTCCCTGGAGGGGTTTACATAGCAAGGGACTGAGGCCCCCAGCCAATAGCCTGTAGTCTTGGAAGCAGAACCAGTCAACAACCCATCAAGCCTTCAGATGAATGCAGTCCTGGCTGCCATCTTGAACAACTTCATAAGTGATCCTGAGTCAGAAGATCCCAGGTAAGCTGATTTTGGATTCCTGACCCTTAGAAAACATGTGATTTAATATTTATTGTTTCAAGATGCTAAATTTTGGGGTAATTTTGTTAAGCAGCAATGGATAGTTAATACAATTCCTGATATCTCACATACTGCCTGCCATGCAAAGGATTCTCGATAAAGGTTTAATAAACATTAAAATGTTCCATACATAGAGAGTTCACTAAGTTTCACCAGAGACTATTTTTCCCTTAGCTCAGAAAATGTTTCCCCCCACATGGAAACCAGAATATGCTTAAAGGATTTTCTTTTAAAGATTTTAAAGGTATTAGTGTGCTATCATCTGATACACTGCTTAAGCACTTCCCAAGGAAGTCTCTGGCCTTCAATTTGGATGTTGAACACTACATAAGACGTTTGAAATTATGGACTTATTCTTCTTCAGAAGCTGGTTCCAGCATACCTAAGACTACCAGGCTAATTTTGTTTAGCACATATGACTTTTATTATATTCCCAGAATGAAATCAGAGAAGGATGGTGCATGAAAGTTGTTGGCTATCAAATGCAAATTTCCTAAACAAACCTGTAAATACAATCAGGAACTTAGTTTATATGTGTTTTCTAATGTTCCTGTTTACCTCCCATATATCTTCCTTATCTCGAGGATACCTGATTGAAAAACTTAAATGCTTATATATACATATACATATATATACACATGTGGTTTTATTAAGTTATCAACATAACATAGTATGGCAGACAGGCCCTAACCTGACCTCCAGTGATCCCTACCCATGGGGTTCATACATTTGTGCGATTCCTTCCCCTTCAGTGCCAGGAAGATCTATGACTTGCTTCTAACCCATGTAAGATAGCCTAGGTGATAGGAGGTTCCTCTGATGATTATGTTATGTTTTATAAGACTGTCATAGCAGACTGCAGCTAGTCCAACTTATGACTTTAATGAAATAAGCAGCCATGCTGAAGAAGCTCACCTGGCAAGGAACCTAGGACAGCTTTTAGGACGTGTGGATAGCTCTAGGTCCTGAGGACAGTCTCCAGCCAGCGAAATGCTGGCCCCTCACTCATATAGCCACAAGGAACTATATTTTGCCAATAGCCTGAATAAGTTCAGAAGCAAATTCTTCCCTAGCAAACCTCCAGATGAACATGCTGCCCACCTGACGCCTGGATCGCAGACCTGTGAGACCCCAAACAAAGGACCCAGCTAAATTGTTCCTGGACTCCTGAGCCACAGGAAATGTGAGATAATAAATATGTGATATTTTAAGTCACTAAGTTTCTGGTAACGTGTTATACATCTAGAGAACATGAATGCACTTTGGAATATATGTTTGGGATATATATATAATTAATATAGTTGGAATGTATAATATACTTTGAAATATATATTGTTGCTCAAATTTTGAACCTTTTAAAACCCACATCTGTGTTTGATAGCCAAAATAACCCAGCTCTCTTTTTTTTTTGCTATTTCAAAATAAATTAAAATTCCTTCAAAACAAATTATTGCAATGGTAATTCAAGCAAGTATATTTCTTAAGAACACATTTCTCCTGGATATTTTTTATAACCTTCTGAGGAGGAGAGGTGTGTGTGTGTGTATGTGTGCACATGAATTTTTCCACACCTGACAGTACCCTAAGTGACAATCAATTCTCTAATTCATAGGTACCCATTCGATTACTTACATATGTAGGAAAACAAAAGAGAAATGGAATGGTGGGACCATTCACTGTTGGTGGCCACTCACGCATTTTATTACAAACAAATGTGGTCACTGCATGGTGACAAGTTACCCCAGTGGTGAATAAATGGGGCAGTTACAGTATAGCTGAGTCAACTGGAATCTGTCTGGCAGAGTGATTGGCTTCTGTCAGTTTCCTTCTAACTTAACTCCATTATCAATATAGGGACATATGAAGAACTGTGATTTACACAGTTACATGAACCTCAAACTTTTTTCAGTCCATGCTGTTTCTTTTCTTTAAGACTTTTCAATTTTTTAATTGTGAAAAATAACATATATACAAAAAAGCAATACATTTCAAAAACACATTGCAACAATTTGCTATAGAACAGACTTCAGAGTTTGGCATGGGTTACAATTCCACAATTTTAGTTTTTTCCTTCTAGTTGCTCCAAGACACTGGAGACTAAAAGAAATAGCAACAGAATGATTCAGCAGTCACCCTCATTTGTTAAATCCTATCTTCTCTATTATAATTCCACCTTCTCCTTTGATCTTTCTCCCAACCAAATCAAATGAACTATGCCCACTCTAACTTTTTCATTTTGGAAAGGGCTGTCGATAATATGGGATAGGGAGATGGAACTAGTTGAAGTTCTGGAGAGACTGGCCCCCGCGGGTTTCACAGGTCTACACCAGGCATCAGGTGGACAGCATGCTTGTCTGGAGGTTTGCGAGGGAAGAATTTGCTTCTAAGCTCATTCAGGCTATTGGTAGGACAGTGAGAAATACAGGACCTCATAGAAAGGGATGGTCATTTTACAGCAGAATTGGCTACATGTTAAACTCCAATAGACTAATATATTAATGTCATAATTTATTTTAAAGAGGCAGAGAACAAGAAGAAAATCTTCCAAACTAGGGAAACACACTGTTCATGGTGGAAAGGTGAGACGATATATTGGTGGGGTTGAAAAATATAAATAAATACAGAAAAGAAAGCAGAATAGAGGGGGAGATGTTTCTGACCTCTTCTTGAGGACACCATCATGACCCCAAATATACCCAGTGTGAAGACCAGTGTCATCCTTATACCAAGAATGTTAGTTTGCTTGGATTGATAAGATGATTGAAGTAGTGAGCTGAACATATGCCTTCTAATTGAATTAGATAAAATCTCCAAAGTTCCACTCAGTCTTTTGAGTTATTTTACTTTAGTTAGGCATGCTCTCAGCTTATCTGCTTACTAAACATCTGTCACTTAGGGAAGGACCCACCATATTTGTGTTTATATTTGCATTCACTCAAGTGCCTACCACAGTTCACTAAACATGGTAGCATCTTGAGAAGTATTTGCTGAGGAGCCGTGGGGTTGGGGTTAAGGGGTAGTGATATGAAAATGACTGAATTGGTGGTTGCTTCTGGATGGGGAAAGGAAGCAGTGCTTTGAGAAGGCAGTTGGGGTCAGAACATGGAAAATCCAGGTTGCATAGATTTTATTTTATAGTTACAAGCAGCCATTGAAAGTTGTTGAAGCAGGAGAGTGATGATGAGCAGAATTACTCTTTGAAAAGCTCAAGTGAGTAGGAGATTGAAGGAGAAGGGAGGTGCTCTGAAGCTGGTCTAATCATTTAAAAGGAGGCAACAAAGTCTACTTCAGGCAATACAAAGAAGAAAGATGACAGTGCAGAGATCTAAGGAAAAATGGGAAGTTATTTAAATTCTAATTCCTTCTTTAGCTATCTCTAAAGTATGGAAATCAGATGTGTTACTACTATTGTTGATAGCAAAGGGGAACATACATTTAGCTCCTTTTGGTGGGAACAAGGTGGCATTGCAGTTAGTTGATCTGATGTCATTGATCTTTCTTAGTGTCAAACAGTCCCTAATACCTGTTCATATCTGGGTAGAATGTAGCACAGTGGGAAGTGCTCAAGGTCTGCTGAGACTACCTAGGTTCATATTCAAACCTTCCCACCTGGGTGACTGCGTGCTGATGGTTTTCCCTTCTTAATCCCAAGTGTGTGCAATGGGAGGGTATCTGTAATATGGGCACCATGAAGATTAGATCAAGGGATGTCCCTGAAATGCGAAGCACCCTGTCCTGACCCACAGTAACTGCACATACTACTGACTAGCATCTAGCATGTGTTATCAGCACACATATCCCATAATTCTGAGCTCCACGTTCGATGACAAACATACCTAAAAGCATACTGTCCCACTTGATAGTGCCTGGATGTACTGCATTCTTCCATATTGGCATCACAATTAAGGGGCCTATTAAACTTATTTTCTTGAGAACAAAATTGCTGTGCATGCCCCATTCTCAGTGAACAAAATAAAAAATTCTCTTTCAAACTTTCTTTTGAATAAGAGGAAAATTTCCACACAATGGAACTATAAATTTGAGTGAAAGAATACACTCTGGAATTTACAATAGATGGCGGACTGCATTCTTAGTCTTCCTGAAGGTGGGAAATTGTAGTTAATTGCTTTGTTCTCAATTTTAAAGAGCAAAGAGTTCATAAATAATAAGGTGGAGTGAAAGTTTGCAAAGGCTCTAAAATCTCTGGATGTATTTTTCATTGCCAAAGATATAATTCTTCTGGGTGTTGATTATTCCCATGAATTTTAAAATATTCTAAAATAACCCTTAGAGACTGAACCAAGGATAAAAATTTTCTCTGAATCCCCTTTGAATAGTTTATGTATCAATGAGAAGCCTGCTACCTTTGGTTTTCTATGTTACATGTATCCTTTAACTGGATATGATATTTCCTAAAAATATAAAGTAGGGGTCTACAATAAAATGCAAAAAGTAAATCTGTTGTTTCTTAAAGCATAATCATAAAAAAATATCCAAAATTGTTAAGGGTAAGCTAAGCACATACAAAAATAGACAGATAATGATAAAGAGATACATAATGATAGATATTTTCCTCATGTCTGGAAACTATTTGTTCATTGAAAATTTAACACTTCTGGATTACAAATTACACCAAACATTTAAAAATACCTGTATGTATGTTTAGACTACTATACTATTCTTAATATGATGCAATCAATATGTATCATAATTGGCCCTTTCCCACCAAAAATGAGCACAAACAACCTCATGAAAGAAGGTTTGCTACATTTAAATCACTAGAAATCCCACTTTGGGCTGGGTTCTTTGAACCCCCATCATCTCCCACACAATCAGAAATCAGCCTGAAAGCACAGTTCAGAGAGAACCATCAATATACCACTCAACCCATTTTCAAAATTTTATATAATTTAACCTCATGCTTTTAGTCTTCACGAAACTACAAATGGGGGGAAACTATTTTAATTAGCATTTCAGTGTCTCTGCCAGGAGATGGGCACTGAAAAGTGGCGTGCCCAGTACTTGAGCTGCAAACAGGCATTTGAGTTCCAACCCAGTCCCCTGGAAATCTACCGGCTTGGGCTGCACTATCTTCTTTTAATAAAGGTTTCCTTGCTGAGGGGAACATTTGATAAAATAGTTTATGTTAAAGTACGATGTAAAACTAGTGACTATTAATTTTCCTTTTTTCCTAATTTCAAACTCTTTAAGGCGCTATAATGTAAACTCATTCCTGAGTGTGATCTGGCAGCATTCAAGATTTATATACCGGGCCAATTCTAAACTATCAAAAATCCCATTGGTGTGCAGGTAAAATGACACCTCAGTCAGAGAGTAGGTGTATTTACAAGTGCAATTGTGAGTCATGACTAGATTAGATTAGATTATTTTTAGAAACCAAGCTTAGAGACTGGTTTTCTCTTCACACCTGCAAATACTTTTTTATTTTTTTTTTTTTGGTTAAACTAAATGGCCACTTGGTAGATTTACTGTATAGTGGAACACCAAAAGATGGTTGAAATATAAAACCCCTAAAACCCTTATAAAACAGAATTCTTTATATGAAGTGTCTTTCAAATCCTGGTGTATAATGATTTCATAACAATTAATTTTATAGAACAAAGCAATGTCACATACATTATTTTCTTGAAATTTTAGCATCTAACTGACATTTTTTTATCTCCTGAATAATTGGACAATTTGTTGCTTTAACTTTCAAGAAATGGATCATACTCTGATTTCTTATCAGATTGTCAGGAACAAGTCTTTCTTTCCCTCCATTCTCCTATTACTTTTATTGTTCCCTTGATAAATAAATAAATAAACAATAAATGTAAAGTTCTTGCATTTTAAAGATTACAATACTTCCCCTATATTTTACCAAAAATTCTCCCAACTCCCCAAATTATAATATATATACATATATGTATACGGAGGGAAAAAAATTAGGATCTAGAAGGAAGGAATAATTTTGAAAATAGGGTTCCGCTCTGAATTCTCTAAAACTAGATAATCTGCTTTACTTGTTAAAATTCACGTGGATGCGCTTGGTCCAGTTTCACTTTCCACTCTGTGTCCAGCAGACAAGGGATGTCGCTACAGTGGAATCCACAGTATAATACGATTCATCTCAAGAAGGTGTCTGGGACCCTGGAACAGTGTGGAGTTCAGCACAAGGGGATTTTACCCATTCTTTAGTAAGGCAGGATATTTCGAGGCCTGTTCCCTTCCTGTTGTATAATACCTCATGTAGAATGACTAAATATAGATGATAAAAATATGTGAAATTCAATGCACATTTTACACATATATCTATTTATAAATATTTTACAAAATAGAGAAAATGGAATTCAATTTTATTAGCTGGAATTCTGCTGTTCAGGCATTTATTCTCCAACAAAACATCGTAATAGCTTTTTTTCTGAATCTCTTTCTTTTTGACTTGATGGCAGTCAAAAGAGCATAGAAGCCCTTCTACCAGATCGTTTCTGTATGGTCTAGAGCAGAGCTTGGCTAGTGGTACACCCAGCCTTCCGCGCTGAAATACCACCCACTAAAGTCATCAAAGCTTTCCTTTGCCACTTAAGATGATTTGGACTGCAAGTAAGAGAACAACCTCAGTGAAATGCTCAATGCAGTGCTTGGTCTATTTTCCGATACACCAATTGGTCAGGGTATCCTTGGAGAGTTGGGCAGCTCAGCCTCTCCTTGCCACCCTCAAGGACCTTGAAGCCTTCCAGCTCTCTCCTTTGCCCTCTGCTTTTCAGGACTGTCTCCCATCATCATCACAGGTTGACTTATAATGGTACAAAATATGACATGGACAAGATAAGGGACAAAGAAGAAAAGCATCTCCTTTCTTGAACCCTTTAAATTTAGGTTTAAATGATCTTTGCCAAAGCTCACCTCAGGCATCCTTCTGCCTGTGGCAGCCCACACCACTTCCTGTGATACCTTGGAGACAGTACTTTCACCTGCATTGTCTCAGCAGCTACCAGCCTGCAAAGTAAAGGATTTCCAGCACTTCTAAGCCATTGTCAATATCTATTGTGACAGTCCCTGGCTGCCTGCCTAGGCATTAAAACTTATCTCCAGTTAAAAAAAAAAAAAAAAAAAAAAAAGGGCCACGGTGGCTCAGCAGGCAGGAATGCTTGCCTGCGATGCCAGAGGACCCGGGTTCGATTTCCGGTGCCTGTCCATGTTTAAAAAAAAAACTTATCTCCACAGGAAACAATGATTTCTTTTTTTTTTTGCTAGTGTATGGCAACAAGGTTGTATAGTTATGGGAACCTTATTTTCCCCATATGACCTATTCTTTTTTTAACTTTTTATTTTGAAGTGATTTCAGGTGTCGATAAAGATGCAAACACAACAGTAATTAACTGTTGTAGGCAACAATCTTTTTTGTTGCAAGCAAGATTAACTGATGGATGATGAAACTAATGGGTGAAAGTTTGAGGAGAAACAGGGTATCGGTTTAATTCCAAAGCACCTCCTCTAGGATGTTTATTAATTACAAAGGGAATAATTGTAATCTTACAGTAGAGAAACTCGCCTTGCCCAAGTAATCAATAACGTCACCAGGAATAACATGTACCTATATTGTGTTCCCCCTAATATGATGCACTTAAAAGGGCACACCAGAATTTTTGGTATACCTGCCGAAAACACAGAACCTCAATCTAATCAGGTGAAAACATTAGATAGACCCAAATTGAGAGATATCTAAAAAAAGTAAGTATTCTTCAAACATGTCAGGGTCATGCAGGACAAGAAAAGAGTGGGACAGTCATAGATCAGAAGAGATTAAGGAGATGTGGCAACTAAGTGCAATGTAAGATTCTCAATCAGATCCTGAAATCAAAAAGAAAACATTAGTGGAAAACTGTTGAAATCTAAATTAAGTTCAGCAGTTTATTAATAGTCTTGTCAAATTCAAATAAGGTATATAACTTAGTTATTACTATTGTACCAATGTTAATTTTCGGGTTTTGATCGTTGTACTATGGTTATGTAGAATGTTAATGTAAGGGCAAATTGGGGAAATGTTTACAGGAATTCCTGCTATTTTTACTTTGTGATTTTGGAGTATGTATTACATGGGCCCACAAACCATATGGCCTGCATGGCAAATCCAGCTCTCAGCCTACTTTTGTAAATCAAGCTTTGTTGGAACACAGCCACATCCAGTCACTTAAATATTGTCTGTTTGCTTTCATGCTATATTAGCAGAGTTGAGTATTTGGAACAGAGACCTCAACACCCATAAGGCCTACAACATTTCAGTGCTGGCTCTTCATGCTTGCAAAGAAAGTTTGCAGAGCCCTGCCTTGATTGCGTGACGCATAAAACGCCTGTAGATTGCCTTCCAGCTCCAAAGTGAGAATCAGGATCACTGAGACTTACTGATAAAGAACTGATGTTAAAACTCCAACAAATGAAAGACCCAATTACCCGTGTCTCTAAGCATGTCATCACCTCCAGCTACAACAGTCTGACATGCAAACCTGGAGTTCCTGCCCAGAGCTCAAATATACAACAAACAACTTTCTGCATCTCAGTTCAACACGTCCAAAACTGAATTCACCAATGTGTCTCTGAGCCTGCATT
The DNA here is from genome assembly GCF_023851605.1 of Tamandua tetradactyla. Classification (NCBI taxonomy): domain Eukaryota; kingdom Metazoa; phylum Chordata; class Mammalia; order Pilosa; family Myrmecophagidae; genus Tamandua; species Tamandua tetradactyla. The sequence continues at coordinate 71,543,908 of NC_135342.1, read as the reverse complement.
TCCCTCTGTTTCCCACTTTGACAAATAGTCCTACTAAAAAACCCACTTGGTTGCCCAATACAGAAGTCTGTAATTCATCCTTAACTTCTTTTTCTTCTTCCCCAAATTTTATAATTATTTTTAGTTCTGCTCCTCTTACCTGCTAAATGCATCATCTTTTCTTTATCTCCCCAACACTAATTTACCTTATTACTTGATTATGGAAAAATCTCTGAAGTCATACCCTTGCTTCCGATCTATTTCTCTCATGCACAAAGTATTTCTTTACATGTAATCCATAGAGATTTTTCAAAGATCCATACCTGATATGCTCCTCTTCTGTCTCACCCCCCTTGGACAATACTCATTGAGTCTGAGATGAAGTTTGTTCATGTGGTTGACAAGTAACTACCTGAACTGGTTCCTGCTTAGCTTTCCAGACTCTTCTCTCTTCATTTTATCACCCTGGCTCAACATTCTAAACCTCACAACATGGAACTTACATTTTTAGGTTATACCTCACTCTCCATCCTGTGGTACATTTTTGTCTCTGGATGGAAAACTTTCTCCTTATCTCTTCATCTCATTAACTTCTGTTTCTTAAGATCTTAGTCAAAATGTTACTGTCTCAAAGAAGCTTTCCTTAACCCTGATAAGTTACCTGCCTCCTCTTCCACCACTGCTCCCATATTATACCTAACATGGAACTGATCATTTTGTGGTATATATTTTTGCTCAATATTCCCTATACCCCACTAGCCCCCCCATAATATCCACATGGCCAAGCCCCTTGCACAGTGTCTGGTACACAGCAGACACTAAAACAAAGACTAAAGGTAGAAAATCTTCTTCTTTCTCCTACCCTATTCAAGATACCTTTTTCACTCCTAGACCCACTCATACCTGGCTTTCAGCACTTTCTGATAAGTGTTTTCTGTTCTGTCCTACCAAGTTATTTGAATTTGCACAAGTTACTCTTGAGGATCAAAAGACTAGATTAATATGTTGCATCTACATTAATATATTGGGGAATTTCCAGGCTTAAGAGCGTGCATATTAATTTAGAAAATGTTGGCCAGTCTATTCAAGATATGTCTTTTAGGCAACTGCTTATTGGCAAGGCCAAAGCTAATACAAGTTTTTTTTTTTCTTCCTAAAATTCAAATGAAGAATCACAATTAAACAAAATTTAATTACTTAATATTATCTATGCATTTATTCATACCTTCAGTTCATTTACTAAATCCATATGTAGAACCACTTTGTGCTGAGTTATGTGGTTGGAATGTGGAATGTGCAGAGGAAAAAAATCAGCAGACTTGGAGCTTGGCTTTAAGAAGTTACCAAGCAACTTGGATGACAAATATACAAAACAAAGTTCCAACACACTCAAGTAACTGCTATAATGGATCAATACACAAAGCACATGGGGAAGCATATGGCAGGGGTGTCTGTTAGAAATTCAGAAAGGGGAGGACAGTATTAATTCTATGCATATTGGATTATAAACCCATCGGTGGTTGAAACTAGATGAGCAGTGGCGGTCATCTGAGTTATCTGTCCCCAGCCAAATTCACACTTTCTTGCAATTAATGAAAAAATGTGTCTAGAGAGATTATGTGGCTTGCCTGATATTGCCAAGCAGTGTCAGAATCATAATTACAACACGGCTTACCTCCAGAAATCGAGTTAAAAAAACTGTTTTTTTTTTTCATGCTCTCTAATTTACCTTGGGAATCATGTCTTTGCAAAGTGCCAAGCTTTAAAAAAATCTTCCATTTGTATTCATGGAAAAAAAAATCAGGCATGTTTGTGTAGTCAAGGACAATTTATTGTTCCTTTCTATAAGTCAGTTAATAGACCAGAAAAACTGGCCTTAAGCACTGTGCTAAAAGAAGAAAATGTTATGATTTTAGCCTAGTGCATCAGAGAAATCTCAGGATCTCAGAAAAGGTGTTAAGATATCTTTCTCATACTTGTCAGGATAAACTCATTTGTATATAATTGAGAGGCTAGTTAGAGACTGTATTTCTTGATTACTTCAGGAGTATATATATACACACACACAAATATAATTATAATGCATATAATTAAAATTATATGGACAATCATGTATAACACTAATATATAATTAAAATATATTTTCCTATTTTTCCTAAACAAAATGCAGTTGTTAATCAAAATCCTTTTTGTAATTACTGAAAGTGTAAGGTTTGAAGAAAACATGGAATTGAGCAGACAAAAACAATTCATGCATTGTGTCCAGGTTTCAATTTCCAGATGGGGCACCCATATTTAGGGAGGAATCACCTGGCAGGAGCTAGCGTGGACACTCTTTGATTGAGTGTCCTGCAGACACGAATGTGGCCTCCCTCCATATATTTCTAGGGTTGACTTATTCCACAAAGGACTTCTAAAAGGAAAGGTTGGTCCATTTCTCTAGTACAGAAATTTTCAATTTTGCACAAATCAAAATGAGAGCCAAAGTGTACCCGAAGGACACAACTGTCCACAGCAGCATTTTGTAAAAGAAGCTGAAAAATGCTGGTAATTCAGTAGAAAGCTCGCTGGCCTCAGAATGCCAGTGTGAGATGACCATACACATGGTAATGGAACTCCATCTATGGTTAAAGCCTTCTCCATCCTGCTACTTCATTCATTTCTTCCTCATATTTCTATTTTATTTCAAGAAAAGTACAATGTTCATGGTGCGATAATTTGAGGCCGTTTGATGGAGCAAAGTCTACATTGCAAAAAGAATGTTGTCAAGAAGGAGAAAAAGTGGGGTTTGGATTGTAAAGTGAGACAGGCAGGGTTGGTCATAAGCAGAAGTCATGGCTCTGAAGGAAGGCCCTCCATCATCTCTTCTGTCTGGTTGAGTCTCTTTTAGAGCTGCAAATGTTTTGTGTTAGGCTTTTTTCCCTTTTTACTGCCATAACCCTGGAGATAGAGAACCCACCACTTGACTCTGCCTTGGCACATCTGAGAGCTCTCCTTGATGGCAGCTCACTGGGGGCAGTGGAGGGTGGTGGTTATAGGTCATCCTGGGGACAGCAAAGTGGCATTGTGGGACCTGATCCGGGGGAAAGGGGCTTTGCCAGATGGACTGATAAGGGAACAAGCCCATATTGGAGAGAGATTTGGAATCAATAAGAACAGCTGAAACCAGCTTCAGTTACCCCAAAAGCTGCCCACATGATTTCTGTGAGCCACTAATTGTTTCCTACTGTTCCATAAAAATATAGTGTGGGACTCTGCAAAATTGCATCAATATTCTGAACAAAGAGACTTCACGGTATGGAACTGGAGCAAGGCCACCTCATCTTTGATTCTTTCTCTCTGCAAAACTTTGGTTGACAGACTCTTAGAAAGTAGCCAATAGGAAAGAGAATCAAGTTTGTACTTAGCTAAACATAGATGTAAATCCGGCTTTGCCACTTTCTAAATGTGAGACCATGGGCATGTTAATTAACCCCTCAGCCTGGGTCAGCTCTGTTTTTGTAAACAGCTTATTGAGATAGAAAATTCACACACCATAAACTTCACCCATTTAAAGTGTGCAATTCAATGTTTTTAAAGAATATTCATGAGGTTGTGCAGCTGTCATCATTATCTAATTTTAAAACACTTCTTTTTCCCCCCAAATTGAAGCCTTACCCATTAGTGGCATGCCCCAGCACTTCCCTTCTCCTGGTCTCCAATCTTGGTTAACTATTAATCTACATTCTGTCTCTATAGGTTTGCCTAATCTGGACATTCCAGATAAATTGAATCATATAATACATGGTCTTCTGTGACTGGCTTCTTTCTCTCGGCATAATGTCTTCACATCTGCCCCACGTTCTGCTCCAGCTGCTCTTGAAGGTGTGCCACCCAGCACCTACAGCCAGCCTTCCCAACCCCAGTGTTGACTGTCATAGCAGGACGGTTCATTCTGCATGTATCTTTTCTTTGTTCTGTTAGAATTTTGGCCACTCTGCCATTTTGTTTGTATCATGGAATTACCAACTTATTAATTCCTCCTCCCCAGGGTCCCCATTGCTTGTGGCAATGCTCTTCGGCATGGACTGTTCCACACTCTGTTCCAAATAAAGAGCTGTAGAGCTCTTCTTCCCTATGGCCTGCCTTTCACTCTGGGCAGAACCTCTGCGCCACTGCACTGGGGGGTGGAGACCTGCTTTTTCCAGAGTGACACCCTAGGCTTTACAAGTAGGTAATGGTGGAAGGTGGGTGGGGTGGTAATTTCTGTTCTTGGTTTTCCTCTCCCAGCATAAAACATCTACCTACAGGGAAGGTGGGTTAGGGGCAGTCAGTGATCCAGTGTTCTAGGCCTACTTGACCTTCTGCCCCACGAGCGGAGACTGGGTAAGTGATGGGCAAGTCCTCTGTCTTGTTGGAACGGGTTTTCTGCAAGGGGGAAGGATGAAAAGTGCTTGGAGCCTGTCCCTCCTGGGGTAAAACTATGGATCCAGATTGGGGGAAGGGGAGAGAGGGAGCCCCCTTCTTCTTGGCACTGTCTGGAATAAAGTGCCAGGGACGAGTTTCCTGAAAACATAGCTGGGTAAGTGGCGGTCAGGGAGCAAATCATGACGTGCTGTAGACTACGCTTTCTTGAATCAATGTTTCTCAGTTTTCTGTATAACTTTAGGACAATTTCCAGAGACTTTAAATTATTTTTTTAGAAATAATATGGACCAGATAAATTTTCTTTTTTTCTGGAAATAGGGTTTCCCAAGCTCCTTATCCAGTTATTCTCAAAGCCACCTCTCCTCAGGAGCCTGTTAGCTTTTACATAAAAATATAAATGATGATGTCTTTTTCATAGAAATTTTGTGATAATTAAATGAAATCATTTAATGTAGAAAAATCTTAGGAATACTTTAAAAATATTGTTCTCTCTGCTAAAAGGTTGATTTCCGTGGTTTTTAACCACTGAAATGGCCATCACATGTTCAACAAATGAACAATATATCACAGAATACACATACACATATGTGTAAAAAGTTTACATATACATAAATCATTCATCTATAAAGGTAGATATTACAATATTTATACCAATATATGTATACCTATCGCTAGGTAATTATAGATTTGAAGAACAGCAGTGTAGTTTTGTTTTTTAGAATCTACATCAGCATCATTCTTTGCTTCACTCCTCTCATGCCATCTTAAATATCCAAATCAATAAGGCCTTTTTTTTTCAAGTATTAAGAGAAACCTTCTCCTTCACCATGCTTTTTGTTTTTTTCTTAGAAATTATTATTGTTATTTTTTGAAGGGCAATGCCTATTTAATTGCTACAGTCCTGAAAATGTTAATGTCTTTGATTGATAATTGGTAACTTTGGTTCTGATTGTGTTCATTTGGATTTTTTATCACTTTGCATTCATCTAGTACAGGTGCTTGTACTTAACAGACTTACAGCCATTGATACATGGTGATAATTCTGAGGATGAACTCATGTAGCTTCTTTTGCATGATTCCTTTATCTTCTGACCTGAATGGGTTTACCAATCTCTGACTCTCAGCAAGACAACTTTACTGAATTTCCTTTCACATTTTTCATGAATAGGAAAGTTATATGGTTTGAACAAAAATACTCTCACACTGATTTCTTTAAACTATTTGAAAGCCTCTCACAAATATCACCCGCATGTATGGAGTGGGGTTTTAACCACTTAAAGCATCAACAATATATGTGGATGTAAAATATCAATCTAGCATAGGTTTTCTGCCAAGAAAAGGATATTCCTAACCAAACTTGATCCAACAAAACAGCTCCCAGCACAGCCATCCAAGCAGTAGGTCCAATACCTCACATTCATCACTCATCACATGCATTCATTCCCATCTCAGGGGACATGGAATGGAGGAAGAGACACAGAAACAGGAAAATATCCAGGAGTTTGTGTAGAGAAGGCAAAATATCAGTATATGAATTAAATTACCCTGGAAAGCACAGGGATTTCCATATTATCATCAGAAATAGGGAAGCACTTGCTTTGGCTTGGTCTTTTGAGGATCCAAAGGACGTATTGATGAAAAATTCAAACACAATGTAAAATGTTTTCCTTTCAAACTGATGCAGATCATGTTTCAATACCACAGAATAAAGGTGTCATGTCATTCACTTGTATTGTTTGTGCTGTGCTTTTTTTGTGAACACTGTCATTCTCAAATAAGGCAGCTTCTTTCAGGAAGATCAAAGACATCTTAACAGAACAACAGGGGCTTATGCTGCCAAAGCCACTTGAAAGAAAGGAGTTTTACATGCAAGTTAGGAACAGGTGGGTGTTCCCCACCCCCACCCCCAAAAATACTTAAAAAAAAATGCATCTCGGAGGACAAGGGCTGAGCTCACTCCTGCCAGAGCCAGCGTGCTGTTGCAGCTTCTGGAGACTTCCAGGTGGCAGACCCACTAGCAGTACGGAGAGGCCCCGGTTGCTAAACCTGAAGAATTGAGAAGTGAAGACCATCTGGCTAGTGCAAACAGCCTAACAGGCCCCTTTCCAAATGGAGGTCCAGAAATCTCGGAAGCATGCAGACAGGGAGATGGGACTAGGAAGTAAGCCAACCTGTGTTCTTTGAACACATTATACCCACACACACCGCCCCTGCCCCATGATCCCTGACACCCCAAGTGCCTGAAATCCACCCCAGCCCCTTCCACTGTGCTCCAAGCACCCTTACCCCTCACCCCGGTGCCCAAGCTCTGCACACATGCACACAAGGACCCTGCCCTCCAGACCCCCACACACCAAGGCCCAGCTCCACAAACCTGCACACGTGTACAGCCACACCTGCCCACCAGGCACCCATGCATCCGTGCACCAAATTCCCAACCCCTGTACCCTAACCATCCTGCCCCATGCGCGTGCACACCCTTGTCCCCCAACCCCAACCCCAGCACAGGTGCACTGCTCCACACCTGGCAGGTGCTCAAGTGCACATCTGTGTTACACAGCCCCCACCCCGCACACACATGCATGTACCTCTGCCCCACCCCCCCCACCCGTGTGCACCTATGCCAGGGCCTGCCCATTCCACAACACCTGTCCTTGACCCGCGCCCTGCAACTCATGCCCCAACCCTGCAAAAACATGCATCTGTATCCCAACACCCTGGACCCTGTCCTACTGTGCAAGGATGTACCAGCACCCTGCCCTCCCTGTGCCCCGACCTCTGTGCCCTGTACCCCACACCTTGATACCCATGACCCCCTTGCAGCATGCACCCACCACATTCTACCCCTGCACCAGCCCCTGTGCATCCTCACAGCCCCCCATCAGCCTCCTGCTGTGCCCTCCCTCTGTGCCCCCCACACTTCACCCTGGCCCTGTGCTCCAAGGCCTGTCCAATGTACACCCTACCCCATGGTCCTTGCACTGTACCTCCACAACCCTGCACCCCACACCCCATGCTCATGGGCACCAGCACAGTGTCCCCAATCCATGCCTATACCTGTGCTGCAACCCATCACCCCAGTGTTGTACCCTGCTCCATGGCCTGTGACCTGCTCCACACCTGTCCTGCAAATACAAAGCTTTAGACTACTGAAGCAAATCAACTTCTAAAGTAACCTTTTCAAGATATTTATATACCTCAAAGGCAACAGAACATCACAAAGAGTATGAAGATGCAGACAGATGTAGCCCAGCCTAATGACCAAATTATAACACCAGAAAAGACACAGACTTTGGAACAACTAATCAAAGATGTTCATATAAGAATACTAAATAAAATCACTGGGTTGACTAATGACATAAAAGAGACCAAGAAGATACTAGAAAAGCAGGAAGAACAATTTGAAAGAATAAATAGAAAAATTACAGATATCACAGAGATAAAAGATGCTATAGACCAAATAAAAATATAGTAGAGACACACAACAGCAGACTTGAAAAGGCAGAAGTTAGAATAAGTGGAATCAGGACAACTGAATTCAAACATACAAAAGAGCAAAAGGCAAAAATATGGAAAAATTTGAATTGGCTCTCAGAAAAATGATGGACAAAACAAAGCGCACAAATATAAGAATCATCAGTGTCCCAGAAGGAGAAGAGAAGAGTAAAGGGCTAGGAAGAGCAGTTGAGGATATAATGGGGGCCAACTTCCCAACCCTTATAAAAGACATAAATGTGCAAATTAAATAAATCCAACGAACCCCAAATAGAATAAATCCATACAGGCCTGCTCCAAGACACATACTAATCAGTCTGTCAAATGATGAAAAGAAGCAGAAAATCCTGAAAGCAGCAAGGGAAAAACCACCTACTATATACAAAGGAAACAACATAAGACTGAGTTTGGGCTACTCAACTGGCACTTTGGAGGTGAAAAAGCAGTGATGTAATATATTTAAGATCCTGAAAGAGAAGGACTTCCAGACAAGAATTCTGTACCCACTCAAACTGTCCTTCAGAACTGAGGGAGAGATTAAAATTTTCACATAAAATAAATGCTGAAAGAATTTGCCAACAACAGACTGGCCCTACAAGAAATACTAAAGGGAGAACTGTTGGCTGAAAAAAAAAAAAAAACAGGGGAGAGAGGTCTGGAGGAGGGCACAGAATTGAATAGTACCAGTTAAGGTAACTTAAAGAATAAAAAGAGAAAGAGGGAAAAGAATATATAGATCTGACAAATAAAATTCAAAAGATAATATGGTGGCTTCAAGAAATGCCTTTTCAGTAAAAACTTTGAATGCTAATAGACTAAAATTACCAATTAAAAGATAAAGAATGGCAGAATGGATTAAGAAATATAACCAACTACATGCTGCTTACAAGAGACTCATCTTAGACACAGGATACAAATAGATTGAAAGTGAAAGGATGGAAAAAGATGTTCCATTCAAGTTGTAACCAAAGAAAGCAAGAGCAGCTATATTACTATCAGACAAAATAGACTTTATATGTTAAGACATCATAAGAGACAAAGAAGGACACTATATATTAATTAAAGGGAAAATTCACCAAGGAGAAATAACAATTATAAATGTTTCTGCTCCCAATCAAGGAGCTCTAAAGTAGATGAGACAGACACTGGCAAAACTGAAGGGAGTGATACATGTTTCAAAAATAATAGTAGGAGATTTCAACATACCACTCTCCTCCATAGAGAGAACTAGACAGAGCAGCAAAAATAAAATAGAGAAGTTAAACAACTTGGTAAATGAAATAGACCTAACTGACATATTTAGGTCATTACACCCCAAAACTCCAGGATATACATTCTTCTCTAGTGCTCATGGAACATTTGCCAGGATAGATCATACGCTGGGGTACAGAGCAGGTCTTTATAAATTAAAAACATGAAATTATTGAAAGCACTTTCTCTGATCACAGTGGAATGAAGCTGGATATCAATAACCACCAGAGAATGAGAACTTTAACAAATATTTGGAGATTAAATAACACACTCTTAAACAACCTGAGGGTCAAAGAAGAAATTGCTAGAAAAATCAATAGCTATCTGGAGACTAATGAAAGCAAGAATACAACATACCAGAATTTATGGGATATGACAAAGGCTGTGCTGAAAGGGAAATTTATTGTCCTAAATGCCTACATAAAAAACAAGGAAGAGCAAAAATTGAGAACTTAACTGCTCACCTGGAAGAAGTAAAGGAAGAAAAGCAAACTAATCCTAGAGCAAAAAGAAGTGAAATAACAAAGACTAAAGCAGAGTTAAATGAATGAAAGAGCAAAAGAATAGAAAGAATCAATAAAACCAAAAACTGGTTCTTTGAGAAAATCAATAAAATCAATGGTCCACTAACAAGGCTAACAAAGAATAAAAAGAGGATGCACATAAACAAATTCAGAAATGGGGGTGAGGTTGTTACCATAGACCCTGAAAAAAAAATTTTAAAGTCATAAGAGGATACTATGAGCAACTGTATATCAGCGAACTAGACAATGTAGATGAAACAGACCAATTCCTGGAAACACACAAACAGTCTACACTGACTCAAGAAGAAATAGAAGATCTCAACAAACCAACCACAAGCAGAGATTCTATCAGTCATCAAAAATCTTCCTACAAAGAAAAGCCCAGGACCAGATGGCTTCACAGGGGAATTTTACCAAACATTCCAAAAAGAATTAATATCAATACTACTCAAACTTTTCCAAAACATTAAGGAGAAAGGACTACTACCTAACTCTTTTTATGACGCTAATGTTACTTTAATACCCACACCAGGTAAAGATGCTATATGAAAGGAACTACAGACCAATCTCCTCTAATGAACACAGATGCAAAAACTGTCAACAAAATACTAGCAAATCAAATCCAATGACACATTAAAAGAATTGAACACCATGACCAAGTGGAGTTTATACCAGGAATGCAAGAAAGGTTCAATACAAGAAACAAGTAATGTAATACAGCATATTAACAAATCAAAAAGGAAAAATCACATGACCCTCTCAATTGATGTTGGAGAAGCATTCGACAAAATTTAACATACTTTTCTGATAAAAACACTTCAAAAGGTAGGAATCAAAGGGAACTTCCTCAATCTGATATAAGGCATATATGAAAAACCCATAGCCAGCATCATCCTCAATGGAGAGAGACTGAAAGCTTTTCTCCTAAGATCGGGAATGAGACAAGGGTGCCCTCTGTTACCACTATTATTCAGCATTGTACTAGTATTCTAGCTAGAGCAATCAGGCAGGAAAAAGAAAATAAAGATATCCAAATTAGAAAGGAAGAAGTAAAACTTTCATTATTTGCAGATGATATGATACTATATTTGGAAAATACTGAGAAATCTACAACAAAGTTACTTGAGCTAATAAATGAATCCAGCAAAGTTGCAGGATATAAAATTAATGTACAAAGATCAGTTAATGTTTGTATACACAAGCAATGACCTAACTGAGGAATCAATTAAGGAAAAATCCATTCAAAATAGCAACTAAAAGAATCAAGTATTGAGGAATGAACTTAACTAGGGGTGTAAAGGACCTGTATGCAGAAAATTACATAGCATTGCTAAAAGAAATCAAAGAAGATCTAAATATGTAGAAAGACATTCCCTGCTCATGGATAGGAAGGTTAAATGTAGTTAAGATGTTAATTCTACCCAAATTGATTTACAGACTCAATGCAGTACCCATCAAAATTCCAACAACCTACTTTGAAGTCTTGAAAAGCCAGTTACAAAATTCAGGGAATGAGTCCCTGAATAGTTAAAGTACCCTAAAAAAGAAGAAGAAAGTGGGAAGATTAACACTTTCTGATTTTAAAGCTTTTTATAAAGGCAAGTGGTCAAACAGCATGGTTCTGGCACAAAGATAGAAGTATTGACCAATGGAATCAAATCGAGAGAACAGAAACAGATCACCAAACCTATGGTCAACTGATCTTTGACAAGGCCCCCAAGTTCACTAAACTGGAACAAAATAGTCTTATCAATAAATGGGCAGGAGAGAACTGGATATTAATAGCCAGAAACGAAATAGGACCATTACCTTACACCGTATACAAAATTAACTCGAAGTGCATCAAACTCAAATTGCATTTAAGTACCCAGTACCATAAAATTCCTAGAAGAAAACGTAAGGAAACATTTTCAAGACCTAGTAATAGGAGGTATCTTCCTAAACTTTATACCCAAAACACACAACAACAACAAAAAGATAAATGGAAATTCCTCAAAATCAAATGCTTTTGTGCCTCAAAAGACGTCAAAAAGGTGAAGAGGCACCCAACTCAATGGGAGAAAATATCTGGAAATCACATATTGGATAAAGGTTGGATATCATATATACATGAAGAAATCATGTAACTCAACAACAAAAGAACATACAACCCAATTATAAAATGAGCTAACAATATGAATAGGCAGTCTTCTGAAGAACAAATACAGATGGCTTAAAAGCACATGAAGACATGCTCATTTTCATCAGCTATAAGGAAAATGCAAATCAAGACCACAATGAGATACCACCTTACACCTTTAAGAATGACTGCTATTGAACAAGCAAGAAAATATAAATGTTAGAGAGCATGTGGAGAAACTGGGACACTTATGCACTGATGGTGGGAATGTATAATGGTACAGCCACTATGGAAGACAGTCGGGTGTTTCCTCAGAAAACTATGCCCTATAACCTGGCAATAGCACTACTTGGTACATACCCAGAAGAGCTGAAAGCAGTGACACAGACATTTTCACATTGATCTTCATAGCAGCATTATTCACAATCACCAAAAGATGGAAACAAAACAAGTGTCCATCAACAGATGAGTGAATTAACAAAATGTGGTAAATGCATATGATGGACTATTATGCAGCAGTAAGAAGCAATGATGTCCTGCCACATGACAAGATGGATGAACCTTGAGGACATAATGCTGAGTGAAATAAGCCAGATACAAGAGAATAGGTACTGTTTGATTCCATTTTTATGACATAGTAAAGTCATAGGCTTGTAATACAGAATATAGGGGACCTAGAGATACGTGGAAACTACAAATGAGTGAATGATTGGCTAAAGTGGTTGAACTTAAAATTAAGGGAATAGATAGAAGTGAAGGTGGTTCACTCATGGATCTATAAATAATATTAACATATTGAAAGTGAAAATTATTGAAAGGGGTTGTATAGACCCATGTGTCCCACTGATCAACACTACAAATGTAATTAAGTTCTCATATGAACTACTGCAGAAATATGACTGTTGTACAAAGAGTACATAATTTGGGGGTATGGGAAGGCAACTGCTATTGCATAATATTGGCCATCATTAACTGGAAAACATCAACAGTACTGCAGCAACACCAGGGGTAAATAATGGGGTGGGGGGACAAGAGTGAAGCAGAGGTTTGGATTTTCTAACCTCCCCTTTGGTGAGGGTGTGTCTATTGGTTATTCTTATCTTGGGAACAATGAAATTTTCTAAAATTGAGAGTGTTGAAGGATTGTTGACTTTGGACATTATCCATGATGCCCAATGGATGGAGGTGGCTGAAGGATGCATTGACTAAGAAGTAGAATGGCAAACAACGGTGTATACTTATCAGTAAATATTGTGCTACTACTTAAAGGAGAGACATTTTGATGCATGCCACATTGTGAATGAACCTGTGGGATATTTGTGAGGCAAACTGAGCCAGAAAAAAAAGAGTAAATATTGTATTGTTTCCTTTAGAAAATACTTATAAGAAAACTGGGGCCTAGATTGTAAGCTCTTATAGCAGTCACATTTAGTCTGGAGCAGTAATTGTGATTTCCGGATTTTGAGAGGCTGTTTTATATAAGTATAACCTGATATTTAGAGATTAGAACAATCAGGTCAGAATTAAGGTAATTCAGAATAGAAGGGTAAAGAAGACACTGTCTGAAGTTTAGAGCTCTATCTACACTATGAGACCAAAGGAAGAAAAGTTTATTTTGTCCAGAACTTAAATTTTCTGTAGCACACAAATCTAACTCAACCTGTCTGGATGGATCATTTAATAACCCAAACACAGGGAGCCCAGAATAAGAATGAGGGCCCTTAATCCTGTATAGCTTAATGTAATGCCTGGAAACATCCCAGAGTATATTAAGCAAATAACCAAGGGATATTTACTATCCCTAGTAGTAAAAACCTAAAATTGCGGAACTGTAACCCATACCAAACTCTGAAATCTGTTCTACACCAAACGGTTGCAGTGTGCTTTTAAATGTATTGCTTTTTTGTACATATATTTTCCACAAAAAAGAGAAAAGTCTATTGTGATGATAAATGCACAGCTATATGATGATATTGTGAATCACTGATTGTACAATTTGGATGATTACATGGTATGTGAATATATAATATATGTCAATAAAAGTTTTTAAATGCATCTGGTTCATCAGCATTCCAAGTAGACTAGAAAAATATTTTAATCTATTTTTTGAAGTATTTAAGGTTTTAAGGTATATGACTATGCAAACGTGTAAATATTCACACATACACACTACATGTGATGATGATGCTTTAAATGCTTTAAAGTATATTACAAACCTATGGTGGTCAAAACAGCATGACACTGGCATGAAGGTAGGCACAATGATCAATGGAATCAAATTGAGAGTTCAGAAATACACCTATATATTTATAGCCAATTGATTTTCAACAGGGCACCCAAGTCCAATCAATAGGGACATAACAGTCTTCTCAGTAAATGGTAATGGAAGAACTAAGTAAATGAAAGAGGACTCCTACCTCACACTGTATACAAAAATTAACTCAAAATGGATCAAAGGCCTAGGTAGAAGAGGCAGGACCATAGAACTACTAGAAGAAACTATTAGGAAGCATTTTCAAGATCTTGTGGTCAGAAGTGTTTCTCAGACTCCACACCCAAAGCACAAGGAGCAAAAATAAATAAATAAATAAATAAACAGATAAATAGGAACACCTCAAAATTAAAAACTTTTGTGCTTCAAAGGACTTGGCCAAGAAAGTGAAAAGGCAGTCTACTCAATAGAGAAAATATCTGGAAACCACATATCTGATAAGAGTTTAATAAGCAGAATAAATAAAGATATTCTACAACTCAACAATAAAAAGAAAAAAAAACAATTAAAAAATGGTTAAAAAACTTGAATAGATACTTTTGCAAAGAGGAAGTACAAATGGCTCAAAAGCACATGAAAAGATGCTCAACATCACCAGCACCTGCTAGAACGGACAGTATTTAAAAACCCCAGAAAATTATAAGTGTTGGAGAGGAATGCTTATTCTCTGCTAATGAATGTAGGATGTAGAATGGTGCAGTCACTTTGGAAGGCAGTTTGACAGCGCCTCTGAAAGCTAAGTATAGAATTGCCATTTGATCCTGCAGTCCCACTTCTAGGTACAAACTCAGAAGATCTGAAAGCACGGGCACAAACGGACATTTGCACATTTATGTTCAAAGTGGCAAAGTTTGCAATTGTCAAAGATATAAACATTCAATTGTCCAGTGACCAATGATGGATAAACAAAATATGGTATATACATATGATGGAATATTATTCAGCAGTAAAAAGGAATGAAGTTCTGAAGCATGCAATGGCATGGATGAATCTTGAGAACATTATGTTGAATAAAATAAGTCAGAAGCTCAAGGGCAGCTATCATATGAGCTCACTAATATGTACTGATTATAATAAGTGAAGTCATAGAGCTAAAACCTAGAATATAGGTTACTAGGAAGTAAAATGAGGGCAGAGAATAGGAATGGATGCTTACTGTGGACAGAATTTTTATCTAGGTTGAATTTGAATGTTGGAAATGGATTGAGGTGATGGTAGCATGATATGGTGAGTGTAATTAGAAGCACTAAATTATGTATGTGATAGTGATTGAATGGGGAGGTTTAGAGTGGAGTATGTCGCCAGTAGGAAAGCTAGAGGATAGAACATGGGACTGCATAATACAGTGAACCCCTGGTGGACAATGGTCATGATTAATAGTACAGATATAAAAATGATCTTTCTTGAACTAGAACAAATGTAGATCACTACTATAAGGAGTTAGTAAAAGAGTTGTATATGGGAAAAAGTGTACCAACTGCAAAGTAATGGACTGTGGTTTCACAGAGATGTTTTGATATTCTTTCATGGTAGTAACAAATGTATCATACCGATGCTAAGAGTCAACAATAGTGGAGGATAAAAAGGATGGAATTTTTTTCTTTTGAGAGTAAGGAAAATGTTCCAAAGATGATTGTGGTGCTGAATGCACAAACATCACAGTAATGATAAAGTGAATCATTGTCTGTACACTTTGGATGGATTGCATGTGTGAATATATCTCAATAAAACTGCTTAAAAATTAAAGAAAAGCAATCACATACAATTCAGTGCTTTTAATCATAGTCACAATCTTGTGTTAATATGGGAAATTTTGAGTTCTAGACATAAAATAAAAAGTTCAACAACTCCAGTAAAATTTGCCACAATATGGTTCAAATTCAATATTTAACATTCATATTTGTGTGTGTACAGTTAGGTGTGAGTTTGTGTTGGTAGTATGAGTGTGTAGGAGTTTCGAGTGGCATGACTGTGCACAAGTGTGTTTGTGTCTGTGATGCATGCCTGTATGTACAAGTGGGTACAGGAAATTTGTAAGGTGTGTGGGTAAGCGTGTACAGTGATTGAAAGGAGACACCCCCATCCTACCCAAGGGCCTCAGCGGGAACACTTCCACAGCCACATTCCTGTTCAGCCTAGGGAGGTTTAAATTTCTCTCTTTTCACATGTCTGCAGAGTTACTACAGGGCCTAATTTGTACCAATGTGAATGAAGTCAAGTAAGCGCCTTCTTCCAGATGATTTGATAAATGAGACTCCATCTTGCTGTGACTCGTAGCTTCGCGCTGCTGTTACTGAAGAAGATATTTCTAAGGAAGAAGAAGGAGGCTGTTTATTACAAAACAGCTCAACCAGAATGCTCTGTGCACCTGAGAAAATAGTCTCAATGGGAACATGTTTCTCAGTTCAGTGACTTTTTCCACTGGCCGCGATGTGAAAATGAAAGAAAAGTAACATTGGTCTTGCTTAATATTCGGTGCAAAACACGAAGGAGTGACTTTTGTATCGATGGCGAGATGAACTGTCTCTTCAGGAAGTGAGAAGCCAGTGACTCTAATGTCAACTTTTCCTCCTGTTTCTGGTCCAGGTTCCACCCATGTTATATTTTCCATCTCATTCGGTAATGAGCATATGTTTTTTCCTCAGTGTCCTAGGACTGATCTTGCACAAAACTCTACAATTTGCTTCAGGTTTGCAAGAGATAGTTAGCTTTTTTTTTCTTTTTCCCTCTCTGTTTCATGCTATTTACGAAGTACAAAGGCAGTGATTTATTGCCTTCCTCAATATTTATCAATATTAATGAGAATGGTACGTGCTCATTGAATCCGGCACTTATTTAAGTTGAAAGAGAATAAAAACAGTACCATTCCTTCATTCCTTGATATCAAGGTGATTTTGACCTTGCAGAGAAAGTGATTTGCCTTAATTGCCTTAGTGAAGTTTTTGAGAAAGTAATCCATTTCAGATATATTCTTGTTAATATAAATAAATGAGGCTGAGTTCAGATATTCCATTATTTTAGCTGCATGGTCATTGTCACTATATTTTATTAATATTTCATTATAAAAATACATACCCATTGCAGTAATTTAAATGGTATAAAACTGTACTATCCAGTCTGGTAGCCACTAGCCATATATCATTACTGAGCACTTTAAATATGGCTAATCTAAAAGTTGAGATTGCTGTAAGTGGAAACCACAATGCATTTCAAATATTTTATATGAAAATAATCAATAACTGATAATTTTTATATTGACTACATGATGAGATACACTATTTCAGATATATTGGGTTCAATAAAACATGTTAAGATAAATTTCACCTGTTTCCTTTTTACTTTTTTAGTACAACTACTAAAATTTTAAAATTACACAAGGCTCATATTTATAACTCACATAATATTTCATTGGACTGCAATGGTTTAGAAGAATTTAAAGTAAAAAAAAAAAATCAATGATCCTTTTCTCACCTTTCCCCATCCCCAATCCTCTCCTGAGAGTTAAGATATTTCTTCCATATTTAGAAACACACTTGCATACATAAAATCATAAACTTTTTTTTTTTTTGGCATGGGCAGGCTCCAGGAATTGAACCTGGGTCTCCGGCATGGCAGGAGAAAAATCTGCCACTGAGCCACTGTTGCCCATCCCAAATCATAAACTTTTTAAACGTAAAAATGAAATAAAATTATACTTAGAGTTTTATAATTTGCTTTATAAAGTTCAGAATATATCATGGAAATCTTTTCACATATACACACTTTTTTCCCCATCGATACATAGAACAAAACAGATTTGCCAAAGGGTGCTATTTAGTGGCATCACAACATCTCCCTGAGTGGCCCCACCTGGCAAAGCGTGCTCTGTTTCTGTTGTGCTCTGCTGGGACCTGGGTCCCGTTTCACTGCAGGCACAGAGACTCAGCCACTTTGTCACTTCCCTTCCACAGAAGCTTGCCCTTGATGGTTCCTCCAGCCCTGGCTGAGTGGAGAACAGCTTTCCTTGCAATGCCTCTGCCTTGCCTCTGCTTGTCTTTTGTATTTTAAGACTGCCTCTTAGCTAGCCTGGAGTATTAAAGCTTCAGAGATGTTTTTGTTTTCAGACAAGATATCCACTATGGGAGTTTTTTGTTGTTGTTTTTGTGTTTTTGTTTTAGCAGTTTACCATTCATGCATGGGGCAGCATCCCACATTCAAGCCGCATGTGGAAAGGAGCGCCACCCAGGGCTTGGAAAGGAGGAGTTTCTGTAGGGCAAGTCTGAAACAGGAAACATTCTGATTGGCTGACCTTAAGTTTCCCTTTTACTTGGGAAGGGGTCTTACAAAGCGGGGGGGCAGATATACACTGATTCGTATGATAATAGCTTTTCCATGCTTTAGTTATCTCTACTAGATGGAAACTGGTTTATTACCAGGTGTTGCTTATCTGCAATGTCTGTAGGGTGTGTTCTGTTGTTCCATTTTCTCAGAAAACCCCACAGGTCCGTTGTTTTTTGTCTGCTGGAAAATCCTTCTTGGGAAGGAGTCCCTCCCAGAAATGCCCAATGCAGGCAGCCCATTTATTTCACTTAAGAGAGACCTTACAGTAGCAGCCACTGGGGGAGTGGTTCCAAATGCTAAAAATATAAAGCTAATCACATCAGCTAATATTATCACATCTGCTGATTAAATAAATGTCTCCTGCTTAAGGGAACTTGTATCTAAATATTTAATAAAAACAATCATGGAGAAACTTTGGACTCAAAATTTCGGAAATGAGGGTGAATTGAAGGGATTTTACTAAAAATAATAGGATTACATGAAATTTACAAACTTTGAGATCTGCATCCCTCTTGAAGCTCGTCTCCAGTTTTTGGCAGCCTACCTTGCACTCTAAAAGAAGTGAGACTGGACAATTACACTTTGGGGAATTAACTAGGATTGAAAACGCTGGAAGTAGGAAGTAATGAATGACTTCCACTGCAAGCCCTAAGACTAAGCAAGCCTACTACATCCTTGGTATTTAATTCAGAATTGAACATAGTAAATAGTAGTGATCCTAGGGTAATTTTTGGTTTCTATAGTTTAAAAATCATGATTTCTTTAAATATTTAAGTAATGCAACTTTATTAAAACACTGCTTTTGTCCAAAACAAGTTTCCTATGAAATATCTCTCCTTGCATATAAAAGCAACTAGAAGTTGACCCAATGTCTTGTCTGCTTCATACCATCTAATTGAATGCAGGTTTCCTCTTGGATGAAGCATGTTAGAGTGTTTGCTTTGGTCCCCAAGGCAAATGTTCAAGGACATTAAGTAATAAAACAAGATATAGGAGCAATTAAAATATGGATTTTAATTTATGAAATATTAGGAAACCAAGTTGAATGTTTATTATTGCAAACACTAATAAAAAGTTAATTGTGCCCTTTAGCAGTTAATTAATGCACAATTATCTTAAAGTGTTACTGTTTCTTCTGATCTAATTATAATTATATTGAGGTATTATAAGAAAAAAACCTCCAAAGTGTCTACAAAATAGCTTCATAAAAATCTGTATGCTTTGCTTGAAATGGAAGCCCTTAGCTATGTAAGTAATAGTAAATGAGTTAAGATTATACTCCAATTACTCTATAAGAGTTGATCATTTAAAATTAGTGTGTGCTGGTTGCATACACTTAGAGAGCTTTAAAAGCACTGCAATACATTAAAAGTATTACTTTCTATTGTACCTTTTATTCAATCATAAACTCGCATGTTGAAGCTCTAGCATTTAGTTCAATAGATGTTAAACTAATGCACTGGAATTATGTAAATCTGAGTAGTATTATCTTCATAACAACAGTTTCTTTTTGGAGTTTCCAAAACTTGAAAATACTTTATATGTAAAATATTTAAAAGTACTCATTTACTCTTTATAAGAAATGTAACTGCTACTATTACCATCATTCCACATCTATTCCATGTGAAGTCAGAAGGCATAACCCTCCTAGCCCAGAGATGTATTTTCTCAATTATTAGAGCTTCCAGTCTCCTGAGCTTTTATGGGGACTCATTATTTAGGCATGATTGAAGGGATCAATTACCATGTGACTGAGCTAAATCTGCCCTCCCCAAGGTCAGGGAAGTCCCGATATGATCTGGCTCAAAGCATCACTTGGTTGGTCTTTCTGGTGGGACCAGCCCCCATCCTAAGACTGCAGGTGTGGCTGGCTGCTCCCTGCCCTCTCTATAGCAAATGAACTAACAGGCATGGCCTTGGGTCCACCATTAAGACCAAAGACACTTCCATCACAGAAGTTTCCAAATATTCAGAGGTTGCTTCCCCAGGAACTGTAGACAAAGATCCTCCAGGGTTCTCATTATACCACAGTTAGCAGGTGCATTAATTAGCACAGTGCCAGCACATGGTTCATGAAATGCAAGATTTTATTACGACCTACTGCTGCAATTCTGAAAATGAGCTATGGCTATGTAACAGAAGAGCAATCCATTGTCCACAATTTCAGTATATTGTCAAAAGTTCACAATGAGGAAATAAGCACCCTAACTAAATATAAATAACTCCAAGTTCTGCATCCTGCCCCTTATGACAGAGGTACTCTAGCAGTGATGGAGGATATAGAACTGATGACTCCCTTTCTCAAGGCTATTTTTGGTCATACATCTTAGGGCAGGGGTTGCTCTTTACCCTTTTGAAAACGAATTGCTTTCCTTGCTTCTTCTACCTCTGCTCAGCTCATGTTCAATTACCTGCTAGCTCATTTAAAAGTTCAAGGGATGTGGTAAAAGATCTCCAGCTTATCAAATGCTCACTTTGCTACCCAGAACTAAGTGGTGCTGGAATTGGGACAATTGGACAGAAGATGAGCAGAAGGACATATGAGAGATCGGAGACAAACTATAAAGTATGGGCTGCTGTGGGAGTTTTACAGTTTCTCTGGCAGGAATTTGAAAATTAGCATTTATTCAAGATCTGAAAGTAAATAAATCACAAAATGTAAAAATTTAAGACCAGAACAGGAAATATTTATGGATATTACAGCTCCCAAGTTAACTGCAAAATTTACTAACCCTAATCCTAATTTCAGGATTTACTACAGGGCACTATTAAATACAACATAATTTTAAGGATGTTTCATGGCCTCAACTTCAGAATTAAGTTCAAGTGCATTTTTGGTTTTATAGTATAAGCTTAACCATGAAGAATCACCTTAATGAAGACTTTTCCAAGAAATATGAAAAAAAAATAAGAGTAGCAAATAAAAACTCAAAGAAATTTTATAGTCTTTTATATCTGCACACCACCATTTCTTCCTCTTTTAGTACCTGCCCTTCAGGTTTGCTCTGCAGAGTTGTTCCTTCCCCACCATTTTACTTTTGGCTAGTGGTTGAGCTCATGATCCAAACTCAGCCCATCTGACAGTCACTGTTCTGGGAATGTGAATCTTGAACTCAGAGCCTCTACGGCTAAAATGTAGTTGAAGCTCATTCACTGTGACTGCAGTAACCTAACACGACTACTGCTGGTGACCCTGGGATCATCTTAATTTTTCAGTGTTTTGATGAAAATACTAAACCTGACTGCACTGTATGGCAGAAAGTTTTATTTCTGTAGGAGGAATGCTCAGGTCTCACATATTTTTCTTGACTTGGTACGGAAATATTATTTTTCTGATAAAATATCTAATTGGAATGGAAATATTATTTTTCTGATAAAATATTTAATCTGCCTAAAATGTTTATTTCTCTAGACTTTAGCTGCCTTTGAGCATGATTTGATTTCTGTACACGCCAATATCATAATATCCTAGATTCTGAGCATTACTGGGTAAGGTTGGACCCATCCCTTTATTTCAGTATTTTTTGGTATGGTGGGGAGGGGCAGCAGGGTATATTTAGTTCTTCTTTGGGGAAAGGTCTGTCAGTGATCGGCATCATTTTGCTACCTTTCTCTAGAAAAGAGCACTGATGACAGATATTTTACTAATTTTTTTATTAATAATTCCAAACTAATAAAAGGTTATAAAATAAGGCAAAGAATTATATGGACTCATAGACAGATCCACTAATTGTTAACATTTTCCCCATTTGCTTTATCATTCTCTCTTCATCTCTCCACGCACATGCACACACAGACATATACTGCTTTCTCAATCATTTGACCATTTAGAGAGGTTAGCAGATATCATGCCCTTATATCTATAAATACTTCATTATATATTTTCTAAGAACAAGCACGTTCTTAAATAACTACACTATTTTTATCAAAAGCAGAAAATCTAATATCAGTGCATAGTATTATTTAATCCTCACTCTATAATCAAGTTTCACCAATCACCCCCCAAATGTCCTTTATAACTATTTTCATTCTCAGCCCAGGATCTAATTCAGGATCACACATGACATTTAGTTGTCGCATTTCTTTAATCTGCAACAATTCCTCAGCTGCTTTTTGTTTCATAACTTGGAAATTTTAGAAGTATACAGGCCAGTTCTTTAAATTTCTCAGATATTTTCTAATGATTAAACTCATGTTACGCATTCTGGGCAGGAACATCACAGAAGCAATATTGTATTTTTCTCAGTGCATCGCATGAGGAGGAAATGACATCAACTTGTTTTATTGTTGGTGTTGTTCATTTGATTAAGCTGGAGCCCACCAGGTATTTCCACTATAAAGCTACTATTTCCCTTTCTGTAATTAATAAGTAAGTTTTGGAAACATTTTGGAACTATGGAAATATCATATTCCTCATCAAACATTCATCCTCTAAAATGGCAGATGTTTTAAAAGCTTATATATAAATACTTAGATAAATCAACATGGCATGTAAGCAAATGGAGTCAAGTTTGATCTACTTGTAAAGTAGATCATATGGGATAATTAATTGATTGTGAAAGCAAATTTATCCAAAGCCAACACATTATTTCAGACCATTGCATAAAGGTAAACACATACTATGCATTTATATAATACACAACAGTATATGAAAATGTAAACCATCTTCAAATTGTTTAGTAATTTTGATGCCAGGATTTTAGAATATTACATTTTTAGTCCTCAGAGAGTAAGATATGTAAGACAAGAGGAAATGGGAGGGAGGAAATAGTTTAAAACTGACAAATCTGAGCTAAGAGAACAACCAAGGTCTTTTAATTGTAAGCCCTTACATCTTCTCTTAGATTATTTTTGTCTTTTGCTTGCTATATATCTAAGTAAAGGCATAGAAAAAAATGCCTCTCTGTACATTCTGCTTTTTAAATGATCCTAAACTGCCTGGAAAGAGTATATTACAGAAAACTGTTACAATATAAAGGGCATTTTGTGAATTTCCTTATTTTACAGGTGAAAAAATGAGGCTCAGAAGTTATCTGAATAAATTAGTTATATAGTAGTGGGAACGATTCTCAACTCCAACCCAGTTTTTTTCCTATGAGATGACCTTGTCTCTTAAAGACATTCACTTGATTACAACTCAGGATTTTAAAAAACACTGGGCTGAATTTATAGTGGTGTCGAGTATTCCTTCAGGTACTTATTTTAAATAGTGTGTCCTAGGCTCTGTATTATAAAAGCTTCTTTACTGGGATAAAGGGGCACAGGTGAGACCATTGTGACATATTCTTAATACCACTATTGATTACAATGATCTCCCTTTTACATGACGTATTTTCTGGTGCTAAGGGAAAATGTACACTCTACTGCTTGCTCCTTTTAATGGGAAACTGAATCCCCTGTATCTGTCATACAAAATCCTAACAAGCTTCCACAAATAGACACAGGCCACCTCAACTTCTAGTATTCGCTTCACTTTAGGAAAATCTCTTATGTAATCTTAGTTATTCCTTAAAATATCATTTGGCTTATGGCTGTAGAGCTCAAGATCCCCTCTGGAATCCAAGCACTTGTGAGTCTCTCCAAGTCCCAGTGATATACAAATTTATCTTTGAAATTGCACCAGAATAAAAATTTAAAATCCATATTTTACTAAAGCAACATTACTCCAATCATTTACCTTATACTCAATCTTTTCGGAAAACTGAAAGCCCATAGAGAGGAATCTGATTACAGTTTGTATCTCTTCTACTTTTCCAGTTGGATGAGACTTTTATAAATGTCTGAGCACCACTACCAATAAGGGTTTGTCATATGGTGTCAAAATGGTCAAACATAAATTTTATTTTGAGCTGAGCTTTAGATTTACTTGATTTTTGTTTTCTGGCCCCATTGGATTAAGTCTTCAACTCTATAGTTATGGTAATATATCTTCAAGTCCCATTTCTAAATCCACCAATAACATTGCAATCCAATTCTGCAAAAGAAATTATTAGTCAATGCTTATATATTAATCATTCATAAACAATAAAAATAAAATTGAGGGCAGAACACAAGTTGCCTCAAAGTATTGAATCAGCAAACCATCTGAGAGATTTATCATCAGGATTTACAATTATTTTTTCCTGATGGAACTGAGACTTGCCTTTTAGAATTAAAGTGAGATCACCTTTCTTGGGTCTTATAACCAAAAATGTATATTTTTGAAGTCAATATTTGGTACATGAGTTACATATATTTAGTATGATTTTCTCTTTTTATTTTCCTCTTCTGCATTTTTCCAGAGGTCTGTAAGAACAGAGTTCTTTTAAATACAATTATTGCATTGGTATTGTTCATTTATCTGAGTTTATTTCAGCCCTTAAAATTTCTGAAGGATGGATAAGTACCTTAAAAATAAAATATTCAGTGAATAAATTAAATCGAATAAAATCACCTGCGAACAAATGCCAAGAACCTAAGACATGCTAATCACTACTGATCAAGTTATATAGAATCGCGCTGAGATAAAGATTTTTAATGCTCCAAAGCACACCTTTCTTTTAACGAACAACATTACCAAATTTACAAATACCACACACATGGTCAAAATTCTTTGACTGTCAACAATGGAAAAATAAACCAGACTTTGATTTAATGAAAAATATATATATAGTGAGTTCTTATTTTCAAAGTCTAAGATGGATGGATTTGGCTTTAGAAAGATTGGGATCCTGGAGTTCAGACCCTGCATGTATGTCTTTGCTTTCTGTGCATCACTGAGCTCTGCTATTGGTTTCTTGCTCTCATTCCTGGGGTTTTCTCCACAATAGTCTGAGGAGGGACCAGCTCATGTGTTCACTGATCCCAAGAAAGATAGAGTGAAGCAAGCTCTTTCAGTATCTGTCAAAATCTCAAACGCGTTTATGTTTGGTCATATGCCCGCTCATGAGGCCAATAAGTGTAGAACAAATGGCGAGAACACTAATGGAGCCTGGGTTGGGTGGCCGTGATTTTTCCCAGAGGACACAAAAGGCATTGTGATGGACAATCCCAGCTTGGTCACATGGGATAAAGAATGGGCAGTTGTCCAATTGAAAGAGGGGGGACTGGGCAGAAAATAACAAAAGATATCCACTACACTCCATCTGTGATCTTCATTAAAAGCTGTATACTGGTTGCCACCTTGTTCTCATTAGAGTTTGTCATAGGTCTAAAAATGTGTCATTAGAATACCACGCCCCCCCACACAAACACACTCCCACACCTTACTGGGGCAACTGGCATTGGAGTCTTCCTTGAAATTGTGGTAGATCATGCAGGAGAGCTCGAGAGGGGCTTCCTTGTAACTGGTGGATTCCTCAGAACAGAGATCTTCAATCTGCAGAGTAGGAGCATTTAACTCGATAATCTCTACCTTCCATTTCTTTTAATGAGTCCCTGTGTATAGGGCATATGAGCCTGGGGGAATAGATCTTATCATCATCTCCTATCCTCACCCTCCCATCAGGGATCTTAAACCACCCTTCATAAGGGTATTGAGGAAATGACATGACTGTCAAGAGCTCACACCATGGTTGATTGACCTAAGGTTACACTGTCCCACTCTCTTCCTCATGCAGGCCAGTTTTTATAGCTTTTCAATTTTCCAGTAAATGTGAGGGTGAGTACTTCATATTCCCTGGCTCACTCAGCAAACGGTGAGTCTCAGCCCAGTGCTTTTCTCCTTTTCAACACTCATTCGATTGTACAGGAGAAACTTCTTGACACACTACAATGAATATGAAAACAACAGAGATTTTTAAAGCCTGTCCACCTGTTTTCCTTTAGCCTCTTTTGAAATTTCTTCTGTCCCCAAACTTGTAGGCAGATATGAATTTGGCAGTTGCTATAAAAATGGGAAATTATAAAACACACTGAACTACTCGTGACAAGATTTATCTTTGAAATGTATTTTCTCCACATTCTTTGCTCCAAATTAATTATAACTTCGAACATTTGGGTAGCAGATAAATTGACAGAAGGCTTTGCTCCCTCTGGTTGAAATGATCACAATATAGTGAATAGTTCTTCAAATTGTGTGACCCCAGACTGTGATAAGTAGAACTGTGCTTTTTATAGCAGAAAAGTACAAGCACTTCAAAACATCTTGGCAGTTTTTGAGACTGTCACAGTTGCATGACACCAATGGAGATAACTAATAAGAAAGACTTCTACTGAATGGAAAATATGAAGTAGCTTTAAAAAATTGACATTTGATCTTTGATAAGGCAGTCAAGCCAACTCACCTGGGACAGAACAGTCTCTTCAATAAATGGTGCCTAGAGAACTGGATATCCATATGCAAAAGAATGAAAGAAGACCCATATCTCACACCCTATACAAAAGTTAACTCAAAATGGATCAAAGATCTAAACATTAGGTCTAAGACCATAAAACAGTTAGAGGAAAATGTAGGGAGATATCTTATGAAACTTATAATTGGAGGCGGTTTTATGGACCTTAAACCTAAAGCAAGAGCACTGAAGAAGGAAATAAATAAATGGGAACTCCTCAAAATTAAACACTTTTGTGCATCAAAGAACTTCATCAAGAAAGTAGAAAGACAGCCTACACAATGGGAGACAATATTTGGAAATGACATATCAGATAAAGGTCTAGTATCCAGAATTTATAAAGAGATTGTCCAACTCAACAACAAAAAGACAGCCAACCCAATTACAAAATGGGAAAAAGACTTGAACAGACACCTCTCAGAAGAGGAAATACAAATGGCCAAAAGGCACATGAAGAGATGCTCAATGTCCCTGGCCATTACAGAAATGCAAATCAAAACCACAATGAGATATCATCTCACACCCACCAGAATGGCCATTATCAACAAAACAGAAAATGACAAGTGCTGGAGAGGATGCGGAGAAAGAGGCACACTTATCCACTGTTGGTGGGAATGTCAAAGGGTACAACCACTGTGGAAGGCAGTTTGGCGGTTCCTCAAAAAGCTGAATATAGGATTGCCATACGACCCAGCAATACCATTGCTAGGTATCTACTCAAAGGACTTAAGGGCAAAGACACAAACGGACATTTGCACACCAATGTTTATAGCAGCGTTATTTACAATTGCAAAGAGATGGAAACAGCCAAAATGCCCATCAACAGATGAGTGGCTAAACAAACTGTGGTATATACATACAATGGAATATTATGCAGCTTTAAGACAGGATAAACTTATATGTAATAACATGGATGGACCTAGAGAACATTATGCTGAGTGAGTCTAGCCAAAAACTAAAGGACAAGCACTGTATGGTCTCACTGATGTGAACCGACATTCGAGAATAAACTTGGAATATGTCATTGGTAACAGAGTCCAGCAGGAGTTAGAAACAGGGTAAGATAATGGGTAATTGGAGCTGAAGGGATACAGACTGTGCAACAGGACTAGATACAAAAACTCAAAAATGGACAGCACAATAATACCTAATTGTAAAGTAATCATGTTAAAACACTGAATGAAGCTGCATCTGAGCTATAGGTTTTTTTTGTTTTTGTTTTTTTGTCTGTTTGTCTTTTTTTTTCTTTTTTCTTTTCTTTTTTTTACTATTATTATTTTTATTTTTTCTCTATATTAACATTCTATATCTTTTTCTGTTGTTTTGCTAGTTCTTTTCCTAAATCGATGCAAATGTACTAAGAAATGATGATCATGCATCTATGTGATGATGTTAAGAATTACTGATTGCATATGTAGAATGGAATGATTTCTAAATGTTGGGTTAATTTCTTTTTTTTCTTTAATTAATAAAAAAAATTAATAAAAGTCAACATTCAAGGTACCTTATATTGTGCTCACCTTAAATAGTGTCGATTTGTGGTGATTTAAAGCTTGCTTGCAAATAGACCCCTGTGACCAGAAAACTTGGGTAAGGAGAAGGATCTTCTGAATTATTAAATGTATCATTATTTACCTCCACTTTTCCATATCCCCCTTCACATGTATGTTCCGGAAACAAATATTAATCTTTTGTCTAACATAAGTTTTAAATATCTTATTCAGTTTTCCATGCATCATGTAATTTTAAGGTGGTTTTCGTATAGCTATTTTTGGTTGGTATAAAGTCAAAGAACTTAATTTTTCATCTTCATAGTTTCAAACTTCAGTGTCATCTATAGGAATTCTACTCTTCATCCAAGGTTCTAAAAATATTCATCTGCTTTCCATGTCAGTTTTCTTTTAACATTATTATAATTCCAGGATTGATTGCGACGTGAGGTAAGAGATACAAATTCACGTTTATGTTTTTTTTTTTATGATCAGCTTTACAGTATCAGGGACTCGGACATCCTATCGCAGGGCCTGACAGTGTGTGTGGCACATGGCAGGCATTCGACAATTGTCAAATAAACAAATAAATGAAATGTATCTCACACCTAAGCTCCCTCTGGTATATATGAGTTATAAACTTGCAGATTTATAATAATCTGGTGAATATCAAACTAGAGAGCTGAATTTCAAGAGCATTTGTAATATTTGGTAAGAAGAGTTGCTTTTATCTAAATTCTAGCACATATGTACATTTTAAAGGCACTGTTTTGAAAAGCCACCCTTGGCTAACATGTTCTTAAAAGACAGCAAGGGTATGTGGCAAGCTTTTGAGTGACAATTTTGGGTTTGAATTCTACTCTTCCACTTCTTTGTTTTGAAATCTGGATTCAGTCACTGTTTTTCTAGTCGACTCCATTTTTTCCATTTTTGTTTCTTTTGTATGCTGGGCATAGGGGTCACATTTCATTTTTTTTCCCCATATGAATCACCTGGTATCACAGCACCATTTGTTGGATTTATTATTATTTATTTTTTCTTTTTTTGAGTGCATGGGTCAGAATTGAACCTGGGTCTCTTGCATGGCAGACGAGTGTTCTGCCACTGAACTACCTACGCATCCCCGTTTTTTCATCATTAATGTGGGAATAAAAATGCTTACCTTTCAGGATGATTGCAAAGATCACAGTACTGGTTTAAGCAAATCCGTTAGCGTAATACTCACCACCAAACAGCTATCCTGTTAGGGAAATTACCCTTTCCAAGTCGACGCTAAGCATCCTTCTCAAACTCTCAGAATTCGCGTTCTTTCCTTTACTATACATTAGCTTGCAGATCTTAAAATGTGTATTCCCTGGGTAAACTTTTTACGTAGGTCATTTTCCATCTCCAGAGTGTTTACCACACTCTGATCTATCATTATGCAGAGAGTGTAAAGAATCTGGCTGAGTTAACCACATGCACAGCCCGTGGAGTTACAGGGGAATTGCTATCAAATGGCCACACTACTAATGCAGTTGCAGGCAACTCTGAACCACGCTACAAATCCACACATACGTCTGAATCACCAGTTAAATAACTGCTTATCTTTATTCAGTATTAGAACATTCAGCAAGGTTTAAACCTGGCTTTTGGATTGCCCTATTTCAGTGAACCATTTGTATGTTCATATGTTCACATAAATTGAACTAAGCGGTTCATATGATACTCTCGTGCCCAGGGAAAAGACTGAGTGAATTACTTAATGGTCCGAAGTATAACGAAAATCTAAAGAAACTAATCATACGCTGGATAGCAATGATAGAGTCACTGTGGAGAGGACGTGCCAAAGAAATAAATTATGCACTAAAGCTTCTAAAGCTTTTTTTTATTCCTCTTGTTCCACTCCATGAAAAAAGGGCAAGTTTATATTATACTATAAAAAGCATATTGTAACTGGGAACAAACAATATGCTTACACACTTTCCATAAAAGGCTCAGCATGGTACTTCTTACATAAAATAGAATTATCTTTAGCAAAGTAATGAAATACAGTGAAAAGAAAAAAAACTGTCATCAGGAGTAAAAGATGCTGACTGAATTTCTGTCGCTTTCATTGCTCTAGATGTCAAATGTTAAATTTCAAAAGGAAATTTGACAAGATTAAAAGCTTCCAGAAGTAACTTAGGCAAACTAAGCTAGTCTTCTGCACATCTTACAAAAACCTCCAATTCCAAGCAAAATGTGGAGCCAGTTTAATTTTCATTTTCTGTGGCATTTCCTTCCCTTTTCAACTAAGTGTCCTTTCCTTACACATACTCAGAAACCCTTTCACTAAATGCATTTTTTTGAGTGGTAATTTGTTCTATTGCATTCAAGTTAACTTTTCCACTGAGAACTGGATGACTCTGCTTTCCTTTTTTTCATTAATAAGTTTCAGATCTTATCTTAATAAAGATTACAAGCCAAAATGGAACACTGACATGGGAAGAAATTCACAAGCATTTTTCATTCGTTTTTATTCTCTTTGGAATAAAAACAATAGGGGAGAGTTGAGAAGAATTAAAAAAAAAACAATTTTATTTGCAGAAATAATACTTGTTCATTAATGATTGTCAGATTATGACTTTTGTTAATATTTTACTTCATGTCCTTATTATTTATCACATTAATTCTTTAAGAGTTGTCAGAAAAATCAGTGCAGTTTTTTTAAATTCAGAAGATCAATTTAATTACAGTGGGATTTTGTGTCTCAACTTAAGTATTAAGTATTTCCAACTGAATTATCTGCAGTTAGTTACTGTATATAACTGGAAGAGTGCTTAAACAATGAACCACATGGGTTGAGTACATGGTTAATTGTAAACATAGGATACGTTTACATTGTATTCCTGTTATCTTTGCATTAGCCTAAGGATAAAGTTCACATATAGACTCCTTTTTATTAGAGAAGTCCATAAAATACAGGATTCCCATACACTAGCCCACCAACCACTTGCACTGGTGTGGAACATGTCACAATTGATGGTAGCACATTTTTGTAATTGTACCATTAACTAAAGTCCATGGTTTAACTTAGGGTTCATGGTTTGTGTAGTGTAGTTCCATGGATTTTGTAAAAAATGTTTCCTTCTGTTACCATCTATACCATCTAACATTTCCTCCTTTAATCACATTCAGTATGTATTTCAGAGCTGTTAATTGTTTTCAATGTTGTGCTACCATCATCATTATCAATGACCAAAACATTTCCACCCCTCCATACAGGAGCTCTGTATATTCTAAGACTTAGCTGTCCATTCCTTAGTACACTCCTGACCTTCACCCCATGCCCTGGTCATGTCCATTCTAGAATGTGACTCTATTAGTTCGCTCATTCTGATTGTGGTAAAATAGTACAAACATGCAGTATCTGTCCTTTGCTTTCTGGCTTTTTCACTCAGTATAGTTTCTTCAAGGTTCATCCCCGTTGTTGCATACATCAGGACTTAAATCCTTTTTACAGTTGAGAGATACTCCATTGTATGATTGTACCACATTTTGTTCATCCATTCATCAGTGATGGACACTTAGATTGCTTCCATCTTTTGGCAATTGTGAATAATGCTGCTATGAATGTTGGTGTGCAAACATCTGCTCAAGTCCTTGACTGCAATTTTTTTGGGTATATCTCTAGTTTGGGGTGTATCTCTAGTCATTGCTGAATTTTATGATAGTTCTATACTTAATTTTCTGAGGACCAGCCAAGCTGGTCTCCACTGCCGCTACACCATTCTATATTGCCACCCGCAAAGAATGAGCGTTCCTATTTTTCTGCATCCTCTCCAACAATTATTATTTTTTTAATAGTAGCCATTCTAATGGATGTGAAATGTTACCTCATTGTGGGTTTGATGTGCATTTTCCCGATAGCTAATGATGTTGAGCATCTTCATATGTGTTTTCAGATTATGTGAATATCTTCTTTGGAGAGATGTCTGTTCATGTGTTTTGCCTATTTTTAAGGGGTTAGTTTGTCTTTTTGTGGTTAAATTAAAAATTTAAAAAATATATTCTGGATAATAAACCCCTATTAGATATGTGATTTCCAAATATTTTCTCCCATTGTGTAGGTTGTCATTTTACTTTCATGATAGAGTCCTTTGGGGAACAGAAGTTTTCAATTTTTACCTTTTTTTTTCCCTTTTGTTGCTGTGCTTTGGGTCTAAAGTCTAAGAAATCATTGCCTAACACAAGATCCTGAAGATATTTCTGTATGTTTTCTTCTAAGAGTTTGAAAGTTCTAGCTCTTATATTAAGGTCTTTGATCCACTTGAGTTGATATTTGTACATGGTGAGAACAAAGGAGATCCAGTTCTCCCAGCACCATTTGTTAAAGAGACTCTTTTTTCCCCAGTTGAGTGGCCTTTCCTACCTTGTGAAAAATCAGGTGGCTGTAAATATGAGGGCTGAGGTTCGAGTTCTCAATTTGATTCCATTGGCCTATCTGTCTGTCCTTTTGCCAGTACCATGCTGCTCTGGTTATCATGACAGTAATAAATAAGAAGTTTTAAGATTGGAAGTTTGAGTCCTCCAACTTCATTATTCTTTTTCGAGGTGGCTTTAGCTATTCAGGTCCCTTTATCCTTCCATATAAATTTGATGATTGGCTTTTCCATTTCTGCAAAGAAGGCTGTTGGAATTTTTATTGGGATTGCATTGAATCTATAAATTGCTTTAGATAGTATTGTCATCTTAACAATGTTTAGTCTTCCAACCCCTGAACATGGAATATCCTTCCATTTATTCAGGCCCTCTTTAATTTATTTTAGCAATGCTTTGTAGTTAGCTGTGTAGAAGTCCTTTATATCCTCGGTTAGAGTTATACCTAGATATTTGATTCTCGTTTCTTTTGTGAATGGAATATTTAAATTTTTTCTCCAAGTGTTTGCTGCTTATGCATAGAAACATTTTGGGTATTGATCTCATACCCTTTCACTTTGCTGAATTTGTTCATTAGTTCTAGGACCTTTGAATTTTTCAGTATTTTATGTTTATATGATCATATCCCAAATAGGGAAAGATTTACTTCTTTCTTTCCAATGTAGATGTTATTTATTTATTTACTTATTTATTCATTGAATGTATTTTTGCCTAATTGCTCCAGGAAAAACTTCCAGTACAAGGTAGAATAACAATGGTGATTGTGGCATCTTTTTCATTTTCCTCATCTCAGAGAGAAAGCTTTCAGTATTTCACCATTAAGTGGGATGATAACAGTGGGCTTTTCATATATGCCTTCTATCATATTGAGGAAGTTGCCTTCTATTCCTAGTACTCTAAGAGTTTTTATCAAGAAGAGGGGCTGTATTTTGTCAAATGTCTTTTATGCGTCAATTGAGATGTTCATTTTTCCCCCTTGCATTCTGTTAATGTGATATATTACATTAATTGATTTTCTTACATTGACCCAACCTTGCACACCAGGTATAAATCTCACTTGATCATGATGTATAATTCTTTTAATATGCTGTCGAATTTGATTTGCTAGCATTTTGTTGCATCTATATTCATATGAGATATTGGTCTGTAGTTTTCTTTTATTATGGTACCTTTATCTCATTTTTGTTTGAAGTTAATGTTGACCTCACAGAATGAGTTACAGAGTGTTTCCTCCTCTTCAGTTTTTTTTTGGAACAGTGGGAGCCGAATGAGAGTAAAGTCTTGGAACGTTTGGCAAAATTCCCCCATGAAGCCATCACGGCCTGGAATTTTCTTAGTTGGTAGGTTTTTCATTACTGATTCAAGATCTTTACTAGTAGTTTGTTGTTGAGATTTTCTATTTCTTCTCAAGACAATTAAGTAGTTTGCGCATTCAATGAATTTGTCCATTTCATCTAGGTTATCTAATTTATTAGCATAAAATTGTTCATAGTGTCTTTTTACAGTCTTTATTTTAGCAAGATTGGTAGTAATGTTCCCTTTTTCATTTCTGATATTTGTTATTTTTTTTTCTTTGTCAGTGTAGATAAAAGATTTGTCGATTTTATTCATCTTCTCAAAGAACCAACTTTTGGCTTTATTAATTCTATTGTTTCATTTGTTTGTTTGTTTCCTATTTCATTTATCTCTACTCTAATAGTTGTTATTTTCTTCCTTCTGCTCATTTTGCATTTAGTTTGAACTTCTTTTTCTAGTTCTTCCAGTCTTGAGGCTAGGTCTCTGATTCCAAGAATTTCTTATTTTTTAATGTTACCATTTAGAGCTATAAATCTCCCTCTGAGCACTGCCTTTACTACATCCCATAAGTTTTGGTATCTTGTGTTTTCATTTGCATTTGCTTCAAGACATTTCCTAATTTTACTAGATTTCCTTTTGAATCCACTGGTTATTTTAAAATATGATGTGTAGTTTCCACATATTTACAAATTTTCCATTCCTTCCTCTGTTATTAATTTCTAGCTTTATTCCATTGTGGTCAGAGAATATACATTTCTGATTTCAATGTTTCTGAATTTATTGAGGCTTATTTTGTGATACAACATGTAGTCTATCCTTCAGAATGAGCCATGGGAACTCAAGAATAATGTGTATTCTCTCTTCATTGTGTGCAGTGTTTTATGTATGTTTGTTGGATCTAGTAAGTTTAGTGTATCATTCAAACTCCATACTTTCTTATTGATCTTCTGACTACATGTGTTATCCTTTACTGAGAGTAGTGTGTTAAAGTCTCCTACTATAAACTGTCAATTTCTCCCTTCAAATCTGTTAGTATATGCTTCATATATTTTGGGACTCTGCTGCTTGGTGCATGTGTAATTGTAATTGTTACATCTTCCTGTTGAATTGTCCCCTG
Organism: Tamandua tetradactyla; assembly: GCF_023851605.1. Classification (NCBI taxonomy): domain Eukaryota; kingdom Metazoa; phylum Chordata; class Mammalia; order Pilosa; family Myrmecophagidae; genus Tamandua; species Tamandua tetradactyla. The sequence continues at coordinate 71,508,925 of NC_135342.1, read as the reverse complement.
TATCAGTATATACTGACCCTCTTTGTCCCTCATAACTGTTTTTGATTTAAAGTCTGTTTTATCCAATATTAGTACAATCACCCCAACTCTCTTTTGATCACTACTTGGATGGTATTTTTTTCCATCCTCTTATCCTCAACCCATTTGTGTCTTTGATTTTGAGGTGAATCTCTTGCAGACAGCCTATGGTTGCATCAAGCTCTTTTACCCATTCTGTCAATCTCTACCTTTTGACTGGAGAGTTAATCCATTTATCATTGGAGATTTTTGAAAAGTAGATTTGATCATTTAACTTTACATCTGTATCTCCTACTCTATATAGCATAGTGTCATGCATATAATGGGACAACTATTTGTTGAATGAAAGTATAAATGGAATGAATGAATATGGAAAACACAAAAGGCCTTGGTTACTTTGACAATCTTTGATCCAAACTAACCAGTATGACCCAGTATATCATTCTGTGGCTCCATCATTTGACAACTACATTGCCAGAGAAAACAATGAAGCTAAAGTGCCATGGGTAATTTCATATACTTTTTGCTCAGAAAAGCTATATAAAACTTTGTATCTTTACAATAACTCCCCTTTAATTTAGCTAAGATCACTATATATATATAATGTGTTTTATTATTCATTCTCTTCTTTCATGAGCCTAACTAAAACGCCTTCCAAAAAGTGCACCATTTCTTGATCCAACAACAAAACAATATAGGAATGAGCTGTAACTTAGCAAACTTTCTCTTTTGGAGAGTGGATAAAATGGACATAGTAGAATTGTTAGTAATTCAAACTTTTGAGATAAAAATATACTTGTTTGGGTAAGCAGACTGGGCAAGCATTGTGAGGATTATCAAAAAATACATTAAGGTCCTGGAGCATGTGACAACATGGATGGACCTTGAGAACATAATGCTGAGTGAACTAAGCCAGACACAAAAGGACAGATATTATACGATATTAGGACAGATTTCACTAATACGTACTAACTTGGACACGTAAACTCAGAACCTTAAAATGTAGAATATAGGGTACCTAGAGATAGGCAGAAGCTAGAGAAGGGGGAGTGATTCCCTAATATGTACAGAATTGTTAATGAGGTAGAACTTTATGTTTGGGAATGGATAGAGATTATAGTAGGTCGTTATGGGGATTATAAGTAATACTGCCATATTGTAGGTACATTTGATTGAAAGGGGTTATTTTAAAGTCATGTATGTCACCAATTAAGACTGCAAATATAAATGGCTTCTTGCATGAACTACTACAAATTTCAAAAAAATAATAGAGGGAATTATGGAAAAACATAACTACTGTAAACTATGAACTATAGTTAACAGTAATATTTTAATATTCTCTCACTAGCAGTAACAAATTTACTACACCTGCGGTTTAACAATAAGATAAGGGGAATGGGAAGATATGGGTTTTGTTTTTCATTCTTATTTCTGTTCTGGAGTAATGAAAATGTTTTAAAATTGATCATGTATGCACAACTGCGTGATGATACTAAGAGCCAGTGATTATATACTTCAGATGGTTTGTGTGATATGTGAATATATCTCAATAAAAGTGAAAAAACACATTAAATTTCATTTAAACTGAATTGCAATATCCTTTGTGGTTTTCTTCATTACAAAATACATAAGGTTTCAGAACCATCTTCAGCTTCCCACGTGCAGCCACAGTGGTGCCTGGAGGAGGCTGGGTGCCAGGGTTGACATGATGTTCTTGTCCCCAGTCCATGCTTGGTGAGACTTCCTGGTGTCCACATAGAGACAGGACCTTGTGATCCTTATTACCTGAGTAATATGAGCGTCCAGCATCCAGAAGCAAGAACTGTTGATACCCTGGTTGAGGTGCCTTCCCAACACTTTCCTCTTCATGCAATGTTGAGATATTGAAAGTCTTGCATCTGTTGGTTTTGAAGTGAAGCCATAGTCTCGAGGCTGAGAAGTGCTCCTCTGAGGGTCCTCTGCAGGTCAGTGGATGCTCCAGAGCCCTTGTCCTTGTAGTATCTGTCTGTTTTACTCACTGCAATTCCAGCTGTTCCAGACCTGATATTCGACCACTCTCCCCAGATGGGATTTGTTCCTCATCTTTGACATATCACTGAGATGTCAACCAAATGTGTTATGAAACAGGTTATAAACTTGTAAATGACAACTTCCCTTTCAATAAATACAGTAACAACAAAGAAGGAAATAAAATGTCATCATACCTTTGGCCACCTCCATACCTCACCAGTAGGCTTGATCTGAGCCTTGACCCTCCACACCTACAGGGAGAACTTCGGTAGGAACACTGTGTCCACCAGGACCCAAGACTGGGAACCTGATCTAGGAAAGGCAGGAAGCACGTTCAACTTCTCAGTACCAGAACAGAGGAGATAAATAGAGTAGCTGAAGTTCATTTCCAGTCAATCTAGGTTAGTTTACAAGTTCTAAAGCACAGCTGTTAATAAGAAACCCCTAGTAGCCAGACTGCTTCACTTCATACCCAGTCTCTGACATTTACTAGCTGTGTGGTTTTATTCCAAGTTACTTAACCTGGATGAGCCTCAGTTTTCACATCTGCAAAAGAGGGGTATTAATAGTGTTCTAGTTTGCTAGCGGCTGGAATGCAATATACCAGAAACAGAACGGCTTTTAAAAAGGGGAATTTAATGAGTTGCTAGTTTACAGTTCTAAGGCCGAGAAAATGTCCCAATTACAACAAGTCTATAGAAATGTCCAATCAAAGGTATCCAGGGAAAGGTACCTTGGTTCAAGAAGGCCGATGAAGTTCAGGGTTTCACTCTCAAGTGAGATGGCACATGGCGAACACAGTCAGGGCTTCTCTCTCAGCTGGAAGGGCACATGGTGAACATGGCATCATCTGCTAGCTTTCTCTCCTGGCTTCCTATTTCATGAAGCTCCCCGGGAGGCGTCTTCCTTCTTCATCTCCAACGGTCACTGGTTGGTGGACTCTCTGTTTCATGGTGCTGCAGCATTCTCTGCTCTCTCTGAGTCTCTCTCTCCAAAATGTTTCCTCTTTTATAGGACTTCAGAAACTAATCAAGACCCACTCAAATGGGTGGAGACATGTCATCCCCTAATCCAGTTTAACAACCATTCTTAACTAAATCACATCATCCAGGGAGATAATCTCATTATAGTTTCAAACATACAGTGTTGAATAGAGATTATTCTACCTTTATGAAATGGGATTTATATTAAAACATGGCTTTTCTTAGGGGGTATACTTCCTTTCAAACCAGCACAAATAGCATCTAGGTCAATGAGTTATAAGGAAGATTACATGATTTAAGATTTTCAACTTAGAAGCTGCCTGGCCCTGATTAAGAAGTATACAACTCTTTAATTAAATGAATAGAGTAGAAGGAATCTGACTTTTCTTGTCCCAAATGCATGGTATGGGAAGATATTCATCTTATATTTATTTAGTACTACAAAAAAAAATAACTCCATAAAGTATCACTTATCTGAAAACAATCACATGTTATTCTTTCAATGGTTCAATGGGGACAATTTTGTCATCTGGGGATGACTGCCAATTTCTGGGAACATTTTTGCTTGTCAGGACCCTGGATGCTACTGGTCTCTAGAGGTGGAGGCCAGAGATGCTGCTAAATATCCTGCAAAGCACAGGAGAGCCAAGATGTCAATAGTGGCAATGAGAAATTGACCCACCTATAGGGTCTACGTTGCTGAAATTTACTTCTATAAGCTTTGAATAATTTTATCCAGGTTTGGCAGGATTTTTTTTAAAAAAAGTATCCCACATTGAAAGCATTGTGAACATAATTAAATACAGAATAATTGTGACTATCAGAATGTTAATGGGCCCAGTCTGTGTCAGAGTTGCCCTTCTGTCTACTGGCACAGGTCTCCTTTCTTTCTTTCCTGAAATGCAAGTTAATACCGTGAGTTGTCGATTCTTATCTGCTATGACCTGTGCAAGCAGAGGTTTGAGCTGAATCGCATGGGCACCCATGTGGCAATGGCTGGAGGACTTTGTTTTACATGATAGTGTTGTACGTACAACCTGAAATGTCAAGATGAGTACTTTCTAAAGACAAGCACTGAAAACCTTCTTATAAACTCTTTGATAACGCTAATAATTTAGTAGCAAATTTGAGTTATGATGGTATGAGAGGGCTGTATAGAAAGAACAGAAATGTATGAAAATGGCCAAAGCATCACCCATAAAATATTTGTATTTCCTGCTGGTGTCAGCCTTGAGACCAGCAGTCTGCTTCTATGGTGTCCTGAGGCATCCTTACTTTCATAAAATTATCCTAGGACTAGTAATTGTTTTGGTCTCTGTCTTTTCAACTAAAATCTGTGGGTATCCAAGAGATGGAGACAGTTTATTATAGTGGAAAGAGATGGGGATCTTGGTGCCAGGAACAAAGGGCACAGGAATTTTATCTGTGATGGATAAAACTGATCTTTCTTCTCTGACCGAAGTAGGGCATATCTACTGATTCCAACCTGGAGCAGTTTTCACCACCCCAGTAGACTGGCTATGACGGACTTCTTCCCCTACTCTTGTGGACTCTGGGCAGTATAAGTGACAAAGAGATTACGTGCCCTTTCTGGACCCTTTATTCTGTACAAATAATACATAGATCATTTGCTGAAAGCTTCTGTTGTGCCTTGAACCTTGTGTCCTCACGACAAGCCATGGTGGGAAATGACTCCACACTGGATAACATGGTCAGGGTTCCATTCTAGAAGGTGAGTGTGATGAGTGTGACAACCATGTGAAGGAAGAACTGGAGGGATGCCAGACTAGGGGCAGGGAGATGGGTTACATGTTCGTGATACTAACCCAATGTGATTAAGGCCCAAACTCGGGCAGCTGCAATGAAAATGGAAGAGAAGAAATGGGCTGAAAAATCAGTATAGAAATAGAATTGCCAGACCTTGGCCATCAATAACAGGTAGGAAGTAGAGAGTAGGGCTGGGAGCAGGATGTGAGGAGGGGTGTGGAGGTGCCTCTGAGAGGCTGCCGTTAGGGGAAGAGGTGAGTGTTGACACCTCTCCACAACCAATGGAAATCAGGCAGAAGGACTTAGGGGAAAACTGCCAAGTTGAACGTTCACGGTGACTCCAGACATGACTGTAAACCTCACCCTCACAGAAATAACAAAGAAACTGAACGTCAACAACTTTGTTGCTTAACAGAAATGTCTGGGCTAGAAAAAAAATAAATACTGACATCATCAAGATACAGTAGTGAATAAAGTTGAGAGTTGTTAATTGACTTGTTCACGTCCCAAATCAGTGTAAGGCTGAGACTTAAGTCTCCTGACTTGACTGCAATTCCACATTAGACAGACTCCACCTTTCCAGGAACACTGACAAAATAGAAGTCTATGGGTAGAGTTGCGTTGCACCTTCATATTGCAGATATATTCGAAATTGGCATAGCTGTTGATCGTTTTTAAATTTTAACTCTAAATAACCCTATTTTATATGCAGCAAATGTCACATTTTATCTTACCTTGTTTCACAAATGCTTCGTAATTAAAATATTGCCTTATGATTATTTGTACTTGTAATTTAACATGAATGCAGTTCACTTCAGTAGAATAGTATTTAAATTTTTAGAGAAAAGAACACATTACTTGACACATCTGATGCTGTCATTTGTTTATCCGAGAACATTTCTAAGACATTTGTGGGAATGTTGGGGGCGGGGTGGGGGAGGTGTAGGAAGCAGGATGTGGAAACTTGGCCTTAAGCCTGAGTCTGATCCACTTGGAAGAGCTTCAACCCCTGTAAAACTTAGTGTCTCTGCATGAATGGAAATCAATTCAATTGACTTTTGAGGAACTTGTTCCTTTGCTGCATTTTGAAACCCAATACCAACTAATGTTCTAGAAAAAGGTCACTGCAAATACCAAAAGAAAAAAAAATTGGGTTTACTTCATGCACGAGGATCATACACTTCCAGATATCTTTAATTATGCAAGTTTTTAGTAAAATTTAAATTTTTCATTTAATCATGAATCTATTAATATACAAGTGCTCACTGTGTTTTCGAGTACTAAGAAATCGGTTCGTCCACAGATGTGTGAAGGATTTAAATGACCAGCAGCTATAATAGCTTTGCTCTTTTTCCCTCATGCATCTATAGTATGTATTCTTATTCCCCAGAGGACTTAAACAGTGTTTGTGAACACTGTAAGAATTAAACATTAAAATTCTCCTAAATCACAATGACAACAGGATAAAATATCTGCAATAATCCTGCTCACTAGATTAGGACAATATAACTTTCTTTATTCCATTAAAAATAAAGAGAAAACTCAATAACTAATATCTGCATGCATAAATTTATGTCCTTTAGTTTTTTTTTAAGTATTTACTCATAACTCGTGGTATTTTTTTAAAAATCAACTTAAGTGCTTATACTGTAACAATTTCAGGCTCACTAAGTTACTGTTAGGCATCGCTGTTTTGTGACTTCTTAATTGTGGTTATAAACATAATACAAACATATTTGCACATATATTGTGCTCTCATTTGGTAAAAAAATTAAATTTTAAAAAGCAAACAGGAAATGAAACATCACTTGGCCATTTATATATAAAGAAGCAAAATCCAACTGTACATCAGGATAAACTCTGGTAACCAGAAGACACTCACATAAGGACATGTGGTTTATACTTTTATCAAGTTAGGAACATATTATCTTCAAGTCTCCTTGGCATGAGAGGAAGAAGTTTCAATCAGCCCTAGAGAATGGAAAGTTCATGGCCCCAAAGTTTCTGCTGGCAGGACTGGAAGCTGTAGAAGCATCCAGGTATATAAAAAGAAGGGCTTGTCTTCTTCATGGTTCTCATCATCCCATCTCTCCAGGATAAGGCAGTGGATGGTTTGTTCTTCCTGTTAGCCAAAAGAACAACTTAAGAAGTCATTTTCTTGCAGAGTAGAGGGTGATTCTTCTCTTCTGAAGTCCACTGACCAGAACTGAATCAACAGATTATCCTGTCCCATCTGGCTGAGCCTCATTGTTTTTTCTCTTTTCTAGGGTTAAAACTATTAATCCAACACCTCTTTCTATTAACCAATGAATGGCTGAGAATGAAAGTAGAAAGAGGGAAAATATACTAAAATATACTGAGTGCTGAGGAGAAGCCAACTGAGCAAGGCATGCTGCACATTTCAAATTAAGGACCGTATTTAATCTTCATAAAAACCCTCTGTGATGAGCTTCATATCCATTTTACACATGAAGAGAGCTAGAGCTATGAAAGTTAAGTGGCATATCTAGTTTACACAGCTAATGCTGGGGACAGCAGAAATTCAAACCCCAGAAAATCTGGCACCAAAGTTACATCTTTTATGTGCGTGTGTGTGTGTATGTATATATATATATATATATATATATATATATATATATATATATATATATATATATATATATATATAAAAGTCACATCTTTTATGTGTGTGTGTGTGTATATATATATATATATATGCACTTTTTTTAACAAACACTACAAATAACTTTTATGCATGCTAGAATTTGGAAACAACAGTCCTTGTGCCTTTTTCCCAAACTTGGTTGTATGAATGTGATCAAAACTTGCATGATTGAACTTAACTCCCTTCTTTATCTAGGCTTGCAGCCATAAGCACTGCTAGTCAGTGACTGATGCAGCAGCTAGCTCTCTCGGTCAGTCAACACATGAACTACTTAATTTAAACAACTCATTCCCATCTCATCTATAAGGGATGTTCAGTTTTATCTGCAAGCCAGGGCTATCTAACTTTTGGCCTTCATGTGAACTTCATTGACACTCTTGTCAGTTTTAATAAAACTCTGTCCCTGTCTTTACTCTTGATTCATTCAATAATGACAAAGATACCACACGTTGCTACTGACCATTCTCCTTCTCTATCTGGAAGTATTTCTTTGGTTGTCTCTAAGCCTCATCATGAAGGCTGTGCTAACCCAGGTTACTTGCAAGGGCTCCATGATCTCCACTGAGTCACAGAATTTCCTTTCTGCAGTTACTCCCTGCAAGCTATATACAAATATTTAATAGCTTACTCTTCTCATACTTTCCTTTCCTAAAACTCTAGGTGAAATGCTTTGTATGCTTATACTTATTAACACTGCTTGAACTCAAAATACAATTTTAACTTGGCTCATTCTTACTTTCTAGACATTTATTAACCTTTGTATGTCTTAGATGAATTTATATTTAATTTGTCATAGAGGAAAAAGACACAGTTGTCTCATTTATACAAAGATCTGCCTAGAAATATTTTATGAAAAGCATCGAATTGCAATAAACACCACCAGCACTCCTAATAAGTAAAAGTTGATATGCAAGAATCATACAAACAGGACAGTTAGTGTGCAAAAATATTTATGAAGAGAATAAGGAAACTCATAGAAATATATTAAGTAGGCCAAACAGATATAAATTCTCCCTAAATTAAAGATTCAGTGCAAATTTAATCAAAATCCCACCAGGACTCTCTTGAACTTTGCAAAAAAAAGCCTAAACTACATGTGGAAGAGCAAAAGGAAAAGGATAATATTCTCCTGAAGAACAAAGAGGATTAAGATACTTGCTTTATCATCTATCAATAATTTTATAAGACTACAGTAATTTAGACAATATAGCACAATGAAATAAAAAAATACCTGCACATGAAAGAATATACTTTAGACCACTAGGAAATAATACAATATTCTATAAATGATTATCGAAATACTGGTCACTACAATGGCAAAAGTAAAACTGAATTCACACTATACAACATACCAAAAATAATTATTCTAATTGATAAAAGGCTTAATATGTAAAGCAAACATATATAAGAATTTTTAGCAGGGCATATAACAAAATATCTTAATGTCCCTGATAAATAAATTGGAAGTTCTGGAAAATACTCATAAATACCATGAAAATGTATAGAATCAATAAAATGAACTAAAAAGTTCATAAATTCAATTTAAAAGTTGATGAACCAAGAGCTTAACAATGGAGATCATATTGCATATAGCCAACCAAATATTAGAACACAGGATCTAAAAATAACTCTTGCTACTCAGTAAGAAAAATCAGCACCCCAAAAAGAAAAAATGTACAAATTATATTAGTATTTCAGTAAGGAAAAAAAAGGAACAACCAATAAACATATAGAAAGGTCATCTGCTTGTTTACTAATTATGGAAATGAAAATTAAAACTACAATATGACGCCACTTCTAACCAACTAGGTGACATACTAAATAAATACAACCAGGCAGACAATAGCAAATATTGGAAATGATGTGAACAAGAGAAACTTCATATAGTAGTAGTGGGAATGTCAAATTTCACATTTTTCTTAATTCCCCACAATTTCATTCCTAAGCTCATACTCTTAAAGTTTTACATATACAGCAATGTTCGTAGCTCTCTCTCTTTTTTTTTTACATGGGCAGGCACCAGGAATCCATCCCGGTGGCAGGCGAGAACTCTGCTTGCTGAGCCATTATGGTTTGACCAATGTTCATTGTTTTCAATGGAAAAAACATATAAATAAATAGGCCATTGACAGAAGAATAGATAAGTGAATTCCTGCATACTCATTTAATGGAATACTCAACAGGATGAAAACTTGCATTGTATAGCTGCCCTTATTATATGGAGAGATCTCAAAACTATAAAGCTGAGCAAGTCACAAGACTACACAGAATATGCATCTTGTACATAAAGTTCAAAAACATACACAAATGACAATTCCTTTAAGGGCCCGCCCATAAATGCTTAAATCCATAATAATTCAAGAAATGAGACAAGCTATTCAAAACTGAGATTGCCCTCGAGGAGAAAGAAAAAGGCTATTTTTGGAAAGGGTATTTGGGGGACTTAGTAAGTCATGGTAAATGTGGTTGGAACACAGAAATTCGTTGTTAAACTTTCCATATCCTGTATAGACACTCTCTATATTATTTGATCTGAATAAAATGTTTTGTAAAGAAAAGATACTTTTTAAAATCCAAATTAAACCTAAGCCATAGGTTTAATTTCTAACATTTTTAAATGTTATAAGGATCTAATCAAAGATTGTGCTTGAAAGTAAAATTAAAATCATAGAACACCCTTAAATATAATGATGTACTAATGTTAAGTCACTGCTTCAACAGATTGATTTTTTCTCGGTAATTGAGGATTGGGCAATGGTACTCAATGTTTATTAAACTGCTTTCCCCAGCACTTTACACAATTGTTTAATATTTGAATAGCTGTGATTAACAGATCCATTTTACATATGAAAAAACAGGGACATGGAGGAGCCCAGATTTGAAACCCAGCAGTCCCTGTCCAGAGTGGCCTTTGGCAATCCCTGCTAATTATCTTTCTTCTTTTTATTAGCATCTTTAATTTCAGACTGATGATGGCAGAAAAATATCAGACTATGTGAAGGAGTAATGTAAATAGATACATTAAACTTCCAATCAGAATACAAACTCACAAGCGCTTCCACAATTTCTTCAAGTATCTATTGCAATTGAAGTATTAAATTTCCTTTGAATCATTTACTAGGTCCCCTTATCCAGGAAAGAAACATTTTTCTATTTCCTAAAGAGTGCTTTCTCTTACTTATTTGCCTTGATACTTTAATTATTAATTATTTAAATTACACTGTAGACTTTTCTACATCTGACTGTTATACAAATAAGAACAACTTGACTCCTTGTTGGATATGTGACATTATTTCAGAAAATATCCTAGATCAAGGAATTCCTTTTTAGTAAAATAAAATATTTAAAGTTAAAATAAACCCTAGCAGCTACACAGAATCAATAGCATTTTTAGTATAAAACAAGTTTACGTACTATCAAATAAAACTAGAAAAAACAGAGAAGCGATAAAACATGTATACCAAGAACATTAAAATAAGGGCCATTGTTTCAATGAATCCCTATCTTAATTTAACAGCTTATTATTTTACTAGTTCAGAAAACTTCTCCCTATTGTTATGGCATATTTGAAATCTCTATGATTTAGAAACTGTTCCACTTTTGAAGTCTTTGATAAATTCGCTGATCTCTTGATACAAACAGGCATCATGATATTAGGCAATGTACTAGCTAAGTGTCATTTCACAAGTTACTAAATTACTCTGTGCCTCAATTTCACCTCTTTATTATGGGCATAATAATAAGAATCTAAAGTCTAACACTGTGCATTAAGCCTCAAATTTGAGGTTATTTTAGCAGCAGGTGTGACATTTTAAGGGAATATTATGGTTTGTTCTACCTATTATATTTCCTTTGCTACCTTATTATATTTCTGACTTCATCATTCTTTAGTTAAACCTTGGAGTTATATTCCATGAGGCTCCAAATAGGCCACAAATTGTTGGCATAAAACTCTGAAGCCTTGGTAAAAGTCTTCACTTGTTGCAGTGATAATTACGTTAATATATGTGTGCATGTGAATAAATACATAAATATATGGTAAACATGTGTGTATACATACACACACACACCTATCTATGTCATCTGTTTATCTAGTCCACTGTCAGATTTTCATAACTTTTTAAACAAGACAAAGAAAAAAACAAAATTTTTATATGTAAAACTCTAAAATTGGGATCAGGGAAATTATAAATTGGAATGGGAAGACACCTGGGTTGGGGCACAGAGGTGAGAGGTTAGGGACCAGGAAAAAAAAGAAATTAGACCCCACTGCTAAAACTTGACTAGTTGAAGCGAAATAGAACAGGTGGTTATGATGATGAATAGCAATAATCTTATCAAAGAGGAGAAAATATATAATCTCTTAAGAATGCAGAAGCAGTTATAGCACTTACATCTAAAGGAAATTTTTATGGGGCAAAAAGGGGACACTGTGAGAGCTATGTTGAATCTTTTTTTTTTCTTTTTGACAAATCTGAGTGAGTAAAGTACATCTTTGCTTTCCTTAGCTTTCCACACTCTCCCCTTCTCCTCTTGCAATGTCACTAATGTCCAATGCATGTATAACTGCCTTGACTAAGCAACATACTGGCCTCAAAAATATGTCCACATTCTAATTTCCAGAAGCTGTGAACATGTGACCTTACATGACTAAAGAGACTCTGCAGTTGTGATTAAGTAAAGGACCTGGGATGGGGGTAATATCCTGAAATATCTGGGATGTCCAATGTTATCACAAGGGTCCTGGAAGGGAAAGAGGGAGTTAAGAGAGTCAGAGCCAGAGGAGGTGATGTGACAATGGAAGCAGAGGTCAGAGTGAAATAACTGCTGGCTGGAAGATGGACGGAGGCACCAAGAGCCAAGGAATGCAGGCAGCCTCTAGGAAGCTGGCAAATACAAGGGAACCGATTCTCCCCTCAAGCCTCCAGAAGCAATGCAGCCCTGCCAACATATAGATTTTAACTCCCTGAGGCCCATTTTGGACATCTGCTCTCCAGAAATGTAAGAAAATATGTCTGTGTGGTTTTAAGCTATTAAATTTGTGGCAATCTGATATAGCAGCAATAAGAAATTTAGTACTGCCCTAAACTTTAGAATTCCTTTCTGTCCTTAAAACTGTGGGAAGGTTCCTAGATTTGACCTTCGTCTTTTCTTCTCAGCCATTTTGTGAAATTTTCCTGTATTCTGTATATATATATAGATATATAGATATACATATACATACATATATTTAATCTCTAGAATCTAATTTTGGATGATTTACCACCCCTCCAATACAGCACTCCAAATATTAATTTGTCACATTATTTCTTAAATTAGGACCCTATTAATCTTTCAATCTCCATCAATAGCACCACCACTTTCTAATCATTAAGGTCAGTAGAAAGAGCAAAGCACGTGTCTCCCTCTCTCCTGATAGCAGCTTCTGTTGCAAATCAAGTATGGATTACCGGAGAACCGGTGAGAGCAGTATTCTGTGAAGGGATTGTGGGAAAATGTTGCAATATAGAGAAGGATATTTGTGAGTATTAAATGACATAAAAATAGAGAAAAATAATAGCCACTTAATAACTCAGTATTATTGCCTTTGTACACCCATCCTAGTATCTCTACAAAACAGATTTCTAGAGGTGGCCTGTTATAAATATGCAAAGAATATGGGCATCTGGCAATTGCCTAATGATTTGCATTACTGAGTTCCCAGGCATTATTTTATAAAATGTTTCTATGTTTATGCCATAATTTTATTGCTCAGATTATGTGAGCAAAATAAATTTGTATCTTCCCAAAAGATTTTAGAGACAGATTCTATGTACTAAAGAATTATTCTTTCTTTTTTCAGTAAGATTTTAAAATAAATCATTCAAATGAGCTCTGCAGCATAATGCTTTTTTTTTTTTTAAGCTTATTATTTTTTTCACAAGCCCATGCTTGGATAGATACTTTTAAAAGATTGGAGCAGCTGAAAAGTATACAGGAACAAAACTGAAAAGAAAGCCTCTGCCAACCTCTGCCATGATTATGCCAACTTAATGCTGGGGTATCCAAAGGGTATTGTTAAAGGAAAAAAAAGCATGTAAGTATTAATTAGACAACTAATTCCTGTTTCTGCACTGAAATTTTTTAGTTCAAGGTCGTTTTCAAAGTTTGAGCCTATTAACTGCTAATTTTAGTCTTGAGGGCAGATTCCAGAAACTGGGGTTTATTGGCCAATGACTAACATTCATGACATTAAGTTGATCTACCAGGAAATCAAGTTCTCGCAGTTACCCAGCAGTAAGAGCTTCTGAGAGGTCCCTGTTAGTTTCCACGATCTAAGTGCACTGTTCTCGCTCAGGACTTTCTTTTGTTCTTAGGCAACTGATAACTAATAAGGTCATTTGTAAAAAACCATTTGGTTTCTGAATAAAGCAAGACTAACACATTTCATTATGATGATCTAATAATTTGCTTAAACTGTCCAATTTCCAAGAGTGATCTGCGCACAGTTTTAGCCATTTTCTGAAATTAGATAGCACTGAAACAATCATGTCAAGGGCTGGATAATTTTTAATAAAAATGATCAGAGCAGTTTATGAAATATTCTATTTTATATATTATGGTAACTAACAACATACTCAAATCTGCTGCTAATTTTTTTTTCAGAGCTTTAGTTAGCTCTCACAGATTATTTTCTCCTTACTACAATTCTGCATGAAACATCAATTATTTCAAGAAGTCACTGCTAGTAATGACAAGAAACAAGCACTGGAAGAGAATGTGCAAGCTGCCAAGGGTTTAAGGAGCTTTGGATGGGAGCTCGTTACATGTGAAGCTGAGATTTGGAGCATGGAAATACATGGTCCCGGATGGCTCTTCCTTCAGGGTGCTACTGACCCACTGGATGTGTGAGCTGAGGGACTGAGTCCAGTAACATAAAGTTCCAGAGGGAGGGAAGAGGTCTGACATTTACCCAGTTTCCATTATGTGTATACTACTGCAGATAAACACTCCCCACACCTCCTTCTACAGCTCTTACAAAAACCCCATGAAGGAGACTTTGTGTCCCTCTTTTAATTCGTAATGAGAAAACTGCAGCTCAAAACTTGTCCAGTAAGTTTTCCAAGGCTGTGGAGCTAATGAGAGCTGAGCTGCGTGCCTAAGGCAGGTAGATTCAGCGGGCGCGCTCTGCACTTGACAAGCTGTTTCCAGATTTCTCCCACAAGCTCCGTGAGGCTGTTTGACACTTTGACTTGGCTGTCCATCATTACTATGCCATTAACATGTAATTGCAGCCATGACACAATAGATCAAGACTCACATTTGTGGCATGTTTACTATGTGCCAAGCACTGGGTTTAATTCACGTTTTATAAAAGTTATCTCATTTAAGCTAATGACCTGCTTTCCTTGCCTGTGTTTCTGTCGATCCTTCTCAACCTGAGAGAGAACACCTTACTGACACCTTCATCAAATAATTTCTCAAGTCTGATTAGGGAGGGACAGTGATGTCGGATCTGTGATGAAGGAAGTTCAGTTTATTTGAAGGCTACAGCTTACAGCTTAATAGCTTAATGAATTACTTATAAAAGTACTTTGTATGGACATCAAGGATGAGTGTAGCATACTTTCTTCCATGTTTTCTTAAAAAGGAAATTCTACCATTAAGCAGATTTGGTGGGCCTTAAACTAGGTGGAATTGGGTAAGTTGTGACCATTATAGCTTTTTCACTGTTTCAAGGTACAACCTTATGTAACTCATTTCATTTCTTGATCTTCCCCTAATTCTGCCATCTACTTGTGGCTGCTTCTCACAGCAATCATATAAAGGAGTGAAATCATGCATATAAATGTTTATCCAGCCTCTAGTATTTTAGAATAACCTCTGAGGAATAAACTAGTACAGGAGGCGTTTCCATATAAGAAAGAAGATTCCTGATATTTTCTTCTGCACCCATTTAAGCTAAGTGTCAAGATACCTTAGTACAAACTTAGAGAACCCAGCAAACATAAGTAACTGGCCTGCAAAAGAGTCTGTGCTGGTTTGAAATGGTATATGTGCCCTGGAAAAGCCATGTTTCAATCCTAATCCCATTTTGTAAAGGCAGCCATTTCTTCTAATCCCTATTCACCATTCTGTGTTTGAAACCGTAATTAGATTATCTCCCTGGACATGTGATTTAATCAAGCGTGGTTGTTAAACTGGATTAGGTGGAGGCATGTCTCCACCCATTTGGGTGGGTCTTGATTAGTTTCTGAAGTTCTATAAAAGAGGAAACATTTTGGAGAATGAAGGAGATTTGGAGAGAGCAGAACAACATAGCCACGAGAAGCAGAGAGTTCACCAGCAAGCAACCTTTGGAAATGAAGAAGGAAAACACCTCCCGGGGACCTTCAGGATGGGAAGCCAGGAGAGAAAGCTAGCAGATGATGCTGTGTTCACCACATGCCTTTCCAGATGAGAGAAAAACCCTGACCCTGTTCACCATGTGCCTTCTCACTTGAGAGAGAAACCCTGAACTTCATCGGCCTTCTTGAACCAAGGTATCTTTCTCTGGATACCTTTGATTGGACATTTCTATTGACTTGTTTCAATTGGGACATTTTCTCGGCCTTAGAACTGTAAACTTGCAACTTATTAAATTCCCCTTTTTAAAAGTCATTTCATTTCTGGTATGTGGCATTCCAGCAGCTGGAAAGCTAGAACAGAGTCTTTCATGAGTTCCTACAAAGAGTCCGTAGAGATTTCATATTGGTTGAAATCAAAATGAGCAGAGAGAAGAAATAAAAACAGGGTCCCCCACTAAAACATATATTCCACTGAGGAAATGAGATTCATCCACACATTCAGAAAACATGCTGTGCTGGTTTGAAAGGATTTATGTACCCTAGAAAAGTCATGTTTTAATCCTGAACCAATCTTGTGAGATGTGACTCACCCAATTGCAAGTATTAACCTTGGATTAGAGGGAGATGTGACTCTATCCATTCCAGGTGGGTCTTGATTTTTTTTTACTGGAATCCTTTAAAAGAGGAAGCATTTTGGAAAAAGCTTGAGAATGAAGAGGGCAGCAGAGACATGAGAACCATAGAGTCCACTCACCAGTGACCTTTGGAGATGAAGAAGGATGATGTCCCCAAGGGATCTTCATGAAACAAGAAGCCAGAAGAGAAAGCTAGAAGATGTTGCTATGTTCATCATGTGCCTTTCCAGTTAGAGAGAAACCAGGAACTTCATCGGCCTTTGAGTGACAGTAACCTCTTGCTAGTGCCCTTATTTGGACACTTTTATAGACTTGCTTTAATTGTGACATTTTCATGGCCATAGAACTGTAAACTTGCAAATTACTAAACTCTCCCTTTTAAAAGCCATTCCATTACTAGTATATCACATTACAACAGCTAGCAAACTAGCACACATGCTTTGGCAATCCATCATGTGTTGGGAACTGAGCCATGGAAAGCACACAATCCCTGGTTCCTGCCCTGATCAAGGTGGCAGGGCGAGATGCCTCAGGGCTCCAGTCCAACACAGAAGCTTGGAACAACTAGCAAGGGCTGGCAGAAGTGTCTTTCTCAAACAGTTAAAGAATTGCTATAGTGGGGTAAGCACCAGATCAAGAAAAAAGGTTGTAGGACATACTGTACCATGCCCATCCTGTTTCCCAGGGAAGAGGGGACATCTGTATTCATTGTAAGTGAGGTCATTGAGATGAGAAGAATGCCCAGACAGGTCCAGGGAAGCCCCTATGCGTTGGCCTGGAACTGTTCTCTAAGCTCTGTATTGATTAAGCCCTGGAGAATAGCATGCGCAGAGGTCAACCTGCGATTTGCAGAAGACTGGGAAAAGTGTGGGCAACTGTGGAGGCCATACCACAGCATGGCATGCAGTACGATGGCAGGGCACCAGCAGCCTGTACCAGCCTCCCAAATGCTGCTCAATTATTCATATGTGCAAGTGCATACACTTTGAGGTATAAGGGGAAATGCTACAACACCGTCTTGATGGAGCAAAAGGTAACAAAGTGTTGTGGTCCTTCAAGTATCCATAAATTAACAACATAATCAGGGTAGACCACGGTGGCTCAGTGGCAGAGTTTCTGCCTGCCATGCTGGAGACCCGGGTTTGATTCCCAGTGCCTGTCCATGCAAAAATGAAATAAAAAACATAAACAATTGGCAGAAAGAAGGAAATCTTATAGGAACTGGCATCTTCGATACAGGAAAGCCAGGATGATAAGGGGTCTGGGATGCATAGAAAAGCATACTTTCTTCATGATTTGTGACTTGCCAATGAATATCCATTGCAATGCCAGAACCTATATGGAAGTGGGAAGAATTGATTCCAAGACACTTAATGATGGAATCTGGAATGTGACACAATGAGAACCACCTTTGTGACTCCTTTCTAATGGCGGTATCCAGAGTAGGGTATCCAAATGCTCTTCCCAACGGAAAATAATTGCTGGTACACTTGTCCCCATTCCAGTTTTATGTTTTCTGTATGAATGTTTGACTGCCATTTGCAATTACTTCAGGCTGTTTAATCCCAAGTCATCAGTAACTAGAATAATATACAGACAAACTCCACATCCTTCCCGTGGGGGAGAACTGAGTAGAAACTTTCTCTTGGATCTGTGAATATTTTATAACGTTTCATACACAAAGGTAAAGAATAGGGTGAAGTTCTCTTATCTCTCCTCATTGTAACAATGCTATACTCAAAACATCATCAAGGCTCCATTAAAAAAGAAGCCACAGTAAGTGGAGTTCCAGCAAATGGAAGTATAGTGTAGTGTAATAAATAGCATGTAACTATAGATTTACAAAGGAAGTAAGGGAGAAGAAAAGTTTTGATGAGTAGAACAGCGGGACTTCCTATAAGTTCCCTGATGCTGGGAACTTTTTTTGTGCTCCAATTCATCCAAATGCACCAAAATATTTGCCCTACGAAACCTTTTTAATATTTTCAAAAGTGCATTTTTGGTTCATCAATGCTGATACATGTTTACCTACTCATGTGGAAACTAAGGCCAGACCATTAGAAAGACAAAGTTATGTGTCTCTTTTTATATCTGAAGATGTTGTACAGATCAATTTTGTCATCCTCATTTCTGTTTCCAGGGATATAGTAAAACTGGCTTCAATAGTTCTCATGCTCAGCCAAGACTTCCATGGTTTAACCTGTAGAATTGTTCTCATAATAAAGAGTTCACTCTGTATGCTTACTTACCCTTACTTAAAGTCTCCGATGGATAATTATTTACCAGCTTTTTTTGTTTGCTTGTTTCTTATCCTCCCTCATGGGAAAAATCTAGCCTGGAATCACTGTTGCAGCAGTAAGTGCAAATAATAAACAAAGATAAAACTTCAAACCTCAAAACACTGCCAAGTTCTAAGCTAATTCTATCCCAGGAGGAAAAACAAAACCAAAAACTATCCTCAAAGTGAAATTAAATATCATGCTTCAATATTGACCTGAAGCTGGCTTGAAGATTTGTGTATTTGCCCCATAAGCTTTACTTTCACAAACATGGAAGAATACTAGTAAGAAAAAAGTGCTACTGAAAAACATTCACTCTCTAACCTAATATGATATTATGATACATCTCAAATCTCTTTGCTGTTATCAACCATATTTCCAAATTTGAGATATACATTAAACAATCTTATCCTAGATTTTTCTTTCATTTTTTGCAATATTATAATTAGATGTCTCTGAGAGTCAGAAGGATATGCTATCTGCAATCATATTTTGTTATTATTATGAGCTTCTTTGGGGAAGTTAAACATAATATGCATTGTAATTAACTAGGTTCTCCTTAGAAATTGAATGTAATTGAAAGAACATCAATACTATTTAGCAGATGGTAGCACTACTACATAGATGTACTAAAATACCATGATAAGCTCTTCTGAGGTGTACTTTGCTTATCATTAGACAACTTTCCTATGCAGTCTTGGTTTCTTAGGAGTTAAAACGTAGCCTAAAAGAATCTGTGCTTACACCCATGCTATAATACAATTACTGGTGCATTTGAAGGCATACCACGGGATGTGAAGCTGGCGAGAGTGAAGTAAAGAACTTGTTATTTAT
Organism: Tamandua tetradactyla; assembly: GCF_023851605.1. Lineage (NCBI taxonomy): Eukaryota > Metazoa > Chordata > Mammalia > Pilosa > Myrmecophagidae > Tamandua > Tamandua tetradactyla. Next base: position 71,489,407 of record NC_135342.1, on the reverse strand, counting down.
GTCACTGATGGCAAAGTAATGATTAGCTACCATTTCTTTATTTGATGTTTTGTAATTGATCCATGATTTTTGTCAACTTTTTAATCATTCCAGATTCCTTAGGGGAAAAAGCACATTGTACATAGGTTCCTTGCTGAGAAGTGAAACTACAATTGCAAAACCCTCTGGCTATCCTTGTTCTTTTATAATTCTTTTAGGTACTCAGAATTAAACTTTGTGTCTGACATAGGATTCTGTATTCAGCACTGCACATTTGTGGGAGGAAACTTTGATTGTAAATGGGGAAAAAAGGAATACTATTCTTATAATAGGATGAGTCTTCCATCAACCACAAGTTTGAGAACTCAGGTCTGCCCCATGTCCAGTCTCTCTCTATTAATTAACTTTACACCACATTCTCTGATCAACTCCACAATGAAACATGGTAATTGTAGAACTTTCATGGGTGATTGGTCTTAAAATTTCAAACCAGATAATAAATATTGATGAGTCCACCCCAAAACAATTTATTTTAATGATCAGAATTATTAATTAAACTAGGAATTTCTGTATTTACTCCCATCACCTCAATCTAATATTTTGTTCTTCTTCTTTTTTTGTGGTTTTACAGTGTGGGTAAGAATATGATTTGTACATGTGAGAGTGTGTGTGTGTGTGTGTGTATATATATATATATATATAAGGCATCTATACATACATATATATATATATATATATGGATCTGTGTTTGACTGTAAAACATCTGTAGACAACTCAAGGTTCTGTGAAATATGTGGCATCATTTATGACTCTACACAAGTTAATGTTTCATAAAGTAATTTCTCTCCAAACACAAGAAACATGAAGGAATCAACTTTGGACGACCCAGAAATCTGCTGCTTTGGGAATTAAATTTTTAGGAAGAGCAATGATTATATTTTACTGGTACCTAAACTTGAGCCAATTTAGCACTAACTCAGCTTCCTCTTTTCGCAGAAGGGGGTTGATAAATGAGCTTTAGCAGGATGTTACCACGTCACTCCAGGAAGGTAACCAATCAAACTAAAGAAGAATAAAGGAGAACTCTAAACCCATGCCTTCTAGAAACAAATCTATGGTGCTGATTTGAAAGTAATATCTGTGATATATGGGTTTTTGTCTTCTCTATTTATTTTTACCTTCAATTAAGAGTGAGATTTGACTCAAATTTATGTGTAGGTACACCCTTACATGAATAAAAGCAGGTTATACTGTTGACGGATTCGTGTCTCAGAAGGTGATCTGAAATGTTGTGTCACTGACAGTTATGGGTCAGGAAGCAACTGAGAAAGCAGCTACACTTATGGAGGAATCATTCATTTGTATGTTTGCCAGTGACCTTCGTTTATATCAGAGAAGAAAAGAAAATATTAGGGTCATCACACAATCTCTCAGTTCTTCTCTGTGAGTTCTGGATAAGATCTCCTATGCTAGCCATCATCAAATCATCTCTTCAAGTTTTCCCTTTTCATCCTATTGTGCAGAGATTTGCTCTTCTCCTAGGAGCTCTTTTGCAGAAAGCTGGGCAGTTTCCAAACCTGCGCCTCACTGAACTCCTCAACCCAGAGGACAAAATCCAGTGAAAAAACTTGGTGTACAAGAACACATTCCTTCTTTATACACGTGTTAAGGACACAGTTGGCATAACTACATGATGTGGTTGTGAAAAATATTTATTTTAATTGAATTGTTCATGCTCTACTCTATATTTATTCTCAAACTTCTAAGCCCAGAGTGATATCATCTCTATTTGTAGCCCTTTCTTTCCCTTCCTATATATTTAGCCATTAATCAGCAGTCAAAACTGCATCTCAAATCTTTCTTTGTATTCCAGATCCCAACATGCTGGTTTGGGGCATTACCCTCAGGAGGTTGGAGGGCCAGGCTGGCCTTCCAGTTGGGCAAGACCTTCAGAGCTTTTAATAACTTTGGGATATTTGAAAGTTACCTAATAATTCATTTATTCAATGTAATATTTATTGGGCAGTGATTGGCATATATTGTACCATGTACTGGGAATAAAATGAATAGATGAGGCATGAAACTCCCCAAAGCAAGTTGACTTAGGGGAAAAATGTGTCATTTGACATTTCAATATAAGATTTATGATGATAGAGTTGGACATAAAATTGGTGAGTTGGGTTTAGAGTACTGGCAAGGAAGAGTGGAGCAGAATGGGTAGACAAGATGAGGCCTGTGAGTCTTGCAGGGCATGGGAAAGAGATGCTTAGGGCAATGGCACCCAAGAGGGATCCCATAATGGTGATGGGGTTACTATAGTGGATAAAAATGATAAATAAGTATGACTTATTTTAAAATGCTGCTAGTTTCTGTGTCTATGCCTCTAGCCTTGCCTGCTCTCTCTGGTTCCTTTAGCTAGGAAATCCCAGGGAATGCTGAACCTCAGAGCAGAGCCCTTACGGGGTTCTCAGGACATTCCCTCTGTCTTCAGTGGTGATGTGAACTGGACACTAATAATTGCTGCTGATAGGCACTATGGAACAGTTGTCAGGATAATGATGTCCTCAGAAGCGACTAGTAAGTTTCACCCTTATGTTCTTTCACTATGAGGATCCACTTAAAATAACTCAAAGAAGGAGTGCACAGGTGGTTCAGTGGTAGAATGCTTGCCTTCCATGCAAGTTCGATTCCCGGACCATGTACCACCACCCCATCCCCAGAAAAAAACCCAAAAAACTCAGACTTGTTTTTAAGTAAATGAAGCAGTTCATCTGTGGGCATTCCATCTGAATTAAAAAGGACAGTCAGAATCCAATAAATCCCTATTTTTTCCCATGGTTTTCTCTAAACTGTAGTAGGATAAAATTGCATTGCTTCAAACTCTATCATGGCTTTACCAGAGAAAATGCTTTCAGCGTAAGCTTCTGAAAAGTTTGCTGGGGCTCAAGAGAGTATGCCTGTGCATATGGCTTCTCTTTATCACTCCCAGAACTGCCACTGGATTTCCATTTTAAATTATCCGGGATGCAGAGATCCCATTATTTCTGCACTATCACTTCTTAAAGATGTGAAATAGCTCTCATCACAGCTCTAAAAATAGAGCACCAAAAACAGAAGTAATGAAACCACAGGCATTTTGAAGTCAGGAGAAAAAAATTAAATGGTTTATTCTGTTCTTAATAAGGGCTATGTAAAATGTTTCCTATGAGATTGGGATCTATTTGTTAAGAAGATACTTTAGCCCATATCTTTTTTTTCCTCCTCACTACAGTTTATACACATACACAATATTTTTGTTCTTATTCCTTCTATTTTCGCAGATACGCATTATCTTGTTTCTACTCAACTTTTGGTTAAGGAGATCAGATTATTTTTCAACATGAAATGTTTTTCATGTATTTTTCACAAAGGCAATCAACTCCATTTGTATGACTGAAAATATGGCTAAAAGAGGCAATATATTTTAAAAATAAACTGTGCTGTACCCTATCCATATTCTACACAACTGTGAGAGAAGACTCTTTAAAACATATGAACATAAATATATGTATATCTATGTGAAGTTAGCCATTTAGAAAAGAAAGCTGCTATTTCAGAGCCAGGTCTGGGGAGGCGGTACTAGAAGGTCACTGCATAGAGTCACTTCCTTCCCAACTCTGCTACCAGCAGCCCTGACAGACCCAAGGGGAAGAGAAGTAAGGGAACGCTAATAGGGAGAAAAAAAAAGACACATGAAAGCAGGGACAGGTATGTTCATGCTTGAGCGATGTGATGTTGGGGTGATGGGAAAAATAATCTGATCAATAAATAAAAACCCTTAAAAGTTAAACTTTTTAATGCGTGTCCTATCTCACCTCAGACCCAGTATAAAAACGACTATTAGAGGCAAGGGGGTGCTCTACTTACTTTGTGAACCTCGACGGACCATAAATTATGTGGGAATAGAATAATGTTAAAATTTGAATAAATATGTTCAGACTTCTAGAAGCCTGAAACCTGGGGTTGAAAGCACAAGACTCAATTTACATAATAAGACATGGGGTGGGGTGGCGGGCTTGGGTCCTTACATAAAAATTTTCCTTTAAATTGTTTAATGGCAGTAAAAGGGGAGGTTAGGAGAGGGGATTTGCGCTTACTACGATATAGTTTGCCAGGTAGTAAGTAAAGGGCAAGAACTTGGTGCATTATTTATTTATTTATTTTTGCATGGGCAGGCTTGGGGAATCGAACCCGGGTCTCCGGCATGGCAGGTGAGAATTCTGCCACTAAGCCACCATTGAACTGCCCAGATACATCATTTTTTATGTGACATTTCATGCTGCTCTCATGAGTTACCATGCCCACCCCACCCACCCTTAAATCCCCTATTGACCTAAGAAAATATGGAGAAGATAATGAAAAGTCCCAAGAAGCAAACCTTCTTTCAAGACTGTGACTTCTTAGTGGCCAAACTACTAGTACCATTGTCTGCCTTACTGATTTTAAATACCACGTGACTTCTTGGCATGCATCCCTTTCTCCAAATGATCATTAAATAAACACAGGTCTGTGTGCCCTCACATGTGTGCAAAGAAAACACATTTTCTAGGGAGAGTAGTATTAGTTGCCTAAAGGCCAAGTAAATGAACAAAGGTGTAAGAGGATGGAGACATTTCCTGGAGAAGAATTGATGGAATAAATGAATGTCAAAGCTTGTATCAATTTATTTTGACACAAGTGATAACATCCTGCTCACTTCCTCATTTAAGCTGCTGCCTTCTCAGTTGTATGAACCAGAGGGTTACAGGTCTATTTGAAAGGGTAAACTATACACCAAAATGAGAGAAATCCACCAACCACACATTGGGAGCAGGACCGCCATTTAAATTATCTGCAGTGAAAGTGAGATGGTCCAAGAGGTGCTCATTGACCATCAGCCTTCAACTGTACAAGGCTAAGGAGGCTGTGCAGAAGCATTTATACCTATTAACACTAATGCAATAAAGAGTTTGCATCAAATATGCCAGCTGTACTGGCCCACCCTTGCCTGTGACATATCAAAATTAAAATCAGAAAAGAATTAAGACTTTCATTCTTTATTGTGCTTTACAACAGATGGGGCTATATCTTTACAACTACATCTAAGTCTATATAAAATTCCCTCAAGGAATACTTTCCTAAAAACATATTAGAGTTCTGTGACTAATATTCAGATGCAAATTAAGGACTTTAATTGTGTCATGCTCTGAAAGCAGCTCAAATATTTTTTGACCTAATTGATTTTGTGCATATGGTAACAATTACAAAAGAACTATGAATAACTGCTTCCAGAGCTTTCACTACTTTTCTTTAAAAGCTATACATTTTAATGTCATGGCACTTGGCAAATTGTCTTTAAAGTTTTTCTAAGATAACTTACAAATATTTGTTCCACAATGCTATGGAACAAATGATGTAATATCCTCTCCCCAATCACTTTAAAACTGGGTCTGTGATTCTACCTGCAAGGAATCTCCAGAAATGAAATGGCAGACATACTTTGAAGCCCTTTCTCCCACACAAGGATTTCTCAGAGTTTATGAGGGATTTCCTTGGAGAAAACGTGTGGCGGGTTTGTCCTAAGTTCATGCTGTGACTCTGACCCTATCGATTGTGATGCCTAACCCTGATTGTTGCTATTGAATCCCAATGCCATGTTCACCTACCATGGAAAACAAAAAATCGAACAAATTAACCACAAATGAAAATGCGACATAGTATTGTATATTGCTAAAATATGGATTTTAGCATATTGTACTGTAGCCTCTTGGCATTGGCCTTTATTGCCTTACTTCTGGGAGTTTGGCATCTGGTCTGTGACCTTTACATGCATTCATTGACCACTCTTTCCTCTTTCCTATTAAACACACATTGGGCAATATTCAAAATTTATGGGTGTCTCTTAGATAAGGTATGGGCTAAGGGCAGATTTGATGGCATGTTTTTATATGTCCCCCCCTGGGACACTGCAAGTTTTAAATAAAATATTTCTTTTACAAATTAATATTGGGATATTTTTTACAAATAAAAATCAGGGTTTCAATCAAGGGATTGGAGTGGGTTAATTCCTATCTCTCTGTAGTTGTAAACTCCTCAAGGAACAGAATTGTGGTTCAGAATCTTTCATCTTTAATGGAACCCAGCACTTGTTTCTGGTAGAAAAACAAAAATACCAGCAAAATCCAAGACAACCAACCTTAGCCACTCCCTTTATAGGTACAGAACTTCCTGGGATAGAAAGAGGGAAGAAATCATAGCCACAAGCACACCAAAAAATGCAAGTAATCTGCAGAGCACGTATTTTGCAAATCTTCAGTTGTGTAAGTCAGTTTGTTAGGTGTTGCCTGATGTGTGCTCAGCCTCTGTTGTCTTTCCCACCTGGAATCATCCTCCTTGCACCTCTGGGTGCTGTCCCGGGAATGGGATCTAGGGAAAAACCCTCAAAAGGAGCACATGCCCATGTGAACTTGGCTAGCCTGGGGGCACTGAATATTGAAGTGATTCCAGATTCTATGCATGCAGTCTCTTCCAACAGGGAGTTAGGAGGAAGAGACAAGAGCAAAGTAGTTATGCCACCAAATCATCACTGTCTTCCTTGGTCAAAGTTTAAATTAAAGATTCTGTTCTTGGAGTATGTCTCAGTTGCCTAACCTGTAACAACTGAGTAGATGTATTTATTTATAGAATAGTGGGAACGATTAAATTAGATAATGTAAACCAGTCATCACAGCCAGGTACGTAGTAAGTGCTCTTAAGGAGTAGCAGAAGCTTGAATTTAAGAGACCATTTGGGCTGCTAGAAACATCACGTTTATGTTCAGTTGAATTAGGAGCCATCTGTATACTATACACTTTGTTAAATAACTAAAATTGCAGCAAATTTCTATAAGATTTAGAAACTGTTATGACAAATGTGTTTTGTCAATTAATTGTAGAAGGAAAAAATCCAAGGATATGCTATCTAAATATTTGCTTTTTAGAATATGGCGAACTCAAAAAAGGACATTAAAGTTTTGTCCTAAAAATATTTATTATGCATATTTATATTTTATTTGTGTATATCATTGTGTACATTGTGCATATTTATTGTCTATAAGTTTGATGAAGACAGAAATACATGAGAAATATGATATAAAGAAGACACGTAACTCATTTTGGGTTTTTTTTCCCCAACATCAAGGTGAAAGGGGGATATTATTAATCTCTTTAACTACCCTCTGCCAAAAATGATTTATTACCTTATATTCATATAGCATACTCTCAAACTCTGTGTAAGTATACTATTCTCAAATATAAAGTAAATAACCTTTCCGTTTTGTCATACTATTTCACCTGCAATGGGAAACTTACATTCTTTTCCATGAAAAAAAAGTTCATGCACACTGTGGGGCTACTGGAAGATTCTGAAATATGCCTGTGTTTTTCATTTTCATTCTAAGAGAACTGTGATTCTCAAATCCCCTAACAAACTTTTGCATCCAACGAGTTGACTCTTTTAAGTAGTGAGTTTAGATTCTGACCATTTTAGATTCAAACATTAAAGGAAGAGTTAATTGAGGCCCTAATTCTTACAGAATATAGAAACTGACCTCAAATTAAATTAATGATGATTAACTTACATTATAGCACATATCGATTAGTCCATTAACTGGTCATTAGCTACTATCTGTTTAGACAATTTATAAGGTAAAATTTGCATTTATAAGACAAGAGGTCAAGAGGTCTGCCAATGCTACATGCAAAATGCCTATGTCTAAAGCTTTTGATTTTTAAAATATTTTTGAAGAACAATTTTGCATCCTCACCTTGCTCTACAGTTGATGACTTTATGAGGTAATCATTTAATTGCAATAACAAGTATTCTACAACTTGCTACTCTCCAGAAGCAAACGCAAGTTCTTTAGGGATTGTACTTCTTATTTTATGGTCTGTGGTATTACTTTTTGGTATCACTTGGCATTACTGGTTTCATGTATTCATCCATCACTTTTCTCCCTGAAATGGCTAATGCCACCCCTACTTCTGATCTATGTACAATAAGAGAGTATCTGAGTACTTGAAAATCTTGCTTCCCAAGTGGTTAAAGCAGTAATACAAGTTTATTTTCATTTATATTGATTAGCAACATCACTAGAACACAAAAATTTAGGTGGCCTGGTTTGTGGGAATTATTTGTCCTTGCTCCTAATGTAACCATTCATGATTTCCTTTTATCCATTCATGACCATAGCTTTCTAAAACACTCTGCAGAAATTCAGGATGAGAGAATAGTCACATTTACTTGGTATGTGAATTGAGGAATTACATGAGAATTGATTGAGTAGAAACTTATGAACCGAAATATGATTGGAATCAGACAGAAATAAGAAGTGTTGACAAGGAAGTAAGGAAATGGGGGAAACTCATATATTGCTGATGGTATTATAAAATAATTCAGCCACTTGGAAAAGTTTGGCAGTTCCTTATAAACATGCATTGACTACATAACCCAGGAATTCTACTCTGACGACTCCACTCAAGCAAAAGGAAAACATATTTCTACATAGTCGTATGCTTATACTAGCATTATTCACAATAGCCAAAAAGTGGAAATAATCCAAATGTACATCAAGCAAATGTTGTTTCATTATACATGGAATACTGTTCAGCAATTGAAAAGGAACAAAGTACTGAAACAAACTGCAATATGAATGAATATCAATAACATTATAATAAGCCACACACACACACACAGACACAAACAGATATTCAGAGAAGATGATTCTAAAAATGGTTTGGAGTTAGACTGATAGACTGATATAAGTGTTGATAGAAAGAGAGGAGTCATGGATAATGTCTACAGTTTGGTCCAAAGAAGAAGGTAGGCATTGAGCCCATTAAATGACACAGAGTGAACTGGGAGAGATACACCTGGAGGCTAGCAGTTAGAGGCACCTAATAGAGATCCAGGTGAGAAGTCACCTAGATAGTTGAATGAAAGAGTCTTGAGCTTTGGGGAATGATCAGGATTGGAAATAGAGAGAAGGTATTTAAAGTAATAAGAATTGATTTATTCTCATAGGAACAGTATATGTCAAGAGGAAAACTAAACTTAGACACCCATGTTAAGACAAACCAGCATTTGAAGGTCAAGAAAATAAGCCAACAAAGGAGAGGTGAGAAGGAGTGGAAAGTGAGGCAAAACCAGGGCTTCAGAGTGAATAAAGCAAAGAGGAGAAGTTTTAATGGAATAAAACAGACTGAATATACCTATAAAAAGAGTAGAAAACTGCTACATTTATTTTAATTGATTAATGTGTATTTAGTTATTTCTTACTGGTAAATACATCCTGCTAATTAAGCTTTGCATTTTGACATTATAATTTAGCAGCCGTATTTTCTCCATAACCATAATGATGGTGCCATAAAGTTGCATCTTCAGGAAATTAATTAAATAGTGAGACATGTTAGAGATGGGTTCATTTCCAATAAATAACCCCAGTTTTAGAAATGAATTATCATACCCAATGGTTATTATTGCAAGTGCTTGAAAATTCCAAGTAGCTATATCCAAAAATATCTCACCAGTCTAAAGCTTTTCAACAAGTTATCAACTCCATTATCTACATAATATATTCGAGAAAATGTGCGAGTGTGACATGCAGCAATTCCTGCAGAGAGGAAAAAGAATAAACGCTAGTCTCAGATGCACTGTGGAGTCTTTTAATGAAACAATTTGGTTTGAACGTTCATCAATTTAAATTTTTTTTCATGAAATTCTGTCTCAAAATGAAAACCACTGAAGTTTTAATCTTTCCAAGGCATGGATTTTTAGTTAGCTGCTATCTAAACATGAAATCAAGCAATGACCGTGGCTCAAAAAGCCAGTAAACACATATGCTCAGAGGAAAGAGACCCGGTCTTTCCTTTTGTTCAAGTCTTTGTTCTCTGTCTCTGGCATAGAATGTCTGGAATAATTTGAGCAACCAAATGAATAACAACAGTCTCTTATTATAACTCAAGGCTAAAAAGCAGATCTGAGTCCATACTGACATAAGTAAACAAATAAATAAGTGTGGGAGAAAGGATGTATCTTTCTTAAGGAAGAATTCCAGGTAATATATAGAGAGATCTTCTCCCAGACTCATAACTTAATTTCCTTCCCTGCAAAGAATACAGAAAAATAGAAACTCGACAGTGAAGAACCTGGCAATGCACAAACCTAACTTTATCAATGAAAAGTCACGGTGATGTCATAACCCCCTGAAATGATGCAATGACGTGGTTCTCTCATCTCTCCAATAATCTTCCCCAAAACCAGTAATCCAATCTAATTATAAGAAAATATCAGACAAATATAAATTGAGGGTCAGTCCACAGAAAATCTGAACAGCACTGTTAAAAACCATCCAGGTCATGAAAAACAAGGAAAGTCTGAGGATCAAGAGGAGCTTAAGGAGACCTGAGGACTATATGCAATGTGGTATCCTAAATGGGATCCTAGAACAAGAAAAAAAATCCATTCAAAAATTGGTGAAATCCAAATAAAGCCTATAATTTAGTTAATGGTATTGCACCAAGGTTAATTTCCTGGATTTGACAAATGCAGCAATATTAATGAGATTAATATTAGGAGAACTGGTGAAGGTCATATGGGAACTTTCCACATTATATTAGTAACTTTTCTACAAATACAAAACTATTCAAAAATAATAAAGTTTATTAAGTCTCCCTGGCAACGTGGGATATGACTCCCAGGGATGAGCCTGGCCCTGGCACTGTAAAATCAGGGAAAAGAATTGTAACAAAAGAAGATAGCAGCAGCTGAGTTCAAATAGAGTTGAGAGGCTATTTTGGAGGTTACTATTAAGCAAGTTTCAGTGAGATATTGTTATTTAACATGGTTTGCCCAACCCCAACCAAAACCAGTCCTGCCAGCCCTAAAGAACATCAAGGGCTCTATCTGGGTTTCTACCAAAGTTCCATGCACTGTGATTACTTTCCAGAAACCTACAACCTCCGGGTGGGTTCCTAGGACAGATAAGTCCTGAAACACAGAGGGGCCAGCTTTTCTAGAACACGAACCAGTTCCATTCTGCTTCTCATATTATCCATAGCCCTTTCCAACATGAAAACAATAAAATGGGCATAGCCAAAATACCCCTAAATATTGGGAGAAGAATCAGAGGAGAAGGAGTTGTAACCCAGAAGACAGGATTTAACAAATGAATAAGACTGTTGAATCATTATATTGATATTTCTTTTAGTCTCCAGTGTCTTGGTGCAGTTAGAAAGAAAAACCTAAATTTGTGGCGCTGTAACCCATACCAAAGACTGAAATCTGATATATAACCACTTGTTACAATACACTTTGAAATGTATTGCTTTCTTTGTATATATGTTATATTTCACAATCAATAAACAAAAACAAAGGCCAGGGATTTGAAAGCTATTGCCCAATATGGACTGCAAGTTTTATAAATAAAGTTTCATTGAAACACACACACATGCAAGTTTATTAAAAGAATATGGCTCTCATGTATTATAAAAAATGCTGTTTGGCAAAATAAAACTTTAATAAATGCAGTATATATAGTATAAAATAGTATTTTTAAAAACATTAATATTAACAACCTATAACGCCAGACTAGTTATGGTTTGAAAATATTATGTACCCGAGAAAAGCCATGTTTTAGTCCTGACCCAATCTGTGGGAGCAGCTGTTTCTTTTAATCTTGATTCAGTACTGTGGGCTGGAACCTTGATTAGATTATCTGCACAGAGATGTGATACACCCAATTGTGGGTGTGACATTTGAATAGATTGAGATGTGAGTCCACCCATTCCAGGTGGGTCTTAATGATTAGTTGACTGAATCCTTTAAATGAGGAAACATTTTGATGACAGTCAAATAAGGCAGAAGTCTCAGAGCTGACAGCCAGCAGCTATAGACACCTGGAGAATAGTTGCATCAGAGTCAGAGACACAGATGTTTAGAGATGCTTGGAACCCAGCAGATATCACCATGAGATGTTGAGCAAGCCAGAACCTAGAGAAATTTATGGGAAGCTGAAAGATGAAAGCCAGCCCCAGAGAAGCAAAGTGAGGAACCCCCACAGGAACGGAGGCTGAAGGCAACAGAGCTCAGGAGCAAGGGACCAGCAAGATGCCAGCCACGTGACTACCCACCTGTCAGAGAAGTTTCTGATTCACTGATCATCCTTGAATTAAGATATCTTTCACTGGATGCCTTAGTTTGTATAGTTTCATAAGTTTACAACTCATAAACTTGTAACTTATTAAATTCTCCTTTTTAATAGCCACTCCATTTCTGATACATCACATTCCAGCAGCTTGCAAACGTTGGTATATTCATAACTCGCAGGAAAATGACAAATGGCAAACTTTGAATAGAGGAAAAGTATTAAATATCAAAAGTAGAAATTATCCCCCAGAATAATATCAACCAGAAGAAGGAAGAAGTTTGTGGCTGGGAAAGCGTGCTCACTCAATACAAGAAAATGGCTTCCTTTAACAAATAGGAGTAGTATAATTATTTCAACTCAAAATGCTAAAAATGAAAGAAAAATCCATATAAGTGCTGTTATTAAAATTAAAATCTAGAAAATCATAATCATAATTCCTAATGTTAGGTTCTGTGGAGCCAAAGCCTAATCGCACCTGATTTATTCAGGAACTGCTCTTTAGGGAGAAAGAAAAAAAAAAAAACATACTGTAGCAAGTTAGGAAAGGTGAAGAGTCACGAAAGGATGTAGCCTCAGGTGAAGTCTAGGTTGGCTTGAGCAGATGACAACGCTGGAGCATAAATCACCTTCACATGCTGTCCCCACTTCAGAGCAAGGAGCTCACCCATTCATACACCCGATATCAGGAGCGATTGGTTGTTGCTTCACTTGGCATGTCACAATGTTCCTGACACGGTGGCGCCTATGCTGAAGGGCTGGTCTCCGGAGAAGGGGAGAGGCTGTAAGCTGAGCACAGATAGCACTCACAGCAGCAGGGCTACCGATGCCCCGGGGGGACTATGCAGGACACCCTCGCTCTCTGGAGACCCTCTCATCTCTCACATGAAGTTCCCCCCATCCAGACACAGCTTCTCCAAGATACTAGTTGGCCCCAAGGCTTAGGTTATGGCAACTTAGAAGAGGGTTCATGGGACAAATTACAACCCCTCTTGCTACAGTGGGTCCCAAAACTGTAACTGATACCCATTACCATCTTCTATTTTACACTTTTTATTCTCCCTTCACTCAACCAGCACTTCTTGTTGCCCAAGTGGCTTGTCTGGCTGAGCGACCCAAGTCACCAAAGGGTCTAAACTCTTGGTTGCTCTGCTTTATCGTCATTGGTTGTAGTACTTACCCATTTATCATTAAACCCAGGTATGAGAAGCCCCCAAATATGCCCCAGTAGACCATCAAAGACCCCAATATAATCTCCCCTGCCCCTATTATGTAGCACCAGTCCTATCTTGTCAACCCATTTCTGAGCTTGCAGTGTCTATTTCTACTACAGACATCTCCTTACCATGAAGTCTGCCGAGTCATACAGCCCAAGAAACAGAGCTGCCTGTGCCTCAGCCTTGCCCAGCAGCAGCAAATTTCTTTTGCTCAGGACTACACTAAAAACCAGAAGTCTTCCACATAATCTAATCATAGGTCAGAGGAGATTCCCTAGTGTGCAGCAGGTAAAATCTGAAGAGGTTTCATCAAGCATTGTGCTTCTTTCCTAGTTGCAAAAGGAGCTACGGCCAATAACTCATCCTATATATTTTAGGGGATCTTCTGACAAGCTCCTGAATCTTTTTTAGGGTTTATCTCCTACTCTCAAAGCATCTACAGTGTTTGCTTCTTCTTGCTCTTTGGATTAATATGACATCGTCAATATGGACCAAGCGCAGAATGGCCAACATGTCAAGACACCCTCAGTATGTTGTGATGATGGACGATGGAGTGAACTTCCTGGCAGAGGCAACCATCATGAACTGAGGACAATTTCCAGAAAAGAGAAGCCAGATGTGGCATTAGTAGCCAAAACCCAGAGCGGACAGGGGATGGGTGCACAGGCTAGTGTGAAAGGGACCCGGAAGGGCACCAGTTATGCCTACTCTAAATACCATCAACAAAAAGAAGCAAAAAATGATAAAACAATGAATCCACAAATTAAAATAGAGACAATATTTTAGGCAAATGACTAACAATTAATTCCACATATTATCAAAAGGAGAGAGACCATTTATTTGTGAGTCAATGAGCCATGATAAATCTCAGTTGGTTTCACTTATATTAATGCTTGTAGGACGTGGGTTGCATATAGCATCATTTTAAAGCCAAGAACTGGAATAAAAAAATCAGAGATGAGACAAACATTTGCAATAAAAAACTGAAACAATTCAATTTTTATTGCAAAGATTTTGTCTTGAAAATCCCTCTGCACAGATAAACTTATATTGTCAGAGTCATGTTTTAAAGTGGCTAAAATCCAGATCAAACACCTTTTTCAAGTTTAGACCAAAAACAGCCATGATGTCTAAATCACTGAAAGGACTGCTGGCATCCACCTTATTGGACATCAAGATCCAGCTTTGTGGATATTCTATTTGTAAATGTGAAGAGGATAAAATATAAAGGTGAAAGCTGAACTGTGCACATCTTCGTCAAAGGATACAATGTGGGTCCTCAGTAATGTTAGGACTAATGATTTTTACAGTAGTTTGCTGGCCACTTTGGTGAACTCATCAGACAATCTTTAGGAGCCATACTGAAGTAGGGATTTTGAGCGCAATTACAAAGAACAGGGCAAAGCAGGACTTGGTGTAAATGCTGGGTCACGGTAAGTGCTTTGGCCCATGGTAGATTGGCAGATGTGCAATTGTACAAATTTGAGCCTAGGCCTTTTGACACCTGTGGATTTCCACTTGTCCTTCTGTGACTCTGCCTTTGACCTGTGAAGACCACACCCCAGCTACGTCATTCAAGCAAGATGTGAGGCATGTGGAGCAGAGTTGTCCCGGGTATCTCAACCTGAAGCAGAGCTCCTCAGTGGAGCCTAACCTAGATCAGCCAAACCTCAGTTGACCTGCAGATCCATGAAAATAGATGGTTATTTCTGTGTGATTTCTAGATTTGGGGGTCATTTGTCTTGCAGCAAATATCAGCTAAGTCAGTCAAATTTGCCCATAGCCATTCTCCATACTGGTCCCTTGTTATGGATCTAAATTGCCTTTGTCCTTTCTTCTTTCTCAGCAGACCCAGACTCTGTTTAAGTGGCAGCAGCACCACTGGGCATATAACCAGCTTGGGACATATGTCCTCTACCATCATTTCTATCTGCCTAAGCCTTGAGCCTGGATGTGGCATCACGACTAAAGAATGGGGCTCTTTTCCTGGTATAAATTATACCTAGCCCTCCACAGGAATCAGTTGCAAAGTGAAGTATTAAACTGAAGATTTAATACAACACAAAAACTAATTTCCCAGCCTTTTGTCTGTGTGGAGACTGGGGAGTGTATAACTTTTAATCAGTTCCTATGAGGCCCGTGTAGGACATCTTGCTGTAGGCTCTAGAACACCTCACCGCATTTAATCTTTATAATAAATGTTCACATGGGTATTATCACTCTCAGAAGAGACCCAGAACTCAGAGAGGGTATACTATTTGCCAAAGGCCCATCTGGAGACTGGTAGAGATGAGTTGCAGACCCCCAGCCATCTGGTTCTAAGGCCCATTTTTAATTCATTATACTAGTATTTCTAACTCCACCATGATGCTGTAATGATTCAAATTTACAGAAATCTTTAATACATTGACTTGCTTAATCCGTATAACAATTGAGATAGAGGAGGACATATTGATCTCCAGTTTCTCTTCTAAAATGATATATATTAATAATGCATCACAAAATCTGGTTCCTAATCATTAGAAACAATAGTGATCCTGTTTGCTACTGCCAGGGCTTAGATCTCCTCACTATTGTTATAATATTGTTATTCTATAAATGGAAATAAAATATGTGAGAAGAAAATGGCTTTTTAAGGTGTCATCTTTTCAAACAAGGCTTCCTCTGCCCACCTAAAGAAATACCGCAACCTTCTAATTTTTTTCTATCCCTGAATTCTATTAATTTTTCTTTTTAGAACATTTCATTTATTTTACAATTGAGTATTGTTCACTGAATGTAGAACCCACCAATGTCATATTTTCAAGGATTTTAATTTGGTTGTAATAAAGGCAAGATCCCAATTTTACCTAAATTCTATACATCAAATAAAGCTTGATCCATCAAATAAGGCATACCCTTGGAATCTAAGGACAGAAAAAGCATTCACAGGCCTATATTGGGGGCTGTTTCTGGAAATGGGGATGATGTTGGGAACTGGGAAAACTCCCCTCCCTGCCTTGTCCCACTAGTCTTGTGGCTCTTATTTCTGCTTCTCTCTGGGCAGTCATCACACTCTCTGCTTCTCTGTATGTGTGGAATTGCTAAGGTTACCCACAATGGCAGCTCAGCCCAAAGAAAGAACACCAGATTGGCCACCACCATTGATCAGGTTGTAACTTCCCACGTGCTCATCCATGACCAAGTTGGGGAAAGGGGCAAAAAAGCACAGAAAACATAGGAATGACTCTTCCAGGGATTGTGGGCAAGTGAGTCCTCTACAAAGAACTATGAGCAGGTCTGACAATAAGAACATCCGAAGTATTTTGTCACTTACAATGTGATTCTCAGTTATTTGAATGAGCTGGAATAGACCCCAATAGATGATGTCCATTTTCCCTTTCTCACTTTACAGAGCAGGACACCCAGACCTTGAGAATTGTTGAGTGTCATTAATGTTCACACATTACTGAGCTTTGACTTCTTATGAAACTCACCTAAATGTCCTTGCAGCTCATAGATCTAAACTACCTTTGTCCCTTTGTTAAATAATATGAAAAATAAATTTTCAAAAATAGCTTTAGCCTTGAGATACAGTTTCATCAATAAATGCCTCTACCATTTCTGTCTTTGGAAGACAGATTCCCTCAGGTTTCCTCCATGGTTTAAATGAAAGAGTCTTAATTTCTTAATTGGTGAAAAAGTTTAGGAAAGTCAGCCAAATAATACCATAAAAGAACTCCTAATTAAGAAAAGGCAAGTGATAGCAACCTCAGACAAATGTATCAGAAGGACATGAAAAGTTATAAGCACACCCCACACACAACAGGTGAACCCTCAGATACTCTTACACTCCCAAACATCATTCTTTTGTGAATAAAATCATTCAAACATGGTATCTACATAAGTTTAGTTTGATTTTTTTCAACAGATGAGCAAAAATAACTGTTATGTGTCTCTCATTGGGATGCACCGAATTAAATTTCATTTCCATTTCTTCACTTTGTTATACATATTCCCTCTTTGGCACATATATACCCCTACTTACGTCTTAACAAAATCATGAGGGACACTTCAAGAAAATGAAAGGAAAGATGCTAAAATAACTTGCACTATATAGTCCTTAACATAAATCAACTTTAAAAAATTGTGTCCTGAAAAAAAAGCAGTCAAAAGCCTTAATGTTAATGCTACAGTGCAATCTGGAGAAATTGTTAGTGGCTAAACATGAACTCCACAGCCACTGTTTTGCTTTAATAGATCTTTGTACAAGCATCAAGATATTTCATTACCAATAGGAGAGTCCTATTTTTGTCCTCTGTCACATATTACTGGACTCTGAAGTTGTACACATACTTCAATTTTAGTTTACAGACACTACAAAACTCAAAACTAACCAGATGCAGCATATTAAATCTGTAGCTTAATATTTTTATGACAAATGAAGACATATATGATTATTAAGTTCACATTTTATCAGATAACATGAAGGAGTTTCCATGTATCTGTGATTTTGGTTATGTTACCTAATCTTCCTGAACTTCAATTTCCTTACCTGGAAAACATACTAACCCCAAGAGTTGCTGGCGGAGATGAATAAATTTCAGTGTTCAAAAAGCTTAGCCCAAAGCCTGGTATATAGTAAAATGGTCAACACAGCTTGCTGTGGTTATTGCTATAATCAGATTAGCATCAGGATATTATCATGAAAATCAAATGCTCTCCAGCAGTCAATATTTTGAAAGACTATTAGTTGTTTCAGAATATCACATTTGGAAAACTAATAAAACTAATTTGCTTTTTTCCATTTGGTGAAGAGCAAGTTTTAATCACAAATTAATGTATGGTTTAAGATTACTTGGAGGGCATCAACTTCATTAGATGTTGAACTCTTCCACAACGCCATGCGCTGCATTTACACACAGTAGATTAGAGGACTGAGTTTCTGCAAAGCGACCCATATAGCCGTAGTAAATGATCCGTCCACATTTTGAGTCATTGGTATAATGAACTTGCCTTGATGAAATGGTACTTCATATATCACTTAAGAAATTTAACAACACCAGATAAGCATCTACCATTTCCTTTCATTCCTATAACAGACTAAACATTGATTACACACCTCTAAAATGTGACCTTTTCTTCTCATTTGCATTATTCTGTGTTCTGTAAGGAACATAATACGTGAGTAGCTTGAAAAGAAAAATATTGTCAAAACAAGTGGCTACTTCATCTTGCTCTCCTTTTTTCATTTTTTCATGACCATCTTTGACTTGGATAACAAATCACTTCAAACACCCTATCAGCACTGGGTGGCCAATCAAGGACTGGTGGGGGGTCTGTATTCATTACACTAATCATCAACATCTTGATGATTCTCTCTCAACTAGATTCAGTGCATTTCTGACTTCCATTTTGCTCACTCCCATACTGAACGGCTATTTCATTTTTATGTACATATATATAATCTACCTCTACGGAAGTTTCAAAACTAAATAAGGCTGGTTCCTTTGTAGCATGAGCTACAAATTAAAAGCCTATCATTTTAGGAAAATAGCAAAACAATCATAAAGAAACCAAACCACCAAGTAAAAATCGACTCTGCAAACTTCAGAAAATGTCCTCAGCTACCTTCATTAATAAAATCAAAGAGAATCTAGTCTCAATGTGCTAAAAAATAAACAAAGCTTTTATTTATAGGCTAGGTTATCTTTTGTAAAGTGTACTATTCCCAGTCCCCATCCTACTTTTATAATGCATGAGGAATGTTTTCTGTAAGCAAAATTGAAGACACAGAGCATCATTCAGTAAATTGAGATTTGATGCCAATAGCTCTAGATACATCAAGAGTTTGGAGGCAACTAAATTCATGTAAAGTATATGACTCATTATTATTTATGTACATATAATGATTTGCTATCATAATCAGAAGCTCTTTATCCAGCTTTATTCTTCTTTAAAAGAAGAATTTTAAAAACTAATTAGCATATGTTTCTATTTGCTTGTGCATGCTTAAAATACAGAGGTACCAGATCAAACAAAGAGAAGCCTGTTCTTTAACTGGCTGAGAAGAGCAAGGCGGCATTATGTCTTCTCAATAGCCACCCACAGAATCAGAAATGGAAACGCATACTTCTGAATACTAGGATTCAAATTAGGACTCCTCGCTCTCTTCACATTTCTGGCATGTTCCTAACAGGTGAGGCAGATGCTTCAAGAGCTGGGGTTCTCAGTAAAACTCTTTCCATGTGTCAATCAAATGTATAACAAGACATGGAGAAGGGTTTTTGCCAATAATACTCCAGGGCATTGTGCTTGGCACAGATTAATACAGCATATTTTTCAAAGAACCAGCATCGAATTTGATGGGTATTTGGGCCTCAATTTTTAAAGATGTGTCAGGGTACTATTAGCCCTTAACTGCTAAGTAATTCTTTCATGTATTTAATGATAGCAATAAAGAAACAAAATAAATGGCAATAGAGGGAAAATTCATTCTTACAGTAGGATGTCAATTCTATAAATGTGGAAAGAATATGGAAAACCATCACTTTGAAGTCAACATAGTATGGCTGATACAGGGAAGAATCAGCAATGGTTGTGTTCATAACACTAGTATAATTGCTAAATAAAAGTTGGTTTGAGACCAGGACATTTATGCAGTTTCATATTTTCTCACTACTGACCAATTATTCATAACAAAAGAAACACCTTATCTAAATTGGCCCTCATATGCATTATCATTAATGGGATATATTGACAGCTGGTGCCTCCTGATTGGCTACCCAAAGAAGGACAAAATAACACTTATGTAGTACTCTGCTTCTCCCACTCCCCACCAATTGTATAATTTGAGATGACTCATAAGGAAAGGTTCAGATAAACTCTGACGGACAGACCACAATACAACCAGGTTGTATTCTTCAAAAATGTCAAGGTCATGAAAAGCAAAAGAAGTCTGAGAAACTTCCAAATTAAAGTCAGCCAAATTACAGCAATAACAAACCCATTGCAACTAAATGTACACTGTGATCTGAATTGGATATAGGTTTGAAATAAAAATGTTGCTATGCATACAGTAGTGGGGCAATCGGCAAACTTTGACTATGCAAGTAAACAGATAACATTAATCAAAATTTAATTTTCAGAATTTGACAATTTCATTGAGGTTATGCAAGAAACTGTCCTTGTTATTTGGCAACACATGGTGAAGTATCATGATCTCTGCAACTTGCTACCAAATGTTCAGCAAAATAATAATAATAATAATATTGTGCGGATAGAAAAGGGAAAAAGCAAATGTGACAAAAACGTTAAATAATAGGTGACCTGGACTAAAAGGGATATGGAAGTTCAAAGTAATTTTCTTGCAACTTTCCCTAAGTCTGATTCCCTTTCCCCACCAAGTTAAAGAATCGACTTAAACAAAAACAAATAACTTTTTGTTAAAATAACTTTTTTGTTTAAGCAATGAGAAGGCAAGTTGATGAGCATATCAGGTAACCATTTAAAATAAGTTAGCTTTTCATTCTATGATCCACCAAATTGGAAGATGCGGAAGGAATAGTAATTTGTACACTTTAAAAATAATAATGCCACCTCTGATGGTGACACTAAAATGGGTCATTCAATCTGAACTACATCCTGCTCCTAGCTAACGAAGCCAAAAGCAGCAACTATTTCTCAGAATCCCTTGTAGATGGATAGAAGAAATGCTACTACGGATGGCTGGCAGGGTTATGGAAACAGGGAGTTTTCTTTGCTGAATCTTTACTTGATGTCAACTCCCCAGCTTCCTGGAGGTCAAGAGGCAGCAGCAGCAGCAGCGCCTCCGTGGCATGACTTCCCTGGATGATATGAGAACTTCATTTGTAAATTCTCCACTTGCCTGTGTGTGAGTTACACAGCAGCAGCAGTTTCTTGCTTCCTCTCACGCTCTGGGGGCAGCATCACAGGTAGGCAGCGCTTCTCGGTGTTGTCCGTAAATCAGCTGTATCGCCAACACAATGCTGGGGACTTGTTAGTCAAACCCAGACCCACCGTAGGAGAAACCGGTGGCATGGCCCAGCAGTGTGTGTTTAACAAGCCTCCAAGTGATCTTGCTGAGTGCTAACCTAACCTAAAGAAGCACTATGGACTGTTTTAGGACTCACTGAGGACACCTGAACCAGAACCTGGGGTTTTCAGCGTCTGCATTGAATCTGTAAACTCCAAAATTCCTGTATTAAATTTCATTCTGTTAAAACCAATCAATCAGCAGCCAACCAAGCCATCAATCAAATATATGATCTTTGCTTATAGCAATTGTATAAAGTAGATTATTATTTTCCTATTTTAAAAAAACAACCTCAGAGTTTGCTAGCATTCAATTACCAGATACCTAAGTAAGCCTGGACTCGAGCTCTATTCTTTTGTTCTAACACCATACACGTGGTTGGCCAATAAGGAGAATATCATCAAGTCCACTGTGATTCCCACTTCAGCACAAGCCTGTCTTAGAATAGTGATAAAACGTGTGCGCTGGAAGTAGAAGAGCATGGCAAGTACAGCAGCAGACCAAACGTTAGCACTGGGTTCCCTTGTAGGCTATTGTTCAGTTTAGGATACAAACAGTCAAGCACATGAGTATCACTAAATAACTGGATATATCTGTCATGACCATCTATTCGTAGGAGTCACGTATACTCTGGAGGGACTCTGGCTATTCTTCATATCTGATGGTCAAACCATTTGCTTTAATTTTAAAAAATTAAATTGCATATGTTTAATCAATAAACTAATATGATTTAAAGTGAACCAGCTGGTTATTTCTAAAGACTATTTTTAATGAATGTCAACAAATCATTTCTCAACAGCCTTTACAATTTGTTGCTGAAATAAAGAAAATTAAAACTTAAAATGTGTGAGAAGTGATGTGAAAATAGCACAACTTATTTGACACCCCCTCCCCCCAATGTGGTTGATTGGAAAAATGAACCAAGAAGCTCTCCCTTTCTGGGGCCCAAAAGAAAGGCAAATTCAACTAAATGAAGCATTCATTTTATACCAGACACTGTATTACTTGGAGATGGAAAATTGAAAGGCATTTAAGTCCTTATATCCTACCCCTCCCATCTTCCCATCGGTTCAGAGGTGTTTAATTCCCATTTTATATGTGGTTTCTATTGGTACTAGATATGTCAGGATGCAGTGGGATGGGAAAGGGAGTAAATACTTTGAGACTCAATGCACCAAGATAACTGAAGCGAGGAGATTAAATAGATCTCAATATAATATGAAGACAGAACTCAAAAAAGCATTTCACTGGTCCTTGACTAGACCTTGAGCGCTGGTTTTGATGTACAAGTCAGTTCAGTCCTCATGATCTCCAGTAAGTGACTCCATGAGTCCCCATTTAGCATGGAAGCAAAAGAGAGCTCTTTCTCCATATTCATGCAAGAAGGTTTTCTAGCTTTATTCAGGTTCAGTGCAAATGGTGGAAGCTAATAACTTGATAAACATGAGCACGTATATTCTGACCTTGAATCTGATGACTGGCAGGCTGGTGGTCAGCCACAGCTTAGCTCCTAATATCCACATCTGTGCCTTCCCATGTTAGCCTGCTTTTAATTCTTACATTCATTAGGTATGATCAGTGTGATTTCCCTCCTGCAGACAATTCATCTGTATTGAAAATTGTTAGTAATATCCTAAAGTCCAACAATATTATCGTCACTGGAACCCCCACAGCCTTCTGATTCATTTCTGCTTTATTGAACTAACAAGCTGGGATGTAGGGACATCTGCAGCTCTCAGTGACGTTTATATAATCAGTGCTGACTTTCCCAGAGGGGACCTCAAACTATTAAAGGATTGTAACAGATTAGGTGAATCTGATGAGTGGAGGTGAAAGCACTTGCTTCATTTGTCCTTTTTGTTGCTACATGCAATATCAGGAATGCCAGCATTTCTTTGAGCGGGTGGCTTCATATCAGCATGATAGGCACATGAATATATTTATACACATTCATTTTTCTCTCCAAATATAACACACGCTCAAAGGACTTGATTCTTGTTTTTCCCTAAATTTGCAACCCTATACAATGTATTGAACAGTACATACAATGGATGCACGTCTGAGGAGCTTTGGAAGCAAATTCAGTTGAGCTGGAATTTTGGTTTTCCCATTTACTACAGTGTGCCTTTAGACAAGTTTCTTTTCTCCCAATACCTGTTTATTCACTTATGAAATAAGAATAGCAGCAATCCTTGTATATAACAAGCTGTATTCAGTGAGAATATGGATTATGGTTCTGTGTACACTAAACTCAAGCTATGGCTGGAGCAAAGCATGAAAGTACTTTCTGTGGCAAGAACGTATGCCTTAGATTTTATTATGAGAGAAATAAATGGATTAATATGTAGTAAATTCAACTGGATTAAATATGTAATAAATGCTTTCTAAATTATATTTTGCATATTTGAATCATAAAATCAGCAAATAATATCATTTGAAATATGGTCATTTATTTACTTAACTGTTTTTGATTGATGGTGACTCTTTTCCACTAAAAGTTTTTAGGGCTTTATTTTTGGACGTAAGAGTGTGGTAATTGAAGATTTCTGCTATGCTGGGTTTGTTTGTAGCTGACCCAACTGGGCACCAAGAGACTCTCGGAAAGTTAAGTACAATTTAAAAGGCACATTTTGAAGGTATCAGAGAGCTCACAAGACATCAGAACTCCAGGAGCCTGGGGAGTAGGAAAACACGATGAGGGTGAGCCCAAAATTCTACACAATATATTTAGTCAAGGATTATTAAGAGCGTGAGGTGAGATGTAGAAAAGCTGAGCAGAAAGCATAGCAGAGAATAGCAGCTACCCAGTGTTCGGGGACAATCTAGTAAGTAGCAGAGTCAGGGATGACATGTCAGGGATGACATGTCAGGGATGACATATCAGGTCTTCTAAGGCTGCCAGGACTCCAGGAGCCAAACCCTGGAGAGGAGGGAACAGGAGAGAAGTGAACCTGACTCTGACCAATTTCCCTCTTGAAGTTGTCCATGAAAAAGGGATCACAGAGTGAGAGGCTGAGAGGCAAAGATTGGCTCCCAAAGGTCTGAGAAGATACAATTTTTTTGCAGGTTCATAGTACAGGAAATGGAAAACGTGATGTTTCGGTCCAGGAAGATAAACAACCTGTAAATGACTGCCAGAAAATAGACTGGGAATTACCAAACCTGAAACCCACTCCTGGAGCTGTGTGATCCTTCCTTGCACACAGCGATGCCCTAAATTAACTGTATGCAAGAACCCAAGGCCGGTTTTCCTCAGAGAAATATAGCATCACCAAAGGCCACATTTTTCAGGCAAAGCAGACAGCATTTAATGCAAAATTAAGAGACTAACAAAGAAACAAGTCCAAGAGAAAAACGACACCATTAAAAACAGATCCAGCAATCACCCACATTTTGCAGTAAGAGAAAAAGACACTTAAAATATGATTCATATCAAGAAGCTAGACGATATGTTGGAGGAAAAATTGAAGAACTTTTATTCATTAAGACACCAAGAAGAGAGTAAAAAAGACAAGCCCAGGACTGGGAATACATCTTTGCAATATATAGCAAAGGCATATCCGGAATAGTTAACAACTTTAACAAATCATACTTCACAAAAAGAAACACCTAGTAAATCAATCAGCAAATAAAAAGATGCTCAACACCATTAATCATCCTGAAATGCAGATTGCATTACAAAAAGAGTGGATAAAATTTAAAGGACCACAATGTCATGATGGTGAGGATGTAGGAGAACAGAACTTGCGGCTTGCTGGTGGAAGGGAAAGTTGTTCCTAGCACTTTGAACAATCCTTTGACCCCATCTAACAAACGTGAATCTCTTGTTTATTCCACAGCCCAGCAATTCAACTACTATGGCATATAATCAACAGAAATGCACAGAAAGTTGTTCACTAAAAGACATTCAGGAATGTTCACGCTGGCATTATTTATAATACTCGAAACTCCAAATACCAATCAATCATAGAATGGATCATCAGTGCTATATTCATAAAATGGGAGAATATAGAAAAATAGCCATAATTTAACTGCCTCTACACAGAACACCCATGTTCCGTGGTTATTTTGCTCATACACACACAAAAATAATGATTACAAACAAAACGTGAATGTGCTGTGTTAGTATATTTAAATAAATTTTGAATCCAATAAAAGTTGATCATCAGGATTATTTTTGGTTGGGGTTTATGATCATAGTAGCCAAGAAGCAGTTTCTATAGTCCTGAGAATGTGCTATTTCTTCACAAAGATAATGACCAGGTGGGTGCATTCATTTTAACAGCATCAGCTGGTACATTCCTGCATGCGCATTTTCCTAGCATCTAACATGGGGAATTAGTCCCTGAGAACGCTTCAAGTTTGCTTTTGTGGTTATTATTAATTTACAATGGACTGAACTGAGCCACGAGTTTTTGCAGCCTGCCTTTAAAAGTAAATGCCATTTGTTTTCGGTCTATCCATGCTTTATCTCTTTCTCTTCTTACCCAAAATATAGACTGCTTTATAATCCCAACATTCTTAACAGAGCACACAATAGATGCTGCTGTTTCATTCATCCATGTTTGAGAACTGTTTTTATTTTTATATTGAAGAATTAGTATATGAATTGGATTTTTGAATATAGCCAGTTACGCAATTGGTTTTTCCAGTTGCTTGAATTATGCCATCCTACACTGAAGCTTTCCATTTGACTACCATTATTCATTTCTTCTACATAGGAAGTTTTTTCTTCTATAGAGAAGTTAATACATTCTACTAAAATATTACTGTTACTTATTTGCTTGTATTTTTAGATCTTCCAACAATTTCACAATGCTGTAGCTATCCTCTTGCTTTGCAACTTTCCCAACCATTACTGTAAAGTTCTGACCTACTTCACTATCGACATTTTGTAAGAAAAATGTGTTTATGCTAAATAAATTATCTTTAATTGCCAGCAAAAAAAAAAAAAAACTTGCAAAATGGAAGATACTATTGCCTTGTTCTGTAAATCAGGATCCAGGATGCCATATTTGGATCAGATTAACTCTGCATGCTGGTGCCTTGTCTGGGGAAAACAAGTGAGACTCAGACCTTGAAAAACAGCCAGTGAGTTCAAAACTTTACAAATAACTGTGTGTCAACACTCCATCAAATTTCTCTTAACCTTTAAAATCTGAGGAAGGGACCTTGGCATCTGATGATAGTAGAATACCTTGTGTCGCACCACCTTTCACACTGAGAACAACTGCAAGAAACAGAACCAAAACAAATAAACAAAATAGAAGATGGAGAATTACCTTTAAGGCAGTTAGTATTTGCAAAACTAAGATTTGTGAAAGAGAAAAACTGAGACATGAGTCATGCATTTGGCCCCATTCTCCACTCGAGGCAGTGCCAATTGGGAAGCTAGTCATTAAGAGACTTAGAAGAGAAGAAATCTCCACAGTCCTGTGGGACTGAGATAGAGGAGCAAAAAGAGAGCTCACAGCCACCCAAAAGGAGGGGACTGGCAAACTCATCGGGCTTCCTGATGAGTGCCTGAAGGATTCCACACTAAGTCAAAAGTGAACCAACAATCAGCACTCACCAATACTGGGAGGAAAAAACAGTTTAAAATCTACTCAATTCCCATGCGGATTTAGGTAGTTTTCCCCATATTTAACTGTCTATCTAAACAGAAGTAAATCCTTACCTCTATATTTTCTCACTTAAATAAATGGAATCCAATAAATTATAACTGGCCATAAAAGACAAAAAGATGTGACTGAGGACCAAAGGAAAGCGAGAAAGCAGAAAGTGGAAACACATATAACAGAGATGAAATGAAAGCATAGATCTACACCTTGAAAAATAATTAAAATGTTCAAAGTATTAAAAGACAAGACAGTATTAAAAGACAATTTGACAGAGAACTAGAAACTCTAATAAAGTATACAGTGAAATTTCTAGAAATAAAACTATACAATAATTGAAATCATTTGAATTGATTAATGGCAGTTTAGACACAGTTGGGGAGTGTGAAGGTAGATACATGAGAATAAAAGTAACAAGAATGAAGCACGAAGTGAAAGAAGTATAGACTATACCAAAAAGGTTTTAGAAGAGATATTGGACACAGAGAAAATTCTGAATAACTGTAGTCCCAGAAAATAAAAGAAAGAGAATGGGCCATAGCAACACCTGAAAATATAATAGCAAAACATTTTCAAAAATTATTGAAAGACATTAAGCAACAAATGTAAGATGTACTACAAACCCCAAGCCAAATATATACCAGGAAACCAAACCTGGATGCTGCAAAAAAAATCTTAAAATCTCAGAAAAAATATCAACTTCATAAAGGAATTAAGGATGATAAATAGCTGGCTTTTCAACAAGGAATAATGAGATCCAAAAGGCAATTATTTCTCAAAAGTGCTAAAAGAAAATAACATCCAATACAGAATTCTATATCAAGTAAAAACATCCTTCTAAAATGAAGTCAAAATAATAGATTTTTAAATAAAATCTGAGCTCATCTCTCACCACAGACTTTCACTAAATAATTTAAAAAATATCATCAAGTGTTCCCAGGCTGTGTCAGTTTCCAAGGATTTATGTACCCTAGAAAATCCATGTTTTAATCTTAATTCAATTTTGTAGGAGCAACCGTTTCTTTTAATCCCTATTCAGTACTGTATGTTGGGAAACTTGATTGGAGACAAGACTTGCCCAATTATGGGTATTAACTTTTGAATGAAGGGAGTGGTGACTCCACCTATTCCACGTGGGTCTTAATTATTTTACTGGAATCCTTCAAAAAAGGAAGCATTTTTGGAAAAGTCCTGAGATTCTGAGAGAGACAGAGCCTGCACAGCCAGAGACCTTTGGAGATGAAGAAGAAAAAAACCCTGGGGAAGCTTCATGAAACAAGAAGCCTGGAGAGAAAGCTGGCCATGCCACCATATTTGCCATGGGCCTTTCCAGTTGAGAGAGAAACCCTGAGCGTCATTGGCCTGTTGGAAACAAGGTATCCGTCCCTGGGTGCCTTAGATTGGACATTTCTGTAGCCTGGCTTTAGCTGGGACATTTCCATGGCCTTAGAACTATGGACTTGCAACTTCATAAATTCCCCCTTTGAAAAGCCATTCTATTTCTGGTATATTGCATTCCAGCAGCTAGCAAACTAGAACACAGACCAAAGGAAGATGACACGTAACGTCAGCTAATATAAGCAGAATAGCAAAAAGTGCAACTGAAAGGATAAATGTATGGGGAAAAGTAAGTGATTCTTGATTGCACAGAAAAACAACATCAAAGTACCATGTGGAATTTAAAGTATGCAATCATTTATTCAATACCAACAGCCTAGGAGTCATGGAGAGGGAAATGTGCTCCAACAAGGTTCATGCTTTGACCCATTGGTAGCAAAAGTACCAATTTAAATTAGACTTCAATTAATCAGGAAGACATGCTATAATCTCTCTAGTAGCTTCCAAAACAATAATTTAAAAACGTATATACTAACCTACAAGCTAATAGAGGGGCAAATGGAATAATAAGAACTAATAAATCAAACTCAAAGTCTGAAGGCAAAGACTTGTGAGCTGGTGATTTACTTGAGGATGTGGTCCCAGGGAGGAAAAGGACACATCAGGGTTGAGACACCAAAGGGGTAAAGCCACTCTAGGGATAATTACTGATGTAGGCATACTGATGGGCTATGAGGCTCCACCTTTCAGGACTGTCTGAGGAACCTTAAAGAAGTAAACTTTCCAACTGTCCACCATCCTCCACCTCATTGCTCAAGGTGCCCTCTGGTTAGCTCCTCTGCACCCTTGGGCTCCCCAGCTGTCTTGACTTGTAGCATCTAGGAAGCTTCTGCTCACACATTGTCTTAGCATCCCTCGGGCTGCCGTCACCAGGTAGCACAAACTGAGTGGCTTGAAACAGCAGAAGTGTATCGTCTCACAGTTCAGGAGGCCAGAAGCCTGAAATCAAGGGAAGAGTCTGTTCCCTGCCTCTCTCCTGGCTGCTGGCCACCCTTGGATTTCTCTGTCTCAGGAACCACGTGGTGTTCTCCCCTCTGTCCGCCAGTTTCCTCCTCTTTTAGGGACACCAGTTATACTGACTTAAGGGTCCACTCTGCTCTAGGATGACCTCATTTTAACTTGCTTAATTCCACCTCCACTGATCCTACTTTCAAATAAGGTCATCACGTTCTCATGTACTAGGGATTAGGATTTTGGCATCTCTTTTTGGGGTACACCACTGAACCCATACCAGGTAAGAGTAAGAGAGACACTGTGCGTGCCTGACTGCACCTGTGGAAAGCTGCTCAGTCTTCATGGATCTGGCCTCTGAGCAGCAGCTGGGGAAAGAAGTGGGGCTAAATGTGGAATAGGGATGCCACAGGCTGTGTTGTTCAGTTCCAGGTGTGAGTTCTAAAGAGCTCTGAGCCTGGATTTTCAGATCCCAGAGATCCTGTGAGCTACTGATTATTCTTTCAATAAACTGCTTTTCTGCTTAAACTATCCAGGCTGGGTGTCTTTTGCTTGCAGCTACAAATCCTAACAAATGGGAAGGACAACACTACAAATATTCAGGCATCAGCTCAACTTCAAATGACCAAATATTTAAAGGGAAATCAAGAAATAATTAAAATTCCCTAGCAGAGATCTTACAAGAGACTACAGCTCTAATTAATACTTGAATCTCATGGTAAAAGTCTGAGGACTCTTAAACCCTTTGAAAGCTGTAAGAATAAGTTATCAGTGAAACCAATTTTCTGAACTAGCACTATTCAGTTCAGATAATAAAAGAGCATGTTCTAGATAGTGAAAGGAAGATATAGTCAAACATCAGTATAAGGAAGGCAACTCAGGCTACAGAAATATTGTCATGGAGGCTCCAATCCAAAATGTACTCAGGCTTAAGCAATATATCTTTAAAAAGAAATATATATCTATATTTTAAAAGCCTTTTCAGACAAGAAAGCAACTTGAAAAATAAACACTTGGTTTGGGGTGGGGGTAGTTTTTCCAAAAAAAATTAGAGGAAAAACATGAATTTTTTCCCTCTGTTTCAATTGACGCTAAACTTTGAAATGGAGAGAGAAAAATACTTAAATGAAAAGATGTAATTAGAGCCACTTGCCATTTACTAATAAATTAAATGTCCAAATTGATAAAATAGCAATCCCATTTTTAGGATTATTAGGTACTAAACTAAAAGAACCAGCAAAGCAAAGTTTATGATAATTTAGGGAAAAATAAATTTCTTTCAGGAAGACTGGTGTTAGGTAGGCTCTACCACAAATGATAGCTCGTGAAGACCACAAATTAGATGGAAAATTAGACAAAAGGGCAACTGCGAAAGGTAACATCATTTAGACTACAGCATAGAAGGCTAGGTTTAGGGAAGAAATACTAGCAGTCTTCAACTATTTGCAAGATTGCCATGTGCAGGAGAAAGTGTCTTTAGATCATTTATGCAACAGAAACCTCTCTCTTCACCCAATTTCTGAGAGTCATTTTAGTGTCATGCTACCTGTGAAATGTACACTCTCATTCTTTCTTATTTCTCTCTCACCTTGAGGTTGGATTTTGATTATAAGAGCAATAATGCAGTGATGATGCTGGACGTGCTATAGCCGCGGAGTCGGCAAAGAACGAGACATACATTTGTAATCCAAAACAGCAAAGAAGGAAAACACTTCATTGCTTTCACGTGACAGTCTTAGAACTCACCAGACTGAGGATAAATCCAGGAGAGTAAATGCTTGTCTTTCAAGTAGTTACAATTTCCGTAATACATGTTACCCACATCCCTTTGGACCATTTTACTTTTCGTTCGCCCTCATCGCGCCTGATGTGGGCTACCAGAAATGCCAACCCATCTGCATCTCAGATGGGAAAGTAGTCGGTCCATCCAGGAAAAAAGGAAAATGTCAGGAAACCCAGAATGGAGGCTCTTAAACTGGGCCCCCTGTGGTTTTATCGGGTACATTTTTCTGCTATCTTTGGTGCTAGAGCTTCCTGATAATATTCCGATCATGGCTTCTGACTCATGTGGTATGCTAATTGACTTGTCAGCATGCAGGGCCCACTGCAGGGGTTTCTCAATGGATGGTTCGGTTTAATTATCCAGAGCACCGAACATATCATGACAAAGGGCCGATCTTGATATTCTGATCACCCAAAGGATGATTCCAGACCTGTCTCAGACCAGCATTTTCATGCTCAGCATTGAACGCTTTGGTCAATTATAAATACTTTTAATTGTTAAAATGGGAAGTTTTTAAAATAGTTCAGCCTGTGTCAAAGAAACGATCCAAGGTAAAGATGGCTTGTTCCAAGGCCTACTGCAGCAGGGGAAAGGGGCCAGAAATCAAGTCTGAACTCAACTACACTGAGATCAAGGACTGCAGGGTTTTTGAGGGTTAGGGGTAGGCTCGTGGAGGAGCACTGGACGATGTCATAGGGTCTGATCAGTGCAAGTGAAATACTGAGTTTGCAATGAGGACCATTGGCTTCAAGATGTTTTCTTTTGCAGCAATTAGGCCACCTGGCCATGGGAAGAGAAGGATAGGGAGATAAGGAACTCCCCAGTTATGCACCTGGACAGGGGCAAGGAAAGGGCTGGGGTGAGAAGGAAGTCAGGGACCTGGAGTCAGAAGAAGCCTGTCTAAAGTTTGGTCAGGCTAAGAGGAATGGAAGGCAGTCATTGGTCACCAACTTTGTTCTGGGCTGGGGTGGGGGTGGGGGGATTAGAAATGCATAAATGAACAAACTAGGTAGAATATTCTGCTTTATCTTCTAAATAAACTCTTAGATTTCATTATTTAATCCCACTTTAGCCATTATTTTTGAAAGGCAATTACTTCTACCTTTACTTTAGAAAATTAATATCTGCATTACTGAGGGGAGTTTCCCCTGAAAAATAAAATATTCTCCTCCAAGAGGGGAGATAGGTAAGCGCAGTGGGCACCTGAGCCCTTGTTCCAGCTGGCTTGAGCTGGGCTCACCTCTCCTCTAAGCAGCTGTGTGAGCTGAGGAAAATTAGGTGGATTCTGGATGCCTCCATTTCATTATGTGTAAAATGGGGATGATGTGCTATCTTGTTCTAACAGTGAGATATAATTTGCACATAAAGTGCCAAGAATAGTGCTTAGAGGAGTGGCCCTCAGATGTGGTGTCTGGACCTGCACCCCAGCATCATCTGGGGTTTTACTAGCTGAGCACATTCCCAGGCCCCAGGCCGAACCCACTGGTGCAAAAATCCTGGGGGTGGGGCCTGGCGAATTGTTGGAATAAACCCTCCAGGGGATCCCACTGTTTGCTAGTTTGAGAAAAGCTGCACTGACAGATACTGACCTTCCCTAGCTTCTCTTGATGCATGTTAGTTCCAGAAACCATTCGCCCACTTCAATCCCTACTCTGATTTCCTACAGCCAAAATGTGTAACAGCAAAAGAAAATATTTACGGATAAACAAAGTTTTTCTTGCCAATGGAGTCATGTCCCCCAGGCTTATTTTTCACTTGTGGGAGCAATGGGTAGCTTAGAGGTAGTTTCCATAGCAACAGATATTCTGCAGAAAGAGGAAGAAGAATATCGAAAATGCCCATGGAAATCGCAAAGATTTTTTTGGAAGAGTGTTTGAAATGCCTTAAATTGGCATGTTGGCTCTCATGCTAAGCACAGAGGTTATGGGTTATTTAAAGGGCTGTTGTAAGCACCTGAGGGCCATCGCAATCCTCATTAAACTTCCTCTAACCATAAAGACCTCTTTATTCTTAAAATGAACACGCTGTGAAGGAAGTCATTGCAAAACACCCAGACTGTGACACGCATTAACCTCCTATATCAACAGCATCTACTTTCACCAAACTCCAATAAAATGCAGGAATTCTCAACGGAAGCACTTTTCCTTCCGCGATAAAGTTTGTGAACCCATAAATCAAATCACTTTCCATCTGCACAACAAAACCTGAACCCAATTGATTCCTTCCCCACATTTTCATTGTGCTCCAAACGAGTAAACTCTCCATCAAGGAGTCTTGATAACAAGGGGTGGTCACAGGAAATCAAGAACTCAGAAAATGTGAGCCCTGCTCAAGAATCCTCTGCTAACAGAAGCCAGCAGGTGTGCTCCATATTTTGAGGCAATTCAGCTATTATGGATGTCTGTAAATGGAATGCTGGCCTCATCAGAGGATCCTAAAGCTTGCCCTGTTGAATTTTTAAGCCACCTCTTAATGATCTGTCCCCAAGGTGTGGAGCCAGGAGAACTTTCTTCAAGTCTCAGCTGTGCCATAATAATGAACCTCTCAGAGGTCTCCTAACACTTCTGTAAAGAATTAAACTAAGCTCTAAGGGCTCTGTGACACTTCCCCACTCCCACAGCTCCCCACGCCAGAGGAAAGGAAGCTGGATGTTCACAATCAATGACTATTGACTTGGGGAGAAAAAACTAAGGAAAAGATTCCTGATCCACCGTCTACTTTAACTGAGTAGCAGTCACTCTATAGGAAGCAAAATAAGGCAGCATACCGAGTTCTCCTCCAAGGATAATTTGTATTGGGCAGGATTTTGCTTGTTATGCCTGTTTATGCAAAGATAGCTTCAGAAACTTTGAATTGAGGTGACTACCCTAAGTGCTGTGCATGAAGCTGAGAGGGACCTGCAGAAGGAAAAGGCAGCAGCTCCTTTAGCAAGGGCTAAAGAATATAAAATCTGAGACTCACTGTTGTTTGAGGGATGGGATTTGACCCTGTTCATGTTGAAACGTTCAACGAAACCGTTTTTATAAATTTTCTGGGACTTGCTCTGGAGCCCATACTGCTGAGTGTAATCCCTGGCAGGTAGAGGATGAACCCACGAAATGATTAAAAACTAACTGGGTCAAAACAATCATTTCTGCCCATTCGAAAGTATCTCTTTCCATTTAGTTCTGGTTGCTTGGGAGAAAATGCCCACGTTATTTAAAGCCCTTTCACGCTCTCTCTCTGCAACATGTATTTCCTTTCTTCCTTCTTATTTCCAAGAAAGCTGCCAGGTAAAGAGGGAGACTTGCACATTGTAAGGACATGTGTGAAGTCCCTCCCTGTTCCCTCTGGTGTCCCCTCTAAAGTGAATGATCTGAAGATACTTCTGGAAAACCTGCTATGGGGTGTGCCTTAGAGCAGCTAATCCTGTCCATTAATTGGTGAGGGTATCACAAGGATACCCACCGCTGGGTCCTAGCCTTTTGTCTCCCACCCCCTGCAGTCTCCTTGTCCTCCTCTGAGGCGTCCAAAGTCCTTGCTCTGAACACATGAGAACTCCCAGCTGTTGTACTGACAATGCCACATGTGGGGCCTTGGGCTCAGGGCACGATTCCAGGAACTTTATTCAGAGATCCTCCACACTGGGCTTTCTGGGGCTTTCATGCCATTTGGAGAACCACATAGAGGCTGCACTACTACGGAGGGGTCCGTTACAGTTTCTGCCTCTCACACTCCCCCTTAACCAAAGGCAAGAGGCATGAAGTGAGCTGGGTCCTCTCTGCAAGCCCAGGTCAGGACGCCGCATCTCCGCTACCACCAGCTCCCGCTCCATATTCCTTCAGCACAGGGCACCTTGCCTTCTCTCGGCGCATCACCGAGGCTTCCCTAACAACCTTCTCCCATCCACCACTCTGCCCTGCATTATTACTCAGACCAAATCGTCATACTCTAAAACCTCCTGGTTTAGCTCTCAGAGTGAAAATGACAAGTTCGGCATTTAGTACACCCTGTTCTGACAAGCAAAACTCATTCATCTGTCAACAACTATTACATCACTATGGACTCAAAATATTTATTTTGAAGGGCAAAAGCTGAACACCAATCCTGTCTCCTTTCTTTTAATAATCCCAGTCCTTTCTGAATCAACAGCTATCTCTGGCTAAGTAGAGGGAAGATATGACAAAAATGCCCCCAAAGAAACACATATTAATACATTTCAGAAAGTATCCTCTTTATCTATGAAATCCCCAGTTCTTTCTCCCTGACACCCTCCTTGGCCGTCCCTTCCTTATGGACCCAGGCTGCTCTGCCATGACACCCCCTTTGCTTTAAGCCTGGACTTGAGAGTGCTTTATCCACATTTCAGGTAGATAAAAGTTCTAACAGGAAGGTGAGTGAGCTATTCCTCAACCCCTAGGGATGAAGATGGTGGGGGGGGGAGGGTCAGGTGGTGACAAAAGCACTGAGAACTCACAAGGTTCTATGCCCTTTACCTGTCCCCCTCCTAGGTACCACCGTTACCCACATCAGAGAAAACTGAGGAATCAACAGGTGAGATAACTCGGCCAAGGGCACGCATCTAGCAAGTGGTTGAGCTCTGATTTTTCATAGATACACAGTTGGCTAGTGCCGAGGGAAGGATGGCAAAGAGTGGCGACACATGAGGGAAGGAAAGCATGTACATTTCTCACAAATAAATGCATTTTTGTTTCCTTTTTTCCATATAGTAAAAAAAAATCCACTAAATATTGCAGGATTAAGTACTTAATTACCTAATTACTACCTTCCATTGGTGTTTACCCGTTTCAAGCATGAATATTTTGGATAAAACAAGATATTCATCAAAGGAGGAGCTTCACAGGTTGAAATGGGGAGGGTGACGTAAAGTCTGTGGGTAATCAATTTACCTCTTCCCAGGGTAACTCTGTTGAACCTAATTCTTTGCAGAATTCAGTACGACATCCCTCTTCCCTGCAATGTCCTCCTCGTTATCAAAAAATCTCCTAGATAATACATCAAAATGAGATTTCCAGGATTAGACTGAACCGTAAAGACCATCGAGGTCAGTTTTGGCCTTGATGGGGGCTGGGTGGTGGACACTCAGAAGTGGGCTGCGGTCCACCTGACATCTTGAAGGGCCACTCACCTTCCACCTCGTTCGGCCATCCAGGGATCCCTAAAAGCAGAGGTGCCACGTGGCAGCTAGCGCCCACAGTTCTTTGTTTTCCGAGGGCACGTGTTGTTTGGCTGGCACAGTGTTTTAAGCCTTTGATGTGCTGTTCTCCAATGTCTAACCCCCTCCTTCCCATCTTTATTTACCTGAACTGGCTGGTCCTGGCAGCCTTTCTATGGCCAGCCTCCACCCACAGCTGCTTCCTGATAAATTGGAAATTGAAATCTTGGGGTGTCGGCTCATACGTACAAGCAGCCCCCAGGCTCTGTGAGGGCAATAATTGCATCTTATTCACAAATACATCCTTGACCTTTGGTATGCTGCTTGGAACATAGTCAACATGCTACGAGTGTTGTCTCGAATTATTAATTAACTAATGGGACTAGGCTATGCTCTTATCAATTGATTTAAATACCATTGCATTAATTATCCTGAAGAAGCAGATGTGTTCTTACAGGCTTAATTTACAAGAAGGAAACCTTCTCGAACAGCACAGGTCTTGCTTTAAAATCTTAAGGTGGAGCTTGGGGGAGAACCAGCAGGAGTGTTTAGAGATGTGGTGAACTGTGGAATCAACAGCTTGCTCAGCCCAATCTGGAGTACTCACTCCCTCATCCGGTTTGTTAAAGATGTTTTTGGCAGCTTTGACAATTTGTTTTACATTTTAAACAGCAAGCCCACTCACCTTCCATTGTAAACAAAGAACTGTAATCACTTAATTTGGTTGTTGAAATGTATCAAACTTACAAAACATCTCCCCAGTACACAAGCAATTTTGACACAAATGTATAACTTAAAAAAATCAGTTTTCCTTATTTATCAATGTAATTCCCTAGAAACAGAGTCATCATCTGCCATTGTTTTTCTGTCATTATAGTTGAAAGTGACATTATAGCAAGCGTTTTGTTTTTTTTTTTTAGGCCCCTTGGGAATGTGGAGATAGTCACAAAACAGCATAAAATACAGTTCCTTAAAAACTAAAAATGCCAATATTTCATGAATTATTTGTATTACACCTAGCCATAATTAACAATAGAGGTGCATGAGTTAAGTGCCATATTTTAAAGATAAGTAATGCTTTTAACCAATCAATGCTCTTTGAATTGATTGTAACAACTGGATGTTAAAAATAACTTCTAATTACCCAAAGGCTAAAGGCAAGAAGCAATTTATCAGTTTGAAGTCATGTTCAATTTTTGTACTTCCTAATATACAATTGTGCCTTTTGTATTTGCAGTGATATTTGGATGAATGAATTCTCAAGGAAAATTGAAGGTATTGAAATGTGTGAGATATCTGGGCACTCCCATTATTTTGATATCAGAGTTAGCCAAATAGGGACATGACTCTGGTGAAAAGCATGCCCCTCTCATAACAGTATCCATTTAACATTATTATTATATCACTCCTTGTTTTCTAAGTTTTATATATCTTTTCTCAACAATTCTCAGCTTTTGCATACCAACCAACCCATATCAGACTTTACAGCAATTAAACCCAATTTTCCCACAAACCTAGTGGGTGATAAGGTAATTAAAAGGCCAGAACCAATATTTAGAATCAGGTTGGCTAGATTCCAGTGTCTGTGATTTTTTTCTCCTTGCCATATTGCTTTATTATACAAATCATTAATTCACTGTTTAGGTAATCATATCACAGGTAAATTATGCATTAAATATTTTAAACACTCTACACAGATTCACCATTTCACCATGTAGCAGATCTCACAAATGTCATTAGAAATGAAGAGATAGTTATGTTCTTTTTGTAATCCCCTATCATTTTAATTTTTTCCAGTAATTTAATTGCCACTCCTGGGAAAGCATGGTCTTTCCTATAAATACCATGGAATCACAGTGACACTATTGATCTCCAAAACAAATTTTCACTAAGAAGAAAATACAAGATTGACCCCAAAAACTCATCTCCTTTCTTCAGTTGGTATAATTGCTTAAAAAACAAACAAACAAAAAAGAGCACCAAAAACCTCATTTGCAATTTAAAGTGTGTTTCCCCATGGTTCTGATTCTCTGAAATGTCATATTCAGAGGTGCTCTATTTCATTCAATCCGATGGCTTTTCATAAGTAAATTCATAGGGATTGCAACAGTTTCTCAAAAAGTGAATTGAGACAAAATCCCTGATTGCATGGGACTGGGGTTGGGGAGCAAAGTTTTCTGAGATTACATTCAAAAGTTCACATGGGCATTCCAAATAATGACCATCCCAAGTATCCAAGAGGAGGTGAAGAAATCCTAAATTCTTAATCGCACGCCTGCACCATTCGGAAAGCATGGCTGCGTTTAGTGCTGCTGGGTCATCCTTACATCTCAATGTTAATGGTTTCCAATCATGAATCAGCACTTCCAGGTGATTTCTTTTCAGTGCTGGGTTAAGAACAATGATCATTCTGGGGTCCCTGTAGGAGCCTGTCCTCAAAGCCCTCCTCAATGCCCCCTTTCCCCTTTTGTAAGTGTAGACTTACCCTGCACTCTGCTCCCTACCT
The DNA here is from genome assembly GCF_023851605.1 of Tamandua tetradactyla. NCBI lineage: Eukaryota > Metazoa > Chordata > Mammalia > Pilosa > Myrmecophagidae > Tamandua > Tamandua tetradactyla. Next base: position 71,450,566 of record NC_135342.1, on the reverse strand, counting down.
TTCCTTTCCTCTTTCTTCTGGCTCAGCCTTTTTGCCCATGATATGCCATCCACTTGAAGGATACCCCTTCCCCCTCCCTTGGTCTGAAAAATTTAACTTAAATGTTACTTCCTGGATGAAGTATTACATAAACCATGGCATTATATTACATGCTCCATTATTTGTGCTGGTAGTATTGAAAACATGGTTGGCAGAATCTCTTTCATTATACATGCAACGGTTGTAATTAAATAGTGAAAAGCTTAATGTCTTCCTCCACGGACAGAACATAAGCCCCTTGCAGGAGGTAGACCATCCATGACTTCCCATCGTTACATGTGTTTCCACCATCAAAATGCTCCTAATGAAATGTTTACTTATCTCACTGTCCTCATCAACATCCGCCATTACACTCTGAGCTCTGTGAAGATGGAACTACCTTTTCCATATTTTCGTCCTTTTGTCCTGGAGTATCTTATGGCCATTGGCACAGAGTAGATCCACAATGAAAATGTAAAGAATGAATGAATCTTGAATTCAACCCCACTCTGACTGTCTCAGTTCAAACCTTACTGATGTTCCGTTAGAGTATGGAAGGGTTTCCCATTTTCAGCACTTCTACCTTTGGGGTTGGATAATTCTTTGGTAAGGTGGGAATGGAGAGGGAAAAAGACTGTCCAGAGTATTATAGGATATTTAACAACATCCCTGGTCTCTGGCTACTAGATGCCAGTAACACTTCTCCCACAGTCCTGACAATCAAGAACGTCTACAGATGTTGCCTAATGTTATCCTGGCATCAAATCACCCCCTTGAGAACCACCAGCTAACATAATGGTCTGATACTTGTCTTCCTCTACTCAGTATCTGTCACATTGCCGCTGCTGAAATCTTTCTAGACTTAAAATTCCATTCATGTCTCTACCTTACCTAAAGACCTTGCACTGGGTTACCATGTCTGCAAAATTTACAGTTTGCACTGTAAATAATGATTTTGTCAAAAGCAAGTCTTGCAATGTTGGGACCGCACAGTCTCTGCCATGAATTGCCACACTGACCTTCAGCAAAGGCATTGACCTCCTTGGATTTCAAATCTCTAATTTTAAAAAATGGGAGAGTTGATTTGTAATAGTTTTCTGACTTAAGAATTCTCAGGTTCTTTGCATTATTCTGTTACTCACACACATTAATACTGCGTTCAGGCAACACTGACTACTTAGGTCTTTAAAAAATCACATCCATCTGCTCCAGGGTGGTTTCTAAAAATTCAGGGTTTGACCTAAGTGTCCTTCTTCTGAGGTACCATAAACCCTATGCAAAACTCTGCACACCATATTATTCTGAAAATAAAATAAAATAGAATGGACTATAAGCAGTATTGTTCTATGTTGCTTTAAAAAAACAATCTTTGGGAAGCAGTTCAGCGTCTTTAACCATAATTTCCCCCATCTGTACATTGGGGATTATAATGGATCTCATGTGGTGGTTGTGAGAATTAAGGAATTGACACAATTCCTTTGGCAACTAAGGGCTTGGTAAGTTCTACTGTATTCCACTAATTCTAAGACACTTTATATAAAGTGTGTATATATATATATATACACACATATAAATATTTATATATATATGTATGTATCTTAACATACCTCAAATTGGGATATATCTTGGAAGCAGTGACAAATGTGTTTTAATCTGCAGCCTTTTCTCTTCTTTTAAATTTCCTCTTTTATATTGACATACAGAAGATTCATTCTCCTTATAACCAATCTTAGTATTATTATTACTTTTTCAGTACACACATATGAGTTCACAATGTCCAACAATATAGGAACTCTATTTAATATATATTCATTCAATTACCTGTTGGTGTACACAGATGTTTCGGTGATGTGTAGACACATCTTGTTCTACTTTATGGAAAAAAGTAGTTTCATTGACCTTTCTGGGAACCAGCAGAGCTCACTTCTGGTTTATTAGCTAGATGGTCAGATTTAAAATCTCATCATAAAATTACCCTAGTTTGCATAGAATGTTCTTCAACTGTAACATTTAATTAATATTGTAACTCATCAAAGATGCCGTGTAACAATATATGTCACTATGCTATTTGACCAATCTCAAAGGAATACACAGTATTCAGATTTCCCATACCAGAGAGAGTAAGGTCTAAAGATGCTGCATTAGAACCTACAGCTATCTTTGTTTATTTTTCCCTAGACTGCTAATTATGCTCTCAAAATATGATTAGTTGAAGCAATTTGTATGCAAAGCCTATCGCATCATATAATGACTTTACATCTTTGTCATGTGGGTGCTCCTCTCATGCAACCTAACTTAATAAACCATCATCAGGAAAGATTATCTGTGCACACAGGAGAACAGTGAATGAAATTTTCTTTGGAAATGTGTCAAATTCAGAAACAAAATTAATGCTATTTAAAAATCAAATGCAATTTAATCAGAGTAGTAGTCATTCAATGGCCAGTAGCACGTCTCACTTCTGGCTGAACAATAGCATCACCGGGGAGCATTTAAGACATAATAATGGCCTCACCTTATACAAATTAATAAGAATATCTGAAGAGAAAATCTATGCATAATAACATCTTTCAAAAGCTGCTCAGGGGATCCTAATATGTAACTAGGCTTGAGAAGCTAGATGAGGAAGAATGGCATTTTCAGTGATAAGTTAAAAAAAAAAAACAAAAAAAAAAACTACCAACATATATAATAGTGCCTACTTTCTGTAGAAAAGGAACCTATTACCTGTGGAGTTAGGTTTTGAGGGAGACAAACTAGACTCATGTTTGCTGACTGGATCAATTGCTTGTTTAGTCTGCTCAAGTAGGAGGATTCAACCTTGTGGTTCAACTTTGACAACTCTTGAAAGAGAGAGATTCTTATATGTTCCCAAGAAAACTGAGTAAGCAGAGCATTTCTGTGATAATCCTTATGTCTGTACATTTCCAATAGTTTTTTTGTTTTTAAAACAAATAATGGCAAATAGGCATCATGTTGGTAGATATCCAAAACACAACAAGCCTTGGCTCATAATTACTGGATAATACTCATGATAAATCTCTGTTATAAAAACTGGTGTAAACCTAATGTTGATATAATTTCAGCTCAGAGAACAGAGGGTGAGTGAGGGCTTAAAGAAGCAACTGAGGAAGTAGGAATGAAAACATGTATAATAGATCTTGGATTTATTAAGAGGAGCCATATGGAAACCACATGGCTGAGAAAATATGGAAGCTATTTTACTCTGATATTAAATCATCTGGAAATTTACCACTTCAGACTATAGATACAAATATTGCCATAGGAAACGAATTTAATTTTATGGTTTCAGGACAAGGGAGAAATTAAATAACATGCACACTTACCACATTTTTTTTTTTTTTTTTTTTTTTTTTTTTTTTTTTTAAAGGAAAGACAGAGAGAAGGAAGGAAGGATAGAAGGAAGGAAGGAAGGAAGAAAGGGAAACATTTTTAAACATTTTCTTGTTTTATTGTATTCTGTTTCTCCGTTTTTGTTACATGGGCTGGGGCCGGGAATCGAACCGAGGTCCTCCGGCATAGCAGGCAAGCACTTTGCCCGCTGAGCCACCGCGGCCCGCCCTTACCACATTTTTTGAAATACCCAAAGCAGGAATGAGAACCAAAGCCACTTACCCTACTTCTCCAGATGGCATTGAAAGTCCAAGCACAGCATTTGTTTTCCTCTTGCTATCTGCTGGAAAGTAAGGAATGGAATCATGACATACATTTTCTACAGCCACACTGTATAGAGTACAGTAGATATATATATATATATAGTATAACATACCCTTAGCAATTGTACAAAAACACATACTTACAAAGATATACTTCTTTTGACCATTCAGAAGGAAGGAAATGTCTCTTTATGACAAAGGGGCAATACTGATTCTTTGTGGCATATTTGTCTCTACATTTAACTACCTCAGCACATTGAATATCTGGGGGGAAAGGCTGATCTGACCTGACCTCATTTCCTCCCATCAGCCCCTTCTGCTCCAGCCTCAATGGCCTTCCTGTAGCACTAAAATCATAGCAAGTTTTCATGCACTTAAGGGGCTTTGAACTTGCTAGGTTATGCCCTTACTGGTTCCTTCATGTCATTTCAGCTCTCAGCTCAGACACATGCTCTTTAGAGCAACCTTACCTACTACACGATCACTTTGTCCTGGTTTTATTTCATCCCAGCATTTATCACCTTACAATAACCTAGTCTTTTAGCTGGTTTCCTTGTTTAGCCTCTCTCCCCCAACTGGAACATGGCTGCCAAGGAAACAGGCATGTATTCTGTCCTACCCACCCTTGAATTCCTAACAGCACTTTCTGCCACGTGCATGCACCTGAGTAAAGAGGGCTCTCCTGCTGTGGTAGATTGTAAAATAACTGCAGTTGCTCCCCTCCCTGTATCCACTCTCTTTTCAATGTGATTTTTGCAGCTACTCCCCTTGGGGATGAGACGGGGACATGGAGGAATCTCCCCATTGCCTGAATCTGGGCTGACCTTATATCTTGCTTTGGCCAACAGAAGTCAGAGGAAGTAATGGTGTTCTCAATCTTCACCTAGGATTCAGGAAGCTTTGCTCACTTATACTGACTGTCAAATCCCAGGACGCCCTGGAGAAAGAGCCTGAGCTAGCCTGGTGGAGGACGAGAGGCTCCGAGGAGGAGAACTGTGCCCCAAGTCATAGCCAGACAACCCCTGGGCACAGACTGCCTGGCTGTCCACAGATGTCAATCTCCAGCTGGCCTGTAGACTTGGAGAGCACTATAATAAGTTGTTTAAAATGCCAAAGTTTTGGGGTGGTTTGTTTTACAGCAGCAGACTGCTGGCACAGAAATTAACAACTAGAAATTGGGTGACGCCCCAGCAAAAACGTAAACGTGACATTTGGAAGTAGCTGGATAAGTGCTGGGGAAAGTTTAGTCAGACCTGGGAAACTGTTGGCCAAAATTTTATTAGATACTGGAAAAATGGTGACCATGTTTTCTAGTTGCAATTGGTGACACTGTCACCTATGGTAGCTACAAAATAGAGACAATGTGCATAACGAATTGTAGGTCATGACAAGTTGTTTGAAGCAGAAATAGAAAATGTCACTTGATCTCTGTTAGCTGAATGTGATAAAGTACTGCAAGAGAGAGGCACTCATGGTAGGTCAAATATATCTGAACAAAAACCAGTTCTCATAGACTCTAATTTTGGCCAATCACAGCTGACATGCCTTGTGAGGGAGCTGTAAATGCTCAAATTGACTGAATTTTGTTTAATTTCGACATCTCATCCATCACTTTTGCTGACTGATTAAGCAATCATTTCATTTTGCATTCCAATCTTTTGATAATTATCCTTGAAAGCAAGCAAAATTATTTAACATGCTTTCTTGTTTCACACACACTTATGACTCTTTACACTTTAGCCTTGAAACTGCATTTACAATTTATATAATTTATTTTCACATAGAGTTTGGTCTGCTTACTTTTTACAAAGTTTATCAAATAGCGTTTTTGTCGGTGTTGCTTATTTGTTTGTGTATGTGTTTGGGGGGACGATTGCCTATTTGCCCAGTGATCTCACTCGGCTAAGGCATCTAAATGCACCTGACCAAGCAGTCCCTTGTTGCCTTTATGGAAATATGCCAAGCTACCCCCAAATTATCCCTAGCTTGTTTAGTGCTAGAGGAATTTTAAAGAAAAATGCATGCTCAAGTGTTATTTCATAAACAGCACCATTAAATTACATAGGCATTATAGAAAACAAATGATCATCTCAAAAATGGATAAAAAATATCGATTTAGGGTAAAGATGGGGGAAACACATGGAATGTAAAGCTTCAAAATGATGCATTTTTAATGTTTTGCCTATTTTTATATAACTCTGCTGCCCATAGATGTTCTATATGATATACACTAACGTATTAAAGAACTGCCTTTTGGGGGCATTATCATCTGTATAATAGCCCTTCAAAACTCAAAAAATATTTAAGAGCATAGAGCTATGAGAAAATATTTTATCTATTTAAATAGACGTGCTGAGTATACTATAAGCTCTTTTAAAATACATAATTACATTTTGTTTCCCTGAAACCAAGAGTTGATATTTCTGAGACAATGGGTTCATATTTAGGTGGATGGATTTCATTGTGTACACACTCACACCGAATGTTTAAGATTAAAGATATTTCTGGCTATTTTAAGAAATGAAACTGATTTGCTGTGAGGATGCCTTTCTATTTTAAATGTGCATATTTCTGAAAGGTGATCTTTAAAACATCTAAATAGTAATATCCATAGTCAGTTTTTGCTGGCTGATATAAAGCAGATAGTCGAACCTAGTAGGCTATTTTTCTCAAATATACAATAGATGTGCTAGAGAAGAATGTGGTTTCATCTAGAGGTAAAACTTTTTTGTACAGTATTTGTTTTGTTTGCTTGTAATGGCAAAAAAATTGCTCCTTCCTTTAGAACAGTGTCTCATTTACAATAGTGCCTGGTATATAGTATGTGCTCAATAAATATTTGCTGAATGAATGAATAAGAGGGAATGTCCAATCTTGTATGACAGACGAATGAACTATGAAAGACAAATAATAATGTTAAATGTACTAAGAATAAAGGAACAACACTAGAAATGGTGCTCGGGAGGCTGGGGCTGCCTGGGTTCTAGTCACATAGAAATCAAAATCAAAGTCAGTCCAAAACCATTGGCTTTGAGGTGGGCCACGGTGGCTCAGCAGGCAGGGTTCTCACCTGCGATACTGGAGACCCGGGTTCGGTTCCCGGTGTCTGCCCATGCAACAACAACAGCAAATCACTGACTTTGAACAAGTGTCTCCACTTACCTGAACCTCAACTTACTCATTTGTATCGGGAAGATCAAACTTCTTTGATGAGAAAATTCTAATTTTTGGTATAATATACCCTCTACAGATAGGATTCTTGTCAGATTTTATTTTTAACTCAATCTTTTTAACATTTTATCACATTCTATTTTCTATTTACTTCCTTTCCTAATGTAGAGTCTTCCTTTAACATGAGGATTCTAGTGTTCAAGTTAACACATATTTCAAGTATTTAGGCCTGGAAGAAACCCTGACAGATACTTCTTCCCTCTATTTATTTTGCATAAGGACTGAAACTGATAGTCTGAATTCTTCAAGTTCCCACATTGCATCGATGACAAAGTCAAGACTTCTGGTTTCCCATAAAGAGGAGCTCTTCTTACTTTCTGCTTTACTAACTCAATAGAACCAATTTTGTTATTTAAGATTTAGTTCACACTTTGCTTTCTTCTTGCTATTATTTGCTTTTGAATGCAATATGTTGGCAGACCTATTGCCATTCAATTAACAATTACCATCCTAGCAGAAAGAATCAAAAACACTTAGGAGGGGTGTATTATGGTTTTAATCAGTGGTAATTTAAGTTTTAAAAAAGTGCAACAATCACCAGGAGAAACTGGTGATAAACAGGTTTTCAGCATCTAAGTTAGGCTACCATCCAGGTGATTTTGAAATGTTTTTACCATAGCAAAATGTACTTTAAATTCTTAATTTTGTGCCTGTTACTCACAGGAAATCAAAGAAATAAAACTAAAAAACAGAATTTTCTCTCATGGTTTCTCTCTTCAACCACATACATTTCTTTGTTTTGCTGATATGGGATCTAAATCTAGCAAACGCATCCACTGCTTTCATTAATGTCAATATACTTTGTGCATTTTTCCCTGGTAATGGAAGTAGATTGCTGTTTCACACTTAAAACGTTTACCAATGGCAGCTATTTTCATGAATCCACAGCCAGACACCATGGGGAATGCTACTTTAGTCTCTAATCATGAGCTGAATCTGTCAAAGAAAATGATTAGCAGCAGCTGGGAGCAAACATTATTTGCTGCACGTGGTAGAGTCTCTGACATGCTGCCAACTGATCACAAGTGGGATTCGCACAATTCTTGGGACCAACAAGAGCTCAAGGAGAGTACCTAGCCATTTACAAAGACATCATATTTTCCAGCTAGCATTATTATTAGAACTGGACATCATTTATTACTCAATGTAGTGGACTGAAATATACATCCGAGTTTGGACACGGTTGTCTGCATTCTGGTGGGCACAGGCCCAGGGTGCATAAGACCTTTGAGGATGTTACTTTAGTTAAGGTGTGGCCCCACTGAATAAGGGTGGGCTTCAATCCAGATCCCTGGAGCCCTTTCTAGGCAGAGTGAAAGTCAGATGGAGAGAGAAGCCAGGAGAGTCCACCAAGTGCAATGCCACGTGATAGAAAAGCCAAGGAACAAGAATTGCTGGAGCCAGCTGCAGGATGCTGCAGTCTTTAGGGAGAAAGCATCACCTTTTTGACACCTTAATTTGGGACTTCTCCTAGCCTCAAAACTTTGAGCCAATAGTCAAATGGTGCAACCACTGTGGAAGGCAGTTTGGCGGTTCCTCAAAAAACTGAATATAGAATTGCCATACGACCCAACAATACCATTGCTAGGTATCTACTCAAAGGACTTAAGGGCAAAGACACAAACGGACATTTGCACACCAATGTTTATAGCAGCATTATTTACAATTGCAAAGAGATGGAAACAGCCAAAATGTCCATCAACAGACAAGTGGCTAAACAAGCTGTGGTATATACATACGATGGAATATTGTGCAGCTTTAAGACAGGATAAACTTATGAAGCATGTAATAACATGGATGGACCTGGAGAACATTATGCTGAGTGAGTCTAGCCAAAAACTAAAAGACAAATACTGTATGGTCCCACTGATATGAACCGACATTCGAGAATAAACTTGGAATATGTCATTGGTAACAGAGACCAGCAGGAGTTAGAAACAGGGTAAGATAATGGGTAATTGGAGCTGAAGGGATACAGACTGTGCAACAGGACTAGATACAAAAACTCAAAAATGGACAGCACAATACTACCTAATTGTAATGTAATTTTGTTAAAACACTGAATGAAGCTGCATCTGAGCTATAGTTTTTTTTGTTTGTTTGTGTTTTTTTTGTTTTTTATATATGTATTTTTTAATTTTTTATTATTATTTTTATTTTTTTCTCTATATTATCATTCTATATCTTTTTCTGTTGTTTTGCTAGTTCTTTTCCTAGATTGATGCAAATGTACTAAGAAATGATGATCATACATCTATGTGATGATATTAAGAATTACTGATTGCATATGTAGAATGGAATGATTTCTAAAGGTTGTGTTAATTTTTTTTAATTAATTAAAAAAATAAATAAATAATAGGGGGAACAAATGTTAAAAATAAATTTAGTTTAAAGTGCTAGTGGTAAATGAAAGCGAGGGATAAGGGGTATGGCATGCATAATCTTTTTTTTTTCTGTTATTGTTTTGTTTCTTTTTCTGTTGTCTTTTTTATTTTTTTCTAAATCGATGCAATGTTCTAGAAATGATGAATATGCAACTATGTGATGATATTAAGAATTACTGATTGTATATGTAGAATGGAATGATATCTTAATGTTTTGTCTGTTAATTTTTTTTAATTAATAAAAAAATTTTAAAAAAAAGAAAAAAAAAACTTTGAGCCAATAAATTCCTATTGTTTAAGCCAACCCATGACATGGTATTTGTTTTAGAAGCCGGAAAACTAAAATAATTCACTGTGTTTTATTCAGAAATTAAACATGTCTTATATTTCAATTGAACCTCAGCTCAATAATAAGCAGTAAACCACTTAATCAAGCATCGATCAATTTCAACGTGGTTCAGAGTAGTATCACCGTTGACACATGAAAGAAAAGATAAAGATGAGTAATGGGTCATGAAAGCTTGACTTCAGTTATAAACCCAAGCACTAAATAGTTTGTAGTCACCTGAAATCTTTGGTCATGTATCTTTCATCATTTCCACCCCACTCACTGTTTCAGCTCTCATCCTTCTTTCTGTTCTCTGAACTCCTTTAGTAATTACATTCAGTGCTTTAATTTTTAATTATGTGCTGCATTGCCTTCACAGAACAAAATTATAGCACATGAAAGAATCTTGCTAATCCTCTAACCTAACTTCCTCATCTAATAAAAAGTGTCCCAGAAATGGTAAGAGACTATTGCTACACCACACTACTAATATAGAGAAGAATAGGACCTAGACTAATCTAGGAATCTGCAAATTTGGGGGTAACTCCTCTCCCCAACCAAATTGTAAGGTCCTTGTCCACCTGGCAGAAAACTGCACATAAAGCAGATAATCGGTCAATACTTTGGCTGATTCTCCTTTGCCCTAAAGTACGTTCAAGTTGTAAGAAGAGCTGGGAAAGGCAATTTCAGTAGACATTATTCTTGTCATAAAACCCAATTGCAACAGTATACACCTAGAACTCAGATTTTGGTTTCTAAAACCATTCACCAATAAAAGGAACCAGAGCTTTTTGGAGAAATGCTGATTCTAGGACTGGGGATGGACATATATAAGGTGAGCCTAGAGTATCTTGTAATGTCAGAAAGGAAGAAGTACTAAAAACGAACCAAAATAAAAAACAGCAGAAGAGGGAGAAAAAGAAAATTACATTGAAGGATATATAAAAGGGACATAGGAGCCAACTGTCACAATTTCGATGACCAAAGATAGAAAGATTTGAGCAATAAAATAGTTGGATTTTATAACTTGTTGGCTCTGAACCCAAAGTACAAAGTAAATATCCATGAGTCCATTTTGATACAAATATTACATTGAGTAAATAAATGGAGAGATAAATCTGTGCAGAAAATTCCAAATAATTTATAGGAACTCTGCTGCCCTCAAGAAATCGGATTGTAAATCCCAACTGTTTAAATGTGGGATTTTATATTGCCTTCCATAGTTAACATAATGATTTCCTACCAAAGATTACAATGTGCAAAGGGAGCAATTAGAACAGCTTTAGAGGCGAGATGACAAACCCAACCTCAGCCGAGTGATCAGGGAAAACTTCAACAGTGAAAAGTCATGTTGACAGGATGTACCCTTGATAGGATGTGCTGAAAATGGTGCTTTACCTCTGTTTTATTCCCACCCACAACATACAATACCAGTCTAATCTCACGAAACCATCAGGGAATCCCCACTAGAAGGACATTCTACAAAATCCCTTAAACAAACCTAACCAAAATGTCGAGGTCATCTAAAACAAGGAAAGTCTGAAAACTTATCACAAGCGAGGCACCTAAGGAGACACGCTTAAGGGGGTGTCCTGATGGGATCCTCAGACAGAAAGTGAAAAATTAAAGAAATCTGAAAGAAGTATGAACTGTAGTTCATAGTAATATCTCAGTCCTGGTTCAATAAATGTGACATATGTGCCAAAAGCTTATAAAATGCTAATGATAGGGGAAATTGAGCATAGGATATAGGAAAACATTCCATACTCTGTTCATAATTTTTTTGTACATGTAAACGTATTCGAAAATATGAAGTTTGTTTTAAAATGGCAAAACATTTGAACAGTTTACAAAATAAAATGAAAATTGCTACTAAATACATGTAAAGATGTTCAATCTCATGAGTTATCAGAGATATGCAAATTAAAATCACAATGAAATGCCATTATACTTGACAATGCCGTAGGATGGTGAGTGTACATCACAACTAGAACGTCCATATATTGCTGCTCGGGTCATAAAATTTTACACCTAGGAAAATGGATTGGGAGTTACTTACCTATTTAAACACACAGTTTCCCTAAGACCCATCAATTCAACGTCTATTTATTTACGCAAGAGAAATGAAAATATACGTCCACACAAAGACTTGTACACACATGTTCATAGCAGGTTTAGTAAGAGCCCAAGTCTGGAAATTAGTAAGAAGTTTCTTATAAATTGTACTCAGGATTGAAGTGATAATTACATGTTGTCCTAGAAATTTTGCTATATGCATTGCCTTTCAGAAAATCAAATTTATATTATAACAATATAAAAACACAAAGATGAGAATTTCATGTTTTCTGTTGGGTTTGATATCATTTATTCATATCTTAAGGATACCTAACCTATTTTTAAATAATTTCTTCTTATACATTTCTACTCTAATTATCCAGCCATGCTCAATAACAGTGAAATGACTTCCTCAAAATCAGAAAAAGTACAATTTCTTTCAACATTCTCTTCAGCTCCTGGGGGTTCAAGTAAGATCTATTTCAAAGGATGCTCCTTGTGATTACCTGTTCTGTGGGGCATTTGAAAGACTTTCTAAGTCAGAAAATACCTTGCACTGATGGAAAATGGTTAGATACATGGTGCTGTATTATTTATACTTTTTATTTTATAATTTTATAGGAATATATTGTAAAGTTAATACATTGTGTTTAGTTTCTAATAATGCTATAATATTTACAATTGTGGCTGTTTTTATAGTCACTCTAAGCAATTATATAGACTTTACATAATGAATGAAAATATATAGAATTATTCAGTTATTTTTGTCTTGCTAAAGCAAAGCCTATAAATAATGGTTTAGTATTTCATATTTCAAACCAAATCTGTTGCCTTACAGACATGTTTTCATAATATTTGAGTAAAATAACATTATTATATCCACGCAATTATCAACTTTTAATTAAAAAAAGGTTTTGATGAGTTCTCTCACATTTTTATTAACACTCATGTAAGCCTATATCTGAACTTAACTGATGCCCCATATATTTATATTGCTAGTGACACTTTGTAATATTTCGATGGCTAATATTTGGCACTGATTTAAGATTCTGGTTACTGGCAATGAACGTAATCCATGAGACCTGCTTCTTATAGAACTGTTACTAGAAGATGTATTACTTTATTATTTAGATATTATTTATTGCATATTTCAAACTTTAAATTGTTTGAAGATGGGAATTACTTTTTAAAAATATCCTCCCACCTTGTCCTGCAGTCAAGCATGAGTAAATCATTTCTTGGCAGCAGCACAAAGAGAAAATAAAGGTCATAAGGGACACGGTACAGTTATTTGCTGGAATCAAACTGGTCTACACCATAGTCAAGATGAGTGCACACCTACAAGGAGAGCCTGAAAATGAGTTGCTTTCTTATCAGTGTAGTTCTTGTCATTTGGAAGTCAGGATGTCCTTAGGAACACTGACAGGGTCTCTAAACAACAGAGCCAGAGCAGAAGAAAAACACATGACTCCAAATTAATAAATTTCCATATCCCGTCCCCTTTCAAACTCAGGTATAACACCCTCTCCTTACATTTGAGCAAGGTGTGGCTCTAGGGTGCATTTTTTATCTCTCTCTATTTTTCTGTGACTAATCCAGCACCAAGCTGTGCCAATTTTAACTTTCTAAATATCTCTAGAAAACTATCCACAACTCTGTAGCTACAATCTATCTCTTAGCTCACATTACTCATTCCCTCTGAATTTCCTACACTGGAGGCATCTCAAACTGCAAACTCAATCACCTGATCCACCTCCTTAAAATAGGGACTAAATGCTCAATGGGTCAAAGGATAGAGACTACATTGTTATCACGGTCTGCAAAGTCTTGCATATTTGCCCTGTTTCAGTCCACTCTGTCTTCCTGCTTTCTGTGCTCACCAGTCACACTGCTATGTTCTCAGTTCTGCATCTGGGCCATGCTCTCTCCTTGCTACTTATAGACTGCATTATGGCAAAGATAGAAGCAGGTAGATTGGTTAGCAGGTTACCACAAATGTGCAGGAGAGAGGTATTTGGATTCTGGGTAGGTCCTGAAGGCAGAGCTTTCAGGATCTGCTGGTGGCGTATATTGGATTTGTGAAAGAAAACTGTACTGAGATAACACCAAGGATTTGGGTCTGAGCTACTCTAGAAGAGAGCTACCATTTACTGAGATAGGAGAGAAGGGGAGAGGTACAGGTTTGCAGTGGGCAGGTTTGAAAAGGGAATCCAGAATTAGTAATAAATTACTTTATGAAAACTGTTTTCCTCATAGGCAAAAGCACATCAGCATAGCGTTAAAAGCTCATGAGCCAAAATCACGCTTATGGGATTCTACATTGAATTCTTGATGCCACACTGTAAAGAATAAACATTACTTATTTAGTGGTAATTAATTTTAAGTCTTTAAAGTTGAATTACAAAGGCAATAGAGGGCCTGATACTTATTCCTTTTTTTTTTTTATTAGAGAAGTTATAGGTTTACAGATCAATCATGCATAAAATGCAGGATTCCCATTCCCACCAACAGCAACCTGCACTGATGTGGAACATTTGTTACAACTGATGTTAGCATATTTTTATAGTTGAACTTTAATTAAAATCCATGGTTTAACTTGGGGTTCACAATGGTAATATACTTCCATGAGTTTTAGAAATTTTTTTATTCAGTTACCATGTATGTAATCTAACACTTTCCCTTTTAATCATATCCAGATATGTATATTTCAGTGATGTTAAATGCATTCACAGCGTTATGCTACCATCACCACAATCCATCACCAAACATTTCCATCATTCCAAATAGGAATCATGAACATTTCAAGCCTTAACATCCCATTCCCTAGGTCATCCCCCCACCCCAGTTCTCTGGTAACATATCTTCAAGATTCTGACTCTGAGTTTGCCTATTCTAATTGTTTCTAATCAATAAGGTCATACAATGTTGGTCCTTCTGTGTCTGGCTTATGTCACTCAGAATGATGTCTTCAAGATTCATTCATATTGTAGCATGTGTCAGGACTTGGTTCTTTTTTATGGCTAATATTCCATTGTATGGATATACTACATTTTACTAATCCATTCATTGGCTGATGGACACCTGGGTTGCTTCCATCTTTTGGCAACTGTGAATAATGCCACTATGAACAGCAGTGTGCAAGTTGATCTGTTTGAGCCCCTACTTTCAATTCATATGGGTATATGCCTACTATTGGGATTGCTGGGTCATTGGTAGTCCTAAACTTAGCTAGCTGAAGAGCCACCAGACTGTTTTCAGGAGGGTATGCACCATTGTATGTTGTCACCAGCGATGAACAAGTGGTCCTACTTCTCTCATCCTCTCCAACACTTATTTTCTATTTTGTTACTAGTAACCACTGTAATGGGTATGAAATGGTATCCCATTGTGATTTTGATTTGCATTTCCCTGAAGTTTTCTTGTGCTTTCTGGCTATTTGTGCATATTCTCAGGAGAGATGTCTATTTAAGTCTTTTGCCCACTTTTAATGGGTTGTTTTATCATTTTGTTGTCCAGTCAAGGAATTTCTTTATATACTTTATTGGATATATGGTTTCCAAGTATTTCCTCCCATTGAGACGGTTTTCTTTCACAATAAAGACTTTTGAGGAACAAAAGTTTCTAATTCTGATGAGGTTCCATTTATCTGTTTTGTGTGTGCATGTGTGTGTGCGCGCGCTTTGGGTAGAAAGTCTAAGAAACTATTGCTTAACACGCGGTCCATTGTTTTCTATGAGTTTGATAGTTTTAGTTATATATTAAGGTTCTTGATCCATTTTGAGTTGGTTTTTATAGATGGTATGAGGTAGGGCTCCTCCATTTTTTTTTTTCAAATGGAAATCCAGTTTTCCCAGAATCATTTCTTAAAGAGGTTATTCTTTCCCAAGTAAGTCTTTGCCATCTTGTCAAAAATCTGTTGGAGATAAATGTGAGGATTGATTTTTGAGCCCTCAATTCTATTCCATCGGTCTATATACCTGTCGTTGTGCTAGTACTATGTTGTTTTGATTACTGTGGCTTATGTAAGAAGTTTCAAGAGGCTTTAGTCATTAGGACCCTGTGCCCTTCCATATAAATTTGATTGGTTTTTCCATTTTCGCAAAATTCGTTGTTGGAATTTTTGTCAGGATTGTGTTGAATCTGTAAGTCAATTTGGGTGGAATTGAGAACTTAATATCTTAATGACAGTTAGTCCTCCAATCCATGGACATGGAATGTCCTTTCACTTATTTAGGTCTTTTTAAATTTCTTTCAGCAAAGTTTTGCAGTTTTCTGTGTACAAGTCCTTTATATCCTTGGTTATATTAATCCCTATATATTTTAGCTGCTATTGTAAATGGAATTTGTTTCTTGATATCGTCTTCCTGTTGTTCATTGCTTATGTGTAGAAACACTACTTATTTAGGGATGTTGATTATATATGCTGACCCTTTGTTGAGTTCATTTATTAGCTCTAGGAGCTTTGTTGTGAATTTTTCGGGATCACTGTTAGGGGATATCATTTGCAAATAGGGAAAATTTATGATACTAATTCCTTTTGATGGGCTAATATCTACAGTTTTAAGTGGTTGTAGCAAACACAGTATTTAGTTTACCATCTGTGGTAGTTAGATTCAGTTGTCAACTTGGCCAGGTAAAGGCACCTAGTTCTGTTGCTGTGGACATGAGCCAATGGTACGTGGACCTCATCTGTTGCTGATTTACATCTGCAGTAGATTAGGAGGTGTGCCTGTTGCAATGAATGACATTTGACTTAATTGGCTGGTGCTTAAATGAGAATGCAACATAGCACAGCCCAAGCAGCTTGGCATTCCTCATCTCAGCACTCGCAGCTCAGTCCAGATCTTTGGAGGTGCAGAAAGGAATCACCCCAGGGAAAGTTATTGGAACCCAGAGGCCTGGAGAGAAGGCCAGCAGAGTTTACCCTGTGCCTTCCCATGTAAGAAAGAACCTCAGATGAAAGTTAGCCACCTTTCCTCTGAAGAACTAACAAAACAAATCCCTTTTATTAAAAGCCAGTCCATCTCTGGTATGTTGCATTCCAGCAGCTAGCAAACTAGAACACCATCTCTCTTGATTATGTTGATTTACTGTAAATAGCTGGGTGTTTGTTGAGAGTATCACCACCTCATACTTTACTAATTACAGTGAGTATCACTATTTCATACCTTACTTATTACAGTACTTCCACACTGGCCTGTCTTCTACCCTACAGTTAGTTTTCACTTCTAACCCAATTTAAGGAAATAATCCCTATTTCCTTAAACCCTGCTTTTTTGTAGATCATGGCACTAATAGAATTCTGGGCTTTATTTTATAGGTAGAGCTAAGTAGGGCATTTATATCTGCATAGAACACATCTTCTGCCTATTTTCAAAAATGTGCAGTCAACTTTTTTTTTTAAAGCAAAACGTTGTTTTGGTTTGCTAAAGCTTCCTAAATGCAACATACCATAAATGGGTTGACTTTTCCAATGGAAACTAATTAGATTACACACTTACAATTCTAAGGCCATGAAACATCCAAATTAAGGCATCAAGAGGAAGATACTTTCTTGGAGTAAAGGCTGCTGGCATCCGGGGTTCCTCTGTCACATGGGAAGTTACCTGGCAACGTCTACTGGCCCTTCTGCCCCAAATCTCTTTTAGTTTCGCTGGGCATTTTTCTTTCAGTTTCTCTGCACTCTCTCCAAAATGTCTCTGCTTTTTATCCTCTCATAAAAGACCCCAGGAAGGGGATTAAGATCCACCTTTTATGGGCTGGGTCACATCTGCATGGAAACAACCAAAGCAAAAGTTACCACCCACAATAGGCCTACACCCCAGGAATAGAGTAAAAGAACATAGGCTTTTCTGAGGTATGGAACAGACTTAAGCCAGCACAGATGCCCACCACATCCTCAGGATACCAAGCATGACACCACCTTAAAGTTTTCACTACTATTACCCTCAACACTTTCAGGAATATCTTCTCCCACTTGCATCTCTGACACCATGCCCTTACCTCCAAACTTCAGTCCTTTATCCTCAGTGAGACTATCCCCCTGATATCAAACAAGGGCCATGAATTCTTTTGCCCAATGTGCTCAATAATCAATTCCTGGGACATCGGGATTTCAAAGAGAGAAAGTGTTTATTTATTAGTTGTGCAGTAGGAGAGCAGATGGCCTAACAATCCAAAATCTGCCTCCCCAAAGTGCAATAATTCTCATAGTTTTATTAAAGAAAAGACAGGCAGGGTTTAGGATAATGAACATTGTGGCCCCAGGTGATATAATTATAGGTCATCTTATTTAGCATGCACAGATTGATTATATGCTTAGTCACAAAATACGCAAAAAATAATGGCAGAATGAAGTATAGTTGACTTGTACATTGAAGTCTAATCTATTGCACTTGTCAGTAATCTATAATAGATTAACCAGTTTGGTTAAATCCAGTCTCTGTAATCAGATAACTTTGGATATGCTGGGGTTAGCTCTGGGCTGACCCAAGACTCTTCATTAATAAACATTAGGGGCTGTCTTTAGCTATTACAAGACTCTAAAGTTGAAAAACTGGATAACTGGGTACAAATGAAGGTTAGTCACAAGGTTTTTACAATCACAGGGGCAGAAGATAAAGGTTGTGCAATAATTTTCAGAGATCAAGGCAGCCAAATTACAATTTAGACATTTCTGCTTTGAAATTCACTAGCACTGGTAATATGACCTACGAAATGTGATAGCACAAGTTGGTTTCATGGAAGGGATGAAGAGTTCATTCTTAGAAATGCTGAATTTGAAATGCTTGGAGACATCCTCACTGATATTTCCAAATACGTCCCATATAATTAAAAGGAATTCAAGGTATTTTTCCTATTTCAGCCTGGGTTGTAGGTAGAAAAGAAAGTCTCTCATATTTATAAGCACACGCATGTCCTCATATATTTCAGGGGTTTGAATTCACACTGTAACTTGGAAAAGCTCACATTGAGCAGTAAGTTTAAAGCTGTTCACAATTGGTATCATACCTGCTACCTTGCAAAAATTAATAAGATATTTGCAAAAAACAGAATCACTCCATCAACCCACATCTGAGGATTTTTCAGGATGGCTTCACCAGGATCAGCTCATAATTCAGAATTATAAGACATATGAGGAATAAAAGGCACATTAGCAGGAGTTTCCAGAAAAGGAATAGCAGATTCAGTACCCAAGAACTATGCAATTATTGGATTTAACTATTGAATTACTGGAAACAAAATTGTTCTTAAGGTATAAATAAATTAAAGAAGGATCAAAACATGAGAAAGGAACCAAAAATGTTATTTAAAAAAGGTAAAGCAGAATAGATCCTGACTTAGGTCTACAGCTCCAACAGTGAAGATATTAGAAGGCTTCAAGTCTTCAGTTACAAGAAAAACACTGAAAAAATTGAAAGGCAATGAGTTTTCTTGGATATATCAGAGAATTGAGTGTCAGGAGACCTCCACCCCAAAATGTGAAGAGAGATGAATAGAGAAAATCATAACTGAAATCAGCTTATCTGGAACAGAAGCTGCTGGAGGCGTACACTGCGTTCTAAAAGGGGGAAAAAGACAAAATACAAGAATAGATGGATTATGGAAGCAGAGAATGGAAACTCTAAAAAGAAAAATACAAAAGGAAATGCTAGCAATCACAAGCAACTTAATGTTAAAAGAAAAACTTTTCAACAATGATATATTCAGGATCTCACAGCTTTATTGAGTGATTCATGAATCAAGCAGCATCCCATTAAAAAACTAGAAGGGAGCTCCCCCAAGAGGATGGGAAGAGAAGCAAGTAAAAAATGTTCTGAATGGCTGACATTGTTTCTATTTTATATAGGGGGTTCTTACAAAGTGGGGAGCAGATATATATTGATTAGTATGGCATGCTTGTCCATTTTAATAAGCTATTGCTATTGAACCTAAAATGGTTTATTACCAGGTATTTCTTATCTGCAATTCTGTAGGGTGTGTTTCTTTTTCTCAGAAGGCCCCTGCAGGTCAATAGTTTTTGCTTCTAGAAAAGCCCTTTTTGGAAAGGGATATTCCTCTCCCCTTTCAACACCTAATACAGCTGACCTTTTTTATTTATTTACTTTTTTTTTCACTTGACAGAAATGAAGAATGCCTCTGATAGTTTCAACTCTTGACCACACATGCACAAGGAAAGAAAAGTAGCTGGATTGTATATCAGTAGACAATTCCCAACTAGAAATGTAAAAAGAAAAAAAAGAAAGAAAGAACAGAATATCAAAGAACTGTGGGGCAATATCAAAGGTAGACATAAGCTTAATAGGAATACCAGAAGGAGAGGAAAAGTAGAAAAAATAAGTGAACAGTAGTAGAGACATTTCAAAATTAATTGCAGGCACTAAAGCCATGAATCCAGGAAGCTCAAAAAACACTAAGCAGGATAAATACCAAAAAATCTATAACTAGGCATGTTATAGACTGAAGTATGTTCCCCTCAAAACATACGCTGAAGTTCTCATCCCTAGTACCTCACAATGTGACCCTACTTGGAAAGAGGGTCATTACAGATGGGATTAGACAAATTAAAATGAAGTGATATTAGTGTCGGGTGGTCCCTTTATCCAATATGATTGGCGGCCTTATCAGAAGAGGAAGCAGACAGGCAGAGGGGAAAATGCCAGGCAATAACTGAGACAGAGAACACCATGGATCGCAAGCATCCAGGAGAGAAGCATGGGACAAATTCTTCCACAGAAACATCAAAGGGAATGAGGCCCTGCTAACAACCCTGATTTGGAACTTCTATTCTCTAGAACCATAAGACAATACATTTCTATTGTTTTCAGGCACCCAGTTTGTGGTATCTTGCTATGGCAGCCTTAACAAATTCAGGTAGCACATTCTATTCAAATTGGAAAATAGTAAAGACAAAGAGAAAATCTTAAAATAAGACCGGAGGAGAGGGGGGTCTTATGGTGGTAGAGGTGTCTGCCTTAGCGACAGAGGATCAATAATAAGAACTACAGCCGACTGCTGGTCGGAAACCATGAAAGCAAGCAAAGAGTGGAGTGAAATATTGAAAGTGTCAAAAGAAAAGGAATTACACCAACCTAGAATTCTTTATTCAGAGAAAGTATCCTTCAAAAGTGGAGGAGGAATAGACTTTCTCAGACAGACTCAAAAGAGGGAATTCTTCCACAGCAAGCCTGTCTTGTAAAAATGGTAAAAAAAAAAAAAAAAAAAGTTCTTCAAGAAGGAAAATGGTATAGGTCACTAATTCGGATCTATGTTAAGAAAAAACAAGCACTGGAAGAGATATAAAGTAAAATCCTTTATTTTTCATATTCTGAATTGATCTAAGATAGGTGATTATAGCACATGGAGAAGTGGAATGAAAAGCAGTAAGTTTATAAGAAAAGGGAAGGAAGAATTAGGGATACCCTTTCATAAGTTACCTGGACTGCCACAAAGCAGTATAGTGTTATTTGAAAGTAGACCCAGAGTATGTGTAAATGTATATTACAAACTCTAAAATGTATTTTGCATACCACTATAACTTAAAAAAAAAAGACTAAAACATTTGGGAAATATGAACTTCTGAGGCATGAAAAAAGAAATCATTGAAATTAAAAGCTAAAGAGATGAGTTGAACAAAAGGTTAGACACAGGTGAAAAGAGAAGTACTGATTGGTTTATTAAATCTGCAGTTGTAGCATAGAGAGTCAGAGAGCTAGAAAGTGTGAAGGACATATCAGGCAGAGTGCAGGCTTTGTCTCCAGGGAAGACTTACAAGAGCCTAAGGTTTAGAATGTAACGTATCTAAGACTACGCGAGTGGCAGAAGCAGTACCTTGGCCCATTCTGGCTGTGAAACAGGCGAAGAACCCAGGCCAGGTGGGAGCTGAGCAGACCTGAGGAGACTCATAAATAGAGTCCAGTACACTTTGATTATGCACCAATTTGAAGAGACCACGATATATTCAACTGAAGACTTACAACGTGAAGCTTAGTAACAACTGAGCAAGCAAGCACGTTGGTAAACCTGGCAAAGCATAAAATACTTAGAAGATATAAGCCCAGGTTATGACACTAAAATTTGGAAAAATAATTACCATCTGCATTATGACATAATTATGGATTCAACTGTATTAGGCCTGAAGTATTTCATTCCTATTTTCACTGGTACAGTGTGAATTTTATGATGGAGTTTTACTGTATAGATGGTCATGAAGAGCAATTAATTGATTTTCAGATTCATATCATACTACCAATATTAAATATTTCAAATTATTTCTCAAGTATTGAATTTATATAGAAATATTAAGGCATCTAGCTCTAAGAAAGAGAACAAGTATATGAATGGTTTAAATGACATTTTTCTAGTGAGACAGTCAATCCTGTTCTGTGGGAGGAAAGCTCTCTGATCAGCCTACACATTAGCTAAACTCTCTGGACTCTGTTGCCATGATATGCTTCTACAGGAATTATGTTTGCTGACTTCTTTGTTTTATTATGTTTTATTTCTAATTCAGCCTAAATACTTACAGGGAAAATATGCATATACCCCACCCCCACCCCACCCCCAAAAAGAATACCAGACACCTGGAATAAAACATCTGTGGCAAACTTTCATACAGGTATTAGATCATTTCTAGATTTAATATTGTATGGCCAGAGGCAAAATGAGCATTTTCTTTGTGCTGGATTCTTCAGATACGCATTCAAGAAAAATGATGTTAGAGAAGAATGATTGCTACATTCAAGAGAGAGTTTCTCTATTACATATTTGTCAAGATAATCCGTTAATGAACTATCTGCTTGTTTTCTAATGTAGCTTTTATCATTTAGCAAATTTCTAGGAAAAAAGGTGTAAAAAAAGTTGTATTAAAATTTTAATGCATTCTAGTGCATAGATATTTGATTCTACAGCTGTGATGTATAGACTGATTATAGATGATGAATCTAATATGTGGATGGATTCCTGCATGTCAAGTAGTATACATGACACCTCAGGAATGTAAAACCTGTGAGAATCCTTTCCACAACAAGTTGAAAAGACCTTGAATCTGGAAATGTCACATAATACACAAGGAAAGACAGTCTGGAATGCTCCATGCTGCATTATTTTGGGGAGGAGAAACATTTTGATAAAATATTTTTCTTAAATTGCTTTTTATATGAAAAAAAATACTACCAATTACTGTTAGAGAAAATGACTGTTAGAAACAATGACTTATGCAAATCCTTTTTTCCAATTTCTTGAAATTCACCATTGTCTTCTGAAATTAATCCCCACATCCTAAATTATTAATTTAACCTAATATAAAAAAAGATATTCAGGCCCATCTTTGACTATAAACTAAGTAGACAATGCTGCAAGAAATATCTAGGTTTTACCACATTGTGTCAATTTGTCTGAACAGGTTGGGAAAATCCTGAGCAGGAGACGAGTCACAATATAAGTATTGCTAACAGATCTAGCTAAATATTTTAGAGAAATTCATGGATACAATGATATCTGGGGTGACACTCAGTCCTGTAGAGGCTTATCGTCAGTGACCATAAATTCTAAGTAAACAAATGTGAATCATGGTGAAACACAAAGAACCAAATTAGCCATGCAACTAACAGTGGCTGCTAGAAAACAGGCCTGAGCCCAAAGAAACCAGATTCTGTGAAAGCAAGACTCAAAAAAAAGTCTTTGCCAGGACTTTCCAGTGTCACTTACCCTTCGTATCCTCTGTGCTTCTGCCTACAGGTGTGTATTCAAAGTTCTGGTGACAAGTGTGAGAAGGAGCAGCTAAAATGCAGCAGTCTGCAAAAGCTGTGAGTGGGTCTCAGTTTTTTTTAACCTGTTGCATAAACTTGTGAACTCTTAAAGAGCAATTTGTAAAGCTTTCAGTGGCACAGTGAGATAAAACTAACAGTCCCCTAATGAATTGGAAATCAATAAAGCATTACAAATGGAAATACCTTCTTGTTAATATGATATAATTGTGAAGAACTTTTAGGCATTCAATTACTATTTAACACAAAGCCTGCAAGGATTTAATTAGGACACCCTCACCTAGTTGAGGTCAAGATTTGTTAGCATTGGATGTCTAATTAGCTTGCTTGCAGCTATCTGCTTTGAAAACTCCCTTGATAAAATCTTTACTTTAAAGATACTTTCTCCCAATCCCCACTGCAGCCTCCCGCCATCTCCCACAGTACAGACAAGAGTAAAAGCTGGTAAAATCCAAAAAAGCCAGGATCTGGGTTAATAATATTGTAGTACTATCAGATTACTGGTTTTCACAATATATTATGGCTATATATGATATCATCTTTTGGAGAAACTGGAAGAACGGTACTTGGGAGCTCCCTGTACTATATCAATTTAAAAATAAAAAGCTACTAAAAACATATCCCTATCTTCCAGAATTACAAGACAGAATTTGAATAACCCACAATTTTCTTTAGCGGATACAGTGATTCTTTTAGACAAGAATTGGTTTCATGAAGTTAGGCCAAATTAATATGGAATTTGAAATAATTCATGTAAATTCTGGCTCAGTTGATCCAAAATGAATTAAGATGATATGAGTTCAGGGTAGCACATTTAACATATCTTGGAGAAGATTTTCCTGGTTGTTTATATATCTAATTTACTTTAGGTCAGATTATGCTGTTTCAACATGCAGGTATAAAGCATCAGCCAGAATTAAAATCTAAAATAAACCCATTAAATTAGTCTTCTCTGCCTAAGGGAACAAATAGCCTTTATGTTCTTTGAGATTAAGGTGTCCAGAATTATTTCAGTGAAAAATACATTAGAAGAAATGATTTTATAACTGGCCAATAAGAACCAAGGTAGATTTATTGGTGTACCATAGCTAGAGTCTCTTGAAGGAATGATGAGCAAATTTTGCCTCCTGAAACTCAAATGCCCCAGCGTGTTTCAGAAAACAAGGGGCAGCAGCCACATACATTTCACAACTGCTCATGTACAATATGTATTTCTACATTAAAGGATACGATATGTATATTTTCATACTCAGCATACACTGAGCAAAATTTGGCCTTGGGATGCTTTCCAAAATCTTTAAACAATGACTTTTAAAAGAAGTGTCCTATTTGTCATATGACAGAAGTTACTGGCATAGAGGGAAAACGTATGCTTTCTAATTAAGTCTAGCACCAACAAGCCAAATTAGAAATGTACATCTCACATAGTCTAGGGGTGGTCATTTATAACATAGGAATTGGTCACTGACTTTAATAGTGCCAAGCTCTTACAAGTTTACTAGGTGCTACCATACTCACTTTGGTTATGTTTTGTTTTGTTTTTTCATTTATAAAATTTTGCCTTCAAAGCAATGCAACATATTGCCTCTTTTTTTTTTAAATCACCCATTCAGTTGTCATTTAGCTGTTGCTTCAAATGATATTTAAGGATCTAAGACACTATGGTAATATTTACTTTAAGTAGGAAAGCTTTTTGATGGTCAATGGAATTTTCAGATTGGACAGGAAAACCTGTCAAAAATCTTCTCCCAAGTCTCCACGTGCTCTCGTGCCCTGTCCGTATTTCCTCTGCCTATTCCACTACTGCAATGGGGATAGCTTACTAGAATCATCCGAGGCAAGTGGGTCATGGTGAGGGTAGGTTTTAACAGAGAGTTTCTAATATGTTCATTCCTGCTTCTGTGGGCATAAGTGGGTAGCTCGGATTGGCAGCAGAATAGTTAAAAAGTTACAGTGCTCAAGCATTCACATCTAAGTCTATTTGTGTGATTTGTTAGAATTGGATACCTTTCAATATTCTTTTCATATTTCACCCATTTCAAACTCCAACAGCCTTATGATTAAGTTTACTGCAAGCTATACCAACTGGCATTTTCCCTATTCTATGCCTATAACTCTAACCACCTCTCCTCTCAGGTATTTCCCTTTTCACATAAAGACTCCAGTTAATTCTATGTTTGCATTTATATAAGACAATAAAGTTGGAAGGGAAGACATAAGAGAAAGGGGAAAGTTAACTTTGATAAAGAAATGAAAGTAGTACTCTTATGACTGAATGATTTTTCTATTCATTCACCAAACATTTATTACTAGTTATCACTGTTGAATAAGGATATGCCAGAAACTACGCTAGGAATATTTAGTACCAAATGCCAATATTTACCTTGCTATCCTTTGGTAGAGAACTGTAGTCCTTTGCTAATCGAGTGATTTATCAACAAGTCCCACCTCTTGTCCTCTCCTCCTGATTTTTAAAACGCAATCAGTAGCTATTCCACGGATCATGTATTTTTAGATATAAAGATGAAAGAGGGCGTGCAATGGTGGCTCAGTGGCAGAGTTCTCGCCTGCCATGCCAGCGACCCGGGTTCAATTCCAGGTGCCTGCCCATGCCTAAAAAAAAAAAGATAAAAGAGAAGGGCACACTACAATATATGTTATTTTAAAATAGCATTACCCAGCGATCTTGTCAATTTTATAAACCTATTCAAAACTGGCTCTTCGGTTTCATTTTGAAAGAAAACTAAGGCACAAGTCAAATTACAGAAGTGAGGCATTAATCATCCTCGTCAAGGGGCCTGATACCACCTTCTCCAGCAAACCTCCGGCACTCACAAGATTCAAAGACCTTTATTCAGGCATTGCTGTCTCCACCACCAATAAGAGAGGCACAGGGAGAAGGCTGGGTCTGGGGCATCTCTGCCCCAAAGGGACATATTTCTTACTATCTCCAGTGGAGAGAAAAGGGAAGAGAAGGATAAAGGATTAAAAGTACAGATTCTGGAGTATACAGAGCTCAGTGGAGTTCTGGAAAGAAGTTTAAAGGCTCAAACCAGGAAGAGAGTCGCCGGGTATCTTAGATATCACTAAGATACTAATGGTGCCATTAAAGTACAGTGAATTCTTCCAGGTGAGGAAGAAAGAAATTAAAAATAACTTGCAGAACACAACCAACCTCCAGCACCATTCCAGAGGTGTCCTCAGAACTGGGGATTCAGCCACTAGCCAGGTGCTGCCAGGCAAACTGGGCTGCACCTTCCCTACACCACAGTCTGCAACTCTCCAGACACTGGGGAAGTACTCTGGAGAGTGAAGTGAGGACTCTGGAGAGAACAAGTGCCTTGAGGTAGGAGGGTGACTAAAGGCTGGAGAAGCCCACCTTTTAGGGAAGGGGTGACAGCAAGCTGGATTCTGTCAATGTACCTTTTCTCCCTATCCATCTGTGACAAAGTAGCAGTGAACCCCTTTCCAAAGTGTAGACAGTTAAACTATGTCATACTCTGGAAGACACTATGTGAAACACATTCATATAAATGCAATTCTTTCCCTTCAGAATGAATGGGCTTTAGCCAAGTTGGCATCATGGAAACAGCCATCCTGTTCTAACATATTGTCCCAACATAAAGTCTCCCAGCTAATTTGTGGAGATATTTAATAAGCATGAGGTTATTGTCATTATAATTGCTGTGAATTGAAGTCTCCACCTAGAAATGTAGTTTCACTTTGCAGCATTTTTTTAATTGCAAGATCTCAATGCTGTGTCTGAAGCTGACCCAACTCCTGGGAACTTTTGTCCTCTCCTCGTTTGCTCAGGACATTAAGAAGTATTTCTCGGGGGTGAAGAGGGAGTGTTGCATTTCACACTTACCCAGTAAGCACCGGTGTGCATATTGTGTATAGGTATTATGTGTTTGAATAAATAACAGGTTGAATTGATTCTACTCTTAAGACCATCCTATACGTCCCTTTGGCAAAGGTTTTAGATATATTCAAACTTAAGAGCCTTCAACAGGACATTTAGGAATACATCATTCCATGACAGAACCATTTATCAGCTCATTAATGTATCCCGAGTTGATCATTTCAAAGGATAAAATGTCAGAGTTCTTCAGTTTTTTTCTCTCCAATCATATTTTTTGCATAATTACTTTTTACTACACTTTATTTTTAGAAGAGTTTTAGACCTACAGAGAAATTGTAAAGATAGTACAGAGAATTCACACATAGCCCACACTCCCTTTCCCCTATTATTAACAGGTTATATTGGTGTGGTACATTTGTTACAATTACTGAGCCAATGTCGATACGTTATAATTAACCAAAGTCTACATTTCAATCAAATTTCTTTAG
The DNA here is from genome assembly GCF_023851605.1 of Tamandua tetradactyla. NCBI lineage: Eukaryota > Metazoa > Chordata > Mammalia > Pilosa > Myrmecophagidae > Tamandua > Tamandua tetradactyla. Next base: position 71,422,755 of record NC_135342.1, on the reverse strand, counting down.
TTTCTAATAGCCTTTTTCCGTTGCAGGATCTCTTCCAAGATACCACGTTATATTTAGTCGTCATAGCTTTTGATTGTGACATCTCTCAGGCTTTCCTTGCTTTTAATGATCTTGATGGCTCTGAGGATGCTGAGCATTTCGTAGACTACTCCTCCACTGGGATTTGTCGGATGCTTTCTAATGATCGGATTGATTAGATTATGTCTGGGAGGAAGGGACCACAGAGGTAAAATGCCATTTTCTTCACTTCATATCAAGATACCCATTAAATGACTTATGTTAACGTTGCCAGTAATCACCTGGCTATGGAGGTGCCTGACATTTTTATCATTTAAACTTACTCTTCCCTCAACCTCCTTAACATGCTGTCCTCTTTGGAAGAAAGTCACTAGGCACCGCTATGGCTAAGGGGTGGGGAGTTAAGCTCCATCTCCTTGTTTGTAGATTATCTACATAAGCTATTAGGAATTCTTCTGCTCAGATTTGTTTTTCTTTTCTTTCTTTTTTTTTTTGCATGACCAGGCACCGGGAATCAAACCTGCATCTCCAGCATACAGATTTATCTTTTATCTCAGTTGTTTATTTTATAAGTCAGATAATAATCCAATGTTACTTTATTTTACAGCTCCCACTCTTCCAGCTTTGGCCACTGGAGCCCTTTCAGGTTGATTTCTGTGTCCCTTAGACATATCCAAAAATTGGGGGTGTTTTTGTTGGTACCTTGTCTTACTTTCTGGCACTACAAGATGCTTCCCTTGCTCCAGTGCTAGAATTAGTGATTTCTCCAAGAACACCTAGTTCCCTTTTCAGAGAATATTAGGAAGCCAAGATCGTGCTGTTAGGTGAGCTTCTTGCTACTGGGGTGTCTTTTTTTGTAGGCTCCTTTAGCCTACAGAACAGAGGTGTGTGCATATATTAACCTGTACATGGACGCTAATATATATATATGCATATTAAATATTTCTATAACATGTATCTATACTAAAATGAATAAGTTCTTCCTAATGTCCCAACTCCAATTCATTACCACATGGATCATTTTGCCTCGGCACCTTGCTATCTGTTACCCTCCTCCAATAATGAGATCCTGAATCCTGCCAAATGCCTTCCACCTGCTTAACTGCTCAATACCAGTATACTTGATGGAAGTATCAGAACTGTTAACCTGTACTCCCATAGGAAACAACTTTACTAGAGTACAACACTCATGTACAATTACTTTTGCACTTAATTTTATAGACTACTCATTTCCAAAGTTACTTAGGTCAACATCTTCCCTCATCCCTCTTCAATGAGGTTGTCCCATAATTTGGGATACAGTTAAACTGTTTTATTACATTTTCCATTCCATTCTGGAATTCCCCTGACATCCTAAATAACTTTCTTTTATTGCATACAGTGAAGTTCATTCTTTATGCTATAAAGTCCAATGGGTTCTGACAGCTGCACAGTGTCATGTATCAAAATTACGTTATCATAAAGAATAGTTTCACCACCCTAAAATTCCTCCTTGAGCTTTACCTATTCAACCACCCACCCTGTCAGACCCTGGACAACTGCCGAGTTTTTTTGTTTGTTTGTTTACTGTCTCTATGGTTTTGCCTTTTCCAGAATGTCATATATTTTCAGATTGACTTTTCTCACTCATTAAGACGAATTTAAGATTAAGTCATATCTTTTTCTGTGACTTGATAGCACTTTTCTATTTATCAGTGAATAATATTCCATTGTACAGATATACCATCATGTGTTTATCCATTCACCCAGTGAAGAATCCCTTGGTTACATTCCGTTTTGGGCAATTATGAATAAAACTGCTATGAACATTCCCCTTTTGGGTTTTTGTGTGGACATGTTTTTAAATCAGTTGTGTAAATATCTAGAAGTGTGATCAGCGGATCAGATGGGGACACGATGTTTAGCTCTGTAAGCAACTTTCAAACTGTCTGACAAAGTGATGTCAAACTCTCTGACAAAGTGACTTTCATTTTTCTTCCCACAAGCAATGAGCAAGTATCCCTGTTCTACTGCAGCCTTGTCAGCATTTAGTACTGCCAGGTTGTTTTTTTCTTTGGATCACAGCTATTTTCATATGTATGTGTGTAGAATTAGACCATTGTTTCCATTTGCAATTCTTATGACAATTGACATAGAACTTTTTTTTCGCGTTTATGTCCCATCTGTATATTCAATTTAGTGAAGTGTTAGGTTTGATAAGATTATAATACTAGGATTGTTTAATTTTTGAGTTTTAAGAATTGCTACAAAAATTATTTCATATTTCGAAAACATTTTCTCCATGTTTGTGGCTTATCCCTTAACCCTGTCTTTTGCAGAACAGAAAGTTTTAATTTTAAGAACGTCCTACTTACCAATATTTTCTTTCACACATTAGGTTTTTGGAATTGTACCTAAAAGGTCATCACCAAACCCAAAATCACCTAGATTTTTAATTTTCTTCTAAAAGATTTATAATTTTGCATTTTGCATTGCAGCGTATAATCCATTTTGGGAAAGTTGAAAGCTCTCTGTAGTTTTCTTGCTTTTTTTTTTTTTTCTTTGCCTATAAACATCCAGCTATAACAGCACAAACTGTTGAAAAGACTACTCTTTTTCCATTTAATTGCCTGTATTATTTTACCAGAAATCAGTTGAATATAAGTATGCACGTCTATTTCTGGGTTCTATTCTGTTCTGCTCATCTACGCTCCATCGCCAGTACCAATAATACGATTCATAGTGTGCCTTGAAACCCAGGTAATATGATTTCTCCAACTTTGCTGCTCTTCAGTATTGTGTTTTCTATTATAGGTATTTTGCCTTTCCACATAAACTTTATAATAATTTGTCTATCTCTACAGACTAGCTTACTGTAATTTTGATGCAACTGTATTAAATCTATAGATTTGGAAAGAATTGTTTTCCTAACAATATTGAGCCTTTCAATTTATGAACATGGAATATCTCTTCTCTATGATTTATTTCATTTGATTTTTGTAGTCATCTGTATATAGATCCTTTTTTTCTGGGGGGGGGGGGGACAGAGGGGCACATGGGCCAGGAATCAAACCCAAGTCTCCCAAAAGGCAGCAAGCATTCTACCAGTGAACCACCTGTGTACTTGGTATATAGATCCTTTACATATTTTGTTAGATTTATACTTAAGTAGTTTTCTCAGTGCTATTGTAAATGGTATTTTCTTCAAATTCCAATTGTTTATTGCTGGAATATAGGAAAGCAGTTGATGGTTGTATCTTGAGACCTCACTATAACTGCTTCTTAGTCCCCCAAAGTTTCTAGTTTATGTATGACAGACAAGCCATATACACACAAAAAAGATAGTTTATTTCTTCCTTCTTCTGTGTATGTTTTATTTCCTTTTCTTGTCTCATTGCGCCAGCTAGGATTTCTAGGACAATTTTGAATAGGAGTAGTGAGCAAAGATATCCTTGACTTGTTCCTGATCTTAGGGGCAAGTGTCCAATTTCTCACTATCGTATGATATTATTAGAGGTGTTTGTAGATGTTCTTTATCAAATAAATACATCCTTATGTTAAAAAATTAATGATTTAATAAATAACCTATACCTCACCCATAAGACAAAAATAATTACCCAAAAAGGATCACAAAGTAAATGACAAACATAAAATTTTAATAATCCTAGGGAAAAAATCTGTATGACTTGGGTCTGGTGATGAATATTTAGTTAAAGCATCAAAATCATGGTCCATAAAAGAAAATTGATAGGTTGGACCTTAATCAAATTTTTAAAGAGAAATTTATTCTGTGAAAGACACTCAAGAAAATTAAAAGGAAAGACACACACAGGGAAAATATTTGTAAAATCCACATTTGAAAAAAGACTTGAATTTATTATATAATGAATTCTTAAAATAAAAAAGAACCTATTTAAAAATAGAATAGCTAGAGAGACAATGTACCAAAGATGACAGATGTATGGCAAATAAACACATTAAAATGCTAGATATCATCTGGTATTAATGAATTACAAATTAAAGCCACACAGAGTCTACACGCTTATCAGATAGCAAATATCCATGGATTGAGAGAGATAGGATCTCTCTTTTACTGCTGATGGCAATGAAAAATGATATAGCAACTTGACAGTTGGCAGTTCAGCACAGATTTAACATATTACCCAGAAGTCATGCTCCTACATTATTTATTGACTGATCTTGAAACTTACTTCCACACAAAAATCTCCCTGCAATCATTTATAACAATTTCATAGTTGCTAAAAAATGGAAGAAAGATACCTTAATTGAGGAAATAATTTGAGCTACAAAGTAAATAATATAGTATTCAGTTATATTCCAAAGCACAAAAGATACAAGGCTCATACTGAAAAAAAATAACTGAATAAATGGATTAAGAGATACAAATCTTCCTTACTGAAATATTCTGAATAGTGCACGTAGAGGTAGAGCTTAACCACCCCTCTACCCCCTCCCAATTTCATCAAGCATGGGTGAGACTTAGTGACTTCCTTCCAAATAGAGTAAGGAAAGGGAAAAACAATAAAAGGTGCAAACCCAAGTCATGAAAGCTAGTGTCATTACTGAGGACATATCCATATTATGCACTCCTGATTTGAGGGTTGAAAAGGACATTTTTCCTCAGTGGTATTCTCCAAAATGCATGACCTCAAACTAATCAGGGAAAAACAGAAGGCAATCCCAGATTGGGGACGTTCTACAGGATACTCCTAAAGTATCCAGTACTCACATGATAGACTGAGAAACTTTCAGAGTTCAGAGAAGATTAGAAGACCTGACAATTAAATGTAAAGCAATACACATGGTTTGGATCCTAAAAGAGAAAACGGACATTCATGGGAAAACTGAGAGAATTCAAATGAAATCTGGACTTTAGTTAATAGCAATGTTCCAGCGTTGGTGTCTTACTTTTGATAAATGTACAATGGTTATGTAAGACATTAATCATGGGTAAAATGGGGTGAATGAATGGTTTAGGGAACTGTCTGCAGTTTCTTTACAACTTTTCAGTATATCTAATAGTATTACAATAGAAAAAGTTTCCTAAAAAAAAAAAAACCTGTTTCTGACTTAAAATAAAAAATATAATCTCTTAAGGAGAATACGTATATTCAGCACATGATAAATCAAACAAATACGCACTGAATGGAATGATTCTTTAGATTTCAAAGAACAGTGTAAATCAGATACCAGAAAGTATTTCTGACCTTCAAAACTAAGGAAACTATAAAAAGATTCAAAATTCCATTATCTTTACATGAACCAGGTTATCAAGCAGAATTTCTTTTATTGAAATGAGAAGGTGTTCCGTATTTCTTTCCTGAAATATTTAATTTTGCAAGGAAGGGTGTTCTTGAACTTAATTGAAAAAAAAAAAGACTTAAGATGTACTAAATCCATTAACTATTGATGTGCTTATTTGTTCTTTCATTCACATTGAGTGAAACTTTGAGAAGAAAGATTTTTTTCCAGGGTAAATAGTCAACTTTAAAGACATTAAAAATTGGAAACAAACAGTCCAAGAAAGCTACAGAATCTGGCTCATAAGGGGGGTGCAACGAGCACGGGAACTGAACATTGCCCAATCTCTCACTCTATATTACAGACATAAAAAAAAATCGATATCAACCAATGTTTAGACATACACATTATGTAAATGTAGATGTACAGAAACCATAACCCAGTACACTACATAAAAGTATGCTCTCTAATACAAGGACAATGCTAATTAATTTCTTTGAATTTTTAGTACCCAATAAATAAAACATAGTTCTGACAAGTAGAGAGGATATGTAATAACAAATATTATTCTGTGATGAAATTAGATGATCATTTGAATTACTTACACTGTAGAAAAAAGTTATAATATTCTATTTGGAAAATTAAAATTTATCTGTAATTTTTCTTTCTCATATCGATATTCTAGTATTTGGCATGAATTGTTTCTCATTAACAAAAACCTAAAAATGAAACCAGAACAGCTGGAATGCTGCCTCAAGAAATCTCTGTAGCAAAAATCAAAGGCTTGTATTTGAATTACTCAATGTAGTTTACTAATTATTATAGAACCTCTAAATTCACTTAATTTTGAACAGTATGAATTGCAACTTTAAAAATCCTCTGTGTCGGCCCCGCAGCAGCCGAGCCGCCCGCCCTCCTTCTCCCCTCTCTTTCTCCGCCGGCCCGCCGCGCGGCGCCCAAGCCCCGCAGCAGCCGAGCCGCCCGCCCTCCTTCTCCCCTCTCTTTCTCCGCCGGCCCGCCGCGCGGCGCCCAAGCCCCGCAGCAGCCGAGCCGCCCGCCCTCCTTCTCCCCTCTCCTCCCCCTCCTGCTCCGGCTGCTCTCCAACCACCACGGTGCCCTCTTCCCCCGCCTTCACCGTGCTCCTCCGCCACCAGCCTCGACAGCCTTGCTGCCCTCACCTTTCCTCCTCCAGCACAGCTGCTGGGGGAGTGGAGATAATACAGATCAGCTCCCGGAACCACGAGGGAGATCAAAGGGACAGCGTACCCCATCCTGGAACGGCTGACTATCTGGGAGAACCAGCTCCGGTGAGATCACCAAGGGGCACGGGCTTTCCTGGGTGGGACGGCAAGCGACCGGAGTCCCTCCCTTCCACCTTCCCGGGCCAGCTGGTAGAATTGGACAGGCGGTCCCCTTAGGCCGTGGCGGCTGGTGCCCCCATCACACGAGGCCCCTCGGAACAACTGAGATAGTTGGGTCGGAAATCCCCAGACTGCGGAGAACAGTGACCGGGGGATCCCTTCCAAACACGTGACTCCCCCGTCGGCTGGGAACAGTGCACTCTCCCGGGCTGCGACAGCTGGCGCCCTCCCGCCACGCTTGGTGCCCCGGGCCGACTGGCTAATTTGGCCGGACGCTCTCCTGTGCTGCGACGGCCGGCGACCCTCCCCGCGTTTGGAACCCCGGGCCGGCTGGCATTCTTCCAAGACGCTTCGGCTGCCGAACCTCCCCTACGGCGAGAGTTTTCCAGAGCTGAGGGACCCACAGCAACTTTCGCTGGTGGAACCCACAGACAGGCGTGTGCCATGAGCGCCACCTACTGGGCAGGATAGGAAGAACAGAACCCAGAGATTGCACAGAAAAATCTTTCAACCTGTGGGGTCGAAAACCCGGGGAAATCTGACTAAATGCCCAGACGCCAGCAGAAGATAACGGATCACGCTCAGAAAATTGAACACATGGCCCAGTCAAACGAAGAAACCAATAGTTCAAATGAGATACAGGAGCTGAAACAACTAATGCTGAATATACGAACAGAAATGGAAAACCTCTTCAAAAACGAAATCGATAAATTGAGGGAGGACATGAAGAAGACATGGGCTGAACATAAAGAAGAAATAGAAAAACTGAAAAAACAAATCACAGAACTTATGGAAGTGAAAGATAAAGTAGAAAAGATGGAAAAAACAATGGATACCTACAACGACAGATTTAAAGAAACAGAAGATAGAATTAGTGATTTGGAGGATGAAACATCTGAATTCCAAAAAGAAACAGAGACTATCCGGAAAAGAATGGAAAAATTTGAACAAGGTATCAGGGAACTCAAGGACAATGTGAACCGTACAAATATACGTGTAGTGGGTATCCCAGAAGGAGAAGAGAAGGGAAAAGGAGGAGAAAAACTAATGGAAGAAATTATCACTGAAAATTTCCCAACTCTTATGAAAGACCTAAAATTACAGATCCAAGAAGTGCAGCGCACCCCAAAGAGATTAGACACAAATAGGCGTTCCCCAAGACACTTACTAGTTAGAATGTCAGAGGTCAAAGAGAAAGAGAGGATCTTGAAGGCAGCGAGAGAAAAACAATCCGTCACATACAAGGGAAACCCAATAAGACTATGTGTAGATTTCTCAGCAGAAACCATGGAAGCTAGAAGACAGTGGGAAGATATATTTAAATTACTAAAAGAGAAAAACTGCCAGCCAAGACTCCTATATCCAGCAAAATTGTCCTTCAAAACTGAGGGAGAAATTAAAACATTCTCAGACAAAAAGTCACTAAGAGAATTTGTGACCAAGAGACCAGCTCTGCAAGAAATACTAAAGGAAGCACTAGAGTCAGATACAAAAAGACAGAAGAGAGAGACATGGAGAAAAGTGTAGAAAGAAGGAAAGTCAGATATGATATATATAATACAAAAGGCAAAATGGTAGAGGAAAATATTATCCAAACAGTAATAACTCTAAATGTCAATGGACTGAATTCCCCAATTAAAAGACATAGACTGGCAGAATGGATTAAAAAACAGGATCCTTCTATATGCTGTCTACATGAAACACATATTAGACCCAAAGATAAATATAGGTTGAAAGTGAAAGGTTGGGAAAAGATATTTCATGCAAACAACAACCAGAAAAGAGCAGGAGTGGCTATACTAATATCCAACAAATTAGACTTCAAATGTAAAACAGTTAAAAGAGACAAAGAAGGACACTATATACTATTAAAAGGAACAATTAAGCAAGAAGACATAACAATCATAAATATTTATGCACCGAACCAGAATGCCCCAAAATACGTGAGGAATACACTGCAAACACTGAAGAGGGAAATAGACACATATACCATAATAGTTGGAGACTTCAATTCACCACTCTCATCAATGGACAGAACATCTACACAGAGGATCAATAAAGAAATAGAGAACCTGAATATTACTATAAATGAACTTGACTTAACAGACATTTATAGGACATTACATCCCACAACAGCAGGATACACCTTTTTTTCAAGTGCTCATGGATCATTCTCAAAGATAGACCATATGCTGGGTCACAAAGAAAGTCTTAACAAATTTAAAAATATTGAAATCATACACAACACTTTCTCGGATCATAAAGGAATGAAGTTGGAAATCAATAATAGGCGGAGGGCCAGAAAATTCATAAATACATGGAGGCTCAACAACACACTCTTAAACAACAAATGGGTCAAAGAAGAAATTGCAAGAGAAATTAGTAAATACCTAGAGGCAAATGAAAATGAAGACACAACATATCAAAACTTATGGGACGCAGCAAAGGCAGTGCTAAGAGGGAAATTTATTGCCCTAAATGCCTTTATCAGAAAAGAAGAAAAGGCAAAAATGCAGGAATTAACTGTCCACTTGGAAGAACTGGAGAAAGAACAGCAAACTAATCCCAAAGCAAGCAAAAGGAAAGAAATAACAAAGATTAGAGCAGAAATAAATGAAATTGAAAACATGAAAACAATAGAGAAAATCAATAAGACCAGAAGTTGGTTCTATGAGAAAATCAACAAGATTGATGGGCCCTTAGCAAGATTGACAAAAAGAAGAAGAGAGAGGATGCAAATAAATAAGATTAGAAATGAAAGAGGAGACATAACTACTGACCTCACAGAAATAAAGGAGGTAATAACAGGATACTATGAACAACTTTACGCTAATAAATACAACAATTTAGAAGAAATGGACAGGTTCCTGGAAAGACATGAACAACCAACTTTGACTCAAGAAGACATAGACGACCTCAACAAACCAATCACAAGTAAAGAGATTGAATTAGTTATTCAAAAGCTCCCTAAAAAGAAAAGTCCAGGACCAGACGGCTTCACATGTGAATTCTATCAAACATTCCAGAAAGAATTAATACCTACTCTCCTCAAACTCTTCAACATAATCGAAGTGGAGGGAAAACTACCTAATTCATTCTATGAAGCCAACATCACCCTCATACCAAAACCAGGCAAAGATATTACAAAAAAAGAAAACTACAGACCAATCTCTCTAATGAATACAGATGCAAAAATCCTCAATAAAAATCTAGCAAATCGTATCCAACAACACATTAAAAGAATTATACATCATGACCAAGTAGGATTCATCCCAGGTATGCAAGGATGGTTCAACATAAGAAAATAAATTAATGTAATACACCATATCAACAAATCAAAGCAGAAAAATCACATGATCATCTCAATTGATGCAGAGAAGGCATTTGACAAGATTCAACATCCTTTCCTGCTGAAAACACTTCAAAAGATAGGAATACAAGGGAACTTCCTTAAAATGATAGAGGGAATATATGAAAAACCCACAGCTAATATCATCCTCAATGGGGAAAAATTGAAAACTTTCCCCCTAAGATCAGGAACAAGACAAGGATGTCCACTATCACCACTATTATTCAACATTGTGTTGGAAGTTCTAGCCAGAGCAATTAGGCAAGAAAAAGAAATACAAGGCATCAAAATTGGAAAGGAAGAAGTAAAACTATCACTGTTTGCAGACGATATGATACTATATGTAGAAAACCCAGAAAAATCCACAACAAAATTACTAGAGCTAATAAATGAGTACAGCAAAGTAGCAGGTTACAAGATCAACATTCAAAAATCTGTAGCTTTTCTATACACTAGTAATGAACAAGCTGAGGTGGAAATCAAGAAACGAATCCCATTTACAATCGCAACTAAAAGAATAAAATACCTAGGAATAAATTTAACCAAAGAGACAAAAAACCTATATAAAGAAAACTACAAAAAACTGTTAAAAGAAATCACAGAAGACCTAAATAGATGGAAGGGCATACCGTGTTCATGGATTGGAAGACTAAATATAGTTAAGATGTCAATCCTACCTAAATTGATTTACAGATTCAATGCAATACCAATCAAAATCCCAACAACTTATTTTTCAGAAATAGAAAAACCAATAAGCAAATTTATCTGGAAGGGCAGGGTGCCCCGAATTGCTAAAAACATCTTGAGGTAAAAAAACGAAGCTGGAGGTCTCGCGCTGCCTGACTTTAAGACATATTATGAAGCCACAGTGGTCAAAACAGCATGGTATTGGCATAAAGATAGATATATCGACCAATGGAATCGAATAGAGTGCTCAGATATAGACCCTCTCATCTATGGACATTTGATCTTTGACAAGGCAGTCAAGCCAACTCACCTGGGACAGAGCAGTCTCTTCAATAAATGGTGCCTAGAGAACTGGATATCCATATGCAAAAGAATGAAAGAAGACCCATCTCTCACACCCTATACAAAAGTTAACTCAAAATGGATCAAAGATCTAAACATTAGGTCTAAGACCATAAAACAGATAGAGGAAAATGTTGGGAGATATCTTATGGATCTCACAACTGGAGGTGGTTTTATGGACCTTAAACCTAAAGCAAGAACACTGAAGAAGGAAATAAATAAATGGGAGCTCCTCAAAATTAAACACTTTTGTGCATCAAAGAACTTCATCAAGAAAGTAGAAAGACAGCCTACACAATGGGAGACAATATTTGGAAACGACATATCAGATAAAGGTCTAGTATCCAGAATTTATAAAGAGATTATTCAACTCAACAACAAAAAGACAGCCAACCCAATTACAAAATGGGAAAAAGACTTGAACAGACACCTACCAGAAGAAGAAATACGGATGGCCAAGAGGCACATGAAGAGATGCTCAATGTCCCTGGCCATTAGAGAAATGCAAATCAAAACCACAATGAGATATCATCTCACACCCACCAGAATGGCCATTATCAACAAAACAGAAAATGACAAGTGCTGGAGAGGATGCGGAGAAAGAGGCACACTTATCCACTGTTGGTGGGAATGTCAAAGGGTGCAACCACTGTGGAAGGCAGTTTGGCGGTTCCTCAAAAAGCTGAATATAGAATTGCCATACGACCCAGCAATACCATTGCTAGGTATCTACTCAAAGGACTTAAGGGCAAAGACACAAACGGACATTTGCACACCAATGTTTATAGCAGCGTTATTTACAATTGCAAAGAGATGGAAACAGCCAAAATGTCCATCAACAGAAGAGTGGCTAAACAAACTGTGGTATATACATACGATGGAATATTATGCAGCTTTAAGACAAGATAAACTTATGAACCATGTAATAACATGGATGGACCTAGAGAATATTATGCTGAATGAATCCAGCCAAAAACTAAAGGACAAATACTGTATGGTCCCACTGATGTGAACGGACATTCGAGAATAAACTTGAAATATGTCATTGGTAACAGAGTTCAGCAGGAGTTAGAAACAGGGTAAGACAATGGGTAATTGAAGCTGAAGGGATACAGACTGTGCAACAGGACTAGATACAAAAACTCAAAAATGGACAGCACAATAATACCTAATTGTAAAGTAATCATGTTAAAATACTGAATGAAGCTGCATCTGAGCTATAGGGTTTTTTTTGTTTTTGTTTGCTTGTTGGTTTGTTTGTTGTTGTTGTTTTTTACTATTACTACTACTTTTATTTCTTTTCTTTATATTAACATTTTATATCTTTTTCTGTTGTGTTGCTAGTTCCTCTAAACCGATGCAAATGTACTAAGAAACAATGATCATGCATCTATGTGATGATGTTAAGAATTACTGAGTGCATATGTAGAATGGTATGATTTCTAAATGTTGTGTTAATTTCTTTTTTTTTTCTTTCCATTAATAAAAAAAAATAAAAAAAAAATCCTCCGTGTCATTTAAATGAAGAAAAATATGTAGAGAAAAATGTGGTAAAGCATGTACACTTTTCTTTCTTAAATATTTACACTCCTTTCAGTTAAGAATGAAAAAAGAACCAGCTCAGGATAAGTTGGAAAACTGAGAAAACATTATTCTGCTTCCTCATGTATAATCTACTCTTCTACTAAAAGAGTAAATTTGGCATTCTTCCAACTATCATGAAGATTGTCATGAAATTCTTGGACATAGCATTTAAAATTCAATTCTGGACTTCCAGAAAAATGAAGGAATAGGGACACAGCTGCTGGACCTATTCCTGTCCCCAAAGAAAACAGTCAGAAATAGTCCAAAATCAACTGTTGTGGAGCTTTGGAGACCTGGAGAGTTTGATACCACATCCAGCAAAGTATGGGATGAAGAGACTGAGAATGCATGGGCAGAGAAAGAGTAATTGCAAGTCCCCTGGTGTCCGTCCCCCACCTTTGAGGGAAGCAGCAGCAGCAGGTGGTCCAATCCTTGACTGGGGGGCTGCTGTGGACCAGGATGGCCCCTGCCTCAAGTACTGAGCCAGAGAAGAGGATTCCACTGTTCCAGCTCAGCTGGGTCAGGTGCTCTAGGTGCTAGTGTTTCCATCCTATCAGAGGCAGAACTGGCAAAGGGCCAAAACAGCCTGCCTTTGTATGGCTGAGGGGAATAGGTGGCTGAACAGTGCCTTCTTCTGGGCATGCAGGAAAGTTCAGTCTGGTAATGTGAAAGGGGGAAAAATGCTCTTTTGAGTCTTCGCAACTCTCTCCCAGGGCCCTCTGAATCTGGTCTGCACCCCTGCATGGGTATCTGATCCTGTTTTGGCTGGGAAATACTGATGAACCAATTGTCAAAGAAGAGCCTTAACCCAAACTCAGTCAACAACAACATCTGAACAAGAAAGAGAAAACCACCTTCAGAATAAACCAATCAAGATAATCAGAAGTCCAAACATCAGCAAAATCACAAGCCATATAAGAACTAAAGAAGAGACGCACCAGTCAAAGGAACAAATTAAAAATTCAGGGGAGATACAGAATCTGAAACAAGTAATCAAAGATGTTCACAGGAGTCTTCTAAATCAAGTTACAGGGATGGTTACAGAGATAAAGGACATTACGAAAACACTGAGTTAACCTAAAGGATATGAAAGCATCAGAAGAAAAATCTACAGATCACAATAGATGAAATTAAAACAACACCTGAGGCATACAACAGCAGATTTGAAAGGGCAGAAGAAAGATCCTTGAGCTAGAAGACAGAATATACAAATTCAAACACACCAAAAAAATAAATAAATAGATAATAAAACAGAGAAAAGAATGTAAAAAGTTGAGCAGGGTCTCAGGGAAGTGACTGATAACATGAAGCACAAAAACATGCATCAGAGAAAGAGAAGGGAAAAGGGCCAGAGAGATTATTTGATGAAATAATGTCCAAAAATAGATATCCATATTCAAGAAGAACAATATACTCCAAACAGAATAAATCTGAATAGACCCCACTCTAAGACACATACTAGTAAAACTGTCCAAACACCAAAGATAAAGAGAGAATTCTAAAGGAGCAAGAGAAACACCACCTACAAAGGAAGCCAAAACACTAAGTTCTGATTTCTCATCAGAAACCATGGAGGCAAGAAGACACTAGTATGACCTATTTAAGATACCGAAAGAGAAAAATTGCAAGCCAATAATTCTTCACCCAGCGAAGCTGTCCTTAGAAATTAGGGAGAATTTAAAATAGTCACAGATAAACTCAAACTGAGAGAGCTCATTAATAAGAGAACTGCTCTAGAAGAAAAACAAAGGGAATTCTGCTGGCTGAAAAGAAGAAACAGTAGAGAGAGCCTTTGTTTATAGAACCAAAGATTAGGAGTAAAGGTGAATTGGTTTGCTAAAGTTGCCAGAATAAAAGAGACCAGAATTGGAATGGTTTTTAAAAAGGGAACTTATTAAGTTGAAAGATCACAGTTCTAAGGCTAGTTTTAAAAAATGTCCAAACTAAAGTGACCAGTAAAAGATACCTTGGGTTCAAAACAACCTCCATGAGATAGCCAACATGAAGCATCAGGCATGCACACCAACGAAATGTTTCCACAGTGTCCAGTCAACTGAGACCTCTCCTGTCCCATTTCCCCAATTCCTTCCTGGACTCCCATCCCAGAGGAGCCATGGCGAGCTTAATGAAGTCATGGTGGAGGATACGGGAATCAGCACCTGTTGGGAAGGCTCACAGAACTCCCTTCCCCCCAGCAGAGGTTCAGTCTGTAGTAGGCTCACACCGAGGAGCAGGAGGAAGTGCAGCTGTCAACAATGGTTCAAGGTTCATTAATAACGGGGACTTAGCATTGAAATGTCTAAAATTAGACTGACTGCAATTACGTTTATGGTTTTTAAAAAATTATCTAGTAGTGACTAGGAAAAAAATAGGACCTGCTTGGATTATAGCATAGCAAAAGTGATATTTAGGATCCTAGAGCAGATTTTAAAGGATCAGAACCAGATCTTCATTAATTGGTTTTTTAAACATATGTCAAGAAGATTTGCCTTTTGGCAAGTTTGTTATGACGGATGATGAATGGATTTGCTCTGAACTATGTGTTTTAGTTTCCTAGCTGCTAAAACAGATACCATACAATGGGTTGGCTTAAACTATGGGAATATATTAGCTCTTGGTTTTGAGGCAAGGAGAAACCTGAAACCAGGGCATCAGCAAGGAGATGCTCTCTCCCAGAACACTGTGGCTTTCTGGGGCTGGTCGCCAGCAAAAGTTAGTCCTTGACTTTTTCTATCACAAGGCAGCAAGCATTGCCTCCTTTCTCTTCCGGGTCCCAGTGATTTCCAGCTTTTGGATCTTCCTGTGGCATCTTCTTCTGTGTCCCATTTCCTTTCTTTTAATTACTTCACTCACATTAGATTAAGGCCCACTCTCCTTCAGTGTGGGTACCTGTGCTGGTGTGAAAGAATTTACGTGCCCTAGAAAGGCCATGTTTTAATCCTGATCCAATTTTATGGGAGCAGTCTTGTTTCTTTTCATTGCTATTCAATCATGTAGGTTGGCAACTTTAATTAGATAATCTTCACAGAGATGTGACACAACAATTGTGGGAATTAACTTTTTGATTAGATGGGGATGTGACGCCACCCCTTCTAGGTAGGTCTTTATTAGTTTACCAGAATCTTTTAAAAGAGGACGCATTTTGGAGAGAAGAGAGCCGGGAGAACAACAAGAGCCCACACAGCCAGAGACCTATGGAGAGAAAGAAGAAATATGTCCCTGGGGGGAGTTTCATGAAACAAGAAGCCTGGAGAGAAAGCTAGCAGATGTCACCATGTTCGCCACGTGCCTTTCCAATCGAGAGAGAGAACATCATCAGCCTTCTTGAATCAAGGTATCTTGATTCCTTAATTTGGTGCCTTAATTTGGACATTTTTATAGACTTGCTTTAATGGGGACATTTTCGTGGCTTTAGAACTGTAAACCTGCAACTTAATAAATTCCCTCTTTAAATAGCTGATCTGTCTCTACTATATTGCATTTTGGCAGCTAGCAAACTGGAACAGCACCCTTAACCAATAACCTCTTCAAAGGTCCTATTTATAAATGGGTCACACCCACAGGACCCGGGGTTGGGACTTGAACATGCCTTATCATGGGGACATGATTCATTCTCCAACCCTGTGTTTCTTGATAGATTTTTCTCTTCAAATAATTGTGAATGGTCTGTGGAGCAACAATTCTTTAAAATAAGTAAATCATTTTTACTGTTTTATTCTCTATGTGGGAATCTGACTGTGCCATGCACATGTACAAACTTGCAAAGCAAAAAAGAAAATCTTGATTCATAGTTCATAAAACAAAAATAAATAATTTCAAATACTACTCTCAAGCTGAAATCTCTGGGATGATAAAACATTTTGAACATGGAGCTAGATTTTAAAAATTAATTTTTATTTACACTCTATCCCCATCAGACAAAAACTCCCCTATCCTCTGGTAGCCTCTAATCTACTTGCTATCTTAGACCCGGATTTTAGCAATTACTTTCATTTATCAGTTTGCCATTTGGCAAATAATGAAGAACAGTAACCCCCTGAAAGGGAAAACTAAATTTGTAGAGTCTGTTCTGCTCAAGTGATGTGGCCACTACATCACTTTGGTAATAAATTTGTAGAGTTTGTTATACTCAACTAATGTTGCCATTATGTGACCTTGATCATTAACTGTCGTAGCGTTTGTTATGCTTAACTAAGGTGGCCATGACGTGGCCTTGGTAATCAATTGTTGTAATGTGCACTGTAGCTGGGAGGACTGGCTAGTCTCCCAGAAAGAGATGTTCTTTGATAAAAAGAGTTATCTAGGTCCCAGGAAACTTCTCTCAGGCCCTAGCCAGTTCCCAATGGACCACCTGTGCCCGGTCTTGTAAGCTAATTGGAATCTGGCCACTACTGTGTAAAGATACCATATAAACTGCATACAAGCAATTAGACTAGAGAACCTCACAAGAGAGAGAGGCAGAATCTTTATCAGGAGAGAAAATGCTCTGCTGTGGATTTTTGCCGGTCAGACCTTGAAAGCCGTCTCGGAGATGCCCCAGCACTCCTCCTCGGGTGTTGATGCTGGCCCATCTGGGGATGTAACTACTTCTCATTTCTAATCATCTTTTAATTACTTTCCTAAAAGCTCTGTTTTTATAGAACTGAAGTCTGTGTTGTCTTTGAATCCGAGTCTATAAATTAAGTGGCCACAAATACCATGTTGCCTTTTGTGCAACACCCATTCCCCCCCCACAAAAAGAAAAGTATCATGACTCAGCAGTTCATGTTTTGCTTCAACTGAGATGATATAGGTTTCATTTCTATTACAGGTTAAATTGATTCTAATTACCTCTTGAGGGTATGGATGAGAGCACGGGTTCAAGTGTAGGTTTCTATGAGCAGGTAGTCAATCTCACTCATTCACTTTCTGTCATTGGCATTTACCTATAACCTGCAACATCTGCAAAAATGAGGTGGGGGAATTTTATCCCCAAACATGCCGTTTACATTTGGTATAACCTTGAGTGTTTTCCACCAACCGGCATTTTCAATCTGTAAACCCCAGGAAGGCTTACCTAAGAGCCGTGGGAACTCAGGTGATGGCAGTCCCTCCTCAAGCATAAAGATGCTAAAAGTAGTGTGAGCGAATAAAAGCTCTCCTGGAGGAGCCCAAAGAGCAATGATGTTTTGAGGTTGATCCTGAAAAGCCACCATTATGGGATTCTATTGCTATCCTTTATGTCCTGGCTCGTGGGAGGGCAATATTTCCACAATTTGTTGCAAAAAATGATTACCCTGTCACATAAAGAGGATTATGTTGTCAAGTACAAAATAAGCAGCAGGGCCAGCAAGAGGGATTCTTAAGACACACACACACACACTCCTAAAAAGTATGTACTCATTTGTTCAAGACACAAATTAGTAATAAATGAAAAAATAATAAATGATATGCATGCATTCTAGAGGCACTCTTTTCCAAATTGCTCTAGTTTCCGTTGAAGCAGCATTATCAAGCTAGCCATCAAGCATTATTTGCTGACACGTGCTCTACCCACCTTGGCACAGCCATATTAAAAAGCAGCCCGAATGAGATGTCTGCAAAGTGTGTCTAAGCTCGCAGATTCTGCTCTAAGCGCCAGCAAGCTGACGTCGAGGCCTGGCAGTGGCATTGAGCACGGAGGACTGCCTGGTTTGGGAGGGCATGTCTGCCATGGCTCTCCTTGTCAAGACCCCCGGAGATAACTGCCCCCACATTACACCGCAATACCTGTGGACAGTGACTCCTCGCACAGTGCTCCCCTCACCCTGCCACCCTGCAGGAAGAGAACAAGGCTCCCAGCGCCTCTAAGGGTCTGCAGAGAGAGGCTGAGAGCAGAGGACACCTTTCCTCTATCCTCCCTATATACGTGCCTTGGGACGTCCTTCTGGTCTCTTACGATTTCACTCAGCAGGAAAGGCGTCTTTCTGCCTCCATTCCTCCTGCAGTTCACTGACCACGGAGAACTTGCATGAGGCACTGCCCACGGGGTGGCCTCGCGCCCCACAATCCCAGCCATCCCTGGGGGCTGAGGTCCAGGAACCTGGAGATGGTCTCCATAGGACCAGGCTACCTTCCTCTCCTCAGAGATGTCACAAGATTCAGGCTTCTCCCACTTCTTGAATTGCTTTGCAAAATAACTGTGAAAAACATCTGTGACAGCCCATCAGACTATAGATTATAGGAGAAATGTTTAACCCACAGAGGTAAGGAAGGGCTTAAAGATGGGTGGTTCACCCATGTGGAAACTGTGGCAAACTGGCCCCAGCTAGGAAAAGCTGACTGAAGTATTCAGGGCTTTTTTGAAGCAATATTTAAATGATTTCAACCGAGTTGGCTACTAGTTATAGTTTGTGTACTTGGAATCTCAGGTTTGTGAGAAGCATGCAAATTCAAATCACAGCAACATACTGCAGAAATAGTATTGAATCAAGAAAGTAGTCTCTCGTGGATTGTCCCTACTGATCAATCTTTCTATCTGTACAACTGTGTCTTGCTGTATTAGTCAGGATTCCCCAGGGAAACAGAACTTAACGATTACTAAGAGCTTAGTTTGAATGATGTTTGTTTGTTTTAATAAATAAGATTCTTAACAGCCATTTCTACAATTGTCATAAGCTGGAAATAACCCAAAATGTACATCAAGAGTAGACTAAATTACTTTATCCCCATAATGTATATACCACTCAGCCATATTTATAGCTCTATAAATATAAGCATAACATAGACGAATCAAACATAATATGCAGCAGAAAAAAAAGCCAGATGCAAAAGCAAAGGGATGATGCCATTTTTTTCAAGTTCAAAAATAAGAACATTGATTTAGGTTGTAAAAAGTCAGAATCAGGGGAGAAAATGCCTGGAAGGGGACATTAGAGGAGCTACTGGAAGTAAGGTAATGTTTTGGTTTACTAAGCTGCCAGAATGCAAAACACCTAAGATGGATTGGCTTTTAAAAAGGAAATTTATTTAGTTACAAATTTACTAATTTGGGAAAGCACAGGGTAAACATTTGCTGGGCTCCTCTCCCGGCTTCTGGGTCCAAATGACTTTCCCCAGGGAAGTTCCCTTCTGTATCTCCAAACATCTGGGTCTGAGCCGGCTCTGAGCTGCATTATGCTGGGCTGTACTGAGTTGTTTCTCTTTTTCCTGACCTCTCCTTTTAAGTCTCACTCATTGTGGAAGGCACTCCCCTTAGCTGACTGCAGGTGTAATCGACCACAGACAAATTTCACATGCTGATGATTCAAGTCCACAATGACAGAACAACTGGCGACTACCACCTGGCCAAGTTGACATCTGAACCTAGCTACTACAAGTAAGAGTCTATATACTGATCTTGAGCCCGATGACACAGATGTTTACTTTCTGGAAATCATCAAATTGCAGAAAGACTTGTGTTCTCTTCTGTATGAACATTAAAATCCAATTAAAATATGATTAACAAAAATTGAGGTGCAAGCCCACTCTGTACAAAGTTCTGATTCTGAAACCTAGGATCAATCCTATTACCTTCTCTGGCCCTGTGCACAGGCCAGTAAACAAGTCACTCATTCTAGTAATTATGATATACTTTGAGGATCATTCAATTTAATAAATACCATAATTTCAGAGGCAACTGAGGTGCTCCTTTGGCTGTATCATCCTGTGCTGCTGTTGAACATACAACAGGATGCTGGTCCACCTTTCACCAGGCAGCTGTACATTCTCAAGTCAGACAAATCGGATGGTGTCAGGGCATCTCTAACAGCACGGATCCAGGATCCTACTCCAGAAGAAGAGAGTTTTCTTTCTTTCCCTTCCCCAGCTGCATTGGTCCATCACCTGTGCACTGAAGGCAATATGGTTTGTTGCCTTTCCCATAGGGACTTAAGGTTTTTGTTTCTTAGGGCAGAAAGATCCAGAAAGGACTCTAAGCTTTTCCTGCATGTGTGACCAAGCCTTTAACCTCAGACCTGTACCATCATAGGGGAGGCAAGCTCTAGCTTTTCTCTTTTTCATCTCTCCAGAAAGATCTGGTCAAGTCTGTGGAGGAAAGCCTGCAAATGAATAAAAACTGCCTCTGCAGTTGCCAGGGGTTCTATACTTTCATACCAGCCAGTGCATGGACTTGAGCAAGTCATTAAAAATTTCAGGTGCATTTCTTCCACAATCTGTCACAGATAAGTCATCTCTTATTGGAAGTACATGACTTTCCAATTTCAGGCAACTGGTGGTGGCCCTGCAACTATGGATCTGATAGTTGCTTTTTTGGCATGGGCAGCCTCTGGGAAACGATCCCGGATTTGATAGGTTTTTGAGACAGAGTGCAGGGATCTGGTTCCAGCTTTCTACATTTGAAGCAGAAGCCAGAAGTACCTAGAAATTGATTTTAATTTGGAGTTTGCCCATAGTTATACACACGTGGCCTGGAGTCATGTTCAAATCTTAATACCAGCAACTGCAGTGCCCCAGGACTGTGAAGCTGATCGATATAAAACTACAAGCAACATTACCTGTTAGAGAACTCAGAAACTAGATACATTTCTTTCTTCCAAGCTTCTCATTAAGCTTATCGAAAAAGATTGAAAAAGAAAGGCAATTGAGGGGGGGCAGCAGGGAGGCTGTGTTTCGTAATAGGAATGGCTTTAATATGTTAACGCCAATTGTTTAGAGCTATTTTTCATAGATTGAATGGAAGTGACTATGCATCTACTGAGCAGTGAATTAATTACCAGTCCCAGGAAAGATCATGGGCAGGCAAACACCTGGCTAGCCATCACCCTCCCCCTGGCAGAACTTCACATACGCAAGTATCTATCAAACTTCCAGGAGCCTTTAAAATTGATAATGCACATAACCTATGACCAAGTCTGTTTTCCTTCTTCTTGGCCAAGCTGCCAGCCTTACCCCTATTGGCCCCCTCCCCTAGCCTAACAACATTGAAACTACTCTTGCAGCTGTGGACAGCAGAGAAAAACAATTTCAACTGTAGAGAGAAGAAAAGAAAAGAAAAGAAAAACCAACAACTTTCAGTCCCTAACTGTTGTCAATATCAGTCTGGCCGCTGACCCACCCCCGCCCCCTTCTCCCACTCACCCAGGCTACCAGGTGCCCGAGATGAGGTCTCTCCTCCTCTCTTACAGCTTCCAGGGGGCCTAATTACTGCAAAGGAAAACATTTTGCACCAGGTGCTCCTACTTGCAACATCAGTAAATCCCTCATCCATCTTGGCGGAGCCAAACTGTCTTAAGTGCAACCCCAGGATATCATTCAAGCCACCGCAGTGAGCAACCCCTTTGCTATCTTCCTGTGCTTTTCCTCCAACCCACTCCCAGCCCTTAAAAAATTTTCCGTCCTCTGTTTCCATGGAATTGAGTTCCCCTGGCTCTCTCCTGCTATGCAGCCCCTGGATAAAGTCATCTTTGTCTGTTTCATATTCTCTGGGACAGTTTTTTCCTTGATACCTTCAATTCAGTTAGTCTATTTTTTAATATTTTCCCTGTAGCAATTCTCAGCCCTATGTAAGGAGACATATAAAATATACTTCTTTGTGGTAGTTAAAAATTTTTTAAACATTCGGAATAAAACTTGGCAGCAAATTAAACGAAAGGTAGGCAAATTGATACATAATATGTGGAACACACATGCAATGGAAAAGTGAATAAGTGAGATATAAATCAGTTAGACATACCACAGGAGGTAGCAGTAGAAATTAGCAAGATATGAATAATATGCACACTAGGATGTTTCCATTAGGTACATATGAATGCATATTTGTGGATAAATATATTCTGGAAACTGAGATAAATGTGAAGTTGAAATTTGAAAGGCAAATAAAGGAGCCAGGCACATAAACTAAGTGGAGAAACCATCGTAGGGAGAAAGAAAAGTCAAAGCAAAGGTTCTCTACAGGAACAGGCTCAAACAAGAACGGGACAAAGAAAAGAGGGTGGGAGATTGGCTTGAAATGACAAGGTAGGAGAGAAAGGTCTGTGCTTTGCTTAGTAAGACAAAGTACAGACGCTGCTTAAGGCAGATACATAGGACGCCATGACAGGGTTTAATGCAAGGGATTTACATGACAAAACTTGTTTGTTAAATTTCACTCTAAACTTTTTAAAAAGAAGTCAGAGGCTGGCACGCTAGGTTAGCATATAAACCCAAGCTCAAAAAACGTTACTCTAAGAAAACAACATTATTGTAAAAATAGAAACATCACAATTTCTAAAAAATAGTTAACGTTTTCATTAATCACCTTCCTAGCACTTGGTGGAAAAAGAAATACTTCACATAGATCCAAATTGGTAATCAATAAATTCCCACTTTCATATTAAATATTTCAAAAGATGGTTGGGTTTGGGTTCTCAAGTCTTTTAGAATACTTCTTAGGGTTCTTAAAATGCCATTTTGTTGTTTGTTTTTCAAATCGGACCATATTGTTAAACTTAGACACTTTAATAATCTAATTCGGTAAACTAAATTTCACTTTTGAGAAACCTTTAAAAGAAAATATGTACTTATTGAGAAATACAGAAAAATTCAATGATTCTAAGCATTATGAAGTTAACTTTTCCTGATAAAAATTAAGGGCATGATGTCCACAAGTCATATATTCTGTATTTTTGGCTTTCATGTATAACTCATTTCTATTGCTAGAGGTATAATCTTAAACCAGTGACATACCACAAATTGACAAATCATTTTCATAAATAGCCCAGCACTAGTCCTTTAATATTGCCTTAGAGAATTACAGCTTACTGTTCTCAGAAAAAAGAAAAACAATGTATATTTGGTACAGTGTAGTTATCTTGTTTTCTTTTTCTTTCCTTTTCGCCTACCAATGAATTCACACCTTTAAAATGCACAGTTCAGTGTTTTTTAATATATTCACAGAGCTGCGCAACCATCACCGTTATCTAATTACTGAATAATTTCACCACCCAAAAGAAACCCTTAGCAGTCACTTCCTACTGCCGTCTCACCCCAATTCTAGTCAATTGCTAATGTACTTTCTATCACTATAGATATATTTTTCTGAACGTATTTTATGAGTAGAGTCATACAATGTGTGGTCTTTTGTGCCTGGCTTCATTCACATAGCATAATGTTTTCAAGACTCATCCATATTTTAACATATATTGGTGCTGCATTCCTTTTTTTAGGGCTGAGTAATAATCCATTGCCTGCTGTGTTAGTAGGCTGCTGGAATGCAATATACCAGAAATGGAATGGCTTTTTTAAAGAGAATTTGATAAGGTTCAAGTGGACAGCTCTAAGCATATGAAAATGTCCAAACATTTTCCATGGCTCTCTCCAGGTTCTGGTTGAACATCTGCTGGGCTCCAAGCATCTCCAAACATCTGCATTTCTGTTCTCCAAGTGTCAGCATCTGTGTTAGCTCTGCTCTGAAGTTTCTGTCAGTTCTGTCATTTCTGGTTCTCTCTAATTTGTTTCCTATTTTAAAGGATTCCAGTAAATTAATCAAGACCACCTGAAATGGGTGGAGTCACCTCTCAATCTAGTCAGAAGGTCATACCCATAATCTAGCATGCCACACCTCTATGGAGATAATCTAATCAAAAATTTCCACCCTACAGTACTGAATCAAGGCTACAAGAAATGGCTGCTCCCACAAGGTTGGAGCAGGATTAAAACATGGCTTGGGTTTTAGTTTCTGTGGTACAGGATATTTTCAAACCAGCACACCTGCATACACCAAAATTTGTTCACCCATTCATCAGTTGATGAATTTGAGTTGTTTCCAAATCTTGGCTAATATGATAAAAGCTGCTATAATATTTATATACAAGTGTTTTACATGGATATATGTTTTCATTTCTGTCAGGTATATCCATAGGAGTGGAACTTCTGGTCGTATAATAATTCTTTAACTTTTGGAAGAACTGCCAAACTGTTTTCCAAAGTGGCACAAATTTATACTCCCATCAGTAATGAATAAGGGTTCCACTCTCTCTATATCCTCACCAAAACTTGCTACTTTCCATCCTTTTAATTACAGGCATCCTCGTGGGTGTGGAAGGATTTATCATTGTGTTTTTGATTTGCATTTCACTAACAGGTAAGTGTCGAACACCTTTCCCTATGCTCATTAGCCATTTCTTTGGGAAAAGGTCTATTCAACACATTTGAGCTTTAAAAAATTGCATCATTTGTCTTATTGTATGAGTTCTTTATATATTCTGGGTACTAGAACCTCAGATAGATTACTATTTTCCCATTCTTGGGCTGTCTTCTCACTTTCTTAAATGTATCTCCTGAATCAAAATTATTTCTAACCCTTGATGCATTCTGCTTTATTATTTTTTGTTGTAGCTTATGCTTTTCATGTTATTTTTAAGAAATCATTGCCTAGTCCAAGGTCATACAGATTGCTCCCTATGTTTCTTCTCAGATATGCCAGTTTGAAGTTATTATGTGGCCCAAAAAGCCATGTCCTTTAATCCTCACTAACTATTGCTGGGTGGAATCTCTTATTGTTTCCATGGAGGTATGACCCACCCGATTATGAGTGGTAATTTGTGATTAGATGGTTTCCATGGAGATAAAGCTCCACCCATTCAAGGTGGGTTTGCTTACTGGAGCCCTTTAAGAAGGAATCATTTTGGAAAAAAAGCTTTAGATCAGAGAGACACACACAGCCAGAGATCTCTGGAGATGTAGAAGGAGAACATCCACAGGGAATCCTTGTGAAACAAGAAACCAGGAGAGAAAGCTAGCAGACACAACCACACGCCTTTCCAGCTGACAGAGGTGTTCTGGACCCATCGGCCTTTCCTGAATCAAGGTATCTTTCCCTGGAGGTCTTTGTTTGGACATATTCACAGCCTTAGAACCGTAAACCTGCAACTTACTAAATTCTCCTTTTTAAAAGCCAATTCATTTCTGGTATCTTGCATTCCAGCAGCTTTAGCAAAATATAAGAGTTTATAGTATTTCCTCTTATTTAATTTTGTGATCCCTTTTGTGTTAATTTTTGTTGATGGGGAAAGATTGATGTCCAACTTCAATTTTTTGCATTGGAATATCCAGTTGTCCCAGTACCATTTACAGAAAACACAATTCTTTCTCCCATTGAATGGTCATGTTACCCTCCTTAAAAATCAATTGGCCAAAAATGCAATGGTTTCCTTCAGCGCTTTCGAGTATATTCTATTGATCTCACCTCTATCCTTATGACAATATCACACTATCTTGATCACTGGAGCATTGTAGCGCATTTTGAAATAGGGAAATGTGGGACCTCCAATGACCGTTCTGTGCCCCTTCCATTTCAATTTTATTCATATTTCAGCAGCAGCAGCAGCAGCCACAAAAAAAGGCACCTGGATTTTGATCTGAATTATGTTGGATCTGCAGATCAGTTTAGAAAAGATTGCTATTTTAAAAATATTACATACTTCAATCCATGTACATAAATATCTTTCCATTCATGCAAGTTTAACTTCTTCGGTATTTTGTAGTTTTCAATGTACAACCTTGCATTTGTTTTTCATTAAATTCTTTATTATTTTCAAAGCTACTTCAAAAGGAATTGTTTTCATAGTTTCATTTTTGGATTATTCACTGCTGTAGTAAATAGAAACCCAATTGAGTATCTTGCAACTTCGATTAACTTATCTATGAACTCTAATACGTTTTTGTGGCTTCCTTGGGATACCCTCTATACACAATCATGTCATCAGCAAATAGATATCATTTAACTTCCTCCCATCCAGTTTGGCTACCTAATCACATCTTTATCTTGACTAGTAGCTCTAGCTAGAGCCTCCAGTACAACTTGAATAGAGGTCGTGGAAACAGACATCATTGTTCTATTCCTGATTTGAAGTGAAAGTTTTAAGTTTTTCATCACTGAATGCAAAGTTAGTGATGAGTTTTTCATTAACACCCTTTATCAGGTTAAGGAGTTTCCCCCTATTCCTATTTTATGTTTCTATGTGGTTTTTTTCCCCCTTTCATGAGAGGGTGTTGCATATTGTCAAGTGCTTTTTCTGCTGGTATTTCGGTGATCATATTTTGTCCTTTATTCTATCAACAAGGTGTATTATATGGATTTATGTTCATAAGTTGAACCAACCATGCTTTCTCAGGAAACATTCCTTTTGGTCATGGTGCATAATACTTTTTATATGTAGCTTGATCTGGTTTGTTAGTATTTTGTTCAGGATTTTTGCACCTGTATTAAGAAAGGATACTGGTCTACAGCTTATTGTTTTTGTGGTGTCTTTATCTGGTTTTGGTATCAGGATAATAGTGGCCTCAAGTATTCTATGCTCTTCTATCTTGGGAATGGTCTGTGAAAGATTGGTGTTCACCCCTCTTTAAAAGTTTCCTAGAATTCTCCAGTGAGGGTGTCTTTATTTGTGGGAAGTTTTTGATCAATCAATGTCTTTCAGATATTCTTCCTTGAGTCAATTTCAATAGCATGTATCTTATTTAGTTATTTATTTTTATTAATTAAAAATTAACAACAAACAAAACAATAAGATATCATTCCATTCTACATAATCAGTAATTCTTAATATCATCACATAGTTGCATATTCATCACTTCTTAGAACATTTGCATCGATTTAGAAAAAGAAATAAAAAGACAACAGAAAAAGAAATAAAGTGATAATAGAGAAAAAAAAGTTATACATACCATGCCCCTTACCCCTGGCTTTCATTTACCACTAGCATTTCAAACTAAATTTATTTTAACATTTATTCCCCCATTATTTATTTTTATTCCATATGTTCTACTCTTTTGTTGATACGATAGATAAAAGGAGCATCAGACACAAGGTTTTCACATTCACAGAGTCACATTATGAAAGCTATATCATTGTTCAATCACCATCAAGAAACATGGCTACCAGAACACAGCTCTACATTTTCAAGCAGTTCTCTCTAGCCTCTCCACTACATCTTGAACAACAAGGTGATATCTACTTAATGTGTAAGAATAACCTCCAGGATAACCTCTCAACTCTGTTTGGAATCTCTCAGCCATTGACACTTGGTCTCATTTCACTCTTCCCCCTTTTGGTCAAGAAGTTTCTCTCAATCCCTTGATGTTAATTCTCAGCTCGTTCTAGGGTTTTTCTCAGTCCCTTGATGCTGAGTCCCAGCTCATTCCAGGATCTCTGTCCCACGTTGCCAGGAAGGTCCACACCCCTGGGAGTCATGTCCCACGCAGAGAGGGGGAGGGTGGTGAGACTGCTCCTCATGTTGGCTGGAGGAGAGGCCACATCTGAGCAACAAAAGAGGCTCTCTTGGGGGTGACTCTTAGGCCTAAATTTTAAGTAGACTTGATCTATCCTTTGTGGGGTTAAGTTTCATATGAACAACCCCCAAGACTGGGGGCTCAGCCTATAGCTTTGGTTGCCCACACTGCTTGTGAGAATATCAAGAATTCAACTTGGGGAAGTTGAATTTCTCCCCGCTCTAATCATTCCCTGAAGGGGGCTTGCAAATACTTTTCCACTCATTGATCAAATCACTCTGGGATTCATTGGGGCATCACTCTGGACAAACCAACAAAATCTCATGTCCTACCTGAGATTCCAAGTACTTATGACGTTCAATCAAACTATCTACATGAGTTATATTAGGAAATGCTCTAGTCAAAATATAAATTTTGAAACAAACATTTTTTGCTTTAGGCTCACACAGAAGGTGACATTTTAAAATATTAATTACCATCTATTTTCAGCACCCTGCAATAATGACATTCCTTTATTCTTCCTCACGCAAAAACATTTTTAAAATTTGTACAATGTACATTTCACTATTGTTATACACTCTAGGCATTCCTAGATTATACCATCTAAATCTTTAACATCTATCTTTCATTCTGATTTCATTTATGTCCCCAGCCCTCCTCCCTCTATCATTCTTACATGCAGCTTCATTCAGTGTTTTAACATAATTATATTACAGTTAGGTAGTATTGTGCTGTCCATTTCTGAGTTTTTGTGTCCAGTCCTGTTACACAGTCTGTATCCTTTCAGCTCCAATTACCCAATATCTTACCCTATTTCTATCTCCTGATGATCTCTGCTACCAACGACATATTCCAAGTTTATTTACTAATGTCGGTTCATATCAGTGAGACCATACAGTATTTGTCCTTTAGTGTTTGGCTAGTCTCACTCAGCATAATGTTCTCTAGGTCCATCCATGTTATTACATACTTCATAAGTTTATTCTGTCTTAAAGCTGCATAATATTCCATCGTATGTATATACCACAGTTTGTTTAGCCACTCGTCTGTTGATGGACATTTTGGCTGTTTCCATCTCTTTGCAATTGTAAATAATGCTGCTATAAACATTGGTGTGCAAGTGTCCGTTTGTGTCTTTGCCCTTAAGTCCTCTGAGTAGATACCTAGCAATGGTATTGCTGGGTCGTATGGCAATTCTATATTCAGCTTTTTGAGGAACCGCCAAACTGCCTTCCACAGTGGTTGCACCATTTGACATTCCCACCAACAGTGAATAAGTGTGCCTCTTTCTCCACATCTTCTCCAGCACTTGTCATTTTCTGTTTTGTTGATAATGGCCATTCTGGTGGGTGTGAGATGATATCTCATTGTGGTTTTGATTTGCATTTCTCTAATGGCCGGGGACATTGAGCATCTCTTCATGTGCCTTTTGGCCATTTGTATTTCCTCTTCTGAGAAGTGTCTGTTCAAGTCTTTTTCCCATTTTGTAATTGGATTGGCTGTCTTTTTGTTGTTGAGTTGAACAATCCCTTTATAAATTCTGGATACTAGACCTTTATCTGATATGTCATTTCCAAATATTGTCTCCCATTGTGTAGGCTGTCTTTTTACTTTCTTCATGAAGTTCTTTGATGCACAGAAGTGTTTAATTTTGAGGAGCTCCCATTTCTTTCTTTCTTTCTTCAGTGCTCTTGCTTTAGGTGCAGGTCTATAAAACCGCCTCCAATTATAAGATTTATAAGATATCTCCCTACATTTTCCTCTAACTGTTTTATGGTCTTAGACCTAATGTTTAGAGCTTTGATCCATTTTGAGTTAACTTTTGTACAGGGTGTTGAGATATGGGTCTTCTTTTATTCTTTTGCATATGGATATCCAGTTCTCTAGGCACCATTTATTGAAGAGACTGTTCTGTCCCAGGTGAGTTGGCTTGACTGCCTTATCAAAGATCAAATGTCCATAGATGAGAGGGTCTATATCTGAGCACTCTATTCGATTCCATTGGTCAATATATCTATCTTTATGCCAGTACCATGCTGTTTTGACCACTGTAGCTTCATAATATGCCTTAAAGTCTGGCAGCATGAGACCTCCAGCTTCGTTTTTTTTCCTCAAGATACTTTTAGCAATTCGGGGCACCCTGCCCTTCCAGATAAATTTGCTGATTGGTTTTTCTATTTTTGAAAAGTAAGTTGTTGGGATTTTGATTGGTATTGTGTTGAATCTGTAAATCAATTTAGGTAGAATTGACATCTTAACTATATTTAGTCTTCCAATCCATGAACACGGTATGCCCTTCCATCTATTTAGGTCTTCTGTGATTTCTTTTAGCAGTTTCTTGTAGTTTTCTTTGTATAGGTCTTTTGTCTCTTTAGTTAAATTTATTCCTAAGTATTTTATTCTTTTAGTTGCAATTGTAAATGGAATTCATTTCTTGATTTCCCCCTCAGCTTGTTCATTACTTGTGTATAGAAACACTACAGATTTTTGAATGTTGATCTTGTAACCTGCCACTTTGCTGTACTCGTTTATTAGCTCTAGTAGTTTTGCTGTGGATTGTTTTGGGTTTTCGACATACAGTATCATATCATCTGCAAACAGTGATAGTTTTACTTCTTCCTTTCCAATTTTGATGCCTTGTATTTCTTTTTCTTGTCTAATTGCTCTGGCTAGAACCTCCAACGCAATGTTGAATAATAGTGGTGATAGTGGACATCCTTGTCTTGTTCCTGATCTTAGGGGGAAAGTTTTCAGTTTTTCCCCATTGAGGATAATATTAGCTGTGGGTTTTTCATATATTCCCTCTATCATTTTAAGGAAATTCCCTTGTATTCCTATCCTTTGAAGTGTTTTCAACAGGAAAGAATGTTGAATCTTGTCAAATGCCTTCTCTGCATCAATTGAGATGATCATGTGATTTTTCTGCTTTGATTTGTTGATATGGTGTATTACATTAATTGATTTTCTTATGTTGAACCATCCTTGCATACCTGGGATGAATCCTACTTGGTCATGATGTATAATTCTTTTAATGTGTTGCTGGATTCGATTCGCTCGAATTTTGTTGAGGATTTTTGCATCTATATTCATTAGAGAAATTGGTCTGTAGTTTTCTTTTTTTGTAATATCTTTGCCTGGTTTTGGTATGAGGGTGATGTTGGCTTCATAAAATGAATTAGGTAGCTTTCCCTCCACTTCGATTTTTTTGAAGAGTTTGAGCAGGGTTGGTACTAATTCTTTCTGGAATGTTTGATAGAATTCACATGTAAAGCCGTCTGGTCCTGGACTTTTCTTTTTGGAAAGCTTTTTAATGACTGATTCAATTTCTTTACTTGTGATTGGTTTGTTGAGGTCATCTATCTCTTCTTGAGTCAAAGTTGGTTGTTCATGTCTTTCCAGGAACCCGTCCATTTCATCTACATTGTTGTATTTATTAGCATAAAGTTGTTCATAATATCCTGTTATTACTTCCTTTATTTCTGTGGGGTCAGTGGTTATGTCTCCTCCTCCATTTCTGATCTTATTTATTTGCATCCTCTCTCTTCTTCTTTTTGTCAATCTTGCTAAGGGCCCATCAATCTTGTTGATTTTCTCATAGAACCAACTTCTGGTCTTATTGATTTTCTCAATTGTTTTCATGTTCTCAATTTCATTTATTTCTGCTCTAATCTTTGTTGTTTCTTTCCTTTTGCTTGCTTTGGGTTAGTTTGCTGTTCTTTCTCCAGTTCTTCCAAATGGACAGTTAATTTCTGAATTTTTGCCCTTTCTTCTTTTTTGGTATAGGCATTTAGGGCAATAAACTTCCCTCTTAGCACTGCCTTTGCTGCATCCCATAAGTTTTGATATGTTGTGTTTTCATTTTCATTTGCCTTGCGATATTTACTGATTTCTCTTGTAATTTCTTCCTTGACCCACTGGTTGTTTAAGAGGGTGTTGTTGAGCCTACACATATTTGTGAATTTTCTGGCACTCTGCCTATTATTGATTTCCAACTTCATTCCTTTATGATCTTAGAAAGGGTTGTGTATGATTTCAATCTTTTTAAATTTGTTGAGACTTGCTTTGTGACCCAGCATATTGTCTATCTTTGAGAATGATCCATGAGCACTTGAAAAAAAAGGTGTATCCTGCTATTGTGGGGTGTAATGTCCTATAAATGTTTGTTAAGTCTAGCTCATTTATTGTAATATTCAAATTCTCTGTTTCTTTATTGATCCTCTGTCTAGATGTTCTGTCCATTGATGAGCATGGGAATTGAAGTCTCCAACTATTATGGTAGATGTGTCTATTTCCCTTTTCATTGTTTGCAGTGTTTGTCTCAAGTATTTTGGGGCATTCTGGTTCAGTGCATAAATATTTATGTTTGTTATGTCTTCATGTTGAATTGTTCCTTTTATTAGTATATAGTGTCTTTCTTTGTCTCTTTTAACTGTTTTACATTTGAAGTCTAATTTGTTGGATATTAGTATAGCTACTCCTGCACTTTTCTGGTTATTTCTATGGAATATCTTTTCCCAACCTTTCACTTTCAACCTATGTTTATCTTTGGGTCTAAAATGTGTTTCCTGTAGATAGCATATAGAAGGATCCTGTTTTTTAATCTATTCTGCCAGTCTATGTCTTTTGATTGGGGAGCTCAATCCATTAGCATTTAGTATTATTACTGTATGGGTAGTAATTTCCTCTACCATTTTGCCTTTCGTATTTTATATGTCATATCTAATTTTCCTTCTTTCTACACTCTTCTCCACACCTCTCTCTTCTGTCTTTTCGTATCTGTCTCTAGTGCTCCCTTTAGTATTTCTTGCAGAGCTGGTCTCTTGGTCACAAATTCTCAGTGATTTTTTTGTCTGAAAATATTTTAATTTCTCCCTCATTTTTGAAGGACAATTTTGCTGGGTATAGAATTCTTGGTTGGCAGTTTTTCTCTTTTAGTAATTTAAATATATTATCCCACTGTCTTCTCGCCACCATGGTTTCTGCTGAGAAATCTACACATAGTCTTATTGGGTTTCCTTTGTATGTAATGGATTGTTTTTCTCTTGCTGCTTTCAAGATCCTCTCTTTCTCTTTGACCTCTGACATTCTGACTAGTAAGTGTGTGGAGAGCATCTATTTGGATCTATTCTCTTTGGGGTGTGCTGCTCTTCTTGGATCTGTAATTTTAGGTCTTTCATGAGAGTTGGGAAATTTTCAGTGATAATTTCTTCCATTAGTTTTTCTCCTCCTTTTCCCTTCTCTTCTCCTTCCGGGACACCCAACACACGTATATTTGTGTGCTTTATATTATTATTCAATTCCCTGAGTCCCTGCTCATATTTTTCCATTCTTTTCCCTATAGCTTCTGTTTCTTTTTGGATTTCAGATGTTCCATCCTCCAGTTCACTAATTCTAACCTCTGTCTATTGAAATCTACCATTGCAGGTTTCCATTGTTTTTTTCATCTCTTCTACTGTACCTTTCATTCCCATAAGTTCTGTGATTTGTATTTTCAGAACTTCCGTTTCTTCTTTTTGTTCATTCCTTGCTTTCTTCATATCCTCCCTCAATTCACTGATTTGGTTTTTGATGAGGTTTTCCATGTCTGTTCGTATATTCTGAATTAATTGTTTCAGCTCCTGTATCTCATTTGAACTACTGGTTTGTTCCTTTGACTGGGTCAGATCTTCAATTTTCCTGGTGTGATTTGTTATTTTTTGCTGGTGTCTAGACATTTAATTACCTTAATTAGTTTATTCTGGAGATTGCTTTCACTTATCTTACCTAGAGTTTTCTTCCTAGATGAGTTTGTTGTCTATCTGTTCTTTGACCTTCAGCTCAGCTTTTTCTGGACCTCTAGCTTAGGTTTTGTTTAACAGAGGGTAATTTTTCAGTTCTTGTTTTCTTGTTTCTTGCCCTGTTTGTAAGGTGCCTTTTCCCTCCCCACCCTTAGGAGGGTCTACATAGGTAATATAGTCTCCAGCCAGGTTTTCCAGGACTAAACTGGACTCCTATCAGGGGGAAGGAGTCACCTGTGTCAGTTTTCCCTGAGGGCAAGACCCAGCAGGTTAAAAGACTTTCCTGTGAAGTCTCTGGGCTCTGTTTTTCTTATCTTGCCTAGTATGTGGTGCTTGTTTGCCTGCAGGTCCCACCACCAAAAGATGTGGCACCTTTAAGTTTGGAAGGCTCTCCCTGCTGGGGGCATGGTGCAGACAGAAGAGAGGTTGTAGGCTGGTTTTAATGGCTTCAAATTGCCAAGCCCTGGGTTCTGAATTCCTTAAGAGAGGGATTCCACCTGAGTTGGGCTTCGCCCCTC
The DNA here is from genome assembly GCF_023851605.1 of Tamandua tetradactyla. Taxonomy (NCBI): domain Eukaryota; kingdom Metazoa; phylum Chordata; class Mammalia; order Pilosa; family Myrmecophagidae; genus Tamandua; species Tamandua tetradactyla. Next base: position 71,388,650 of record NC_135342.1, on the reverse strand, counting down.
CCCTGGGGAAGGCCCAGGCAGGAGACAGCCCTGAAAGCAGTCCGTTTCTGCCTATGCCTGGGGCAGTTGCAGCCTGAGTAGTTCTGCCGCTGAATCCAGAGGCAGCCAAGCCTCCATAGAGACAGCCACAAAAACCTCCATTTCATCCCCTTTCCTCTTTTTTCAGTTAGCCCAATAAGCGACCTCCGCCTTGACCAGGTTTGCCTGGTTGGGAGCCTATTTTTAGTCATCAGAATTTGTTAATTAATGCGACAATTGGTGCTTGGTTGGACTCAGTCCCTGCTATTGTTAGAGTGTCTTTCCTTTCCCTCTGGGAAGCCGCCTGTGGGGGAGGGGTACTGGGCACTGGCCGCCACAGCTTGGGGAACTCACGATTCTGGGAGGGGCTCACAGCCAGTCCAGCTCGTCCAGACTGGGGTACACTGTGTGTCCGGTCACTATCGTGGCTCTGGGAGCTGTTCTGTACTGTTTCTGGTTATTTAGTAGTTGTTCTGGAGGACAAACTAAAACATGCACCTTGCTAAGCCGCCATCTTGGCCCCTCCTCCCAAGCACGTATCTTTCTTGAAATGTATCCATATCATCTCGTTTGTGGACCTAAAATTGTTTTTACTATTCCCTTGTAATATGGGAATAGGGCAAGGTAAAATGTCATGAGCCTCTCTGTTCTTATTGAGATTCAGCCAGTTTCTTGAATAAACACTGCTTGAGCTGTTAAGAAGTCTTTGACTAATTTCCAGAGTTCTGAAAAATTGATTTTAACAATTTTTTGCCACTCTTCTCACTGATTTTATGGCAAAGATTTCTCAAGTTCGTCCTCCATCATTTCTACTAATGTCACCTCTTGTCACATATTGACTGAATTAAGAACATGATTACAACCCTTTTTCCTACTTTTCTAACAGTCATGTTGTTCAACCAGAGCCTACTTTCCCACCCTCTTTGTTGAATAAAGTGATAGATGGTATTGTCTGTGACAAATGCTAAAAAAAAAGAAAATCATAGTATTTCCCTTGGTCAGACTTCAGAATTTGGCACATTTGATCAAGAAACCATAGAAATGGGATAGGATTTGGCATCTAGAGTTTTGAGTGGGCCAGCCATCTCAATTTGTGCAGGTTTTCTCTTTTTCTATAATGAAACTGTATAAAATGCTTTTGAGAAATAGTATAATTTGTCTTTTTTTACTTTCATTTTTTTCTAAGACCAATGCAAAAATGAATCAGATTATGCAATTAGCTTTATGATTCTCATGACATTTCCATTAAGAGACTTTTTTTGTCCTCATGAACTTTAGACTTCTTCACTTAAGACTGCACTTAATCTTTTAGCATCTTAAAATAATATGAACTGTTCCTTCTGGTCTTGACTTCAAAACAGTGGTCCAATCACTGAATGTTTATTTACATGCAATCCAAGTAAACCAAGCCTTTTCAAAGTCTCTGTGGAATCTTCATGATTTTCAAACATTCTCATAATGTGCATCTGGTCTTAGGACCCAATTGAGGTAAATGATTTCTGTCTTTCTGAAAACTATTTACAAACAAAACAATATTTGAAACTGTTACACATGAAATAGGCTATCCATAATCTCATAACAGTGTCACTTTTCAAAAACATTTTCCACAAAATCACTCAGAAACATCTGCTTTATCCAAAGTATATTCTCTTTGACAGGGTATAAATATTACTGGGAAAATTATTTTGAAAAATGAAACTCTTGTGTAATGGTGTTGAATTTTATTTTTGCTCAATCATATCTTTCTCTATGGTTCATTCTTACTCTAAACTTGAATTGTGAATTCAAATTTGAATTTGAATTATTTTAATTTTGGGTATGATTAATCATTTTGAATAAATGTCAATGCTCATCTGAAATTTAAGGATGCCTCCAAATACCTGTAGCCTCTTCAAGGCCTTATGACAAGAGGGGAAGGCTGAGGGGATAAAACAGAATGGAAAGAAAGAAGTAAGAAATTACGGTTATAATGCCTTACTTTTACAAGTTTTACAGGAATATGCAAATATCTTGAATGATTCTAAGGGCCTTGGATGCTGCTGGTGCAACTGAGAGTTCAGAAGCTTAGGTATCAAATAATCTGGGCCCCAGGCTTTTCTTCTTACTAATAGATAACAGAAATTCCTGTGGCCTCTTTATAATATGAAGAATAGTCTCAATTCAGTAAGGGATCTAGTAGATAAAATATTAATCAGCATTTCCATTGTTATTGACCCCTTCCTCCAGGTGGGGTGATAGAGGTGGAAATCCGTGCATGTCATGGGAAGGGGAGAGGGACACTTTCTATATCGCTGACCTCCTTCCCACATACAAGCTGCTGCTTTTGATGCTGATTAGATTTAGGAGATTTAGGGAAGAAACTTCAGATTTGAATTTTAGAGTTCAAAATGGTGGGAGAGCTCTTCCTTAAGTGGCACCATTGTAAATTGACTTCATTCTCTTTGGGCTTAGAAAAATATTTAAAGCAGATTCTATCTCTTTCACACATGGGTCTATGGATTCCTTAGAGCTCTTGCCCCAACACCCGGTGGTTGATGCTTTCCCCACCACCCACCATCCATTGGCACTCCCCTCTCTTGGGAAATTCACATCACACAGACTCTCAGTTGGGTTCCATCTTCTTCCCAGATGGTTTACTTGTTTAAGTGCGATATGGATCCATGATAAATATCACTCCCTATAGGACCTCACCTGGTTCATTAAAGACATGTATGCATCCCAAAGGGGTGTGGAATAATCCCTGGGAAGTCACCTTTCTTTGCTCTGCCTTCATATTCTTTTCCCCTTTGACACCCCCAGTTTCCAATTATAGGAGTCAGATTCCATTTCACCTTCCCCGCTAGAGAGCATTAAATGAGGTTTCCATGTGGCTCCATTGAAGCCTGGCTTTCTATCCTTGAGATACCCTTTGCACACACATGCACACATGCATATGTGCTTATACCAGTTTACTCCTTCCTCTGGTGTGTTGATGGGTGGGACACATGGCATAGATTTCTCTAAAGAAATCATCTTCACAAAAGTCTTTTCTGTATATTCAAAAATTCTACCCATTTTTGACACTTGAACCAATGGGGGAAGAATCAGTTCTTAGCACATCCTTTGGACATTTGCCCCTTGATCTGAATCGCAACTCACTTTATTATATAATGTCATTTATATCTGGTGTCTAAATCAAAACTTTCTAAAATTACAAGTTCACAGAGTCTGCTTAATTAAACAAAAAAGAAAAGTAGAACCTAGCAGATCAGTTGGTCTTGAATCCACCACTAAATTTGGAAAAACAGTTATGATGTTGTGATTGTTAAATCAACCAGTCAACCAATCAATAAGACTCCTTCCAGCTTTCTAGAGTAGCTCATTAGAAATATAAGTAGAAAAAACAAAACTTGTTTTTCATAGCTCTTCCACAGCTTAAATCAGAATAATTGCAGGAGCTAATTCAGGTATACATTTTTACTAATATTCAAATAGGATTTCTTCTTGCCATTTCACTCCACCCTCATCTTCTTTATCCATCCACACTTACAGAAACATTTCTTTCTTTTGGTGCTTTGTTCTAACTATCCATACTGCTAATTATTTTTGCAAGATTCAGAACATGACTAAAATCTAATCATGCCCTATCTCCATTTACTGTTGACAATCATCTTTCTCCACACTGCCTTCAGGCTTAATAGAAAAGGCAGATTGAGTTAATGAAAGTCACAAACTCTGAACAAAATAATCATTTTCCACCCTTTGTGAATCTTTAAAAAGCCAGTTTTGTCTGTAATAACTAAGGCCAAAAGAGGCTTTGTGCTTTATTCAGCATCTTATTTTCTTCCCAATCTAAGCTAATTTTTCTTAAAGTAACTACCATAAACAGTTCTCACTTATGCGTGAGTTACATGCAATGTTTCAACTGCTTGACAGAGTGGAATGTCTCTGTAACCCCCAAAATCTAGACTAATAAAATATACCCTCTCCTAGATAAGACTCTGCTAGGAATCTCTCTTGTTCACTTCTTTCATTCTTTTTATCTCCTCCAAACAGTCTTCCTTACTAGTTTGTTTCCTTCTAAAAAGATAATTTTCTGGATTAAATGACATTTTCTAATTTTACCTATGGACTCAATATAAACCAATAACTGCCTCCAAATATTCATTCTTTTATTGCTAAAAAATAAAACCCAGTATTTTATTTACTTTTTTTTTTTTTGCATAAGAGACACCTCAAACCCAGGTCTCCAGCATGGCAGGCCACGGCTCTGCCTGCTGAACCATCATGGCCCACCCAGACCCAGTATTTAGTTGTACACATTGCCACAAATGCTTTCCCTGCCTTGTCAATTAGGTGCAAGCTTCAGTAGCACATTCTTCCTGATGTGTAAGGGGGAAATGCTAGGTGATAATTAAAAAAGCAAACACACAAAACTTCCATGGGAGGATATACCTGCTTTAGAACCCTTCTTCCTTCCAGCTTGCTAGAAACTCAGTGTGGTAGCTGGAGCTCTAGCACTCATCTTAGTCATAAAATCACTTTAATAATGGAAACTGTGGTCCATAGCAAGGAATAGCTTGTTATAATTTTTAGAATACATTTATAAGTGGAAACTTGATAATCCTGCCTGGGCATTATAAAAAATACTTACTCAAACCAATAGCCAATATTGTTTGTATGAAATACTAACATAATTTATACTGTACCAAGGATTGATAAGAGTGCTTGTTATCTAAATTACTATTTAAGGTTCTTCTGGAAATTCTACACATTTTATAAAGAAATGATCTAAAAATCTGGTATAAGGAGATAAATTATTATTTAAATGTGATCATCCATCTTGAAAATGCACAATTATTTGAATAAATATTAGAACTTGTAAGAAAACCACTAGCTTTCAAATGACAAAAATAACTTACCTATTAATTTAGAAGATGAACTATTACATTCATAATAGCTACACACATTCAGTGTCTAATAAAAATTGGCAGAAAATAGATCCTTTGTGAACAAAAATACATTTTTACAGGGAATATTGCAGCTAAAACAAAACAAAATCACCTCTATGTGCTGACAGCTCCCAAATTTATACCTCCAGTCCAGATCTCTTATTTGTGTTCCAAGTTCTTATACACAACTGCCTGTCCAATCCATCATCAGTTTCTCAAAAATAATATGTGCCAAACTAAGTCATATTCTCCTAATTAAAGTGGTTCTTTCTTAATTCCCATTCCAGTAAATCATACCAACATGCTCTCGCATACCAGTTGTTTAAGCCTGAACCCTGGCTGGCACCCTGAAGTTCTCCCTACCCCCCAGGTGTCCCATGGCCCACTCTTTATGAGTCTACCTTTGAAATAAGACTAAAAGCTGTGTCAATACTGCTTTAAACCCAATCCTTCTGAGAACTGATGAGAGGGTTGGACCTTCAAGTAATAGCACTAGGCAAGTCAGTGCAGAAAAAGTAAGATGCATCTAGGAAGGAATGGCTTTAACATTTAGCATTTGTGGCTAAAAATGATCGTGGAAGTGGTAGCAAATACTGAAATATGAGATTCAAGATAATCTTTGGTACCGTCATATTCATGTCAGAATTCTTTCTAACAGTAAAAATCTGGTTGCAACCTAAAGATTTATCAGAAAGGGATTAATTAAATTATTGTATACCCATAGTCCAGAATACTCTGCTACCATGCAAATCAGGTTGTTTAAGCATATTTAATAACATAGAGAAGTATCTTATCATTTTGACTCAAACAATTAAGTATAATCATCCAAAATATTCCTTCTAAAGGTTTTAATGAAGATTCAGTATAAAATTTTAAAAGATATCTACTTGCCTAGCATTTCATCAGTCAACTCATAGTTGCGAACCCACCCCTAAAGGAGAATTTATTCTTAATGGAGAATTATTTCCTCTCCATGTTCTTCTTAGGAGCTACCATTCACTTTGTTGGGTTCTATTATAGATCTTTCATCACTTCTTCATGTGCATATATGTTTCTCCACTGGACTCATAAACATGGAAGAAAACATTTATGGTCCCTCTGGACCAGTTTTGTCTCATAGAAAACCTGATACTATTTCCATTCAGGTGTTGCTCATTTGTGACTTAGAACTCCACTAATTGAATTACCTTTAAGGGACAGTCTTGGAATTCCCTATTAATAGTATAAGTTTGTTTTTGTTTTTTTTTTAAGCTTAAACCATCATTAGAGATAAATGAAACACCAAAAAGAAATCCTGTAAAGTGATTAATTATATCTGATAATTTTTGTATTGCAAAGTTGTACCCACATTTGAACCTTATTCTTTGTGTTTATTACATAGAACACTCATCATTCCCATGTTAAAAGACAGAAAATGTCCCATAGTGCATTTCTGACCATAAGCAGCTCTCTACTAAGCCACCACTCCCTCACTTGCAAGAACCTCCTCACTCATCGCTCTCCTGCTCTTCATGCTAATTTCATGCTGTTCTCCAAAGAGAAGCTTAAGGCACATTTTAAAACACGAATCCCATAATCTCATTTCCCTTCTTCATACCCGTCAGAGGCTCGCCATTGTTCTTTGAATACAAACCTAAATTTTTAGTGGCAAGGACCTAGGGCTCTTCATACCAAAGAAATCTGCAGACCTCTGCTATCTATCAGAACCACAGCAGTCTTTGCTCTGTAACCTTTGGAGACCACCACTTGCTTGCATCAAACATCACTCTGCTGGGAAGACCCTTGGGGTCTGGATACTCATGAAGCTGGCTGAGGATTCCTGAGAACACTTGGAGACCCTTTCCATGTCAAAAGTGTCCCAGCCTCCTCTCTTGTGTCAGAGATACCACTGCTCACATACTCCCGTGAGTTATAAGGAATGAAAGACTAGAGAGAAAAATAGGAAATAGCAGTTCTCAACAGAAGAGATCTCTAACCAGAAAGAAAGAAAGACAGCTCTACTAAAGAGATTTTTGACTGCTTGCTCAAGCAAGTAATCTAGTTTTGCCTTCATGTATATAAAAGAACAGTTTTAAATGCAAATCGCCAAAATAATGGTGGGGCATGCGCATTATCCATCTCAGCATTAGAATTTCCCAGCTGCTCTTAGATGGGGGATGGATGGCAGGGAAGAGCATAAAGTTGGAAGATTTGCGAGTTCATCCAGGGTTGTTCATACAGTACAAGAGTATAAATTGGTATGAAATTGTTGTGAGGCAATTTTCCATATACTTCCAGGGTACTAGAATTGTTCATTTACTTTGACTCAACAGTTGCTGTTAGGAAATATTCTTTTAAATTAATCACAGAGGCAAAAGAAGAAAATTATTTATCAGGGTATACATAGAAGCATTACTTAGAAAACTTTGCAAATACAATTCTCATTAACTCATAATCTCAGGTGCACACACAATAAAACTGCTTTTCTGAAGTTGAACTTTATTTCTATTTTGAGCTTCCATTCTACCTGACACTGTAAAGATAATCATTCAATCCCGTCTCCCACTAGCTCATCCTCCACAACTTCCCTAGTGATAAATCCAGGTTCTAGCTGCCAAGTTGTTGGGAAGAGAAGTAATATATCCAAGATCATTATCAGCTATTCCTGTAGTATGGTCTAAGTCCCCTCATTCCATGTTGGTTGACAGCCATTGGCCCAAAGAGGTCGCCGCTATTTCCCCCAAGTCCCAGAAAGATCACTTTAGTGTCACTAATTATCAGTCTTTGCCACTTCAGGGCACACTGGATATCATTCTTGTTTTATATCATCCTGGGCTTCTAGAGAACTTATAAAGGCCCAAGGACTTGATGGCACATGTGCATCTCAGCCACTGCACTATTTATGGTCCTACAGACTTGGTCATCTTTCACCAGGACCTAAGCTTTAGCATCACAATGTCAACATTGTTTTTGTTTGTTTTTTTGTCCTGACTTTGACACAGTAAACACAGGAAGCTCTAGTGCCCATACAGGGGATGAAGGGCCAGAATTGCCATAGGCAGTGGTGAGCTAACATAACTTTTGTTGGCAGATTCTGAGCCTCTCTTTCCATCTCTGAGTTGAGTGCCATCCCGCTGGTAGTTTGAAATCAACCATGTACCAACCATGTTTCAATATTTGTATCATGAAAACTAGCCATCACCACAGAAGAGGACTTTTTTCGTTTCCTTTTGAGAGCCAGTTTACCAGCATGCCACTGTTGACTGGAGAGAAAAGTAAAGCAAAAAACAACTCATTAATAGAGTCAAGTATTATGCCACAGTCATAGCGAAAACTGAAATGCCCAATAACTGAAAATGAATTATTTAAATTGTTTGTTCCATGTGATGAAATATCATGCAGCCTTAAAATCTTATTTTTAAGGAATATATAATAACAAGGGGAAATGTTTGTTTTTATATTACGCTTAAAACAAAAAGAAAAAGATTCAGGTGTACAAAATACCTGTTCGTGCAAAAAATAATGACAAGAATTAAGCAAAAAATGGTAAACTTTTTTTTTGCATGGGCAGGCACTGCTAAACATTATTTTAACATGAGTGGAGGATGTGCATATATTTTTCCTTATTTTTTTCTTCTAAATGCAGCCTAAAGTTTCTACAATGGAAGCAAAGACTCTTCATAGCAGAAACAAACCAAGATTCCTATATGTCTAGGAGTAAATACAAATACTGCAGAGACTTCAAGTAAAATGAGACTTGAAGAAATTCCCATAGTTTGGGCATTTACAAGATGATTAAATACCTTCTCCAGAGCATTTCAAAGTGAAGTGATGTGCATGGTGTCAGTTTGCTGTAGATTAAAAACTAAAATAGGAAGCTAAATATGTTAGCAAATTTAATCCCTATTTCTAAACAGCTTGGCCATAAGAAGAAGTAGAAAGATAAGGCAGTAGCTAAATGGCCACACAGGCTAGGGGAGAGCTGTCCTTGTATATTCAGTAGGAGAAACTAGAGCCTACTTGGAAGCTGGGTGGCAGTCAGGAGAGCGGAGAACATCTTGAGCATGGATTAAAGACCTCAATTGCCTCTGTGAAGCAGACAGACAGACAACCTCAGAGTTCAGTGGCTGGTGGCAGGGTAGGTTTTTGAGGGGAATAACAGGACATAAAATATCTGCAGTGATGCACAGCCCAGGTAGGAGAATGACAGGCACGGCGATACTGCCCGGCACCTCAGAAGCCCACTGGGCTCATGGAAAGTGTCATGACACCAATCTGCTTGAATCTGTGAACATTCATCACTTCTATGGAACTCCAGTGACAAAGAAGCCGAGAGAAGTGCGCTGGGAATGATCCTTTATAAAGGAGTCCAGGGGGAGCCCCCAGGTGACATAACTGATGCCATCTCCACGGGGGTGTCATGAGCTCAGGTCATCAGGCAGCCCTGGATGCCTTAACCGCTGGGACATCTAGTTCATCCTTCCTTAGTTGGCAGGGATTTACTGTAAACATTAATCAGGGGGTAGAGTCCAGGCTACTCTGCTTGTTATGTGTATTTTTTTTTCAGTTCCTCATAATTCTTGGTACACTCAGAGAAGCAAAAGAGCACAGAGTCAAACAAACAAACAAAAAGGGCTGCTATTGAGTACTGAAATTAAGGTTATTCAGATGGAGCTGGTGAGTTTTCCTTAAGACCTGAGCAGATAAAGGGGGGTTTCCAGAAAGAAAGCGAACCCTAAAAGCTCTAATCTTGTTCCTCAGGGAGCTACTTGTCTTCTGAGCACCTTCACCATTACCAGGCGTCATGTGCAGTATGAGCAAACACTTAGGAAGTCTGGAAATTGAGTGATTACAGGAAATAAGGTAGAAGGTGCATAGCTTGTAAAATATGTAAATGTGTTTTCATTTGTAACATACAATAATTCACATAAACTATAATCAGGATTTTCCACTCGCATCAGAAATAAGACATGACCTTCATTCCATATCATCAAGACATTTACTTTGAATCGTAGGTTCCACATATATCTCCAAGGCTGTCTGGTTCTTTCTAATGACACAATCAAAGGTGTTTAGTGCATCCATCCATAAGAAGCTATAACCAGTCTTGATGATATGTCAGGCCGGTAGCTATTAAGCAGCGTCCAGATATACTATGGGATGGATGATGGCCTTGAAAGTATGAGGGGCTAGTACAGCATGCTATATATAATTTGCATTATAAATCAATTCTTCCATATCAATTTATGGGCTTTTCTATACCCCTTCTGTGATTTAACCAATAATGGACCCCTTGTGTTTTAAACAATAGACATATTCTGTGAATAAAAGTAATAAATGATGCATCAAACAGGAGAAAAAGAAAATACTACATACCCTTTACTGTATTCAAATCAATGTCGTAGCTTTCCGCAGATAGCTAGGACATTTCTCAGAAAATACCCCTAAAAGCAAGCACTTCTTAAGAGAATTTAATGATGGCAATATTTATCAACACATGCCGTGGCATTTTTCTAAGCACTTTATATGTATTATCTTATTTTGCCATCTCCTTAATCCTATCACATAAGCATTAATGTCACTGCTTTAAAGAGAAACTCTTATGCTAGAGCCTGCCATCACCTACCCACCACCCCACACAAGATTTTATTCTTCGTTCCAGTTTTAATAAGGCAAAAGTGTTAAATATTATAGTGTTCAGGAATAATCAGCCTTTTTATCCATTTAACCAGTAGGATTTTTTTTTTGCTTTCTCACATTATATTACAGAGCTTCTTTATAGCTGGAAGCATATTACAAACCCTAAATTGACAAGCAGCAAAATCTTTTGGTTTCATTTCTAATGTTTGCATGTCAATGTCATCAACTGGATGATAAAGTCAACCTGGTATGTCTTTTAATACAGAACAAAAATCTTACCAAAATTTGTTAGCCCTAAATATTAAAAATAAGAACATTAATACATATAACATTGACCATAAAAATGGTATGGTATTCTGTTTAGTTTTGATTTGCCTTCAGTGGATTCATCTACTTTCTGAAGTTTCATTGAATTTTAAGGTCCATCAATACAATTAAACGCACACATCATTTTCTAAGCACCATTAAACATAGCCATTGCCACTGTTGTTTTTTAATATGTTTGTAAGGAGAAACTTAAAGAAATATATTGCTTTGGTTGTTTTTTATTAAAACTCAGCATGCCATTCCCGAATCACTCTCCTGAGGAGTCCACGGCCAATATGTAACAATTTAGGCTTTAAAACAGTCTTGCAAATACAAATTAAATCTTGTCTTGCACAGACTAGAGGAGTTTTATCAACATTCTCAGTAGGGGACAATGAAGTTTATCTAAACTGGAGAAAAGTAACTAATGGACCTGAAAAATTAGAATTGACTCATTATTCTGAAATGTGGAATAATTTCTCTGAAGTTTTGTGAAGCAAAGTTACACCCTTTGGACCCAACCCAGTATGTCTTCCCCTACAGCGGGAGCTCAATAGAAGCCTCTTAGCAGAATTCCTCAATGCAACTAGTCTCCACTTGTATTCTGAAAGAAAGAAATATCTAAAAAGGAAGCTTTTCCCCAGAGGCCATTCCACAGAGTCATCATCTTTTTTTATATGTTCTTATGTGCTCTGAAAGTTCCCCTTGACAGAAAATAAAGCCATTGCTCAACTCCCTAGGACCGTTCATGTGCTGGTCCAAAGTTAACACTGAGAGTTTTAGTTTTTCTTGATACAAGAACTGTCAACTGTGTCTCCTTGCTACCTCACTAACTTGGCAGTCAACTAACCTGACGTAGATTCCAGGTCTCTCACCATCATGTGCTTGATTGGGGAAAATTACTTAAATTCTGTGAACTTCAATACTCAGATAAAAACATAATGCTTAATTCAGAAGGATGTTTGAAAGGATTAAAGTAGATCATGTTGAACTAATGTTATTTGTAACATATCATAATTACCTATAATTGGGAAGGCTGTAAAATAAGTCCCAACTTATAAGGGACAGAAATGCAAAGTTGAGGTAAAAAAATGAAAATGTTACACTGAAACAAAAATATGTGTTTTGACAATCAGGATAAAAGTGAAAATGATGATTTCTATTATAAGGTTGTCACAAATCATATTTTAAAAACTGGAATGTTGTTTTATTTCATATACAATTCAAAATTAGGGCCCTAAGTTATATAAGTTTTGGATAACTGGAATTAATATGTATTTCACATTCAAGTCAGCGAGAATGTGTTTTTAAAAGCTATCAAAGATTAACATCAATAGAAGTACAGGCACATCCAAGCAAAAATGTGAAGAAATACAATAGCTATAATTCCCCTGAAAATGAAAAACTATAATTGCCTTACACATATGGGCAATAAATACTATCTATAAGGGAATTACTCTCTGTCAGTCATTAAGTGTTTTATATGCATCACCTCATTTGATCACTCAGCCAACTTGATGATGTTTGTAGTGTCATCAGCACCATTTAACCAAGGACAAAACTGAAGTGCAGTGAATGTAGATGACATGTCCGAAGTTGCAGAGCTATTTCATAAGAAGCCAAACTAGAATTGGAACCTCACTCTCTGTTTAGCATGTGCCATCGGTCTTTAGAAGAGCTCCCTGCCTCTGCTCCTTCTGGTCTAGGGATGAAGCAGTGGTGTTCTATACTGGCTTGTAAGAAAGAGCCAATTGTTAAGTCATCAGGAATTTTGAGGGAGCTGTTAAACGCTGTTTAAAATTGGCCATAGTGGGGATATTTACAACAGAGAAACCAGAAACTGCTTCAAATTAGGGACTCCCTTTCCTCACCAGTACAAGTTGTTAAACATTTACCAGCATACTCCTGGATGAAGGCTTTCTGCCGTAGCTAGACCACACGTATGTCAGTGTCCTTTGAGTTTTCCATTATGCATGTCCCGACATTGTATTTCTTGGTTAGCCACACTTCACAGTCACCTTTTTTTTTCCTGCTTGGGACATTTAACCAATATTTGAGCTAACTGTATCTTATTCTAGATCTCAATATTTTAGGGGATGCTTGAGAAAATTGAAAAAGGGAAGAAATCTTTCAATCAACTGAATCTGAATTGCCAATCATCACTAAATTAAGTTTTTCCTCCTGCCACTGTCTGTTTTTTTTGCCACTGACTTTTAAAAAGACATTTTCTAGAGGAGACTCCTTTTCAGAAGTCAAGGTACCCTTTTCCAGGGAATCATTGAGAACAACGTCATCTTAACTTGATCTTAAATTCTGGAGTGATCATTGGGCTTGATCACTGGGTGTCTATAACAACGTGGAAAGCTATTGCTTTTTCTTTTATACATTGGCAGTTCATCTTTCTTCTAGGCACCTACAGGGTTATTACTTCTAGCATGAGAACGTAATTGCACTTGATGTGTATATAGATTAAAGCCACAAGTGTTTTTTATAGGGCCCCATCATCAATTTCCATGGCAGAATTTCTATACTGTCCAATATTCTCCACCCAAATTATATAGTGAACACTATCCAACTTTTAAATGCATGCTTTATGACCCACAGTATATTAACACGGATTAATCAACCAGTGAGAGACACAGGAGTTGCATATTTTAATAAATTAAATTATAAATTTATAATTAATAAATTAATGTTCCAGTCCATTAAAATTAATCTTCTCATCTAAGGAAATGTACAGAACGAGTACAGACTAACCTGTGATAAAAAGATGGCAAAAATATATAATGAAATCAATTTGCAATGATCTAACCACCTTCCTCTTTCTTATGCCCCTTTCCTTAAGATAAACTGGCTTTGGGAAGCATATACAATTAAAATGTTTCCTTAGTATTAGCAGAAAAATGAGGCCTTACAGTAAATTTCATATGGTTTTCAGTCATAAACACAGCAACAAGAAGATGGGAGATTTATAAGAGAAGAAGGTATAGAAAATTTTTTTCAAATAACAACAGTAAATAATGAATTTGTATAAACAATATGACCAAAAGCTGAGATTTGCTTAACTTAGTAATTATATAACTACTAAGTAAAATTGAGAAACCCAGGCCAAAGATCATTTTAAAAAAGCAAATATGAGAAATTTTTTTCATTAAAAAAACAAAATAAAACATTGCTATCAAAACTTAACTCTAAAGTCCCAAGACTACACATTTACATCAATTTCTATTTTATTCCTTTTGAGCTATAACTTTGAGAAAATGTCTAAAATATTGTTTGGCTTTGCTTTTTTTTTTCTTCCCATTCTCAAGATGCCGTATACACTTTAAAGGCTAAAAAAAATCATAAGCATGTTCACTAATTCTAATGTTATTCTCACATCCTTCTAGCTTTTATTGATGGCTAATTTTGATATAAACCACCATCTTTCCAGAGTAAATCCTTTTTAAATTCTCTGAAAAGCAAGAGACAGCTAACCAAACTGCACCATAAAATACAGAGTAGAAATAACACCTAGGATTGAAATAATATCTTCATTAGGAATTTTTTCTATTTTACATTTGATAATCTCTGTAAAAAAGAGTGTATTTTTAATATTGAAAAATTTAATGTACAGTTCTATCTTTGGGAATTTTGCTCTCAATAGAACTGATTAGTTCTACTGAATAAATCTATGCCTCCTTCTTGTATAGCAAGAGATATAAACTTTATTTTTCTAACATTCCAAAGCAAAAGGTTTTATCACAAAGGCTAGTGTCACACTTTTTGCAGAACAAAATGCATTCATTAAATTTTGTCTCCTGCACAATGAATCCGTTGTGTACATGTTTTCATCTATCTCAGGCCAAACGCTGGTGTACCCCAAACCCCACCCAAGATGGCATCTGTTTCTCCTCTAAGTTGAGATTAAATTTAGAATTACAAGTAGAATACGATTTCATTTTAATCTAAAAGTATTTTATTTAGGGATTAGATGTGTCACCAGTATAAGATGGCATATAACATTTAATTAAATCTCACATATGAGTACTTGTTAATTAATCTACAAACCCAATTTTATCTTTATTGATATAATGAATGTTATGCAAATAGAGTTATTTATTCTGAAAATATGTTTAACTACACTACTTCAAAATATTCAATATACAAAGCTACTCCTACAATTATGGTATTTTTACTTATCGACAGCAACTTGGTCCAGGAAAACCATGACAATTATATCATAATTATACCTAACAATTAGAGGTGTTTTGTGTTTTTTTTTTTTCATTTATCTTACTTAGTGTGTCTTAACATCATGGTGTGGATGGTTTTCAAACACATTAGGGAAATCTGGTCATGGTTGTGAAAGTTTATTGCAAACTGGTCATTTCGTTTCTAAGCACACCCATTGCTCACTCCTCACTAACACGCACCCTGTATTTCAGGAATTTGCTGCATTTTCTGGGTAGGGGTAGAGATCGGGCAGATCTGGGAAGACATGGAAGACGCCCCTGGCACACTTCCTGGTGCCGCCTTTGAGCCGTCCACAGGTAAGATTGCAGCCAGCCAGTGATCCCTTTGTGGGTGCCTGCCTCGTTCCAATGGGGAAAGACTGACTTAGAATCCTGTTCTCTAGAATGTGTCCCCCACATCTGCCCTACCCCCAGATTTGCCCTCTAGGTAAAAGCAGCCTGAGACAAGGAAAGCACTAAAGAAATGATTTAAGTTCTGTCAAGGAATACCAAGGAGAAGAAGTTCTGTTTCCTGCAAAGTAGAGTAAGCATCACAACTCCTGTGAGCAGCGAAACTTCTAAGGCCACCAGCAAGCACAAGCCCAGGACAAAACAAAGACCCAGAGAAGACAGGGGGGAACCTACACTTTGCATTCACCTTGAGCTGACCTTCCTGAAAGAAGGGCTGAATTCTGATGGAGAGCACCAGCTAACACTGAAGCCAACTTGCAGAGATGGTGAAAGGTATTCTTTTTTGCTTAGGTTTACACATGGTTTTGTCAGCTGCTGATACTCAAGAAAATGTGTCATATCAGCAGTTGAATGCAAACTCAAGGAACAGACATCTCATGGAATAAATCCCACAGCAGATACTTCAAAATATTAAAATACACCATGTGCAAGAGTATAAGTTAAAAAAAAAAAAAACAGGTGAGTGTGGTCCCTTAAAAGAAAGAGGATAAAAATCGAGAAAACATCAATAAAGACAGCCAGACTGTGGACATACCAGACAAAGACTTACAAAAATGATATTCAATACGCTCAAGGAGATTCAGAGAAAGAACTTAAAGGATATCAGCATAATAATGAACGAATAACATGAGAATCTCAAAAACAGACAGAAAAATTTAAAAGGAACCAAATAGAACTACTGGAGTTGAAGACCACAATATCTAAAATTTAAAAATTCTCAGGAAGGTTTTGACAGGAGATTGAAGTTGGCAGAAGAAAAACAATTAGTGAACTTGAAGATAGGACAATTGAAATGAGTCTGACTGAGGAGCAGAAACAAAAAGAGTTACACAAAGCAAAAATAGTCTAAGAGACCTATGGGATACTAACAAGTAAAACAATATATGCATTATAAGAGATGCAGAAGGAGGAGAGAGAGAATGGGGAACAAGGAATATTCAAGGAATTATGAATGAAACTTCTCAAACTTAGCAAAAGGCACAAATATGCTTATTAAAGAAACACAGAGAACACCAAACAGAAAAAAACTTGGAAAAAAACATATGCCATCACCTACTGGTCAGACTGTTGAATGCAAAAGCCAATGACAGTGTTCTGAAAGTGATGAGAGAAAAGCAATGTGTTAGGTACAAGGGAGTCCCAATGAGATTAAGTTACAAATTCTCACCAGAAACCATGGCAGTAAGAAGGCAGCAGGTTAAACTACTTGAAATGCTTAAAGAAAAGAACGGCCAATCAACAATTTTATATCCAGTTAGACTTTCTGTTAAAAATGGAGGAGAGATTGAGACATTCCCATATAAACAAAAGCAGAGGAAGTTCAACCTCCAGACTTGCTCTATAAGCAATGCTAAAAGGAGTTCTTCAAACTGAAAGGAAGGACAGTGGTTCAAAGCAGCATAAAGAATAAAAATTCTACTAAAGGGCAACTTTTTGGGTCATTATAAATACAGAACTAACGTATTTTTTATTGTTGTTATATAACTCCATTTCATACTTCTTACTAGGTGCTAAAATGCAAATTGCATAAAAAGTTATGAAAAAATCTATGGTTTTGAGCATATAATTTACACAGATATAATTTGTCACAAGTACAAAAAAGGTGGGGGAATGGGGGCATAGGAACAGCATATGTATATGCTATGGAATTCAAGGTGCTATCGAGTCAAATATGACTGTTATATATTTAGAATGCTCAATTTTAATCCCATGGTAACCACAAGGAAAATATATGAAAAAAATATTCAGAGAGAAATAAGAAGGGGCTTGATATGGTACAATACAAAAAATCAAATAAATAAAAAAACATGCACGAATCACTAAGTGAGGGACAAAAAAGGTATAAGATTTACAAAGACTAAATAGTGATTTTAAGTGTAAATGATTAAATTCTCCAGTCAAAAGGCAGAGAAGGGAAGAATAGATAAAAAAAATTCATGAGTCAAGTGTATTCTGTTTACAAGAGGGTCACCTTAAATTCAAAGTAGGTTGAATTTAAATCTACTTAAATTAAGTAGGTTGAAGGTGAATGGATGAAAAAAATGTACCAAGTAAACAATAACCAAGAGAGATCTGGGATAGCTAAACTAATATCAGATAAAATAGACTTTACAGTTTTTTACTGTTAGGAGGTACAAAGACAGTCATTATATACTGATAAATCAAATCAATAAGATGACATAAAAATTATGTATATGTATGCACCTAACAGAAGAGACCCAAACTATATGAAGCAAACACTGATAGACTTGAAGGGAGAAATAAACAGTCCTATGTTAATAACAGAAGACTTTCATACACCACTTTCAAAATGTATAGAATATCTAGACAGAATGTCAATAAAGAAACAGAACACTTGAGTTATATCCTAAACAAACTAGACCTAACAGACACATAAAATACAGCACCCAATACCAATAGAACACCTTCTCCGCGAATGCACATGGATCATTCTCCAGGACAACCCATATCTTTAGGGCACAAACAAGTCTCAAATTCAAAAATACTGAAATCTCACAAAGTGCTTTCTCCGGCTACAATAGAGTGAAGCTATAAACCAGTAACAGAGGGAAAAATGGAAATTTATAAATATTTTGAAATTAAGTACTCTGAAGTAACCAGTAGATCAAAGAAGAAATCACAGGGGAAACTAGGAAATATCCCGAGGCACCCGAGATATTTGGTGCTGCTTGGGTGCTGTGAGAGAAGGAAGAAGAGGAGGAGAAGTAATAGTAAGGATTTTTTTCAGCCATTTGTGGTAATAGAGGAGGATGCTTAGAAGAGCTTGTAGCAGCAAGGAAGTTTGAGCATGATAGTCAGGTTCTAGGAGTATTTTGAGGAAAATGATGAAAAGTTATACAGACTATTTGAAAGGGATGCATGAGAGAAAGACAGGAAACAAGGGTGTCTGAAGATTTCGAACTGAGCTATTAGAATGATGGATTTGTCATCAACTGAGATGAATGAATGCAATGATATAAATTACTGTACAGCAGTAACGAGTTGTCCATTTTATCAAGTAACAAAAGGCATCTTTGCACAATATTGGCCTATTTTCTTAAAAAATTTAAATGTAAACTATCAGTGATATGCTTTTATATAAAGCCATTGAAATTTCATCATTATTAAAACATAACAGAAAAATTATAGAGCATTTAATCAAAACAATTTCAATTAACCAAAAATAGCTACACAATAAAACGAAACTCCTTAAATTTCCACCCTATGAAACAATTTTGCCCAATATTTGCCAAAGGTTGCTGAAATAGTTTGTGGAATTGCTATTAAACTTCACATGCTATCAGTGAAATTACTGTTTTACCCTTTCAATTGCATTTAAGAAATAAGAGTATTTTCTGATGCTCACTTGACAGGTTTTGTGAAATCACCGAATCAGATACTTCACGGCAAATTCTTCACTATGAGCCCTTATAATTCATCAGAATAATCACAGAAATAATAAGAATATATTTTAAGTAGAAATCATTGATTGTGATTACATATGGTTAATTAAAATCATTGAAGTTTTAGATTCTAATCTAAATAGTATGGTAATTGAGATGACAAAACAAAAATGGATATACACCCATCCTTAAAAGGTAAGGTCAAAACTCTCACATGTCCTAATTTTCTTCCTAGGGCATGTGATTTAGTTCAGATCAGCTGAGGGATTTTATATAATTCTGCTTTGAAAAACGACTTAAAATTATAGCAAAAATGTTTAAAGCAAATTGAAAATCTTGCTTGCAAAACTTTAACACACATATGCACATGTGATTTCTAATCATAACTATGGGATAGCTAAAAAAAAAAGAGGATAGTAAGCGTTGTTAAGAGATTTTAAAACTCTCTAGATGTGGATTTGTATAGGACAATTAATACAAATGTTAACATATATAACATATATGCTATAATATTAGAACATTATAAAAAATTTACAGATGCAATTTAAATATATATTTAAATTATGTATGCATGAATGAATGTGTGTGTGTCTGTGTCTATTGCGCTAGCTAGAAGCAGCACTATTTTTAGAATTCCTAAAATTATTTCTATCCATGTATTTGATATTTATGACATCTTAATTCTAGTTTGCTTTTTAAATGCCTTCCATCTTTTAAAACAGTTTCTATGTAAAGACTTTGTGTATCTTTACACTTCATCATAAATCCATTTCTGTGCAAAGTCTTTACATATCATAAATCCAATATTTACAAACCTATTACTAGTTGCTAACATTTGAATCTGTTGGCTCATTCCTGAACCTGCTTTGTCAGTAGATGAATATATGTTTTTACATTTTTCATTAAGGAGTATAGAATTACGAACAGTTTGATATCAAGTGGTACCAAATACTTATTCCATCTATAACTAAAATGCAGATCCATTCAAGTTAGAGAACCTGCTTCTTCTGTGTAATATTAAAATATTTTCATTAAGGTATTGCCCGTATTTCTTTTCCTGGGAACTCTCCATACATACATGTTGTAAATTTTTCCTTGTTTATTAGTTATAATTTAACTTAATTTTTTTTCTAGTTTTCAGTGCCACTTTACGATGTATGTATAGGAAACAAAACATGTATATACATTTACATTTTAAAGTATTTTATGTTTATTGATTTTCTACTAAGCATGGTTTTACATATTTTATAGGGTATAGGGAAGTAGGTTTACAAATTTATAACATCAAATATTTTTTATGGTTTGAAAACATCCCACTCCAAGATGATTCAAAGTAGATATTGATGAGGAGAATGAAAACCCCAAGGTTTAAAAGATATTAAATTTTAAAAGCATGAAATTTTGTTTTTGTCCTACATTAGGAAAGCTATTACATAAACAATTAAATACAAATCTTGAAAATATAAATATCTTAAAAATAAAGGGAAGAGAGATAGTGAAATGGTTGCCGGCAAAGGAATAAAGATCACACTATGTGCTTTCTCAGTATGGCAAAGTGGAAAGGGAATGGCGCTGGGCCTCAGACCCTCATCTATTAATTGCATATTATTGAGCACTTAACCTCTCTGCTTCTTAGTTTTCCCATTAATAAAGCACGAGTACAACCTACTGTTTCCTATTCATGTTTGGAAGTCTCCCTAGGTCTTATAAAAACACTGAAATGGGTCTGTGAAAGTGGAAATAAACTTTGCATTCAACCCTTTCTTGTCACTAGAACCTCATATCATCTCTATGACAACTGGAAAGAAAGAAAAACAAGTCTTCAAAGCATAGGTTAACCCTCTCTTCCCACCCAAGATAAAGCAACCTCAAGCACATGTGCTGTGTAATTGTGCTTATGTGTATGCATGCACAAATTGACAAGTACAGCTTTTCCATAAGCATCTAAAGGCTCTGTTAAAAATGCTTTAAGTCGCACACCTGTGTGATTGTCTGAAAAGGCTTTAGCTATTGATGTAATTATCTAGGTAGAAGAACAGATCGGCTTTGCTGAATTAACGGGCTTCTAAACTCCATCTCTAAGTTTTTATCATTTCAAGGCTGTGTTGATTAAGATGTAGAAAGGTTTAAGTTTATTCAAGTTGGGATAATGAAACACTGACGTGAATAGATTGTTTATCCCGCAGTATTTAGTATTTCCTTCCTTTTCTTTCTCTGGGTTCTTTTTAATTCTTTTTCTTTACTCCTTACGTTTAATATGCCATTTTACAGAAAGTATTCATAGACTGTTTCAGAACCACACATGTAGCCATTTTATATTAATTGCAATATTTTGAGATTATAGTTTCATTATCTTTGAACCTGTTTTTGAGAGAGTAAAATGGGCATAACCAACACAAACTCTGGAGGCTTTGGCACACTATTGAGGTAGAAGTGCTATGCTCACAAAAAAAAAAAGAAAAAAAAATGATTCTAACAAATGGCATCCTATGAGTTCTTTTTCTCTTTTTTAAAAAATGTATTCTTGCATGGTGTCCTGAAGCGGTTACATTGAATCATGGTGTTGAATTCAGCTTTACAAATATATTAAAAGAAATTGTCAGGCATTTCACTTCATCTAGAAATATCACGAAAGGAAAAAAATTAAACCTTCACTAGCCAGTGCTGCACAAAGAGCAAAAGTAATTGAACCAGTATTACTGCTTTACATTTGACAAGCACAAAATTGTGCTATCCCTGAAAAACAAACTATGCGTAAACTTACTTGTACATAATTACCGTTGTATGGGTTCCTTTCTAGAAGCTATCATGTACCACAGTAATATTGAATAAGCACCTCCCTGCCTGAACATATGTTGTGTGCATTGTTTAAATATTTAACACCTGAGACACTGATGGTGAGTAAACTTTTGCTCTAGGAACCAGTGGAACGAGCCCCTTCGCTGGAACCCAGAGGTAGCAGAGGCTGCTATACAGGGTCAGGACCCACTGTCACCTTTGGATGAAATGCAGTGCACTTGCCTTGTGAAAGTTCTTCAGTGTTGATTGTGGTACGCATGGACCATGGGCCAAATGATTCCCAGTGTCTCCATGCACAGGAGGCAGTTTGAAAGTCACTCCTAACACGTTTTATGATAATTGTGAAAAACATTAAGTGGGCTTTTGGTTATCCAGAAAATAATTCTTTATTGTTATTTGGCAGGATAATTGCCTGTCCATCATTTTCCTGCAAATCAACAGACTGAATTTTGGTTTTCAAAGCAAACGATGAGGAGGAAAAAGGAGAGTTAGAAGATAACTAGATCAGCTGTTGCTTTGGCTTTAGCTCTTTGAGAGTTAATGAGATGGCAAGTAAAGCACTGGTTCCGTGACAGTCAGGGATTACCTGAGCATTATTCTAGCTGTATTTTTGATTGCCATAGATAGTAAGAAACCATTTTATATACTATTCTGAAATAGTGGAAAACCTTTTAAATCTTAATTATTATGTAAACAGACTATTCACCAGTTCCTCGGGTCCCTGCTGCTCGGGCTTTTCTGTGGTTCTTTTATAAATTATTAATAAAGTCTGTGCATTCAGAGAAAATATCAATGTAATTAAATTAAAGGGGGCTTTCTACACACTCCTCTTAATACTTTCACTCTTTAATAAATACTCTTCTCTATTTTATTTCCATTATGAGGTCCAAATTCCAGATCAAATAAGAGCAGGAATTAGCTTCTTTTATATGGCAAAATGACAATAGCTAAACATAGACATACACAGTCACACACACATACGCACACGTACACATACATTTAATTCAGGTGAGTAAGTATCTTTAAGTTAAATGCATTAGATTTCTCTAGTTCTTCTGCTTGGAAAGTTACCTTCTTTATCACAGTGGTTCTTCTAATTCTTCTATGTGTTGGCTGAAAATGTCAAGACCCTGGAAGGAGTCTGGACATGCTTCTCCATTTGCCACAGAATGTTTTATTGATTCAGCTATACAATTTTCCTTAACCTTTTGACGGAAGTGGAAAGATAAAATCAAACAGGCAACTGAAACTACATTGCCAAACTGAAGGTAGAATTTGGAGTCCCTTACCTGCATAAATGGATATTATTTTTGTAAGAGCATGTTTGAACTGCCAAAAAAAGCTGCTTTTTAAAACATCTGCTCTTAAGTTGCATACTTTCATGGCATTAAATATTTTCTTCAAATATATCGAGAACATTACTCATACAAAGCCTTAAATGATCATTAATCATAAAACACACTAAGCTTGTTGAATATGAATGAATCCTGTGGATTTATTCTATGCTCTACTTTGCTCTTTAAAAAATATTTCCCTTTTCAATGTAACTTTGGCTTATGAACATCATAACTGTTCTTTTCTATTGATATTTGGTGAACTGTGAAAACCTTCGCTTTAATATTTGGAGTCCCTTTCCATGAATATATCTTACGGGAATGTGTATTCAAAAGTTATATTTTGCATTTTTTTTTCAGTATATCTAAGGCCAAAATTTTCATATTTTCATTTTAAAAAGAAAGGTTAAATCTACTGCATAGAGTAGATAATGCTACTACTTTCCTCACCAGGAAATTATTTTGGCATATTACACACATAATGATTATCTTTTTCTATTACCATCCCATTCAGATTATTGCCAGTCAACTGATATAATCATTTGCCTTCACTATCTTTCAAATACTATATCCAGAAAATTAGGTTTTTCCCTTAAATCACTGAATGCAAAATAATGTTGTTTTGTTAAACGTCTGAATTTAGATTGTGACGCATAAAAAATTCAATTTTTAGAAAGTACTGTTAAATCTAAATTCACACAAAGTAAGAATTTTCATTATGCTTGTAGAAATTTTCCCTTAACTCTTTATTATAGTCACTTGAAAATAATACATATAGCTGTTAAGCCAAAAGTCAGGAAAAAAAGGAGCTGATATGCAATTAACTAGCTTTTATTGGGATAGAATTCTTATAGCTGAGAAACACAAAAAAAGTAAAATAGGGCTAGGGCTAGTATTAAAGCACCATTAAAATATTATATTAGGTGTTTAAAAATCACATAATTGCAATGCCATTTAAATGCTATTTATTATGCAAGGTTATAAATTCACCCCCAAACCTGATAATTATTGCATCTAAAATTACAGAGCAATTTCACTTATGAATACTGATATGAAATTTCTAAAAAAAAAAAAAAAAAGAGAGAGAGAGAGAGAAAACTGAATTTAAAAGTACATTAAAATTGTCAGGATCAAGTTGGGATTATCCAGGAATGCAAGGGATTTCACTACTAGACAACTCATTAATATAACCCAGCATATCAATAGAGCTAAAGAGAAAAATCATATCTCACAGGGACAGAAAACACACTGGAGAAAACTCAATATCCATTTCTGATACAAAAAAATAAAATAAAATGAACTGAATTAAAACCTCAGAAAATTAGGAATTGATTGGTGCCTCAAAAACACGTTACTTATTGAAACATTCAATCCTTTCTCACCAAAATCAGGATCAAGAAAATGACCCCTATGATATCTAGTACTATTTAATATTGTATGTGGGGTTTCAGCTAAAGCAATCGAATAGGATAAAGCAATTAGTCGTACAAAAATGAAAAGGGATGAAGCGAAGCTTACTTGCATTTGATATGATTATATATCCGGAAACCTCAGAACAGGCCTGACGCAATGGAAAACTGAGGCCATGATGCACGAGAGAAAGATCATTTCTCAGTTCCCAGAAGGGTGGGGTGGGGGGGCACGAGGAGTCCAAGGAAGCTCCAAGGGCTCGACCAGAGGGCGGGAGCACACAGGCAGCAGGAGACTCATCGGTTTGGGCCTTTGGCAATCGAAGGGCTTAGATTTCCTTTGGGAGTCGAGGACTGCCTAGTTTAAGTAAAGGGAAAGGTACTGGGGACCCCAGCGCCATGGGGGATGGTTAGTTTGTTACTTTTGTCACAGCTCTGGGTTGGGGAGGGAATGGTGGCAGGGGTGGAAGACACAAAATGGGGGAAGACAGTGGGAAGGAGACACTTGAGGGGGCGAATGGTGAGGGGGCGAATGGTGGGGGTGGTGCAGATGTAGCTTCCATCTCTGAAAAGTCTGTGCCCCACGGATAGAAAATGGCTTAAGGCCAAAGGCCAGTGTTGAGGCAATTGGCTTAGCCAAAGTGAGAAGAAAGCTAAGCCGTAGGTAAAACATTTGACAGGACAACTTTCTATTCAGTTTTCCCTGTTATTCAGATCTCATGTTATTGTGGTACATTTGTCACAATTAGTCAACCAAAATTCATATATTAACTACAGCCCATATTTTACTCATATTTCCTGAGTTTTTACAAAACGTTCCTTTTCTATTTCATCATCCTATTTAGAACACCACATTACATTTAATCATCATGTCTCTTTAAGCTCCCCCTGGCTGTGAATTCCCACATTTTCCTTGTTAGGAGGGAAGGGAGGGAGGGAGGGAGGGAGGGAGGGAGGGAGGGAGGGAGGGAGTGAGTGAGTGAGTGTGTGAGTGTGTGAGTGTGTGTGTGTGTGTGTGTGTATTTTTTTTTAAGTAATTGAAGCTAAGGGCAACATTATATTTGAAGAGATCGAGATTTCTTTTGCCATCATGTGATACTCAGAAGTCTTTGTGTATGTTTGAAATGCTTATGATTAAAAGTTCTAAAACAAACACCATCTTACTTTTATTTCTTTATTCCCTGACAAACTGTTTGCTGGCTCAGAGTTCATAACTTTTCAGACTGAAGAAGGTAGGGCAGTAACTTGACAGGAACACCAACAGAAGTTTGCCTTCTTTAGAGGGTAGTTAGAATCCTGGAATGTTTTACCAGCATTCTCCTCCCCCATCTGATGTAGCAGATCCTGCTAACAGGGAAACCTGCTGGAAAGATGCCACTGATACAGCAGAAAGAACACACGGCTTGGACCTAAACAGATTTAGCTAACTTTTTGTGTAACCAAGTCATTTAGTCTCAATAAAAATCTGCTTCCTTATATTAAAACTGCAGTTATAGTAGAGTTAGAGTATAGTAATCTAGAATAACCTTAGATTTTCATTGGATAACATGCATATGTGCCTGGTACATATTCGGTGCTCATAATATTCAATATTTGTTGAATAATTTTGTGCCAGGCATTAGGCTTACTGAATTGGATTCACTACTCCATTAATTACAGAACAATCTTTTCTGTTTCATTTATTTAAATTTTTATTAAAATAAAGACTGAGTTAGCTCTAAAATTTTATCACATTTCATCTTGATGTGAGCAGAACTTACTTTCTCTAGGAAGGATGCAATGTTTTAAATTACAATTGTTTTTTGACTGCTATAATTTTAGTTTCATAGCATTTTGTTAATTTCTATATCCAGCATATATAAATAATATGAATACCTATGAGATCATTCGATACTTCAGATCATTTAGTGATTAAAAAAACCAAGTTGTTTCCATTTTATTTCGGTGGTTGTGAATACCTATAAGACTCTTATGGATAATGTATTTTATTTGCTGAAAAGTGGACAAGATTGGGAGTCAGCAGTTTTAGGTTATGATTTTGGTTTTGCCAAACTTGAAAATGTCATGTCTTCTCTCAGGGACTCGGATTCTTCTTTGGTAGCAATAAAAATATTGTGGTCTTAGCATGAATATCCTGGAAAGAAGCCCAAGGACAGACAGTTACATGCAGGAGGCAAGATGTGGGGCCTCTGCTTTCCTGTCAGTGAGGCATTGTCCACAGGCAGCACGCTGGGAGGGGGCCTCAGCTTGAGGAGACAGTCTCAACTGAAGGGGACAGCTGCTTGCTGTTGGCAGCCAATATTCCCAGCAGCTGAGATCTAGGTATACTGGCCCTGAAGTAAGCATCTGGACATATTCCCACAACATTTGAGTCCTTCTGTTATTCTTGAATTTGTTATAAATAAGAACAAGTCAACATTCTACTGAAGACATTTAGATATACTTCTAGTGCAATACAGAGAATTGCAGACTCCTGATCAATGAAAACAGGAGTATATGGTAGAATTGTCTCTGTCCTCAGAGACAATTCCCTGCCAGGAGAAGACCCCCCATGAACTCCTGGGCTGGAGATCATCCTGAAACGTGTATACCTTGTAGTGACTTGATCTCAGCTCTGATCCATTCCACTGGCTGGGCCCATCATGCTGGCTGTATAATTCTGAACATTTTTAGCTGAAGTAACTTCTATCAGCATCACAGGTGATTTATGAGGGTGGACTTTTTACATGGACATGTTGAAGAGCTGTCAGATTGTGTTGATTAAATAATCAAGATCAAGAAGCAACTTGCTGGTTGAGAAAAAGACATTAAAGCATACAACCTTGGAGTGCATCGGCAATTTATCAATTCCTCTATGCATTAGTTTAGTATCCTAATTAATAAGGCAAAAAGGATAATAATAGTACCTACCTCATAGGGTTTATTTCAAGTATCGTATGAAATTAATTCACATAGGGCAGGTAGCAATGTCTGGAACGTGTAAAGCACAAAACAAACAGCTACTAGAATATCCTATGTAGATAACCCATATATGTGCACTGTAGCATAATATTCTAAAAAGAACTCTTCTTATAATTTTTTAATAATATTAGCACATAATAACACAGTCATACTCAATATATTTTATACAACTCCTAAACCGAAGGTGGTGTCATCACAGAGGGTTCAAGAGATTAAAGGATGAAGCCTGAGATGAGATTTACTTTAGACCCCTCTCTACCCACCACACTAAGACATGGGGTGAGGTGGGGAGGGGCTGAATGTTGAAAGAAGGGCACTCAAACCAGCCTGAAAGACTAGTAGTTTCAGAAGAAGTTTGAATGAGAAGGTGACAGCTAGACTGAGTTTTGATGAAAGGTGTATATTCTACTACCGCTCCATCCAATTACCATAAATTCAGAGGCTTAAAACAATGGATATTTATTATTTTATAGTTCTGGAGAATAGAAGTCTGAAATGGGTCTCACTGGTATAAAATCAAAGTGTAGGCATGGCTGTGATTCCTCTGGAGGCTCTAGGGGAGATGCATTTCCTTGCCCTTTCCAGGTTCCAGAAGGCACCTTGTATCCCTTGGTTCAGGACCCCTTCCTTCGTCTTCAAAACCAGCAACAGCAGGTGAGTCCTTCTCCTATCACATCATTTCTCACCAACCCATCGGCCACCCTCTTCCACATTTAAAGACCCTGTTAATTACATTGGGCTCATTCAGAGAATTCAAAATAATCTTCCTATTTTAAGATCACTTGATTAGCAACCATAATCCCATTCACAATCTAAATTCCCCCTTTGGAATGCGTGGTAACATATTCACCGTTTCCAGGGATTAGAATGTGGTCATCTTGGGGCTCATAATTCTGCCTACTGCTGGTGGCTAAATGTTAGTCCGAGGAGCAAAACAAGAGCAAGGAGGAATGCAGGCACTGACAGCTGGACCTATTTTTTTTTAATTCACAGTGATACAGATGAGAACACACACACTCACACACAAGCATAATATTCTCCATAGCAAGCCCTTTCTAGACCAGGTGCTTAAAGTCTCTTGAATCAAGTAATGTTATGAAAATGCTTTTTCTCTTTATCTCATTGTAAGTCATAGGCTATAATGAAGTAAGCTGATTTGCAAAAAAAAAATGAGAAATTGAGGACTTATTTTTCTCTTTGGTCTGTATAGTTTACTACTTACATTCTATTAGCATTTACGTCCAGTCTCATGTTCTTTATGAGACTTTACCCACCATCCTTACCAGAAAATGCATACAGAAAAAGTAAAAACAACACAATATTCAGCTTCCAGATTGCTGACAAAACCTATTTAAAGAGGGAAATAGAAAAGAAAGAGGGAAAAGAGGTTGTCTTTGGCATATCTGAACTAACACCTTCCCTGTTATGGATTTCATTTTTAGATAGGATTTTAGGGTAAAAACAGGATATTGTTGCTTTTGAAAAAACTCAGGATGTGGGGAGTGTTAAATAATAGTTTACAAATCTATAACCACCAATGCTAGACCCAAATCTTAAATTTAATTGCTATTGATATTTGGTGTGCATCTTCCTAGATATTTTATGTGTAACGTGCACACATTGTTTTTACACTAATTGTTTAAAACTCATTTTCTCATTTAGAAAGAGGGTCAGTGGGGAAATCGCTGTGAGTCACTGAACTACAAGTAGTTACCTACACACTCCTTCCTTTAGGAAAAGATTTTCTCTGTTACTTCCTTGACTAGATATTGACTGGCCCTTTCTTCTATGTATTGCTTCAGGTAGACCAGTCATCTAAAACATCTGGCCTTCTTATCTATCATCTTCTACCAATTTTTGCCAACTCTGTGAGTGAAATTCCCATGCCTTTTCTCCATGTTACGGACCAAGTTTTCAGCAAACTCAATTGCTTTTTTATCTTTAGTAATTTGTGGATTTTTTTTTTTAATTTCTACTAAAATATCCCAGGGGCATCCCCAGCAAAAAGGACCCCATGTGAATTCTAGTCCATGCTTGGCCACTACCTAGTTTTGGGCCAGGGTTTTCTATTTTCTCATCTAGAAAAAGGACTAATGAGGAGACCACTGTTTTTCCAGCCACGTTATGAACACAGGTTCTCTGGATGCCTCAAGGGCAACCCAAGAGTGAGGATAAGGATGAGGGAAAAAAAGATGAAAGGAAAATTACCTTAGTTTGCTTGTATTTTACAGGTGAAAATAAGACTTTGTTTTTCCCATAATGGGAGAGCTAAATTTTTATCTCTAGAATATACCCTAATTCTAAAATTCTACATCACAATTTCAAGAAGACAATAAAGAAATTCCCTAGGTAGAATATAGCTGTGGAACTTGCATAAAAGTATATCAAGCCAAATCCTAATTTACTACTCACTTTCATTATAAAAACATGGAAAAATCTATATGATACTCTCTGCATTTCAGTAGACTCAACTGCTTTTAATCTGATATTTACATGAACAAAAGTAAATATATATGAATATATTTTATGACTGGAGCACATTTACACCACTGAAGATATCTGTATCTCTTCTGGGAACCTCATTCTTTTTTCTGTCACCTATTTTCCCACCCTTTGGCTTTCTTGAATAAGAGTCATTTCTCTCAATCATGGCAATATACTGGATCAAAACTCCCAGAGCTAAGTTTCTATATTTGTTTTTAGGTGTGTTAGACTAGAGATGGTGGGAAAAAAACAAGATAAAGTAATTACCGAGTTCACGTAGCTAGATCCCATGCCATGTGTTTGGATGTGTGAGAGACTGTCTTACTGCACTGCAAGTATGCCTCTAGCAAGTTAATTAATCTCTAATGCATCCCTATTTTCAGAATCTCTAATATGCTTTTAGGAGAGTTAAATGTTATATAGTTTATATGTTAATTACTTGGCACAGTGCTTGGCATATAGTCAACTATAATTGGCTGATAACATTGAAAGGTATGCTTTCTCTATGTCAGCCCAAGAAAGTAAAAACTTACCATTCAGTCTCAAATTTTAAAAAGAGTGTATTTGTTTCAAATTATCATTGCTGAAAAAGGATCACTCAGAACTATTTAGGTGTTCCTACATCCTACACTGTTTAATATTATATAAAGTTCATGAAAGCGTATGTTTGCTCTCATTGTTTAATCATGGAATATATAATCCAGGCAAAATAGTATCAAGCCAAAGAATACTATGGGACAGATAATACTGTGTTTCTGAAGCAGTAAAGAAGAGTGAACAAACACAGTGCTGAAACTTCTCCTGTCTGGCACCCTCAGCAGACATGGCTAATATCATCTCTGTTTTGTAAATGCTCAGTGGCATTAGGGATTAGTTTCAGCAAAACGTTCTAAGCAGCTACTAACCAATCAACCACAGGTTCACACCTACTACAGTGTAATGTTATGAAAGGAGGCACATAAGTACATAAAAAATTTTAAAGGGTATATTTCCTTCAAATAAAAATAATAGAGCATAAAGGAGTAAACTAAAATGTTGATTGTGCAACTCGAAATACCTTCAGGAAAATACTTCTGAAATAAATCAGCAGTATAATAAAAAGAGGTGTCTGGAAAATAAATGAGATATTGAACTCATTTTTTTAAATCTATGATTTAAAAGAATAATTATGCCAAAACAGAGAGCAATTATGAAGCAATGAAGATTCATTAAAATACATATTAATCAAATACAGAACTTGGATGTGCATGTAAATTAATAACTAGCATGGAATGAACTTATTTAATATTCAAAGGTACAAAGTAAATTCCTAAATATTACAGTTGTATTTAACTTTCCTCAAGCCCTAAAAACAATTCTTGTAAACTATATTCTGATTTTCATAAAATGAGAATATAATTTCCTTTAAAGATACAGTTTTATAGCACATTTATCTAGTTGTTAGGCATTATACTAGAAAAGCATGATAATAGAGAGCCAGTAAACCTCAAAATAAATGATGCACTCATTTTCAAATACAGAATCCCAGAATACTGAGGCTAAAAACATATTTTTAAGAATTAACTGATAAAATCCTCTTTAACTCTTGCCTTTGTTCTTAATCTTTGTACTAATTCCCTTCATCAATTGATATTTTTATCTTACCTAATATGTATTTCTAGTAATTATCCGATATGTATTTTTAGAATAGGATAAGATATAAAAACAATAATTAAATTATTCTTTCTCTCTTTTTCATATTAAAATGAGGTTTAGACAGATCACTTGACTCAGCCTAGCACACAGCTAGGGAGTAAGAAATTAGGAGGAGGCCCTGCGGCCCTGGGCTTTTCGCATAGTTTATCTTCTGTCAGTTTGTATCTTTCAGTCAACAGGGAACTTCAGCAAACTATGTGCATACATTTTTCATCTATAAAATAAAGTCACAAATGCAAACTATCTTAATACAGAACACATATTCGTAAATAGATATGCATAAAGAAAAAGACAAGTTTCAAGGAAAATTACTTACAAAAAAGGTTGCTAAAATTAATTTTGGCTAAATTGATTAGGAAACCTCTTCTATACAATTGGACAAATTTATAAAAATAGGATAAGTACCATAACTTATAGCTGCATTGAAAATAGATGGAGTTTATATGAGGTCTCCCTCCAACTATGTTCCTTGAATCATTCATTAGGTTTTTTGTTTTCGTTTTTTTTTTTTTTTTTTTTTTTGCATGGGCAGGCTCTAGGAATCAAACCCAGGTCTCCAGCTGGGCAGATCAGAATTCTTGCCACTGAGCCACCATTGTACCACCCACCGCTCATTAGTTTTTTATTGTTGTTGTTTTTTAAAACACGGGCAGGCACTGGGAATCGAACCCAGGTCTCTGGCATGGCAGGCAAGAACTCTGCCAGTGAGCCACCGTGGCCCTCCCCACTCATTAGTTTTTAAGTATGTTAATGGTTTTTCGATGTAAAAGGGGACTTTGGTCAAATATATTTATAAAATACTTGGTTAAAAACCATTATCTATGTTCCAATGTTATATATGAATTCAGGTCCTTTAGCATGTGGACATGCTCCACGGGTCTCCCAGAGCCAAGGCTGACAGCTTTGTTCTGTTCCATTAGGTCACCAGGCCCATTCTTTAACAGAAGATCTCACGAAAAGCTGTGTTCCTTGGAAGATCTGTACAAGATGATGTTTTATATTATATTGTCTATATTCATCATTTATTACACAACGTGCAATGTATGCATTTTGTTTCATAAGAGGGATACCCAAACAACTTTAAAGGATGTGGATGTGCAGGGATAGACACACACTCTCACATGCATCTTCTGGATTGAACCTTTACTTTCCTCCAGAGAAACAAATCCCTTGAGTAGGTTTATTTTTATGATAAAAATGTCATTTCAATTTGCCCTCTGAACACAATAGACATTTCTCAAGGATGAATCAGATCCTGATTAATAGTGAAATATTGGAGGGCATTCTTGACTCTCTGCTTAGAAGGTGAAGATTTACAAGCATACTACAGGTAGAAGCATTTACTTGTGCTCCAAGGTCTTGATTGTACACTTCAAAAGAAGTCAGAATAAAAATAGGAACAGGTTTTTTTCCTTATGTAAACAAAAAGGACCAAGAACAGCCAAGACAATATTTAAGTAGAAATAGTTAGAATTCTTACTTTATGCCATTTAAAGACCTATAATAACACTATAGCTAGCAATCAAGACATTGTGCTATCATATATAAATAACATTTTCAAAGCTATAATAATTATGACAGTATGGTATTGTGAGAAGACTAGACAAACTAACCACTGGACTAAAGCATATGCCCATAACCATTTTATAGTACCCCTAAATCCCAAACTTTCAATGCCAATCCACAAATAAAATATGGTATATTCATAAGATAAAATATTACAGTTATGAATATTAATCAACTATATCAATATGGATTAACATAACAAATTCTGAACAAAAGAAAACAGACACAGAAGAACATACACATTATGATTCTACTGACATGAAAGGAAAAAGCAAGCAAAATGAATCTTGCTCTTATAAGTTAAAATAATGGTTCATTAGCCATTGGGGAGGGCGGTGCATGGCATTGGGGCCTGGAAGGGCTCCCAGTAGGGGGGTTCAGGATGCTGGCGATATTTTATTTCTTGATGTTGGTGCTGGTTACACAGAGAGGTTCAGTGTGTGGCAATCCATCAACCTGCACAATCATGCTATGTGCAATTTTTCTGTGCAACTCTTTATCAATTAAACGTTTTTAAAAAGGCAACCTAAAATTTTATACCATAATAAAAAAAAATTCATGATTAAATAGAAAATGGAGACATTTTCAAATATGTGAAAACTGAGATATCTCTTTGATATCTCATTGTGTTGTGTGTGCAAGTATGATACTGGCTACATGTTTCCTTCTCGGAGCACTATTTCTATATGGGGGTTTCTCATCTTGAGGTCTATGATATCTTAAGATCTACCCCTAGCAGCAAGGCATTCCTGAGCATCTGAGAAAGGGTTAGATGAATTTATATTCCTCCTAGTCTGTCAGGTCTGATGCCAAATTATCCTGGAGATTAGCTTTCATTACCTTTTCTCAGAATTCTTGCCCCTAGTTTCCTGTCCCTGCCCCCCACTGCACCCAGCTTAGACGTGGATCTTCTGGTTTATTTCCCAAATACAGTCAATACGAGTCAAGCTCTTACAAGTTTTCTGACTCCAAATAACAGAGGGATCTTAGAGCATAAAAAGGAGACAATGAATCTTAAAGCTATATTGGAAAACATTGTTTCTAAAGGCCAATAGTTAACATTTTGTCACCAGACATTGAAGAAGAATAAAAAAAGACATTCGGAGCCCATAAGTATAGAGCTAAAGTACAGAGCCCATAATGTAATCTAACAGAGAAAATATTTGAAAAACTGTTAGGTTAAAACGAAAAACAAAACCATTTACTTCTCAAAAATACCATTTTGTTTGTAGAGCAATGTGTATCTACATTTTCTTCACCCTTCCCATTCAAGACAAAATTCAAGGTATTTTCTTTCATAAGTAAAAGTTCGTCAAGATATTGACCCCTATGTAAGGAAGACATTGTCTATATTTTAGAACCTCATCTACTTCTTGAGACCAAAGGAAGAAAGATTTGTTTTGTCTAGCACCTAATTTTTCTGTAGCACATAATCTAACTCAACCTGTCTGTATAGATTATTTAAACAATCCAAACACAGGGAGCCCAGAATAAGAATGAGGGCCTTTAATCCTGCATAGCTTAATGTAATGCCTGGATACATCCCAGAGTATATTAAGCAGATAATCAAAGCGTATTGGCAAATTCCCTTGAGGGATGGGAGAAAAATATGGAACTATTAAACTTTACTGCTGGGGAAACCCCTGCTACTGTGTCTAACGCTAGGGACACCCAAATCCATAGGCCAAACCCCTGATCTTGAGGTTTGCTCTTGTGAAGCTTATGTATGTAGCAGAGAAGCTTAGCCTACATAAGTACGCCTAAGAGCTACTTCCAGATGACCTCTGTTGTTGCTCAGATATGGTCTCTCTCTTTCTAAGCCCAACTCTGTAGACAAAATCATTGCCCTCCCTTCTACATGGGACATGACATCCAGGGGTGAAAGTCTCCCTGGCAGCATGGGAGATGACTCCCAGGGATGAGTCCGGCCCTGGCACTGTGGGATCAACAATGCCATCCTGACCAAAAGGGGAAAAGAAGTATAACAACTAAGGTATCAGTGGCTGAGAGAGTTCAAATAGAGTTGAGAGGCTACTCTGGAGGTCACTCTTAACCAAGCTGCAGTTACACACTGCTACCTATCATAGCTTGCCAAACCCCAACCAAAACCATTCCTGCCAATCCTAAAGAATGCCTAGGGCATTACATATAAGATTCTACAAAGGTTCCATGCACTAGGGTAACTTTCCAGAAACCTACAACCTCCAGATGGGTTCCTGGACCAGATGAATCCTGAAATGCAGAGGGGCCAGCCTCTCTAGAATATCCCCGTCAGATATTATCGACCACCCCTTCCAACACAAGAAAGTTAGTATGGTCATAGCCCAAATACCACTAAAGAGTGATAAAGATCAAAGGTGATGGTGGAGTTATATGGAGAAGGTAGGTTTAACAAATGAGTATGATTGCTGAAGCATTATACTGATATTTCTTTTAGTTTCCAGTATCGAAGAGCAGCTAGAAACAAAAACCTAAAATTGTGGACTTGTAACCCTTACCAAACTCTGAAATCTGTTTGGCAACTAATTGTTGCAACATGCTTTAAAATTTATTGCTTTTTTGTATACATGTTATTTTTTACAAAAAAGAAAAATAAAGTCAATTGTGATGATAAAAAAAATGAACAGCTTTGCTGTAACAAAACCCTATCTATTCTCATTTACTTAAGAGGCAAGCCTTTGTTGCTTACCCCTATCAAAAATTAAAAGCTCGAATAGGGGAATAAAAAGACAATGACCCCTATGAAAGCGTGGTTCTGTTAAGGTAAATATTGCTGTTGGTATGAGGAAATAGAAGGCAGCCCTTTAAAAAGAAATTGTTCCTTTCCACTCTGATAATATAAGGACAAAAAAATCCACTATGGCCCTAAGCTTATGTGTCCTAAAAAACTACTGGAATAATTTCCTATATTACCTTAACAAACATTGAAATTGTCTCCTTAAAAAAGCATGTCTTGGAATTTTAAACTTTTCAATCAAATAAGTATTGCATGTGGTATTTAAAATAGAAAGTATTAAATAGTTAAAATGTAAATGAGATTTAAGGGTATACAATGAAATTAGGACCTCCATTTCTATAAGAATATATTAGAAGATCTAATCTTAGCCCCTGGTTACAAAAGGACATAAAACACAATTCTCTAAGTTTCATTTCACTCATCAGTGAGGGGAACCATGAAGAACAAAGAGAGGTTGCCTAAAGAACCGCTGAGCACAAGGGGATATGTTTGATTAGTCAAGAAAGAAGTGCCTAAATATGTCTAAATAAGGTTGCTAAATTATGTATAAGACTGGCTGTCTAACACGCAATAAATTCGCTGGTTAACCTCTACCGTTACAGAGATCTAAATTACTTGTACATTATCAGTTGTGGATTGTTAGTCAAATATATCTCAAAGTGGTATTATTTGTGGTCACTTTGAGGTATAAACCTCCAAGAGTATTAGATGAGAGACAGGTAGAATTTTTCATGAAATGCTCGAACATAATAATATACAGGCAATCATTGCTTGGTCTCTTTCTAGACTCAGTCTCCTGTTTTCTAAACCAGGATCACTGAATGATAACTCCATTCCTTGTACATCCTCACCAGAAGTTTATTTATAATATACAATCCAGACAGGCCAAAAATAACATAATAAGGTTTCCTTAGGTTAGGAGTCAGTACACAGCAGCCTCATTTATCTTCCTGCTAGTAAATCCCATCAGCATGTTTAAAGGAGATCAAATCTGCCAGTGTTGTCCCCAAGTAGAATGGAACGTACATGGAGACCACTTGCTAGCAATTTCTTCCCCACGTATATTGCAAATAGTGCTGCCATGATTATTCCTGCAGTACTTTGAGTGGTGTTAATGATGTTTTCAAGGGGTAAAATCATGATTTTCATTCACATATAAAATGAACATGTGCCAAAGATGATTTTATTTAACTCAATTAATTAGCAAACCAGTAAAATGTCCAGGTGATTGAAAGGAGAATTGAAACAACACGCCCCTATATGAGCAATCAGGAATGCAGACATGAATTTGTAAGTAGATGCAAAAGTAGGCAG
Organism: Tamandua tetradactyla; assembly: GCF_023851605.1. Lineage (NCBI taxonomy): Eukaryota > Metazoa > Chordata > Mammalia > Pilosa > Myrmecophagidae > Tamandua > Tamandua tetradactyla. The sequence goes on along the minus strand of NC_135342.1, from coordinate 71,351,388 downwards.
CATTAACAGGACAATGATCACTTGTGTTCCAGAAGATTAAATTCATTTGTATTTCTATAAAAAACAGTAATTTATAATCAACTATGTATTTCCTATACCAAGAAGTTATAGCTCGGAGATAATGAATTAGAAACCCAGAAGGAGGAGCTAATCATAAAACCCAATAATTTTTTGTGTGGGTGTGTGTTCATTTCAAAATGTTTCACAATTATTTTCCTGACAGTGGACATTTTATTCAGGCATTAATTTACCCAGAAGTGGATTTGCTGGATCAAAAGTACTCCCACCTTCAGGTTTCATATATATTGACAGGTATTTTTCCCAAGTGTCAATTTGCACACTTGCCAGCCATGTAGGAAAGTTCTTTCAATTCTCTTTAAAAATATGAATTTCTTAGCCTCTGTTTAGAGCTATAGGTTGAATCTCTATTTTCAACCTTCTTCTTTATAGTTCCCATACATTCTAAATTATAAGAGCTATTACTTTAATATAGGAGTGAAATCTGTTGATTTGGAATTTAAAGCACAAAAATATGAAGATACGCAGCTAAAGATGAGATAGAGAAATTAAATCATAAGGGCTTCCATGCAGAGACCCTAATGGAAACATGGTTAAAGTTTTGGGGGCACAAAAGCCAGCATGGGTTATACAGAAAAGAAAAGAGAGAAAAAACAACTTTGTGCTTCTTCATGTAAACATATGGAGATTTTTATGTAAGCTCAGTTGCTATTTGGAGAAAATGATAGTAAAATACCTTTAAACCGGACAGGCTAAAGGAGTAATGAATTATAAAAAGCAGAAACAAACTAAGCAAAAAATGTTACATATAGTGCAAGACAGAAATAGCTAAATTAATATTATGATTAAATCTTGTTCATTGTTCATCAAGAAGTCTTTGTCGTGAATATATCCATTTTTTATCAATTTATATCATAAAGACATTACTAGAAATTAACTTATAGATGACAAACTGGAAAAGTCACTAGTAATGAATAAAGAATAAAGATAAATAGCAGAAACACATATACATGCACAGGAAATTAGGCAATTGTGGAAGATAAAAACACTATTGCTTGGCATTGACAAGGCTTTATGAAAAATTGATGTTAAGACATTAATTTCCAGGACAAGTAAAAGAGACCAAACGTATCTCATTTACATATTCTCTAATTCACTGAAGTTTAGGTAAATTTAATTTTTTAACAGTAAGTTTTATTGTACAAATAATTTCTACTATTAGTGAGCTCTTATTTCAACCCTTGTTTTAATAGCAAAAATATATTTGTGTGTCTTATTATAAAGCCATTTGAAACCTCTGAGAAGTTAGGAATTAACGAATGATTATGATTGTGAAATCATTACATAGATATTCCTTCTTACTTTCTATTACATTTAAATAGCCAGAAGGAAGTACTGAAATCATTGAGCAGCAACCCAGCTGCTTTGATAATGAATACATGACCATATAACCTTATTCTTGTGATGTTAAAACCATTGTGACTGGCCCTATTTATACCCCTCTTATCCTGTTATTCAACTTTGGTGTCTAATGATCACAAAAGATAGGCCTAATGTTTACTAATGAAGGAAACTGAGTCAACTCAGAACAACCTACCCCAATTCCAAACTATCTTATAAGATGATGTTAGATCTAACCAAAATTGGCCTAATTGACATGTGCAGTAGCTTAAACTGTAACCTATACCTCATAATAAAAATCACACCCATCATCACATTAAGGCCACAGTTTTCTTATTTACATCCTGTAACTAGGCATGTAATCAATCTGCACATGCTCAATAATTAGTTCCTCTTTAACTTCAACATCTTGAGCTATTACATTCATTATCCTAAAACCTGCCCATTCGTGATACCATAAAACCATCAGATTTAGTGTAGTTTAGGGAGACAGATTTTTAGGCCAATAGGCCACCTGATCTTCAGCTTAATACTGGTCAGCAATAAACACTCTTTCTCTCTTTGAAACCCTAGTGTCTCATGAATTGGTCATTTGAGCTCATCAGGCCAATAGTCCCCTGCTTTTGAGTGGTATCTCCTTCGGATTTAGGAAAATATATATACTTAATAAATAGACAAAGCTCAGAGTAATGAATTAGTCTTTATAAGAATATAAAAACCCAACATCTTTAAAGGCAAAAACTAATAAATAAGTGATGAAAAGGGAGTGAGGTTACCTGAACGGTGAGCAGAGATGTTTCAAACACACAAACATAGGTTATTAAGAAGTGTGATATGTCCCTGTGTCTTCATTTTGTTTCCAGAAACACAGAATCAAAAGAATGTTCTCAGTTCCTCTGCCACCACTCCCACCTCATCAAACATGATCATCTTTTTCTGATCTACTGGTTAGTCAGTGCCATGTTGGCCAAGTAGCAAAATCTGGTTTTTGGTCCATTGGGAAATCCAGTTATCGTAGTTCACCATACTTCTAATCACAAAATGCTCAAAATATCACGCCTTCTTGTAAAACACTAGCATATTGCTTAAAATGCCTTAAATTAAGCAAATAAAAGAAACTTTATTTAAAAAGTATAATGTTAACATGCGATCTCATGTCTTTTTCAGATCCTTTAACTTGTTTCAGAGCAGGAAAGTGTCTTACTCATCATCTTTGAGTCTCTAGCTCACAGAACATATAAGCATTAGAAACTTAGTTGTTGAATGAGCAAATGCACTAATTCTAACAGAATCCTCATTCCATAGTCTTTGAATAAATCACCTGGAAGTTCAGACTCTATGTGCACGAGCCAGAGTTAAAGAGGGATTTGATGTTTTGGCCATTTGAACAGATTCTAGAAAGTCATGATTAGACAATGGGGAACCTCATTCAGCAAAGCAGCAAGGAAGACTACCTATTAAGATCAGAAACAACCTTCTCTACCACAATAACTTTCAGTTCAAAGGACACTGGTCTTCTGGTATGGCCCAGTCAGCAGGCAATGGCTCACTCTGAAAGGCTGAAGAAGAGGAAAGGGAACAGAGCAATAATTTAAATTTGAATTGTAATCCATTCTCTCACAATCAATATAAAGAAGATTGTAGTATGTAACCCGTTAAGTGTTTAACTTGTGAGAGAAAAGATGTAAATATGAATTTTAAGACTAATAGATGAGCTCAAGATGAAAAGCTATCTAAAGAATCTCATATTGGGCAGTCATCGATAACTATTCAACAACAAAATAGAATCTTCCATGATCAGAATGACACTTTACCCTTCATTTCCTAGACTTACATAATTTGGGGGAAAGAAGGATAAGATAAGACTGTATTGGATGTCTGGATAAAACATTTGGTTGTCATTCTGGTGCACAGTAGGGAGTTGATAATTTTTGATCAATGAAGTGAAAGAAAAAAGTGGTGCCTCAGGGAAGTTGATCTAAAATAACCATGGTCAATCAAGGAAGTAGAGCAAAGAGTTACAAGTGGTATTCATATGGCTACCAGAGTTTTCCTAGATTCATCATTTTACTGCAAGTTTTTGCTATTATTTGAACTCTTAGGATTAAGCTATGTACTTCTTCCATGCAGAATGGGCTTTTTCATTTTATTAACTAAGAAACCTTATGTAGGTACACAACCTCAACAATTAAACAAATCTAGATATATTATAAATCCTACTGTTTGAGGATTATGGCTAGATATTACACAGTTGTCACCACAGCTTAATATAAAGCTCAGGAAAGAGGACCTTTTTATGTATTCAAGTCTCTTAAGTACTGAAGATCAGTAACATCACCAACATGGTAACCCAAAGTATCCCTTGGAAACACTCCCCTTAGAATCAACTAATAAAAGGACAAGTCTCACTTGCTTGGATATATGGTGTACAATAGAGACTAGAGAAGGAGTCTACAAATAGTGAATTGAACAAAGAGAAAAACACCAAAATCAGGTATGAGCTTTTCATCCCAGACCCTCCAGTCCAGACCCTTCCCCGTCATGTGGTCCCAGGCAGCCTGGGAGACGTGCACTAGCAGCACAGGCTGCGTCCCTCCTACCATGGATGCAGATCACAGAGTCACTCACAGCCAGCAAGTTAAACCCCCGCACATGGCCAGGCACAGGGACCCAAGTCCATATAGAGACCCAACACAAGCAGCTGAGGAATGCTACCTACAAAAGAGGTTCTAGGGAAAAAAGAGATCATGGCAGAACTGACGGCAAGAAGTAGAACACACTTAATCCACTCTGTTTGCTGGACCACACGTATATAAAATGGGTCTTTCTGGACTGATCCCAGTGGGTTCCCCAGGACACGGTACCCTAATGGGGTAAAACTGGAGGCAGAAAAATATCATAGAATAAAAAAGCAGGGGTGGGAAACTAAATTGCTATAAAGCAGAACAAGTTCCATGAATGAAAAGCATTATGAAAAGGGGACACTGAGTGAGGAAGAGAATTTAAACAGATCACAGGAGCTGGGGAGAAAATTCTGCCCAGAAACGAACAGTTCAAGATTCCCAGAGAAGAAACAGAGGAAGGGAAGCTTTATCTTAGAGGTGAAACAATTGCACATAAAAGGGCAATCCTAAAAAATTCTTTCAAATATCCAGGGCAAGAATCATGTGCAGAAGAGCTGAGAAAATTTGAACAGTTAAACAAAGGCTACTCTAAAGGTCAAGAATAAGTTGAATCAAACATCAAAGGAAAGCCTTACGACAAAGTCAATCAAACCAAAACCCTGGGCCAGAGGGAGAAACTGACCTTCAGAGACAACACATCAAAATAACTAAAGTCTAAAAAATAACTAAAGGCTGAGATATCAGCAAAAAAATTACAAGCAATATTAAGAAACAGGAAGAATGGCTCAGTCAAGGAAACAAAATATCAGGGGAGACACTGAATTTGGAACGATTAATCATATTCAAACAAATCTCCTAAATCAACACAAGGAAATGAAGGAAAATAAGGATAGAAATAAGCTAATGGTAGATTAAGAGCTAGAGGATATTAAGAATTCAATATGGAACCATAAAGAAAAATTTGAAAACTTAAAAAGCAGCATAAACTATGGGCATGAAAGGAAAAATGGCAGAGATAAAAAACAGGGAACAGGGAGAAGAACCAGTGAACTAGAAGATGATAGGACAAATCAAAATCATACAGTTACAAGGACAGAGACAGAAAAATTTAGTATTTATCTCAGAGACTTGAGTGACAGCAGCAAGTGTGCAAACATGTGTCATGGATGTCCCAGAGGGAGGAGAGAAGGGAAAAGGAGCAGAAAGAAAATATTTGAGGAATTAATGGTCCCAAATTCCCCAACTCATATGAAAAAAACAAATATGTGTTCAAGAAGTACAACATACTACAAATGGAATAAATTCTATTACACCTACTTTGAGACATATACTAATCAGAATGTTAAATGTCAAAGAAAAGAGAGAAATGTCAAAAGGAACAAGAGAAAAGTGACTCATCACATGAGAGGGATCCTCAATAAGACTAAATTCCAATTTCTTGTCAGAAACCATGGAGGCAAGAAGGCAATGTTATGATGCATTTAAGAAACTAAAAGAGAAAAACTACCAGTCAAAAATACTTTATTTGGCAAAAATGTCCTTCAAAAATGCATGAGAGTCTAAAATATTCACAGATAAACAGAAACAGAGAGTTAAACAACAAAAGACCTGCCATATAAAAATGACAAAAGGGAGTTCTTCAGGTGGAAAGGAAAAGACAGGAGAGAGTGGCCTGGAATAGTGTGAAGAAGTGAAGATCTTCAATAAAGACTACTTAAGTGATATATACCAAATCCAGTAGTACTGTATCCTCAATATAAAACTCTATTTTTTTAATTCCTTTAAGAGTCAGAATAAATTGAACAGGTAGAAGTCATATTTCCTGAGAATGGGTATGCAAAATATAAAGAGGGAGAATGGAGGTATATGAAAGAACAGAACAAGTATACTTTAGAAGCTAAATTGGTTTAATTTCATATTAGAAGCTTTTAACTGTAGGTTATGTAATACAAACTGCAGGGCACAAATGAAGTATTTTAAACTTATACAGAAACAAAAAAGAGATCAGGATCAGTCAGATACATCCCAAAAGATTGACTATAGAGAAAAGGAGACTGCAATAAAAGAAGAGAAAGATAAAAAAGATAGGACCTGTAAAAACCAAAGACAAAATGGCTGAATAAGTATTGATTTACAGTAATAACACTAAATGTTAATAGTTTAAATTTCTCAATCAAAAGACACAGATTTGCAGAATGGATAAAAAAATAAAAAGCATAATCCAAATATATGTTGTTTATAAGAGACTCATTTTAACCAAGACACACAAATAGGTTGAAAGTGAAAGGATGGAAAAAGATAATCCACGCAAATAGTAACCAAAGAGAGCTCAGATAGCTTTACTAGCATCAGACAAAATGGATTTTAAGTCAAAAGTTGTTTTAAGAGGCAAAGAAAGATACTGTATTGTCAGTTTTCTAGAGAAACAGAACAGGAGATATCTGTATATATAAGATTTATAAAAATGTCTCACACAATCATGGGGAAGCAAGAGTCCAAAATTCATTGGGCAGGCCACAAAACTGGCAACTCCGATGAAGGATCTCAAACTCTACAGGAGAGGCTGGCTGATGAAGCAGTGAAAATTCCCTCTTCTACCTTAAAAGTCTGCAACTGATTGGATCAAACCCAACTGATTAGATTACCCGGTTGTGGAGACATGCTCTTAGTTAATAGTAGATGTAATCGACCACAGATGCAGTCAACTGACTGATGACTTAATAAACTAGCCACAAAATATTCTTGGAATAACAGTTAGGCCAGTGCTTATCTGACCAGACAACTGGGCATCTGCGCCTGTCCAAGTTGACACCAGAACCTAACCATCACAATCTACCCTTTATTAACCTGGTAGCTATATACATCATCCTAAACCATGCTTAATTTCTAAATAGAACACAATAACAGACATATGTGTCACCTAACAATACTCAACTGCCCTGCATACAACCAGAAACACACTAAATCCCTCCACAATAGGGTACAAGTCCTTAGGTATCATTCATTCTTAAAACCTGTTATCCTATAACTTAAATACTATAAATTATAATATTTGATAACTTGAACAATCCAACTCATGTTATATGATATGAAGAAAACAAGATATTTGCTTTACATACAAATACAAACATACTCAATAACACAGGGAGGAAATATTCATACCATCACAGTCCTCGTTTCTGTAAGTGGTCACATGATTGTAGTTCATTTTTATCACTACCTTTTACCACTACCCATTCCATGCCCTCTTTATCCTCAGCAAACACTTCAGCTGGTCATGGTTCTTTGCCAGGTGGTATGACCCAGCCCTTCATTCCTGAAGTTCCTGGGCTAATGTTAGTCCTGCCTGGATTGAGTTGCTGCAGTTTTCCATTGACTTTAAACACAGGGCATGGTAGTACTAAGAGTCACCCTAGGGGATCTCCTGTATTCCAAGGAATCTTTGCTTTACTTCCATTTTGAAGTTGCAGGATTATTACCCCTTGATAGTCAGGATCAATCACCCCAGCCAGTATACTAATCCCCTTCTTTGCCTATTGATTTAGAAGCATGAGAGCCCAAAGTGGTCAGGTAGCAATCTTAACTTCAGTTTAGTGGAATCATTGTTGTATCTTATGGTTGAAACCCTCCTCCTTTTGAAACTAAGATCCATAGACCAGCAGAGCTTAAGGTTTTAAAGGACAGGAAGCAATTTTTTTTCTAGTGGATAACCAGGGTTGATAAGTCACTCCCATTTCTACCCCTTGATTCTTGGACCCATTCCTAGCTATGGGAGAAACAGCACCATAGAGTAGATGTTGATTCAGAGCATACATAGCCTCCCAGAGAACATTGCCCCAGCCCTGCAATGTATTGCTCCCTAGTTGGCACTATAATTGCATTTTCAAAAGGCCATTCCATCATTCACCAATTCAATGGCCTTGGATGATGAGGAACATGGTAAGACCAGAGAATTCCATGGCATGTGCCCATTCCTACACTTCATTTGCTGTGAAGTGGTTTCCTTGATCAGAAACTATGCTGTGTGGAATACCATGATGGTGGATAGGTATTCCATAAGTCCACAGATGGTAGTTTTGGAGGAAGCATTGCATTCAGGGAAGACAAACCCATATCCAGAGTATGTGTCTATTCCAGTTAGAACAAATCACCATCCCTTCCATTTCAAAGTCTGAGAGTCATTCATTCTTGGGGTTTCAGAAAGCAGCAGTCTCTCCCTTTCCAAGTGCCTATGTGGCATCCTTGCTCTCTACAAATGCTGAGGTAAGTGTTGCAAGACCGGGTCTCTCACTAGGAGGGTAACCTTTATCTTGACTCTACCCTCTCCAAACACTGGGATGGCACCTAGGCTCTCTTTCATCCCTGGGACACATGCTAAACCCCTCCAGAACAATAGGGTGGCAGCCAGGCACCTTCCCAGCTAACAGATGTATTCTGGACAACATCAGCCTTTCTTGAGTGAAGGTAACCTCTTGTTGGTGCCTTATTTTGGACATTCTCACAGCCTTAGAGCTGTAAACTTCTTAACATAATAAATTCCCTTTTTAAAAGCCACTCCATTCTTGGTATATTGCATTCTGGTAGATTTAACAAACCAAAACAGACACTATATATTAATAAAAGTTACAATCCACCAAGAAGAAATAACAGTCAAATATGCACCTAACTATGGTACCCCAAAATACATGAGGTAAACACTGGCAAAACTGAAAGGAGAAATAGACACCTCTATAATAATAGTTGGAGGCTTCAATATACCAACCACATCAATAGACTAACAAGAAAGGATCAATAAGGAAGAAGACAATTTGAATAATATGATGATTAAACTAGACCTAACAGATAAATACAGAACACTGAATCCTAAAACAGAGGATATACACTCTTCTCAAGTGCACATGAATCATTCCCCAGGACAGACCACACGAGTCTCAACACATTTATAAATAATGAAATTATATCAAGCATCCTCACTGACCATAGTGGAATGAAGCCGAAAATGAGTAACAGGCAGAGAAGTATAAAATCAACAAATATGTGGAAGTTAAATAACACTCATGCAATCAATGGGTCAAAGAAGAAATTATATGGGAGGTCAGTAAATATTGTGAGACAAATGAAAGTGAGAACATAACATATCAAAACTTATGTGATGCAGTGAAGGCCATGATGAGAGGGAAATTTATAGCCCTAAACGCTCACATTAAAAAATAAGAAAGCTAAAAATCAAAGACCTAACAGCACACATGGAGGAAGTAGGAAAAGAACATCAAACAAAACCCAAAGCAAGGAGAAAGATCAGAGCAGAAATAAATGAAACTATGAATAAAAAACAGTGGAGAACATCAAGAGTTTTTTTTTTTGAGACGATCAATAAAATAGACAAACCTTAATCCAGACTGACAAGGAAAAAAAGAGAAGATCCAAATAAATAAAATCATAAATGAGAGAGGGAATACTATCACTAATGTAATATCACTGATATGTTACTTATACATGGAAAACTACAAAACTTTGTTAAAATAAGTGCAAGCAGATCTAAGTAAATGGAAGGATATTCCATACTCATGGATTGGAAGACTAAATATTGCCAAGATGTCAATTCTCCCAACAAGATTTACACTTTCAACTCAATCCCAATCAAAACTGCAACAGCCTACTTTTCAGAAGTAGAAAAACCAAGTATCAAATTTACTTGGAAAGGTAAAGGGCTCTAAATAGCCAAAAATATCTTGAAAAAGAAGAAAAAAGTTATAGGACTCACACTTCCTGACTTTAAAGCTTATTGCAAAGCTACAGTGTCCAAAACTGCATGGTACTGACACAAGAATAGAAATATAGACTATTGGAATCAGAGTTCTGAAGTACACCTTCACATCTATGTCCAAATGATTATTTTTAAATATTTTTTTATTTTAAAACAGAACATACATACAAAAAAAGCAATATACTTTAACAAGTAATTATAAAACAGATTTCAACATTTGGTTTGGGTTTCTATTCTGCAATGTCAATGCTGCTACTCCAAGACACCAGAGACTAAAAAGAAATATCAATATAATCACTCAGTAATCTCATTCATTTTGTTAAATCCTGACTTCTGTGTCATAACTACTCCTTCTCCTTTGATCCTTCTCCCAATCTTCAGGGATATCTGGGCTATGCCCATTCTAACTTTTTTCATGTTAAAAGGGGGCGTTAACAATATAGGACAAAGGGACAGAACTGGCTGATTGATGTTCTTGCAGTGAACGGCCCCACTGGGTTCCAGGACTTACCTGGCCGAAGAACCACCTGAAGGTTTTAGGTTTCTGAAGAGTAATCTTAGTTTGTGAAACATTTATAAGATATTAGATAGAGCACAGGGTGCTCTTTAGGGTTAACAGGAATAATGTTCATTGGGGTCTGGTAACCCATGGCCATTAGTAATAGCTAGCTGAAGCTTGCATAAGAGTAGCCTCCAGAATAGCCTCTCAAATCTATTTAAACTCTCATCCACTGATTACTTTATTTTGTTATACTTCTTCTCTCCCTTATGGTCAGGAAAGGACTGTTGATCCTATAGTGTCATGGACAGGATCATCTCTGGGAGTCGTATCCTGCTTTTCAAGGGAGACTGCTGTTCTCTGGAATGTCATGTCCCACGTAGGGGGGTAGGTACTTACACAGTTGGGCTTTGAAAGAGAGAGGCCATATCTGAGCAACAAAAGAGGTTCTCTGGAAGTAACTCAAGCACAATTATATATAGGCTTAGCTTCTCCACTACAGAAATAAATTTCATAAGAGCAAGTCTCAAGATCAAGGGCTTTGGCCAACTGATTTTTGACAAGCCTGCCAAGGTCACTCAATTTGGAAAGAATAGTCTCTTCAACAAATGGTGGTGTGAAACCTGGATATTCATATGTAAAAGAAGGAAGGAAGACATGTAACTCATACCAACTACAAAAAAATACTTAAGATGCATTAAAGAACTAAATATAAGAACTAGGACTACAAAACCCTTAGAAGTAAAAGTAGGGAAACATCTTCAGGATTTTGTGTTAGGCAATAGTTTCTTAGACTTTACACCGAAAACACCAGCAACAAAAGAAAAAATAGATCTATTAGACTGTCTAAAAACTAAAACTTCTGTGCAGAGGATTTTAACATTAAAGTAAAAACACAACCTACTCAATGGGATTGCAAACCACATATTTGGTAAGGGTTTAATATCCAGGATATATAAAGAAATTCTACAACTCAACAATAAAAAGACAACCATATTAAATAATGATCAAAAAGAATTGAACAGACATTTCTGCAAAAGAGATATACAAATGACTAAAAAGGACACAATAAAAATGCTCAAAATCATTAGCTATTAAGGATATACAAATCAAAACCACTTGGAAATACCATTTCACACACCCAGAAAAGCTACTATTAAAAAAAAAAAAAAGACCACCACGAGTATTGGAGAGGATGTAGAGAAACTGGAGAAATGACCAGCAGCAGACAGTTTGACGGTTCCTCAGGAAAATTAGTAAAGAATTACCACATGACCCAGCAATCCCTGTACAAGGTACAAACCCAGGATAATTGAAAGCTGGGACTTGGCACTGATAGTCATAGCAAGTATTAGTCATAATGCCAAAATATGGAAGCCACCAAAGTATCCATCAACTGATAAATGAATAAACAAAATGTAGTATATACAGACAATGGAATTATTAGGCCATAGAAAGGAATGATATTCTGATACTTGCAACAACATGGGTGAATCTTGAAGACATATTGAGTGAAATAAGCTAGTCATAAAAGGACAAATATCATATGATCTCACTGATAGGAAATAATTAGAAGAAGCTAACTTAGAGTCAGAATCTGGAATATAGGTTACCAGGGGCTGACTTGGTGGGGGAGGTGGTGGTAGGAAATGGGGAGTTTATGCTTAAATTGTACATAATTTCTATTGGCATTGATTATAAAATTTGGTAACAGATGGTAGTGATGGGAGCACAGCATTGTAAATGTAATTAACAGCACTGAAGTACATACGCAAATGTGATTAAACAAGGAAATTTTAGATCATATATGTTACAATAAAAATTAAAAGGTAAAAGAAAGGATGATACAATACAATGAACCCTATTGTAAGAGATGAATTATAGTTAATAGTACAGTTATCAAAATGTTCTTCAATGCATTATAACAAATGTACCTCACTAATGTAAGGTGTTAATAATAGGGTGCTATATGGGAACTCTATTTTATGTATGATATTTTTGTGAACCTCTAACTTCTCTTACAAAAATAAATAAATAGATGGAAAAAAACTGAAGCAATTGCACAGAGGTACAGTGAGCTTCGGAGGCAGAAAACCCTCTAAAATGCTTTATAAAATTCTGATAATGCTTTTCTGAAACATGTCACTGACATGTCCATACACCATTCATGTTGAATATGTTAGTTACCCAATGGGGTGGGGGGGATCTGTGAACTGGACATAGTCTAGGTTCTTGTGAATTTCTATAGTTTCGGAGAAGCAATCAATCGTACATTTTTATTTTCTAGATAATGAAGCATGCTTTGAAATATATGAATATCAGAAGAGAGCCCCAAAGCAAAAAAGATACTGTTTAGTGAGGAAAGGATAGAATTTGGTGAGCAGGAAACTGTGCTTTCTAAGGCTATATAGGTAAGAGAACTGACCTGAGACTAACAGTTATTTCTGTAACTGCAGGGGACCCACCAGGCAATCTGAGAGGCAAACAGATTTGCAATTTATATTGACACGGTGATATGACAAAAAGTAAGATGTGAAATTATAGCCTTTCTTAGGATTCATCTACACAGGATAACCACAACCTATGATAAAAATTAGATGTAGTTAGCCTCAGAGGTGATTACTTTAGATATTGTGCAGTGCCCAGCATTTTGGGAGAAGAGACAGAAGAAAGTAGAAAGATCATTCAAGCACTAAATAGAGATGTTAAGAAAGGCTTACAGCAGATGAAATTATTATTCACCTAATGGTTTGCTATCTCTCAGATAACTGGATACACCTTAAAATGCAAATTGTTCCTTTCTAGATATTGGCAATGTTTTCTCTATTCGGGAGACTGAGGATAATTTTGGCTCTCTAAGTAGGCTCTAGCTTTCAAATCCCAACGTCCCATCTAGAGATATTCTGACCTGTTCCCACAGGTTCTCCACCTACAGTCTTTACTGTGCTGTACTATTCAGTTCTAAAGAGCCTAATAATGAACAGTCAACCTCTAATATAGAAAATTAAACCAATCTAAGACAGCGTTGTGAATAACTTGAATACAAAGTTACACAAACCAAAACAATACAAAGTTTATACTTGTTTCTTTTCTCCTTATCTACTTCCACGCTATTTTTTATTCTTATTTATCACAAAAGCTTGCTTTCATAACTATTGCATTCTTTTTTCCTTCTATGTGTCCAGAATTTTAAATGTTTGAGTTCATAAAAACACATGTGCCATATTTTACAAATCCTAAAACTTACTGATTTTCAGATTGAAAGATTCAATAGATTTAATAACATTTCAGAAAAAAACATGCTGTCAAATGAAAAGTAAGTGAAGGACGAAACCCAAATTTAGAGTCATAAAATGCAGAGAGAAATATTCTTCTTAAACCTGTTGTTCACACTAAATCAAAAGGTTGCACATAAATCCTGAGCTCCAACTTTTCAAAACAATAAAGAAGCTCTGTCCACACTGAGCTGTAGGCAAGAAAGGGCTCCAGCTGACCAGCTGTCCGCAGCGCCTCTCTTACACCTGGCTTATTTCATGCCTTTAAAGTGCCTTGTGGGATTTCGAGTATGTACCCTTAGGTTTAGACAGCCTATAGCTCTAAATCCAAAATATCTTCAATTAAAACTCCCCTTATCCAATTCCAAAATCATCTTTTCTGCTCCGTTCTCCCTCGACTACTGCTGTCATAGAAAGTCATGACTGTTTGTTACTTTAATCACCTCCCACTCAGTTGACCTTGAGAAAACGCACCTACTTTTTTAGAATCTTAAAATACACAATTCATAAAACCTCAAGTCAGTGCCAGTTTTGATCCTCCTTTATATAAGCTTAATATCTCCAAGGATCTCTTAGATATTGACATCTGGAGATGTTAGGAAAAAAGAAAGTTTAGAGCCTCAGTGTCAGTAATGATAAACTCACAGGAAACAACTCAAGTGTCAATCATCAGGAGATTGGAAAACTAAATACAGAAAATATGAATGCGGTTAAAAGAGGAAACTTTAGGTTATATGTTAAACTTTAGGTTAAATTTAAAAAATACATCTAAACAGTGAACCCTAATGTAAACTATGGACTATAATCAATAATATAGTTACAATATTGTTTCATCAATTGTAACAAAGTTACTATACTAATGCAAAGTATAAATAGGGAAAACGTCATGTGAGGGGGTATATGAAAACTATTTCCTGCAAACCTACAATTTCGATAATAAAAATTCATTAAACACGAATAAAAATGAATCAAATACAGCTTTGCACAACAAAAAATATAAACTTGGTATTTGTCCAAAAGACAAGTCATATACATTATATATATATATTTAGGGGGGAATATTCTATTTCTATAAAATTTTAAATATGTAAAACTGAAATTAATGTCATTTATGGATCTATGCGTATATAACAAAACTACAGAGTAAAGCAAGTTAATGATAAATGTTTCTTCTTCAAAGGTCAATGAAGAGAGTGACTTTAAAAGAATCAGTGCTATTTAATTCATTGAACTTAATAGGGGTTAGCAGGTATTTACTATTACTCATATATTTTGCAAATCCATTAAGCATAGTCATATACTTATTATGTTTTTGTATATTTATATACATACAACTATATGTGTAAAAACATCAATTTGTGTTGGCTGGTTTAGATCTGGCATTGGCTATTGCTCTCCCTTGAAATTGTTTTCTGCTTCATTCACTGTTTATGTAGCTCATGGAATGCAAAGCTTTTGAAATAGACGTTCTCAAACTTAATTGAGTTGGGAACAAATGCTTTTGACAATATTGCATCATATTCCTTCTCCAAGATTAATCTACTGGAAATTTGTCTATAAATTGTAAGTGTGTAAAAGGAAAGTATTTCCCTTACAGTCGCATTTGCCTAAGAGATGTCAAAATACAAACTGTTTCCATAAAATTATTCTAACCAGTTAACGTTGTTAAAGAAGAATAAACTTTGAGTGACCCCCATATACTAGACTGGTGTTGAACCAAGCTGAAAAGTTTTTCCTGGCAAATGAACCACGTGACTTGTACCGAATTGTGAGCGGACATTTTATGGATGCATCCCGCAGGGCTAAGTAAATTTGCAGGCCTACCTTAATCAGACCGTCCACTGTGAGACCTACCCACCCACTCACTGAAATGCTTCACTGGTAGGTTTTGAGGCTGACAAATAAAGCCAACTTTAAAAATAATGATCTTGTTTTGAACTGGATCTGGTTGCTTTGTGGTAGGATGTCGATTTAATTCAGGAATCCATTTAGATTCATACATGTGAGACAAAAACTGAAGTTACCTTTTGTTCTAGTTTGCTGCCTGCTGGAATGCAACATACCAGAAACAGAATGGCTTTTAAAAGGGGGAATTTAATAAGTTGCTAGTTTACAGTTCTAAAGCTGAGAAAATGTCCCAATTAAAGCAAGTCTATAGAAATGTCCAATCTAAGGCATCCAGGGAAAGACACCTTGGTTCAAGAAGGCTGATGAAGTTCGGGGTCTCTCTCTCATCCGAGAAGGCACATGCTGAACACAGTCATCATTTCTCCCTTGGCTGGAAGGGCACATGGCGAGCACAGCGTCATCTGCTATTTTTCTCTCCTGGCTTCCTGTTTCATGAAGCTCCCTGGGAGGCATGTTCCTTCTTCATCTCCAAAGGTTGCTGGCTCATGGACTCTCTGCTTGGTGGTGCTGTGGCTTTCTCTGCTCTCTCTGAATCCCCCTCATTCTCCAAAATGTTTCCTCTTTTATAGGATTCCAGAAACTTATCAAAACCTACCCAAATGGGTATGTCGTCACCTAATCCAGTTTAACAACCACTCTTGATTAAATCACATCTCCAGGGAGATGATCTGATTACAGTTTCAAACATACAGTATTGAATAGGGATTATTCTACCTTTATGAAATGGGATTTTGATTAAAGCATGGCTTCTCTAGGGTACACACATCCTTTCAAACCAGCACACCTTTAATCAAATATTTCATCCAATATTAACTCCCACGGTTGCAAATTGTTTTTCACAGTTTCTTAAAACAATTGTTCTGTCACTGATATTTTAATGTTAAATATATTACAGAAGCGGACTTTTTCCTATTTTCTTATTTTGCTTTTTCTGGTCTTGTCTACAATACTGGTGATTTGCAGATGAAGTTTGTTTTTTGTTGTTGTTGTTTTGAGTATCTTAAAAAACTCCCTTGTTTCATCCTTCATAGGAAAGAGTGCACATCATGAGTGTATCCAACTCAGCCAGATTATGTCAAACAAGGACTTGGGAGATGCTTTTCTATCCATCCTCCCCCTCCAGAAAAAAAAAAAAGTTGGAGTAGCATTTTCTTGCAGGAGTCTGGGGAAATGTGGTAAGCTAAGAATTTCAATTGTTTTCTTAAAGCGGCACTCTATCTTCAGCCCCAAAAAAGTTGAATACATCAGCCATCTGTCACTTAATGCCCCATTAAAAGGAACACAGTTGTGTTCAAAACATGTGGAAAACAAACAACACACTACTAAATGATAAATGGACCAAAAGATTGATTAGAAAGTAATTGAGATGAATGAAAGAAAACAGAAGCACAACATATCAAAACTTACAGGACACAGCTGAAGTGGTGCTTAGAGATAAATTTAAATTTATAAATGTCTATATTACAAAACAAAGATTTCAAGTAATAACTTAAAAACATCTCACTTTAAGAAACTGGAAGAAAAGCAAACTAAATCCAAAAGAAGAAGAAAGGAAGGGGAGGGGAAAGGGAGGGGAGGGAAGGGGAGGGAAGGGGAGGGAAGGGGAAGGAAGGGGGAGGAAAAGGGAGAGAGATTGGAGTGGAAATAAAATAGAGAACAGAAAAATAACAGAAAAAAAAACGATGAAAACAAAACTTTATTCTTGCCAAGTATTAATAAAATTAATATATATTTACCTACACTTACCAGGAAAGAAAGAGAGAAGACTCAAATTACAAAATGCAGGAATGTAATTGGGAAATAACTGCCAACATTGCAAAAATAAAAAGAAGGAGAGATTACAGAGAACAGCTGCCTGACAACAAATTGTTTAGCTTAGATGAAATGGACAAATTCTTACGGAGACGTAAACTACCAAATCCAACTCAAGAAGAAATAGAAAATTGGAATAGATCTTACAAAGTAATGAGATTGAATTAGTAATTTAAAAACTTTTAACAAAAAAAGCTCAGGCCTAGATGGCTTAACTGGAGAATTTGATCAAACTTTAAACTCTACCTAAAAATGGAAGAGGAAAGAATACTTACCAACTCATTCTATGAACTCAGTATCAACCTGCTACCAAATCAAAGATATAAGAAATCCATATCGATTGATTTGCATTGAGAGAAATGCAAAAATCTTCACAAAACACTAGTGATATAGATCCAGCAATAATATAAGAATGGTTATATATCATAACCAAGTGAGATTTATCCCAGGAATATAAGAATGTAAAGAACTCTTACAACTCAGTAAAAAGACAATGACTCAATTTTAAATCACGGGTGAAATATTTAAATACACAATCCCTAAAAAGATGCAAAAAATTTGCAATATGCATTGAAAGTTTTTCAACAACTTTAGCTATAAGATAAATGCAGATCAAAATGAAATGACATTATTTCACACCTGCTACCAAGACTATAATAAAGTAGAAACAACAACAATGCTGGCAAGAATGTGGAGAAACTGGAGCCCCCATACACTGCTGGGGGGCATGCAAAATTGTGCAGCCACATTGGAAAGCAGCTAGCTACTTCCTCAAAATATTAAACACAGCTACCACATTAACCAGCAATTCCACTCGTAGGCATACATCCAAAAGGAACAAAAGCATATGTTCTTACAAATACTCATACGTGAATGTTCATAGCAGCATCATTCATAATATTTAAAAAGTCTAAACAATCCAAAGGTCCAACTGATGAGCAAATTACTAAAATGTGGCATATCCATGTGTTGTGGATTGAATCATGTCCCTCACAAAAACATCTTCAAGTCTTATATCCCTGTCCTACAAACGTGAACCCCTTTGCAAGTAGGAGTCATGAAGGTCCTATTAGTTAAGATGAGGCCAAACCAAATGAGGGTGGGGTGGGGGGCTTATCCTGCATCACCAGAGCCCTTGAGGGCAAAGGAAATTTGGACACAATTAGGAGTAGATGACAGGAGACAGATGGCATGTGACAGCAGCAGAAGTTATGGACTGCCAGCACGTCACCACCAGACCACCCAGACTCCTGAGAAGGCATAAGCCTACTGAAACCTTGGGTTTGGACATCTAGTTCCTAAAACTTTGAGACAGTAAATTCTAGTTTTTTTAAGCCAAAAAGTTTGTGGTATTTGTCATAGCGGCCCTGGCAAACTAAGACATCATGCAAATATATATTATTTGGCAATAAAAAATAATGAAATACTGATAAATGCTACAATATGGATGAACCCTGAAAACATCATTCCAAGCTAAAGAATCCAGACATATAAGACTACATGCTTTATTATTCTATTTGAGTGAAATGTTCAAAACAGGTAACCCTATGGAACCAGAAAGTTGTGTAGTATTTGCACAGAGTTGGGAGGTAGTAGGGAATGACTGCTAGTTGGCACAGAATTAGTTTTGGGGGTGATGAAAATTTTGTTCTAAACATAGATTATGGTAATGGTTGTGTAACTCGAAATAGATAAACAATCTTTCAATTGTCCACCTTAAAAGGGTGTAATTTATGAAGGAGAAACAATAAAACTGTCTAAAGTTTGGAAGTAGAATAAGATATTAAATATGTTTTCTATGCTGTGTAACAAAATGTCACAAGTTAATTGGCTTAGAATAACATATTTATGAACTTACAGTTTCCACAGGTCAGGAGTCTGGGCAAAGCTTAGGTAGGTCTTCTCTACTGAGTCTCACGAGGCTGCAGTCAAGATGTAAGCTGGCCTGTATTCCTTCTGGAGCTTCGGACCCTCTTCCAAGATGACTTGTATTGGTGGCAGAACTCACTTCGTTGTGGTTGTAAAACTGAGGTTTCCCTTTTCTGGCAGAGGAAATTTGGACACAATTAGGAGTAGATGACGGGAGATAGATGGCACATGACAGTGGCAGAAGTTAAGTTATGGACTGTTGGCAAGTCACCAGCAGACCACCACAGACTTCTGAGAAGGCATGAGCCTGCTGATACCTTGGGTTTGGACAGCTAGCCCCCCAAACTGTAAGACAATAAATTCCAGTTTTTTAAGCCAACAAGTTTGTGCTGGTCTCAGCTGCTAGAGGCAGTCTCTTGTCATGTCACGCTCTCCAGGAGTTCAACAGCATGGTACTTTTCTCTTCAAGGACAATGGGATGATCTCTCTTTCAATGTTTTCATTTGATTAAGTCAAGTTCATGTAGAATTGCCTCCCTTTTGAATAACTTAATGTCAACTGATTTGGGGACCTTAATTACATCTGCAAGATCCCCTAATCTTCGCCATACTCCATTGACTAGAATCAAATTTCAGGTCCTGTTCATCCACTCCCAATGGGAAGGAATGAAGTCAAGGACATAAGGGAGGCCAAAATTATTGGGGGATGCCTTATCATCTATCTACCATAGGGACTAAAAAAAAATAGAGGTTCAATATTATAACAGACTATTGATCTTGACTCTTCTCACTGTGAATTTTCAGGCAAATAAGATGATAAAATGTATTCACCCAAGATATTGTAGCATAATGAAATATCAAAAATGAGAAACCCCTAGGCTCAGGATGTAACAAAAAACACTTGCTTAAATATGGATTTTGTTATTAAGATGGTACAAATGTCTCTGAAAATCAGTATGTCCTGTGTGAAAAATTCTGGGTAATTACGGAGTGAAATCAATTTGTCTCCAGAAGGAATTATGCTACTTTGGAAGGAAAATTAACAGAATTATTTACAACAACAAAGAAAGAAAGACAGTGTATTTAAGAGTAAGAAAATCCATTCATTTATGCACATAAAGAAGTGAGGATTCTTTAGAAATCCATGTAATCAGAGAAAATTTGTCAAAGGCATGTGCATAGATATGGCTTGATCAGGTTGCAGTATAAAACAAATCACCTGTCCAAACCATGATCTCATTAAAAAGAACGTTAAAAGGTACACTTATGCACACATATACACATACATATACATAAATACAAATATATATATATATATATATTTACACACACACACATTTGGGAAACAAACTAAATGTATATATAGTTTATAATAAAGTTGAACCTTACATGATAAATCTTATTTTTCAGATAAGAAAAAGAAACTTAAGGAGATGAGCTATCTTGCCTAGTACAGGTTTTACAGTTTATAAATAGAAATAAGATTAGATCCCCCAGATAAAAGCACCACCACTAATGATGTTTCTATTAGTGACTGTTTCTATTAGTCTCTTTGTATTGTATTAATCAAGTTGATTCTAGAAGATATGCTAATTTTTAAATTTTAATAGATAATTGCTGAGGAATTTTTTTTTTTTTTTTTTTAGGTTCATGGTCCAGGAATCGAACCCAGGTCTCCTGTGTGGAAGGCGAGCATTCTACCCCTGAACCATCCGTGCACCTGCTGAGGAATGTTTTTAACAAGGTAATCTACTTCATAGGTAGCAAATGGTTGACTAAGAAACAGAATGGTCAACGATGAGCTTTGAGTGACCCCTGTCTGAGGCAGGTGGAGTGGCGGGAGTGATGACCAGAAAGCCGAAAACCTTTCACCAGGATTACCACTCTTTTCTTAATAGAGAACATTTCACATCAAAAAATTTGTCTCTTTACCATTTCAAGGCATAAAAAGATCTTACAAAATGAAAAGCACTTAAAACCTTGTCTTAGACAAAGAGAAAAGCTAGAGGCCGAAACTTGAAACCTTGTTTTATAATAGACATGGTGGCTTACAATGGAGAGGGGCATTTAAAACATAGGAATGACTGTAGCCATCTTCATGGAGAATGAAGATTATTTGGGTGCATTTTGTCATCCAGCACCTTCACAACCAAGAATTGCCCACCATTGGAATTTTTTAAGGATACTTTAAGCCCAAACTTTCTCGGCCACAGTTTTGCAGCAGAACTTGAGCTGTTTTACTGCTCAGAAAAAAAATATTGCAATGAAAATTAAGCTTGAGAGGTGGAAAAAGTGTATCCCTTGAGTCTCTGAGTTCCTGAATTCCATTATTCAAGATTTATGTATAATTTATTTTATTGTATTCTCTGCTCAAATGCCAGCCTGTCAAACCTTCCCAGATCATTCTCCTCAAAAGCAGTGTCTAACAGTTATCTCATTATTCTGCTTTGTTTTTCTTCATAGAATGTATTTCCCCCGACACATTTAATATGACTGGTTTGTTGCCTTCCTTCTCTGATGAGAATGTAGGCTCCATAGAAGAAGTGCCTGTTTAGGGATTTATCACCAACGGCCCTCAACAGCGACTGGCATATTGTAACTGCCCAGAAATTTACTTAAGATAAAATTGCAGGTTGGGGGGTGGAAATACACATATATAAATGCTATTAGTTATATAACTTCATTGAACCATTTTATTTAGGCAGCATTGCCCTGGAATGGTAAAGAGATCAGTGATCTTCTCAGTTTAACACACACCACAAACAACCTGACTTCAGAGAAAGAAGATGCCCAAATTAACATTTCCACCAACTCTCATTTCCATTGTGGTATTTCTTTGACAATATACTGGGGATTTCTTTATAGAGAGGATCCTTAGCCCACCTGGGGTCAAAGGCTGCCTGCCATGTGAGCCTCAATATAAAAATTATTGTGCCATCAATGAAAAAATTAGCCCAGGTAATGAAACACACAGAAGAGTCGGTTTTCTTCAAGTCAGCACAGTTTTCCCACATCAGTGGATTTGGTGCAATAAAACTTACTAAAAACATGTATGAGATAATTTTATGTTTTCCTATAGCAATTCTGTATTTAAATATCAAAACAAAATAAGCACAAAATTCACTTTTAAGATTAAAGGGAAAATCTTTCTTTTGAGCTTAAACAGAATTCTTCAAACCTATTTTGCAGACTCACCTGAGGGAGTGACTTAATTGGTTGGGCAGGTTGGAGAAGCACTGCTTTGGCAAGAAGGAAATACAGCAGGTGATTTTTGGATTCTAATGGTAATAACTTTAAAAAACGTAAAATTGTTGTATGATGTCAACTCACTACATCCTTTCTCATAATAGTGGCACATACTCCGTTCTGTGACCACATAAGCCAACATGTCCTTTCTTTTGGAGTAACACCCATCTAGCCATCTCTTGAAGTGATATCCATTACAACCAAACATCCCTGACTTCAGCCACACATTGTTGGGTGTGCAGCCTTTGCCTATCAGAACATCCCAAGACTAGGGTCTGGGACATCAGAGGAACCAGTCCCAGATATACCAATCTGGAATTGATATATCGATTCAGGGAAAGAGAACACTTTCTCCTGCAAGTGTGGGAGATGTTAATCTGGAGCTTGGGCCAGCCTTCTTTCTTCTTGAAGAGAATGTGTCTATAGAATGAACCCAAGGAGAGCCCATGAGATGAGAACGAAGAAGTTTTGGTGGCCCAGAGTTCAGCTTCAGTTCCTGGAGTTCTGTGACCTCTGTGGGATCTTTCTAGTTGCATGAGCCATAACTTTTCATTTAAGTTACTTAAAATTATTTTAATTGCATTGCAATATAAGTAAGAAAGACATCAGCTAACATCTGTCTATATCTGTAATTTTGCTTACTTTTTACATTTTGAAATGCAGGTACATAAAAATTAAATCAATAACAGATTTGACCCTCTAATTATTTTTTAAACTTAATTTAGGTCTAATTCTATGTATTTTATAAATACACAGTTATGGGATGAAAGTCTATGTACCACTCACTAAAACATTTGCTTAAGCCTGATTATTTAACATACTTGGAATTAGCTCAGTGGAAAACTTATAAGATCATTCTGCTACTCCTGAAGGTACAATTTAATAGACTATATTCAACTCCTACTTTACAATTGTACTTAAAGCTGCTATATCTTTATGGTAGAATCACATTTTCACCTTATACATGCTAATCATAAACTCATTTTTTTATTCCATGTCGAGATAAATACAGATAACATTAAATCAGAGTAGGTTAACAACTGAATATCTTTTCAGCATAAATTCAATGAAACCAGCATAACGTACGTTATATTTTTGACATATCTTCAGTACAATCAGTATTCATACTATAATATATTGCCTGTATGCAGATAACCAACAGAGTAAATGACATGTTTTGAATTGTGTACCAAATGTTAAGATCATTTTTTAAAAGTTATAATACTTCTTGTAAAATTCACATATATGCCAAAATTATGAAGGTACATCACATATATTCCAAATGAGACATCAAAAATTTTGTATAATTAGAAATATTAAAATTCAAAAATTACGAATTTAGTACAGCTTATTTTTACACTAGGGCAAGCCTTTTCCTTATAGTTTGAATGTAAAATACATTTAATATAAATTATAATAGACCACTGTGTTAGTCAGGATAGGATAGCTTATGTCACAATAACTAACTTGACCAAAATCTTAGCAGTTCTGAACGGGAGTCAGTAAACTGTGGCTGATAGGCAGGCTGCCTATTATGTAAATAAAGTTCTATGATAATATCCATGCTTATGATTTACCTATTTTTATGGACGCTTTACTCAAATGGTAGTATTACATAGTTGTAAAAGAATATATGATCCTCAAGTCTAAAATATTTACTATGGGAGACTGAGAAATAGTTTGACAACCTCTGGCTTAGAACACTCATGTTCCATTTAAATCACAAGTTGGGCGGAGGCTCTAATGGTTTGCTAAAGCTGCCAGAATGCGATAGACCAGAAATGGAATGGTTTTTAAGAAGGGAATTTATTGAGTTGGAAGTTTACAGTTCTAAGGCTAGAAACATATCCAAACAAAGGCATCTAAAGAAAGATGCCTTGGCTCAAGAAAGGCCAATGGGTCAGGCACACCTCTGTCAGCTGGGATCTGCTGGGGTCTTTGGCTTTTCATTTCAAACAGCTTCCCCAGGGGCATGTTCTCGCTTCATCTTCAAACTTCTCCACCTGTGACAGCTCTGAAGTGTTTTCCAACATGGTTCCCTCTTAAAGGGTTCCAGTAAGTGACCCACCTTGAATGGGTAGTGCCACATCTCCATGGAAACCACCTAATCAAAATGTCCCACCCACAATTGGGTGGGTCACATCTCCATGGAAACAACTTAAGTCAAAAAAATCCCACCCAGCAATATTGAATCAGGATCAAAGAACAAGGTTTTGCTAGGGGTACACAACAGTTCAACTGGCACAGGGGGTCTGTTCAGTAGTCATTCAGGAAACATAGGCTGTAGACGCATTTACCGTCTCAAGCACGTCAGATCTTAACACCTATGTCATTAAAGATCTGGAAAGTCTCGGTAAGCAAGTAAATGCTCTGGTTTGAAAGTGACGTGACATGACATTTCCATTCAGTCTCATGGGCTAGAATGAGCCTCAGGGCTCTATTCAACACCGAAGAAGCCAAGAAGTACAATATAACCAAACCATACGCCTGGAAGGCAGGGATCTGCAAATAATTGGTAAGCAGCATTAATATCAAATTCTATCTTTATGATCACAAACTATTCAGCTTTCTATTCCTTGCATAGAAAGAATACACTCGTCTTCTCCCCAGAGCAGAGTCCAAATGTCCTATCCAGTCACAGGATCTAGATCTTGGAATTAGGAAACTGTCTCTCCATCAGATTTGACATGATCAAGAAGGCTATGAACTAAAACAGCAAAAGTATCTACTTTTGACAATGGGCAGTATCCAATGATGAAGCTAGGAAAGAAGGACAAACATTTTTACTTAGAAAGGAAAAGAATGGAAGATATCCAGGAGCCACCGGAGCCTAGTATTTCTGCACTCCTGCTTGTTAGTTGTCATGCTGGAAGAAGTCCCTACACTACGAGTAAAAAAAAAATGTTGTGTTTTGGTAACGGCTTTATTGAAATAGATTCCACATACCATACATGCAATTCACTTATTTGAAATATAAAACTCAATGACGTTTAATATGTTCAGAGTTGTGCAACCATCACCACAACCAATTTTAGAACATTTTTATTATCTTGAAGAGAAAACCCACACACTTTTGCTATCATCTCCAATTTCGTCATCACCCCTAGCCCTAAGCAACCATCTCTAGATTTCCCTACTCCAGGCATTTCATATAAATCACTTCATATAGTATATGGTCTTTGGGGACTAACTTAATTCAATTACAATATTTTCAGGGTTTTTCTAGATTGCAGCATATACTCTGACTATGTGGATATACCTCATTTTGTTTAGTTTATCCATCATTGGATGGACATTTTGACTGTTTGTATAGTTTGGCTATTGTGACTAATGCTTCTATAACCATTCCTATACGTGTTTACATTTTTAGGGACTATTTCCAGGAGTGGAACTGCTATATAATATGGCAATTCTCTTCTTTTTCTTTTTACTTTGAAATACTTTCAGACTTTCAAGACAATTTTAAAAATAATACAAATCCCAGAAGCAGAGAACTCCACCAGACCCTTATACTACTCTCCACCCTCGAATCCCCAGATCCACCAATGGAAACTTTTCTTGGTGAGACACCTCTTCTCCCCTCGCTGCCCAGGGTCTTTCAAACCCATTATTCTCTAAAGCCCCAACTACCTCCATATTCTTGAAGGTCCTTCCTCTTCCATTATCCACCATGGTAATAGTCAAAGTTCACGTGGTAGAATATGTCCCCTTCAAGGATCCAGGAGTTTTTTGGGTATGTTTTTTAAAATCTTGCTTCACACCTATTAAAGTTGGGGGGGCGCAGTGTCATTCATGTCCTAAATAGTCACAAATACTTTAAATCCAGGCTTATGATTTCCTTAGCAGTAAAATTTTCTTAAAATCTCAGTTTCTCATCGATTTTCATTAGTTTCATGTCAATAACCATATCTGCAGTTGTCTCTAATCATACCTCTTACAGAATTTACCCATATCCTCCTTACTGAGTAGCGTGCTCACTCCCCAGCTGCTACCAGTCTAATAACTAAAAATGTACACTTGTAACCCACTTCAGGAAATTATTTTTGAGAGGAGGCACCTTACACGCCTTAAGAATTCTGAGAGGTCATCCCGAATCCTGGGGTAGAGGCCAGTTCTATCAACTGGAGAAAAAGATGATCTGCCATAGGCCCTCCTCCACGCCCGGGCCCCTCCACGCCCGGCCCCCTCCACGCCCGGCCCCCTCCGCCCCCGGCCCCCTCCGCCCCCGGCCCCCTCCGCTCCCGGCCCCCTCCGCCCCCGGCCCCCTCCGCCCCCGGCCTCCTCCACTCAAGGTCAGATTTTAGTAGTCCTCCTTGCCCTTCCCTATCCTCCCTCCTTCACTGCCCCCACTTGACATTTTTCCCAAAGAACCATCTTTGAACAAAGCAAGTGAAGCTGAAACTTTGTTTCAGTTTCAGCTTCCTGAAAACCAATTCAATCCAAGCCTCAACTATATCTACTTACCCACTCTTTCCCTCTCTCATCTGCTCTAAATATTTGCACTTTCAGCCAATAAGATTCTGGGGGAGGAGCTACACTCCTGGTCCCCTTTTTCCTGAGCCAACCTAAGGATTACAAAAGGTACTTCTTTAATTCATTAAAAAATTTTAGCAATTGGTCGAAGTCATACCCTTGATTTGATCCATGCT
Source organism: Tamandua tetradactyla (assembly GCF_023851605.1). Lineage (NCBI taxonomy): Eukaryota > Metazoa > Chordata > Mammalia > Pilosa > Myrmecophagidae > Tamandua > Tamandua tetradactyla. The sequence continues at coordinate 71,324,321 of NC_135342.1, read as the reverse complement.
GCGAGGCTGAGATCCAAGTATCCATTATCGTACAGAGGCCATCCCAGTTGTATCTTTCCCTTGCCAGTTGATAATAAAAGGCTGGTGGCTCTTCCAACTTACATGTCCTGTATGGATTCTACACTTTTCTGTTCCTGCCTGCAAATGGGCCAATCCTTTTTGAGCCCAACTGTTACTTTTTAATTCCTTGTTAAATGAAATGAGGCTGGCAATATATGATATTTGCATTCTATTTTCTAAGCACTTCTCTAGAGCTATAAGTTCATGAGGTTTATATCTAATGTTAGCCCCCTCTCCCTCAATTTATTTCAGGCAGGAGTTTCATCAAATATTTTTACTGCAGCATAACACAAAGAGCCATTCTGAGAGCCATCGATATCAGTTCACTTTCAGTCTGCCAATGAGCATATGTTTAGTTTCAGTACAGCAGAGCCCTTCTTCAGGGTTCCATTATTTTTAGCAGTCAGGATGGGACAGGTGTGGTCATCAGTAACCCCAATCTCAGTGGCTTCGAACAACAGAATTCTGTTTCTCCCTCATCACAGGCAATAGGAGGCTTTGCTCAGCACATATTAATTCTAAGCGTTATCAAAGGCGAAAAGGTTTCCGGGGGTGGGGGGTAGGGAGGGTATCTCCAACCAACAATTAAATGTTTTAACCAAAGAGACATAGGTCATTTCTGCCTACAGGGCCTTGCTAGTCACATGGCCTCAAGCAGCTGCAAGAATTTCAGGAAAGGTAATCAATCCCTCCATGTGTCATTTAAGGCAGAGAGTCAGAAATATATTTGTTAACAGTGTTAATAATTGCAATACTAGTCATCAGGATTTCAGAACCAATGATTAAACTGGAAAACCATTTTGCTGTAAAGGCAAAGAATATCAAGCAAAAGTGTATGCAGATGTACATGGATGAAAAATTATACTAAATACACTGAAACTACAATGAAACTTAAGTGGCACAATACAATGGAACATATATTTCTATTCCAGTTTAAATGTACAATTTCTCCCAATCTCTCTGCTGGAAAAATCACAATATAATATTTGACATATTCAGTATAGCAGAGCCCTTCTTCAGGGTTCCATTATTTTTAGCAGTCAGGATGGGACAGGTGTAGTCATCAGTAACCTTATGGTTATGACATACTACCTTATGTCAGGCAGAAAATTTCAAAATTCTTTTTTAACTATAAAGATCATTCATGATATTTTCCCTTTACTGAAATGCTTCGTATCTCAAGTTTGCAATGTCTGCCACACATAGCAAATAATATAGCTATAAGAGATTTCAAGGTCATTTATAACATAACCCTAAATAAACCTGATTGCTTTTAATAATAGTAACATTTCCATAGGTCCTATGTGCAAATGAGTTCATACCCACAGGAATGTGAATTAAAACTTGAGTACGGCTTTTGTGGAGTACATAATTCCAACCCCAACAGTTGCACTGCAGACCTCAAAGAGACATTCTTACCACATGCAGGGTACACTCATCCCATCCCAATATCCCAAAAGCAGTAAGTCATTTCAGTAACAACTCTAAATAAAAAGTCTCATCAAAATAAGTTATGGGTATGGTCCATCTTGGGACAAAATTCCTCAGTCTGTAGAACTGTGAAACCCCAAAACAAGTTATCTGCTTCCAAAATACAATGGTGGTACGAGCATAGGGTAGACATTACTACCACAAAAATTACAAGGAAAAGAACAGTCACAGGTCCTAAACAAGTCCAAACCTCAACAGTACAAACTCCAGTAGATTTCAAGCCTGAGAATCATCTATGGATTGAAGCTTTGGCCTCTGGGCTTCCGCTTTCTAAGCACTCATAGAGAGGCCATGCTCTCCCTGAAAACCAGGGTGTACTGTACTCCCCACTCTCTCTGACCATTAGGGTGGTGCTCATACGCTCTACAAATGCCCAGATAGAAGGACTGCCCTCTCCAAATGCTGAGTCAGAAGACCCACCCTCTCCAAATACCAAGGTGGAAGGCCTGTTCTCTCGGCCTGAGGGAGTCTCTTCTACCAAAATTTCTGCTTCACAGGTTCAGCCCCTGCATTCATCTTGCCTTCACTTCATTCCATCTCTGTCCCATTAATCTAGGCTGGCAGTACTTCTACTCATAAAAAAAAAAAAAATTCTCAAACACCCTGTCTGTTTTCTGTGCAATTCAAGGGGATCAAAGCCATCAGACAAAAGGCTCTTCCACAGAGTCTTCCTGGATAAATACATTTCTAGTCCTGATTTACTCTGAGATAGCTGATTGGATAATATTGAGCACACCCAGAGAACAGAGTTCACCTGTTAGGACCTCTATCTGGGAGGGCCCTGAAAGAACCACCTCTGCCTCTAGCCTCAGAGCCTGCTATCTGGATAGACCGAGCACTTTCCAAATCATCAATTGCTGGTCCCTTTGTGCTCAACAGTTCATACCTCAGTTTCTCTCTCCTCTCACTCATTTTACTAAAAGCAGCAAGGAAAAACTAGGCTGCATTTTCCTCACTTTGCTTGTAGCGCTCCTCAGCTAGATATTAAAGCACATTGCTTACAAGTTCTACTTTCCATCCAAAATCAGAACACAATTTCATTAAATTCTCTTGTCGCTTTATGACAAGGATCGCCTTTCCTCAAATTTCCAACACATTCACAATTTCCTTTTAAGGCATCACCAGAAGCATCTTTAATGTCCATATTTTTACCAATATTATGCTTGTAACAACATAATTATTCTAGAAGATGACAGAAAGTTTCTCTGTAGCTCTCTTCACAACAAACTAGATTTTTCAGTAAGTGTCTTTGTGAATTCTTCCAGCCTCTGCCCATTATCCAATTCCAGAGCCTCTTCCACATATTTAGGTGTTTGTAATAGCAGCAACCTTCCTTCTGGTACCAAAAAACTGTCTTAGTTTGCCAGGACTGCTATGAAAAATATACACAATAGGTTGGCTCAAATGATGAGAGTTTATTACCTCATGGTTTTGCAGGATAGAAGTCTATCACGGTGTTTGCAGGACTTGCTTTCTCTCTGGGTCTCCAGCATTCTGGCACACATGGCGATCTTTCTTTATGCCTGCTCCTGTGATTTCTGCTAACATTTGGCTTTCTGCTGACTGTTTTTGCTTTCTGGGCTGCTCCAGAAAATACTATGATATGGATTGTCTTAAACAATGGGAATTGTGTCAGCTTTGGATTCTGAAGTTTCTGTCAGCTCTATTGTTTCTGTCATTTCTGTCTCTCTCCAAAATGTTTCATCTTTTAAAGGATCTCAGTAAGCTAATCAAGACCCACCTGGATTGGGTGGAATCACATCTCCATCTAATCAAATGTCACACCCACAATTGGGTGTGGAGATAATCTAATCAAAAGATTCTAACCTACAGTTTTGAATCAAGATTAAAAAAAATGGCTGCCCTCATAAGATTGAATCAGGATTTAAACACGGCTTTTCTGGAGGAAACGATACTTTCAAGTGAGCACGTACAGTTTTAAGGCCAAGAAAATTCTAAACCAAGACATCATCAAGGCCAGAAGCCAGTAATCCTTGACCTCTCTGCCATATGGCAAGGTACAGGGCAATGTCTTCTGGGCTCTCCCGTCCCTTCCAGGTTCTGTTGATGTAAGACTCCTGGTTTCATATTATATATATATATATATTATATGTATATATGTGTGTGTATATATATATATATATACTTATATATGACTTTGGTTAACCCCAGTGTCAACCAAATGAGGTATATGTGTGAGTGTGTGTCTGTGTGTGTGCGTGTGTGTGTGTCCCTGCATTCATTTCATTTACAGAAGTCTCCAGTAATAGGATTTAAGCCATACTTGATTAAGTGGGTGACACCTTAACTGAACTAGCCTCACCAAAAGGTCCTATTTATATTGGGTTTATACCCACTGGAATGGATCAGATTTAAGAACATGTTTTTCTGGGATACAAACAGCTTTCGACCACCACAACTGACTACATATGTGTTTCCTTTGTACGAATTCCAGTCATCTGGGAAAAGGCCAGCCATGATTCAATTTAGCATCATCTACATAGGATTTTTTAAGATCTTAATCACAAATGATTCCACACCTGCCCTGCTAATGACACCTTAAACGGCCTATTTGCAAATGGGTTCACATCCCTAGAAACATGGGTTAAGACTTGACAATGTCTTTCGTGAGGTTACGATTCAATCCACAACAGCCTTAGAATACAGAAGGCAAAATGGCAGAATTATATATGAGTCATACAACTAGCTGTGGGTAGCACCACAGTTAAAAATCAGACATCCCAGCAGCAGCGTCAATACTTGAAGTTACATGTGATGCTTCTGTTTCATAAACTAAAGTCAAGGGCAATCATTACAAAATTAAATAAAATCTGAAAAAATAATCCCATTCATGTCAAGTAAAAGAAAAACTATTTAAGGTAACTAAAATTTTTAAGTTTTTTTTTTGAGGGAACATGGTACTAATAGAGTGATACTCAAAGCTAGGAAAAAAATGCTTAGAACAGACACATACCCACCTGTGTGTCAGATCAGGTTTATGAAAGAGAAGCTATTATAAATCATAGAAATTATGGCATTTTATATGGGAAAAAATGAGCATCCCTAGGAAAATATATATCCCTTGCTCATATTGTACACCCAAGTCAGGCCCAAATATACTAAACACCCCAATGAGAAAAGCTAATCTAAAATGTCTAGAAAATATATAGGTAATTATCCTTAGGATATCAGGGTAAAGAAGATTTTCTTAAATAAAGAGGCACAGTCATAAAGAAAATACTGTTACATCTACGCAATAAAATAAATCATAAACAGATTCAAAACAGAAGACACAGACAAGAAGTTCTTCCGAGCTTATTCAAGCAGCCTGTATAAAGAAATTCTAAAAATCAATAAGGCACAAAATATGTATGAGCAATTCACCTGAAAAGCGATAAACACCTGCAAGAAAATGTTCAACCTCACTAGTATTCAAGAAAATATGCAAATTAAAACCAACATCTCAAAGTCTTATACAGGAGAAATTTTAGTATATTTTGAGGAAATTGATCTTGAGAGAATCAACGGATTGCTTTATTAATGGCTAATATGACAAGGTGAGAGATAAATAAACATTCTGCTTTGATAGTATTTGCACACACCTTTTTTTTTGGCTTTCTTCACTACATTGATTTTTACTATAAATAGTTCAGAGATAGACAGCAACAGGAATGTAATCAAAGCTTGCCAGAAAATAATGTGCAGCAGTTTTAAAGGAATTTAGAGGCTTGTAGCCTCATCGAGCTGACAGCCCTATAGAAAACACACACCTACAAGAGAAATGCAACCCAAAGTAAGACACTCTTGGCAAATAATTTAGTAGGGTGCTAATTAGATGAACAACAAGAAGAAACATGCCAAGAAGATACGAGTATTTTAGATGCTGAACTGATAGAATCAAATGCTGATTATTCTCCTTTGAAATCAAGATGTTTGGGTAAGTCTGCGTAATCTATCACCCCAAATTCAGGAGCTTAAAACAATGTACTATTATTTCTCATAGTTCTATAGGGTAACTAGGCTCAGCCAGACACTTCACACTTGTTGCAGTCAGATGGCATCTCCCATGTCAGGTACCTCAGCCTAGATGGTTGGAATAGCCCATGGCCAGCCAGGAACACGCTCTCTTTCCCCATAGCTTTGTCATGAGACAAGTTTGGACTTCTTCACAGCATACTAGTCTCTGGGTTATCTACTTCTTACTTCTGAAGTCCCAGACCATCAATAGCTTTGCATTCTTCTGATCAAGCAAGTCACTAAGGACAGCCTAGATTTAAGAAGGTAGGTATTCGACAAGATTTCATCTCTTGTATAAGAATCACCATGTGATCCCAGGAAAGGAATCAAAGGCAGGTGGTTATTTTTAAGACCATCCACCATGCAAGATAGCAACAACATCCTGCACTTCCCATGGTATAATACAAAATCAATTCTGAGAGACCAGCGTCCACATGTATCAGCACCATCAGTGGGTGGATAGAACCAGAACTTCACACAGCTATTCAATGTAGGTCACAGGCACAGGCCATGGTCAATAAAAGACTTCGTCATGAAGGCCTGCATGAGAAAGGCACCGTGTTATTTCTACATCACTAAAATAACTCATCTTATGGCAGATCTAGTCAACTGGCTCTTTCAGGGAACCCTAGTGTTTACTGAACGTCAACCAACTGAAATCTAAGAAATCAAATCAATTCTGTAAAATCAAATTGATTAAATGATCTTCTGGGAAAATATGTGATGAAAGAAATTCCATCCTGGATGTTAGTCCATTCACATAGCTTCACTTTCCTCAAGTGAAGGTTAACTGTAGTTAAAGGTTAGTGTAGTAGTTAGGGTTCTCTAGAGAAACAAAATTAACAGGGAACACTTGCAAATATAAAATTTATTAAAGTGTCTCACGTGACCACAGGAATGCAGAGTCCAAAATCCACAGGGCAGGCTGTGAAGCCGACGACTCCGATAGAGGGTCTGGATGAACTCCACAGGAGAAGCTCGCGAACTCCACAGGAGAGACTCACCAGCCAAAGCAGGAAGAGAGCCTGTCTCTTCTGAATCCTCCTTAAAAGGCTTCCTTCCCGTGATTAGATTAAGCATCACTCATTGCAGAAGACATTCCCCTTTGGCCGATTACAAATGGAATCAGCTGTGGATGCAGCTGACGTGATCATGATCTAATTCTATGAAATGTCCTCATTGCAGCAGACAGGCCAACACTTGCCCAACCAGACAAACAGGTACCACCACTTGGCCACGTTGACACATGAACCTGACCATGACAGTTAGTTTTAATAAAAAAGCAATAAGTCAAAGTATATGTGTTTTCTTCTGATACTAAACATTTTTTTTCTCACATTGTCTTTCAACTGAACAGCTAATTATGCTTTCTAGATAATAGTATGTGGTATTGGCTGTCATTATCAATAATTTTTCAGCTGATTCTCTGGGTCATTAACAAAAATTCCTCAAAATCTAGCTCGGAATTTTTTAAATAAATTGTATTTTGTAATTTATCGCTAGACGTATTTATTTTTTAAAAGTGATTTACCAGGTTCTATCAGGAAAGCAATCATTCTTATAGAAAAGTATTCATAATTGTGATTCTTTGAAATCTTCTTTTTTTCAGAAGTTTTTTTTTCCTCATGAAATGTAGGCATTATATGAAGATTTTAGCCATACAATCTGGCTTTGAAACATCCCCATATTCTAGCTCTAAATACTGTCACTGGGAAATTCTGAGCTCAAAGTGCTGCTTGTGCATAATTTCTTCTTTCCTGTTCATCATGTGTCTCTTCTACATTATAAAAGACTGTCTTGCAACTCTTTCCTAACAATAGTTGACATCTAACTCTTTCCTCTAAAGCATCCCACTTTTCTCAAGGAATAAAATAACATCCAAAGTGTCAAAGTGCAAAGGATAACTTGCTCTATTCCCAGCATGAAGAATAAATCAAATGATCACATCACCATCTTTATGTATCAAATTCAAAGTTATTTCTCTAAAGAAATTAACTAAATAATGATAAAAGAAAGTACTCTTTCTCAATCTTTAACCTGTACTTATTTAAATGTAACCTTAACAAGTCTTCTAATCTCATTGCAGAAGCCAGAACATGCTATTCATTCTTTACTTTTCTTTGCAGCATTTTATTGGAAATCTTTAGTCTTATTCAACAGGCTAGAGATTTCCCTTTTCTTATAGAAATGTTTCTGAGAGAAGGAAAAGTCAGTGAAAGCATCTGAATATCTCTTTCCAGAATCCTGTTAAAATATTGATTCAAATGTACAATATGGAAAATAAATCAACAACTGAAGAATTGCTTAGAGCACATGTCTAAATTGAGAAAGTTATTTCTCTCCTAATGGGATACTGTGTAACCTTAAAATATTGGCTCAGTGCTACATTTTTGCCATGCATAGTTTCTATTATATATTTAAATGAAAATAATATGTTGTAGAAAAGGTTTTATGATCCTACTGAAATGATACAGATGCATATGTACACGTTTTTCAAAAAGTTTGTGGCAAAACATTTCCGTGAGCCATGTTACTCCATGACCTTACAAACACTTGATATTGCCCAACTTCAAAATAAATGCCATTCCAATAATTCATTCTAGTCAGATTTACTAATTATTACCTTCATGATCTGCAATCTTTGTATGTTAGAGGGCATCCATCTTTATTTTAATATAGAAAAAGTCAATACCCAAAGTTATCAAGAGTTTTGCACTGTTGGTTTCGTAAGTGTATTTAAATCTTCACACCCATATATATGCACATTATGTTTGCTATTAATAAGACTACGAAAATTAAGTCTAAGGATAATACCAAATAAATTAAGTCCCTTGACCTACCCATGCCTTCCACTTCAGAAAAGGCCAACCATAGTTCAATTTGTTTATGAACTGGTTTGAAAAGTACAAAGATAAGTGAATTTTTCACCATGATGTTGCAGAATTATCTTTTCATTACAAATACATGTATGCAGGTGTTTCCAGAAGAAGTTAAGCAGTTCTACTTTTAAAAATTTGCATTTAGGGCTTATCTTGGTCTTTGAGGTGATGAAAACAGCCATAGTTATAGGAACCACCATTTATTCAGTTAGAAAATAAATACCTTAAAAACTTGTTCTCATTTGAAACTCTTGTATTCCCAGGAAAAGGCATGTTCTTTTAATACCAGTCAAATCTTGTGTGGGCAAGCCTATTGCTTGCAGGGGGGACCCTTTGATTAGATTATTTCTGTGGAGATGTAACCCTGCCCATTCAAGGTGGGTCTTACTTTATCAGAGTCCTTAAAAGAGCTCATGGAGAAAGAGAAAGCTCAGAACTGACACAGAGAGCAAAGAGTAAACCAGACACAATCATTTAGAGATGTTAAACTAAGAAATAAATTGAGTTTGCCCTGAAGAAGCTAAGAAAGGTCCCACAGAAGCTGAGAGAAAGAAAGCTACTGGAATCAGAAGCTGAAAGCAACAAACCAGGAGCAAGGACAAGCAGATGCCAGCCACGTGACTTCTCAGAGGACAGAGCTGTTCCAGATGGCGACTGCCTTTCCTCCAAGAAGGCATCCTCTTGTTGGTGGTTTAATTGGACATTTTCATGGCCTTAAAACTGTAAACTTGCATCTCAATAAATATCCTCTACAAAATCCAGTCCATTTTTGGTATATTGCATTCTGGCAGCTTTAGCAAACTGAAAGCTGATCTACTTTTTCCTGATTGCTGAGGAGATGAACTTATTCCTCAGAAGTAAGGTTTCTTTTTCAGGAGCATGCAGAAAAATATTGACCTTCTTGGTGTTCTAATCCCAGGAGTAATTTCTTTCAGGCACCTTGAGGCTTAATTTAAATCAATGTTCTGCATCCAAAACTTGGTGATGAAAATTCTGAATCACTTGGGGTAAATATCTTTTGAGATTTTAGAAATTACAGTACTGAATAAAACAGACTGAAGGGGAAAAACATATTTCCCAAGAAATTATCTTTAATAATATTTATCCCTGGTGTATTCAGAGTTAATAAGAATAGAAGAAGTATTTCTTAATAAGTGAAGTAAATCCTTCATTTAGTTTTCTCTGCCTCATGTTTTATTTGTTATTTCTCCAGCAAAATGATCTTTCTTCTCTGGAAATACTCTATTTACTGCTTCATAAGCCTAATTCTTTATAACTTTGTTTCCATGACCACTTTAGAAATATTTTTAACAGTTGCTCCCAATGCTTTTTATAAATATATTTCTATATGGAACAGTCCATTTAATAATTTGATTATTTATCCCAGTTTCTTCCAAAAATGATTTACGGCAACTTTCAATATACATATAGTATAATATGATTAAGATCATAATGGTGAATCTAAGAATGGGGAAAACAGGTAAAAATAAATCAAACAGAGAATACAAGATGAAATCTGGCCCATAAAATGTTCCTAGAAGGGGCAGTTGATTTGCTGTTGATTCTCCATCAGTTGGTACAGTGAGGGAAGCACATCCACCCCCATGCTTCTCAGTCGTTTCTTAACGTAGGAAGCAGTTTGGCTTTTTATACTATTTACCTCAAGTCAGGATGAGATCAGTGAATGTGTCCGTTTTCCATGTCATATGGAAAATAAACACCAAATGAGCAATGGGGGAAAAAGCCAGAATGCATATATTATATCCTTATCCTTCTACCTGAGACTGTGTCAGTATTAGTCATCTCTTGCCATATATTAAATTACCACACATTGAATTGCTTAAAGCAACAACCATTCATGACCACAGCATTTCTGTGTGGCAGGAATCTGGGCATGGCTTAACTGGATCCTCTGCTTTTTGGTTTGGGGATGCCATCAAGTTGCCAGCCAGGGCTGGGGTCTCTTCTGAAGTCCTGTGGGAAGGATGGACTTCTGAGCTCACTGAACGTGGTTGCTGGTAGGATTCAGTTCCTTTTGGGATGTTGGGTTGAGACGTGTACTTTCTAGTTGGATATTGGCCAAAGGCTGCTCTCAGGTCCTTGCCATGTAGACCTCCCCGATGCGGCAATTTGCTTCATGGGCCAGCAAGGGAGAGAATCTGCTAGCAAGATGTAAATGACTATCTTATATAACCTAATCACGGAAGCACCATCCTATCACCTTTGCCTCATCCTTCTCCCCCCATCTATTGGTTAGAAGTCACTAAACCCACCCACCCTTACAGGGAGGAGATTGCGCAAGAGTCTATAGCAGAAGGCAGAGATCATTCAGAACCACCTCAGAAGTTACCCACCACAGTGTCATTACAATGGTGGAGAAAAGAAGTCAAAGACTTCAGTGTCCAGTAGCAGCTTTTGGAGGCTTTGTCCATGGTCAGGAGATGGTTTTCACACAGAGGAACATTTGTTTCTACAGAGACAATTAGCATGTGCTGGGTGTACCCAAATCTACAGGCTTTTCTGTTCATGGGCAACATTAGATAGCTGGCTGCTGTCAGGCAAGCATTCCTAAATTGACCTGGTTGAGGCAAGCATTAGAGTTCAGGGAAAGTTTTTCATAAAATGGTCTTTTAGGTAGCGATGAAAGAATAATCAGAGATGTGAAATTTATTCCTCTCTCCTCAGAGATCCCTGAAGAAATTTAACCCTTGACCACACATTTTTTGCAAATATTGACTGATGGAATTTACCAGCTACAAGATAAATAAGGGTCATGCAACAGTTTGATATGTACTGAATACTAATCTAGAAATGACTTTAGCCTCATATCTTGGTACAGCTAGATGGCTTATATTAAACAGCCTGAGAGTTGTGGGCTGAATGTGTGAAAGCATTGTAGCCAGCCATGTACCAGAACAAGGCTACGTGTCTACTGAAACTTCAGATCTCAGCAGTTTCCCTGGCTAATTGTCCCATATGCAGTCAGTGCTCAACCTACTCCAAAACCAAAGCATACCCTGGTGTGGAAAAGAAAATTCGGGGAGTTGCCTCTGTGGATTTGAGGCCTAGGACGTAGCGGTGTTGCATTTACTATTGTCCTATCACATATCCACTGGGAATCAGGCACAAGCCTAATGCTGGGGAAGCTGGAACCATTTTTCTGAAGCAGTGGCAATAATAAAGAGTGTAGGCAACTTTAGATTGGGTAACTGACAATCAGAGAGTCGCATCTACTGTAACAGCTTTATTGAGATATAATTGACATACAACAAACTGCATATATGTAAAGTTTTGGCGTAGGTGTCCATCCAAACCCCATTCCTTATGTCACCTTTGCTAAATAGGAACAACAATAAAAATACTGAGGTAGCATTAAGGTCAGTTATGAGTTTAAATAGTAGCAAAATGTTCATATTATCCTAAAGAAAGGTGGGGCTAGGGGGTGGATTATAAAGAAGGGAAAAGGAAGTGATAATTGGCTTTTACCTGATGGAGCTGTCTCATTGGCTTTTGAAAAGCAAAGAAATGAGTAGGACTGTTAGCAGCCTGTTAGCGGCATGTTCTTGACAGTCAGAAACCACCTTCAACTCTGATTGCGGTAATGACAAACCTGAAGAAACTCCTCCATTTCACTGCATGCATCTTAGTATGGATGAATACAAATCCAGTTATAAGAATCATGACTTGTAATAGAAATGGGGGGCAGGGAAATTCTACCTCCCAGGTCAAAACAAATATATATATATTTATTAACTAAGGATTTGTTATCTGCTCAACCAACCCTCAATGGGGGATAGCAGATCTAGATAATTGTCTTGGTGGAGTAACCTGAGGACAATAACTAAAATATTTCAAATTAGTAACTCTTGCCACTCAGTGAACACAATCCCAAGGGTGGGTAGAAAGTACATTCTAAGAGGCTTGAAAGGAGACCCTGGAGGTTACTGAGATGCTGTGGTAGACACTACTAAAATGGCAGCTTAACTGGAATTTGGAAAACATGACTACAGAAAGTATTCTGTGGTTGCATCCTCTTTACTTGAATTCATAATTGGGATGGATGTCATGTGTGAAGAAGGCCTTTGTCCTACATTCTTAATCATGTTTTGTCCAAGTCCACCTTTCACCTAGTTTTAACTGAGATGCCACCTGGGAATCATCACAATTGCCCAAGACCTGTTCTGTGGGAAATATTAATTAATATAGAATTCCAGAAGGACAAGGAGATTAATTCCCTGATTAGCATTAATGGTTGAAATAGGGGTATCGATCTCCACTAATTCTATTTCTTAATGGCCTTATCAAGCCAAAAGGCAAAGCAGATGATTCACAGATACTGATTGTAGAACACTTGGAATTCAACTAGGTAGCCCTATCAACAGCCTCACATAGCATTTACAAAACAAAAACTATGCCAAAGGGCAATGGACCTCTTGTTAGGAGTATGCAGTAGACTCAGCTAATGCTTTCTTTTCCATATCTATTTCAGAAAGCAGTCAAGAGCAATTTACATCCACATGGAACTGCCTCCTAATTATATAAGCCGTATTTCCACAAGGATATTTAAATTTTCCAGTATCCTGTCACAAGCTAGTATAATTGAATGTGGTCTTGGTTAAGATAAGTTGGTAATGTTGATGACACCATAAATGCCTCCCCAGAGGAAAGGCACAGGAGGATACAGGGACTCTGCTCACATGTGCCATACAGCTCAAATTCAGGGCCCGACTCGGTCTGTGAAAATTGGAGAAGTCACAGGAGACAGAGCCACGAGAAAACTTTCTTCACACCAGGAGAGAGAGTTTATAAGCTGATCTGGCTCCTACCAGTATGCAGCCTGGAGACAGGAAGAGCTATTTGAGTGATGGTAAAATCTCACCCCCCTTTGGGGATACTGTTGACTCCCAAACACTAAGTCACACACACAGAAAAATATCTGAGATTGAATTGTGCCCCGACAGGAACAAGAAAACAAAAGGTTTATAAAAGGCTGTCACTCAGGCAGCGCCTCTTGAACCTGATGACCTGAAAGCAACTAGGAGTGTCAGCAACTAGGACACACGCAGACTAGCGCCTTTGGCAGAAATCGATATTGCTCCTCAGTGGAGACGGTGGGGATTTGGGACTTGAACGTGGTCTGATGCAATTGCTCAATATGGTCATTTAGAAGCATAACTGTAAGCTTGTTGTTAGGAAAAAATCCTACTGCAGGAAAAATTCAGATAACCCTGGAACCAGAAGCACCTATCATGATTTAGATTATGCCAAAGAAACATGGACATGAGGAGAAAGCACCTCCATAGAGTTCACAGGTAAATGGAAAAGGTATACCCAAGTGGACACTACAAATAGGGGTTAGGGAGAAGTTCACTGAATTTATGAGCAGATTTCTTCACTCCCTTTGGGATCAATGGTGGGCTGCCTCCCCCAGGAGTTCCCTGCTGTGATGGCTAACTAGTCTGAACCCTTTATAATCCTCTGCTGGTCAAGCAAAATAGCTGCTAGGTTTATCAATTGGGTTTCCTAAATCTAGGGATATGAAATTGTTTGGATATCAGTTGTTATATATTTCGCATGTGGTAAATCCTCAGTGGAAGGAAATTTGCCAAAATGACATTTCAAGCTTTATATCCTGCAGAAAAAGATTTACTAAACTGAGGAAAGACACTAGATGGAGCTCTCTTTCAGGAGACTGACCATGTGGCTGGCAATCAATTTAGAAACCTGAGAAGGGACATTTGATTTACTAAACTCCTGGAACATCATGCTTGCCAGCAGCTCTGGGAAAGAGCATGCATCCTTACCCAGAGGACATTTTATACCAGTGAGATTAGATGTATTTAAAACAAAATGATACTAGGGGCAAGATGCCACTAGAACTATGCAGGCCAAAATAGTAGCCCAAGCTACATGTGACAGTTGAGCCCTTGAAATGTGGCCAGTCCAAGTGGAGATATACTAGACATATTAAATTTTTAATCTGATTTCAATGACTAAGCACAAAAACAGAACGTGAGATCTCAATTTTAACACTGATTTTATGCTGAACCAATATTATTTTGATATATTTCGATAAATAAAATGTTATTAAAAGTAATTTTCCATTTCTCTTAACTTTTCTTAAGCTAAGAAAATTTAAAATTACAGTGGAATACAGTGTATTTCCACTGAACAGCACTCTTCTAGACTGATTATTTTAAATAATCCTGCAGTTTGTAGAATGTAGACTTACAGCAAGAAGGCTATAAAAATAGTAAGAGATATATATACTGACAGAACCCCAAACTTAGGTACTCTCCTGTGCTAACTTGACTTATACACACTCGGCTCTTATCACTCTAAAAGCAAAATGTTTTCCAGTGAGAAAAAGGTACCTAAACAGGTACATCTGTCAGGTCCAGGGTCTCCTAGATGCTGATGTAGAATATACATTGCACCTGCCTCATGCCTTCTGTTCATCACAAAATTACTCACACCAGGCAAGGTGTATTGTGTGTAAATCTGATTGACATACTGAGCTTGTATGTCTGCACCAGGGTTGAAACAATTTGTAACATATTTTTCAGCAAGAGCTGCAGGACACTGTAAATGCTATGTCTTGGAAAGCAGCATTGTTAGGTCCCTGCCATTTCTGTTCCTCTTCTGTGGTATTTGAATTGGATGCAATTCCATAAAACACATCTGTGAAGAGACCAATCTTGAATTCTGAACCTGAATGGCTTTACTGCAGTTGCTTCCAGCATAAGACTTCGGTGCTAACATGACTTCTCGCCATAGCTTTTGGTTTTGGAAACCTAATTCTTCATGCAAGAAAGTATTTTCTGTAGAAGGGATGGCAATTGTTTATTAAAAAGGAAATGAGGCTGCTTATTAAAAAGGTAATAGGACATTTGTTCAAGTGGAATAGAAGTCAATGAAATTGTTGTAAAACCAAAGGAATTAAGACAGTTTACTCAGGAAGTCAAGAAGGACCTAGCCTGTTTAGAAAAACATGGACTTCATCTAACTCACATGGGAAAAGTATGCATTTGAAAAGAAGACACCCACACACAAAAAAAGAAATCAGACTGACTATGCTAGCTAAAGAATATTCCTCAGGAAGAACTTTAGATCTTAAAAGCCAATATAGAAAGGAAAGGGTAAAAAAAAGAAAAATGCACCCAAGTCTATCTTCTCATACAAACCAAATCAGACAAGTATGTATGGCCCATTGTTCCTAAATCAAAAGCATTGATGAAGATCCAACTGAAATTTAACAGAGAAAGAGGGGTTGTGTCTCAAACATTAGACTGGATCAACATCTCCATTAAGGTACCAGAACCCAGAAACCCACTCAAGGGAGGCTTCTTAACTCTGCAAAGGGACACTCCCCAAGTATTAAAATGCTCATGATAAGCGTTTACATAAGATATAAAAAGATGTGATAGACCATCCTCAAACATCATGAGGGAACTTCAGAGTGATACCTTATTTATAGGTGGAGATTTAAGTACTACTTGTTCCTCTACATACTCTGAATTGGTGAAATTGGATTTTGACAGAAAACATAGCAAAGATGGGTATCAGCCAGGGCAATACAGATCCAGTCAAGACCTGGGTTGATGCTGACCTAATGGGACAGCACATTCTGGATGCGATGAGGGTGGACAAGATATAGGCGAATGTACATATATGAATGGTGAATTTTTCATAGTTAGAATTTCTGGATTTCCTATCTCTGCCAAGAGTATGTTTTAAAGTAAGTGTCAGGGAAAAAAAGTCTGGGTCAGAAAGCAAAAGAAAGAAAAGGACTCAGTTCCAACAGACATTAACTAGCCCTTCATGTAATATTTCTAAAAACAGTAAAATTGGAAACCAGATTCAGTTGTTCAGACCACAGTGAGAATTTGAGAAGAGGTTTTTGTTAAGGAGAGAGAGAGAGAGAGAGAGAGAGAGAAGCAGGAGCAAGGTGGGGTGCAGTACAGAAATAAAGGGAAAGAGATACTCCAGACAGGTTGATGTTCAAAATATTTAAAAACCAGTTAGAAAGAACTTTGTTAATTCAAGATAAAACACTCACCAAGCAAACCAGACAATAGACTCTAGCAGTTAACGGTAAGTGTGCCTATACCATCAGCTGAGTATAACCATCCTTTAAGGTAGGAAAAAAAATTACGCATAATAGAAGTCACAATAAACTAATAATGCTTCCTGAATTAAGACATATATACACGCTTATGCTGAGACTGATAAGGACGTTGTACAAAAGTAGTTGCAAAAAAGCAGATTATACAGTAAGCTTTGAAAAATGTTCAAAACAAGAAAAGAAAAAAAAAAGAAACTTGGCCTAGGTCTAATTAGGAAAAATTAGCTGAGGGCTAATTGAATGCAAATCAGAATAGTTTGTTTCCTTCACTAAAACAGAAGGCCAGGGAATAATAACAAAAGGAACATTGAGGTTCCCAGTCTATCCAGTCTGGGGACTGCTCCATTTAGTCATCTACTTCTTAAACCAATCTGATTGACATAGAACTGATGTACCAGTTTTATGAAATGCACTAATTTTAAATGTACAGCCAGTGACTTTTGACATGTGTACACACAAACCTATGTAACTATCACCACAATCAAAATATATAAAATTTCCATCACCCCCAAAATGTTCCCTTTTACCCTGTAAAACTCATCTGCCTCAAGCCTAGTCCTAGGCAAGACCTTATTTGCTTCCTGTTATAACAGACCATATTTTAGATTTTCATGTAAACATCATCATAAAATGTGGATGTTTTGTATTTGTCTTCATTTTCCCAGCATGTTTTTGAGCTTGATGCATGTTACTGTGTGTATTTTTTTGTACACTGTCTGGAGGGTTCACAATTCATTCTTTTTCCATGTGAGTATCCCATTATTGCAGCACTATTAGTTTAATTGTTTGTTTTTGCTGGTTTCTTAGTTTGTTTGGGAAGTGCATGGACTGGGAATCGAACCCAGGTCTCCCACATGGTGGGCAAGAGTTTTAACACTGTTCTACCCTTGCCCACCCCCCCCAACTCATTTTTATTAGGTAGTTTTCTATTGCATGGTTATATTGGAATTTGTTTATCTATTTACCAGCTGTTGGACACCTGGATTGTTTTCAATTTGGAGATATTATGAATAAAGCTTCTGTGAACAATCACATAGAAGTCTATATGAGCATAACTTTTCACTTCTTATGGGTAAATTTTGAGAGATAAAACTGCTAGGGCATATACTAAGTTTATATATAAGTATGTATACTACTTTATACTGTGTACAGTTTGGGAACTACTGTTTCCCAGAGTAGTTTTCCATTTTTTTCTCTTTTCGTTACTGTGGTTTTTTTGTTTTTTTTTTTTAATAATTTCTTGTTTTGAAATATTTTCAAACTTAAAGGTCACAAAAACATAATACAAACGCCATAAAGGTAACTCCAAGATACCCCTTTCTCAGGTCCAATTTTAACATTTTTCCTCATTTGCTATATCATTCTATCAATCTGTTTTGTGAATGCTTGATTGTTGATTGTATTTTTCATGCTCCTTGAATACTTAACACTGCCATATATATATTCTAGGGACAAGGATATTCACTTATGTAACCACCTTAAGGACGGTTCTCAAATTCAAGAACTTTAACATTGATTCAAAGCTTGCAGTCTATATTCAAGTTTTTCCCCCCAACAATGTCCTTTTGTGCCTTCTTTCCCCTCTCATTAGACCCCTGTCCAGGATCATGTATTGCCTTTAATTATCACTGTCTCCTTAATTGCTCACTTTTTTAAATTATAGGAACATATAACAGACAAACTTTGTCATCTCAACCACTCCAAAACATACTATTCAGTAGGATTAATGACATTCATAATATTGTTGTACCCTCATCAATTTCCATTTCTAACTTTCCCATCTCCCCAAACAGAAGCCCTACACCCATTGTGCATTCATGTCACAAATGACATGTTTATATAATACTTGTCCAGAACTACTGACTTATTTATTACCTTTTATTCATTTATCTTTTAGATCCTGCAGGAAGTAAAAAAAAAAATGCAGTTACAAACCAAAAATACAATAGTACTGGTGTTTATATTTACCCATGTCATTACTCTCACTGAAGATCTTTATTCCTTCATGTGGCTTCAATCTGTGTCTACTGCCCTTTCCTTTCAAGCTACAGAAACCTTTTTATCATCTCCTGTAGGGTCAGTCTAGGTCATGAATTTCCTCAGGTTTTGTGCATCTGGTAATGTCTTAATCTCTCACTAACAATAGAAAGACAGCTTTATAGGATACAGGATTCTTGGTTAGTAATTTTTTTGCTTTCAGAATTTTAAATGTCTTCCCATTGCTTTCTTGCCTTCATAGTTTCTGATGAAAAATCATCATCTAATCTTGTTAAGTAAAGAGATTGAATTGGTCATCAAAAACCTCCAAAAAAATAAAAATAAAAACCTAGGACCAGATGTGAATTCTACTAGCATTCAAGAAAGAATTAGTATCAATCCTGCTCAGATTCTTCAAATAGATTGAAGAGGAGGTAAAGCTACCCAAATACCAAAGGTAGGCAAAGATATTACAAGAAAACAAAATTACAGACCAATCTCTTGAATGAATATAGTTGCAAAAATCTTCAACAAAATGATTTCAAGTTGAATCCAGCAGCACATTAAAGAACTATACACCGTGACCAAGTAGGTTTTTTTTTTCCAGGTATGCAAGGTGGTTCAACACAGGAAAAGCTATTAATTTAATCCTATACATCAATAAGTTAAAGAAAAAAAAAAGGTATGATCATCTCAATTGATGCAGAAAAGCCATTTGAGAAAATTCAGATCCTTTTTTGATGAAAACACTTCAAAGGATAGAAATAGAAGGAAACTTCCTCAACCTAATAAAGGGAGTATATGAAAAACCCACAGTTAACATTGTAGTCAATGGGAAAACACTAAAAGCTTTCTCTCTAAGATATGGAGCAAGACAAGGATGCCCACTGTCACCATTGTTATTCAACATTGTACTGTAAGTTTTAGCTAGAGCAATTAGGCAAAAAAAGAAATAAAAGACATCCAAATCATAAAGGAAGAAGTAAAACTGTTTGCAGATGACATGCTCCTGTATGTAGATAATACAGAGAAATCTACAGCAAAGCTACTAGAACTAATAAATGAATACAGCAAAGTGGCAGAATACAAGATCAACACCCAAAAGTCTATAGTGTTTTATACACTAGCAATGAGTAATCTGAGGAGGAAATAAAAAATTTCATTTACAATAGCAACCAAAAGAATAAAATATTTAGGAATAAATTTAACCAAGGGCATGAAAAACCTATACACAGAAAACTATAAAACACTGCAAAGATAAATGAAGGAAGACCTAAGTAAACAGAAGGGCATACCATGTTCTTGGATTAGAAGACTGAATAAAGTTAAGGTTCTACCCAAATTAATTTATAGATTACTTCAATACCAATTAAAATCCCAACAACTTACTTTGCAGAAATAGAAACACCAATAATCAAATCTATTTGGAATGGCAGTGTGCCCCAAATAACCAAAAGCATTTTAAGAAAAGTAAGTGGGAGGTCTCACATTACCTAACTTGAAAGCATATTACAAAGCTACAGTGATCAAAACAGCACAGTACTGGCATAAAGATAGAAGTCCTGACCAACGGAATTGATTTAGGTGCTCACAGATTGACATGATCATGTATAGCCAGTTGATCTTTGATCAGTTTGTCAAGTCAACTCAACTAGGACAGAGCAGCCACTTCAACAAATGGTGCTTGCAGAACAAGATACCCATATCCAAAAGAAGAAAGAGGACCCCCATCTCATACTTTATACAAAAACTAAATACAAATGGATCAAACCTAAACATTAGAGCTAAGACCATAAAACTTTTAGAAGAAATGGTAGGGAAATATCTTAAGGATCTCATGTTAGCAGGTAGTTTCCTAGACTTTACTTCCTTAGGAAGCTAAAAACAGAATTGCCACTTGATTCAGCAATCCCATTGCTAGGTATATATTCAGAGGACCTGAAAGCAGGAAATGAATGGACATTTGCACACTGAGGGTTATAGCAGCATTATTCACTGTTGCTAAGAGATGGAAACAGCACAAACATCCATCAATGTATGAGTGGATAAACATATTGTGGTATATACATAATAACAATGAAATGTAAGACAGAGTAAAGTCACGAAACATGCAAAAATGTGGATAAAACTTGAGATTACTACGTTAAGCAAATTAAGCCAGAAGCAAAAGGACAAATACTGTATATGGCTTCATTAAATTAAATAACTATAATGATCAAATGCAGAGTTAAAGTTGAGAACATAGTTTTAGCAGGAGATATAAAGAGGGCAGAGTTTGGCCACTTGATACTGAAGGAGTACAGAATGTTCAAGGATTGATTGTAAAGATCCAGAAATGGATAACTCAATACGATGTGGTGGTTGCACTAGCACTATATTGTAAGTGCAAAGAATAGAGCTGGTGGTGAGTATGGGTGAAACAGGAAGCCTAGGGGCAAGAATTACACCAGAAGGAAAGATAAAAGATACAAACTGGGTTTGTATAAAACAGCAAACCTAGAGTGTACGATGATGGTGATTAAATGTACAAATATAAGTTTATACCTGAGGGTGAACCAGTGTAAGATGTTAAAAATGGGTTAGTACATGGAAAAAATGCAAGTCATGCAAAGTAGGATCTATAATTAACAACAACATTGCACTTTTCCTTCATTAATTGCAGAAAGGGCAATATACCAAAGCTAAATGTTAATAAGGGGGAAAGAGTAAAATGGAGGGCTACGGGATTATTGTTTTTGTTGTTGCATTTTTTCTTCTCCCTTTGTGGAAGAAATGTTCTCATATAGATTGTGGAAGTGAATGCATAACTATGTGATTTTACTGGTGTGCTGGTTGAAACTGTTATGTACGGCAGAAAAGCCACCCACTTTTCCTAATCCAATCTTGTGGGCAAGACCTATTGTCTAGGGTGGAAATTTTGATTAGATTTTTCATGGAAATGTGACATCCCCAATTGTGGGTGTGACCTTTTGATTAGATGGTGATGTGACCCCACCCATTTAAGGTGGGTTTTTATTAGTTTACTAGAGTCCTTTAAATAGGAAAAGATTTTGGAGACATCTCAGATGCAGACACAGATGTTTAGAAATGCAGAAACCCCGGAGATGCCAGAAGTTAAGAGAGTCAATAGAACTTAAGCAGGAACAAGAGCTGATATAGGTGCAGACATTTGGAGATACTTGGAGTGCCGATAGAGAGAGCACATGCCTAGACATGGATGTTTGGAGATGCAGAGCCCAGCAGACATCGTTATGTGCCTTCCCATGAGATGCTAAGCAAGCCAGAACCCAGAGTTTTGCCCCAGAGAAGATAAGCGAAGGGCCCAAAGATGCTTAAAGAGGAAACTGCTGGAATCCAGAGCTGGAAGCAATGGAACTGGAAACAAGGGCTGGCAGACACCAGCCACATGCCTTCCCATGTGACAGACATTGGCCTTTCTTCAGAGTCAAGGTCTCTTTTTCTACGATGCCTTAGCTTGGACATTTTGAAGGCCATAGAACTATAAATTTGTAATTTAATAAATCCCCTTTACGAAAGCTGATCCATTTCTGTTACATTGCATTCCAACAAGCTTTAGCAAACTAAAACAAATAGGAACCACTGATTGTACACTTAGGTCAGGAGAGCTAGAATGATAAATGTAATTAGTGCTGTTGTAGGGCTGATAGACATTAGTGCTAATGTAGCTATGGATGGTATGATGCATGAATAAAACTGCTTAAAAATAAACAGAAGTGGATTTTTGGAGCAGGCGGGATGGAGTGGGAACTTGCTCTGTCCACTCCATGCATCAACCTGGTGTTGCAGTACTTCCAGGAATGGTGCACAAAAAAAAAAAGAAGAAAAAAAGCTTTTTAAAAAAGTTAAAAACAAAAAATTAAGTGCTGGAGAACATGTGAGGAGAGAGATATACCTATATGCTGTTTGCTGGGAAGTGGAAAGGTGTAGCCCCTCTGGAGGGCAGTGGTGGCTCCCCAGGAGACTAGGTATAGGGTTGTTACATGAACCTGAAACCCTGTTCCTAGGCAAAGACTTGGAAGAACTGAAATCACGGACATCCCTAAAGAGAGGGATGGAAAGATCAAAGGTTATGGTAGTGTTATACAGAGAAGATAGGATTTAACAAATGAATACGAATGCTGAATCATTAATTGGTATCTTTTAGTCTCCAGTATTTTAGAGCAGCTAGGAGTCAAAACCTAAAATTGTGGAATTGTAACCCAAGTCAAACTCTAAAATATGTTCTACAACTAATTGTGATGCTGTGCTTTGAAATGTATAGCTGTTTTGTATATATGTGATTTTTCACAAAAAAAAGGATAAAAAAAGTCGATTGTGGTGATAAAAAAGTATTTAAGTCTTCTAACCTCCTATATTCTGGTGCAGCTAGAAGGAAAAATCTGAGAGGATCGTATGGTAGCCCATGATAAACTCTGGGATCTGTCCTGTAACTACTTGTTGAGGAGTGCTTTGAAAACTATTGCTTTTTATTTATTTGCTTTGTTACTAAACAATAAAAAAATGTTTAAAAAATTAAAAAATAAAATTTCAGTGATGAAGAGATTTCAAAGAGAGTCAATAGGTCATTCTGGAGGTTACTTTTAATGTAAGCTTTAGCCAGATATTTTAAGCTATGACAATATGCCAAGCCCTAATGAGCAGTATTCCTGAAAACCCTAAGGAGTGCTTTGGGCTCTATCAAAGCCTCTATAAAAGTTTCTCGTAGTAAGCTTATTTTCTCAGAAACTTAAGGCCTCCAGACTGATTCTAGACCAGAGAAGCCCTGAAACCCAAAGGTACCAGTCTCTCCAAGAACATCAGTCAGTTTCATCCCTCTACCCCATAAAGTCAACACTCCTTTCCAACATAAAGAAGTTAAAATGGTCATTGCCCAGGTATCTCTGAAGATTGAGAGAAAGGTCAAATGAAAGGAAGGAGGTACATCTGAGAAATTGGAATTTAACAGATGACTGACTACTGACTCATTATACAGATATTTCTTTTTAGTCTCTAGTGTTTTTGTATAGCCAGAAGGAAAGAACTGAAGTTGTCAAACTATAATCCAATAGCCCTGGTCTTTAATAATGATTCTATGACTAAAATGCAAAAAGAAAAACTGAAAAAAAAAGTAAGTTGCTTGTGTTTGTATGGATCTACTTAGATGTTTTTTTGAGTTCCACTGAATGTGAATATCAATACTACACAATGTTCTAGTTAACATTGGTAGTATTGGAGGTAGAATGGAGTCTATCTCCATTCTAAATCTCAAAACTGGTTAGATTGCAATAGTAGGGGTCAATAAGAGGGAAAGGTAAGGGATATAGGATGTTTGGGATTTTTATTTTTATTTCATTTTCTGGACTAAAGCAAATGTTCTAAAAATGAGATTGTGATGATTGTATAACTATGTGATAATGTGAGCAACTAACTGTCTACTTCCAATGCATTGTATGCTGTTTGAATATATCTCAGTAAAATGACATTTAAAAAACACTGAAACTAGACAATGACAAAATTAAAATGATACACTAAAAATATCTACTTAACACAAATGAAGGTAGTAATAAAGGAAAAAAGGATCAAAATCAGCATATAGAAAATAAAGACCCACATGGCAGACGTAATTATGATCAGGTGGAATTTACATTAAATATAGGTGAATTAAACCCTACAATTTAAAAGCAGAGATTGACAGAATGGATAAAACTGTGATCCAACCATATGCTGTCTACAAGAGATACACTGTATATTCAACAGACAAATACGTTGAAAGTAAAAGGATGAAAACAGATATAAGCCATGTAAACAGCAACTATAAGGGAACCAGAGTGTTTATACTAACATCAGACAAAACAGATTTTCAGACAAAAAATTGCTATTAAATATAAAGAAGGCTGTTTTCTAAGGGCCAGAGGGGTAACTCATCAAGAAAATACATAACAATTATAAATTATAAACAGAACACCAAAAAGCACAATGAAAAGCTCATGGGATTAAATAAGAGTTCAAGTCCTCAATAACCCACTTTAAGTAATTAATAGAAAAACTAAGAAGAAGGTCAACCAATAAATACAAGACTTGAGCAAAAATATAAATTACAACTCCAAGCATGTATATTAAACTCTGCCCAGCAATGGCAGAATGTACAATGTTCTCAAGTACACATGCTCCAAGATAGACCAAATTCTGCAGGTAGGCCATGAGACATAGCCCAATAAATTCAATGCATTTAAATGGTATAAAAGATGTTCTCCAACCACAATGAGTGAAGCCAGACATCTATAATGTAAGGAAACAAAAAAAAAATGTTGAAATTAACAGTCTTAAATAGCAATTGGACAAGAAGAAATTGGAAGGGAAATTAGAAAATACTTCAACATGAAGGACCATGCAACACAGCAAAACTTATTATGTAATACAGCTAAAATAGTGTTTAAAGAAAAACTTACCTGTAACAACCTATATTTAAACACAAAAAATCTAAATCAATACCCTAAAATGCTCCTTAATAAGAAGGGCAAAATGAGCCCAAAGCCAACAGAAGGAATAAATAAGGACTTGAGTGGAAATAAATGAAAGAGAAAATAGAAAAACAACGGATATAGGGTTTCTTTTGCGGTGATTAAAATATTCTAGAATTAATAGTGATAGTTGAAAAACTTTGTAAATACACAAAACAAACCCACCATACTGCATACTTTTAAAGGTGACTATTAAGGTATATGTCAATAGAATTTTAAAACATAAGTAGTAAAAAATATATAATATCAATATAACAATATTGTTAACTTAAAACTCAAATAACATTTGAAGCCTTTCCATGAATATGGTCTAGTAATCACCCTTCTGTGTAATATTATCATCTAGTTTTAACTACGTTAAAAAGGAGGAATTAAAAACATTTTGAATCATTGTGCCGGCAGAAACTGTCTAAATATTTTTCTGGTCTTTTAAAGTTTCCTCATCAATACCTAATTTGACAGCAATTTTCAAGTCATTCTGCTTTATAGAGCATTTCTAAAGCCTTTAATTTAGTTTAAATTGAACAACCAACCTTAAGCTCATTTCACAGAACTTTTTGGTATTTAATTAAAATGTGTAATAACAGTAACAACTTCAACTGGCATCAACTGTTGTGAAAGTAACATAACACTTTTGGCAAGCACACAATTCAACAGGTTAGAGTGGAAAAGTGAGGGCAAGCAAAGCGAATGGTGTCATGGGCACAAATCAACAGGCAGCATGAAAACAATGGAAAGCCAAGTTTATTCTGAGACACTGGTCAGTGGAACTTGTCTAAAATGACTTCTGCTATTTTATACCTGATCATTGGTGACGTGTGTGTGGATAGGTGAGAAGCTCACTGCACATGCATGCAGCAGCATGGGCTATTAGTGGGCTGTACGTTTAGCAACATAAACAAACTTGACTAGTGTTTATATATCTCTGTGAGTCAATGTCTTCAGTTGGGGTTAGAGTCTTCTTCATTCTAGTACTTAACTACAAAAAGATGATTATCACAGACATTTGACAAATATAAACATCATCATCTCTACAAAACCCCACTCTATGCCTCCACCAAGAGACCGCTGGTCACTGGCTATTAGGCCAGAAATGGTTTCCCTCAGCCATGAGGGAAATGCAAATCAAAACCAGTATGAGAAACCATCTCACACCCACTACAATGGCTACTATTACCAAAAATGGATAATTACAAGTTTAGCAAGAATGTGGAAAAATAAGAACACTTTTACATTATTAGTAAGAATGTAAAATGGCACAGTCACTGTGACAGACAGTTTTGAAGCTCCACAGAAGGCTAGAATTAACAAATGAACCAGCAATCCCACTCCTAGCTATGTGGCAAAAAAAAAAAAAAGAAAAGAAAAGAAAAACAAAAAGTAGAGACTTGAACAGATATTTGCACACCAACGTTCATTAAGACATTATTCACAATAGCCATAAAGTAGAAACAATCCAAGAGTCCAACAGATGCGAAATGAAATATGGCCTATTCATATAATGGAATATTATTCAGCCATAAAAAGGTATGAGGTTTTGATATATATGACAACTTCGTGAACCTTGAAGATATCATATCCCATGAAATAAGCAGACACTGTATGTACAAAACTGTATGATCTCACATATGAAATAAGCAGAATATGCATATTACTAAAGTTAGAATAGAATGTAGGTTACCAGGGGTGGAGTAGACAGGAGAATGGAGACTTGATGTTTAATCAGCATGGAGTCTCTGCTTGGGTTGATGGAAAAATTCGGGCAATGCATGATAGGGATGGAGGCATTACTTTGTGTATGTAATTAACATTACTGAATTGTGTATTTGAGAAGGGCTAAAAAGGGAAAGTTTACTCATTACC
This sequence comes from Tamandua tetradactyla, assembly GCF_023851605.1. Classification (NCBI taxonomy): domain Eukaryota; kingdom Metazoa; phylum Chordata; class Mammalia; order Pilosa; family Myrmecophagidae; genus Tamandua; species Tamandua tetradactyla. Next base: position 71,297,388 of record NC_135342.1, on the reverse strand, counting down.
ACTGACACATACCCATATAACCGTACAACCGAAAGAATAAACATTTTTGTAAACAGTATGCTGGAGTTAAGAGCGTAATAATAATAATAATAAAAATAATGTTTCTTGAATTGTACCTAAGGTCCACACTAATGCAAAGTGTTAAAAGGGAGAACAGTGTATATAATGGGATTATATGAGAACTCTACTTTCTACATGTTTCTGCCAACCTACAATTACACCACTTTTTCTAAAGCACCATTTTTAATGGTCTAAAAAAAATCTTGTCCTTGTTATTTTCCAGCTAGGAAATAGCTTTCCTCATCTGTAAAATGGCTATAAAGACAGACATATTAGGCAGAATAATAGACCTCTGCCCCAAAGATATTCACAAGGGATTAGGATGTGAACGAGTTATTTTGTATTGCAAAAAGGACTTTATGGATGTGATTAAGCTTGAGACTCAAAGATGGGAGACTATCCTGGATTTTCCAGGAGGACCTAATCTAATCACATGGTCCCCAAAAGACAGGTAAGGAAGAAGCGTGTGTCAGATGTGACATAAGAACTTGACCTACTGTGACTGATTTTAAAGAGGGAGGAAGGGACTACAAACCAAGGAATGTGGGCAGCAGCCAGAAGCTGAGAATGAATCCTAGCTGGCAACTAGCAAGGAAATGAAAACCTTAGTCTTAGAGCCACACTGAACTGAATTAGGTCAATCATCTGAATCAGCAAAGAAAAAATTCTTCTCTAGAGTCCCCAGAAACAAACTGAGCCCTACCAAAACTTTGATTGTAGACCTATTAAACCTGTACCACGCCTCTGATCTATCATAGAACAAATCTACAATGTTTTAAATGCTAACGTTGCAGTAATTTGTTATGGTAGCAATGGAGAATGAATGCAATGGACTCAACCTCATAGAATTGTGATAAATTTTAAATGTTGTTTATATAAAAGGCTTGCACTTAGTTCTTATAAGTCAATGAACTTTCTATAGATATAAGTTTTAAATAGATTATATGCCACTTAGTGGCAATAGTCAGGTCTAATTTATCTTGGCATACATAGTGCTAAGCAAGAAGCCATATTATTGGTAGTTGCTAAAATAATTTTTCCCATGATTAAATAAACAAATTAATGAATGTCTATCAACGAAAGTACATTTTTAAATACTCTGGATTCTGAGCTAAATAATTATCAGGACACATGGAAGTAGTTCTACTAAAGTCAAATGAAGAAATAATATTAAAAAGTGAAAAATCTATTGTAGCCAGGTCAGTCCCTGCTAAGGATATGGCCAGTGACGAATTTAGGAATGGAAAGTGCTGAACCATAATTAAATGTGCTGCCACATTTATTAGCTGGACCTTCACATGGTCGTTGTTACAGGGGAGTTATAATATGGCATTTATGGAACCAAAACATGTCTTCTACATTCATTGCTGATGTGCTTGTGGTATTAGAAATATTCAGAGTTAATCCATTTTCCTGTCATTCTGCTCAATAACACTTGGTAGAAAAAAAGGAATAACCAACAGTTAATGTCTATAAATGTCTTGGCAGTCGGTATTGAAATTGTTTCAAATTGAAGGTTTGTGTTACCTCACACACAGGATACTCATCAGGGATTATACCAAGGGATATTAGAATAGAAAGAGGCTTCAAGAACCTGAATTGAATTACTAGAAAGCCTGTTTCTAACACATTTTTTCTAGCCTCTATTTTCTTTACTTCCAATGATATCCCCAGAGTTTCAACAGCACGCTGCTGTTTTTTTTTTTTTCTGCTTTGGGAAATGTTATATTCACTGCTTTGGGAAATGTTATTTTCTCTGAGTCAACTAGGTTTGGATTATTGCTTGGCTCAAGGTTACAAACAAACCTTTTCATATATTGACAAGATCCACCTAAGACAGGGGAAGACAAAAAAGATCTTTGTAAGATATTGTTTCACTTGAGATATGACTTAAAGTGTTTGAGAATAGATAGGAAAAACTATTTAGGGCGGGCTTGCAGTAATTGCATTCATCGCAGTGTGGCAGACTCTAAGGTAGTCCCCACCATTTCCACCTTCTCATACTCACACTCTTGCATAGCCCCTTTCCTTGAGTGTGGGCCAGACTTGTGACTTGCTTCTAACCAATAGACTACAGAAGTGATGGCACTTACACGTTTACAACAGATAAGACTGTTACACTTATTACACTCTTACTCTTAGTGACTTTGAAGAAGGCTGTTGCCATGCTGTGAGCTGGTCTATGGAAAGGGCCACATGACAAGCAAGTGGGGGTGGCCACTATTCAAGAGTCCCAGTCCCATAGCCTACCAGGAACTGAATGCTTCCCACAAACACTTGAGCTTGAAAGAGGTTCCTTCCCCAACTGAGCCTCAGATGAGACTGATGCCCTGGCTGAGAACTTAATTGAAGCCTTGTTAGACCCTGAAATAGAGGATCCACTATAACCATGCCTGAACTCCTGACCCACAGAAACTGAGATAATCAATGAGTGTTGCTTTAAGTAATACTAACACAGTATTTGAAACCAACCTTTAAACTGTGAAGCCTGAAAAAAGGTTCCTATTTTAAGTTGTCAGCTCATATTTCTCCATTAAAGTTTAAAATACTAAGTTATAAAATAATGACATCAGTTGACTCATTATGATATACAGCCACACATGAACATATACCAGCTTCTGGCTAAGGGTGGAAGTTTGTCTCTCTAGGTGGTTTCCAGACTATATCTGAAAATTAGTTATATATTCAAATTGGGTACCCAGGTTATATAATTTGCTATAAATATTTCTCATCTATGCTATATCCAGTCACCAGCATCACGTAAATTCACCTCCCAAATGTCTCAAAAATCCTTCTGATTTTCTCTAAATTCCAACCCTCTTCCACGCACCATCATCTCCTACCTTTCAACTGCATCAAATTTCTTCTGACCTGCCCTCCTTGCTCTCCCAGTTCCTATCTTCTTTGTTTTCCACCTATAGCCACAAGTCATATTTCCTATATACACAAGAAATATCAACCAGATCCTTTAATTCCTTTCTACAGCCCTGGGACAAAGGCTAAACTTTTCATTATAGCTTACATTATGCTCCAGATTTTATTTCATACACCTACCTCTATGAACCAAGCAAACTTTACCTTCCTAAGTGTAGGGGCCATGCATGTCTTTTATTGTCACCCAGCAAGCTTAATTAAAGCCTGAAAAAAATTGGCAGTTAAGAAATATTCGTTGGATTCAATGAGCTATTTTTGAAAAGAAAAATGTGCTTCTTTTGAAGATGCATCTCATTTCATTCGAAATGTTTTGGAGGGGGGGAATGCAGAATGACTGTATAATGGATACGGGGTCTCTTTGGGGGCGAATAAAGTTCTAGAACTAGATAGTGGTGATAGCTGCACAATGTTGCAAATACATTTAATGGCACTGAATTGTACCCTTTAGAATGGTTAAAATGGTTAATTTTGTTGTGTCTATTTTACTACACACAAAGAAGCCAGACACAAGAGTTTAAAAATGTATCTCAAAGACATCATGTGTATTTATTTAGGGAAATTGGTGTCTACCCTTTATCAAACAATTTTTGGCAATGATCTAACAAGGTTTCAGTGTTAACATGTATTCATTCTTAGATATGCAAACACATATGCACAAATTTCCTTACATATATGCACAAAAGGGAAGGAGAAGAGGCGAGTGGAAGCAGAATACAGACACAGAGCCAAGGTAGTAACTGTCCCTGTAATTTTATCTGTGCCCCAAAATTAAACCCGATGCAGGAATTGGCAGGTACAGTGCAGCATCATGATGACACGGTGGTAGACCAGTAATCCGTGTCAGTGCCCTCGCCACCACAGGAAGCTTAAGTTTCGCCCCTGTGTGTCGGGAGGCAAGCCCTGCCCACCACCAACACTTAAGTGATGGGACACTTGAGAAGTGCGTTTAAGTGATGGGACACTTGAGAAGTGCGTTCAGATTCTGAGTAGGTTTTTTTTTTTTGAATGACAAATATTCCTCCAAATCCCTCCTATAACAGCATTCTGTGGTGTATAACAATAGATAAGATTAACAGTAGAGTTTGTATAGGAGTTTGAAGTTTGTTTAGGAAAAGTTAGAGAGAGATATTAAACAATGTGATTTTAAGTGCTTCAGATTATAAAAATAAACTGTGACTTAAAATATTCCTGTGCTTTCCCAAGTTAAACTGACCCCCTCAATGAGTCTCTAAGGAGGATTGAACCTTAGTTTCCAATCCTTTCGATTTTTTGAATCTATAGACATTTATTGATCTCCTAGTCTTAGCTCAGCCTTAAGAATAAAAGATCAAGGAGAAGTAGATAATTGCCTGTAAACATGTCCATTGATGTGGCCCACGTAGGTCTTTTGGCAGTTGTTGACATTCTGTTGACACTGTGGAGTAATCCATTCTCTTTCTGACTCCAGAGTTAAACCTATTCTTAGCTATTCATAGTCTAGGATATTTAACTGTAAATACTAAATCAATTCTTTTTCCTTTTTACTTAAGAATATATGCCTTTTGAGACAATCCCTGCACATCTATAAGTGAATCTTACCAAAGGGTTTATACTAAAGTACGATCTTTAATTACTTTCCTATACCCTTCTAAAATACTCTTTTCACCCAGAAAAATCTTTTCAGTTCTATCACCAAAGTAAAGCTATTTTTAACATTTTTTTTGTTTCAATTATTCTGGAGATTATACCAATAACTTTAGACGAAGTATTCATACTGAAATTTTAAACACTGTATCAGCTATCCCCAAGGTGTTCAATATCTTCAGTTTGTAATCCACAATCCATATTGTTCCAAATCACCACAAGCAACTGCAATTGGTACAAACAAAGTAAAAGTAATTAGGGGACTCACCACTAAGAATCAAGACTGAATCAGAGGTTTGCCAGTGACCATGATCTGGCCTGATTTGTCTTTCTTCTGTCTCTTAATACAGGGGAAGAATTAGAGCTCAACTTGCCACAACACCTGGGCATTCATGATATGAGACCTTACATGTGAGTGAAGAGAACCTCGCTTCCCTCCCAGGTGTGGGACGAGGAGGCCCTGAACCCCCACGCAGCCATGGGCACTGCTACCCTTCCTGGGCTGGCAACTAATAAGAATCCTGTTCCCTTGAAGCTTGGTATAGCGTCTCTTAGGTCAGTCACAGCTCAATAGCCAGAATGCACTCAATAGCCAGAATGCACCTCATATTTGCAGCTTGACTGGTTTCCCTTAGAAAACTCAAGGCCAGAGAAAAACGTTGACAAAGCAGAAGTTTCATTTTTGGCAAATTGATGATATATTCAGGGTTTTAATGTCCTAAATTAGAAGACTGAACCACATTCTATACCAAGAACCATGATGAATATATCAAAAACAAATCAAGGCACAAGGTCCTAGATTAAGGATAGGATAAGAAAAAAAGTCAAAATAATTAATAGTGAGATCACTATAACTGCAACGCTTCTGAAATTTGAGATCTCAGCAAGCTGTTGTGAAATCTACCTGGGTATAGGAAACATTCCCGATTCCACATTTGTAGGCTGCATGAACTTAATTACTTAACCTCTTTCAATTGCAATTATTTTGCTGTATTAATTAAAATAGCAGCTGTATAAAATAAAATAGCAGTCTCACAGGTGATAAGGGAAAAATGTGATGACATGCTTAAAGAATTTAGCTCAATGTTTGTTATTGCATAAGGAGTCAATGAATATAATCTTTGCTTTACTGGTAATTGCCTGTGTTGCTATAAAGCATTCTTCAAAAAATAAGATGATCAGAGGAGTCCAGAATATGTCTATCCCTTAAAATAGAAACTATAGCTTGTCAAATTTCTGTTTGTTATTAGCATATGTGCTTGTTCTGTTGACATACACAGAGATGGAAATAGCCTAACAGGTTTTGTAATTGTTTTTGAATGACACGTACATGAATATAACTTCTGTGTTTAAGATTAAACAGGTAACACTTTAGTGACCCAGCAGCTTGCCTAAAATCAGGCCATTCTCATGGGTTCAGGGCAGGGAAATACTTTTAAGTTTCATACAGTCTCTTTCAAGTGAGCTTGTCATGAAATGAACATGGCACATGCAGCACTTGGTAATCGTCATGGACCCTGAGGGAGTCAGTACTTCATTAATTGAGATATTGCTCATGGGCTAATGCCTGGTACATCTTCATCTATATGCCTTCATTTATTGAAAAAAAAAGTGCATCCCTTAAAGTCGGAGCTATTCTAAATTCTAGGAAGAAAACATAAATTAAGCATGGTTTCTACCTTTGAGGTAAATTCAGGAAAAATGTTTCACAATGTAACCAACACTGCCATTCTTCGGACTCTCAAATGAAATTGTATAGATTGGAGGGGGATTGTGTTTTTACTTAAGAAAAAAGCCAATGATGATGAATACAGTATAGCTTCAATATGTTTACATGTGGTGTTTCCAAATTAAATGTAAGACTACAGACACCTGCCTTTGTATTTATTTGACATGTAACACCAGCCTTTCATGCTAGAGCACAGAAAATACACTTTTTAAGTGCTTAATTTGATTATGTTGAATGGTGTCTTTACATACTACTACAGATTGAATCTAGAGCAATTTTAGTTGGATCTTTAAGGCAATAAGATAATTTCTTTATCACATGTTTGACTAAAGGTCTCATTGGACATTATATTTTGCTTTTTGAATGCTGTGCTGGTTGGGTTCTGGGGTCAACTTGGCCAGGTGAAGGTGCCCAGTTGACTGGTCAGACAAACACTGGCCTGACCATTACTGCAAGAATATTTAGTGGTTTGGTTGATAAACCGGAAGGCTGGTGTATTAAATCATCAATCAGTTGATTGCAGCTGTGGCTGATTACATCTCTGATCAACTAAGGGCGTGTCTCCCACAAATGAGATCATCCAATCAGTTGAACGGTTTTAAGGAAGAAGCCGCTTTCACTGCTTCTTCTGCCAGAGAACCTCTCCTTTAGAGTTAGATGAGATCCTTTATCAGAGTTGCCAGCTTCACAATCTACCCTATGGATTTTGGACTCTTCCATTCCCACAGTTGTGATACATCTTATAAATCTCATATTTACAGATCTGTCCTGTTGGTCCTGTTTCTCTCAAGAACCCTAATTCAAATGGATATTAAAAATCTAAAATTTCTTAGAATTATTCTTACATGCTGGTTATGTTGCCATATCATGTGACTGGCAAAAAAAAAATGAACTTGTTGCATAAAATAATGCATTTTAAATATTTGAAGGAGTCATAAATAAAAAATGATGTTTTAAATATTCATAGAATACCAAAACATTCAGTGTTTTGTAAAGGGTATATTTAAAAAAAAGTTAAGTAAATACATGACAAAACATTGTTTGCAGCATGTCACTGTCAGAGTTCAGGGAAATAAATAAGTGCTCAAGAAAGAGTGTCACAAAATACCCTTCCAGCTGCTCTTTCGGTAAGACTCCATTTGCACATTAATTCAATCATTTATTTAATGAATTTTCTTACAGTACCTACCATAGCTCAGGCATTGCAAAGTGCCGTAGGAACTCACAGATATGTTTAATAAATATTTGTTGAATCAATGTTGGTTAAATGGAAGAACAAAACATAACATCTCATTTCTAGGTCCTTGGAGTCCAGAGGAGAATGTAAATAAGAACCAGTCTTTTAACATATAACAGTGTGTCATCATCCAGTTTTATGGAAAAGTTGTTAAATTTTCTCTTATAGATGGACTAGCTTATAATAAATGACTGGTATGTTCTTGGAATTTACTCTTCTCAAACATAATGGAAAATGTATAGCGGAAAAGGGGAGAATTACTTTCCTAGCATTGTGATTGCAAGTGCTTTGCTTGCTGTGAGGGTGCTCTCTACATCACCTGCTCTCTCAGATAACTTTAAGGCATATGGGTGATTAGAAGTTTACTCAGAGAGACCTCAAGTCACACCTTGGGGAAGTTGAGCTCCATAGCTCCATCTGGTCACTCAGAAATTTGGTTCTGAAACTCTATTAAATGATGGAGGTTGGAGAGTGAGCACTCTCAGGTTTTGGGGCATTTCTCTGTTCAGTCTCTTGGAACGCTTTCAATGTAATCATTCCCATCAGCATTCCAATGTACTCTATAGTTTCTTCCTGAAAAAATAAATCTTATAACCCAATACCCCCATAGTTACTGATCTACCCTCTCCTTCCCTTTACAGGTAATTTCTTAAAAGAGTAATTTATAGATGATGTCCCCACTTCTTCAGCTTAAATATCCTTTGCAATCCACCCCAATCTGGCTGCCAAACTCAACTACTTTGTAAAATCCAATTGACTTTTGTGTGTGTGTGTGCATCCTTATCCTACCCAACATCTCAGAGCATTTGATTCAGTTGCTCCTACTCTCCTACTTCAACTGTCCTCTTGGCTTATTGTCACCATCATACACTTTTCTTCTCCCATAATGATGAATTATTTGTCTCTTCTTTCAGCATTCTCTTTTCGTACAGCTCCCTTAAATATTTGATTTATTTCAAAGCATAGGCCAGGATCCTCTCTTCATTCCCTATTCTCTTTCTAGATGATGGTAACCATCCCCTGGTTTTAAATACTAATCATATATCCGTAGCTCCAAGTTTTATATCGCTAGCCCTGATGAGCTCCAAGCTCATTTAGCCAAATGCCTATTCACCTACTGGACATGGAGATCTTACAGACAACTCAGACTCACGCCTGGGATTGTCACCTTCATCGTCTTCCTCCATTAAAAGCACTTTCATCTAGCAAAAAAAAAAAAAAAAAAAGAAAGAAAACAAAAGCCAACCACAAAAAATTAAGCAAAGCCCAAAATAAGAATCATTCTTAAGTTTCCTTACTATCACCCAGCCACTAATCAGAAAATCTTATTCTAAATCTCAAAAGTATTTTTAAATACTCTACTCTCCCCACTCAAAAGGTCACATTCTTAGTCCAAACTCTCCTCATCTCTCACTACTGCTCTTGCCAACTATATCATGCCTCATTCCTCACACATCAGACAGATCAAGATTTGACATGTGGCTCATATATGCCACTGAACTGCCTAAGCCCCATTATGAGCATCCTAGTACATCTTGTCCCTACAACACACATTAGGTGAAATTGGCCCTGTTCCTCCAAAATCATCCTATGCCACCCCTCTTTGTGTTTTTGCTACATTAAGCCTTCAATTATATCATCTATTCAGCAAACATTTATTGAGCATAAATGTGTCAGGTTCTAAGTATTGGAGAAACTGCAGTAAATAAAATAGCTAAAAAGTTACAGCCTCCCTTCATGGAGTTTATATTCTACCTTCCAGAGAGTGGCAGTCTCTTTCCTTCCTTGGGGACTTCACACAGGCTGGTGCTCAGCCCTGGACTGTTTTCCTCTGCTCCCTTCACCACATCACCTGCTAATCTTCCTTCTAGGTTCAGCATGGATATTACTTCCTCACAAGCCAGTTTAATCTGTGCCCCTTTCTTTACTATATTACTATATAGGAATTACCATGTATGGCAAGAGGGATGGTATTAAATTATAACTGTAAGTCGTTTGGTTCGTCTCCTTTCATGAGGTAGAACGTAATTATTTTTTCCTTCAATGTAGACTATGCTCAGAGAATCAGTCTTAGCAAATAGAATGGGGGAGAAATGCAGAGTGGATTCCAAAACTACGTCATAAAAGGCAGTGTGGCCTTCTCCTTTCTTTATGTCTTGAGTCGTTCTTTCTAGTTGAAGCCAACTGTCACATCATGAGGACATCGGACAGCCCTATGAAGAGGGTCTTGTGGTAGGAAGCTGAGTTCAGCAAACATCTAACAAGGAACTGGGGTCTTCTGCCAAAAGTTATGAATGAACCATTTTAGAAGTGGGTCCTTCTGCCCCTGTATAGCCTTCAAATAACTTCAGACCTAATCCACATCTTTTTTTTAACTTTGTTTTTCTTTTTTCTTTTTATGTGTTTCTATTGAGATATTTTCACACACCCTACAATCTATCCAAACAATCAGTGGTTCACTGTATCATCACATAGTTGTGTATTTATCACCATGATCATTTTTAGAATGTTTGTGTTACTCCAGAAAGTGAAATTAAAAGAAAAAAGAAAACCTCAAACATCCCATACCTCTTACTCTCCCATTTATTTACCACTAGTATTGCAATCTGTCCATTTAAGACTTACAGTAGAGGTAGGTTAACTAAGACAGCATAGTATTAACAGATACACACACACGCACATACACACACACACATATATATATCAGTGGAACAAAACAACATCCCAAAGTAGATACATACAAACACAGATAATTGATTACATATTTTTGCAATACAGTTATACAATCATTATTAAAGTTCAGGGCTACTGGTTTACAGTTTAACACGTTTGGGTATTTCCTTTGGCTATTCTAAAACACTAGCTTCTAAAAAGAAATGTCTATATATTGAGTCAGATGTCACAGTCATTTGTCAAATCTGAATTTCTCAGTTACACCTCCTTCCTCTCATTTGATCTTTCTCACAATCTTCAGGGATAACTAGGCAATGACCATTTTAACTTCTTCATGCTGTTGTATCTCAGTGTTTATCTAGAACCAACAGTCAAGCAAAGGAGAGTCAAGCAAAGAGCCAAGGACAAAATCAGTGCTCAGTATGTATGTTGAATGAATTAAGATCCTTTATTATCTAATTCCATCAGTCTTAGAAGAAAGCATTTAAAGGTCAGTTAAATATTAAATTACTTTGTAAGTGCTATGAAGGAAACAATGGGAGATATAGCTAAAGATGTATGGAGAGAGGACATAAGTTCAAAGCTCTCACTACATATAATCCTTTTGAGACACTTTATTTTGATAAAAATTAACATGCAAAAAAAGGAAGTTTCCTCTAAATAAATAAATACATTTCTAACCCCCTTAAAATTCCAGGTATTGGGGCAAAACAAACCTGAGAGGGTGTGCATTTTGGGGTTCTGCCACCTTTCTATTCAATCTCAGTATATGCTTACCCAGTGATTCACAATGTCCCCTCCTTGGTATGCACCCAGTAAAAACGCATACAAACATTTACCAAATGACACTTACTAGTATATTCGAAGGATAACTCTTTCTGTAAATTAAAATCCAAAAACAACCAAAATGCACAACAGTAGCAGAACGACTCTACCTTCATATCTATTCATAAATGAGATTTCATAGAGCACTGACAGTAAGTAAATTAAATCATAGATAACAACATAAACATATATCAGAAAAAAAGAAAAAGACCACAATGTTGAGCAAAACAAGCCAAACACAATGGAGTCCTTACTGGATGATTCCATTCATATAATTACTAATAAAAGAGGCAAAACTGATTAATGATGCTAGAAGTGAGAATAGAGGCTCCAGGTGAATCGATAACCACTGTGAAGAGTTCCACTGGCAATGCCCTGCGGCAGCTACCTGGATGTGTTCGCTGGGTGAGCATTCACTGAACTGCACGGTATTATTTGTGCATTTCTCTTTCCGTAGGTTATGCTTCACTATGACGCTTACTCCAAGAATTGAATAAAGAGTGTTTGGAATTTCACCCTTTGACTTACTAACCAGTCTGGGCTTGTAAAAACCAAGGAAGAGAAATGGTAGCATTTTCTGCCAGGTAATTATTGTATACTTAGAAAAATGCCTAATTATACATTCATCTGACACATTAGAATAATTTCAGAAAGACTTGGCTAACATGGAAACTGTGTGTTTAGAATAAATAATATTCCATTGGCAGAAAAGTAAACACCCAGGACTATGATTAAATAATGTTAATACAACTACAGTAAAGAAAAGAAATAAAAAATGTAAACAAAGTCTAGAAATACAACATTTAATTTCTATTCCAGGTATGAGATTGGCAAGAACAGAAATGTTATTCTGTTGGAAAAGTAATGCTGAGGAGCTATGAGGGTCCTTGTTTTAAAAATGAGATTTAAAATGATAAAGCTGTCTTTGTATTAATGAGATGGCTAAGAAAATGCCAAGTTAAGATTTTGATCACAGGTATCTAGATACAAAAAAAAGTTTTCTTTGTCTCAGTTTTAGGATCTTGGAGTTACTTATGCACATACTCCTTATTTCGTACTTTTTTTGAGAAGTTTAGTCATGTGTATTCATGGATGAGAAGTAGGGCAAACTGTATTTTTAATAACATAGTAAATTAGTTCTGACTCTGCAAGCCAGAATGGGCATATTAACTTTCAGAACAAATGCTAGCCCTTGAAACTTTTCAATCATAACATTTAAGATGCAATATAAGATATTTTGACAAGTAACATGAGTTATAGTACTATGTCCTTTCAACCTGAGAGTCAGGCTTAATAGGCAAGATTAAAACCCTGAAGACTATCATTTGAATACATTATGTTAAAGCTAATATGACCAAGCAGTTCATTTAAAACTTTTTACTACCTTTGTTAACTCAATTTCACTGATTCATTAATAGGTCCATATATTATTGTTAGAAATATTACAACAATACATAATACAGTTTTCTGCTTTGTCATTTGTAGTTTTGAGATAAAATACGTTAAAATTCTTCACTAATGTAACTTCCCTCTTCCCCCCCTTTTAAAATAATTTTCCTTAAGCTATTGTGACAACTCTAGCAGAAAACCGGAATTTTTACTGATTCTCTCTCTAACTTAAACATTCGAGCATGTTCCCATGGTATAACTGTACACAATTTTTTAATAGCTAAGTTTTATATTTTAGTGTTCTGGGAAAAGTCTCTCAAATAAATGGGAGTTTCCTCACCAGTCTGAAAACAACTTCATTTTTCTTTTCTCAGACAACTAACTCTAACTTATGGCATCTGATAATCATCAGCCTGAGTGACAGCCTCTGCTGGGGGAGGGGGGCTGGAGAGGGAGTTGGACAGATGGATGCATCAGTCAGTCATGAGCACCGAGCACGACCCCTTCAGATTCCATTTCACGACTCACTTCACGTCCAGAGCTGAATTTGCATGAAAATCAAATTCATAAATTCAGCCACAGCTTTGATCAGGAATTCTATGCTTGTTATTGTTCTTTCTGAATTGCAAAATCATGGCAGATGGTGGTGTTTCTTGAAATCGCCATTGATTCTTGTTTCCCTTCTTCACCATCACAGCTTACTACTAGAAAATATTTAGCACCTTCATAGGATCAGGCCATCTGAAAACTCAAATTTTCCTTAGATATAATGATGTCAATTGATACATGAAGAAACTAAAGCTGTAATTTGAATCAGGCTTCTGCTCCTCTGATTCGAAGTTCAGTTAATTTCCAAAAGATCAATATATATTTTCTGAGAAAGAGAGCTGAATTGTGGGGAATATTGTAAACAATGAGAACTCCTTTTTAGGAATGAGCAAGGGACAATAAAACAATTAGCATACATGCACACAATTGCTAAATTATGCCTTTATATTTGATATCTGTATTTATATATGTATGTGTGTATATATATATATACACTGTTAGAAAATTATAGAGGGAATCAATTTACATATATGTGTAAACTCAATTTGTATTTTCTTTATAAGATTTGTATTTATATATTTACTTATGTACCTATAGATGATAATTATAAAGATTAGCTAGAAGATCATATCAGCTGAGAACATGGAGTTGGAAACTGATAAACACCTAATAGCTGTGTGACCAAAGATTTGAGTTTAACATTTTGAAGTCTCAGATTTCTTTGTTAGTTCTCTATTCTACATATGGGATTGGTATGTGGATTAGATCATTGAACGCCCATAAATGCATAACAGAATGCCTGTTAAATGGCAGTAAGTTGCTTTTATTAAGTCTCAAAAGAGTCTCCCATGAATACATATAAGCTCAATAGCACATGCCATGTACCAGGAAATGGGTCTGTTGCTCTAAGCACGTAAGCATCTAGCTCGTGTGTCTACCTTAAGAGGTTGGTGCAACTGATATTGTTGGTTACAGCCAAGGGCACAAATGCTTAGGGGTGAAGTGGCCTGCCCAACATCTATTAACCACGACTAGTATAGAGTGCATCCACCATGCCCCCCACATATGGGAAGGGAATTCCAATTTAAGTACCATTAAAAGCCCTAATTCAAGGACTTTGCAAGTATGTTTGTTCTAATAGCCCAGTCTCCAATTAACCTCATTTTGATGATTTCCCTTTTCTGAAGACATTTGTCATAAGTCATTAATGTTTCAATTCTGATACTGTTTGCCTAGGTCTGTGTAAGTCAATCGTGAAAGCACAGAAAGAACCTTAGCCTTAAGTCTCTTTTTCCTGACCTATGACATACTCTACAGATAAATTTAAAAACAGTGATCACCATCACACGCACACACACAGGGTTAGACACCTGTTATTTGGAACTTGAACCACAAACCATCCGATGATCTGGTATCTCATTAACCAATTGTACATTTCTAGGCTAGGACCCAAGAGACGATTCAGTACAATTTATAAAGCACTGCTTTTGCCTTCAGTATGAGGCTGCACACCAAGAAAAGAAACAAAATGATCTTCCTCTGCCAGCTGTTACTTTGAACTAGATGGCCAACTACTAAGAACTGCCATCCCTCAGTCACACAGGAAGAGAAAATGAATTTTTGCTAAGCACAGTTATCCTTTACTGTTAAAAAGTTACCCTAGGAATTAACTAATTGCCACTATATGGCACTTCCAGCTTCTAGCTCCAACTCATGGCTTTCTCTCTGTTTGACTTCCACTAATCAACAACTCCAATAATCTGTATTAGGGCCCAACCTCATTCATTTGGGCCACACCGTAACTAAAATGACATCTTCAAGAGGTCCTATTTACAACAGATTCACACCCACAGAAATGTGCATCGAGATCAAGAATATGTCTAAACTGGGGTACATGGTTCCATTTGTCACAATGACAAGTATGATTGTTAATCATCTTCTCATTTCCTATTCTTAGCCTATATGATCTGCTTGGTCTACTAACACCATTCTTAAAACGTGGAAGCCTTCTTTATATAGTTGTGTTACATATATTCACATATCATCTAGACAAATACATACTGTTCCAGGAATATAAAATATATATTGTAAAGTTGAAAATCAACAATGGATAAAACCTCCTTCCTGCAATTACAATGAATAACTCCTAGTCATTTTTGTTATTGGTGTCAGATATTTACAAATACTTGCTCCTCAAGTGTTTGTAAAACAGATTGGACTGACGTGGGGGATACACTAAGTTTTAATGATGCCCGATGCAGAAGTTTTAACTTTTAAACTAAAAGTTTAGTAAGTTCTCCTGGCTACCTCAGGTTGGCCAGTTGTCATTTCAAGGATTTAGCATGGGTTTTTCTCTGGAAGACGTGCCAGTTTGGAGTTTCTTACTTCTCCTACCCTTATACCATTCGGTCTGAAGTTTGGAAAGGAAGGCAAATGCCAATTCCACACCAGCAGATGTTTTTAAATGTGTAAAGTCCATGTGAAACACTTAAACTGTGATATAATTAATATATTTCAAGTGCACTAGAGACTACACAAATACATGGAATATGGTATCCATTACATGGAAACCCTCTGTCTTAAAATACTCTTACTTGGTTAGAATGTCCACTTAATTCTAAGCAATTACTGGGACTGTAAAGAGATCTGGCTCAGAAAGTCCACTTCACAAAGACACCGTTGATAAATACTGGGCAAATAAAGAAGTTTGGGGAGATCTTTAGTTTAAAAAAAAGTGATCAGGAATTTTGAGTTTTCTAGTGAAAAATATGCAAATACAAATGGGTAGATGGGAATGATTTCATATTCAGGCTTTATAGTTGGTTATAATTTAATCGTATTTATATTATAAGGGTTCAGTTTCCTTAAACTTTTATACTATTACTGTAGAATAATATACAGTTTGAATGATTATACAAGTGGGTATGTTGTAAACACTGACTACAACTAAATCTAACAAGTCATGCTGACCTCTGAAAATAAAATCAGAAAACTTCCATTTGACATAAAAAGAATTGAAGCCCTAATTTTGAGAAATGTTCCATTTCCATCTTCATGCAGCTTTATGATTTATGACAGTCAGAGTTTTCAGTTAAGATAGAGAATTGACTCCCTAGGAGTTATTATGTAGTGGAAATGAAATTTCTTAACCTATTTAGATGAATCAGGTTGTACATTATCTTTCACACTGATAACTTACTACCTTCATTTCAATAACTACCGCTGCTATTCTCTGCTTACGGAGGAGAAGAGATAAAAAAAAAATCGTTATTCTGCGAGAATGGCAAAGTATCCCGTATTTATTATATTGAGATAAAAATCTGCTTGAAGAATAACTTAAAAATACATAGTAACTCTATTCCTGAATTATTTTGTATTTCATTGTGATACATAAAGGTGTGGGTAAGAAAACGGTTTATTATATTCCATTTCGTTTATTAGTGCTATTTCCATGCACAATTGAGGAAAAAAGGAGGGTTTTGAAAGTGATATAAAGAAGATCAAATGTCATAAAGATTCATGAACTTTCACAACAGTCACCTTCTGATTTAATGAACTGCTCCGAGGACCAAGTCTTTTACTAGTAGTTATGGGAATTCTCTTGTGGGAAAACTACTCCACATATAATTAGGCCATAATTGAGGGATCCCCCCACCCCACCCTTTTTATATTGTCCTTTTTAGTGATTTCATGCATATGCTATGTGATTGTGGATATGAAAACTTTGGAAAGGTTATCTTGAATTACTCTAATAAAAAAATCAAAGTAAGTTTTAGCTTTCCTCTCTTGATTTCCAAGTTCCTGTTGAGATTGGAAAATAAAATCACTTGCATTGTAAAACTTCCTATCTTAGCTGAAAAACTCAACCTGTCATAAATCAAAGCCACATGCAAATGCAAATGGAACATTTCAAATTAGGATTTCAATTCCTTTCACATTATAGCACTTGCTGATGCATAACCTTCAGAAATATTTTTTTTCAAGAATTTCCAAATGTGACAGGAGTACAGCATCAAGAGGATGTCGTGTGTATGTGGTATGCTACAGTCAATATATCAGCTGACCTTACACGATCATCACAACTCAAGGTTGGAAGGAAACTTAAACTCTCTTACTTCAATCATCTGTCCCTCATACTTGAAGCATCTCCAAAAGAGAGGCAGGCTGGAGCTTGACTCATGGGCTTTAAACCCAGCTTCTCCCTTTACTAGCTTTCAGCATTGGGTCAGTTAACCTGTTAGTGCCTCGGTTCATTCACCTATCAAATGAGAAGGATGGTTATAGAACCTCTCTACTGTTTGACTATAAAGATTAACTAATCTATTAATTGTAAGACTTTTAAAATGATGCCGGGAACCCACCTCCTCGCTCCCCACAGTGACTCTCCCGTCTCAGCTAGGACACCTCAAGGGACCCCATCATGCTTGGTCAGCACAGGTTGGTGATGTCTCCCTCCAGCTGAGTCGGCTCTCTCCTTGGACTGTCTTCTTGCTGTCCCAGTCCCAATCCTTGGGATTTTAGAACAAAAGGACTTAGTTTCAACACCCTTTAGACTTATCTTCAAATATTTGAATTCAGGATGGGCTGCAGAATCAGACAGCTTTATTGAACCTAGCAAGCTAAATCCTTGAACATCCTGTTTTCTTATGCATGGAAAAAGAAAAGAGAGATTCTAGCAGTACCAACTTCTTAGAGCTGTTGTAGAGCCAAATGAATATAAGTATTATATAATTATATCAGTTATATATAATATTCACTGTTATATAAGCGTATGACATATGACTCAACTGTGATGATATTAATAATCATTAGGAAGAAAATGATGAGCATGCTAGATTAAATATGCCATAATCCCCTCATACCTGGACAAACTTCTCCCGGCTTCTTCGGATATCCCTGACTAGCACAGCTTTGACATGACTGCAGAGTTACCTCATGCCTATAAGTTCCAAAATGCTTTCCATTCAAGTATAGATCAATTTTGTTTCTGTAGTTCTGACAATGAAATCATCTTGGTAATATACTTCTTCTATTTCATTGACAAAAACATCTTTGAAAGATTGCACATCTTATCAAGATCTGCAACTTTCCCTGGTTTAGAAACACTTTAGTCAATTATCTAGAAATTTCAGGCAGAGACCTTTATTTTCCTTAGTCGCAATTGCTTATTACCTTTCATGTTATGTTACTGCACTTGATTTATTTTTTTTATCTTGAGAATAGACATGGTTTTCTACATGCTTCCTCCAACAGACATTTCTTTTCATTTTAGGAAGATTCTCTTTTCATGTTGCAGTCAGCTATTCTCCCTGAATTGCTTATATGTTTACAAGCAGTTCTGAGGATGTTGATAAAATATCCAACTCTCACCAAAAGAACTATGATAACCTTTTAACTACATCTTTGCCTTCATCAGTTTTTTTTTTTTTTTAAGCAGCTGTCAGTCACCTTCCTACAACAAATGTATTCCATTAATTGGAGTCTTTTTGCACAACCTTACCTTCTGGAAGAGATGTCTTTTCAAGGAGCTCTATTGCTTTAGCATTTGCTTTCTAATGAAATTCATTTCTTTTAATTCAGTCCCTTCCAACTTACACTTCATCCATCACTACCTAAAATTTACCCAATTTGCTTCATGGCCCTGTGAGGTTCCCTGACACCATACTGGGTGTGCTGGTCACACAGAACCACCACCGCTGCCCACACTCACCACTCCCAACATACAATTTAGTTCATCTTGAGAACTCTTCCTTATTCTGTGATTCCTAGCTCAAACAGGATCTCTTCTTTGAAGTATTTCCAGTTTTCCCATTTCTACCCAGGCCACCGACTTCAGCACTTTACTTCGTCATGTATCACACTGGATGGAACCGAGGTGTTTTCCTGCCTGTCTCCTCCATTCATGACATCTTTAAGGACATGGTCTCTCTGTGGCTCTGTATCTTCAGTCTAGTGCTGAGCCACACAGAGGGAACATACCCTAGCATGGAAGTCTGGCCGGCTGAAGTGAATGAATTCCAATCCAGGTCCCTACAAGGTGACTGAGCAGCTTTCTTACATGTGTCCCAGCAGCTGTGTTGTAAAATTGTTTTGAAGAAAACATTAAAGTGCTTAGAATAGTATCTGACACTGAGTAAGCACTCAACTAGTGACAGTTATAATATTTTTAAATAATACAATATTCTTAAATTTGGGTGGTAGTGTTCATAGTTGAGAATATAACATGAATTAAAAGTAAATTTTACCAATTAATTTCCTAGGTATTTAAATTTGTTAAATAACAAAATAGGTTAAAGTTATTCTATTTCAACCACTTTCTTCTTTTCAATTATAAAAGAAATGGAAACACCCTAAATCACAATAAAAAATACCTAATAATGCAAACTGCAACTCAGAAGGAGAGGACACTGCAGCAGGTGGGGTAATGAACCCCAAAAGCCCATAACCTACTCCCCACAACCTGGGACTCCGTTGTTTCACATTGTAAAAGGGACTTTACACACATGATTAAATTAAGGGTCTTGAGAAGGGGGCCATTATATCAGATATGTGGCTGTGTCCTATATAATCTCTTATATCCTTATAAGAGGAAAGCAGGTTTGGAGATTTTAAGAGGTGAGAAAGAAAGCAGAGGTCAGAGAGGAGAGATGAAACTATGCTGTGGTCTACAGAGAAGGAGAAAAGGGCCATGCACTGAGAGGTTTAGGTGTGTTCTAGACACTGGAAAAGATGAGGAAACATTGTCCCAGGGACCATACAGAAGGAATGCAACCCTGTCAACACCTGGATTTAAGAATTTTTGTCTTTTAGAAGTCAAAATAGTAAGCTTGCATTGATTTAAATCACTGTTTGTGGTAACTTACTACAAAAATAAGAAGCTAATATATGCAGAGAGAGACCTACAACACCCAGACATACTCGGGATAAGGATTTCCTTCAAAGTAAATGTATAGTATTGAACTTTAGGGTGTCCATTTAGAGGAAAAATGCTGACCTTGATAAAATGATATACGGGATGAAAGAAAAGTCAAAGTTGGGAGAGTATTATAGTAGAAGAGAACGAATATAAGACGAGGAACTTTTTAATATCGTAAATGGAATAGGAATATGAAGTCATTACAAAGATACTATTAGAGTTGATGTCCTATGCGTCAATATAAGAAGTTTACATTTTATTCAAAGTGTGATGGAAAGCCACGGAAGAGGCAAACTAGTATTCCTTACCACTGCCACAGAATGGACAATTATATAAGCAAATGTAGCCATGTCACATTTCAATACAATAAAATGTATTTCCTGAAGTAGAAAAAAAAATTGAATAGGTAAATCAAAAGCCCATATAACACACCCAAATCTTTACAACCGCACTTAACACTTAGTAACCAATTAGTGTTAGTTACTAGTTTTTTTAAGCCATGGAATAAACATTTGCCTGTAAAAATAATGTTTCTGATCTTCATTGAAAAGACAATTTGATAAATTTTCAGGTAGAACAAGCAGAGGACACTCACTTTTAATTATAATCCACAGACTTCTTTATATTTAGGTCTTTAGTTGTAATGCAATATAGTTTAAATGGCTGAAATTATGCTTCATTTTTCTTTGGAGACTTCAAAAGCTTTTCTTTTATTAAACCTGCATATGTAACTCTGAAATTTCTTGCTTGGCCTATTTATTTTTCATTCAATATAAAAATAAATGTAAGGGGTACATGGGTGGTTCAGTGGTAGAATGCTCACCTTCCATGTGGGAGACCTGGGTTCGATTCCTGGACCATGCATCCAAAAACAAAAAAATAAATGTTAAAAAATAAAAATTAACAAAAATATATATAAGACTTTGCCTTGCAAATATTGCATCATTAAATATTTTTATTTTAAAAAGCCACTAGAAATTAGCAACATTGTTTTCTTTATTCCTGGGGTATAAGAATGAAGTTCTGTGTTGGAGAAAGAATTTAACTTTATTTTGAAACACTTTTACACTTAGAGGAAAGTTGTAAAGTTATAAACCTCATATAGTAAATGTCAACATACATCTACCCACCCAGATACTCAAATTATCAGTTTTAATTTTGCCACATTTGCTGTATCATCCTACCTATCACCTATTAGTCTGTTTACTTATCAGTTTACTGAACCCTTGAGTTTGCAGGTTGTATTTACCATGTTACTTGACCACTGAATATTGTCATGCACGTTTCCTAAGGACAAATACATTCACTCATGTAACTACCTTAAGTGTGGTTATCTAGTTCAAGAAATTTAACTTCGATATAAAGCTTACAGTCTATATTCCAGCTTCTCATGTATCCCAATAAAATCCCACTGAGAAGTTTCTCTTCCCTTGCTAGATACCATCCAGAACCATATACAGCATTTAATTTTCATTGCTTTCTTTTTTCTTTTTTTTTTATTTCTTTTTTCACATGGGTTACAATTCCATAATTTTAGGTTTTTACTCCTAGCTGCTCTAAGATACTGGAGACTAAAAGAGATATCAATTTAATGATTCAGCACTCATACTCACTTGCTAAATCCTATTTTCACTGTATAACTCCACCACCACCTTAGATTTTTTCCATCCTTTTTAAGGGTGTTTGGGCTATGACCGTTTAAATTGTTCATATTGGAAGGGTCTGTCACTAATATGGGGTAGGGAGATGGAACTATCTGATGTTCTGGAGAGGCTGGGCCCTCTAGGTTTCAGGACTTATCTGGACCAGGGACCCATTTGGAGGTTGTAGGTTTCTGGAAAGTTATTCTAGTGCATGAAACCTTTGTGGAATCTTATATATTGCCCTAGGTGTTCTTTAGGATTGGTTGGGATGGCCCTGTTTGAGGATTGGCAGGTTATAATAGGTAGCAAGGTCTAACTGAAGCTTGTGTAAGAGCAACCTCCAGAGTAGCCTCTCAACTCTATTTGAACTCTCTCTGCCACTGATACTTCATTAATTACACTTCCTTTCCCCCTTTTGGTCAGGATGGAATTGTTGATCCCATGGTACCAGGGCTGGATTCATCCTTGGGATGTTAAATTGTGGAAATATATACAACATAAGCATTCCCATCTTAACCATGCCCAAGCATACCATTCAGTGGGATTAGTCATATGTCCTAATATTGTGGCAACCTCACCACCCTCCATTACTAAGACTTTTCCATCTCCCCAAACAAACACTACCCCCCACTATACATTAATTCCCCATTCTCCCTGCCCCTGCCCACCTGTGTAAGTTTTCATATTCTCCAGTATTTTCTTCATAGTAGCCATGGAACGGAGATTTAATATTCTAGGTCTATCACAATCTTGTCTGCTTTGATACTGGCTTAACTTCAACAGCACACACAAGCTATACTCCTATCTCCCTCTATTTCTCACCTCTAGGTAGGTCTTGTCACAAGTTATGCTTAGCATTATGAATTCAAAACCAATTTATCATTACATTTTAGGCATTTGCCTTTTAGATCCTTTTTTGGAGAAACAAATCAAGAAACGATCATACTGGCATTTATATTTACCACTGTTGTTATCCTGACTGGAGATTTTTATCTTTTTATTCTACTTGGGCCTCTCGTCTGTTGTTCCTTCCTTTCAATGTGCAGAACTCTTTAGCTTATCTGGTAGGGCAAGCCTGGTGGTGATGCACTTCCTCAGTTTTTGTTTATCGGCCAACATCTTCATCTATCCCTCCTTTTGGAAAGGCACTTTTGACAGATAAAAAATCCTTGGTTGACACATTTTTTACTTTCAGCCTTTAAATGTTGTCCCATTGCTCTCTCACCTCCATAGCTTTTGATGAGTTATCAGCACTTCATCTTTTTGAGGCTCCCTTGTACATGACATGTTACTTCCTTGTCTCTACAGCTTTCAGGATCCCTTAACTTTGGCATTAGGCAGTTTGATTACAAGATGCTACTGCATAGATATATTTGGGTTTATCCCACTGGCCGTTCGTTGAGCATCTTGGATGTGTACATTCACGTCATCTGTCAAGTTTGGGGAGCTGTCGGCCATTATTTCTTTGACTTGTCTCTCTTCCCTCCTTCTGGGATTGTCACACTGAGAATATCGGTGTGCTTCCTAAGGGTCCCACAGGTTCCTCAGGTTCTGTTCACCCTTCTATGTTCTTTATTCTTTCTGCTTCTCAAATCTGATGATTTCATTGGTCTCATCTTCATGTTCTCTGGTTCTTTCTTCTGCTGGTTCTGATCTGGTATTGAACCCTTCTCTAGGGAATTCTTAATTTTGATCACTGTGGTCTTCAGCTCTGCTGTTTCATTTCATTATGCATCAATGCTCTTTCCATGTTCATCTACAATTTTCCTCATTTCCATTATTTCTTTGTCCATTCTTTCCTTTAGCTCTTTGAGTAAAT
This sequence comes from Tamandua tetradactyla, assembly GCF_023851605.1. Classification (NCBI taxonomy): domain Eukaryota; kingdom Metazoa; phylum Chordata; class Mammalia; order Pilosa; family Myrmecophagidae; genus Tamandua; species Tamandua tetradactyla. The sequence goes on along the minus strand of NC_135342.1, from coordinate 71,273,991 downwards.
TTAGGACCATTTATTTTTGAAGTCCTTATCTGGTATGTCTTAGGTCTGGTCCTCCTCACTGATGATTTCCTATGCTCTTATCCTCTATGCCTGGGCCATAGCTTCCTGTTTTTGTATGGTTTGTAATCTTTTGTCGAAACTTGGCTAGTCCTGTTGCACAGTCTGTATCCCTTCAGCTTCAATTACCCATTGTCTTACCCTGTTTCTAACTCCTGCTGAACTCTGTTACCAATGACATATTTCAAGTTTATTCTCGAATGTCCGTTCACAACAGTGGGACCATACAGTATTTGTCCTTTAGTTTTTGGCTGGATTCACTCAGCATAATATTCTCTAGGTCCATCCATGTTATTACATGGTTCACAAGTTTATCTTGTCTTAAAGCTGCATAATATTCCATCGTATGTATATACCACAGTTTGTTTAGCCACTCTTCTGTTGATGGAGATTTTGGCTGTTTCCATCTCTTTGCAATTGTAAATAACGCTGCTATAAACATTGGTGTGCAAATGTCCGTTTGTGTCTTTGCCCTTAAGTCCTTTGAGTAGATACCTAGCAATGGTATTGCTGGGTCGTATGGCAATTCTATATTCAGCTTTTTGAGGAACCGCCAAACTGCCTTCCACAGTGGTTGCACCCTTTGACATTCCCACCAACAGTGAATAAGTGTGCCTCTTTCTCCGCATCCTCTCCAGCACTTGTCATTTTCTGTTTTGTTGATAATGGCCATTCTGGTGGGTGTGAGATGATATCTCATTGTGGTTTTGATTTGCATTTCTCTAATGGCCAGGGACATTGAGCATCTCTTCATGTGCCTCTTGGCCATCCGTATTTCTTCTTCTGGTAGGTGTCTGTTTAAGTCTTTTTCCCATTTTGTAATTGGGTTGGCTGTCTTTTTGTTGTTGAGTTGAATAATCTCTTTATAAATTCTGGATACTAGACCCTTATCTGATATGTCATTTCCAAATATTGTCTCCCATTGTGTAGGCTGTCTTTCTACTTTCTTGATGAAGTTCTCTGATGCACAAAAGTGTTTAATTTTGAGAAGCTCCCATTTATTTATTTCCTTCTTCAGTGTTCTTGCTTTAGGTTTAAGGTCCATAAAACCACCTCCAGTTGTAAGATCCATAAGATATCTCCCAACATTTTCCTCTAACTGTTTTATGGTCTTAGACCTAATGTTTAGATCTTTGATCCATTTTGAGTTAACTTTTGTATAGGGTGTGAGAGATGGGTCTTCTTTCATTCTTTTGCATATGGATATCCAGTTCTCTAGGCACCATTTATTGAAGAGACTGTTCTGTCCCAGGTGAGTTGGCTTGACTGCCTTATCAAAGATCAAATGTCCATAGATGAGAGGGTCTATATCTGAGCACTCTATTCGATTCCATTGGTCGATATATCTATCTTTATGCCAATACCATGCTGTTTTGACCACTGTGGCTTCATAATATGCCTTAAAGTCAGGCAGCGCGAGACCTCCAGCTTCGTTTTTTTTCCTCAAGATGTTTTTAGCAATTCGGGTACCCTGCCCTTCCAGATAAATTTGCTTATTGGTTTTTCTATTTCTGAAAAATATGTTGTTGGGATTTTGATTGGTATTGCATTGAATCTGTAAATCAATTTAGGTAGGATTGACATCTTAACTATATTTAGTCTTCCAATCCATGAACACGGTACGCCCTTCCATCTATTTAGGTCTTCTGTGATTTCTTTTAACAGTTTTTTGTAGTTTTCTTTATATAGGTTTTTTGTCTCTTTGGTTAAATTTATTCCTAGGTATTTTATTCTTTTAGTTGCGATTGTAAATGGGATTCGTTTCTTGATTTCTCACCTCAGCTTGTTCATTACTAGTGTATAGAAAAGCTACAGATTTTTGAATGTTGATCTTGTAGCCTGCTACTTTGCTGTACTCATTTATTAGCTCTAGTAATTTTGTTGTGGATTTTTCTGGGTTTTCTACATATAGTATCATATCGTCTGCAAACAGTGATAGTTTTACTTCTTCCTTTCCAATTTTGATGCCTTGTATTTCTTTTTCTTGCCTAATTGCTCTGGCTAGAACTTCCAACACAATGTTGAATAATAGTGGTGATAGTGGACATCCTTGTCTTGTTCCTGATCTTAGGGGGAAAGTTTTCAATTTTTCCCCATTGAGGATGATATTAGCTGTGGGTTTTTCATATATTCCCTCTATCATTTTAAGGAAGTTCCCTTGTATTCCTATCTTTTGAAGTGTTTTCAGCAGGAAAGGATGTTGAATCTTGTCAAATGCCTTCTCTGCATCAATTGAGATGATCATGTGATTTTTCTGCTTTGATTTGTTGATATGGTGTATTACATTAATTGATTTTCTTATGTTGAACCATCCTTGCATACCTGGGATGAATCCTACTTGGTCATGATGTATAATTCTTTTAATGTGTTGTGGATACGATTTGCTAGAATTTTATTGAGGATTTTTGCATCTGTATTCATTAGAGAGATTGGTCTGTAGTTTTCTTTTTTTGTAATATCTTTGCCTGGTTTTGGTATGAGGGTGATGTTGGCTTCATAGAATGAATTAGGTAGTTTTCCCTCCACTTCGATTATGTTGAAGAGTTTGAGGAGAGTAGGTACTAATTCTTTCTGGAATGTTTGATAGAATTCACATGTGAAGCCGTCTGGTCCTGGACTTTTCTTTTTAGGGAGGTTTTGAATAACTAATTCAATCTCTTTACTTGTGATTGGTTTGTTGAGGTCGTCTATTTCTTCTTGAGTCAAAGTTGGTTGTTCATGTCTTTCCAGGAACCTGTCCATTTCTTCTAAATTGTTGTATTTATTAGCGTAAAGTTGTTCATAGTATCCTGTTATTACCTCCTTTATTTCTGTGAGGTCAGTAGTTATGTCTCCTCTTTCATTTCTAATCTTATTTATTTGCATCCTCTCTCTTCTTCTTTTTGTCAATCTTGCTAAGGGCCCATCAATCTTGTTGATTTTCTCATAGAACCAACTTCTGGTCTTATTGATTTTCTCTATTGTTTTCATGTTTTCAATTTCATTTATTTCTGCTCTAATCTTTGTTATTTCTTTCCTTTTGCTTGCTTTGGGATTAGTTTGCTGTTCTTTCTCCAGTTCTTCCAAGTGGACAGTTAATTCCTGCATTTTTGCCTTTTCTTCTTTTCTGATAAAGGCATTTAGGGCAATAAATTTCCCTCTTAGCACTGCCTTTGCTGCGTCCCATAAGTTTTGATATGTTGTGTCTTCATTTTCATTTGCCTCTAGGTATTTACTAATTTCTCTTGCAATTTCTTCTTTGACCCACTTGTTGTTTAAGAGTGTGTTGTTGAGCCTCCATGTATTTATGAATTTTCTGGCACTCCGCCTATTATTGATTTCCAACTTCATTCCTTTATGATCCGAGAAAGTGTTGTGTATGATTTCAATCTTTTTAAATTTGTTAAGACTTGCTTTGTGACCCAGCATATGGTCTATCTTTGAGAATGATCCATGAGCACTTGAAAAAAAGGTGTATCCTGCTGTTGTGGGATGTAATGTCCTATAAATGTCTGTTAAGTCAAGTTCATTTATAGTAATATTCAGGTTCTCTATTTCTTTATTGATCCTCTGTGTAGATGTTCTGTCCATTGATGAGAGTGGTGAATTGAAGTCTCCAACTATTATGGTATATGTGTCTATTTCCCTTTTCAGTGTTTGCAGTGTATTCCTCACGTATTTTGGGGCATTCTGGTTCGGTGCGTAAATATTTATGATTGTTATGTCTTCTTGTTTAATTGTTCCTTTTATTAGTATATAGTGTCCTTCTTTGTCTCTTTTAACTGTTTTACATTTGAAGTCTAATTTGTTGGATATTAGTATAGCCACTCCTGCTCTTTTCTGGTTGTTGTTTGCATGAAATATCTTTTCCCAACCTTTCACTTTCAACCTATATTTATCTTTGGGTCTAAGATGTGTTTCCTGTAGACAGCATATAGAAGGATCCTGTTTTTTAATCCATTCTGCCAGTCTATGTCTTTTAATTGGGGAATTCAGTCCATTGACATTTAGAGTTATTACTGTTTGGATAATATTTTCCTCTACCATTTTGCCTTTTGTATTATATATATCATATCTGTCTTTCCTTCTTTCTACACTTTTCTCCATGTCTCTCTTCTGTCTTTTTGTATCTGACTCTAGTGCTTCCTTTAGTATTTCTTGCAAAGCTGGTCTCTTGGTCACAAATTCTCTTAGTGACTTTTTGTCTGAGAATGTTTTAATTCTCCCTCATTTTTGAAGGACAATTTTGCTGGATATAGGAGTCTTGGCTGGCAGTTTTTCTCTTTTAGTAACTTAAATATATCATCCCACTGTCTTCTAGCTTCCATGGTTTCTGCTGAGAAATCTACACATAGTCTTATTGGGTTTCCCTTGTATGTGACGGATTGTTTTTCTCTCGCTGCCTTCAAGATCCTCTCTTTCTCTTTGACCTCTGACATTCTAACTAGTAAGTGTCTTGGGGAACGCCTATTTGTGTCTAATCTCTTTGGGGTGTGCTGCACTTCTTGGATCTGTAATTTTAGGTCTTTCATAAGAGTTGGGAAATTTTCAGTGATAATTTCTTCCATTAGTTTTTCTCCTCCTTTTCCCTTCTCTTCTCCTTCTGGGATACCCACTACACGTATATTTGTACGGTTCACATTGTCCTTGAGTTCCCTGATACCTTGTTCAAATTTTTCCATTCTTTTCCGGATAGTTTCTGTTTCTTTTTGGAGTTCAGATGTTTCATCCTCCAAATCACTAATTCTATCTTCTGTTTCTTTAAATCTGTCATTGTAGGTATCCATTGTTTTTTCCATCTTTTCTACTTTATCTTTCACTTCCATAAGTTCTGTGATTTGTTTTTTCAGTTTTTCTATTTCTTCTTTATGTTCAGCCCATGTCTTCTTCATGTCCTCCCTCAATTTATCGATTTCGTTTTTGAAGAGGTTTTCCATTTCTGTTCGTATATTCAGCATTAGTTGTTTCAGCTCCTGTATCTCATTTGAACTATTGGTTTCTTCGTTTGACTGGGCCATATGTTCAATTTTCTGAGCGTGATCCGTTATCTTCTGCTGGCGTCTGGGCATTTAGTCAGATTTCCCCGGGTGTTCGACCCCACAGGTTGAAAGATTTTTCTGCGCAGTCTCTGGGTTCTGTTCTTCCTATCCTGCCCAGTAGGTGGCGCACGTGGCACACGCCTGTCTGTGGGTTCCACCAGCGAAAGTTGCTGTGGGTCCCTCAACTCTGGAAAACTCTCGCCGTAGGGGAGGTTCGGCAACCGAAGCGTCTTGGAAGAATGCCAGCCGGCCCGGGGTTCCCCAAACGCGGGGAGGGTCGCCGGCTGTCGCAGCACAGGAGAGCGTCCGGCCAAATTAGCTAGTCGGCCCGGGGCACCAAGCGTGGCGGGAGGGCGCCAGCTGTCGCAGCCCGGGAGAGTGCACTGCTCCCAGCCGACGGGGGAGTCACGTGTTTGGAAGGGATCCCCCGGTCACTGTTCTCCGCAGTCTGGGGATTTCCGACCCAACTATCTCAGTTGTTCCGGGGGGCCTCGTGTGGTGGGGGCACCAGCCGCCGCGGCCTAAGGGGACCGCCTGTCCAATTCTACCAGCTGGCCTGGGAAGGTGGAAGGGAGGGACTCCGGTCGCTTGCTGTCCCACCCAGGAAAGCCCGTGCCCCTTGGTGATCTCACCGGAGCTGGTTCTCCCAGATAGTCAGCCGTTCCAGGATGGGGTACGCTGTCCCTTTGATTCCCTCGTGGCTCCGGGAGCTGCTCTGTATTATCTCCACTCCCCCAGTAGTTGTTCTGGAGGAGGAAAGGTGAGGGCGGCAAGGCTGTCGAGGCTGGTGGCGGAGGAGCACGGTGAAGGCGGGGGAAGAGGGCACCGTGTTGGTTGGAGAGCAGCCGGAGCAGGAGGGGGGGAGGGGGGTAGAGAGGGGTAGGGAGGTCGGGCGGCTCGGCTGCTGCGGGGCGCGTGCGCCGCGCGGCGGTCCGGCGGAGAGAGAGAGGGGGTAGGGAGGTCGGGCGGCTCGGCTGCTGCGGGGCGCGTGCGCCGCGCGGCGGTCCGGCGGAGAGAGAGAGGGGGTAGGGAGGTCGGGCGGCTCGGCTGCTGCGGGGCGCGGGCGCCGCGCGGCGGTCCGGCGGAGAGAGAGAGGGGGTAGGGAGGTCGGGCGGCTCGGCTGCTGCGGGGCGCGTGCGCCGCGCGGCGGTCCGGCGGAGAGAGAGAGGGGGTAGGGAGGTCGGGCGGCTCGGCTGCTGCGGGGCGCGTGCGCCGCGCGGCGGTCCGGCGGAGAGAGAGAGGGGGTAGGGAGGTCGGGCGGCTCGGCTGCTGCGGGGCGCGTGCGCCGCGCGGCGGTCCGGCGGAGAGAGAGAGGGGGTAGGGAGGTCGGGCGGCTCGGCTGCTGCGGGGGCGTGCGCCGCGCGGCGGTCCGGCGGAGAGAGAGAGGGGGTAGGGAGGTCGGGCGGCTCGGCTGCTGCGGGGCGCGTGCGCCGCGCGGCGGTCCGGCGGGGAGAGAGAGGGGGTAGGGAGGTCGGGCGGCTCGGCTGCTGCGGGGCGCGTGCACCGCGCGGCGGTCCGGCGGAGAGAGCCAATTTGACCTTTTAATGTATTTCTGGAATTTAGACCCTGAGGATCTTCTCCTTAAGCTTGTATCCAGCTAGCATTATAACAGCTTTCCTTGAATGCCAGACTCAAAAAAAAAAAAGGGAAATGAGACTTTCTTTTCCAGTCTCTACAGATTGATCTGTGCAAACATTCTCTTTCAGGGCTTACCCATACAATGAGTTTAGAGAATAGCCCCAGGCCAAAGGAATGCAACGTCCCTAAACATTTCTGCACCTGTCTTATTTTGGACATGAGTTTGTGGCCTCAGGAATTCCCTCATTTATATGGTTCCCAGTGTCTCTTCTTCCTAGGAAACAATTTCCTCATGGTTCCAGGCACAGCACTATATGTCCCTGGCAGACACATCTTAACTCTTCTCTCACAGTGGAGAATTCAGTTAGCTACCTTCTACATACAAGGCAAGTTCTGGGACAGAGTCCCTCAGGCCAGTATGAGTCAGACATAGAAGCTCCCACATGTACATGTGGGTTACTCTGCTCCCTCTGGACTGGGCCCAGGAATCTACACTGGGAACACAGTACGGCTCTGCACTGAGCTGCTGAGATGTTAGGGAGGGGCTAGCCAGGGTACCACAATATACCATTCTTTTTTTTTTGCATGGGCAGGCACCAGAGATCCAATTTTAGATTTTGTATCACCTGTATATATCCATTTTCTATAAGTTCTCATTTAAAAATACAAAACTTTTCTAAGTGTATCTTTTGTATATACCCACATATAATCTATTCTATTTCTATGTGTGCTTTGAAAGACCAGTATGTTTTCTACCAAATCTAAACTATGATTAATTTTTGCATGGTTAGATATAGGGAAATGTTTTTTGTGTGTGCACATGTATTTTTCTTTGTTCTTGATTTTTTTTTTTTTTTGGGTGTTGGTCAGGGGTGGGGGGCGGCACATGGGCAGACTTCTGGGAACCGAACCCAGGTCTCTGGCACGGCAGGCAACAATTCTGCCACTGAACCACAGTTGCACAGACCTGTTGCTTCATTTTTATGCATTTGTCATTAAATATAGTTGACAACATTCTTTATATAGAATTTTTTCATTATTTTAGGGTCTTCCACATTGCTCTTGGAAAACAGCACCTAACAAGCAAAGTGAAATGGAATGGATCTGCTCATTATACATCAAATCCTTCTAAACAACATAAGATTGAAGTTAATTTTATGCATTTTTAGAATCTGTGGTAGTTAGATTCAGTTGTCAACTTGGCCAGGTGAAGGCACCTAGTTCTCTTGCTGTGGACATGAGTCAATGGTAGGTGAATCTCATCTGTTACTAATTACATCTGCAGTTGGCTAGGAGGCGTGCCTGCTGCAATGAGGGACGTTTTGACTTAATTGGCTGGTGCTTAAATGAGAGAGCACAACGTAGCACAGCCTAAGCAGCTCGGCATTCCTCATCTCAGCACTTGCAGCTCAGCCCAGGCCTTTGGAGATGGAGAAAGAAGTCACCCCGGGGAAAGTTGTTGGAACCCAGGGGCCTGGAGAGAAGACCAGCAGAGACCATCCTGTGCCTTCCATGTAAGAAAGAGCCTCAGTGGAAAGTTAGCTGCCTTTCCTCTGAAGAGCTAACAAAATAAATCCCTTTTTATTAAAAGCCAATCTGTCTCTGGTATGTTACATTCCAGCAGCTAGCAAACTAGAACAGAATCCATGCACCCATTTGGCATATATTATAGCAACCCAGATGGCATTAGAAAATAAACAAAATCTTCTACATTTTTACTGCCATTATGATCTCCCTACCATAAAATTGAGTCAAGAAATAAAAATATTCATTGTGCAGTAAAAACACTTATTTATAATTGTGAAGATATTATGGAAATTGCTGGCTTATCAATTGTAAGAGGAACTGCTGTGTTTGTCTGAAAAAAAATGACTGGCCAACATAAGCTCGGGCATTCTTCACACTCTGCCATAGGCAAAAATAATCATGGTAATATTTAATAGGTGCTTACAGTAGAGAATTTTTATAAATAAACAAAACACTCCACAGACTGAGAATGTTTAGGTGATGCTGAGTGGCTTTGTGCTGGCTGTCATTTGAAAAACAGAGAAGAGATAACCAGCTATTAAAAACTAAAATTATGTTAACATTTGGCTCATGAGTTTGTAGACAAAATCAGTTTCATGTCATCTAACAACATCTGACTTCAGGCAAGGAAAAGATCGATTCTCTCTGTGATGGTGGAATGCTAAATCAGCTCCTCAAAACTGGTCTGCTGAGATATTGAACCATAAATATCCACCTGCCTGCCAATATGATCTTCCATCTCAAGCATTTTCACTAGTGCTCCTGTTTTACTTCCACTTCTTCAAGTGAGGATGGAAGGTTTGTAGCATCCATTTACTCCACATCCCACAAAGAGTAATGCATTCAATCATTAGTCTTTTTAAATGTTACAGGCATTCTTTTCAAAGGTGCTGGACTCTATAATGTCTAAGTCCAAACCTTAGCTAAATCTAGCAAATGCCAGAAAGTTAAGCTATCTGAAAGCTCATTAAAGTCCTAACTGATTCTTGCAAACCAGAGTCCTCCCCTGTGATTGACTGATTGATTTAATTCTCTGCAGTAAGTATTTAGACATTGAGCTCCCAGGATTCTTAAGTTTAAAGTAGATTTTGTCTAATCTTGAGAGAGCGGGATGAAAGAAAAAAAAGTGTCAGTGGTTTCCATGTTCCCTTTGGATGTTAAAAATCAAATGAGAGCTGATCCCCTCTATGTGGAAGGGATTAATGGAAAGATTGTGCTGCAAGATCCCTTGGGGACAATCAACTCCATCTCAAGGACACATGTGTCACCAAAGACAGCTTACGGTAGTTGCACTGATCAGCATGAGCTCCCTGCCATTACGTCAAACCTGTCCCTGCTGCTACAACTCTCAGTGCTTCTAACAGTCCAAACTCTGTGTCTGCACACCCCAAACCTCTAACTTCTTGGTTACTCAAGAAATGTTTGGCTTTTTAGGGGAATTCGCAGCTCTATGGATTTGTTAATGCCACTTCCAGGGAACAGGTGATTGGTATCTCTACAAAGTTATCTGTGGCACACTCCTTTCGGGGGAAAAAAGAAGCATCTTAGTGAAACTGGTCAACCTGATGTACATGTGGAACAGAACACCTAGTTCCCACTGCCTGGTCTGTGCCTTGTTGTAGGGTGCAGGCTCATTATTCAAGCAACAGAGACCCAGCCCTTTCATTACTTCCCTTGGCGATAGGTGAAGGAAGTTATTTGCCTGATCAGAACTATTTGCATTAATTTTCCAGGACCTGCTGGAAGGGACACCTTCCCCCCACCCCCTCCTCGTGGCTCCCACATTCCCATAGACACTTAGTTCTCTGGAAGAGGTGATTAAAATAGGCAGTGAAGAAACTTATAATAGCTGTAAGTGACTAAATCAAGCATCTATAAAAGGTCAAGACCTTGGTTTTCTGACACGCAAAGCCCCAAAAAGGACCAAGAGGTCTCTTTAAAACATATGAAAAGGGAAAAATGTTAGGGGAAATAAGGATAAAATTTATAGGTAGTCAGATGAGTGCTTAGTAGGAATTTAATTGGAACTCTATGCTTGGGTTCATTTAAAGTTTGCTTACTGTTAATATAAATAGGAATTGGTAGTTATGTGCTCTGCTTTGCATTTCTAATAAAATTGTCATAATGGAAGGGCCATTATGATTTGATTTCCCCACACGCAGAAGTAGCCTTTCCCCAGTGATTAATAGTTTGTATGGTCACAATTAACCAAATTGAAGCCATGGTACTCAGGACAAAATGAGCAATCCCTAACAGGCGACCCTAAAACCCATGAAAAGACAGCGACACAGCATGCACCGAGTCTACTTAGACACTTAGCATGCAGATTAAGGCTCATTCTGTGGTCACCTTAATAACACACAATGCTAGGAGCATTCACTTTGTTCTTTTCACCACATCTAAAAGCAGAGGCGCACTGGTGCCAGCCTGTACCGGCTCACAGGCGCCAATTCGGTGAGTTTCCTTTCACCTCCCTGTTCAGCAAAATCAAAGTTGGAGCTTGGAATTGGCCATGGGGGTAGTTACTGCACCATGGAGCTCAGCAAAAGCTACAAGTCAGCCTACGAAAGGCAAGGAGTATTCCTTTCTGTTTAATTGAACAAATATGAGATGTATTTAATTTTTCAGAGTTCAACATGATTTTCTTGAATTTTCCGAGTCTGATTAAAAAGTGGGTTTAGCATTGTGCCCTATAGCAGGAAAAGGCAGCATGACTACTAGTAAGTAAAAAATAAATAAATAAATAAACTGGTATATAATAAAAGTCCTATTTTTATGAACTTTTACTGCCACAATTATGTGAGTAAACCACATTTCTTTTTCCTTCGTTCCTCACTTTATTCATTATCTTACCACCTATAATCTATCCTGCCTGAAAACTACTCTCTCAATCCCATCTTTTTCTGTCTCCTATCATCTACCATAATTTATACCTGCAGCACTTCTAGAACTGCTGACTACTTTTACCGATTATCAACTTCTCGTTTTTCTTGTCAACTATGCACATTCAACGTATTTATTAGACGGAAGGTACTCTTGGAGACTGGCGGCCAGTTTCCCACTGAGAGCCTAGTGCATGAAGAGACCAGCACCTGTTAAGTCCGCAGTGGTGGATGAGGTGGGAGCCGGTGGGCAGCAGGTGGAACAGTCATGGGCATAGGCAACACGTGCTGCAATGTCTTCCCATGCCAGGTGACGACTGCCTCAAAACTTATTTCAAAACCCAATCCTGTTAAGTATTGTTGTAATTGTCACTCCACTGAAATGAGACTATGATGTTTGATATTGTCACACCACAAACGGTGGCAGGGCAGAGAGGTAAACCAAGCACTAAGCTTTCCTCCCTACAGTCCTCATTAACTCTAGTGATGCAGCTGAGATGTGCACACACGCAGCTGAGAGCAGGCAGAGGCTATCTCAGCACATCAGAACATGTTAGAAAGGAGTTTTACCAATCACAAGGATGGTTGACTGCTTTTATATAAAACATGGTAAAATAGAGCTTGAACTAAGCAGAGAAGTAAAAAGGGAGCGAGGGACAGAGGTTTATATAGAGAGCTGCTTGTCTAATCTGGGATCGGGATAATTTTTCAGAGTTCAACATGATTTTTCTTGAATTTTCCGAGTCTGATTAAAAAGTGGGTTTAGCATTGTGCCCTATAGCAGGAAAAGGCAGCATGACTACTAGTAAGTAAAAAAAAAAACTAAACTGGTATATAATAAAAGTCCTATTTTTATGAACTTTTACTGCCAAAGCCTTTATCACAGCCTCTGCTTCTAGCATCACATCACCTTTTCCTGACTCTTCCTCTGTCCCTCTTAATAAAGGGGTGATCTCCCTATGCCAATAACCTTAATTTAACCACATCAGCAAAATCACAGGCTACAGGATTAAAAGAAGATCTATCTGGGGGGCCATATTGCAACATACAAAGCTTTATTTTCTTTGTATTAAGAACCCAGCTTTTGATACAGGTGATCTACTCGGGTTGTGCCTATAGTTCAGTTTTTTACCTTTGCCATCTTTATGATCAGATACTGAGCCTGATTTTCAGTACATTTTCCCCCAAGGCTGCAGGAACATGTCCCTCAAAGATGTCAAAGACCTCTGTCCCGGTCTGAATCTGTGGTGGACCCCAGAAAAGCCATGCCCTTTGATCCTCACTCAATATTGCTGGGTGGGAGGATTTTGATTGTTTCCATGAAGATGTGACCCACCCAATTGTGGGTGGTAACTTTTGATTAGATGATTTCCATGGAGGTGTGTCTCCACCCACCGAAAGTAGAGTTGCTTACTGGAATCCTTTAAAAGAGGAAACATTTTGGAGAGAGTCCCTTTTTTGGTAGAGTCACGTGAAAGCCAGCAGATGCCGCCATGTTCGCCATGTGTCCTTCCAGCTGAGAGAGAAACGTTGAACATCGTCGGCCTTCTTGAACCAAGGTATCTTTCCCCAGATGCCTTAAATTGGACATTTCTATAGACTTGTTTTAATTGGGATATTTTCTCAACCTTAGAACTGTAAACTAGCAACTCATTAAATTCCCCTTTTTAAAAGCCATTCCATTTCTGGTATATTGCATTCCTGCAGCTAGCAAACTAGAACAGCATCTGACTTTCAGAACATGTCTTAAGTTGGCAATTTCAAAGCTGTCAACTATCTTTTTTTTTAAGTTTGGTCAGAAACAATCTTATACCATTGACTTCCTTTTTAAGAAAGATTTCCTTAGTCTTCCAGGGCATCATCCTCAGCTAGTACCTTAGTCCAAGTTCTTCATTCTAAGGACCACCACCACCTACTTACCACTAGCTGCAACCAGCAACACGGTCACTGTCACCTTTATCCAGGTGAGCAATACAAGCCCTAAATCACATCAAGGGCCTGTATTTTAGAAATACCTCTAGTACATGTTATCTTAGCCCAGAACCTTTAGAAAGCAGAACCCAAGGAAAGGATTCAGGTACTAAAAAGTTGGACAGTACAAACTAAGAGCAGAGAAAGTGAGAGGAAAAGAGAGAAGCAAAGGAAGATGCTCTGCAGTGAGATAGCCTCAGCTTCATGCTGATCCAAGAAATGGCACCTTAGGTCACAGGCTTGTTCACTCCGCTCTTAGAGATTCTCCAAATGGGTTCCAAGGAGGAATTCCACCTTGGGAAGGAAGACAGAGGAGTCATTTACCTGCCTGGCTCTCTCCTGCCTCCTGTTGGTCAAGGTTCACCCTTTGTTTATCTAATGCCCTCACATTTCCAGACCCTTTGACAGCCACACAGAAAGCCAAAATCTCACACCCTGAAGGTGACATTTCATCCAATTCCAGAAGTCTGGCTTAGGTCAAGATGGCAATCAAGACACAGAAGGGAGAATTTGTAGAAGACTGAAATGGTAGATCAAAGGTATTTCTGCAGGAAGTCCAGTTTCTACTCGGTTTTAAGTCTATTCATGGTTTCCCACCAACATATACAGTTGCCATAATTCAACGTGGGCCTCTGTTTTGTCCACAAGAAGTATAAATGGAGGTATAATTCATGCCCAAGGGACTTAAGAATTCAAGGAGAAAGCATTTATAAGAGGAGAAAAGAAAAAAGAACAAAGGCGGCCTAGTTTTAAGCGGCACATGAAATAGTGTGGGTATAGAGTAAAGGGAGCAGTGAAAAGTCAAGAAATCAATGACGGAGAACTTTCTGAAAGATTTGATATGTTTGAGTCTAAATTTTTTTTTTTTTAAAGCCAAGTCTGCAAACTTAGCTTCTGTCCCATGCATGTCTCAGGACAATCAAATAAAGAAAATTTTCAGGCTTGGCTCCTTTCCATCACATTATATATATTCTAATCCACTCTTGTTTCATCAACATGACCAATTATAATCCAAACAGTTCAAACTCTCCAACAGGGCCACACATCTTTGAGCTGCACAAAGGTTGGCATGGTTGGGTATATTTAAACTCTGTTTTGATCAATGAAATAACCTACTTGTTGCAAACTGTTCTAGCAGTCTAAAGCATGAAAAAAAATGCAGTTGGTTCTTCAGATATTTTTAATGGAATAAAAACTTGGAAAAAAAGATTGGTGATCGGAAGAAGTGAGCATATCAGGGAGAACACTATTTTCACAAATCTTAATGGAAACATTTCATTCCCATTAACATCATACATTTAATCCAAGAGCGAATTGACATGAACAGAAGGTTGAATTTATACAAAAATATTATGCCAGTAACAGGCACACTGCTTCCCAGAGGTATTAATGCATAACGACAAGTACTTTGCAAAAGTAGACACAGATGATTTAAAGATTCTTTATTACATTGCTTCTTTAAGATTTCAACCAAGTGGGTTTTATTCATGTTTTGAATGTATAATATTTCAAACCTGTAACAGACCATAAGCAGATAAGACTCATTCATTAGTGGAGCATATTTATTATGAATGTAAATAGCTTAATATTGAATAGAAAATATTTTGTGCCTTTTTTTTTTTTAATAGAAGCACTACACCCATCACCTCCCTATAAATAAGCTATAAATCAGGACTCCTGCCTCAAGATCATACGACATATTTCTGGCCAATTAATTACCATTGTAAGCCAGTATCATCAACAAAAAAGTCACATGGTAACTTATCATTAATTTAAATAACATGCCTCCAAAGATTAGACTTCTTCGTATTTCCTCCATAGAAACTCACTACACTACACGGTGACATACTGCAATCGGTAACACGTATGATACATGGCAGCATTGTAAAATTCCACTCTGATATCATTTAGCTCTCTGAACTTTTTTTATCCCAATGAGAAACACACCAGTCTTCTTTCCCATCAGTTGGTGGCCTAAAATTTGACACACGGTGCAATAATGACTTAAATAATTTGGGAGAATTTCATTGATGGAAATGCCTAGGTTTATTCCCCACAGATGGATGAACTTAATTAAGGGTCACTAATGCTTTAGTGTGCATGTTTATTGAAGTTTGTGTGTATGTGTGTGTGTGCAGGATATTTGTTTCTATTCCCAAACATTTTTTTGTTCTCTGCAATGACATTTTTTTGGATCTTAAGTTGTCCTCCCATATTGGTTTAATAAGTTCATTGTCTACATTTTTATCATTTTTTTTTTTTTGAGAAGATTGAATCAAGGACTGAACCTTCTAGGAAATTTTTCTAGAGCTGGGATTCTTAAACATTTTGGGTCAATGGACCGTGATGGCCACCTAGTTAAGTCTAACTCCATCTCTGTATAATACTGCTTTCAAGTTGTCAAGATATTTTTTAGAATTATACAACGTATTTTTATTATATTAAACAACAAGCCTTAGTGGCAGGTCTAATAACTACTCTAAATTTCTAGAGACAAGTATAGTATTTTATATCCGTAACAATGAATATGTGACATGAATATATCAAATTTCCATCAGAATAAAAGCACAGGTCCAGTTAATAGTTCTGTGGTTAGTTGTTAACAGTTGTAACTCATTTAGTCACTGGCTTTTAAATAAAGTAAAATACACCTGCTCTGAAGTAATATTTCATTAGTTAACACATTTTGTTTGGAGCTATAAAACTGCTGTAGCTTTAACTAACCTCTTCTGTAATACAATTTACTTTTCCACGTATATATTGAGAGCTTACTGAAATGTTTGCTGAAATCTACAGATTTCATTGTAGATGAGAAAGTCCTATGAAATGGTAGGAATCCAAAAGAAAAGGCATTTCAATTTCATGTGTTCATTTTTCTGCATGTGTGTGGTCTGTGGAGGATTTAGCTGCCCTTCAAAAAAAAAAAAGCCAATTTTCAAATGTTGAAGGCTTGAGGCAGAACGTATGTGATAAAGTAACTTCTGCTTAAAGCAAATTGTAGTAAACATGGTAAAGAACTGGATAAACTGTTCATAGAACATTTCCATAGATACATGCTTCTATCCCAAAGTAAATTTATTCTGCCATATTAGCTTAATGTAACCTCGAAATTATACATGGATCTAATATTATCGTGTAAATTTCTGTAAGTACAAGTTAAACTGACAGCGTTATTTGTCTTTTAAAATAAATGTTAGCTCTACAGACTCCATTGCCTAGTTTTCTCAGTGTTGGCCCCCAAGTAACTTGCTTACTCATAAAAATCATTTAATTTATATATAATTAGATATAAACACTACTATCCAACCCAGCTAGTATACCAGTGTGGTCCAGCATTTGGATCATCAAGACATATTTCGGGTGAACCTACATCCACCAAATCAGCTCCTTATGTCAACTCAAGGAACACTAACTTTCACACGGATAGGAGATTCTATTAAAACAACACTGACGAGGTAGTTTCACAGCTTTTATTTTTATATTTGAAACGTAAAAGCCTATTTTAATGCATGCCGGAGAAGCTTAGTTTTATTGAATGTGGGACATATGTAGAATATACCTTTGCAGTCTAACATCTAAAATGAGTAAAAAGTAAAGCAAAGGCTGTAATTGTTGTACAGTCCACATCATTCCTGGCTCTTTTAATTTCGTTAAGCATAGTTGACGACTGGGCCAATCACAGACAGCATATGAAATCTCAGAGAACGTCCATGTGTCTGTGAGCACGTATGTGTACACGTGAGTCGTGTTGGGGGTTTACGTGGGAGTGGATGTGTCTATCAGCGGATGGGTGGGAGTGTAAGGGACGTGGGGTGTGTGCATGTACAGGAGCATGCAAGGGAGACCAGTTAGTGGGGGTGCATGGGAGGGGTACATGAGTAGCAGCAGAAGGGGACATGCATGGTCATGCGTACATGCCCTTGAGTGTACAAACAGACCTATGTGTAGACATGAGTATGCATTTGGGATTACATGTGACGACTGGTGACTATGGGAATGGAAGAGCATATGTGCCTTCGGGTAGGGGTATGTTCTACTCAGAGTGACTGGGATGGGGGAGCATATGTGGAATGCCACATAGCAGGGGTATGACAGGGACCACACATGTGGGAGTACACATGGATATATGGGGGGACACCCACGGGTGTACATGTGCATGGGGTGAGTATTGTGCACACGGGACATCAGCAGGGACGTTTTAATGCAAGCTTAGCACAAGGAGGGAAGAGGCGTCCCTGGGACAAATGCAGAGGCAAGAGGTGGGACCTCATTTGGGACACTGCATGTACCACAGAATATCAACTGCTCCACAACTTCATCTGAGCCTGGCACTTACCATCCCATGACATTTTTACCTTTACGGTCCTTATTTTAGCTTCTAAGCAATGTTTCCTCCTTTTATGATTATGAGATGTTACAGGTTCAAGGGATTCATATTTACTTCAAACCCCCAGAATGATAATTGGATATGCAAAGTTCAGAGAAGTTTTATTTTGTTACTTAAGACACTTTTCTTTCAGATTCTAGTAGATGTGTCTGTCCCTAATGATGTGGTTTGGGTTGGGGAACACTGACTATTAGGTGTCTAGGAATAAAAATAACTGCATCCCGCAGGAAAAGAAGCTTTGGACAATGTCATGGGAGCAAGTAGGGGAAACAGAAGCCAAATGAGCTTCAGATTTGAGAGGATCGCGTTGGGCAGGAGACATGAGCACAGGCTACAGATAAAAAGGGCCCTGTGGGTTTTTCATGGTAGAGGATTGAACCAATCACACCCACTACTTCAACTCGTATTCCTTGCTTTATTCTACTCACTTCACTCTTGTAAACTCTGGAATCTTGATTTTCTGCCCTAAATTGTCTGGCTCCTATTTGTGACTTTGAACTCTGGGTCTTAAGCCAAATCTCAGTTAATTACAGTACAATTGCCCCAATTGCAATTTTAGAATATTTTTATATCTCATAGGCTGAGACTTTTAAGGATATGTTAAGCTAAACCATAAGAAGAACAAAAGGCAAGGCTCAAACCTAGACCCGTTTGCTTTTCAAACTACTCTTTGTCCTATATGATCTTATCTAAGATCATGGCTTTAAATATCTGAGTTTTGTTTCGTACACTGTATGGCGGGGGTCACATTTCATTCCTTTCCATGTGAATATCCTGTTATTGCAGCACCATTTGCTGAATCTGTTTGTTTTTGATGGTTTGTTTGGAAACTACAAGGGCCAGGAATTGAACCCAGGCCCCCCCGTGACAGGTGAGAGTTCTCCCACCAAACTACTCTTGCACTCCCCATCTCCCGATTCTTGACTCCAGATTTGTATCTAGTGCTAGACTCTCTGAACCGCTCATTCAAATATCCTCAAACTCAATCTGACATCTCTAAATGAGTGTCCAACTGGCATCTCAGATGGATTTTTACATATCCAAAGGGCACAAAAGAATGTTGAGTAAACAATCATCAACTGCTTGCTCTAGGCGCAGTCATCTAAGCTACTATTTATCTTTCTGATGATGTCGTATGTAAACACACACACACGCACGCACACACGCTCTGCAAGACGCAGCCCTCTAAGATGGCCCCAAGTGATCCTTTCTCCTGGTACTTAAATCCTTCTGTAATCCCCACTCCTTGAGCATCTTGCTTCTAACAAATAGAATGTAAGCTCTGGGGGATGTATCACTTTTGTGATAGGTTACAGGAGATGGTAACTTCCTCTGCGATAGCAGGGTCTCATTCTTGCATGCTTTGATGAAGCAAAACAAAAGAAAAGCCTACTGGCAGAGAACTGAGGTCAACTCCCAACCAATAGCCAGCAAGGAACTGAGGGCTCCCACCCAAAACCCCGTGTGGACCTGATTCTTGCCAGCAAGCATAAGTGGGCTTAGAGGTTGATCCTTGCTCACCTGAGCCTTCAGATTAGACCCCAGAAATCTGGCTGGCGCATTGACTGTGGGCATCTGAGATTTCTGAAGCAGAGAAGCCACATCTGGGTTACCAACCCACAGAAACTCTGAGACAATTGTGTGTTTGAAGGTACCGAATGTTGGGATGATTTGCCATGTAGCAATGGATAAACCATATTTGTTAATTTTCTAAAACACTAATGTGAGTATATTCTATGAACTACTCTATCTATACCTTTCACTTATTTAACAATTATTTATTGAAGATTAAGTGACATCAGTGAGAAATTAAATGAGTTTACAGTTAGGTACCCAACATAGGGTAGCTGCTATTTTATCAACAGCCTTAGTTCTGCCAAAGTCTTTCTTCCACCCACACAATTGCTGCATCTATTACAGTGGCTTATTTTACCACAGGGGCTCTGGTGACAAGGGGACCTTGTTTGTTGACCACCCAAATGCATTCCTGCTTCAGGGCCTACTCGCATTGCCTGGTATTCTCTTCCCACAGACATCCACATGGTGTGTTGCCTCAGTTTACTCACTTTAGTTCTGATATCACCTCTCCAAAGCCTTGCCTGCTCACCCTATCTGAAAGAACACTGTCACTCTGTTCTGGTTTGTTAGATGCCGGAATGCAACACACCAGAGACAGATTGGTTTTAAATAAAAGGGAATTTATTTCATTAGTTCTTCAGAGGAAAGGCAGCTAACTTTCGTCTGAGGTTCTTTCTTACATGGGAAGGCTCAGGGAAATCTCTGCTGGCCTTCTCTCCAGGCCTCTGGGTTCCAACAACTTTCCCTGGGGTGATTTCTTTCTGCATCTCCAAGGGCCTGGGCTGAGCTGCAAGTGCTGAGATAAGATATGCTGAGCTGCTTGGCCTGTGCTACCTTGAGCTCTCTCATTTAAGCAACAGCCAATTAAATCAAACATCATTCATTGCAGCAGCCATGCTTCCTAGCCAACTGCAGATGTAATGAGCAACAGATGATGTTCATGTACCATTGGTTCATGTCCACAGCAACAGAACTAGGTGCCTTCACCTGGCCTAGTTGACAACTGAATCTAACTGCCACACACTCCAATGCTCTTTCCCTTTGTTTCATCCCATGGCTTAGCACTATGGAGAAAGCTAACAGGAGCCACAGACAGCCAGGGGCTGGGCCCCCATGTGCCTCTGGCCAACAGACAAGCACAGAACACCGGCATCAGACAAGGCCACCCTGTGACCATGACAAACCAAAAAACACAAGTTCATTTCACAGGCACAAACAGAAAACACAAAGTAACCCGTGGAAATACCAAACCCTCCTCTCTCCCAGCTGAAGGGAGTGGCTCCTGCTCTTTCACTGATCACAGCCTTGGTCTCAGTCCAGATTTCATGCCTAGACAAGACAAGGGGTCACGCTCACAGAATGACCTCCAGTTCTGGGAAGCATCCCATTCAGGGCAAAGCCAAGTTACTCGACCCAACCTCAAATCCTATTAGTCCTTTCTAGCAGGTTACTGAGACACCCCAATACTCTCCCAAGCATGTTCTTTGTGGCCATGAGTAATAAATCTGACTTTGTTTAACTAAAGGTACGTCCTTTGTGGTCTTCAGTTGGAGACACTGATGTTCCCTAAGATTGCTCTTTATGTATTTATTGGTTATTTTTAAGCCCTGAAAAGGCAGAGACCTTTTGGTATATGTTCACTACTACATTACCAGTACCTAAAACTTGCTTATATATTAGATGATCAATATATTTTTGTTGAGTCATCGAGTACCCCCGCCGCCCCCAGAACAAAGCTGTGATCAAATAGCACCAATTATGCAATAATTGGGTACAAACAGATTTTGGGTGCCCCTTGATCTCTTTTGGATAATGTCCCATTTTAATTGACTTGATATTGTGACTTCAAAATTAACCCAGGATAGATTTTTTCCTTAGGTATAAATCTATTTCAGAGAATCTAAGGAATGTATCTTTTCCTCATTAGCAGACAGTAAAACAAGTATCAACTTAAAGCAAAATTGTTGTTTTCTTCCAGAAACAAATAGAATTACGAACCAAAGAGATACAATTCATTTCCCAACTAAAACTGAAATAAGGTCATAGGATTCCACTATCGATCACCACCTGCTTTCAAACAGGAACTACAAGGTTGTAATTATCCTGGGTTTGCAAGTTTCAAACACTTTCTATTGCCAATATTGGCAATTTGGTGATGGATGGCTTTATGACTCAAAAGGGCTTAGATGCATCAATAACCCTTTTTCCTGAATCTGCTTCATTGCTGATGAAGTTCCAGGCTTTTTCCTCAAGATCTTAATTTAAGCATCAACCCTACTGCCTTCAGAGATCTTCATTAAAATCTTTGTTATTACAATGTATTTATTTAGTTACACACTTTCAATACCTAGATGATTCTAGCTCTTGTTCTCTTAAGGTTGCCTCTGTTTTGTTTTAAAGTTGCCACATCACTTTCTAGAAAACAGAAAGAAGTGGCTCTGGGTAAATCACAGTCATTTCTCTAAAATAAGACATAGATGAGCAGGGAAGGGATTTAAGATAAAAAGCATTTTAAGCTGACAGGTCATGTAAGCCTAGCCCCGGGATCCAAGCTGCAGTGCTCCATTTTCTGTCACTTTTACCTCCCCTGGATTTTACTCCCTTTGCAACATATTGTTCTTTATCCTTAAACATGGCATGGCAACGGTCAGAAAATAACAGTGCAAATAAGTACAGCCATCAAGGGTACCTAATTGCTTGCATTTTTCCCTGACACTAAAAATCCAAACTTGCTAACCAAGAGACTTAATGCTATCGCAAGAAATTTCTTGAAAGCTCAGTTATTTCCCACTTCATTCTGGGTCTTTAGTGCATTATCAGGATTCATTCTAGAAAAATAAAAAAAAAACAAAAACAGAGGTTCGTCTTTGTCTTTTTACATTTTTGGTCTATGGGTTACTTCTTATGTACCCCTAATAGACATCCTCATGCATCTGGATGTATCTCTCAGATGGTATAAATGATTTAGGTTCTGTTATTTCTCCTACAGTTCCTGTAAGCACATTGAAATCCTAGATGTCTATCACATGTGATAGCTAGGAGATGCTAGAATAGAGAGTTTTTAGCTCTGCCATTGTTGTCTTGAATTATACCAGGAATGCCAGACCATCTGTCAGACAAGTGCTGCCAAGAAAGAATATTTATCTGGCCTCTCTGTCAATTTATTAGGACTTAGCAAGCTGGCCACCTGCCAGCAGCTTCAGAACCAACCTTCAGGGGGATGACTGCTGAGGAAATGACTGAAATAGGACAATTTTTGTCTCCTTTTCATTTATCCAATTTCTCTGCATCTGACTTAATGAAAGGGTAACTAACAACTCCCGCTGCACCTCCACACTCATTTGTGATTCCCTCTCTTCCTTTCAATCACTTTCTTCCTGTCAAAATCCCATCCACCCTCCATGGTCTAGCAGAAATTACAGCCACTGGTGGGCTTCCAGTATCACTTCAACCCTCTGTGTTCCTCTTGGCCTTTGGCCTAACACAGTTATTAAGCATCGCATATCAGTTTCATTGCCAAATACCTAATAGATTCCAGGAAATGGAGCTATGCGCAAAGTTTTCTGTGACTTTCCAGTTTTCTAACACATTGCCTTGCCTACGATCCCCACTAAGGAATTGCTGCAAAATTGCAACAAACAGGCAAAACTCAACAAGTTTGAGGCTGGTGACAATGACCTTAAGAATTTGAGATTCTTATGGGGACAGACATTGAAGATACAAATATAAATCATCTGACACTGGAGTCAAACAAATCCCATTTCAGTGCAGCAGGTGTATTGCCAGTAAGCCATGGGGGAGGGCATGGTAAAACTTCCAAAGATGTTTGAAATAAGATGTGTACAGGTAATAACTGAATTCCTTCAGTATTTCTCTTACATGCACGAACAGAAATAAAGTCAAGTTGAAGAAGAGCCTCACAAAACGTTCCTATGTTTACTAACTCTAGCGAGCAGAGAATGAGTTATCGTTTATTTGTGTCCTCTTCCCCGGGATGCTCCTAGCCATCAACTTTTGGTTGAAAAACACAGCTCCAAGTGTGACAGACTGATTTTGGCACAAGGAAAATAAGTGGAAGGAAGACAGACCTGAGATATCAAGTTTGTCTTAGAAAAACAGCTTTTCAAACGTCCCCCGCCCCCAAACATGATTATTCTAACCAAAGACTGGGAGCTTCTCTCTGGGATTCGGTTCATCGTTTCAGAGAGAACATGGGAAGCAAGAAAGCAATCAGTGGAAGGCAAAGGATGGTGAGGAAACGCAATGGGCCCATTTTGAGGTCAAACTGGGGTAAAGGTCAGGCACCCAGAACAGCTGCCACTGAGTAGCTAGTGTTGTCAGCCTCACCCAGAGTCCAAAGGGTTCAGCAGAGGCCAGCAAACAGGCCTGCTGAGAAGATTGACCCATGGTGCATGGAATGAGATGAGCTCCCTGAGGACATGTGGCTCCGTGTTGAAAGCTCATAGGGAGCTTAAAGAATTGCTTAGGTATGGATCTGATTTGATAGGTCTAGGATGTAGCTTAGAGCTTTGGATTTTTAAAGGATCCCCAGAAGTTTGAGAACCATTGCCTTGGAATGTGATTTAGCACCTAGCATTAGGGACAGTTGTCCAAAAGTTCCCGAAAACAGAGAATCCAACCCACATCACAAACCACTGGATATCCGATTTGCATGGAAAATTGAGATGTGCTACTGCGTAGTTGACAAAGGGGTAAACCTATCGCAGTCAAAAAAAAAAAAAAAGGGCATATTGAAGGGGAGCATAAAATCCCATGCAGAATGACGATCAAGCATGGAGCAAACACAGAAAGTGCAGCCAGGAGTTGAGGACCAGAATAGGACTTAATCCAAGAATGCTCAGAGATACGGGAAGAAGCCCTTCTAGAACAGCACTGGGAACTCCTGTTCAGCCCCTCACTGGTGCAACACAAGCTCACTTTTTGACCAACTTAATAGAAACGAACTGTATACATACACCAGTCAATGTGCCTACCAGTCACTTATCTAACACTACATTATATATTTCTAATTTCTAATTCATTAAATATTTCTAACTTCCTATCAGCTTATAAAGTCCGAAATTTTAGGTATGTTCAGTCAGATATATCTGAACCTTACATAGGGCCAACCTTCTGAAAGTCACAGAAAAGTGTCATTCATAGACTATTATACTGGCCACACCTGGATGCATATTATACCTTGCATTACACAGACACGGGGACTGTCCCACAGAACGGACCACAGAGATAAAGGTCACTCCATGTTAAAACACTGCTTTATTCCATTTCATCCTAGAGAAATGCCTTTTTTAAATGCAATTTTACTGAGATATAGTCCCATACCATACAGTTCATCCAAAGGATACAATCAATGGCTCACAGTATCATCACACATTTGTACATTTAACACCAGAATCTTAGAACATTTTCATTACTCCAGGAAAAAGAAAAAGACAACCCAAACTATCCCATACCCTTTACCTCCACACCTGGCATTGGTTTGGTACTTGTTACGACTGATGAAAGAATATTAAGAGATCATTATTAACTAAATACCACAGTTTGCAATAGGTACATTTTTCCCCATATACTACTCTATTAATGCATTGTGATAGTTTTTCTTTTTTTTTCTTGTAGTTCATGGAAGAAACTATTTTGTATTTGTACTATTAGCCTTAGTCATCAGCCACCACAAGACTGAGTCATACACCCCATGGTTTAACCTCCGGCTTTCCGTCTGGTGACCTAAGACTCTTCCCTATCGAACACATTCACACACAACTGAGCACTGCTAATTATACTCACAACAACGTGCTGTCATGAGTGCCACCCATTCGCATTCATTTAAATTCAACCTGGTCAGATATTCTGCACATCTTAAGCAACCAGTTAAGATGGATAAACCACTTATCCCTTTCGCCCTAGAGACATGCTTTTTAAAATAAAAATCTACATTTACCCCTGAATTTTTCACGTCAAAAAAAGAAATAAATAGAAAGATGTCCAGTAATGGTCAACATGAGCTCGCACCCACAACTGAGGAGGAAGGTTAGAGCTCTGCAACAGAGACTTCAGTTTTAGGAGAAAAAAAATTAAACACTTTAAAAAAATGCATTTTAGTATCACAAAATAAGCTGACTAGGTCAGCTCAAACTGTAACATGAAATTTACCAAGGAAATTCACAGTGATCTATCTCAGAAGCAAGGAAAATGTATGGCAAGAGCGGACAAGACAGCAGTCGACACTTCCCACAGGTGAAGTGACACACACCTGCTCCCAAGTTTTTTCACCTGGGAATTTCCATTTTTTCTAGAAATTCCAAGGACTTTGATATTCTAAACATTTTTAAGATCTTTTCAACATGCCTCATTTAAGTACCACCCCACCCCACCCCCACCGCTGTTTTCCTCTACTTTCAAACATTTGCTTCTCCTCTGAGCAGCAGCAGCTAGGTTTCAGGACCTGCAGGGCAGGCTACGAGGCAGCCCTCACTTTCCCAGGCCTCTCTGGAGGAAAGGCTTGGCGTCCCATGGAGGATGTGTTTCTATAAGACTTTCCCTCTATACAGGGAGTGGGGCATAATTCTCTGTGTCCCCTTCCCAGACGGTTGCTCAAACGCAGACATTTGCGAGTGGACATGCATTCAGCTGAAAGCCCACGCGCGGTCCACGAACCAGCAGCTGCGGCTCTCCGGGAAGCAGGTTAGAAACGCAGCGCTTGAGGGCCGGACCACCTGAATCACACACTGCGTTAACAAGACCTCTAGTGATACCCCTGCGCTTAGAATTGGCAAGCTCAGTCGGTCCGCTCGCGGTAACTAGCCCTTTCGGTTTCTCTGAATATTCACCATTTGCTTTTTACATTTTTAAAATATTGCAATTCACTTTTTACTCTTAATTTCACAAACAGTGACTCCTGGAAAAGATCACAACAGACCATGCAAACAAGCAAATGAATAACAGATTTCCCAGCTGTTCTATTTTAATGTCTTATCCTTTGCTTGTCTTATACTCTCCAACAGCTTTAACTGTATGTTATGCAAAAGATTTCTCTTTTTGCATTGCAACCCTCATCTCTCAATATTTAAAAAAAAATTCTTGCTGGATATTTCCAACGTGATAGACGACAACAATTAAATAAAAATCCTCTGGTCTAAAATCTAATTTTCTTCCATCTTCAAAATGCAGTGGTTTAGCATTACAATAAGAATGATCCTTTCAACAACAAAAAAGGCTTTGCAGGTGATTATCATGATCAGACTACTTTGATAAACTGAAGAAAGAGTATAATTTTACTTCCCTCCTTGAGACAGCCAACTTTTTTTTGAAATAAAAGCTCCAAATTGTATGTTAAATCTCATCTTACTTCTTTGCAGTTCATTTTAAATGGTTTGGTTTCATTTTGGTCTACACTGTACATACAATATAGCAATTTCCCTGCAAATTCTAACATTAGGAATTCAATTATGTTTGGAAACACAATTGGAACTTGGGTCTTATCTTAATTACAGTAAAAAAAAAATACTCTGCAGTACACAACTTCAAGAATCACTTCCATAGTTGCAGGCCAAATGCCTCAAGTGAAAAGGCTAATTCATGTTCACGTTATACTAGCTGGGCTTAATTCCCAGGAGAATAACAAACCTGCTACATTCTACAGTTTAGAAGGTCCTCAACTGGATTGAATTTCAGCCTGCTCCATGAACCAGGTGTTCATAAATCTCCAAAGAGGTACCATTAACTGGAAGTGAAAGTTGAATGCTCCATTATCTCTTAAATTCAAGTTTCAAAATACACACAGGAGAGTGAAAAAATAATTTATAAAAGTCATTTCAATTCATAGACCCTTGAAATCTATGAACTCTGAATTCATGATCTTAATCCACATCTCAAACCAAGGATAAATAAATCCAGCAGTTACATTTGCCATTGATTTTAAAAACCCCTTGCCCGTTTTGTAGCTCTTTCTTTGGTTCTTGATAGTTCTCCTGGGCCAGTTGCACATTTTGATAACAGACCTTGAAACTTTGCCCCTTTTCCTGAAATCAACACTGAGATGACTTACTTGAGTATAAGTGCCGAGGTCTGGGCTCCTGCAGTGACTCTGCTTCCTTTCTGCTTGGAGGCCATTCACTTTGGAGGGCCGGCTGCCCCCCCCCCCAGGTGGCTGCTGCGTAGACACGTGGCCACTTAAATAGGGTATGTGCACGTTGCAACTGTATGTTGTCACTCAGGTGCAACTTGACTCACCTGGAATGTCCAAGGCACACCTGAGTAAAAAAGGCAAGCCTGAAAGTTCCTTGCAGTGTGAAGAATTGATGAGATAAACCTGCCAGGAAGTTGTAATAAGGAGACTTTGGATTCGGTGCTGTCAGATAGATAAGGCTACTTAGCAAAGAATCATCCTGAAAACTGAGCAGGCCAGATGACCTACAAAGCTGAGAGACAATGCTTCCTTTAATCATTTCTTTCTGAAAATAATCTGCCTTTGCAACTTTCCATCAAAGTAGATTTAAAAATGTCTTTTATAATTCACTTGTGGCCAAAAAGAAAACACATGCATGCATGCACACACATATAGTATATAAACACGCACACACACTCATATATATATTGTTTTATATAAATATGTCTTAGTATAGCCAGAGGAAATTTTCTTTGAGTCTCAAAAATAATTCAGGTTTAAAAAATGCTTTGTCCCCTGTGACACACTGAAAAGATAAGGGATCTGTGAATAATTGCAGTTGCAGTCAAGAATGCAGGCAGGTGATATGACTGTAGAGCTTTCAGCATTGGTTACAGATTCACGGGGCAAAGCCAGCATGGGTGCAGAATAGGTTAAAAAAAAAAGCTGCATATAAAGAAAGATGTTCTTAAAAACAGATTCAGAAACTTTAGAGCTCTAGAAACTGCAGAAAAAAAATCGCAATTATATCTTTGTGCCAATTATCTTAAAACAAATAGCACCAACAGCAGCATGAAGAGTCCAGAAGGATATGGCAATAAAGACTATTTACAACAGCCAAATCACAGGAGAAGGAGTGAAGGTGGAAGGGATCCATTTACGTTGAACTGAGCTGTGGTCAAAAGTGTTGGAGTGTACAGAGAAGTATGTTTCCCATGGAAAACTATGGTTGTTCTTCCTCTATGAGGTAACATCATCCTAGGAATGTCCAGAGGTTAAGCATTTGTGATTAGTTGAACAGCAGTGCAGATACTTCAATTTACTTGAAACCCTGCTGACTTGGTCATACGATCTTTTGTGGCCGCAGGTGTGAGCTGCGCTTGGGAACCATCACCCAAAGGGCAGATACAGGCTCAGCCAAGCCTCAAAGTAAATAATCGTAGAACTTGATTGTAATTCATTGAATGAAATAAATATCCATGTGTCTTTACTGACATAAATGCATAACTGAATAAATAATGACATGGTGGAGAACAGACAGCTCTTCCTTATAGAAAAATTCAAATTAACAAATGCAGGAGGAATGAGGGAATTATCAATCCACCATCAGGCATGTCCCACAGCAACAATTGCAGGCAAGCTCTGTGGATGGTTGCTAAAATCCTGGGTGAAAATTTGAGGACAAACAGGATATTATTCTTGTCTCAAAGTAACTTTACAGAGAGAAACCCTGACAGACATCCCACTAACCGAGGGTTCAAGGCCCATATCACAAGTAAGAAGGACATACTGATAGCATGTACCCCATGTTTTGAGATGGCTATGCCACCATGCCTGAAGTATTGTTGTCCAAAAATGCATATGGTCATTTTTTTTTTTTTTTTTACATGGGCAGGTACCAGGAATCGAACTCGGGTCCTCTGGCATGGCAGGCCATATGATCAATTCTGACAATGGGAAAATATCAGGAAAAACAAAATGGAGAGGCATTCTGTAAAAGAAAAGTATTCATCCGAAGTGCCAAGGTCATGAAAGACAAGGTCAGGCTAAGGAACTGTCGCAGACTGGGGGACATAAGACACATAGCAACCAAAGACAATATGGGATCCTAGAGTGAATCCTGGGATAAAAATAGGGCATTAGGGGGAAAACTGTATCAATTTTCTGGTTTCCATAATTTAACCAATGACATAAGTTGCTAACATTAGCAGAAGCCGGTTAAAGGGCAAATGTGAACTCTGTACACATTTTTGCAACTTTTTTGTATGCCTAAAATATATGTTTAAATCAACATAACAGTTTGAAAATGATAGAGACCTATAGCATTTTCATGAGGACCTTATCTTTTCTTACACTACTTGCAAACCAGACCTGAAATGCTACCGAGATCTTTGGTTTCCCTCCTGGTACAAAGATGTGCTAATTCTTCTGTGGTCGCTCCTGGTATATGAATTGGCACATCTGCACATGTAAACAGCCAGGTCTGTTGATGAGTGCAAGTCTAGCCAGATGACTCATAAAATGCATTTACTGTGAATGCAGTCACATTCTTTAGACATTACAATAAGTAAAAGAAAATTACTGATGAATATACTATGCAAAATGAAATGTTAATTGCCTGCAAATGTTATTGTGGGTAAATTGGTATTGCACAAGGGCAACATTTTTAGCACTAATGTATATAATATGACTCATTTAAAACACATCAGTACCCCTAAAATAAAGTTTAGTAAATTTAGGGCATTGAGTAATTGACTTTAATTAAGGTTTTTTAATTAGCTACTTGCTAAATAGGTTTATTAGTCATCACAAGATAAATCCCTAAAAGCGACATGTAAAAACGTAGAATTTACCACATAATGGACAATCCTTCCATGCTTATTACTATCAAGAGGGGTTGGGTATATGATAGATAAGCTACATTTTGCTTAATGTTTGCTTTGAGGTATTTTATTGTTCTATGTAAGTAGTTAATGTCTATTTAAAAAGAAAAACAGTAGTCAGCTAGCTGCAGAAAAAATAACTGGAGGACTATGTTTGTACTCATTTTAATCAATTAAATGAAAGCAATCACCTTCAATCATCCTACATGCCAAAGTCACACCCAAATGGAGACATTTTGACTCCTGTGAAAGACACAGCAGGGCTATTGCTTTCCAGGTCTGCACTCAGTGCAGTGAAGCAACTTGAAGCATCCAGGCTAACAAGACAAAAAAAGTTTGCACTGAGACCCAGGCCCGTTCAAGATAGCAGAGTGAGATGCTTCTGAGCTCCATGCCTCACCCCAGTCTCCACAGAAGCTTTGAGCAACCAGCAAGAACTGGTACCGACATCCTTCCTAAAGCTCCACACAATTGTGAAAGCACTAAAGTATTAGGGTAAGCAACAAATTGAGAAAAGGGTGTGCCCTGCCTAGTCCTTCTTCCCCAGTACCTATCTGCTTGGTGCAGAGCAGGCCTGAGCTCCCACTGCAGATCCCTGGACACAGTTCCAGAAGCGTCAAAGCAACCCTCATGCACAGGCTGGGAGCATGCATGGCTGGCTCAGTCTGTCCGGTGGTGGCCTGAAGGAGTTGCTGTCCCAGAACTTGCCCTGCTTGTAAAAGGCAGCTCACAGAGTTCTCCTACAGAACGTGGTACAGCAGTCAAGCCACGCTGCCTGGGGTAAGGGATTGCTGGCTGTAGGGCCACGTGCCCAAGCTGAAGACTAGATGCAGACACAGAAAGGGTCAGGGAGGCCCCTAAGAGCGATTCTCTAAACTCATTGTATGGGTAAGTGTTTTCTTTTTTTCCTCCTTCTTCTCTTTCTTCTT
Source organism: Tamandua tetradactyla (assembly GCF_023851605.1). Taxonomy (NCBI): domain Eukaryota; kingdom Metazoa; phylum Chordata; class Mammalia; order Pilosa; family Myrmecophagidae; genus Tamandua; species Tamandua tetradactyla. The sequence continues at coordinate 71,243,276 of NC_135342.1, read as the reverse complement.
TTTTTTGTTTTTGTTTTTGTTTCTGGTTAGTTCCTTCCCATCAAGGAAAGCTCTGTCATATATACCAGCTGGAAACAAACTAAAGACAGAAACCTCAGTGTCCAAAATCCAGTAACAACACATTGTTAAAATATTGAAAAGTTCAGGTTTCAATAAAAGGTTCCAAAACACAGAAAGAAACAGGAAATGGTGGCCCAGACACAGAAGAAAATTAAATCATTAGAAACCACCAATGAGAAGGACTAGAGCTGGAATAGATCAGACAAAGATTTGAAAAAATGACCCAAAATATGCTCAAGGAGCTAAAGGAAACAATGGGCAAAGAAATAGAGGAAATCAGGGGAAAAAAAAAACATGAACATAAACAGATTATTAATAGAGAGATGGAAATTGTGAAAAGGAACCAGCAGAATGGAATACCACAGTAACAGAAATTAAAAATTTCTTCAAGGGCTCAACAACAGATTGGAGCTGGCAGAATAGTCAGTGAACTTGAAGACAAGAGAGTTGAAATCACCCAGTCTGATGCGCAGAAGATAAAAACAATGAAGAAAAGTGAACAGAGCCTGAGGAACCTGTGGGACAACATCGAGAGTCCCAGGAAGAGAGAGAAATGGGCAGAGAAGTATTCAAAGAAATAGTGGCTGACAATCTGCCAAATTTAATGAAAGATATATATATATATATATATGTACATACACATCTGAGATGCACAATGAACTCCAATCAGGGTAAACCCAAAAAGGCCCACACCATGGCATATTTACTGTAAGCTTTCTATCAATGTTAAATTTCTTGAACTTAAAAACTGTATTTAGGGTGGATACATGAATGAATATCCTGATACATAGAAAATGTACAAAGCATATCAAGTACTCAAGGAGCATGATGTATACATCTACACTCAAGTGTTCAGAAAATGGATTGATAAATATACAAATAGAAGGATAGATTGATAAATTGATGGATAGATAGATATCATGATACAGCAAACGTGGCAAAATGTTAAAATTCATTGATCTAGATACCTTGGGGGGTAGGAAAATGTTTGAGTTCTCTGTATGGGGTGCTATTTTCGTAACTGTCCTGTTAAGTTTGACATATTTCAAAATTAAAAAGTTTAAAATTAAAAGAAAAGAGTTCTCTTCCTCCACCCCTTCTTTCCTCCCTCCTCCCTTGCCACCTGCTTTTCCTTCATCTACATTCTCTCTCATTCTCTCTTTCTCTGTGCAATTCAAGGAATTTCAGGTAAAACAATTTTCAAACCAAACAAAACTAATTAGAAAATATAATCCACCCCCCACCAAGCATAGGGCCTGGCATTTAACAACCACCCAACAGAGTTTACTGAGCACATAGATGAAATAAATAACAACTAAACATGGGTTGTCAGACTTTCTAAGTTCAATGCAAACATTCTAAGTTCAATGCAATACTGAAACCCCCTATTTTTTCTTATTCAAATACACTGCCTAAATTTCTTATGTTCAAACTACGCTCTGTCTTAAAATTAATCAAATTCAGATAACAGTATTCCTAATTGTGACCACACTGTGTGTGCATCTTACATAAACTCAAAAATAGAGGAATTTTACATCAGATAACTCTCAAACAACTAGCTTTCAATGTAATCTAATGGCGTAATACTGAAGCGACATAAGCAAATGTCAGATTATGCAATACTTGTTTTTAAAATATGGAAAGTGTAGTGGAGGTGAATGTTTCAATAAGAGCAAATAAAAGAAACAACTGGACAGTTGTTAGAATTGTGCCCAGAGAACAAAGCTTTTAGTGCAAACATTTGACTTTTGTATTGTTTATTTATGGTTTGTAGGACACATTAAAAAGGTTGGGTTTAGTATTGATAGAGTGTTACAAAAGACATTTTGATTAAAGAAGATTTATTGAAATAAAGTAGTGTGTGGGAGGGGATAATTTGTTTAGCTCATAACAAAAGATGCATTTAGACTTTACTAGCAGCCTGCAAATTCTTAAGACAAAGGTAATAATTCATCTTTGCAACAGCCTTCCTTTTTTATGGGGAGGATGGTGGGGTCAACAGAAACTGACCTTTCAATTACATATGAACAGAACAACCCATTTTTAGTTGTCATTTATTTCATCTATGTGTTCAGTAATCTCTATTGGGTGGTTGTTAAACACCAGGCCCTATGCTTGGTGATGGGATTGAATGCTAAACAGGAAGAGACACACCTCCAGGCCTCATGGGGTTAAGTCTGGTGGAGAAGGCAGACAAGTGCTGTGAGACATTACAATAGGAGAATTTGACCTAGAAAGGGAGATCTGGGAAGTTTTGCTGAGAAAGATTATGTTCAAAATGACGGGAATGAGTTAACTAATTAACTTGATAAAGAAAGATTTCATGAGCAGAGAAAAAGCCAACACGAAGTCTATTCACTGGGACCAGGAAGGAATGGAAAATAAGGGGAATTGGCTAAAAGAATATCAGTGTGGAAAAAATAGAGTGGGGTCAAATTATGATTAGGTTTAGGTTTGGGATGACATAATTTATCATACAAAATAGAAAACTGTTGACTGTCAAATGTGATGCTAATTAATCTGGGATGATAAGGATAACCCACATGGAATCTATTGTCACCATGGCCATTTTACAATCTTGTGCCTTTATTTTAAAGACTAGGGAAAGCTTCTAAAGAGTGATAATGAGGGGGAGATTGCATTTAGAGAGCTATACAGAGTAGAGAATGGATTCTGGGGTTAGAGGGTGCACGGCTGATATGACTGGCTGCTCCATGTTCTATTCAAGAGATGACAATAGTTTGAATAGGGGAGTTTGGAGAAAGAGATAAGAGGATTGTTTTATGATTTAAGGCACAGATAGACAGATCTAGGTATGAATTGCATAGGGAGAGTGATCAAGAGGGAATCCTGGCTTCAATTCAACCCTTGACATCTGGGTGGGTGCTGCTATTCCATGAAATAGGAAACACTGGAAGAGACCAGCAGCAGGGGATCGCAGACCAGGTGCATTGCTGGGCTGAGGCTTACAGCATGAAAGATGGAATTAATCTTTGTGTCAATGCAGTGGGTCCATAGAATGTACCAGAAAGTGTATGCCAAAACCTCCACATGGTACTCTGCAAGGATATATCACTGTTAAACATTCAATTGCCCTTGGCAATGACTTGGGAGCGAAAACCTATCTTGGGTCTTCAGTAAAGGTCTCCATTAAAGAATAGAAATGTCATTCACAGTGGAGTGGAAAGGAGTCAGGTGGTATCAAAGAGTCAAGAAATGTCCCCTTCATCTTTAGCTGTGATATTAGTGCTTTGGGAAAGGTGTAGAAATTGTACTATTTGGGGAGGAAGGCAATGGTACAGATCACTAGGCAGGAGGACCCCTTGGAATGGAATGATTGGTGGAGTCAAGGAACTGTGATCACTGCTATCCAAGTGAATTCCACTTTCCTGCATTATAATTTGTTTCTGTATTCCCAATACCTTTATAGTGGTTTCTTAAATGCTTCAGTCTGGTTTTCCCTATATTGGGTAAGTTAGTGGGAAGCACTGAGCTGCAACCAGATGCAGCTAGTCATAAAATCAAAGATAACTTACTTAGCTTAAACTAGATTCTAGTTTCCTTACTAGAGTAATAGTCCAGTGTAGGCCAGTTGACTGAAGTGACTTACAAGGACCATGTAGAACATGAAATAATTATTTCAGGGTTTCTAGAAAAATCAGGAAAAGAAGGAAGTTAAAAGACCTAACTTCCTACAGTCCTGACATGGCAGCCCAATTATTTTGGGGTGGGGTATTAAAGAAATGGTTGATATCTGAAAGCTGAAGGAATTAGACCAAGGTTTGCCATGGTTTCAAACCTAGGAGTGGGAGATTCTATACCTTCCTGCATACCCGCTCCTTTAAAGGAAAAGCACTCACAACAAAAGGCAGTTGGGTGTGCGTACCTATAATTTGCTTTGGCAACTTAATAGCAATTTGGTTTATATAACATTATTACCACAGAAAATAGTTTCCTTTAAATTATGAATTTCAAAAATAAGATTAGCTGTAAGTTTATAGTTTAAATTCTGTAGCTAAGCTTCAATTTCATGATAAAAGTTGAAAGAAAAGTAGAAATTGCCACAAAGAAATGTTTAGAGGCAGTTCACCACTGTATCAATTTCATACATCATGAAATTTCAACTGTGGTTAGGCCAAAACTTACTAAAATTCCACTAAAAAAAGGCATCAGGAAAGATAGATTTTCTTTTCTTTTATACAAATCACAAATAGATGAAGTATGTATAGAAAGAAAATGTGCTATCATTCAAAAACCATCATCAGCATAACCATCAGTAGTTCTTTATTTGAAGGATTCTGCCTAAAGATAAGATCATTTTGGCCGGCACTGTTTATTTCAGTTTCTCATTTTTTTTGTTGTTTGAAAGATAAAATGGGTGTTTTGTTATATTTGACTTATTTCACAAATTACAATCTCGTTCCAGCAGATACTATTCTCTACCAATTTATTTGATGCTATAGATTTTCACTGTTTGTCAAATATCTTCAGCAAAGGAAAAAAAAATTATTTCAGAGTCTCTCATTTCCCATAGTCATATGTAACCACCTTCTTTAATATACCTTTGGAAGCAAAAGTGATTTGCTGCTCAATTAAAAATTAATTTGTTCCTACCAAAAATATTGGGAAACATGAATGATTTATAACAGCTCATTTTGGATGAAAACATGAATTCATCCAACAGAAAAATAATTTACCAAAAACTTTGCCATATGAACAGCTTGGAAGAGATATGTTGGTTCAATGGACATAAAAGTCATCTTCAATAGCAGCACATGTACTAAGGAAACCATCGTATCAACAGCAAAATGAAATGCATCTGGCATGGCTCAAAGCAATGTGGTAAGAACTGGTCTTTCTGCTTTATGGTTTGATAACATGGATAACTGTAATTTAATGACTGTTCAAAAATAATGGTTATAGCTCCAAATTTCCAGAGAGGCAATATGAAGGTCCTGAGGAAGTCAAGGTATGAGAGTTTCCAGTCCCTTCTCAGGAGGGGGCTGTTTAGCAGGAATCCAGAACCATGGGAGAGGTGGGGAGGAAGTGAGGGCCAAGTATAGGGATGATTTACATACAAGTGGTTATCAAGGGTTGGAAGTGGGAAAAGGGGTTCACTACAAAGAGGTAGCTTAGAGAATTTTAGAGGTGATGGAACTTCATCTGGCTGCAATGACTGGCTATGAAGGCATAAGAGACATTTAGAGTTAATTAATTCAGAAAACTAGAAATAAAAGTTCTAGAAGGAAAGAAGTAAATGGTGGCAATAAATTTTGAAAGGAAATGGTATAATGTCCTATAACTGAGAATTTATTATTTTTCTGAATGATACAGCCCACTGAATGGACACAGCATGAATGGAACTAGCAAGGCCAACATCAGGAAATTGCAGGTCTCCAGGAGCAAAGAAAATAGGGTAACCTCTAGAAAGGGAAAACAGCACAAATAAAATACAAAATAGAAAGGTTTGGAACTCCTGAACAGTAGCCCTACAATTACAAGACAATAGAGCCGCTTTTAATAGAACAAAAAGACATGCCATGAATGGGAGAAAATATTGCCAAATAATTTATCTGACAAAGTATCTCTATCCAGAATATATAAAGAACTCTCAAAACCCCAAAGTAAGAAATGAACAGCACAGTGAAAAAGATGAACGAAAGATTTGAACAGATATTTCATCAAAGAAGATATACGCATGCCAAATAAGTACAGTACAAGATGGTCAACACAATTAGAAATTAGGGTTATGCAAACTAAAACTACAATGAGATTTCACTACATGCATATTAGAATGGCTTTTAGAAAAACAAAACTAAGCGATGAAAAAACTGACAATATCAAGTATTGGTGAAAAAGTGGAGCAACAGGAACTCTCATTCAGCCATTTGGGAAAACAGTTTGGAAGCTTCTTATAATTCAAACATTCCCTTACCTTATGAACCAACAATTCCAATTCTTAGTACTTACTCAAGGGAAATGAAGATGTAAGTTCATGCAAAAACCAATATGTGACTATTTATAACAGCTTTTTCATAATTGCAAAACCTGTACACAACCCAGATGCTTTCATAAAATGGAATACTACTCAGCAATAAAAAGGTATAAATTATTGATACACACAGCAACATGAGTATGTCTCAAATGTATTCCCTTAAATGAAAGAAGCCGAATCCAAAAGACCACATACTGTATGACTCAATCTATATGACATTCTGAAGAGCTGAAGTGTAGGGATGATTTACATATAAGTGGTTATCAAGGGTTGGAAGTGGGAAAAGGGGTTGACTACAAAGAGGTAGCCTGAGAGAATTTTAGGAGGTGATGGAACTTCTCTGCATCGTGATTGTACTGGGGTACATATTGACTCTAGACATTTGTAAAAACTCACAGGGCTCTATACCAGTTTCATAAACTGGCATCATGCAAGTGTTGTAGCCGATACAGCCAGAGACACAGTGGCAATCCTACTCCACCTTTCTGAGGCCCCTAAGCCTCAACAACCAGGAAATTAAAGTTAACCTGGAGAGTAATACAGGATCCCAAGCCTTTGGCTCATTTTAATCAATAATTCAGAAGCAAATCTTGGAGATGTACATAACTTTCTCATAAGGCAGGGATTGGTGGTATCATTTTTAAATCTTTGAAATGATGTCTGTCAGTGAATTGAACAAAAAAATTTTCCCATGTAGATCTGTAGAGCTACGTGTAACTTTTCAAAATAAAAGGGAAGAGGAAACAAAACTTTATATTCTATACAAGATCATGTGGACATTTATCATCACTAGCATCCATCCCAGGATGACACTTGTGATAAAACATTTAGCAATGACTTAAGCATGTGCTTAAGGCCTAGTCTAATATAGAGTAGACTGCAGGAGAGTAGGGGAGAGGGGATCTGGGCTGTTATCCTGCCTTTACTGCTTATATGTGCTACTCTGAAAAAGAGGTAAGAAAAAAGGAATTTGGACAAGATGATCTCTAGCTTCCCTGCCAAGATAAAATGCTATGATTCTATAAATAAGGATTTATTCCTTAACCACCTTTTTCCTGAGGCAAGGTATAGTATACTTCATTCCTCCCAAATTATAATAATTATATATGTGTTTAGGTTGGCCAACGATCTATTAACTAATAATAATTTATCCAATTAAGACAGTCAGATTTGAACTATATCTGTTAATTTCCCAAAATATGCAAATGTTTCCATAGGCTCCAGGGAAGCTATCGTTAAACCAAAAATCCAGCTCTCTTACTATGTTATATGTGAACTGTTTCATATTCCTCTCTTCTCATTCTTTCTTACACTTATGAGTGTGTTCACACACACACACACAACACACACAGACAGTTGGATTCTGAATTATTTCTCCTACGTTACGATAGAAGACAACTAGGACATATTGAAGGCATCTGATAGATTCATAAGTTAGCTAATATTTGGATTGGAAAGATAAACAATCAACTGAATATGTTTTGATTTAGGATATGTCCAATTCATCCTTCTCTCACAAGGAACATATGTTGATGAATCAATCAATCAGAATTAACTCATGCTGTGGATTTCTCAAAATCTAAATGAAATGTCCTAGTCATAGCTGTCTATTCTTGAGTCAAAGACCATAAACTTAGGACTTTTTAAATAAAACCAAATCTTTTAAGGAAAAATGGTCCATCAATTAGAGATTGATGTTCACTTACAGATAATATGAAAATGATCTAAAACACTAGGTCACTCAAGACAAAGAAGATATCAAAATTCTTAATATTTTTTCTAAATCACTTCAGTGCTAAAAACTCAGGCTTTGGAAACACTAAGATCAGTAGTATGGGGAGTGAAAATGTGCTGGAATTTCTAGTCACCAGCTTCACCATTTACATGCCACTATGCGTGTCCTTTGAATAGCAACTCATATATCTGCCCCTTGGACTTGTCATCTGTAGGACTGAGCTATTCACTTAAATAATGGATCCGTGCTCTCCAGTTCCATGATGGGCTCCATTACAAGGCGCTTTCACAACTGAGAGGCCATACCATCGGATGAAAGACAAATTTAAATAATCAATATGTTTGTTTGTGTTTGTTTCTAATAATTTCCTAAATGTGTTTTAAAAGACAACACTTAGGAAAGGATTAAAAAAGAATGGGACTATTACCTAGAGAGGATAAGGCCCCTTTTGGTTGCATCATTTCTATAAAATTAAATGTCTTTTATCACTGATGACCCTATTTGATACAGGCAAATCTTCAGTGACATCCCAACCCACCTGTATTTGCATACGGAATATGTGATTTTAATAAGATTTGGTAGGTTTAGTCTTCACAAAAAGAGAATGTTAACTACATACTGTTTTCATTTGAAATCACACACAAAATAATCTTTTTGTTGGTTTGTATCACAGAAGAGTGCACTATCTTCTTTCTTGTAGCATCTGTGCTTTATGAGTTTTATGCTCTTTGGCTAAATTCTCTGGAGAGGAAGGAGGAAAAAGATTTCACCCAGTTTCAATATACAGTAATCTTTCAACAAACACTTGGTTACAGGCAAATCTTTGTTCTCTTTATAGCTAGTATAACTTGCCTTTACTTATAGCAACCAATAACATTCTTCTACTTTTCCCCCATTTTTTGTCCATTTAAAAGGAAAAATAGATGGTAACTGCAGTTTTAATTCATAATTCATGATAATCGCAGGATGTACCAAAGTGTTTAAAAAAAACATACACAGCAGAAGGAAGGCATGCATCTACACATCAGTATAATCCCCTTATTTTAACTTTTTTACAACTTCTTTTAAAATAGTCTGCATTTTGTTTTAAAAATGCATTTTATTAGGAAAAAAAGGAAAGAACAGATTACATATCAGGTGCTGAAAATGATGGCATATGATGTATCAATGTGTCTTGATGCCAATGTTCTGTTCTCTAGCAGTGCAGACCACAGAGGACCTTGCGGCTTCCCCATCTATACACCAGCCTATAGTACAGCTACCAAGTAGGTTAATGCTGCTATTAAACTTGTGAAAGATTCAGAGCTGTGATGACGTTTACATTCAGCCTTGCATCAAATAGAAACTTCCATTTCCATATTAAATCCTTCCCTAGCCACCAGAAGTCTTTGGATTTAAAAAAAAGGAAGCAAACTATATATTTACCAAGATGGTTTCTTTATAAATGACTATGTTAATACATATCCTCAAGACTTAGGCATTTGCAGAAACATCGGTGTGTGTGCCGTACTGTGAGAAAGGACAGGAAGTGTTCGGAAAGATGGTTAACAAGGAAAACATGGAAAATAAGACAGCTGGCATGCTGTACTTATATATTTCCAAAATGTCCTGGTCCGGATAAACTAAGGAAATCCAGTGTTTCCTTGGTAGGCACATGGAAGGTGTGAGTATAGATGGTAAAGTGTCCTTATTGTAATTGGATTAGGAATTTAAAGGATAGCTCCATGCAAGCATCTTATTTATACTGCTTCAGAATTAATTCCTGGAACAATTCCCGTAATACTGTTAACAATTATTTGATCTCCAAGTGGGTATATACCCCCTAATGAGAATGTACCAGTTAGCAGCTTAGAGTGAGTCTTGGTACTTTATGAGAAATTGGCCCCAGCATCCTAGCTAGAAGTGAATAGAATGACCTTTTACAGTATAGATCACACAATATCCCGCTTTCCCCTTGAAGTCAGCGTTCTTTAATCACTGTACTAGCTGTGCAGAAAGGGGATGTGGTTGTAGCTTATATTCCAAAAAGTGTGTATTGAAGGTCAATTCACAGGAAAATGTGAGTCTGAAAGAGTATAAATTTGAGAATGGAAAATGGAGCTCTACAGTTCAAATGGTCTCATTTCATAACACATAAGAAGATGCTCCTTGGAATATAGTTATAGGGAATCAAAGAAATTTGATAATAGACTTTAAACAACAGAAGCATAAACCCGGAAACACAACTGACATAATATTTCAAGATTTGGGGAAAATATTCTCAGAAGTATACTTCATATTATAAATGTAAATAAAAATACATTTTTTGCAGTGATAAAAACTATGGTTTTTATATCAGCAAGCTTAGTGGGCAATGCCACACTCTCTTTGGGAGAGTGGCATTAGTTGGTTCTTAACTACTGTCATTAGTAAACAATGATACAAATAAAACAGCAAAATGTTCTTTAAAAGGCCAAATAGCACATTATTGACCACTGCACTCTCTAAATCTTATGACAAGTGAATTGTATTTTCACAGCAGAACTTTGATACTCAAAGCCAAATGTATACAAAATGATTTTAAAAAGCCAAATAGAAAAAGAGCAATCAAATAAACCACCACCAACAAAACATCTTTCCGCTCTCTTGATGTATTGTATTGAATGTCATACAGTGAACGGCACAGGAGCTTTATATACTTGGGCCACTGATGATAGAAACGCAAGCCAAAGAGGATCCTAGAAGCATTTCCAGGTCTATGAATAACACCGTGGGAACAGTAAAAGAAACACAGCATATGTTCTCAAATAAAACAAGGGCATTGTCATTCAGTTTTGATTTTAATCTCCAACAAAACTTGTGTATCACATGGTTAAGAGACCAGGACTACAGTTTTCACATTTAAAAACCATAGTCATCAAGACAGTTAAACTTATGCTTGAGATCATATGAGAACAGTCAGAAATTAACAGCAATATCTAATCCCTTTTTTACATAGAATGAATGCTATGGGATACATGTCAGTGGATGAAGCCTCCTGAGCCATCCCAAGACTGGACTTGGGCAGGACAGCAGTGCTGCAAATTCGTTGCCTGTACATTCAATATAAGAGCTTTTTTTTTTGTCCATTGAGAGACCCTGGCTATTCAAACAAATTGTCATAATTATAAGTTAAATCAATCGTAGCTGCCGATCAGAAGAAGTACTCTTTCGGATTTTCATTGACTGCATTTTGTGTATTAAGCTCACTTTTCAAAACAGCCTCAGCACTGTCTATATTCTCTGACCTTTTTGTCTCATTTCTTTTGTATAATCTTTTCTGCTGATAAATGCGAACAGCTATGGCAGTGATGCAAAGCAAGATAAAGATCACAAGAGCTATCAAACCTAGTGAGAGAAGAGAAAAGAAATACAATGTCAGAATTTTTGTCTGAATAGAAACTGAGTTAACTTCATCATCACTAGTAAGCCATAATAAAATTACTTCCTATTTAAACCAAGCATCTACTAAATCATAAATTGGAAATATCCAAGCTTCTCTACATAAAGTTGTATCATCATATTGAGTTTCATTCCAAGTTCAATCAAACTTATAGGTTCAGCTCCATTTATTCTTAATGCGTAGTATGATTAGACTTTATTTAGTGAGTTCATTTTGGACACATTCCTACATGTCTCTAAGACCACATGGTCACTTCATAGTACTACATTATTTCAATTATTTTGAAACATAGAATAGTAATACTATTGATTTAATAAAGTTAATTGATTTTCAGTAATTTGTCATTCCACTGAATAGCAGGAATAGGTTATATATATGAATAATGGTTCTAATAAAAATATATACATAGAGATCATTTCTATATGTGGATTATTGATTATTTGAAATTCCCAGTTGTGTTTTACGTACTGCAATCTTTATGTCAGTGGTTCTCAACCTTGGCTTTACATTAGGCCAGCTGTCCTGAAAGTGTGGGGGCCCCTCTTGGGGGAGGGACTGAACTCTCTGAGGGGGTCTGCAGAGTCAAAGAGATTTTCATAGCTATTTCACTGGGTGGATATTTTCACTCATGATGAAAAACAAGGTTTGGTAAAATCCACAGGGCCTTAGCCTAAATTAAGGCAATGATATCAAGCTAGAGCAGCTGTCACTGAATTTATAAAGCATGCCATTGTACTTCCAGGAAATCACAGGGAAGAGAGAAAGCAAAACAAAACCAGTTTAAGAATCTTCTTGAGGAAGCAGTAAAAACTTCACTGAATTAAATCTTGCCCCTCGAGTAATGGTTTTTTAATATTTCGTGTGATGAAATGGGAAGGGTGCATAAAGCACTTTTGTGGAAGTAAGATAGTTCTTTCCAGGAAAAGCATTTGTGTGGGCATTTGAGTTGTGAACTGAACTAGCTGCTTTATCCTTTAACTTGAAACAGTGGTAGCAGGCAGGCAGACTATGGTTGTTTGGATTTAGGAATTTGGCAGATATTTTGTCTAAAATAGCCTGCCACCTCCTGAAAAGCAAGTGACAGTATGTATTGCTAATGATAAAATTCAAGCTTTCAAATGAAAATTAATTTGGAAAACTGTTTTCTGTCACCGTGAGTTCGAGAGCTTGCCAATACTCAAGGTTTTCTGATGAACTTGGGGGCAATAGTAACTACTTGGTTTTGCAGATGAAAACAGATACCACGGAAAAAGCCTTTTGGATCAAATCTCATATTGTAAAATTAGGACTCTTCACTCCAGTTTAATGTAGATGTGCATAACTGTAATGGACTCCAATCAACTCAAAGCTTTGAAAGTTCTTCTCAGTCACAGAGGATTCCTGAGCACATGTTGTGTTATACGGATTCACCGTGGCCAATGGAACCATTAAATTTGACCGACTTTAGCTAGGTCAGGCTCACATGAGAATGGCAGCACTTCATTCCCGATATATCTAATATAAATGTGGTAACCTGAATTCTGTACTTGAAATCTAAAGGCTTTACTAACAGCTTTGATTATTTTTGTTACTATTACTAGTCATATTAATAAAACTAACTTTAATCAGTTTATTTTACCTCTCAACTCAGAACAATAATAAGCTGAGACGCTATAAACATTTCTTTTTTTCTGGCTACACCTAGGTTTTAAAAAAGAGAGTCTGTCAATTTCAGGTTGAAAAACTAATGAAGTATGATCTCGAGAGAACAGGTCACTACAATTCTAAAATGAATATCACCATTACATTGAACCCAGCAGGATAGTCAGATAGTCAAAATCATGAGATGTCTCTGAACTTGTTTGCATCACAATGTGATTGATCTCTTTTAATTTGGGGGTGATTTTTTTGTCAGGGCTTATTGTGTCCTACAAAAATCGTGACCTTATCTGTTACGTCAAGATAAAAAGATACAGTGAATAAAATAATGTCAGCCATTGCATTTCATGACCTTGCTGCCTGAGATACCATAGGAATGTGTTTTAGAGAGGAAACTATATGGCGTTCTCTGCCTTAATCTGTCCATCCAGATATGTGTAGCCTGACCAGAAAGCCGCCACAATATGTAGGTCACCAGTTTACAATGTCTTATCAAATCAATTCTCCTATTTTATACTATCCATTTTGTTTGTAAATGAGGAAAAAGGATCATCCAAAAGGCAGAACATAGGAAGAATAGCCAATTAGAAGAATCTTAAATGATTCAGTATTACTGCATTGTGGATGCAATTTCTGGGTAACTAGACAAAGGGATAAGAATCCTACTGACAGGAGGACAATATACTGTGATTTAGTAGAGAAATTTCGTGTGGTCCCAGGCAAGACCTTCTGTGCTTAAATGGCCATTAGCAGCCACTCTGCTTCTCAAGTTGAGTCACTGCAATGACCAGAAGCAAACGACCACTGGTGCATAGAACCTGGAGAGTCAGTCCATAAGCCCTAAGACCTCTACATCATCTTTTTCTGCCCAGTGCACTATAGTCCAGTGAGAATTTCACAAGTGAACTACGATTTATTCCCATTCTACAATAACTTATCACCACACCTTTCCCTTTACTTTGTAAGTCTGGCCATTGATCTTTGCCCAAAGCAGTAATATTCTAAAGATTCGATCTTTTGATCTAATATTGACTTTACTAGACAATCACTCTCTCTCCCTCTCTCTCGTGTGTGTGTGCATGTGTGTGTGTGTATAAAACTGTATCTTTCTATCTATTCTATTAGTTAAAGGTACTGAAAGAGCACCATTATGAGACTGGGACAAGTGTTGGACTAGGAATCCCAGCTTGAAATGTTGAGTACACTTTAAATGTATAACTGCAAATGAGTTTTTGACATGTAATGTATTTCTTTTATACATGCATATATTAACTACTCTTCCAACAGGGTTTGTTTTTTTCTTGTTAGGTGGTTAAATGGGGATCTTATTTTATGTGTCTTTCATTTATACATCATTAATTTGATAGAAAGAAAAAGAACTGATAGCAATGAGGATGTGGACATCCTCACAGACAATTGATTCATATTACTGTATAATATCCCAACACTCTTAACTACTTGGAGGAAGCTGAGTCTACAGGCACACGGGTATAAAAACTAGAAATCAAGTATCAGGTAAATAGCCTACATAAATTACCCATGTATATAAGTAATCATGCTATTTTGGTGCAATATAATAAACTAATTTGTTTACTTTTGAATGTCCACATTGTATAAGACTATAAAAAAAGACACAACAGTGAAATTTCAATAATCTTGTTAGTGGTGTTCGTAAGCACATTAATCAGGAAGCAAAATGGCATATATTTGGAATTGGTTTTGAATAAATTACGTCTCAGATAATACCGTTTTCATTGCCAGGAAGACTACTTTAAAAGTTTTTTATGTTAATTTTGCAATAAAAATAAATAAATAAATAAATAAAACTGCATATCGCTTTCAGCTCATAAGCCTAATATTTGATAAAAATTCAACTAAAAGTGTCATGTTCATGACAGGGATAACTCAACCAGGCACCCATCCATCTTACTAAGCACTAAAGCAATATAAAATATATGCTTCTAATATTGGCCTTAGATTTTCTCAGTTTTTTACCCAAACCCTTGCAGAAACAATGATATGTCCAAGAAACCAAGAAAAATTATATTTCCTCAAATATATTATGAATGCTCTAGGGAATTGAGATGGTATTTCCAAGCTAAATCACATTCACGGTTGCACAGCTAAGCAACTCTTCTTTGAAAGCAGTCAGTGAATTTGTCAATTATTTATACCGAAAACCTCCTAGGCACTGGGAATTTGATGAGATTCTATCAGACAAGCAGTACAAATAACAGGAGCATCCCATTGGACTTCACTGTTCAGTGCCTGACACTTGGAAAATATATAGTGTCTTCATATATGCAACAGGATTAGTAATGATAAGTACTCATTCATACTTCCTATTACCTCCAATTACTGCAGAGTCACTTTTGATTGCATTAGCTATGGGCTCTTTGTCATCTATTGTTCCAGCATGATCTGCAGTGAAAGGACAAAAAAGAGGTGGGGGTGATATAGGCAAGTAAAAAAGGAGGCATTTTGAGAAATTCACAAACATTTTAACCAATACATAATTACAGAGATAAATGTGGATCTCTGAAGTTTCAAACTTAAGCAACATCAACTGCAGTGTCCCACATAAATAAGAAACTGGGACTCTAGAAAAGAAATGGGAAAGAAAACTAAACTTTAAACACAAGTAATTTTAAGAAGCCATCTCCAGAATGTAGCATAACAGCAACATCAGAAATTGCAAACACCCAGTGAATATGCCATGTCTGGGAATGGGTAAGGAAAGGTGGTGAGCCACCTGCCAACGAGTGGGTCCTTTCCCTTGATGTGGCATCAGTGCCAGTCTGGCCAGCACAGCTGGACTCAGTCACGTGGCCTGTAACAGTGATGGGCTCCGGGTGGCTGGGGTGCAGGGCAGCCTTCAGAGGGGCCACATGGCTGAACTGCACAGCAGAGAGGCAGCCGGTGAAGCCCTGGGTGCCAGCCAGCACTGTCTCCTGGTCAGCATCGCTGTGATCTGTAAATCCAAAGAAGCACCACGATATTAATACTAGTGCACACTGCAGGTGGGCAATGGACCAGGAATGGAATATTTGGAGGCTCTTAATCCAATAGCCACAAATAGATAGCTAATAAATTCCTTTTTTCCTTTGCATCTATTCCAAGAGTCATATCCATGAAGGCTGTACACAGCTATGGGTGAGATTGCTCAGGTTAATGAGGTGGGTTTTTAAAGTGTGGCTAATTAAAGGTATGATTAACTCTCTGGAAATCATTAAAGCGTCCATAAGAATGTGTCAGGTTAGGAATTGGTGAGGGTTCCTGATACTTAAAATTTTAAGATAGATCATTAAAACACACCTGTGATTTAATGGGGCTTCTAGGCAATATTCAAAAGGTCACAGTGAAATGCTTCCTGGAGGTGGAAATTAATTCAACTGAGCTTTTTGCGATGTCAATCATAAAAATAACAGAAGCTAGAGGGAAAATTGAGCCTCTGGAGTTCCCTTGTCAGCTGTCTAACCTGAAAAGCTGACGAAATGTTTTCTGATACTCTTGACCCCACCCAACCTTGCTGGAGGGATAATATGTTGTAGTAGCAGACCCACAGTTATCAGGGTCTCTTGTACAGCAGTAAGAACTTGCATGGTACTCTCTTTTCTCCCTGTTCAAAGATCTCCTGTCACTCAGTAAGAAGTGACATCTGTGCCACGTAAAAGGAACCCTCCACCACACACACAATATTAATCAGAGTTTTGTTAATATGGAACTGCTATGGAACAGAGATTGGTCTCAATGACAGAATGTTAAGGCATCATTTTACAGGGAAGAATATTCATATATACTAGTTGCTTGGCAAACTCTAAAAAGGGGAGTTATCTGTAGAGTTTAAGGTTGAAATGTATCAGGCAAAGATGCATCCATCCACCCCCTGTGATCATAAGTGGCTTGACTACATCTCTCCTGTACTGCCTGTACACGGGCACAGATAAAATTTGCATCTGTGGCTCTTTAAGAAATGAAAAAGTTACCAAGTATTTCGTGAATGTTTATTGTGTTTTGGGCATTGTTCTGAAGAATTTGCATGTTATCATTTAAACCTTAGAGCAGTCATAAGTATCTTGTCCTTGTTCCAAGGATAGGATGTTAGGTTAAGATTCTTAGCAACTTGCCTGAGGCCACCTAAATGCTGGCATCATGCAGTGACCCCAGATCTGTTGGACTCCAGACCACAAGCTTCTTTTATAAATCAGCCTCTTTCTGATTGACATATCCTCCCCTTCATTCTGCTCAGATCATCTGCAGTTTTTTTTGTATTTTTTTGCATGGGCAGGCACTGGGAACTGAGCCCGGGTCTCCAGCCTGGTAGGCAAGAATTCTGCCACTGAGCCACTGCCGCACGGCCCAGTGCCACTTTTTTGACATGAGTTACCCTTTAAGTAATTCTGAGTAGCTCTGATCAACGCTGTCTTGCTTTAGCCAGCTTTTTGAAGGACACTTCCTTTTTTGCTTCATTTTCGTTCACATTTTATGGCTAGTAATAAAATACTGATTAAATGCATCATATTGTGAGTAACATATTTCCTGCCTAAAAATAAAATTGCAAATCAGAGAGGTTACATTACTGTCGGTTGTTAGTGGGGGAGCTGGTGTTCATACGTAGGAGTTCTAATTCCAGAGGCCACGTTCTTACCGTGACTGTCCTGTCAGCACTGAAAAAATCGGCCACAAGCATCTAGAGGGCATGGGTGACCCTCAGCATCCAGGACCACGTGGTTTCCTAGGAGATACTCCTTTAATGTGTAAGAACCAAGCAACTTAGTTTCACCACCATAAGTGCCTATGGATGCACATTTTCAGATACGGGCATTTTTAGAAAAAAGACAGCATTGATGATTTAGAATTATATTACGTTAATAAAAAGTAAAAAGAAAATATATTTCAATGCCATCATGGCCAGGACAGTGCTTTTCACATTTCTACTGTACAAAATGTCTATAGAAAAATACTAGCTTTAGAAACAAACAGAAATAACATAAATAGCCAAGAGTCATTTCTCTGATACGAGGCAACTTTTACAAACCTTATATTTACAAACTGAAAACATTTTGTCTATTTGGAGATTTTCATGTGAAAAAAATGTTGGCTTCAAGCTCTAAAACTTAAAATGGATAGGTACTCAAGTAATGTAGTAAGAGCTAGAGATAGAAGGGACAAAATTTCTGCAGTTCAAGTAAAGAAGAGAGAGAGAAAATGGAAACAATAGCTGGGTGGGAATTTTGGAACGTAATAACGTTATGAAGATAGAAATGAGACAGTATGAAAGAGTGCCTCCCGAACCGAAATTTATCTTGATGAATTAGAGGGTTTTTAGTGTTTAAGAATGACTCGTCAAATTTATTCCAGCAACCTCTGGTTCAATTGCTACTTTTTAAAAATGTACAGGATTCCCTGTGATTTTGGAATCAGATTATTCCTCGGTGTGTGTGTTTTCTCATCTATTCTGCATAGAACTTGGTAAGCCTTTTCAATCTGAAGACAAAGTTTTTCTTTAGCTTGGAAAATATCATATATTGTGCACACACTTACTGTTGTAATGCCATCTATTTTATCCTTTTGAAATTCCAATTATTCACGTTGTCTCCTCTCCATAGTCTCTAAATTTATTTTACTTTCCCTTCCGAATTCTCTGTCTTAGCACATATACCTGTGTGGGCCAGAATACTTCATCTACTTGATCTTCTAGTAACCAATTCAAGTATCAACAAATATCATTCTTTCCTGCTGAAGCCTTTGGTTTGGAAAAATCACATTTCTTATTTCCTTAAAGTCTTTTTTTGTTGCTTTACTAGAATTTCCTTAAGATGCTCTTACTACAACTCATTCAAGTTTGGTCAGTCTCCTTGAATTGATTTATTTGAATAGGGATGGTTCTAGTTGTTTTGTTTGTTCCCTCCTTTTCTTGCTTTGAAACCTCCTAAGTACAGAATTGGTTTTTGGACTGCTTGCTAGTTCTCCTCACTCACTGATGCCCAGAGAATGTAGACACCTGGGCCCCTGCAGGCCAGCAGAGCATCACCAGGAAGCTTCTCCTCTTCACCCAAGCTCAGAAGAGAGAGCACTTGCCCAAGTTTCTGGTCATCCTCAGCTCCTTGGGAAACAGGGACAATGAAGAATTGATGTTTCCCAACTCTGGCTTTTACCTCACCAGGTCCAGGAATCTCTGCAAACCAACCAAGCCTCCAGATCCATACCATTCCGGGAACCCTGAGGCTCCTCTAGGCTGTCCCCCAAGCTCTTCAACCCAGAGGTTAGGAATAGCACAACAGCTTTCTCATAGGGTCTCCTTTCCTACTGGGCCAGACCAACAACCTCTTGGTTCAGAGGGCCAATGGGTTGGAGTTGGAATTGGGAATGGAAGGGAAACACAATGGACTAGTAGCTATTGTGTTAGTCTCCCAAGAACCAAGACCAAACAAAATTAATAGCTTTATTAACTTGTTCATAAATAAAGCTTGCCTTAGAAATACATAGTATCAGATATCTGCATTGACAACTGTGCTAAAAAAGCTAAGGAGCAATATATATATATATATATATATATCTTTCCTGTTATCTGATGGGCAAAACGATAACAATGTAAGATTTAGAAAACAGAAAGCATAAGAATTGAGGACAAATGCCACCTGCTTCACAGGAATCTTGATGAGACAATCATGATCATGTTTTTGATGTTTCTGGTCATAAAAATTCTTAACTGACTTAGAATTTGGGTAGTCTTGCCTATTAAACAATTTGCCTCATTTGTATTTTTCAACAAAAAGAATGAGTTCTAGTTTTGTAAAGAAGGAACCATGAAAGCAAAAATGAAAATAGAGGACCAAGGAACTAAAATTTGTGAGAAGCATCTTTCTATTACACAGAAAGAAGACTGTTTCTGAAAAGAATATGACAGTGAAAGTATGAACAATTAGAAGGGGTGTGTCATAAAATTTCTTCTGGCTCTCATAACCTAATGAAACTCAGAAAAAAAGATAAGTAGTTCATAATGGACAAATCTATCAAAAGGGGTCACATTTTTAAAAGGGTCTTGATAGCTTTAATCCAGAAAAGTGGTATCAAAGAAATGTGAAGATTTGCCAGATAATGATACAACAAATCAGAAGAGAAGCCAGAGCTACAGTCCAGCCACCTTGCATTCATCTCTTTTGCTTCCAACATAACTTGTCTCATCTGAAGTGCTATTGACAAGATATTTATAAAATCATAGTGTCCTTAAGTAATCTAGTTAAACTCTCTTTTATATTTCTTGGTTTTGAAACAGAGTTTATATAAAGAGTACCTGACAAACTGGAGACTGTTCTTAAAGCCCTTTTGAGGAGAGAGAGGAGACATCCTCTTCCTTCTGACCACATACTTTATTTACATCTGGCCTAAATGGCCACTGCAATAACCTGAGTGTACTTCCTGGCTCTGCCGGAGAGAGGAGATAAATGATCCCTATGGGTCATTGCCTCTAAATATACCAAAGCTAATGCTCAGCAAGAGTGAAAATAATCATCAAGTTCTTAGAAAACTTTTCTAACAGAAAAAGTAATACATGAATGGAACTTAGAAGTTAATAATGAGTTTGGATATAAAAAACAAGGGTAAATGGCCTATTAATTGTGGAGGAATCTGAATCACATTGATTTGATGCAACCTGGCTCTTCCCACGACCCACATTAAATACCAACAAATTACCGTGGTCAATGTCCCTGTGTCATTGCATAGGTGATATAAAAATATGTAGTAATTATCAATTTCATTCAGCCTTTTAACAGTAATTTTTCTATCATTTTACAACAGGTTAAATCGTATTATTATTTAAAATTTGGCCACATTTCTCCATGAGAGGTTTTATACAATTGTGAGATTATGAAATTATCTTTTTTTCTTCACATGGTAGAATTGCAATCTAATAAAAATTGATTGCTATAAAAAACAATTTATACCTGCATATTTCCTTTGATTGATTACATGTTAGAGAAATCTTTTTTATATAATTCTGAAGTAAATATTCTTCCCAAGAGAGCTGAATATAAGCATTGGTTAATCATTCCAATTTGGCATTAGAACTTACGTACACTGTGAAAAAATTATTTAATAGAGAAATGATATCAGGCTGTCTGCCTATTCAGAAGAAAGACTGGAAAGAAAGGAATTACTTCTCTCCTTTCTCTAGTACTCATTTCCACAAATGAGGATGAACTGTAGAAACAATTTTTTACTCTAATCACTTTAACAAGCATTACTAGCAGATATCAAGCAAGAGGGGGTGATTTTTAGGTAACAATATCAAATTGCATTCTGATAGCATAGAAACCATCTCTAATCCCTTATTACACTTAATAGACAACACTGTCAGAATTCAAATTTCAGTGCTCTTACTCAAACTGCCCTATGGGCTATGTCAAGCTGACCTGTCCAGCATCTCTTTGCAGAGACCTCCCTCATCTCAAAGGCCTGTATTCTCTCTACTGTCAACCCCTTCCCCTCTTTTGTTCATGCAAATAAATTCACCCACTTACACATTGGCATCAGTGCCTACCATGGCTTAAATCTGGTGCATGTATATTTTAAAGCATATTTCTAATTAAAGAAATAGACAATTGTCTTCTCCTTTATCTTTTAGAAATTGTTTTAGTTTTATCATTGTATAAAGATTTCTACACTTGGCAGCTTGCAAGTATATAATTTGGGATGTGTGACGTTTGCTTTTATCATTTGATATTTTTTGAAGTATAAGCGGAGTTGCATGTCTTATTCCATTTGCCAAATGAAGAGATATGTGACATAATTTTAAGAGGGGTATACTTGCTCAGAGGATTGTATGTGCTTCCAATAAAATTCCTGTTTCTACCTAGTCATTTGCTCTATAATTAAAATAAGGTAGTACATTTTCAGCATCATGGATGTTCCTTCAGTTTGAGACACTACACTTCTGATCTATGCTCATGTATAATGATAAGGAGAAAAGCTATTTTTAAGTTGATAAGAATGAGCAGTTCAAAATGATATTGCTGAGGCAGGGCAAGATGGCAATGCAGGGAGGTGTATAACTTAGTTTGTCCTCTAGGGAAGCTAGTAAAATAGGTAGGAACTGTCTGGAACAACTGTTTGGAGACATCCATGACTAGATACACATTGTACAACAGTCTGGAAGGGGTGGAAGGGCTGAGATCAAAAAGCACATCTGTAAGTAAAGTCTCCCATACTGTGGAAGCTGGTGCCTCTTCCCTCTCAGTGGCAAAGCAGGCTATTTTGGAGACCCTTCCCCATGAGAAAAAGAAGCAGTCTCTACTAGGAGCAAGGCAAGGAGAGAGCAAGCAAGCTCCTCGCAGATTTAATGAACAAATCTGAACTGCTGAATATAAGCTCCAAGCACAGAAAAACCCAGAGCAGGCCCTGAGGTCTCTGCTGGCAGTGAGGAGGCAGGGCTGACAAAAACAAAAGCAAAACAAAAACAGAGGCTTTTGGAGTCAGGGAGCTCAGAATATTTAAAAAGGGCCTTGTCCCTAGAAAACCAGAACAAAGAGTCAGCACTTGATTGGTGAAACCAGGGAGCTAAGACCTGGTTCTGAAAAGGGTTCTTTTTCTGTTTTTAACTTTTTTAGCAGCCAATTAAACAAAGCTCTAGGCATTTTCAACTGTTAATACTGACCCAGGCAAGGGCAGAGTTCAGATATCTCTGAGAGACAATGTAACTAGTCGGATGTATGAGATAATTCCAAAAAGGGTGTATCTTCCACAAAAAAAGGAGGTGGGGCAGAGCTGAGCAGAAGTGGTGGCTCTAATTCAGAGAATTCAAACCCTAGGGGTTGGACAAAAGAAATACTTTAGGTCCACCTTCTGCCTCAGCCTCCTCTCACCCACACTCCTGGCAGGGACAAGGTCTCCTGAGAATTAAAGGCACTGCAACCCTTTACACCTGTGGGGAGTGGCAGGCTGACAAGTGCAACCTACTGGGCATTACAGGAAAAGCACAGAATTAAGAGGGTTCACTGGTAAGACAGGCAACCTGCTGGGTCTCATTCTCAGGGAACTTTGACACTAATTATACCTTTTTCTGAACCTTGGGCCTATGTTGTCTAGGAAAATCTGTTTGGAATCCATCCTATTTGGCAGGGCAAGAATGAGAAAAACAAGAGCTGAAAACTTTTGATCAGATAAACAGAAGCTATGTAAGAAATCTAGAATAAGTTGAACTGAAAGCCAAAGAACAGATAGAGAACAAAACTAACAAGAAAATCCTAGGTAAAAGAGACAAAACAACCTCCAAGATAAACTAATCAAAGAAATCAGATACTAGATATCAGCAAGCAATCATGACTCATACTAGGAGGAAGGCAGACATCCCCAGACAAAGGAATAAACTAACACTTTAAATGAGATACAGGAATTGAAACAACTAATTAAAGATCTTCAAAAAAGTCTTCCAAATTAAATCAAAAATCAAATTAATGAGGTGAAGGAAAATATGGCAAAAGTAATGAAGGATATAAAGAAGACACTATGTGGTCATATGGAAGAAAGCTAAATCTTGAAAAATGGCAGAACTTATGGGTATGAAAGACACACTAGAAGAGATGAAAAACACAATGGAGACATACAACAGCAGATTTGTAGAGGTAGAAGAATGGATTAGTGAACTAGGGGACAGAATATCCAAAATCTTATGCACAAAAGAACAGATAGGGAAAAAAATGGAAAAATATGAGAAGGGGCTCAGAGAATTGAATGACAACATGAAGCACACAAATGTATGTGTTATGGGTTTCCCATAATGGGAAGACAAGGGTAAAGGGGCAGAAAGAATAATGGAGGAAATAACCACTTAAAATTTCCTAATTATGATGAAAGACACAATATTACAGATCCAAGAAGCTCAGCATACCCCAAACAGAATAAATCCAAACAGATCCACTCCAAGACACTTACTAATCAGATTGTCAAGTGTCAAAGACAAAGAGAGAATTCTGAAAGCAGCAAGAAAAAATCAATCCATCTCATATAAGGGAAGCTCAATAAGACTATGTGTGGATCTCTCAGAAGAAACCATGGAAGCAAGATGGCAATGGTATGCTATATTTAAGGTATTGAAAGAGAAAAACTGCCCACCAAGAATTCTATATCTGGCAAAGCTGTCCTTCAAAAATGAGGGAGTTGAAAATATTTTTGAAAAAAAAAAAACCAGACACTGAGATAGTCTGTGAACAGCAGATCTGCTCTACAAGGAATACCAAAGGGTTAGGGGCAGGAAAAGACTGGAGAAAGAGGTTTGGAAAAAAGTGTAGAAATGAATATCAATAAGGGTAAAAGAAAGAGAAAAAAATAAGATGTGACATATAACATCCAAAAGACAAAATGGTAGAAGAAAATACTGCCTTTACAATAATAGCATTAAATGTTAATGGATTAACTCCCCCAATAAAAAGACATAGACTGGCATTATGGATAAAAAAACAGGACTCATCTATATGCCAACTACTGGAGACTCACTTTAGAACCAAGGACAAAAATAGGTTGAAAATGAAAGAGGAAAAAGCTAGGGCATGTATGACACCAGAAAGAAAGACAGAGGATAAAAACTAGGGTTGTAAAATTTAGAAAAATGTGGAGCAGACAATGATGGTCATTAAATGTACAAATATAAGAAAGTTTTTACATGAGGAGAACAAATGATATCAACACTGATATGTGGGAAAGTGGAGTGGTATATGGAAAAAACACAATCAATGCAAACTAGGGCCTATGATTAACAGTAACATTGTAATATGCTTCCACTAAGTATAACAAAGGCAATACATTAAAGCTAAATGTCAACAAGAAGGGGGGGATATAAGAGAGGAGCATGGGATTCTTGTTGTCATTGTTATTTCTCCTAATTTTAAAATTTTTTCTTCTTTTTTTCCTCTTTTTTCTTTTCAGAAGAAATGGAAATGTTTTCATGTTGATGGTGGTAAATGCATAACTTTGTGATTATACTGGGAGCCATTGATAGTTTACTTAGGATGAGTTGTATGGTGTATGACTAAAACTGTTGAAAAAAAAAAACAGAAGGATGAAAGTGCTGGAGAAAATTGAAGCAAGAGATATGGCTAGCCACTGTTGGTAGGGAAGTAGAATGGTGTAGCCCCTCTGGAGGGAGTATGCAGCCTCTCAGGAGGGCTACCTCCAGAGAAGGCTAAGTATAGGGTTGTTATATGATCCTGAAACCCATTATTCAGTATATACTTGTAAGAACTGAAAGCTGGGACACAAATGAACATCTGCACACTGGTGTTTATCGTGGCAGTTCTCATTATTTGAAATGGATAGAGGTGACCTAAGGGTACATTGACTGATGAACAGAAGGGTGAACTCTGGTGTATCCATGCAATGGAAGACTGAGTGGCTGCAAGAAGGAATGAGTTGTAGGGCATGCAACTAGGTGAATGAATCTTGAGGATATTATGTTGAAGAAATAAGCCAGAAACAAAAAGACAAATATTGTAAGGCCTCACTAACATAGACTGACTACTATAATGTGAAAACTCTGAGAATTAAATCTGAAAGCATGAATTAATAGGGGATAGAACATGGGCAGAGATCAGACAATGGACAATTAAGGACTATGAAATGTTCAATAAGTCTCATTGTAACATTTCCTAAATTGTAAGCTCTTACAATAGTCACATTTATTCCTGAATTCCAAATGTTATTTCTAAATTCTGAGAAGCTGAGCCCTTTGTGTATAATCTGGTCATTCCCTGGAACTTTGGGTATCTGTGTGACACCTGAGACTCAGAGTTAGAGTTCTGAAACTCTGAAAGTCAGTATTACCCCATACAGCAACTGTTAAAGAAGCTGAACAAGAGATCAGACTTCAATTAGAGATATGAATGAAACTGATATGGTTATCCTTTGCAGGAAAAAGTTTTGTAAGGGCAAGCCAAATGATCGAGGGCTTGACTTATTAAATTGGGAGTTCCTAATGCTTGAGAAGACATCAGGAATTCCCCAAGTGGGAAACTTTAGTATTTCCACATTTTCCCCCAGTCACACAAGGGGACTTTGTAAATGCTTTTTTATTTTCTGCCCAAATTACCCTGGTTGTATCAGGGTATTACATTAACCTGTACAAAATAACAAGATCTCATTCCCTGATCAAGTTTCTATGTAATTATGTTGTTTGAATAAACTGACCATACAGGTTAAATTAGATAGTATGCTACAGAAAATAGAAAGGTTGTAACAAATACACATCTCTTCCTTCAGTCTCATGCAGAAGTTGAAGTTTTAAAATACAGTCAATATCATTCTTTACCCTGTATTCTGATTTGCCTTAGTCCTAACCATATCAGCTTCAAGGCAAATCAGAATACAGGGTAAAGAATGATATCTCCTGCAAAGGAGAAGCTAAGTGTACTTATAATTATACTTAAGCATCACTCCTATAGAACCACTTCTGTTGCTCAGATATGGCCTCTCTCTAAGCCAAATCTACAAATAAACTCACAACTCTCCCTCCTACATGGGACAGGAATGTAAATCTCCCTGACAACATGGAACGTGTCTCCCAGAGTTGAACCTGGGCTTGGCATCATGGAAGTGAGAAAGCCTTCTTGACCCAAAGGAGGGAAAGAAATGAAATAAAACAAAGTTTCAGTGGCTAGAGAATTTCAAATGATCTAGAGGTCATTCTGGAGGTTAGTATTATGCATTATATAGATATTCCTTTTAAGTTTCTAGTGCATTAGAATAGTTACAAGGAAATACCTGAAAATGTTCAACTTTAACCCAGTAGCCTTGATTCTTGAAGATGATTATATAACCATATAGCTTTCACAGTGTGACTGTGTGATTATGAAAACCTTGTGGCTTGCACTCCCTTTATTCAGTATATGGGCAGATGAGTAAGAAAATAAAGACTAAATAAATAAATAATGGTGGTGGTGGGGGTATTAGCTTGTTAAAGTTGCCAGAATGCAATATACCAGAAATGGAATGGTTTTTAAAAAGGGAATTTATTAAGTTGCAAGTTTATAATTCTAAGGCCATTAAGATGTCCAAATTAAGGTACAAACAAGAGGCTACTTTCACTCAAAATAGAACACCTCTGTTAGCTGGACACCTCTGTTAGCTGGGAAGGCATGTGGCTATCTTCTGCTGTTCCTGTGGGGTTCCTCACTTGGCTTCTCCAGGGCTGGGTTCCATCTCTTGGCTTCCCTTGGCTCTCTCCAGGTTCTGGCTTGCTTAGCAACTCATGGGAAAGCAACTCATGATGTCTGCTGGGCTCTACCCATGTCTAGGCATCTGCTCTCTCTGCCAGCACTCCAAGCATCTCCAAATATCTATGTCTCTGTCAACTCTGAAGCAACTGTTCTCAAGCACCTGCATCTGAGGTTTCTCAAAAATGTTTACCCTTTCAAAGGACTCTAGTAAGCTAATCAAGACTAACCTTGAATAGGTGGTGTCACATCTGCATGAAAACAACCCAATCAAAGTTTAAACTCTAAATAATAAGTCTGACCCTACAATATTGGACCAGGATTAGAACATGGCTTTTCTGGGGTACATAATAGTTTCCAACCAGCACAGTGGGATGTTCAGGTGTTACTTTTTATTTTTACTTTTTTTTTTCATTTGGAGTAATGAAAATGTTCTAAAAATTGATTGTGGCGATGAATACACAACTATATGATGATACTGTGAGCCATTGATTGTACACTTTGGATGATTATATAGTCTGTGAATATAGCTCAAAAATGCATAAAAATGATATGCTAACCTTCTGAAAATGACTAAAGCCTCTGTAGGAAGGCTTTGAAGACAGCCTATGACCTTTTAATTTTTTAAATACTCAAAAATAATGGATTAATTCATTAAATCATTTAAAAATTATTTTTATGTAATTTTCTTACTTTTCCTGTTCTAACTTGTCTTGCTCTCTTAAAACTTTCTTTTAAAATAACCTGTCCATCAATTTAAGAGTCATTTCACAATGACTCTTAAGTTTTTGCAAAATTCACAGTGCTCTTAGGTAATCTAATTCCTCTTTCTTCCTCACCTCCAGGCACTGAAGCAAGTTTCACATCAAGTATTCCTGCCACCTTGGAATTGTTCTTAGAGCTCTTGAGCAGACCTCCTTTTCTTTGTTGACAACAGAATTTATTTACATCTGGCCTAAATTTCCTCTTCCAGAATCAGAGTATAGTTCCTTGCTCTGCTGCCTCAGTGGAGAGAAATTCTCCACTTCTAATAAACCAAAGCTACAGCTCAAAATGGATATAAAGGACCCTAGGACTTAAATGAATCATAAAACTCTTCTAATGTACAAAAGTATCCAGGTACAGAACACAGAATTTAATTTTACAGTAAATTATGAATAGGGAAACCAGATGTAAGGTAGCCTGTTGACTACGGAAGGATCTGAACCAAGCTGCTTGGCTGCAAACCTTGTTCTTCCCACCACACCTTTGAAATTCCAATATGTTATTATTGCTGTGTTGGTCAGGGTTCTGTAGAGAAACAGAACCAGTGAGAAAGATCTGTAAATATGAGATTTATAAAGGTGTCTCATGCAACCCTGGGAATGGAAGAGTCCAAAACCCACAGGACAGGCGTGTGAAGTTGGCCGGCTCCATTGAAGGTTGTGGATGAACTCCATAGGAGAGGCTTGCTGGCTGAAGAGGTAGTGAAAGAGTCTCTCTTCTTCCTTAAAATACTTCAACTGATTGGATTATATCATTGTGGAAGACACATCTTGATTGCTTGCAGATGCAATCAGCTGCAGTTGCAATCAACTAACTGATGATTTAGTATACCAGCTTTCCAGTTTATCAACCAGCCACGAAATATCCTTGCAGTAACGGTCAGGCCAGTGCTTCACCAGACAGCTGGGCAGAATCATTTGGCTAAGTTGACACCAGAATCTAACCATCACAATTGCCAATTATTGGGTCCTTACAGATTTTAAGAGGAAAGGAAGAGAAATAATGATTGTAAACTTCATTTGGCCTTTGAACAGGAATTTCTAATGACTTCTATTATGGTATTTTTTTTAGAACTTGGGCATATCTTCCCATGAGAACCTTTATGTTCTTTTGAGAATATGTGATGCTATATAATTAGGGTTTTTTGTTGTTGTTCATTTTAGGTGATAGAAATGTGATCCAATAAAAGCTTAACTAAAATAGCAAATAGCTGTATGCCTACACAATTTCTTTAAATAGTTTCATTACTATATTACTATAATATTATAACATTGACCGACTGTCTTGTTCTTTAAAAAAAATTAGAGTTGTAATTTGCCTACATTAAAAAAAAAAAAAAGGCAAGGGGTAGTGCAATGGTTCAATTTCCAGAGCCTGCCCATGCCAAAAAAAAAAAAAAAAAATCCAAGGAAATAACCATTCTGCTGCCTTTTCAGAAAAATAAAAACCAGAAATAAAGGAAATGCTTCCGTCCTTCAACTTTATCAGTACTCAATTCTTCAGTTTAGGAAGACTCATGGATTGTTTTGCATGTAACTGCTTTCAAACCATTGTTTTCGTCCTTTAACTTTCACACTTTAAAAGACTTTGTTTTATTTGATACTTTTATTACCATTTGTTTTTTAACACAACAAAAGCAAATCAACAGAATACTAATTATACAAAACTTTTCATAGAAACTCAATTTAACCAGAGTACATGGCACTCTATCTTGGAATAGTGTTTTTAAAGCACATATCCCTGCATCAGATCCAAAGCTAGAAACAAAAATAAGAAACCCAAAGAGTTTACATCTAAATTAGATGTATTCTTACATCCCTTGTAGTAATCAGTGGAAAGAGTAAACTGATTGGTCCTCATTAAGTAAAAATTCTTAGAAATTGTAAAACGATAGAAGTATTTCAATTTGGAGGGTAATTTGGAACTATTTTATTTTAAGCAAAATAGGGTATACATTATACTCAGTTGGAAACATGAGAGCATTTTGTTATGCTTGTGTGTTCATTAAACTGTCAGCTCTTTGAGGGCACATGCAGTGTCTACCTGGCTGAGTGGCACGCTCTATGGACATGGCAGGTGTGCTAAGTACGTGCTGTATGGATGGACCAATGAGCCAAAAGCGTCATGCCAAAATGAAAACCATGCTTGTTAAGTGTGGCAGCCATGAGAGGATGCCTTACAGACCTCCCACTACACAGAGTAACTAACCAGGGGCCACACCTGCTGGGTTCTGAAATCGATCCCCATGGCTCATGTTAACGCCATGCTTCCCCTGGCCTGTTCCCAGCCAATGGCTGCTGATGGCAGAGATGCTAAGGCAACCCCATTCCTGACCCCAGCGAACTTTGGCTCGAGGACTCACCAAGAATTTTTCCAAACCTTTCTCAGACTGCACAGTCATGCAAGACAGACACTTCTATCTAACTTTCCCTCTCTCTCTCTCTCTCCACTTGGGTGCAGAGTTGCATAGCTGTCTGATAGTTCTGCCAGCCTTAATCAGCTTCCTTCCCAATTTTCTTATCACAGATGTTTCCCTTAATGAAATCCTCACATGTTTAATCCTGTCTTGGCAATTGCTTCTTAGAGAACCTGGACCAACACAATAAGTAACTTCAAATTGAGCAATTCTCTTTGGAAAATTAATAGCTCCCTTTAAAACCATCATGTTGATCCATATTACATACTACATTGAAATATTATATACTACATATCATTTTACCATAAATTCATATACCATATTAAATTTGACCATAAATTATTAGAGTTCTTTAAATTACAAATGATTTGAATGTAGCATTAGTCCTTAGTCAAATCCAAACCTTTGGCACAGGCTAAAAATATTTTTTACTTATCTGATTAGGAGAATGAGTTGATTCAGACCATAATATTTATTGCTGAATTTGAATTTGAATTTTTCAACATGAGTCATAGGCATTTGATTAATATGCAATTCTTGGATGAAAATATTAACATGTCTAATTTCCTCCTAATCTCCTCTATTCATTTATAAGAAAGGAAACAAATATTTATATAGAGAGTGTTATAATTCTACTGTTATTATTATTCAACTATGTTATTACTCTACTGTTTGATCAATACAAAAATTCAAAGAATGCAAATCATTTCCTCAATTGTTTTTAGACTATATTTTACATATTTCTACTTGCAAAGAATATTTTCATCAGTAACTCTGGCATTAAATTTGAGGATATTATTCTTTCAAAACTATGACTTTGTCAATATTATGCACCATTGTTAAAATTTTCTATCTTGTAATATACAGTTTTACAGACAAGCCCCCTCTCCTCTGATAGACTGAGGAGCTCTCAAGATCAGGAGCTGTTTTATTTTTCATACTATTGGCCACAGTTTCTGATATGATAACTTGCACATAATAACTAATATGTCTCCTGGATATAAGTGAGTGCATGGCCAGCTACCATTCCACTCATCTCATGGCATTTTACCCTACCAAACTGCAGCTCTGTTTGAGCTTGGGGAGCAAGGGTCCATTTGAGACAAGCAGTTATACTTTCCTCTGATGCTATGAATAACAAGGAGGGTTGCAGGCCAAGGCTAGCTTAATGGAGGCCAGAACAGGGAACAAAGTCCCCTGTGAGCCTGATGCCCAGCAAGGAAGTTTGCAGGCAAACGGTCCTACTGCAGAGGACTTACTGCCTCAGGTCGGTCAGGCCAGGGCTCTCAGGCCTTGGCCAGCAAATGCACATTGTCCACCCCACCACTGAGAGCCTTAGGGAAGGCGACAAGCCTTAGAATTAGGACTGCTGGGTTTTGTTGTCATTACTGCATGCTTGTCTGTTCAGATTTTAAATTCTCTTTGGATTCCTGTGCTATACCATTGTCATATATGGAATAAAAATCTCTAATACTATGAAAAAGATATCCAAAGTTAAACAACCAATTCATAAAGATCAGGGTCTTTATCTTTATAAAGATATAGCCTGAAATAGCTATAAGTATTTCACAATACTGAATAAGAAATGACGGTGTATTTTCTTTGTGGTTTTAGCCATTGTTTCTATATACAGGAATTTGAGGCTAAAACTGATAGTCAGGTGCATAGATTTGAAAGTGCAGATTGTCCAATCTGCTAATAAGTCCTCAGAGACCAGAGTTTGAATCTATTTTAAAGCTACACAATAAAATAGAATAAAATAGAATCATCACTTCATGCCAAATATGTTGACTATATATGCATCCTTACAGCAAATAATGTGCATTCCACTGTTAAACAGTTGAATTTATATAATAAGTACTATGAGAGTCACTTGGAATTTTTCAATTAAGCTGCCGAATAGTTAAACAGTACTCGGCACATTTTTTTTATGTGCACTATCACACACTGGGAGAACATTACAATTCATGATATTTCCCCCTGTTTGTTTGGAGAAGAAGAGCACATAAATTTTATGCTCACCATAGTACTTGAAAATCTATAAATATTTATAAACTTAACTATTAACCTTCTCAAGGGCCAATAGTTGATCATTCACCCATAGGTTTAATCAAACATTCTCAAGACTCTAATATTATGTATGAGGAATGTAAGGAATGATTAATTGAGGTACAAATAACTGAAAATGTAAAATAAATAAATAAATAAAATATTTCATTTACTGTCTTGGGCAAAATATTCCAGATTGGTGGCAAATATCAGACCAGGAATGAAAAACAGATTACAAGAACCTCCCCTTCACTATTCACCTCCACACAATGTAAAATATCACTATTATTTATAATTTATCTATTATCAAAAAGAAAATTCCTTTTAAAATTCATTCCCCCCTTTCAATTTTAGTCCCCGTTGGTAAGCGTAAAAAGTGTGAAAAGGATTGCACGCATATTTTGTTGTTAAAACAGCATTAGCATGTTCCTATTTCACTGCCATTACCAAAAGTAACTGGCAAATATCAATAAGAATCGTAAGACATTTAGATTGAGTTTTAGCAAGAGTAGCTGGCAATGACAACATCTCAACAAGACAGACAGGATCCAAGCCATACTTAAAGCATGTTCAGTAACTCAGAAAAAGGAAACCACTTGCTTTTGCCTTCCATTTCTTTTAGACCTAATTCTAGTTTTATCATGAGATGAAGGTTTGTAAAGTGGCAGCTGGATTAATGTATGATTTGCTATTTAGGCCTTTACTGTTTGATCGTTTTGAAGAGAGAACAACAGCATGTGTCATTATGCTTGATTGACACTTGGCAGAGAATAGCGGGACATGGCAATCCATGGTGGAGGCTTGCTCGTCCTGCAGGGAGCACCTACCCATGAATACATACACCGCTGAGGAATTATGGTCTTTACTTTGAAAATCACTCACTGCAAGATTAATATAGGACAAAAACTGTTTTTCAGCATGATGAATGTCTTTTGGGTTTGGAACCTGACTCCAATGTATGTTGATTTAACCATACGAGGAAAGGGTGTTTCTTCTACTCACCTAAAATCCTGCCCAGTACAAGCGATTTGACTGCACTGAATTCTGTACCTGAGGACAGGTGGACTTGCCTCCGTACATTCTCATCAATCTACAAAATTGTTATATGTGATGCAAACATCAAAATTGGTGGCCATTTTGTTGAGAAGAGGACATGCAACAAAGGAAGACAAGAGAAAATGATAAAATAAGTGCTTGTTAGGTTGGCCCCAAAGATTTATAAAAGAATGTGTAGGGCCATTTATAAAGGTCCATGTTAATTTCTAAACTATTTCTTATACTATCCTCTGATACCACTCCACCCCATCTTCTATCAAAGACAATTTTTGCTTTCTGTGACTTATGTCACTTTATTTTTTCTCACTTTATAAGGAATCTATATTGGTAAAGACAACAAAACGACAGAATAAGTTATTTTTCACCTCAGTACTTAACTTAGTTTTGGATTTTTACTTGAATCAGGCAACTAAAAAATGTTCTTCTCTATTGAGGATCCAAACATTAACTCTTTTCTTCAAAAGATAGTGTGGTGAATAATTCCACTTTTTTCTGCTATAATTCAAATAATTTTTAAAAACTTATTCTGATATTATAATAATCATTTCCTATGATGGAATTTTTGCTGCATTTTTACCCATCTGACATAAACTATAAACTGGTATCATGAAGTACTGATGATTTTACCAGTAGTATGCTATTAAAAACAAGACAGCATTTCCCTACTGAGCAAAGATAAACAAATGAGAAAACCTTGGAACTTTAAGTAGTCAAATAATTAATAATATTTCAGACAGTTTAGCTACTAAAAAAAAAGTCACAACCACATTTGATGGTATGTCTATGATCTGTTGAAAAACAGCTTTGAAATGATGGGTTTGTTTATTATAGCACTTGTCAAATTTTTGCTTTAGCTATTACAGGCTAGGGAATCAGAATCGTAATTGTTGCTGCAGCTGAATTTACTATATTACCTCAATGAAGATGACGCCTTCTTCTCTGTTAATTTCTATGTGATGAAGTTGCCCATCAGCCATGTTTTTAAAATCAAAGCTAATGACATCCAGATCCTGAGATCTATTTAGCTTGTATCTGATCTGCAAACTTCCTAACGTGGAAAAAGAAAGTGATAATTTTAGTTAAAATTGTATTTTTTAAAAACTACCTATAAAGGCTTGAGTCCTTTTTTTTTGCTGTTTATTCATCTCTGTTGACAAAATTCACCATAGTTCATTTAGACATTCCCTATCTTCACAATTCCTAGCAGATTCTAAGTGAAATTGCACTGTTTTAAAAATCAAGACCAAGCATGTTGCTAACGAACAATGCTTTTGCTGCAAATTTTCCATTTTTTTTCTTTCCTAAAAAATCAGCACAGAGAGTAAATATGTGCAAATCTCTGCACGAGCCTCCAATTTTGGAAAAAAAATTAAAGCCAATATATTATGAAATGTCAGGCTGTGAAATATTGCAATGACATCCTGTTCTATCATTTTTCATTTTTAAAATATATCTCCCACTTCTAAAATATAATGGACCAATGAAATTGTTATAAGCAAATGCAGTTATACTAAAGATGAGAAATATCTAAATCGTCATGATCAAAGACTTTGGAATGAAATTAGGGGAAAATGAATGGTTCTAAACCAAACTCACTACTAGAATTAACACTACTCACTTATTTGCCTGCAGAAATGCCTCTTTACTCCACAGGACATCCTCTTATTTAACAAAGAAAATGTCCTAAAGTATAAATAAGCTACAAGCTCATTTATACTTTAGCACTGTTAGCACCAACAGGTTATCTTACGGAAATTTCCTTATACATAGTGCTGGTTTATTAACACCCCTTCAATATTCTTCTACTTTGCTTTGAAGGAAATGTTTGCAATTACAAGTAGACACTTTATTTATAAGTGAGACACAAAACTGATTGTGGTTGCTTACAAGCAATAGGAAAGAACTTCAATCAATAATAAAATACATCAAATAACTTACATTAATAATAAATAGAATTTCACATCAAATATTCAAATTTATCAAAGTTATAAAAGTACAAATGTATCTTAACAATTTCAGTAATCTTCTTAGATAAAACATAGGATTATACTGACAAATACAAAATACTTTTATTTTTAAAAGGCATGCTGGTTTTTCTTGTTGTTTGGGTTCTGAGAAACAAGAACATGGGAAATATTCACATTATCACTGACCTAACGCTACATCAGATTTCTCTCTCTCATTTAACAGGCACTCACCATTTTTGGCAATGATAACAGAAAGATATTCCTTATAAAAGGAGCTCATATAAAGCAGCAAGCTTGGTGTTCGTGTTGTTCGGAAGCTAAATTTGATCATTTCTCTGCTCAGCTTCATATCACCGTGAAATGAAGCGGCATGGGAGCTGGAGTTTTTACTTAAGGAATAATTTTCTTGAAAATTGTAAATCACAGATGAACCAGATCCAAAATATGCAGAAATCTCTGAAATGACATGCATGTTTTGCTATATTAAAAAGAAAATTAAGTACAAGGATCTCATTAATTGGCATTTTAAGATTAAAAAAATAATAATAAAGAATTTCACTAATATAAGAAGCAAGCCCAAACCAGAATCTAACAACATGGAAAATTAATAGAGCTCTAATGATGGTCTTTCAAATGGATTTATCTTAGAATTACATTAATTCATTCACTAGTATAACTTAAAAATTGAAAGCGTGATGCTCTCCTCTCTGAGTTCAGCCTTTTTTACCTTTGCTCCCTTACTTTCCATTTTCTTATGCAAATCTGAACTCCCATCTATTGTTATCCAGATAGAATTCACTTATCTTCCATAGCAGCTAGGAAGGAAGGCAGTTTGAGGGGCCCTCTCACCTTCCAGGATCAACAGGCAGACTTCTTTTCTTCAATGCATGCACACTTTCTCATATTTACTGTGTACTATAAAAAGAAAGCTAAGGATGCGAGGGTGGTTCAATGGTAGAATTCTCACCTGCCATGAGGGAAAACTGGTTTCGATTCCCGGCCCATGCACTTTCCCAAATAAATCAACAACACAAACAAAAATTCAACAAATGGTGCTGCGATAATGGAATACTCCCATGGAAAAAGAATGAAATGTGACCCCCACCATACAGCATACAAAAAAAAAGCTAAGCTAAGCTTTGGATAGGCTTTAGTACTAATCTGAGAAAGGAAAATAGGTATTTGGTAGCAGGAGCCAAAAGAAGTATGTATCCAGACTCTCTTAATTTATTCTATTGTGAGTATAGTGTGTTATTTGATAACAGACTAATTTTCCACATGTGCACACACACACACCCAGCACATACCAAACACATACATATAAAAATGAGGATGTCTAAAGTGTGGGATGGAAAGATCAAAGGGAATGGTGGAGTTATAAAGAGAAGGTAGGGTTTAACAAATGAATGTGATTGCTGAATCATTAAATTGATCTTTCTTTTAGTCTCTAGCATCTTAGAGCAGCTAGAAGCAAAAACCTAGAATTGTGGAATTGTAACCTGACCAAACTCTGAAATCTGTTCTACAACTAATTGTTGGGCTGTGCTTTGAAGTTTATTGCCTTTTTGTATATATGTTATCTTTAACAAAAAAAGGAAAAAAAAAGTCAATTGTGGTGATAAAAAATACATATTTATTCCTTCTATCCTCCTATGTTCTGAGCAGCTAGAAGGAAAAATCTGAGAGGATGGTATGGTAGCCCAAGACAAACTCTGGGATCTGTCCTGTAACTACTTGTTGAAGAGTGCTTTGAAAACTATTGCTTCTTTCTTTCTTTGCTTTGTATATATGTTATATTATACAATAAAAAAGTTAAAAATGAGGATGATGGCGGATGAATAACTCATTAGTTTGGGATCCCTGCACCTTGCTTTTCTTCATTCCTTGAGAGGGCCAGCTGTTGAATGTGCGATGATGCTTAATGGGTAACATAGCAATGTCTTGACAACTTCAGCATCTCAGGTTTTAAAATCATTTTATTATCTATAATATAATTTTATATGCAACACAATATGCAGATGCAGAGTAACATTCCTAATTGCACTTAGCAAGATGGACTGGAAATCATTTAGATTCAGAAAATGAAGACTAGTTCTTACAAAAAAGTGGTCACAACTGAGTTCTAACGTTAAACGTGAAAAACTGCCTGGAATGGTACCAGCAAAGCTCTGTTATCACAGGTTGATTTAAAATTATAACATATTCCTGATACGATTTGGAGGATTTGAAAAGTGCATTTTTGCTAACTTTTCATGAACTAATCCTAAATACTTGCCACACAAATCAGGAGTTGCTTCAAATTGGAGTCAATTTTTGTATTAGGCTTCTTCAGGAATAGGTTTGATAGCCCAGGGACACTTAACTAAGGTAACTGAATTTAAATTGGATGCCAGCCTTCAATGCAGAACTATGAAAGCATAACAAATGTTTTACAGTCAGAAAACCCTGACCAGAACATTCAATACCACTCTCAGTTTCTTCTTTCTTCCATGCTGCAGTTCAATGAATGAGACAAGCTGAAAAATATTCTGCTGTTTTACATCAGCAACCCATTTTCAGTATATCATAGACCAAAATGACTGTATTTTATTACACGTCAATATTTAATGGAAAAGTCCTTTCTACTCTTGGCCAAAATACTTATTTGGTCAAAACAAAGAAAAAACACAATGTGTTCTAAATCTCCTTGCATTAGTTAACATCATTATCAAAAATAACAATCATGCCATTAATGATTTTAAAGTAGAGAACTGCCCTATGGGACAAGTATTTGATGGCCATATGGTTTAAAAGTATCAACACCAAATAGAGTTGGGCAGATAACACTTTTGGACATCTAGAGACAACTACTACAGGATTTATCAGCAGTAGCCACTTGCTTTTCAAGAATTGAGTTAAATATCTCAGTGGGGTGATATGATTAACATTAAACAAGGACTTTGCAAAAGAAATCCAGAAATGGAAATCTAGCTGTTTCAAGAAGTGACACAAGCAAAACAATGTCTGACATTTTATTCATACTGGATAAGTGTTCCCCTTGACATCCCATATCATGACTTACCACTGGAGCAGAACGGTCCTGCATATGCCGAGAAGGTACAGTCACAGGAGAACCCACTGGGCTTTTCTCTGCATTTTCCTCCATTGTGGCATAACCTTCCGTAGCTGCTGCAGTGTCCTCTACAACCTGGTTCCACTCCTGGAGTCACCTTGGCCCTTTCTTCTAGATCCAGGGCCATCCCATTCAAATGCAGAGACCGAATGCATCCCAGAAAGCCTCTCTGGCGGGTGGCTGTTCCACCTAGAAGGGAAACACTGCAAATGGAAACATGTTCCTAGGTGTTTTATTCAGGACTTAAAGACCATACAAAAATCGAGGCCTTACAGAGAAGGGCAAAAACTGTGGTTTGTCAGAGGTTTTATCAGCAAATATAATTTTGCAAACACAATTTATGACCAAATATTAAAAGGCTTCAAAAGGGTTTTAAATATTTGTTTTCTAAAAAGGATTGATTAACCTTTAATATCGGAGAGGTTTTTCTATTAGTCTCTTCATTTTCAAGAGCAGAATTAAGGCTGGATCTTACTTTCATTCAAAAGAACAGTGACAGATCTTGATATTTTTATATAAAAACCAATCTCTTTTGCAATTTTAAACGAGCATATATTCACAGATGAGTGTAGTGTGTCCTTCAGATTGAAGCCTAATCTTACTGCTGATACAGCTTTAATTTAGTGAGAATTATAAAGAAATCTTCGAGTTCTTCTAACTTGGCTATGCATTGCTAAGGCATTTTGGCTGATTATTCGTTCATCAAATAACACAAGGATTGAGCTGCAGACTATTTGCTATTGTCTGGCATTTTTCTCAGTGACTTTCTTCTAAAGCTGGCCCAGTGCCCATTGTTTTTCACTTGGAATGATTCTCAACAAAAAGTTCAGAATGAGGATTGATGAAGAAAAAAGAAAGAAATTGGAAGGAGTAAAACCAAGCCATAAAATCTTACCCAAGCTCTACCCTGATTTTCCCACTCTCCTCTGAGACCACACTGATGTGACCTTTCCTGGATGATATATAACAACATGCATTTACCAAGTCACCCTTGCCGAGATTTACAATATTTGGGTGGGGTCAGATCCCTTATCCCAAGGCAGAGGTTCTCAAACTTTAAGTAGAACAATCACAAGGAGAGCTCCTTAAAAATGCAGATCCAGGGACTCATTCCAAGAAGTACTAGACATGGAGGGTATGAATTCGAAAGCTCAACAAGCCTCACAGGTGATTCTTATTCAGATGATCACTTTCCCACTGTTTCCTAAACTCTCTCTTCGGAGGACTGTAAACTCTAGGTGAATTGTCACCTAATCTTCTGTCCTGGAATTCTATAAATTAATGCTCAGTACTTGAAGTGGGAAGACAGAGCCCTCATCTGAACAAGATGGGCAATTCTACACAGAGGTAGTTAGATGGTCACAGGGCCTCTAACAAGAAATTTCATTTCTGCACAGATGATGCTTTATTTTACCCCAAGATCTTCTAACTGCTGTGTGCTCTCTTCCTAGAGCATGTTCGCTTCCTCTGTGGCCGCCTAGCTTTGACTAGCTCCTAATCTAGCCCTCATTATTTAGAATCACCAGCGCCTCAGAGATTAAACAGCTTTTCTTTTTTTTTCAGGGCCAAAAACTTGCCAGGAAGATTCTAAATAAATAGGTCCTTGTCAGTCTATCAAGCTTTCCATTTTAATAATTTACCCTGCATATTGCCAGTGTTGCTATATTGGAACACACACTCGGCAAGAGCTGCTTTAGTCACTGCTGTGTCCCCAGTACACAGAATCTTACCTGACACCTAAGGGATTTTCAATAACCACTTAATTAAATCATTCTTTAATTAAACTGAATTATATCATGGAAGTAGGAGATGAGGGTTTGGTGCTTCAAAGGTAGTGGAGGGGAAAACATCCTGCCTATAAGGGTGTTTGGATCTCTGAGATGGAGAAGGACAAAACCCAAAGAATATTTATGAATAAATTAAGCACATAATTTTGGATAAGAAATACTATGAAGAAAAAGATTAGAAGAATTCCTGAAAATTCTCAATTTCTGGGGACTGCTACTATTAAAAAAATCCAAATTTATAGAAATAATGTATTCAAACTACTTCAGTTTACATAATCTGTGCCTTCTCAATGAAAAACACAAAAGTCTTAAGGGTGTGGGTCATATTTTTCTAGCTATAAATTCAGATGCATTCTGGGGTTGAGCCAGATGTATTTCAATTCCAGTTTATGTATGGATGGCAGGGGAAAAAGGAGTTGACTCCTTCCTAGAATTTCAGATGAGCTAGCAAACTTCTTGTTCAGTTCCTCCTACCTCTACTCAATCTCCTTCCATTTTTAAAGTCTTCCTCCTTCCCTTCTTATCTCAGGACTTTATTTCTTTTTCTTCCAAGTCAAAACTACTATACGTCTGAGCCTCATGGCCTACCTATTCTCTCACTCTCCAAACTCAACTCAATCAGGGAGTGTCAAGGGCTCAGAGTCAAGTCTTCAGCCAAGATTCTTTTGGTATCCTTGGAGTTTATTTCCTAGATAAGGTCTGCAACCTTGATATAAGCCTTGGTACAGGACCTCCTTGGAGGAGGCCCGGCCAGGTGCTGTGAAATCCAGATCAAAGGTGTGTTCCTGGGATATTTCTTCAGTTTCTGTTATAGAAATTAAAGTATTAAATCACAGCTCTTACGCATTTGCTGCTCTGCAACATCAAAATTCTTTCTTGGTTAGGGACTTATCTCAGTCTGCCAGTGACATGATAATCACCAAGTTACTTAGTGATGACTGAAAAGGGTCCATTTTCATCTGATTCAACTTGAGTTTTGTTTGATTTGTTTTGTTTTGAATGATGAAGAATTAGAGACTTAGAGAAGTTCAGAAACTTATCCAAGAGAGCAGCTGAGGAAATATCAGGAGAAACACACTTAAAGGCAGTTAGAATTAGAATCCACAATTAGCCCTACATTCCAAGGAAGTCCCCTTGGTTTGCCACACAAAATATAGTCAAAGAAAGAAACCATCCCATTTTCTTCACTCAGATCATATTTAGTCTGAACAGCATTTCAGTTCTCCAACATGTAATTAAACATAAACATTGGTGTCTTATAAGCATTGAAGATTTCCCATTACATTTCTTAAGTTAATAACTTTTTATTTTAAGGTACAACTATTCTGGAAAACATGGTTAGTGTAAATAGGATTGGGTCCAAGAGCTTAACTAAAGATTTCAATGCCTTTTCAGAGTTAGAGTAAGTCAAATTAAAATGAGTTGCAATTTGATTAATTGATTTTGGATGTATTTACTCAGCCATCATGTTTAGAACTGTCTTCCAATTAATTTTCTAGCAATTTACCTCCCATACCATATCAGCTATAATGAATTCCAGAACTTCACAAACACAGTGTTTCTTGTGAAACAAATGCCTAATCTTTCTATTCAATTGAATATAGCTGAGTCTGTTCACTCATAT
Source organism: Tamandua tetradactyla (assembly GCF_023851605.1). Taxonomy (NCBI): domain Eukaryota; kingdom Metazoa; phylum Chordata; class Mammalia; order Pilosa; family Myrmecophagidae; genus Tamandua; species Tamandua tetradactyla. Next base: position 71,201,444 of record NC_135342.1, on the reverse strand, counting down.
AACAGCTTGAAGATATTGCACCTAAATAATTGAACTAGGCGCTGAGTAGAGACTGACTTAGCCTTTACCTGTTGGCCCAATCCTTTGATCACATTCATCACTTTCATGAAGTTAGTCTAAGGAACAGATGTTCTTGTCACAGGGTAGGAGCTGGCTCTTTCCTGTGCCAATTTCCACTACTTTTGTGGCAGAAAAACCTTTGAGTTTAATTTGTTAATGGCAAATTATTCATAGGCTGTGCTTCAAAATTATTGAGGACTAATTGGGAAGAGCTGCATAATTTGTCCAGGCACATAAGGGAAAGAAAGAGATGAAGATTCCTAACCCTTCTCTATGAAATGCAAAATTACAGAACGTCGTCTGGCACAGAGCAGGGGTTCTCCCTGACCACAGCAATGTGGCAGATAAGTAAGACTGCTAAGCTCCTGACCATGAATCAGCTTGAGAAAGGAAAAAGAGAGGATATACAGCCTAGGCTGGGGACCAATTCATGGGATTGAGGCAGAAAGGTGGTCTGGTCTTCTGCATAGAATGCACTGCCAGCAGCTCTCTGGTTGGGCTCCGTTGAAGCTTATTTTAAAGAAATGAATTGTTAGTGGCTTAGCTGTATTCTCTAGTTTCAAGAGATCCCATCTGAGATTTGACTTCAATTAATAGTCTCTAAGGTTTATTTACTGGACATTAAAAAGTACACTGGGGGCTTCTTAAGGTAATCATCAAAAAGATGCCTGAAAAAGGGGGACCTCTTGATCTTGAGCCTTATCTCTTAGTGACATGGTAAGCTCTCCTGGGGAAAGATTTAGCCCTGCAGAAATTTTGGAGTTAGTAAACACAGAGAGTTGTGACACTGGGAACCTAGCTAGACTTTTGCCATGGAATAGTCTTTGTTGAGCACAGTGATGTGAGCACTGGGAAGAGAAGGACACCCCCCCATGTGTAAACAGCTCTCATGGTTGAAAGAAGCATCTGTTCTTATATTAATATAACAGTGATATAGACAGAAAATCCAGTTGCTTTTCTCTGAACCAAACTCAGTGGTGAGAACATGCCACTATGGTAGCAGCTGCAGGGAAGAGTGGGTCTGTTTAGACTTCTCAGATGTGCACTGCCAGCAGCTCTCTGGTTGGGCTACGTTGAAGCTTATTTTAAAGAAATGAATTGTTAGTGGCTTAGCTGTATTCTCTAGTTTCAAGAGATCCCATCTGAGATTTGACTTCAATTAATAGTCTCTAAGGTTTATTTACTGGACATTAAAAAGTACACTGGGGGCTTCTTAAGGTAATCATCAAAAAGATGCCTGAAAAAGGGGAAAAGAACATAATTAAAACAAATGATATTACTACCTTAAAGAGAAATGTGACCTCTTTTGTACTATGCTTTGGTAATGGGGAAATCCATTTATTACCAAAGACAATCAGAGCAAAATAAAAGCTATTCAAATAAAAGGCTGTTTGACATTATCTTCTCCTTAACATGAGTATATTTTAGACTATCAAAAATATATGGAGGAGGTGGCTCAACAGGCAGAGTTCTTGCCTGCCATGCCAGGGACCCGGGATCCATTCCTGGTGCCCACCCATGCCAAAAAAAAAAAAAAAGAGAGAAAATATATGGAAAGGGGAAGAAAAGAAAAAAGAAATATATTTAAATTAAGAACTTCTAGTCATCAAAAGGCACCATAAACAATATGAAAATATAGTCCACAGACAGAAGACATTTGTCATAAATTTATCTAATAAGAACTCATACACAATAAATAAAAACTTCTTAATATTTTATTTTTAGAAATGAATATATCCCAATTAAAAAAGGACAACAGATTTAAACAGCTACATCGTAAAGGAGGATATTCAAATGGCTGATAGAGATTTGACACCATCACCTAATGCTTAACATATGCAAACCTTATGACCCACTAATTCCACTCCAAGATAGACACCTAACAGAAATGCAAACACATGTTCACCAAAAGACTAGTACAAGATATAACTGTAAAATACAAATCCTTGAATCTACCCAAACAGCATATAAGTATTGTGGTTTAAAGATGCATGTATCCTGGAAAACCATGTTCTTAAATCTAATCCATTCCCGTATTTATGAATCCAATGTATGTAGGGCCTCTTGATATGGCTTTTTCAGTTAAGGTGTGACTCACTTCAGTCAGAATGGGCCTTATTGGAGTCCTCTATAAGAGAATGGAAATCAGACCAGGAAAGAAAGCCATAGAAGTAAGAAGCTGAAAGCAACGAAACCTAGAAGAGAAGGGAGAGGTCAGCAGACACCCTCATGTGCCTTGCCACATGGCTAAAGATCACCACTGCAGTTTTGGGGAAGAAAGCATCACCTTGATGATGCCTTGACTCACACATTTTCTTGGCCCCAAACTGTAAGTTACCAAATGTCCATTGTTTAAGCCAACCCATTTCATCAGTTATAAGTGGACTATGAAACTAAAACAGATTTTGGTTATTAGGAGAGTGGGGTGCTGCCATTGCAAATGCTAAAAATGAGGAAACAGCTTTGGAACCAGGCAATGCCAGAGGCGGGAAGAATTGTGAGGCACTTAATAGAAAAAACCTAGATTGCTTTGAAGAGACTGTTGATATAAATATGGATGCTAAAGCTACTTCTGAGGAGGCTACAGATGGAAATGATGATTGTGCTATTAGAAAATGGAAGAAAAAAGACCCCTGTTTTAAAGTGACAGAGAATTTGGTAAAATTGAGTTCTGATGTTGAATGAAAGACAGAATTTGAAAGCGATGATCTTGGATACTAGTTGAGGAGATTTCCTAGCTAATTGTATTAAAGTGTGGCCTTGTTTCTCCTTCAGTTTATAGTAAAATGCGATAGGAAAGAGATGAGCTGGGAACCAAACTCCTTCACACAATGAAACCAGAAATTAATGGTTTGGAATATTCTGAGCTTCTGGAAAGTGAGTCAACAGAAAACAGTGCTCCGTGTGAGGGTTTAACTGAACATGGATCCTGTCAGCCATTTCAGTGCAAGATTGGAGGTACAGTTATCCAGGAAAGATCTATGGAGAGTCCCACTGTCAGATCGGACCCCTGTGTACTACATGCAAAACTGGCAAGTTTATTGTGAGTTCTGTATGAAGGAAATCACTGCTGAGCTGGACTAAAAGGGATAGAAAAAGGACAGATTGAAGGAGAAATCACTTAAAAGGCAGAACCATGGAAACTGATGTCTGGACTGAAGACATCTTCTTGGGTCAAGAGAGTGGACCCACCCATGTGTGTGGAAAGGGGGAGTCTACCCCAACATTTGCAAAAGGTGGGCCTTCTACCCCATTGTTCAGGAAGAGTGCTACCACCACGGTTTTCTCAGATGCTCTGAAGATTGCAAAGGGTCTGGCTACCATCCCACTGCTTGACAAAGGTGACCTTATACCCTAGGACTGCAGAGAGTATGGCTGTCACCCCAATGTTTAAGGAGGGAGGAGCCTTTATCCCAGTGTTTCAGGAGTACATGGCCACTGCACAAGCACTTGGAAAGGTGGGAGCTGCCACTCCATCAGGCCTGGAAAAAAACATAATTTCACAGATGATTGTGAGAACTTGAAATCTAATGGTGTATACCCTGTAGGTCCCTCTTGGAATCCATGACCGCTGTGTGCTTTCAATTTCTCCCTATGGAAATGTGAATGTTTATCCTACGCTTGTCCCTCCTTTGTATACTGGAAGCAGATAGCTTGTTTGCTAGGTTCCACAGGTATACCATAAAAGGGAATTTTTCCACAGTACACTACACCTATAACTGATTTTGATGAGACTTTCTACTAAACCTTATATGTGTAATGACTTAAGGCTTTTGGGATATTGTGATGGAATGAATTACTTTGCATGCAGAAAGAACATGTCTTTCTGGGGGTTCAAAGGGTGGAGTGTGGTGGTTAGAAGCATTATGTACCCAAGAAAAATGTCCTTAAATCTAATCCATTCCTGTGGACCCATTGTAAATAGGTTTTGACAAGGCTACATCAGGTAAGGTGTGACCCAGCTCAATCAGAATGACTCTTAATCTTCTTTCTGCAGTCCTCTAGAAGAGAATGAAATTCAGACAAAGGAGAGAAAGCAACAAAACCCGGAAGAGAAGAGAGAGACCAGTAGATGCCAGCATGTGCCTTGTCATGTGGCAGAGGAAGGATCATCAGCAGCTGGATTTAGGAAGAAAGTATCATTTAACAATTCCTTGATTTGGACATTTTCTCAGTTTCAAATGGTAAGCTAATAAATGTCCATTGTTGAAGTCAGCCCATTTCAAGGTAATTGTCTTAAGCAGCCTCTGAAAGTAAAACAATAAGTAAATACATCTTTGTACTTGTTCTGTACCAGAAAGTCTCCAAGTGATCCTAACATGCAGCTAAGTTTGAGAGCCTTAGAGCCTTGATATGCTTGGAGTTCAAAATTAATCTTTGCATACGGCATTTAGGAAACTGCCCACTCTAGAGACTTGATAACTATTTGTAGATTGATCTCATTCACTGCAAATGACTTCTGAGCCTATGTCAAGATGCCCCACTTCTCCTTCAGGTTCCACTTCACAAAGAACTGAAATGGAGTTTGTCACTTTTAAAACCTGCCAGTAAAAGAATTAGATTGGACACAAAAATTGCAGAGCTGGTTGAATGAAAATCAATTCAGAGTTAATTTAAGAAGCTTCTATGAAAAATGCTGACTTTATAAACCAAAACAGAAAATTACCACTGTCACATTTCAGCTTTATATATGATTGACTCTTTTCTCCCCATCATTTCTGTAGTTGGAGAATGTCTGTGGCTCTATGGTGACAACAGTGACTCGAGGACATTGAGTTCTCGTGGTCAATAAGAACAAGGTCATGTGTTCAATATACCCTTTGGCATCATGTCACTAAACTTACCTTTTAAGGTCATAAATAGCACCTCCAAATAGGATTATTTAACTAAGATTTGTCATGAGTCACACTCATACACACACACACACACACACACAAGAGAGAGAGAAAAAAAGAATGCGCCAAAGTAAGAACAAGAATGAAGAAAGATGGGCTGCTACTAGAGGTGAATCATCATTTTTATGAAAATCAGGATGGTGGTTGGGGTTTTTGGAGGTGAAGAGAGTGTGTTTATTGCATTGGTGCTAATGGTTTTTAATCCAAGGCTTACATTACATTAACCTCGATTTTTCTTCATTTATTCATGCAAGATTTTTGCTCAGTCTTCTTTCCTCATTTACTTTGGATGGCATAGTGGATAGAACCTGAAGTTTAGATTAGTTGAAGATAATTGTCCTGATATTTGGAACAAAAGGGATTTTTATAAGTTTCCTATTTCACTGTTCTTTGGTATGAATTAACACTAGTTGAATCTCTGAAACACTATTTATCATTTTCTTGTTCTTATGTCAATTGTCACATATAACTGTCACCCAGCTGAGTCACTTTTTTACTGTGCTTTCTTTTTTTAGTGATTCTGCTCAGAAAGTAAAACAATAATTTTCTTGTCTCAGAGTGAAACTCTGAGATGGGAACACCCTTTATAGTTGGTCTGAAGTGGAGAGCCTGAAGCAAGCAATGGAGGAAATGCATTAGATTCTCTCATATTATCTCATTCTGGTAGCCACTTATGAGAAATCATCAAAATCTTCACTTTCAAAAAGTGTCATGTCAGTAAAAAAATCATCAACACAGGCATGGCTAGGGTAGCACTGTGAGGTGGAAAGTATAATTTAAATCAACATTAATATATCTTCAAATATCCATAACCTTTTATTTGTAGGTAAAAGTGTTTTAAAAATGTTTTTTTAAAAAAAGTGTATCTCAAACAGACATAGTTCCACATGGTATTGAAATCTCCAATGTTTCATATTTGTAGCATAGTAAAACAACGTTATTTGGGTTTTGAAATATTCTACAATATATTTTATTTTTATTTTTTTATTTTCTGCTACACTTGTGTTTTAGCCCCCACATTCAGTCTCTCAACTATCCACTGGTTGGGTAAACTCACTCCTTGAACATCTGAAGCTCATTCCTAGTACTTTGAGCATGTAGAATGCATTCCCTTCAAATGTTCACAGAATTTCCTCTCTGCCTCATTTGGCATCTATGCAAATGTTATGGTCCTCAGAGCCCACCCAACTCGAAACAGAAGCCCCCACCCAAATTACTCTCCTTACTCTGTGTTTTAAATTATAGCATTTATTGCTATCAGGAATTGTATTATATGTGTATGTACACTTACATACACACATAAACATACATATGCATGTATGGAAATTATTTTTTGTTCAATTTTGCTTGTTTACTTATTTATTGACTGTCTCCTGTCTTCCCCACTGAAATGTATGCTCAGGAAGGCAGAGATCATTTTTCTCTTAGTAAGTGCTGCATTGAAATAACCATCTTTATTATTGACTTTGTACTAGTTTTTTACTCTACCTTTCTCTAATTTGCCCTTACTTTCCCAATTATAATTTGTCTTTCAATGAATATGTCTACAGGGAAAAATATCTTCATCTACAATTCTTTAAGCCTGATTGGTTGGATAGTATACTTATAAATTAATAAATTAGTATTTTAGATTTATAATCACTATTTTATTAACTTGGTTGGGGGCCTTTCCTGAGAGTGTGGTTCACTCTTGTAGAGATAAAATTAAACAAGCTCTTGAGCCAGCACATCTGTAGATGCAGGCAGATGTTGCCTTCCAGTACCTCTTAACAACCAATCATCTGCCTTTACCCAAGGCTGCAAGCCTATTCTAAACCTGAATTCTTTTCTTAATATCCATCACATTAAACCATGGCAATTTACTCAGTTACCAGGAGGACATATTATAAACAGCTTTTTATTAATAGAAGATGTGACCTTTTGTTTCAGTGATTTTTCTTTCTACCTTCATTTTTAACATTCATGGAATTTGACTAAAACATAATAAAGATTTTAGTTTTAAAACTCCAAGGAAACACCTTCATCCTTGAAGAATCGGAACAGATTTGGGAATACCAAACTCCTAAACAATTGTCTCAATAAAGATGAAATCTCTTTGGATACTTATTAAAATTATATCACATGATGGATGGCACAAGACTCAAGAATATTCTAACATAGTTGCTGATTTCATAAAGTTGCTGATTTCATAATATTCTATCCATTATAGATTCAGAAATCAAAGTATGACCATGATTCCCATCAGGTACAACACAGAGTGACTCTATTTCTATGAAGCTGAAATTCATACATGAATGAAAGGTCATTTACAGACAAAATGAAGCATATTTCACTGAAAAAAAATTGAGGACTGTTTCAGTTCTCACAATTTCAAAAAATAGGCTATTTTAAGCTATTGACAGATTTTAAATTGCCATGCTTTTTGTCAAGGCCATTTCTCAATTACTGTAATTCAGGAAATATTTATGTCAATTTTCTGACTGTGAGTGTTTACCATGTTATTAAAAGAAAAGTAGCATATTTCTTTTCATATTTTCTTTACTTTTTCCTTACCCTTAAATAAGTCAGCTGAATAGCCATGAGATCACAGTTAGATTTATTACTGTTCCCGACTCATAGAAGCTTTTTATTAAATATTCATTGGGTGAAGGAAAAAATGATAGAATGATGCATAAAGTCATTAGAAGTCCTAAATGTGTATTTGTAAAATATATAAAAAATAAGCTTCATCTTTTGCAGTGGGAGAGAGCTAGTGAGACAAGATGATTAAGCAGTAGAAGGTGTGATGAATTTAACATACAACTCCAAAAATATTTGAGATATAATTTCTGTTAATTTATCATTTGTCCTGCTTCATAGTAGTGCTGTGCCCTTATTTACATGACAAGGTATGAGAAGTGATCAATTTCAAAGATAATCCTTTGATCTTCAAGGCCCATAGGTCTCTTTGCTAATTACTTTACAAGTATATATATATATATATATATATATATATATATATATATGACAAAATATAACAAATAAACCCAGAAGGTTTATACTATCAGGTCTATAAATGACAAGTGAGTGGGGTCAGGAAATAAAGGAACATCTGTGGATATAAACATAGAATAAATGACAAAGGGCTATCAGAAAAACGAGTAAAATGAAGGAAATCAGGAGAGGAATGGTGAAAATCAAACCATGGATTCTACATGCTGGGCTCCTGAATTTTCGTTTTTCTTCTATTGGTCTGTTTTTGAAGAGTCACTGCTTGGTATTTTCTGGAATTACAGGGAGGGTTCTCCAACTCCATGGGGAACAGAGATAAACATTTCAAATAACTCACAAAGAGCACTGATGTAAGAAAATAACTGGAACATATCACATAATCTGTAATATCTGAATTTGGGAATCAGTAAAATAGGTTTAGGAATTAGTCAAATGCAAATCCAAATCTCATTTTCTAGGTGGATTTCTGAAAGCAAGTCACTTCAACCGCTTAGACCTCAGCTATCTCATCTATAAAATAGGAATAATAATAATATCTATGTCAAGGGGTTGGTTATGAAGAAGAAATGAAACACCTGGCACAGCCTAGAATACAGGTCCTCAATAAACGATGGTCTGTTATTCTGTTTGTTGTGGTGATTATCATTATTTCTATGATTGATAGTATTTTTTTAGGGCCCATGTCTGCAATTACATTACACAATTAACAGCAAACTGCCTCAAAGCAGAACTCACCCACAAAGAGTTGACTGTTGAGCTGTAAAAGGATGTGCCCATCAGCTGGGGCAGGTTGAGTCTTTTGAGAGAGCTCATCCACTTGAATGGATGCCTCTTTGGTGTTCCTTTCGACTCGAACGTGGTGCCACTGGTTGTCATTGAAGTGACCAGGTGACTGCACAGAGATTTCAAGAGGCCCATTGCCCACATCAAATGAAAAGGTCACTTCTGCAGGAGCTGGAAGCATTAGATATAAAAGTTGTTCCAGATGGTTCCTGAGGCCACAAGCTGAGTATTTAATATGCTTAGAAATAGAACTATAACACAGTGACCATTAAATGTAATGTTTTGCATTTTATGAAAGGGACCAATGGCATTGATACAAAAACAGATCCTCTAAGGTGGGATGAGATGGAAAAATACACTTGTATTTCTGAAAAAAAAACCCAGATTTTAACAAATTCATCCTCAGGATTAATTTTTCACATTGGTAAACAATAAGAATATTTAGTCAGGGCAAGAAAACTAAATAGTATTGGCTTTTACTATACAAACAATCTTTTACAGCAATTCAAAGCTTAGATCCTTTTAAAAGCATGCAATATAGAGTTGCTATTAAGGCATTAATAGCAGTCTGTGAATATGTCAAAATAATATTAGTGGTTGATTTAATTAGGTCATTTTATAATTAAAATTTTTAACTATTTGGATTTAAGGCTTTCCTTCAGTTGGTTCTGGAGAAAACTAATAATTTTCACACATCATCACATGTTACATATCAAATATTTTCTTATAAAAAGGCAAAATTGAAATTATAGAATTTTTAGAAAGGGACAGTATGTAAAGAGTCAGTTGATAAATTAGAAACAAGGGTACATTAAACATTAAAGGAAGAAGACAGGCCACGGTGGCTCAGCAGGCAGAGTTCTCACCTGCCATGCCGGAGACCCGGGTTCAATTCCCAGTGCCTGCCCGTGCCCCACCCCCCCCCCAAAAAATTAAAGAAACAACAACAAAAAAATGAGTTAAAGGATTTACTACTAAATAATGGAGTGGCAAAGACTGCTCCGGAGGAGACTTACAGCGTAGCTCTATCCTTATAAAATCAGTAATTCCCAGGTTTTCTAAAAATACCCCAGATGAAGCTGTCGTCTTAAAAAAGAAAGACACATCAGCACTAGCTTCTCCATGGAAAGTAGGAAAGTGAAGGTATGAAGCTTCAGTATTGAAGGAAGCTGAATTCCAAAATGACCCTGTAAAAAAAAAGAAGAAAAGAAAAAGAAAAAATCCAAAAGCTAGAGCATAGACTCCTTAAATAAAATGAGTAACATATTTACACTTTCTGTTTTTAAGGTTAAAAATGTCGGAAACTTTTTCTTTTTTCTATTAACTTTAAGTAGCAGATGTGATCTAAGCGCATGGGTTGGAATCCTGGGCTTCCTTCCAGCATTGCAGGGAAATAGTCTGAAAGTTGTATTCTGTATTAGAAAATATCCTCAACCTAATCACAATCCTGCTCCAAATACTGATGCAGGGTCTTTTTTTCCCCTATAATTTGAAAAATTTTAAAACACTCTGAATAACAGAAACCCTAAAGAAGCTCAGAGTATTTTCTGTTTGAATACTTGTACTGCTGACAACTTAGGGAGTCTCATGTCACACTCTCAGCCAACTGCTTTCATTAATGGACTGTGAGATTCTTTTAATCCTTGGCATTCAAAATAGTCACATCAAATTAAATCGAAAAAGACTACTTATTCTGTACTATGCTGATATTCTTATGAAAATACTCTTTTCATTCAAGATTATCGCTTAATGTTGCTTTTACGGTAAAGTAGATAAAAAATAGATGTGAAAAAAGTTGTAGTGACTACATAGTTCATTATAACTGCTGTCAAATACAAGTTCTTATCTTCACTTTTCTTTTCTTTTTTGGATATCTGTAACTTTCCTTTTGAAAAAATACTGTGAGCTTTACATGGAAGAAAGCATGGAAAATAAGATATAAATGCTGTGGCATGAAGTGACAGGAGTGAAATCAAACTGGATATGTGTGGTTGATAAGTAGCATTATCAGAAAAATGAACTCTGCATTGCTGCTGCCAACAGCAAGTTCCAAACACATCAAGTATAAATATACATCTTTAATTTTAAGCAACTGTCTCTGTATGTACTAACACTGGATAAAATTCTCCTACCTAAATTACCTTCCTGGAAGAAAGATGTATTGATCCTCTGAAGTTAGAAAACAGCCATTTCAAAACAACAGTTCATTATGTTAGCAGAGAACAGATATACAGCTAGAGTTAAAAATCACAAACTTGACTGTTTCTGTATGCTCAGATTTTAATTTATTTATATAAATTCTGCAAAAACCAATGCTTCTATTTGATTTTTTCTGATTTTCTTGTGGTCCTGATTCAAGAGTCAATTCCTTGTTAGTTTGTGGGTAACTTTAGGGCTGAATTTATTCAGCTGAGAATCTACTTTGAGGTTTTTTGTGTGTGTGTGTTTTTTTTTCCCTCTAGAGCCAAATGAAACTACATATTATCTAAATATGTCAAGCCTATTTCTCATTTTCTTTTTACAGCTATTTCCAGGCTTAGATATTTTGATCTCTAGGCAAGAATGCAAGAAAATACAAAATATTGGTCAGGGATAACAATGTATTTGGGTTCTTAAACATTCTTATCAAACATTTTTAGAATTAGATGCCATTTTTGTTGAAATATTGTATATGAAAATTACAATAAAGCTGTTAACTTTAAATTATTGAACTTTAAAAATCTTACTTATTTGGTCTAATTGGAAATAGGAACATTCAGAATTACTTAAGGGTCTAAATTAGATGAAATTATTATAACATTTCATGTGTTTCATTTTTATAATCTAACTAACCCAGTAAAGTATAATATGGATAGCCTTAGGGAATTGCTTTAAACAGAGGAACAATTCTTTGAATTGCTGCTTTCTGCGCAATGCATGCTTTTCAAGTAATGAAAACAATATATTACCCTAGGTGCTCAAACACTCTTCCAAATATAACAGTATCTATTTGCTAGTTAGCAAACCTTACAGATTGACAACAGGTATAAAGTGAAGTAAGGACATTTCGTTGGATTAGGGAATTCTTACTAATTCCTAACAAGTATAAAGAAACAAAGGCCGATATCTCCATGATCAAATAATGCCATTGGCATCTATCGTGGCCCTTGACAGATTGTTTAGAAGCATCCAAGGCAAATCCGGCCCACTTCAGAAAACAGGAGGGGCCAGAGGCAGAGCAGACCCCAGCAGGCAAGCCCTTGGCAGAAGCTGGATATATCCTTTGAAGAGAGGATTTTATGCCTAGAGTGGCTTCAAAATCCCTAAACTGCATGGTAGCAAGCAGTTGCTAAATGAATTCTGGTCGGGTGAGTAAAACCCCTTCTATTATCACAAACAAAAACTAACCACAATGCATTTCTTTAAATAGTTAATTAAATACTTATTAATAAATATGTTTAATTAAATTCAATATAGGGCACTGTAGATTTGAAAAGAAGCCTTGGAGATGCTATCTTTCACCTCTCTAGAATTTAAAAAAAAAAAACTGTAATGGATTAATAAGATCCATTTACATAGAAGAGAAAGTTATACTAAATCTTTAATTTTATATATAAAGAAAAAAGAGCCCATTCAAGAAAATTAGCTTATAATATGATATAATTTTGAATTGGTTAAATATGTGTTTTATTAAACTTATATTTAAATCATGAATAGATTATCCTTTTTTAAAAGAGCAGACTTATAGAGACAGTGGACTAATGGTTGCTTGGGCTGGGAAGGTGGAATGATTGGGGAATGGCTTCAAAGGGGTGTGGGATTTCTTTTCAGGGTCATGAAAATTTTTAAAAATTGTGGTGATGGTTGCATAATACTGTGAATATACTCAAAGCCACTGAGAAGTCCACATTAAATGGGTAAATTATATCTCAATAAAGCTGTTAAAAAAATAAAAGTGTTTTAAAAATACATTGCTTTTGGGCAGGCCATGGTGGCTCAGCAGGCAGAGTTCTCACCTGCCATACCGGAGACCTGGGTTTGATTTCTGGTGCCTGCCCATGCAAAAAATAAACATTGTTTTTAAGACAATATATTTTGTTTCAGATATCAAAATGCATGGCATGCCCCACTATCTTCTGAAAAGTATATAAAATAAAATTAAACATTGAAATGATGAGGCAACAAATAGTCTACTAATCAAATGAATCTTTGCAAACATCTAAGAATCATTTAAAAAATAATTTAGATATATTTTAATTAAAACTTCTATTTTGAGATCATTGTAGATTCACATACAGCTGTAAGAAGTAATGAAGAAAAATCCCAGGTACCCTTTTCCCCCAGTCTGTAGTTTAACAGGTTCTTTTGCAGAATTAAAATGGTAACATCTTACAAAACTATGGCACAGTAATAAAACCTGGATCTTGATATTGATATTGGGTAGAGCTATAGAACATCTCCATGTCCACGGGATTTCTCATACTGTCCATTTACAGCTACATCCTCTTCCCTCTGGCTCCTGCTCCCTCCCCCTGCCAACCACTCATCAGTTCTCCATTTCTATAATTTTGTCACTTCAAGAATGTTCTACAAACGAAGGCACACAGTATGGAGCTTTTTGAGATTGACTATTTCCTCTTGGCATTAAGCTCTGGAGATTCACCCAAATTGTCACATGCATTAACATGTCACACGTATCCCTTTTATGGCTAAGTAGCATGATACAGAGTTATCACCACTTAACTATTTATGTTGAAGGACATCTTTCCAGTCTTTGGCTATTACAAATAAAGCTGCTAGGAACATTTGTGCACAAGTTTCTGTGCGATCACAAGCTTTTAATTCTCTGGGATAAATTGCTGGGTCATATGAAAATTGCATGTGTCATTTTTAAAGAAATTGCCAAATTGTTTTGCAGAGTAGTTGTCTTATTTTATATCAACACCAACAATGAATGAATGGCCCAGTTTTTCCACATCCTTGCCAGCATTTGGTGTTATTACTATTTTTTATTTTAGCCATTCTGACAGGTATGTAGTGGTATCTCATTGTGCGTATTTTAATGTGCATTTTTAATGTGGTTTCAGTGTGCATTTGTTTAAAGGCTAATGATGTTGAATATCTTTTCATGTATTTATTTTATATTTGTATATCTTCACTGAAATGTCTCATCATATCTTTCATCCCTATCTTGATTGGATTATTTGTTGCTGTTGTTGTTTAATGTTGACTTTTGAGAGTTCTTTATATGTCCAATGTGTTCAATATGAGATTTACGAATATTTTCCCCTGTCTGCAGTTTAACAGGGTCTTTTGCAGAATAAAAGTTTTCATTTTGACAAAGACCAACATATCAATTTTCTCTTGCAGGGATCATGATTTTAATGCCAAGTCTAAGAACTCTTTGCCTAGCCCTAAATCAAAATGCATATAAAATGTCAACAATCCCTTTCTTAAGACTGAAACTTTTAAAAAAATTCAAAAGCCAAAGTGAGAAATACTTTAGTTATCAAATACATCTTCTGAATATTTGAAAATTGTTTTCAAAATGAGCTTGAAATTATAGCTTTTAACAGAAATAAAATTCTAAGATTAATTATATATTAGGTTATCAGAAGCAGAAAAAAAAACAGTGAGAATTCACTGGTTCCTCATTTTAGCATTACTGCATAATTATTTTCAACTTTTTATGAACCTCAATAGAAATCTATCTATGTAAAGTGAAAATGAAGGAAATGAAATCTGACTGGAGATGATTACAGTTTCAGGTTATAGATCCATAGTTGAATAGAATAAAACTGTTTATAGATTTTTTTTTCATAGAGTAAACAGTGTCCCACCCCCATGTACACACAGTAAGGTTTGGTGTGACAAATAGAAACTGAAAATTCTTCTTATGAAGGCAGAAGAGAAGCTGTTTCCACGAACAAAGGATTTTATAAAACATTTCTGAAAAAGATATTATTTATCACTTATTCTTGAATTAGTTTTGTGAAAAGCTGTTTTGCTATTAATAGGAAATGCACAGACCTGCATACAGACTCTATCCAAGGACACACCTGCAAACAATTTTATTTTAGAAGTAAATGGAAGAACAGGAGATTGGAATAAACTTCTAATTACTTTTAGCCTGGGTGAAAGAGGAGATATATATCTCCTCTCTCTCTATATATATATATAGTAATAAATCAAATAAGTGGCATTCTTAAGTTTGTCATTGTGTTACCCATCATTCTTATAAAGGTCAAAGTAAACTCGAAAGAGGTGGGGAGTTTTTAGACTTTGGAAGATAGGGCCTTCCAACTGAGGCATTTAACTTTGAACTTAGAAATGGTGATATTTTAACAAAGGCAATTTTGATATTTTCAAAATTCAAGGTGAATCTAGGGTGCACGGATGGTTCAGTGGTAGAATGCTCGCCTTTCATGCTGGAGACCCGGGTTTGATTCCCGGACCCTGCACCACCCGCGCCAAAAAAAATTCAAGGTAAATCTGATCTGAACAACCCAAATTCAATTCCCTCTATTAACACACATAATCATGCAATCAAATTTGAGGTCATTTACCCATTTGCAAAGAGGAATGACCATCCGTAGACCAATTATCACCAAATGTAGTTATTCAAACTACATGCAATAGAACCACTCTGATCTGAGCAAAACAAAATAAATAAGTATCCAAGTCGAATTAATTAGATGCCTTTCACTGAATATAAACTTATGAAAATGGAATTCCTTTACTTGTGTTGTCAAAGACAAAAGTAATTTGCAATTTAGATTATTGCAAGTATTTTTCAAAATATTTTGGCATTGCAATTGACTATAAAGAAAAGAGCTTTTAATATCTTTCTATAATTATTCTCTTATAGCCTTTGTTATAGACATCCCTATTTATAAGTGGGTACTTCTAGATATTGACATATTATAGCCCATTTGCAATTTGGCACATTGAATTTTCTGCAGCATGGAGAATACCTTTATATATTATTGAGTTAAAGTATTTAATTGGACCATAGTTACTGAAATTAAAAACCAGTAAATTATTGATGATACACTAACTGCCTAATGATTCCCATACATAGGACTAAATTACCAGTGCTTTAGTGATTGGGTTTAAACGTATATGGTTTTCCAAAACACATATAAGTGAATAAGTATCAGCTATAATGCAAAATGTGAGCACTAAGTACTGTTTTGCATTCACACCCAATTTCCCTAGTAACTTCATTGTCACTCTTAGATGACTATTTCACACCTTCTCTCTCCTCAAACATCCAACATCCCTGTTCTCATTCTTAAGTTTTCCTAATGCCTTTCTCTGAGAAAAGAGAAGCAATCAGAAGTGAACTTCCATTAACTCCCTCCATAATGCCGCCTCACCTTCCTGTATCATCACCACATGCTCTGCCTTCTCTCCTGTTACAACAGGTTGGCTGCCTGCACCCCCAGGAGCTCAACTGGATCTCTCCTATCAGCACAAGCATGCTATTAATTCTCCCATCTTAAAATCTCGCTCTTTTTTAGTGATCCTACTTTCTTCTCTACTTATCACTAGATGTTCCCATTTTTCTTCTCTCCTCTCACTGTTTCTTAAATCTATTCCAGGCTTTTATCTTATCCCCCAACACTTCCCTCGAACTGTCATTGTCAAGGTCATTAATAATGACCTTCACATTGCTAAATTCCCTTGTTGGTTTTCTGTCTTCATCTTACTAAAGCTATCAGCAGTACTTAACAGAGTTGTCTGCTCTCTTCTCCTTGAAACATTTTCTTCCCTTGGAGTCCAGGACCCTAGCACAATTCTAGTGTCCTTCGTTACTCATTGGCGGTATCCCTCCTCTTTCCCTCCCACCCTGTCAGTTTTGGAATGCCCCCAAGGTACTGTCAGTAGATTTGTAATGCACACAGCTCAGTCTTATGGTTCTAAATATGCTAAGGACTTACAGATATATATATCTCAAGCCTGGACCCCTTAAACGGCCAGTCCACATCTCTGCCTGAATATTTAGTGACATTCCAACCTTAGTATGTCCCAAAAGGGAACTTCTTATTTTCTTCTCCAATTATCAACCCCAGAATAAAATCTTCACTACCTCAACTAATATCAACTCTAGCTCTCTAATATTAGGCCAAACACCTTGACGTCATCCTCGACTCTTCTTCCTATTGCAACCCACATCAATTCAGCAGCAAGTTATATTGGTTCAACCATGCATATGGTCCAAGCCATCACACTCACACAATCAGGTTGGTGACATGGGGTCACAGCTGGTCTCCTAGCTTCTGGCCTTACCCTGTTAAATCTCTTAAGAACACGAGTTAGAGCATGCCAGTCCTCTATTTTAAAAATCTAATCTCAATCAGGCTAAAAGCAAAATAACTTTCAAAGTCCTACAAGGTCCTACGTGATATGGCCACCAGTTTCTTCTTTTTCCACCATTCTTTCCCTCCCACTCTGGTCCAATCAAATAAATCATTTTGTTGTTCCTTGAACATGCCAATTATGTTCTCACGTCTGCGTCATTATGCTGGCTTTTTACTCTGCCTATAGTCCTCTCTACAGATAAACACACGCTTTGCTGCCTATTTTCTTTCAAATCTTTATTCAAATGTCACCTTCTTAGTGAGCCTTCACTGAACATCCTATTTAAAGCTGCCAATCCCACTTCCACTCCTGCCTCTGCTTTATTTTGCCCCAACAGCACTTATTCGCATCTAACGTACCATGCCTTTTACTTAATTATTTATTCTCTGTCTTCCCCCAAGAGAATGTAAGCTTCAAAGAAGCAGGAATTTTTATCTAATTTGCTTACTGCTCTATCTCAGGGTGAAGGGGTAGGTACTCAATAAATATTGGTTGAATAACGTTAACATTTTCTTCTCATACCAGACATCAGAAAACTTCAAAGAACTGGTCCCAATATGGTTCTATTAAATGTATCCCAATAAACCCACTCGAATTCTTTGTTATACAAGTGAAAAGAGGGAGGAAAGATGCGAGACCTAGGAGGACAGGAGGAAAGGAGAAAAAGGAGGAAGGGACAAAAAGGTGAACAAACTTTAGCACATTTTAAAAAGGAAACCCAAGGAGATAAAAAACAAAATAAAAGGAATTCCTTGATAGTAGGAGACTCATCAGGCATGGAGAAGCTTGCAGAATTACATTATCTAAACATCTAACAAAAGAAATTGATCTTCACTTTCTTTTTACTGGTTTAGATGTAGTCTGCCAAATGGAAGAAAAATCTATCAAATGGAAGAGAAATTAACCAAATCACAAGTCAATATATTTTTCCAGTCTAAGAGTCTAACTTTTGCAAAGTTATTTATTGCCAACATGCACCTTTGATTATTTAATGCATTCTGGGCACCTTTGATTTCTCAGACAACTATACCAGTCGATGCAGACAAAATGAAGAGACTAATTTCAACCACTCAAGAATTTCTTGGTACAAGAAACTGAAAACAGTCTCTTCTGAGTATGTAAGTTTGAGGGGTGCTTTGATTAAACGTAAATTCCTGATTCACTGATTTAACTAAGAAGAAACATCTTCAGAAAATGGGTTAAAAATTCAAAATACCAAAGAGTCCAACTATTTCCTTGTTAAGATTAATTTCTGAGGACAGAAACTAAGACCACGTTTACAACAACTCTTTTAACGGCATTTAAAATGTATATATACATTTTATCACAACACATCTAGTTTCAGGAAAAATTATCAAATGCACCACATTGAAAAATATCCTTGTTAAATTACTGACCTTTAAGAATATTTAATTATTCCTTCAAATATTCAGACAAAAAAGTAAGGTACCTACTGTTTGGACTCTGATTTCTCCATAGCAACATGCAATGTCAGAGGATAAAAGAGCTCTGTCTGCAAACTTCTTAGGGAAAAAATAAATATCAAGCCTTTTTTTAAAAAAAAATATGAAGGCAACAGGCAGACATTCTTAAAATAAACAACTCTGAGAATAAAGCATATGAGTCCTTTGTGGTGAAAATAAACTTAGAAACCCACTTCACAATGACATATTGTCAATCAAAGATGCGTAGACAAATTCAATCAGAAACTGGAATACACGTGATCTGGAGCTGGAGTTGGGGAGGGGAATGGAGAGCTCGTACTTAACTGTTACAGAGCTTCTGTTTAGGGTAATGGAAATGTTTTGGTAATAGATGGTGGTGATAGTACCATAACATTGTGAATGTAATTAACACCACTGAATTACCTCTCTGAATGTGGCTAAAAGGGTGATTTTAGGTGGTATACATGTTGCTTACTAGAATAAAACTGTTTTAAAAAAACATAATCAAAAGTAAAGCGATAATAATGCTTTCTACTCAACTGTAACAAATGCAAAATGTTAATGATGAAGTGGGTATTTGGGAACTCTGCTTTTCTGCTCAATTTTTCTGCTCAAGTTTTAACTCCAATTAAAAAAAAAAGTGCTTAGAAAACCTATGGAAGTCAAGGTAACTGGATCTGTATGTACAGACAATAATGGGATAAGATGTGCAAACCGGTGAAGGCTAGCATACATGACCCAACAAAATTATACCAGTTCCTCAAAGGGTTAAACACAGAGTTAACACAGAAGCCAGCAATCCACTTCTAGACATATACCCAAGAGAATGAAAATATGTGCCACGTAAAACCTTTTACATAGCTGTGCAAAGCAGCATTATTCACAACAGCATACAAAGTGGAACGGATGCAAAAGTCTCTCACCTTGTCATAGCTAAACAAAATGGGGTAATAGCTATACAATGGACTATTATTCAGCCATAAAAAGGAATGTAGTGATATGTGCCAAAATGTGGATAAATCTTGTGAACATTATGCCAACTGAAAGAAGCCAGTCACAGAAGACCATGTATACATCTTCCTTTTATGTGAAAAAAAAAAACAAAAAATAGGCACATTTCTAGAGATAGAAAGTAGATTAGTGGGCACCATGGGTGGAGCGAGTAGTAATTGGGTATAGGGTTTCTTTTGGGGGGTGGTTGGACATGGTCTCAAGTTAATGGTATTGGTCTGGGAACATACTAAAAAGCATTGAATTTAAGTAGGTGACTTGCATGCATGTGAACTGTGTCTCAATAAAGTAAAGGAAACACACACTAGCCAAATTTGTTTTAGCATTCCAAGGCGACAAATATTCTCAACAATGCACAAACTCAGAAAAGGCAACACTCATGAGCCTTTCTGGAGGAAAAACAAATAGAAAAGTCTGAACTGCAGTGCAAAGCAGTAAGAAATAAACTGAAATACAAGACACTGAAGAATGTAGTGTTTCAGATAATAGGACGAGCAGTTAGCGATAAGAAATAAACAACTGTAAAAAATGTAACATAAGCAAAAATTGGGAGGTAGGGGAAGGAAAGAAAAACAAGAGGAAAGGACAAATGAGTGCTAACTTCCCATTTTTCAGAGTAGACCAATACTGTCTAAAATGGAAAAATTAATTGAATAAGCCTACTGACTCTAACCTTTTAAAATTTTCCCAGCCTCTTTAGATTTTAGTGTTCTCACTTGCACTGAAGATGTACTTATTGAATAGGTAAAATAAGCAATTCCTTTGCCTTTTATTTGGTTTCTTCTCTCTCCCTAAATTTCAATAAATATGTTTTTTACAGATTTATTTCTACATCTCTTTCACCTGTTCATCTTTCTGGAGCAATGGACCCGGGATAATTCTGCAGCCTGGGGGTGATTTGGAAATATCTTGAGACATTTTTGGTTGTGACACCCGCTGACTACAGTGGTTTTACCTGTAATTGTAATTTGTTATTTTACTTATTCCCATTCCTTTACCAGTTTTTGTGGTTGCTATCTTATGTTAATTGAGCAGTTTATAACATTGCGGTAACCAAATGTCTACCCTTCTTTACAGCTTACAGCTCCCAGTTGTTTAGCTTATTTACATTCCTTTGATTTATAACATTGCCATAATCAAATGTCTACCCTTCTTTACCATCCCTAACTTACAGCCCCCTTTTTCTTAGCTTTTTTACTTTCCTTTGATTTACAATACTGCTAAAACCAAATGCTTACCTTTCTTCCCAGCCCGAATTTACAGCCCATTTGTTCTTTACCCCAGCTAGCTGTTATCAGTTTCCTAGTGTTTCTGGGGTCTGGGCTTCACACTCCCTGTTAGGCACAACTGCAACACTAAATAATGTCCTGTCTCAGCCTTTTGTCTGAATCTCATAAAAACCTTGAGCTCTTTAGACACCGGGAGACAGATTTGAGCCAGTGGTGGTGGGGGGGGAGGGTTTCCTGTCTCCATGCTGATGGGCCTTGCATTAAAGCTCTTCCTTTTCTCCAAATCCCAATGACATGGCATTGACTTCTGTGCACGTGGGGCAATGAGACCTTGTTCGGTAACAGTAGCATCTCATGGGTTGAGACCAGGGGTGCTATCAAATGTCCTAGACTGCACAGGAAGGCGAGTGCATTAATAAGGAGTTACCCAGTCCCAATATAAGAAAATTAAGTTTAGCTTTCATACAAGATGGTGCAGCAAAGGGCTGCAGGACAGCTCAAACTGGTCTTGCAGGCAGGGAAGGAGTGCGCCTCTGATTAAAGCCTAGAAGTGGCACCAAATAGGTAGAAAGTTTAAATAAATAACAGCTGGGGTCATCGAAATGTAAAGCACAATCTAAAGTGGGAATCTTCCACTGGAAATCTGAATTAGTTAGACTATCCAGATAGGCTGTAACCTCTGGAGAATACAATCAGCAGAGAAACAGGGGAGGGGCCTGCATGCTAGGGTTAGGGTATAAATACCTGTGGCATTCTATTATTTGGTGCACCTGCCACCATTTTTACACGTTCTTGCAAGATCACGAATAAGTTATTTTCATCTCCACAATCGGGTGAGAGTGCCAAGGTTGAGAAACACTGGTCTTGAGATTTTTGGCAACGTCTAGAATATTACTCATATGATATTAGAGATTATTTTTGGGTTCTGTGAATTTTGGAGATTATTTTTACACTTTCCTTTGACATTTCTGTATTCCTCAAGATTTTTGTGATGACTCTGTATCAATTAGGTCATTAATATTTAATATCTAAAACCAATGGATAAATGTATGTATGTGTATAAAATTGCTACAAAAAGAGAAATTGTATTGCTGAGAATTTTCAGGGTTCCCAGTCTCAAATAAAAATCTTTCAATGGCTGTAAAAAGAATTTTTGTCACCTCACATTTATAAATTTTCTTGAATATATGTTATTAGTTAGTAATGCAAGTCCTATTAAAAGAACAACAAAAACGAAACAGCAAAACAAATAGGCTATAAAATATTTTCCCTGCAGAAACGGATAGCATTCAATTTTATAAAGGCATTGTTTTTATTAAAAGAGTGAAAGCAAAAATTATTAACAGTAGATTAAAAATATACCTATCTGAAAGTACTTTCACTGCCACAAATTCACGTACATTGATGAGAAATGGCTCAAATGAAAGTACATGCTCTTTATAGGATGTGTTTTTAATCAGAATCAGTACTTTAATATAATCTAAACTGCTTTCATGAAATCGTATATTTACTTATCATTTAATTGCTTATGCCATCAAAGACTTATTCTTGTCTCTCACCAATAACTCAAAAACTATGGGTTGCTTGAGATATAGATGCTGGATCATTCTCAATTTTTCATGAACAGCCATTTATTGATCATCTTTCATGCAATAAGTATTGTCCTAGATGCCAGCAACACAACAACAAATGAGCTAGGGCTGCTGCTCTTGAGAGGCTCAAAAATAATTAAAAGGCAGCATGAGAAATAGACCTTTTAATACACTCAGCACTCTTTGAAAGTGAAGAAGGACTCAGTTCTGTAGAGGTCTGTGGAAGGCTCCATGAAGGAAAGACTTTAATACAAGCTTTAAAGTGTTCAGCATGGGCTGCCAATTCCCTGATTTTGGACTTCCAGTTTCCGAAGCTGAGAGACAATAGATTTCTGTTGTTAATGCCAACTGGCCTGTAGTATTTTGTTACAGCCGTCCTGGCAAACTAAGACTGATTCATAGGCTCTGAGTGCTCAATATGATGTTAGCTGGCAAATGCTCATAGATATCCTTTAAAACACCGAGGAAGTTACCACTAGGTCCAGGTGGGCTTAGTTTTTAATCATAAACAGGGTGTTGGATTCTGTCGCTTACTATTTACGTAACTTTTCCAAAGAGTTATTTCCATATCCATAAACGAATAAATTCATTAGAGATCATACTGTTTACTAAGTGGTATCTCTGAAGAACAACGTTAAAAGGCAGCTTTATTGTTTATATCATTTGGACTGTAAACACCTAATGAGGTTATCTATGGCTTCTGACATCAAAAAATAAGAGAAGTAAAGAATTTCAGAACCACTTATATCAAAAACCAAAAGGTAAAGAAGAGCCTGAAAAATGACAGCGTCAATACATTACTGGCAAACTCATCTCTGGGAGCAGCAGATAACATTTTCATTTTTAACTGATAATTTGTCCTCCTTTTCAAGGTCTTTGTTTTATCCCCTATATAAACATGGGTAGATATAGCATTTCCATCATCTGTAGTCTGTGTGGGGAAACCAAAAGACTATTCTCACCTTTCCGCTTTTCAGTTCAAAGGAAAATTTGAAACTCCTTTATCTCAGTGAATAGTCTAGCATTCAACCAGTTATTCAAATGTGAGAGCTGGGAATCATCCTCACACACTTTCACCCTCACCTTCCCATGTAAATCAAATTGGATTTTCCTCTAGGTGATCTCCTCCTTGAAGACCCATGCCAGCTATTGCTTAGTTCAAGCTCTCATCATTTATCCTTGTCTTACCTCCCAGTCACTTCCCTGATCTTCCAACTGGGTCATGAGGATAAAATTATTTCTCAGCCTGAAATCATTTAATGTCCATCCCTGCTGCAGACTTAGGAGTGAGGTCCACATGCCTTCCCCTGCTTACAAAGTCCACCATGCATGATCTCATGTCTGTAAGCCCCCCCACCCCTGCCCAGTCTACTCCCCCTGAAAAGAAAAACAATGTCCCTCAAGTCTTGCAACCTCAGGGGTACTGATTTCCCTTTAAAGAAAAGGAGGCATTCATTATCACTGCTTTCTGGCTGAAAAAGTTAAAACAAGCCCTTTATGTGGAAAATAGTTCTTATGGTTATGGCCTCCTGTGTGGATGAGTCCCAACCTCAAAAATAAATTAGGAGAGAAAAAGCCCAAGGAAAGCTCTTAAATTCTGTTTCATTAAGAAGTCAGAGATGAATTAAGAACACTCAAAATACTTGAAAATATTTGTAAATTCTTATCGCTAATGTTGTTCCTCTCCCTCTATATTCCCATGGTGACAGTTATTCAATATTCTGAGTCAACTTTTCTCCATCTTTTCAGCACTATTGACATTTTGGTCCAGGTGACTCTTGGTTGCAGAGGGCTGCCTTGTGCATTGTGAGTTGTTTGGCAGCATCTCTGCCCTCTGCACACTAGATGCCAGTAGCCTCCCTCTCTCAGATGTGACACCAAATTGTCTCCAGATATGGCCAAATGTCTGCTGGGAGGCAAAACAGCCTTGACATTGAGGACCACGGCTCTAGGTGAAAAGAAGCTGTGTGCTTTGTATGTTCATGGCAGTGAGGCTGGGGGTAAAGGATAGACTCCCTCATGACCTCAGCTGACGCATCCCAATGCCACGGGTTGTGGCAAATGGAATGAGGAGGACATGGAAGCTGACCTGGGCCTCTGAACGGCTGAGATCAGAGCCAGCAGTGAAAGGCGCACCTGAAAGGCAGAGAAGCTTCTCTCTCGCCATGCAAAATTGTTGCACTTTGCTGAATGCATCCTGAGTTTACAATTTCATCACCTTGCACATATTTTTTCTCTCCATGAACTATCCTATGTCATCTTCATGCAATTGTGTAAGTTTTATTGGCAGAGCAGGAGGTAGACGAAGATAAAGCTCAGGGACGGTACGTAAAATGGCAGACAGTTTTTTTATAGTGTATATATAAACTTTTATAGGCCAGGATCATCTTTGCTTTTAAACTAAAGCAACTTCTGCTATGTAATCTCCATAAATCTACTATGCTGCCAAATCATCTCTTCCTGGGTTGAGCCCTTAGAATAAATTGTTTTTTAGAGTATACTTTCAATGTAAACAAATATTTCTTCTATTTCCAACTTAAGTTCTGAAAATAACTAAAAGCATAAATAATTAATGCATTCATCTCTAACCTATCTGATTTCAGAGGGGTGAGCAGACAATCTATGAATAGGTACATATGCTCATTGCATTCTCTACTGAAATATATTTTTTATGTGAAACTATTTGAATTTTAAAATTCTGGTTTACAGTGTAAATACATTGAATATGCAAAAGTGTATGTACTGTTAATTTAAAATAAAACACAAAATACAGGAAAAACTGGGGGAAAAAAAAGAAACCCACAAGATTGAAAATAGCAATATAATTGATTAAACTAATATTTGATTCAACTGATGTTCTGATTTTACCCTGGGCCCCAAATCAGAAACTCATATACATTCTTAACAACTGTGAGGCACATTGAACTTTTTGCATGTTGATGATGGCATGTAGAAATTCAGAAATTCTGGAATGCATTTATGAACCAAACCAAATGAGATACTTAGTCCCTTTCTCTTAGAAGTTCAACAGGGTTTGCCTTCCCAGCATTTATCCCAGGGTTTTGCACATTGGGTACTTCATTAGTTGACTAATGAAAATAGTATATCAGACTTTACCATCAGGTTTCACAAAAATACTTCAAGTAATTGGTACATGATAGAAATACAGTGCTTACATGATACCACTTTCCTCAGATACTTTGCAACACAGTCTTTTTTTATAAGTTGAAATAAGTTGAACTATAGATAACCAGCATAGACAATATTAAAAAAAAAATCAAAACGTCATTAAATAGCCAGTCATTCCCTACCAATGTAATAATAGAAGGAAAGAAAGCTTTTCTTGCTACTACTTACTGTCTCCCTGGCAGATTAGAGGGCCCAGTTTATAAGCTGCTTCTGAATGCAGTCGGCCCATGTCTGTAATCACTATTTGAGTGACTGGTAGATGTTCTTTATAGGAAAGGAATCCAGTGTCATTGGTCCTGAAAAACAGTAGCAACAATAAAACTCTTAAAATTATTCTGATTAACATAATCATAAAAGAAACAACAGTCTTAATTGCAGTTCCAAACCAAGATATCTGGGTGAAATTTTCACATGCAACAAAAAAGGATCAACTTGCTTGTAGGAGCAATAAAACACAGTAAGTTTATAATATGCCTTGCAGACAGAATATAGCTGGTGATTTTGGAACTCTGTAGGCTATTTTCTTCCCTTAAATCCGGATGGTTTATCCATTTACATTTAATGTAACAATTAATATGGTGTTCCTAGGTCTACCCCTTTGCTATCTGTTTCTTATTTTTTCCCATGTGATTTCTTGTACCTTTCCTCCTTCTTTCCCATCTACTTGAGGTTTACTCCATATTTTTCAGTATTTCATTTTATTTCCCTTATCAGAATCTACTTAGATTTCATGTCATATAACTTCATACAAAAGGTCAGAAGTTGCAGCAGGATAATTTATTTAGTGCCCCGACATGCAAACCGATTCTTTGGGCCATTGTTGTAACATATTTTAAATCCATATAGGTAGAAACTTCATAATACAATTAGACAGTTAGTCAGATTTTTTTTTCAATTAGGAGAAGAATTTAAACACTGACTTTCATGTTTACCCACACATTTACAATTTCCAATATACTCAATTCCTTCCTGAAGCTCTAAGTTTCCATCTATTGTTACTTCTCTTTTACCTACAGAATCCCTGTTAGCATTTCTTATAGTTCAGATCTACTGGCAACAAATTCTCTCAGCATTTGCTTACTGTGAGAAGGTTTTTATTTCAACCCTTATTATTAAAATGCATTTATTTTCTATATAGAATTCTAGGTTGACCTTTTTATTTTCTTTCTGCACATTAAACAAATCATTCCATCTAACTTCCTCTGCTCTTGATGAGAAGTCAGCTTTCATCATTTTAACCCTATTCCCCAAACACAGTGTCCTAGTGCCCCCCACCCAGGTCAGCTGCTTTCAAAACATGTATCTTTTTCACTGGTTTTTGGCAGTTTGAACCCAATGTGCCAACTTGTGGTTTGCTATGTGTTACTATGCTTGCGATTCTCGAGTCTGTACTTTGATGTCGTATTACTTACCTACCATGACATTAAAATTTACCCCAAAATGCAGTGGCTTAAAACAACAACCTTCATGATCTCGAAATTTCTGTGGGTCAAGAATCTGGAGGTGGCTACACTGGGTGCTCTGGCTCAGGGTCTCTCAGAAGGTTTGCTGGGGACTGAATCACATACCCCACAAAAAATATGCTCTTTATCTTAATCCTCATGCCTTTGGGTGTGGCCTCATTTGTACACAGGACCTTTTGAAGATGTTATTAGTTTAGGCGTGGCCGTTTGAATCAGGGTGGCATAGGGTCTGCTGAATGTGCTCAGGGACAAAGGCGTATAAACATGTATCTTGCCACTGGGGTTTCCTCCTCTGAAAATTCAAAGGTCCCCGCCCCTGGCAGTTGCTCTCCATTTACTTCAAGTAGATTTTTTAATAAATATGTTTTCCTGAGCTTATAATTTTTATTTGTGGGGGATTGGTTCCATGCAAGCCATTTTAACAAAAGCAGAATTAAATATGTTTCTAAATTTTATTTTTAAAAGTTATTTTTAATTAATACTATATTAATTAAGGAGACAGTAGAAAGCTATTGATTAGATTAGGTTATTTTTATTAAGTATCGCTATTAATATTTTAAAACACAATATTACTGTGAAGGTATTTGTACGTGAAGGTAGTGAGAAAGAAAGAATGGCCTACAAAGGATTTAGGCATTTTGGAAAATTCAAGTTTTGACTAAAAGAGACAAAATTCTTCATACTTAATTCACAATGCTAAAATTACTGTCATGACTCCATACTGATTCTATATCGGTATCTCTTTCTAGGGTATTTTTTTAAAAGTCAGTTTCATGAGATAACATAGTTTTGATCTCTGTCAAGTAAACAAATGAAATACAGTGTACTTCAGATTGTGAGTTAAATTAGTAGAAAACTGATCATGGAAATCACAACATATCCTGTAACCAAAATCAATCAGATTTACAGCCAGATGGACTGTTAATATTTTTTTAAATGTCTGTAGTAGTACATTTGTTTATGATATGAGGTATACTATGGTGTATTGAAACATGAATCTGAAAATCTAAAAACATTTTTACTTTACAAATCAATCATTTCAACTCTAATCTCAGATACAACAAAGATATGTTTTATTATTTTCAGATAAAAGATACCATATATCATAAGACTTTTCTCTGAGCTTAAAATAATATTTTAAAGTAAAATTTTAAATCCCTAAAATTATATAAATGGTTCTTTTCATATTATGATGCAAAGAACATCAGTTCTTTGTGGCATGTTTTGCCTTTATATTTAAAGATTTTATAGGCAAATTATTGAAGAACTGTGCTTTGGCAATTACTGACTTTAAACATATTTTGTGAACAAGAGAATGCCTAATTACTTTTAATTTTAAAAATGATAATTGACTTCTAATGAAGAGGACTTGTGACAGATGTTTCTATTTCACCATATTAGAAAAATAAAATATACATGCTCTGTAGCCCATTGCACAAAGCTGAAATTTAAGAAATATATATTGATCTGAACATTTAGGATTCAGATTAATTGCACGACACTTCATCAAAACATACTTTCATATATTCTACCCAACTATATCTGCCTAACTATACGTATTTTGAGTGAGTAATTAAAAATAACAATAGCAACACCCAATGCTGTCTTGCATAAGGAAATCACCATTCATTCTGGTCGGCATCACAGTTGCAGTAATATTGAGAATCAATGCAGCTCCCCTCTAATCCACAGGTACATTTTTGAGGATCAGGCAAGGAACCTCCCCAGTAAGTTTGCGTTTCGTTGGTTCTTCCAACCCACCAGCTCAGAGGGGTTCCATCTGCAAGACAAGTACCAGTGTAACATCTGATTTATATACCACTGCCTTCCATCCGATATAATTCCTTCCCTCCCAGATCATCACAAAGAAAGAGAAAGGCTGATTTTATATGATATTCTGAACACCACCCAGGGTGATATTTCCTTCAGAAAGCTTTAAAAAATATTAAGGCTGAAAAAAATGACATTTTACTTTAGTAGGAAATAAACCAGCAGTTTCTATTTGATTCAGGCATGACTTTAAGTAATTTATCAAGAAGAGTCCACAAATGCAATCTCTTAGAAAAAAAATCTGGAAGCAAATTGGCATTGAAATATAAAACAGAGGAATTAGCATTCAGAAACCAAACTAGTTTGAGATCATAAAGTGCCCATTTAAACAATATAGAATGTTGCATAAAGTCACTGATTTATCTTAATATATGTATTGGCTAAAAATATACTAGCTGTTTATTAAACATTTGGCATAGCATGCCACTCCCTCGTCATGATTTAAGGTTTGTTTGGAAGAATGTAGTTTTTCTTCCATTTAATGGGTTGGCTATTTATCTGAAGACTACAGGAGTAACATTGAAAGTTTTACAACACTGAAAGTTTTTCATGCCTGAAGCGAATATTATGCTCAAAACAAAGTTTCTCTTAGCTAAATGCATCTCTTCTCCATGAGATGTTCAGCTACTCCTTCTCAGAAATAAGATTAAAGACAAAGCTAAAGAACTAGAGCAAAGAATGGGTAGAACATTTAGACAAGGAGATTTAGAAAAGAAGGAGAGGTGTACAGTAATCTACCTTAAAAATGGTAATAATACCAACAATAATTAATGTTGTTTTTCTTCTCACTGAAGAATCAGCCCATGAGAAGAACAGAAGCAACGTTAAAGAGAGAAGGAGGATGAGAAAGAAGGAACTCAGGTGAGGGAAGAAAATACTCTGTATTCAATGAGTAGAGCTCTAGTAGGTGAAATGGTTCATTGGAAATGAAGCACAAATTTTGGACCAAGAGTGTAAAAATTTCTGCAACATCCATATGACATGATATTCAGACATGAAATACATTTCTTTTCTGTCTTTCTATGTTACTCCAACCTTCTTATGACAACTAAGAGGAGCATGCATGAATGAAGTGGCTTTATTAGGCAGATCTCTTAGAACCTTCTCTAATTTTTCAAGAAACCCCCCAGCCCCATATTGCTGTCAGCAAACAGTGGTGTTGGGGAATGGTATGAAGGTTGCATAAGCAGAGCTAATTTTGATTATGCAGTTCTGATATCCAAACAGAAGAATCTATATCTGGCAGATAGACAATAGAGAACCTAAAGCTTTTAAATGGAAGCGGTGTTCCTTAAAGGCTAACGATGTGCTCATAAAGATTAACACATTCAATTACATATTAGCCAGGTAGAAGATAGGGAGAGATGGCAAGCTGGGAGGCCAGATGGGAAGCTCTTGCACGAATGCGTAGAATTGGATAATTAAGGCAGAAGTAGTGGGGACCAGAGATAAGCAGGAATAGTCGACATAAGGAGATGTTCTAAAGAGAGAAAACACAAATCCAAAACCAGAATCTAGGCGCACGCCAGTTATTAAAAGTAAAATAAAAGGAAGACTTAAGATGGTTTTGTGATTTCTACTTGAGCTACTGGATAAACTGTGTTTCTAGCAGCCTATTCTGAGAATAATTTTCAATTATTCCCAGAGGCTGGCTGTTAGCAAGCACCATACAGAACAGCTAACTTCAGAAAACCAAGCCATATTTTCATTAGCTCTTTTCCATAATAAAACAAATCTTATGTGTTGCTTGCCCTTTGTAAGGGATAAACATTGCATTCATCAAGTATCAGAAAGAAGCCCTTTACCATTACATTTCTCTGATTAAGTCATCTGATTAGGTGACCAGTTATCCATACAGTTATCCGATTCAGGCCAGGAAGATACTCTGAAAGTAATCAAGACTTTGAACAAAGTTCAATGTAAATGGACCTTGTTCTTTTTTTTTTTAGGCAGAACTCTCTGTGCCTTCTAGGCTGTGATATGTTTGCCGAGTAGAAGGGGATAAATTACATCCTTGGCAGAATGAAAATCACAAAAGCAAGCTGAGTCGAGGGCACTATGCCATGACAGATGCCTCAGTTTACTTACCCTGCTTCTTTACAAGTCGGGACTTCTTGCAGTAGTAAGTAAGCTCCTGCTCACAGTGATCCGCATGGTTAATTGTGGCCTGGAGCTGCTCCATGCTGGCCACATACTGGAAAAACCCAGCATATGGGTTCTCTGGACTAGCGCTTTTGACTCTTGTTAAGTCAGAGCCATTGTGTTGTATGATGGTCCAGGCAGTTTCTTGTATGCAGAAATGGGGGAAGAAAGAGAGGAGACCATCACTAGTCTGCAAAAGTTAAAATAAATAAAGAAAATCAAAATCACCTTTTATCCTACTCATCAGACCTCTCTGAGAGGCAGAGTTAACACAAATGGGGTTCTTAAAAATTTAAGTTACAGTGAATTAATGCTTTTCCCTGAAATTTGTATTATTACCATGCTTTTGCAGTGATTTCATTTTATTTCTTGCATATAATTTAGCCAATGATTATGGTGAAAAATATTAAACTAATTATTAAATTTCTGTGCTGTATTTCACTTCATCAAATCTGCTAGTCTATCTTTTTGAAGATATCATATTTTTCTTCAAGAAAGAAAAAAATGCTACCTATTATCACTGTAAGACATTGTTGGTTAGCATATCTGGAAATTCAGGGATGTCACAATGTGGAAAATATGGTCATCTTAGAATTAGCGAAATAAATTTAAATTACATAATGTAAGCAATGACTTTTCTACTCTTAAAAATTATTTGCTGTTCTAAGAAATGATGAATATGCAACTATGTGATGATATCAAGAATTACTGATTATATATGTAGAATGGAATGATATGTTAATGTTTTTGTTTGTTGTTAATTTTTTAAATTAATGAATAAAAATTTAAAAAAAATTTTAAAAATCACACACAAAAAAAACTATTTGCATTACCAGCAAAAAGAAAATCAAACTTTTATGGCCTGCATATTTATCTCTTTAATCAACATTTAATTATGAGTGGGCATCAATTTATTTTAGAATCAAACGTACAAATATCCATTTCAATACCATATGACCTACATAGTTAAACAATAAGTCTTTTGAGCTGAACATATCTGATACAGCACCAGTAAATCAACTAGCACAAAAAATAACGCCCTTGCTTATCTATTATAACTATCATTATAGGTACCTGAATGTTTATAAACACACCCAACATATTGATTACCATATTCTTTAGACAAAATAAAAAGCCCATAGTGTAACAGAAGAAAATCCTATTGTGTCTATAGTATGAAATCCAGATGAAAAGAGAACAGATTAACCAATAGGCTCCTGTTTTAATAGGTAGGAAAAGATGGAAGTCTACTATATATGTGCTATTAAGTTCCATCTGTATTACAAAGGAATAGCCTAAATGGAAGGAAAACAGTAACAAGCAGAGCTTTTTTTCTTATTAGCTAATACATTCACATGGAGCAACAACATGTCTGACACAAACCTAAGATTATTTGCACCAAATTTCAGTGGGTAAGTCAGACTGGAAATG
Organism: Tamandua tetradactyla; assembly: GCF_023851605.1. Classification (NCBI taxonomy): domain Eukaryota; kingdom Metazoa; phylum Chordata; class Mammalia; order Pilosa; family Myrmecophagidae; genus Tamandua; species Tamandua tetradactyla. The sequence continues at coordinate 71,169,040 of NC_135342.1, read as the reverse complement.
CAGCAGGCCACTTCACAGAGCAAAATACTAACCGTTTATTAGGAAATTTACAGACCAGAAAGCACAGTCCTGGGCGGCTGCAGGACATTCAGAGTTGAGTACCATGCCGCCCAGAGGGTTATAAGGCAAGAACAAGGAAGGCACAGAGCCAAGGTGAGATTTGTAAGATCATAAATGTATGTCTTTGAAGTTACTGATACGTAGCAGGGGTTGCTCTAGTATACATAGCTATCTCGCTTAGGAATGTGCAGGCTGCTTCAAGATGTATTTAAGAGGTGGAAGGTGTGGTTTGTCTTTTCTAGGATTTATGGCTTCTCTGGTTTATGGCCTCACAAACAGAAACAATATAAGCAGATGTACTATGAGAAATTCCATTCCCTCTCGGTTATGTAGTGTTTTGAATCCAGAGGCTGCTAAATGGGACAGCAGACAAACTTGACATCCAGTGTGGATCGTTATCTTGACATAAGCCAATAGCTGTTGCTTCTTTTTCCCCTTGCAATTAACCTCACCACCGAGTTTTGTCAGAGAAACACTTTTCTCAAAGACAGCATGATATATAAGCCAATGAAATAAACTATGGATGGCCAGGTGGAAACCCGGTGTAGCAGCCATCAGGAGATCTGGGTGGCAGGTCTGCACCTTTAGGAAAGTCAGGCAAAATCTGAGTTTCCATGTCCAGTCTTGGAAAATGAAGGGGCAGAACCAGGCAATATCATAGGTCTGAAATTAAACAATTTTAGCCAGCTCAATATTGGCTCTTAGAAATTTGTAGCTAATAACCAGGCAAATCTGTTAGCCTGGCCTTCCTAGGCCCTGCTTTTACTATTCAACAAAATCATTCACTTCTTCTTGTGGCCTATCAGTGGCATGCATGAAGATGCTTAACTATGGCTGAGAAATGGGGCCCAAGTGTGGATAACAAACTTGCTCGAAGCCTGTGTCTCTTTGCCTCCTGGGTCACAATGAGGGGGACTGCCCTGCGCTTTCGCTCACAGCTCAACTACTCAGGTGCTGTGAGAGAGTCAAAGCCATAGTGCATGCCCACCTTAAAGGGCAGAGCATAGCAATGCTTCCTTTTGAAACTCTCACATTTCAATAGTATATTTTCTATAAGCAATTCTATTGTCACTGAAAAGTTAGGACTTAAGTGATTATGATTACTGAATCACAATACAGAGATATTTCTTTTTACTATCTAGTGAATTTTTCTAGACCAGCCAGAAAGAAATGCCTGACATTGTCAAACTGTAATCCAGTTGACTTAAACTTTGATAATTACTGTGTAACTATACAGAGGTCATTTTGTGACCTTGTGATAGTAAAAGTCTGATGACTGACACTCACTTGTACTCCCTTTATCTGTTTGTTTGTTTATTTGTTTTTAGAAACTTCTAATTGCAAAGGAAACCCCCTAATACTTACGGAGGAACTTGAATCAGCTGAGAACTAACCATTGACTCGTTATCATCAGTTTAGTTCTAACACAGTTCTACTCCTTTACATTTGTAAATTCTTTCTGCCTATACTTGCTATTGAGCTGGAAAAAATCCCATCTCCCCTTGTTTCTGCTTAAACTTGCGGTTGAAATAGTAATGACTCCATCTCTCCTTCTGTGAATCCATAAAAACCTTGAACTCCTTCCACTGGGGAGACAGATTTACAGGCTGATGCCCATCTGATCTCCTGCTTCACACCTAGCAATCAACTCTCTCTTTGAAAGCCCGGTGTCATGGACTAGCTGTTCAGTGCATCAGGCAGAGAACCCATCGCTTTTGTCTAGGTCACTCTTTTCTGATAGAAAAAGTGCCATCAAGTATGAAGTTATACAGATATCTCACTTCTCAGATAATTTAGACCCCAGGGCAAAGCAGAGACAATGAAATCATCACAATATATCCTGAGCAGGGGATATAAGTGCCCTGGCAACCACGATACAAATCTCATCTGCTTTACTAGGAAGAGAATGTCTCACAACCCTGAGTTGAGTGCCTCTAAACTGTTCTTTCAGGCATAATATTTTACCTGACGTTTCTACAAACACCTATTTAGAGGCAACAGTTGTAAAAGAATAGATTTCATCACAATTTTTAATCAGATTTTGTGTGATATATTTTATCAGTCTTCCCTTCTAGTCTGTAAGCTTTCTGAGAACAGGTAGATAGCTTCTGATTTGCTAACCACAGTAGCTCAAGCATGTAGCACAGGGCTTGCTTGGCACAAGGCACAATAAAAGATATTTGGTGATGAAATGAGGGAATGAACAACTAAACAGATGAATGAATGAAAACAATGCATTGCCTAGGCTGGATCACATCCTCTGGTTACCTGACTGTGATTCCTTGGACCTTTGAGCCTTCTATGGACTTTGAGTTATTTTATAGCTGTGGATTGTAGATAACTGAGAGCAATGCAAAATAGGGTCTGAAACCACAAGAGTCTGAGATGCTACCATATTCACAAGTTAGCCTGCCACAGCTTCAGTATCAAGATATATTTTGTACCGAGGTCTAGATATAGCTATAGATCTGTGCTACCAGAAACATGAGCCCTCTAAATCAGGGACCATTTCTTCACAGAGAATCTTAGCAGCACTGACTCCCCACATTCCAAGTTCCCACCGGCCGGCACAATGATGACCAGATGAGCTCTGCGTGCTAGACTCACACCATGTAAGGATAAGGCCATTTAAAATAAAATAAAAAAACTTAATTATCCCTACTGAATGTAAGGGAAGAGATTTCCTCCTCCCTCCCATCTCTTAGTACTTATTTTAGAAAACCTGTAAGTTCTCTCTTTGTCATTTTAAACTGTAAACAAGAAGGATAGTGCCCTTATCTCCCAGTTTCCTGGAAAGTTCCATAAATTCCAATGGGTGGGAGGCACAAATTGCAAACCAATATCTGAAATATCTTGAGCCTATATATGAAACAGATTGTATCCTCTCAGCCATGTAAAAAAGGTGAGCTCTCTTACAGTCTTTGGAATTTCTTTGAGGATTGTCTATGATACATCACATTCTGGTTTAATACTCAATCATGTTCTGGTTTAATACTCATTTGAGAATAAAGTTGTTTTTCTTTCTCTTCTACCTTTCTGGAGAGGTATTCTGGGCTGGGAAGAACCCGAAAATTAAGTGATTTGGAGTTTATATAGGGTAGCTGACACATCTTCCTCTTTCCCCACAAAAAAGAGAGAGGGGGACTTTGGCTCTGAAATGTAACAAATCTTCTCTGAAGAGAGGATGGGCAAGTCCTTAGGTTTTTATAACTCTTAGAATATAAGCAAATACATCTGGGAGAAACAAGCTTTTAAATCTCTAGAGCAATTCACTGTCTCTAACTACTAAAACATATTTACAATTAATCATCCTTTAACACAGGTATTTTTTGCTTGGAAAGCAAGATACTGTCTCCTTCCAGTAAGTATTTCCTGTCTATAGACAATATCCAAATTCCAAAACTCAGCAGAGCTCTACTGACTCCCCCCCCCCCCCAAAGGAAGAAGCCAATTTTGTCTCCATTTGCACACTCATTTTAACAGAACTGAGTTCAGATATGTCTGCTATTTGGATTCTCCTTTGAATTGGTTATAACATTCTATGAGTTTCCTCATTAATAATGACCTAAATGAAATCTTTAAAACATATTCATTGGCTTTTATTTTGCTATCTGTACAGGAGTCATGATTATACTCACTAGGGGTGTAACTATCCTTTACTAAATGCAAGGAATCATTTAGGGTAAGGAGGCACAAGGAAATCAGAAAGAAGAGATAGCTGAGGTAAGCAGAAAATCTACAAAATTTAGTAAAAGTACAGGAAAGTATTGAATGATAGTTTAAGTCTATCTTGGTCCATCCCTGAAGAGATTTCTAATAATGTGAATTGTATATAAAGCAACTGAGTAATTAAGAACTTGATTTAACTCAAGCTGACAGTTATTTTTTTGGGCCTGATAACAGTGCAAAGGAAAACATGCTGTTTAAGCAGTACAGTGGCAGAGCTTGCCTTGCTTCATGTTTAATAGCTGAGGGTGATAGATGTGATAAAGGCTGTAGGAGCAGATACAGCTGTGTTAAGAAATGTGGAGGAGGTGAAAGGAAAGAACAGCTAGCATTCTGGAGCCAAAATGCACACAAACAGGCTGTAGTTGAATAATGACAGTTAGCCATTAACTCTCATAGCAATTAAGGAATCCTCTGTTATTGAAAATTCTAAAGTAAAAGTAATTATGTTATCACAGGTCTTAACTTTCCTAGCTTTCTCCAAGCATGGTCCCAGGAGCCTCTATCTCAGAATCAGCTGAAACACATTAATAATGCAGTGGCCTTGACCAGAGTCTCTATAATTACAAGGTCAGAAAAACTAAATCCTGGTAGCTTGCTGGTGGTGCAGCAGGAAGGGGCTGAGTGCAGACCATGGTATGCTGGTTTGAAACTATTATGTATGACAGAAAAGCCATGTTTTAATCCTGATAGAATCTTGTGGGGGCAGCTGTTTCTTTTAACTGCAATCCAATACTGTAGGGTGGAAACTTTTGATTAAATTATCTCCATGGAGATGTGGCTGGATTTGACTTTTTTTTTTTTAACTTGTTTTCTAGGATGTGACCTTTTGATTAGATGGAGATGTGAGTCTACCTATTCAAGGTGGGTCTTGATGAATTTACTGGAGTTTTTAAAAGGAGAAACATTTTGGCGAAACTTCAGAGCAGATTTTGAGAACAGATGCTTCCAAGCCAACAGGAGACCCAGACATTTGGAGATGAAGAAAGAAAATGCCCCTGGGGAAGCTGTTTGAAACAAGCAGCCAAAGACCCCAGAAGTTGCCGCCCCCATGCCTTCCTAGCTGACAGAGGTATCTGGATCCATCAGCCTTCTTGAGCCAAGGTAACTTTCCCTGGATGCCTTAGTTTGGACATTTTAATGTCCTTAGAACCGTAAACTTACAACTCCTTTATAAAATAAATCTCCTTTATAAAAGCTGATCCATTCCTGGTATCTTGCATTTTGGGAGCTTAACAAACTAATACACATGGGATATTCATTTTCACAAACATTTGAAAGCACTCCACACCCCACGACCACCACCACATATACGCTCACACAAATGTTCTTTACGAGGAGAACCGTCTTACACTTGAAAGTCTTTGACTACAAAAAATGCAATAAATTTAGTGTAAAAACAAACAGCCTTGCATATTTCAAAAGCGACAGCCACTGGGATTCATATTATCTTGGGTAATATTAATAATTATTATTTTTTTTACATGGACAGACCTGGGAATCAAACCTGGGTCTCCGGGATGGCAGCTGAGAACTCTATATGCTGAGCCACCATGGCCCGCCCTGAGTAATTATTTTTTAAATCATCTTTAGAATACTCTGTCTAGAAGGAAATTTCAGTCTTTAACGTAATTTAGGAAACTATCCATTCAAAACAGAGATTTTTTTTAGAATCTTTTAACTTTTAGTGCTTAGTGGTTCTAGACACATTTGGAGTCATTCTAAGACTGATAACTGGGTTTTTTTAAAAAGTTTACACATTTGAAATTCGCTATTCAGCATTTAGACTGTTTTTTCACAACTGTTATGCATAATTTGTGTAACTAAGGGACACGTTATCGGCTACAGGACAAGAGACAATAATAAAAGTCATCCCTTTTTTTCAGCTGAAAAACTTTCAAGCTGGGAGAAAAGAGGCCATGGTTTTAATATCTTGTCCTATTCCTAAAGAGATTTGTCAGCATGAGCCTTGGTTGCCTTCTTTGCAAAACAGATCAATAAGGAACTTTTCATGCTACAGTATGTGTTTATCACAAGCATATACACTGGGGTTGTTCACCGTTGTTTGAGTATTCATTCTGGAGCTGGGGAGACATTTGGGCTGTCTCCTAACTTGATTTCTAGGTCTCTTTGCCCTCAACATCCTGCTTTGCAGGTGGCTTCAGATATCCTGAACTTCTTCTTTTCATCAATATTTTTGGTAATATTTAATAAAGCACCCTTAGCCTCTTTATGCTTCCATTCACTCTCTGTTCTATTTTATTTTCCTTTGGGCTCTATGACCCATTTGGTCTCAACTCACAAACCAGGTTCATGGAATGGCTTCTCAGTGTGCATATTCACTTGCTCTCTTAGGGTTGTTATGATACTTAGGGGACTACAAATTTCTCTAAAGAATTTACCAACATGCATCTTCTATAATAAGGTATATTGATTTTTAATATAAAATAAAGATACAAATGTTTATTTAATACTCCTCAGAAAATTAAAAATGCATATTAGTTTAAACATTCCTGAATTATTGAATTATTATCCGTAATAAGCATAATATATATGTACACATATATTTAGTTATTAAAGCTTTAAAGACTATAGATATTTTTCAAATTAGAAAATATCTAATTTTCAGAAATAAAACTTTATTAGCATGTCTACATGAATAATTTAGGAACAGTTGTGGGAAGGTAGGATTTCCAGGGAGACAGTTGCACTTTTTTTAAAGTCACACCCACAATCCAACCTACACAGACTAGAAAAATAGGGAAATTGTTTTGACACCTGAATTCACACCTTCCATTTGCAGTTTTCTTTTTTCTCTGTGAAATCTTTTCGCACTTATTATGTTTAATTCTCACATAATAGAGCATGCTTTGTGCTCTAAAGTTTGAGAACCACAGGTCTAAAATAGCAATTCCCAAACCTAGGTGCGCTTAAGAATCACTTGCAAATGTTTGATTGATTGACTGATTGATTTTAATGGTCCCACCCCAACCAGAGTCAAACCTCCTGGGGAGGCTGTACAGGAACGTGTACTGTACAGAGAGGGGTGCCTCATTGAGGGGACAGGCCTGTGTGAAGGATTCAATGCCTTAGGTTGCTTGGGTTTGGGATGCAGTGTCCTCAGTGGCTTTGAGCACAAATGGAAGTTAGCGGCTGTGCTGTGTTCAACTGTATTAAAAATCTTTAATGAAACATTCTACAGTAACTTCCCCAAAGCATCTGTTACCCAGGTTTTACCACTGCCCTGCAGTTCTTAGAATTACACATTAAGTCACTATTGTTTCCACGTTTGACCACCTTCTCAGCGTTTGCATTTGAATGTGCAGCAGACATCTCAAACACAACCCATCCCAAACTGAACTGATCTTCCTCAAAGCTTCTCCTACCACATACGAAAGAAAGACAACCCAACCACTGCACTTGCCCAAACAGAAAACTGTGGGGCCATTTTTCACTCCCTTTCATTTTCTCAAACCTCATCCACAGTTAGTGAGCAACTTTAACCTCCTTCCCTGAACTATGCTGCTCTTACCCAGTGCAGCAACCGCTATCAGCTCTCTTCTGGATTCGTGCACTTCTGACAATGTCTCCTAATGACTCTCTTCTTTCTACTCCCGCTCCTGGGTAGGCATTTCCCAGCACGGGAGAGATTGTGGTCCTATGAAAGGTATTCAGATTGCATCACACCTTTACTCAAAACTCTCCAGTATCTTCTCCCTGCCATTCAGAATAAAAACCAAAGATCTTACAACATTGGGTAAGACTCCATGACTCTTCTTCTGTCTCTGACTCACCACCTCTTCTGCTCTCATACTCTTCTCCCCCTTACTTGACACCCTCCAGCCAAACTGAGATTTGTTGCTGTTTTCTCTACCTATCTGGCAAGCTCTTGTCTTAGAGTTTCACACATGCTGTTTCTTCTACCTGGAAGGTTCTTTCCTCCAGATTTTCAGATAGCTGGCCCTTTCGGCTCCTTCATATATTAGTTCAAGTTTTGCTGTTTGGTCTTCCTTGATTGTCCAATTTTAAGTAGCAAATCCTCATCTCAATCACCCCTGCCTTAACTTAATATCGCCTTTTTCTGCTTTCTTTCCATAAAACTTTGACTTTCCAACACAGTGCTGTCCAGTGGAATTTTCTGCAGTGATGGACACGTTCTACATTTGTGTTGATCAATACATTCACTACCGGCTAGCCATTTGTGGTTACTGAGAATTTAAGACATGGCTAGTAAAACTGAGAAACTGAACACAGCATTTTCTTTTATTTGATGAATTTAAATATTTAATTTTGAATTTATTTAAATTCACTGAGTTTATTAATTAATTTCAATTAGATTTGGTTTAAATAGGTACTTGTGACATAGTGGGTGGCACAGTTCATTTGGAATCCTTTTTTTCTTTTACGTAATCCAAAAAATGTTTTCTTGATGAAGAGATCAACATTCCCTTTTTTGTCATATTTCTATTCAATTGCCCCAGCACAACTGGTTGAAAAGGCATTTTAATCTCACTACATATCAATACCACCTTTGCAATAAATTAAATGTCCATGTATGGGTGAGTTTGTTTATGTATTCTCTATTTTGTTCCCTTGTTCTACTATTTATCCTTAGGATACCAACACACTGTTTTACTTAACATGTACAATATGTCTTTATATCCAGTACAGTTGAGTCTTTCAACTTTTTTTCCAAGATTGACCTGGTTCTTCTTAAACCTTTGCATTTGCTTTTAAGTTTTAGAATTTGGATCCCAGTTGACACCACAATAAAACAGCCAAACAACAAAATCCCTGTGGGAATTTTATTATGAGTTTACACCAAATCTAGCTAATATGCAATGAAGATTTACATTCCTCCATTTTTTTAGGATTTTAATTTATTTCAAGAGCATTTTATACTTACCTGTGTAGAAGCCTTCTGACTCTTTCATTAGATTTATTCCTATATATTTCAGATTTGTAGATACTTTTGAAAAATACAATCTTATAAAATTTCATCTTCTAATTACTTATTGGTGGTACTCAGAAATACAATAAATTGTTATATTAACTTTATATCCCTGATCATCCTAAATTTTAATAGCTTATATTTAGATTGTTTAGAATATTATAAATACATCATCAGGTCACCTATGCATAGTAAGTATCTTAGTGCTTCCTTTCCAATATTTATATCTTTTATCACTTTCTCTTGCTTTTCTTCACTTGTTAGGAGCTCCAATACAAAAGTGAACACAAGTGGTGTTGGTAGACCTTCCTGGTCTCAGGGGTAAAGCTTCCAACATTCCATTATAAAATACAATATCTGCTGTAGGTTTTTTGTGGATAACTTGTATCAAATTAAGGAAATTTCCTTCTATTGGTAATTTTTTGGGTCTTCTTTTTATCATGGATGGATGTTGAATTTATTGTACTGTGCATCTTAATTCCTATATAAATCTGCATAAGTCAATGATTCAAGAAGAAATAAACTTTATATTAATGGACACTTAAAAAGTGAATTTTTTCAAAGCCTTCACATGTATCAATCTGCTCAGAGAAATAAAGTCTATCCTTTCTATTCCAGGACACAACAGAAAACATTTTATTACTAGATGTTCTACACAGACACCACATGCATAGTAAATAATGACATTTTGAATCATCACCATTAAACTATTTTTAGTGATTTATGTTCAATCTTCTACCGATACACATTCTAATCAAGTTGCAAATTAGGTCAGCTTTCTTTTTTTTTTCATTTTGATTTTGTGTATTAAAGCATTCATGCAAATTTAACTATTAAATGAAAGTAGATTAACTCACCGGTCATATTGCAATATACAAGAAATGGTCCCAAAGGGCCACTTCCATCTGAATCTATATAGTAAAACCCTGAAGTATTTCCTCTGTGCTTATAGGCTTCACATGACTGCTCATAGATAGCTGTAAAAAAACGGATTATCATAAATGGAATAGCATGAAATGAGTCTCTTAAATTTAAATTTGGACACAAAATACTCCAAGTCTTGAAATGTAGTGAGTACACTACCAAGCAGGAGAAAAGATAAAAATACTTTAAAAGACAAACCCACTCTCCTTTTTTTTTTTCTCTTTCGTTAACATGGGGGAAGTTAGATTAGATAGAAAAAAATAAGAATGAGGTTGCAATTATTTTTATCACCGTAGGAAAACAAGATTACTTCTCAAAAATGAAAAACTGGTTACTTTTTACATTAGGAGGAACAAGGACAGAGAAGGTAGGTATTTAAAATGTTAAAGTACATATGATTATAATGTGATATTATCTTGGGACATACATTTTGCAACTTCTCATTTTAGCATCACCTTGTAATAAGCTAACATCTGAAATATATTAGCGTAATCTTAAATAAGCTGCTATCATCTAATAATTATACAATAGGAAAGTTTTAAATAATGCTGTAAATATACTTTTTTCTCATGTGAAATGCCCTATAGGCAAAATTATTTTTTTCATAAAGCATACATGATTGCAAAGTTCCTTATCAATAGTGTTTTAAAGTAACCTACAACAAAAAACTTCTCAAATGCTTCGAAATGAGAATTAAAGATCATTGAAATTCAAAGCAGAAGAAATATTTATATGAAGTATGCCCCAGTAGCCTCATGTATTCTGACCTATAATTGGATGCTTTTTATTATAAGATTATATTTGCCGCATACAAGGTTTTATCCCCTATGTACCATGTCCCTTCTCTTGTTACTTGGCCAAATGTACCAGTAATTTCCATTAAACCTTTTATTCAGTGAAATGAGAAAGAAACAATCCTCATGTCCTTTTCTGAATCTATTTTAAAATTTGAAAATCATTTTAATGAAAATTTAGATATGAAATAATGCAGTTAATTTGTTCCGTGATACAAAAAATTTCAGATAATCACACAAATGTACTTCCCCACTGTACAATCAGATGGTTTTGCTTTGTTCCAACTACATACTGCATAGATGGAAATATACACATGGATTGTTTCCCAGAAATATTTGTATTTTGTGCCAGTGACATGGCACAGGCACAAAGTGGCCCGTTAAATGAAGTGGCGTCTAAAACAGGTTCCTTTATACATTCGTACATGTACACATGTAAATTTATTAATGCCTTGGAAGAGCTTGGCAGGACATATACACACATTTGGAGGTAGAGGCTGGTATTGGAGAGGACACATATGGGATGGGGAAAATTGGGGGGAACTGTGCTTTTTGTTTGACTTTTTTTTATGATGGATGTTAAATGTATTATTTGTGTAATGAAACCTTTTTAAAGACCCATCCCTGTCCCTCCTGTCCCCATGCTAAAGGCAGTGATGGTTTCACTGGGACAAGCTCTATCATCCTGGTCCCGTCTCTTGGAATGATTACTGGTGAACACCGTCAGTGACATTTGCACCTTCTGCTTAAGAACCTAAATTACCTAACCTGATTTTGGATCAAATTGTGGGCCCCAGATGGCAAGATCTTTTCTTCTAAATTTACCATTTGAGTCTTCCCACAGAGCTAGCTGTGACTGTACTTAGATCCAGTTGTTCACAGCAATTAAACACGAATACTCATTTTGGGTCTGCGCTGAGTCCCACACTGGGAATGATGAGAGTGCTGTGACCAGCAGGGTGACCGGGCTGAGTCACATGGCCTCAGTGAGGCGTGGGTTTAGCAGCCCCAAACAGCCTCCATGATCTTTTACAAGGCTCTCCAAATCCCTGCCTGGGGAATGACTCTGGCTGCGGTGGGGATAGCACTCAGAGGTTGGCACAGAGCTGCTTCCGATCATGCCCTCCACTGCCCTCAGTCAGGGTTTCTGAATCTGCTGTGGCGACCCCAACCTGGGCACGCACAGCTCCACTCTCAGCTGTGCCAGGAGCTTAAAGTCATGGGCTATAGGCCCATGTGAGGGACTGAGAGAGGAGAAAGTGATGACTTTGTATGCAACACCCTTGCCTTAAGTCAAGGCTGCAGGAGAAAGTACTAGAGAAGCCGCGCAGAAATATCAGCAGTAATATGGGGAGAAAAGGAAAGAGAAAGAGAAAGGGCATTTCAGCCTTCCCATAATGTATTCCTCATGGATACTGAACTAGTGACAACAGTATGGCAGGGGTCTTACAAAGCACATGCAAAACAATTCTTCAGAAAAGATGCATAGTTTATACTAGAGAAAAGGTGGTGGTCTTAGAGCACGATTGCATATATCCTCACTTGCCTGGACTTGGGCAAGTTGACTAATTTCTCTCTGTTTCTTCCTGGGTAAACTATGGATCATAATAGCACCCACCCACTGCCATGAGAATTAAAGGAGTTAATACTTAGAAACACAAGATGAGTGCCTGGTATTTAGAGAGAACTCAGTAAAATTAACTATTATGATTAAAATCATTTTATACCACCCTCATCCTCATCACTCCCCATCAAATAGGTTGCAAGAATGTGTAAGGATTACCTAGACTCTTCTTAATACCTCAACACCTTAATGCCATAAGCCACCCTCACCCCAGACCACCCACGGTTGGTTCTGAGAATCACTCTGTTTAATTGTAGGAACAGTAAAACTTTGGTAACTGATCACCTATGCTTTAACCTTTAGAAAGCTTAAGCTCATTTCAAGGCAAGCATTCTGCACTTTACTTGGTTTCTACTCTTAGCTACTTTTTGTTTTCCTTTGCCAACTGGCCTCCTCTCTCTTATGCTGTTTTATATTATGTTTTTGTATAAGCAAGCTTGACTTATGAAATGAGGTGGTTTAAAAACAAACTAGAAATCAACTGGATGCCAAAATTCAGGGTTGCACGTTCCAATACATCCACCTACAGTGGCACATACATACAGCACAATGAGAAGGGAAACAAAACAAGGAACTGAGGACAGAGGTTAGAACAAGCAGGTGTGCTGGGCTTACAGTTATGGCAAGTAGCTCCCCGGTAGCCAGTGTGTGCACAGGTGCAGTGGAAATTGTCCCAGGACTGTGTGCACTCACCACCATGCTCGCAATAGTTGGGCAAACACCTAGGAGAAGATATGATCACCATTTTTCATTTTCAAATATCATACAATATCAATCGCTTATCTAAAAACATGATCGTATGAAAGACGGTTGTCACCGATGATGCAAAGAGCAATATCAAAGTGACTCTTTTCTTCAGTCTGTCGTCCCGGTGCTTGAATCTCAGAAACAAACCTCAGATTGATAAGATCACCAGATTTCAACCTATGGGTCGGGCTGTTGTGACTGCTTAATTTTCAGTATCTCCCATGATATCCAAACCCTAAGGGGCATAATACTGATTCAATATGTCACCAGAACTATCGACTGCTCACTTGAAATAAAAGTATTTAAGCATATTGAATTATTACATTGTGTGAATATTAAAAAGGAAGAAGGAATAAAGAAAAGAGAAGGAAAGAAAGAAGTGGGAAGTAGGGACATTTTTATCCACTTAGCATGTACATCCAAGAATGCCGAGGGACACATCATGTAGACCCACGAATTCCAAGCTGGGTGCCGTGGTGCCCCAAAGTACCTCATCAGACTGGCTGGGGCCCCCACAATATTCTAATTTTCAAGAGACATCATGTCTTTGTGACAGAGTTTTTCCAGTTGCTTGATAAAAACCAAGTTCCAAATGAAATCAAAGTGGAACGAATAATGAGGGTGGCAGTGTCCAGACCAATCCTAACCTATGAAAAATTGTGTAGTGTCCAACAGATACCATATCCAATTGCTAAGTAATCATGGTTACTTGAAACTGAAACAAAAAAAGCATTTTTATTTTGAATTACTTTTTCAAAGGGTGTCTGAGTTGTTGGGACAGAAATACTTACTTTATTTTGACATGAATCATTTATGAAACAGAACTAATAGACATTTCTTTTGACTTAGAGGCATTGCAAAAAAATTACTGAGACTGGGAACTTCTGGAGTGGGTGCAAATAGCTGTGGTCAGATTATTGATGACTTGTAGAGTTTAGAATGAAAGATAAGTGAGAACAAGGCTTGAAGTGCTCTCATTCATTTCAGATTAAAATAAATAAATAAATTACAAAATCTGCAAGGAACATATCTGTGATTGAGTTATTAATAAAATTAATCATGGGTGCTTACTATTTTGCTTCTAAGATTTTCTTACATTGTAAGCACGGTAAGACTTTGCTTATAAGGTTTCCTAAAAAGAATGATTATTCCTAGTTATAAAAAAATAGATGTCCACTGCATGAACATCAAAAATCCAGGACAGAATGAAGAAGAAATATCATTTACAATCTTATAGTATCGAAATTACCACTATAAACATAGAAACATATATACATGTATATGTATATATTTTCATTAAGTATAATGATAAAGTACATTATAGTACAACTTGCTTTTTAAGAATACAAATGTAATAACAGGTATCTTTCCATACCAATTAAGTCTATATATTTTCTGCATTTTTATAGATTGGGAGTAATTCATTAAAATGCATTATGATTTATTTAATTTAATTTTTTAAGCATTTCAAGTCAATAGCAATCTAGAAGAAAGATGGAATTCTTTAAAAAATTTAAACAACAATGATTTTAGTTGGTAATCAGATACAAAAAGAATAAGCAGGCTATTTTTTAATAAACCCCAAATCATGTTTCCAAATGGAACAGATAGAAGTTACTTTGCCTAAAATTCTAAGGAATGAATCTTTATTGTATTATGCGTGCTCTTTTTATTTCATCTACATTTCCCCAAAGACTGACTGAATCCATTTTCCTTAATTTTTATGTCAGACTTGACGTTTCACACATTTGAATTATAATGTGAAAGTCTGAACTGTGGTTTTTGTTTAAATTCATCATATAGTACTTATGTTTGATTGCTAGCAACCTATGGTGCATGGTGAAGCACTCATTCTAACCAAGTGTTCTGCATAATTACACGTTACAGTTTTCTTTCTGCTAGTCATCCCAATACAAAGTAAAATAATCAATCAAACCATTTTCTCTAGCCTTAAAACTTTACCTTAGATATTCCCATCATTATTTCCATTGCTTGTGAACTTGGACAGAAACTTCCAGCAGACATAAAACTGAAGGATGTCTAAGGCTTTGATTTATACCGATTTCCTCACCATTCTGATTTCCTTTTTAAAAACTCACACAATGGATTAGCTCAGCTGGAATTGATGACACTGTAGTATAGTCTATATAACACTGCCATATTCTGGAAAATTAAACAAGCTAGGTACTCATTGGTCCTCAGATAACGGTGACCACCTGAATCCAAATATCATATTGTTCCTCAAAACCATGAAATCAACAAGAAGCAAAACGAAGCAACAACCAACCAATCAGTACACACGATAGGCCTTCAGTATTACACGAGACAGACAATACCACCATCTACGAGTCGATCAGTGGTAAGTGGAGGAATAAACACCACATATGAACAGCAGGGAGGAGAAGCGAAGGCTCAGTAGAGGGGAAGGGAGAATGGGTGAGGGGCTGTGGGCAAAACCTGGGCCCTGTAGAGAGGAGACGAGCAGCTGTGGGAGAGGGAAGCTTGATGGGGGTTGCAGGGTGGAGGCTGGAGGCCAGAGACCCCAGACCAGGTGGGGAGCAGCCGTAGGAGAAGAGAGATGGGGGTCCAAGGCCAGGACACCCTGGGGATGGCTCCAAAGCTGCGGGCAGGAGGCTGGGCAAACTGGAGGGAAGCATAACGCCTGAAGAGGTAACAGTGGGCAGCGAGTCCCTGTTGCCTGTGTGTCATCTGAGACCAAGGTCACACCAGACTTTCATCCTTCCTGCCCTCTAGGAAGGGTACTTGATGTCTGTGGCCAGAGTTGGGATGGCTGTAATTATGGACAGTGTCACAGTGTCTGTATTCAGAAGCCATTTAATCCCCAAATCAAGCCCATAAGGGACACTGTCTACATTCTGCATTTACTTATTATACTTCATTATAGAAAGAATTGTTTTCTCTGCAATTATGTCAAAAAATAACATACGTATTTTGATAAATTATGCTTTTCTAATCTATCACTAAATATGATTATATATTTTTTCTAGACATGACACTAAATTTCAATTATTGTTCAAAATAGGATCAACAGATACTACTTTACCAAGATCTACCAGATATAAATACATGAGTGACATGCTGGGAAATTTTTTCCAATACATAAAAATTCCTTTTAAAGCACAGAATTAATATATTCATTCAAAATATATATTGAGTCCCAAGCTACGATGGGGATTAAGTTTATCACACTAAATAAAAATTGCTTGTTTTAAAATCTGGAATGGCCAACACATTCCTTTTAACTCAGTAACTAAAGTTAACAGTCTTGTTGCCCAGGTCCTAAAAACATTTCTAATTGTTATTAATAATCATTATTTTAAAAGTTGTTGGGCTGCACAGGTGATATCATTTGCATATTTCACAAAGCAGACATTTACAATAATGCTGTACTAATTACTGCAGAGAGTCAGTATTCTTACAAAAAAGGAATTACGACAGGTCACATAATATTCGCTTCCAAAACAGGCAAAAAAGTCTTTTGCTGGACTTCATTGCATCCCAGAGATAAAGACACACACACACACACACAAAATGGGGTGGGAGAGGGAGATATTTACTGACTCAAGAGAAGGAGATATATCTTACAAGCCACTCTCTGAAATTAGCAAGATTTAGATGGTGATTTTAGTTTGGCTCTTGAATGAATGAATGAACATGGGCTCCGCATTCCTTGTGTCCTGGGGATGTAATGGAGTGGAAGGAGGAACAGCGGGAAACGTGGAAACAAAGGAAATAAGAACAAGGGTGCTGACACCAACAGGATGCCCTGCTCAGGAGCCAAGCTTCCTAAACCAGCCATATCTTGGAATGGCCAACAGTGAAGACGGTTAAAGGAAGGGCCATTTTAACGAATTTTCAAAATAGTAAAAGCCACAGTAGAAAACTTACAACAGAGCCAGACAACCGTAGAAAATCTAGCAGGAACACTATCTGTGTTCTTGTTGAACATGTTGGGAAAACCAAGTCAGCAGAGATGCAGTTAACGTGCAAGAATGCCCAGGAGATTGGGGCTAAGTACAGGGAAATCAGAGCTTGGAGAAAGGGGAGTGCTGCCCCTTCCATGCACTCATCTTGGGCAGTCCACAGGACTTGGAAAAACCGACGGTTTAAATGGAGCATAATAAAGCCAGGTCACTTGGTTGAGTAGAAGTAATGGGGAAGTATTAAAACATAATGCACTTGATTATTTTTATACCTTCATTAATACTCTGGTCCCAAGCTTTACCAGAGAAGGAGTTAATTTTTCATTTTCTCCACAGTGAAAATGGTGATGAGTTGTTGAAGGTGTACAAATAGCAGCCAGTTATGTTCCCCTGCCTCTAAAATAGTATTCAATAGGCGGCAAGAGCCAGTTTGACAATCAACTGCCCAAGTCTCTGTTCATTGGCATCTAATGATCAGTTTTACTGTTTGGGTGCCCTTATCTGTTGCGTTCCATGATGCATTCTCATGTATTTATACTCATCTATCATTGTGGCAGTTTCAACATTTTTTTTTGTGACTTGTGTAGCATGAGTACATATAAATAATATACTTGTATAACTTCTAAGTTTTATCACTTTGAAATATGAATACAAAACTAAACTTGTATTTGCCTTATTTCTACTGTGAATAGCATCCATTTCCCCTGGAACAGAACAGTGGGAAAAAGGGAGAAAACCTGTTCATTTTTGACTATACATATACATACATACATATGTAACTTTGGGGGAGAATCATATATAAAATGTGTAATCACACATATCAATTTTAATCTGTTTGCAGACTTGAATCACAGTGTGAAAATAAAGCTGAGAGATGATCTTTACCTGTCTGTGATGCCACATGAATCTATCTGAAGGTCACTGAAGTTCCCAAGGACCCTCTGCTGGACTGCTATCAGGTCCACCATTTTGCTACTGATAGAAATGTGCCTCAGACATCCCTGAAATCCACCAAATGGGGTTTTACATTTGGATTCAAAGCCGTCATCAGGACAACCTGATCAAAACAAAACAAAACAGACCCAGGATATATCATTGTGCTTTGGGATACAGTATCATAGAGTGCTTTGTTTTTAAAAAGTAATATGCATTTGCTTATTTTCTATATTAAAAGGGAGAAGAATGTCCACTGCAATCATTAGTTTGATTTAATTTACAAACTAAAGTCATATCAAACTACATTTTTCTCTTTATTCCCTCAGGAATCACAAAAAGTCGTTACTGCTATAATATCATGCGCAAGGATCTAGCAGGATCCAAATTTTAAAACTATATATATTAGCTTCAGAATTATAACAATCAAAGGATGATAGCCAGCAGAGTTAAATTATATATAATTTAAACACAGGAGCTTAGTCTTATGATTGTAAACTGAAGAGCACAAAGGATGAAAATAAAAAACTGCAGTTAAGAAAATATAAATCAATAATAGCGAAATAAGTTTGTGTTAAAAGCTCACAAGGAGTTATTATACTGACTTGGAATAAAATTACCAACTATTTATTTAATTAACGACATCACTTTCCTGCACATAATAAAAGGTACATGTACATGTATTTTAATAAATCATAATAGTTTAATATCAAAAATATTTTATTGTTTTATTCTTTGCCTCATAAAAGGATGGTCTACTTATATTGACTTCTCTAATCATTTAAATAACAACCCTTATTTCCTGGAATTTAATGATGTTCTAAATGTTTCTTCGATCCAAGTGTAATAAATACTTTCATGGAGAATGAACATGTATTTTATTCTTATGTATTTCTCATTATCCTTTTTAGTCTTTATGGTTGTCAACCACTATTACAATTTCAAAGAATAAGAAAGGAATCAGCAACACTTATCTCCTCTAAAATACTTGCTAGTTTTCTACCTAGAAAATTTCATTACAATTAAATGCTTTGAATGAGGATGTTTTCCCTTAATGCTTTGTTTTCCTAAAAAACAAAAATACATTTCCATGGCAAGCAAAGACCAACATTCATATTTTATCTTTTGTAAAGGCCTTCTTAAAAATAAGGCTTCAGGGTGGGCCATGGTGGCTCAGTGGCAGAGTTCTTGCCTGCCATGTCAGAGACCTGGGTTCGATTCCCGGTGCCTGCCCATGCAAAAAAATAATAATAATAATAATAAGGCTTCAGATTGTTTTATTCTTCTAGACTGTCAAGTTGATATTTGACGGTGCCTCTAATTCTCTTTTTTCTGTCCTTCTTTTTTATTATGAAAAATGACAAACATACAAAAAAGCAATACATTTACATTGCAACAGATGTCAGAGTTTGGTATGGGTTACAATTCCACAATTTTAGGTTTTTACTTCTAGCTGCTCCAGACACTGGAGACTAAAAGAAATATCAATATAATGATACCCATTTATTAAACCTTACATCTCTGCATAACTCAACCTTCTACATTGATCTTTCTCCCAATATTTAGGGTTATTTGGGCTATGCCCATCCTAAATTTTTCACATTAGAAGGGGCTGTCAATAATGTGGGATAGGGGGTTGCAACCAGATGATGTTCTAGAGAGGTTGGGCCCTCTGCATTTTAGGACATATCTGGTCTGGGGACCCATCTGGAGGTTGTAGGTTCTGAAAAGTAATCATATGCATGGAACATTTGTAGAATCTCAGATAAAGCTCTAGGCGTTCTTTAGGGTGGGCAGGAACGGTTTTGGTTGGGATTTAGGAAGCCATGACAGGTAGCAATGTCTAGCTGAAATTTGCATGAGAGTCACCTCTAGAGCAGCCTTTCAACTCTGTCTGAACTCTCTCAGTCACTAATACCTTATTTGTTACATTTCTTTTCCCCTTTTTGGTCAGGATGGCATTGTCAATTCTATGGGCCAGGCTCATCCTTGGAAGTCATCTCCCACATTGCCAGGGAGACTTGGTATGCCTGGATGCCACAACATTCATATTTAAAACCAGTATCAGACACACTGAAATACTGTATTTTAACCTAAGGGAGACTTTGAGGTTATAAATTTAATATATCAAGAAAAACGATCAAAGCTTTTTTGCATGTCATTTTAATGTACCTGGTACTACACATATTTCAAAGGCTTAAAAATCTTCTGTGAAACAGAATGCAGTTACCGTAATCTCATTATGTTTTCTAGATGACTTATTAACCAATTAAAAATGTTAGGATAAGGACTGAAAGGTTAGTAGTTCATTAATAATTTGGGGACAACTATAATATGCCAGGAATATAAACAACTCTGCTAATATCCCTGTCTCCAGGTAGTGTTTCCTGACACATCTCAAACTATTTCGGAATCAAATAGATTGTGCAGTATGCATGTTGAGAACAAAACTAAGTGAAACCACAATCACAAAGAAAGGTCATGGAATGTTACAGCGAGCACATCATCATATCATGAGGTACTCCTTATTTCTAGCTACAAGGTTCGATAAACAAGAGAGTCAAAAACAAAGAAGGGTTCAACCCAGATTAGGCTAATTACTCTATCAAAAGAGGTATCTACAAGTTAATATAATGCAGCCTCAGAGAGGCAATCAGCACTGAACCCATTTGAGATGAAAGTTCTAAAATATGAATGTTTCTGGAGAATACTTAATGCTGAATTAATGGATGGATCAAAAGGCAGTCAGAAAATTAAGTACCTCTGAGGATGACAGATAAATTATCACTGCATGTCACTGTATCAGAAGTAAGAAGCTGGGGCTAAGCTTCATTGCGATGTCCTTACTGGGTGGATAATGGGTGCTGTACACAAGGGGTAAGTAGTCCTTCTGCACCCAGTTTGGGATCCTTGGCTTATGCAATAGCACAGAGATTCCATAAGAGAAATTTACAGGAGGGTGACACTCAGCTAACCTCACTCTGTAGAACCCAGATTTAAATTTTACACTCTGTAAATGAGAATAGCCGAGCAAATGCACCACAATGCAATCTGAATTTCTGAAAAGCACTCATTCCAAGGGGGAAAAATAAGCAAACAAAAGAAAAGGGATGAACAGATCATTGAAGCTGGCTTGATAAGTGTAGAGTGCAGCTAGCTCAGGAGCTCTGCTCTCACAATATCAAAGCCATCCTCAGTCAGGCAGAGGGTGGAATTACACCCAAGCTGCTGGAATACACCACTCCCTTGCAGTGGAGCAGCCCAGCTGGGTGAGATGAACTGCACTCTGATAAAGACAACTAGAAATTCACAGTTGAAATTAGGGACTAGCGAAGGAGAACTGATGGGATATCCATTATCGCATCTGAAGAACTGACTACCTGAGAAAAGGCGCCCATATTGTATGATCATGCATGCTGTATGCTCTCACTTAAACGAAATACCTAGACTCAACAAATTTAGAGACAGAAATAGATTACAGTGACCTGGGGCCAAGGGGTGAGGGAGATGGGGAGTTATGGCTTAATGGATGCAGTTTATTTTTGAGGTGATGAGAACGTTTGGGTAACACCTGTCGGTAATGGAGTATGATACTGTGAATGTAATTAATACCATTGAATTGTACACTTGAAAGTGGTTAGAATGGGAACTTTTGAGTTGTATATACATCACTACAATAACTTACAAAACCAAACAAACAAATTCTAAGGGCAAAGGGGACTGTCACTGTACATAACAAAGGGTTTTCTTGGGTGAACAACCATCCCAGGCTGCCCAGGACTGAGGGAGTTCACAGGATGCAAGACTTTCACTGCTAAAGCCAAGAACAGTTGGTCTTCCCACTGCTAGTACCACACAGGCAATCAGGGCCCCTGAGATAGTCCTTTCCTTTAGGGGACCCTACTCTGGCCTTACTCCTACTACGTCACTGTCCATGTTCCCGGGGGGACTCAAGGGGAGAGGTGATGTGCCCACTTGGAACACTGTTCCCTCCAGTCCACTCCCAGAACACAGAATTCCCAGCCTCAAGGCTCTAAGCAGGCTTCCAGGGGAACAGACCATCTCCTGAACACAGGACCAGGCCCTGGAGGCACAGGCCAGGTAAAGGAGGGAAAGATGGGGCAGCGTAAGACCCCTGCTTCCTCTTGGACCCTCGTTCCCAGCGCTGGAAATGTTAGCGCAGCCAGGATTTTGCACAGTATGTATTTATTGAACAATGGAATCTCATGTCAAGTTCAAATATATCCTGGCACGGATGGACAGCAATTGGGATGACCGAGGAAACAGAGGCGCTTAAGAAAACTTGAGATGCTTTATTTCAAAAATGCTTTGAAGTTGGACATTTATTATGGGAGCTTCCATAGCGTATCATTTAGGAATACCTTAATAGATAGCAAATGATAAAATACACAAAGGAAAGGATCAATCAAGGGATATGATCCTAGGGGTACAAATAGCCATGGTGATCTTCTCCTTCTTAAACTGGGCAATGCATATACAGATGTCTACTTAAAAAAAAAAACCTTCAATACACTTTAAAATGTATATATGCTGTAAGATGTTAACAACAGAGGAAATTGGGTGTGGGGTACAGTGATTCTCTGTATCATCTTTGCAATATTAAATCCAAAACTATTCAAAAAATAAAAATTTATTTAAATATAAATACAGTATATCACATGTATCACAATAAAAACAATCAAAATTGCAGTGTGCATATTCCACTATAAAATGATATTATACTATGAATAAAAGCAATCACCAGAGAACACTTTTTACACAAAATAGCCTGCATCGTTAAATCTGAACATGTAGGATGTAAAATAGTTTAAGAATGATGATTCTATTTTTGTGATTTACAAATGCTTTCATCCAGTCTTTCATTTTATGCCTGTGTTTTTTTCTTCCTTATCTCTTTTTAGTGCTTTTGAATCTTTTCCTTTGTAGTGAAAGCTCTTGGTTAAGTTGTTTTATAAATATTACTGTTTATTAAAGAATGTGTTCCCATGGAAGGCCATAAAGTCAGTCATATATTTCCAAAGGTTTTATAGACAACCTAGTTCAGACATTAAGAAATCTCAGGAAAGGAAACAATTATATCTTTTAAGATTGTTGGCTTTATGCTATCTTTTACAGTAATGGTATACATAAGGTTTTTGCTTTGTTTGGTTTGCTTTTAAGGTCAGGTGAACTGATTCATGTTCTCTGTGCCTATTGTCAATTCCCAGAAAGAATTTGTAATTTATTGATTACACCCACACACTCACAATCAAAAACTGCTATAGTCAAAAATCAAAGTGACCAACTTCAAAGCATTTTTTGAAACAAACCATTCATACAATTTATGAGCCCAAATCATCAAGTTTGGGCTACTTTCACCAAATTCAAAAGTGATTCTAGACAGGAGCGGGCCACAGTGGCTCACTGGCAGAGTTCTCACCTGCCATGCCGGAGACCCGGGTTCAATTCCCGGAGCCTGCCCATGGCAAAAAAAGAAAAAAGTGATTTTAGACAGAAGCAACTATTTAAATGCAAAATAGCAACAACAATAATATACAACACACATAAAAGCTTAATTAGAAATAAGTCTTACCACTGACTGTTGCAAAACTTTGCATTTCTAATGGTGAAAGAACATTTTAATTTTCCAGTAATAAAGATTCATTCTGTTTCCAAGGCTTCCTTTTCCAGGCTCTTAATCCAATCAAATATCCACTGGGCAGGAAATGCTTCGTTTGTTTTTGGTCTCTAAGGGAAATGGGCTGGTGTTGAACACTGATGCTCTGATTTTATCAAATGCATCAGTGCATTATTACCAGCAATGAGAAGCGGTTGCTATGGCCAATTAAGTTAAATTATTCGTCCATTGGCATAATGTTACCCTCCTGCATTGGGGAGGGGGAAAGCAACAGGATGATCTAGAGAAGCTAATAGGCATGATGAGGAAAATACTGCAATAAAATCAGGCCATAAAATTAAAAAAAGACATATAAGGACCATTTAACATTAGGAAAATATAACAAGGTCTGAAGGTAAGAACTGGAGAGGGTGGCCTACATAAACTCAATCTCATTACAGAAATCATAAACTTAAGTCCGCCTAGTTGTATTGCATTGTAGGTTACAATTTGTCATCTTGACCCATTCAACATTTCCATGCTCAGAAAAAGGGAGAAGGTATTCCTTAATATTAACATGATAAAACATTATAAGAAAAAAAAAATGATGACTTCCCCCAGATGTAAGGGTATAAACACAAACATGGCTCAACTGCCCATATGGCCTGACCCCTTTCCTTACCTCCAAAATAATAGGTGTCACCTGAATAAATCTGTTCAGGTCCCAGGAAAGGAGCTGCAGCAGCCACTTGGCCATCCACTGTCATACCCAGGTGATTCCTTTTAGCAGATAAAGAGACAGAATGCCACTGCCCATCGTTTAATCCAGCTCCTGGGGGAGATGAAACCAGTTAAAAGTGGTATCTGTGCAGTGAACATGACAAAAAGTTGGTTTAAGACAGCACTATCCATACCCCTCAATCAAGTATAACATTTACATCTATTAATACCAAGGAAATGAAAAGGAAGGTAGAAAAGGCAATCTGTTGGGAAATCAGCACCTTCTATGTGGAAAATAGTGTCTTGTTATCTTTCTTTCTTTGAGGCTTCAATAGAAGAGAACAAAATCCTTAACCCTGAACACTGCTGAAAAGCCAAAACCTGCCATTTACAGGGCACAGACAGATTTTCGGCTTTTATTCATGTCATTTTCCTTTAAAGGGGAAGAGTGTGGGAAGAAGTACAGATATTTTCCAAAATTCTGGATTATCCATAGTAAAATGTGTTATCTATTTTTTTTTGCACTTTTGCATATTCATCTTCCATACTAGTCTAGAGGAATAGTTAGTCAACCATATCAAGTCAGTCATTATAAAAATATTTGAAGAACCTATTAATAAACACTGAAAGTTAGAAAATAAAGAAAGGTATAAAATCATATACATGCAATCCTAATTTTTGTATGAATGTGGGAAAAGACCAAAAGGAAATATTTTGACATATAAACAGCAATTTGGGGATGAGGGAATTGAGTTTGCTTTCATTCATGTTTGCATTCTTTCATATTTTCCAAGTTACATACCCACACAAGCAAAAACTGCTGTGGTTAAAAATCAAGGCATTGTTATTGTTTCTATAAAAACACTCTCTAGTCTCTCCTAAAGTGGTCCTAGTCTTACGAATTCATGGTGTGGCACCTCTTTTCCCTCTTAAAGGGAATGAAGCCCACAAGGGACTCTGTTAGAATCACGAGCACATGCATTGTAAGCCTGCAGCTTCTCTGATACACATTTACCAGTAAGGTTTACATCGCTGACATACAATCAACCCTGTATGATTCCGCAGATAAAATATAAACACAAATACACGTGCTTTATCAAACCCAAAGAGCATGGGCCCCTTTTCTGATACTATGTGCAATTTCTTTTTTTCCCAGCTATTTTCTTTCCACAAGCTTTCAGACAGAAAATGCTTTGAAACTCCCTTAGGGAGTTACAGCTTTTTGCCCTGAATGTATTTAATATAATGCAAATCGCAGCCTAGGCACTGAAGCTTATTTTTACTTTATATCCATGAAGCAAAAATGATTTTGAGAGACCCAACTCTGGTTTGGTTTGTCAAAGATAATAGGAAAATACCTGCAAACTGAAATATGAAGATTGGAAGAATGTAGGTTAGATACTTTTAGGCACATTTTCTAAGAGTTGATTCCAAAATAGACAACTGAAAGAAGTGACGTAATCCCTGACAGTATGAGATTGGACTAAAATAAATGAAATGTCCCAGATTTGTTTTCTAGTCCTTCTTTTAGGACACATATACAGTGAACACCCATCTCTACAGCTTTGAATTATGTGGACACACACTGCTCCCTACTCTCTGCCCCCCGGTCCCCAGCATGTCTCCTACCAGTTCTTACTCAAAGCTCGGATGTGCTTTGTGTACATAATTAACTTGCATTTCTTTTATTTTAGCTTCTCCATTAGACTAGTATAAAGCATTTCTTATACTACCTTTGAGATGAACACTTGATTTTCTAATCTATTGTGGGTTGAAACTTTTATAAAACATTTTAAAAATGAATGCTTGGAATTTTGATAAACATAGAAATCAAATCCAAGCCCAGTGACCATGTGCTTAAACCAGAAAGGCTTTATTGCTATAAGAGTTTCCAGAGAGTTTCTACTCTCAATTATATTCTTATCTTGTGTTGGATCGGTGACAAATATCTCACTGAACCAGCGAGAGTCCAGAGAGCACACTTGGAGCAGCACTGCTCTAGGCAAACGACATCTATTACAAGCGAGTTGTGGAAACAGCTCTCTCAAAGCTCCCCACAAACATGACAACATCACATTCAGCTAGCTGGTGAGAAGGGGGCAGTTAACTGAGTCAAATTACAAAGTTAACTGTCACTTGTGACACCAACTGCAAGTTTGGAGGTTCCCAAAACCACCCTTGGGTTTGATCATTCACTAGAAAGACCCACAGGACCCAATGAAAGCTGTTATACTCAAGGCTGTGGTTTATTACAGGAAAAGACACAAATTAAAATCAACTAAAGGAAGAGACACATAAGGCAGGGTCTAGGAGGTTCTATACCTGAAGCTCCCTCCCTCCTCTCCCATGGAGTCAGGATGCATTACCTCTAGGTATCTACATGTGACAACACGCACAGTGTACCACCAACCAGGGAAGCTCACCCCAGCTTCAGAGTGCAGAGTTTTTATTGGGGATCCATTACCTATGCATCACTGATTGATTAATTTTTCACGTGGCTGAGAGCCTCCAGAACTACTGCTACCATGTGACCCAAAGTCCCCAACCCTAAACCACATGGGAGGCCTTTCTGGCAGTGGTCATCTGCCACCCTAAGACTGTCAGGTGTGGCCAGATCCCACCCAGAACAAGGGTATGACATAGATTACCTCCCAGAAGCCAAGGAAAAGGCCAGACCTCCCCTTGGGCAATGCCAAATTCTTTACTGTATAATACCAGAAACTTCTCTCTCTCTCACTCTCTCTCTAAGAGTGACAGAGACTGAAAATATTTTGTGTCATGAAGGATGTTATAGGATCAATATAATATGTTTTCTAATTTAGACTAATGTAATAGTGTTAAATATTTCAAAAATGATAGAGGCTGGCATCTTTTTTAATCATTCAAAATGAATATTTGCAAAATTGTGTCACATTAAAATTTTAGTCTGATAATTTAAACATCTACACAATTCAGTTCTTTCTGAACACAGTTTAATCTGATTCCATAGTAAACTATAACAACTCTGACTTTTTCAAACATCTTAGGTAATCTATATCTTCAGCAACTAAGAAAAATTCACCTACCCTTATATAATGGAAATATTTAGTATCATAAATAAAGTAAAATAAGTCATAAATAAATACTTGATTCTCTTTGAAGTGTCATTACAATGCATTCTGACTACTGATTTAATTATCGAATACCGTATTTGTGAAACATTGGTGAAAAGTCTACACCTATGGGAGAACAAACTGACCATGCATCGACCTATCATTTAAGTAGTCGATTTTCAAGTACAGTGCATACTTGCGTCACTGAAACTAGCAAAAATTAATATTTTAAGAGAACCTGGAAAGATGGGGGGAAAGGGAATTGGTAAATAAAGTAGACTTGTATTACCTGAAATGAAACAAATTTGCCATATTGACGTTCAAATTTAATCTAGTCTCCTTACCATTAGTTAAGGAAATAATCACACTAAGTCATAGGATGTTATGATGGATTATATTACATATGGGTTTACATATTAGAGATTTTAAAATGATTGGAATACTGTATATAGTCTTAAACCTGGTAATTTACTAAGCATTCATTCCTGGAAAACGGATGGAAATGAACGTGCTTTGTGGGACTGACAAAAGTAATATTGTAGTGAAGCAGTTTCTTTAAGACACTGAGTATAAGAACTTAGGTTATGAATATAACCACTTCACATAATGTCAAATACATCACAATAAACTACACATTAATGGCAAGCTTACATTTTTAGACTATGGTTTGAGGGAGCCTATTAATTATTAATATGATATTGATTAATTTATATTCTTTACAAGCATGCACATCTACCACATTTTTAGTATTATGTAAAAAGTTGTAACACAGGGTGGTACAGTGATGACTTAGTTTAATTCTTGCCTGCTGTACCGGGGACCTGGGTTCGATTCCCAGTACCTGCCCATGTATTAAAAAAAAAAGAAAAAGTTATAGCATAGTACCTCTTCGAAAAAAGATAGTTTATACTAAATTTTCATCTCCAACCTTTAACCTGAAGTGATATATGAACCAACAAACACACACACACACACACACACACAAAGATACATAAAGAATAAGTATCTGTGTATCCATTTACATGCTTGTTTTTCTTAGATTTGGCATTGTAACTTTCCTTTCCTTTAGCTCCCCACCCTTTCAAGTCATATTCTTTGAATTTTGGTCATAATTAATATAGAGAGAGTAGTAACAATGGAATCTTTAAAGTGTTTTTAAAGATCATTTATTAAATTAATATAGCTATTTTCCATGATGTGACTTTTATCTGCTTAAATTGGATGTTATTCTCTCTTTGTGAAAACGTGATGAGATCCCTTGTCAGGAGCTCTCTAATTATAACGAAGACACAAAAATATCGCTCACTGAAAGTGCTGACCTAAATTGGGTATTAATTTCCCAGATACTAATATAGTCCCCTTAATTATATTACTTCTAAAAATTAAAACTATTCCCTGTAGTCTAGAAGTGAAGAGAATTCCATTTGGTGTCCAAACTGAGACACTTTGCATAAATCTTTGCATCCCCCCTGAAATGTATCCAACTCTGCACAGAAAACATCAGCAAGTCAGTTTGACTAGATATTTGGGTTTTGCATTGCACGCTAATATAGAGATAGAGATACAAACCCAGCAAGACCACTCCCCTTCTCGCCGCTCTCAGACTCTTGGAAAAACATAGCCCCTCTCCTCCCTCTTTGTCCCAACTACTCAACTTTATCTGGAAAATAAAATCAACCAGATAGAAGCTCTAGCCCTCAATCTATAAATCCATCCAGCAAAAGCAAAATGAAACAAAACAAAATCCTCTGAGGGAGAACCCTTCCTTCCCCACTTCCTTCTTCCTCTAAGAAGGAAACAACAAAAAGACAAAACAAATTGGTTACCATCTATGCTGGTTTGAATTGTCGTGTACCCCAGAAAAGTCAAGTTTTTAATCTTCATTCAACATTGCTGAGTGGGATCTTTTTGATTGTTCCCGTGGAAATGTGACCCACCCAATTGTGGGTGGTAACTTTTGATTAGATGGTTTCCATGGAAATGCGTCTCCACCCATTCAAGGTGGGGTTGCCTACTGGAGCCCTTTAAGAGGATGCCATTTGGGAAAAAGCTTTAGAGCCAGGAGAGCCCACACAGTCAGAGACATTTGGAGATTAAAGAAAATGCCCCAGGGAAGCCAATGAAGAAGTTGGGAGAGAGAGCTAGTTTATATTGCCATGTGCCTTTCCAGATGACAGAGGTGTTCTGGACCTACCAGCCTTTCTTGAATCAAGATAGCTTTTCCTGGGTGCCTTAGTTTGGACATTTTCATGGCCTTGGAACTGTAAATTTGCAACTTACTAAATTCTGCTTTTTAAAAGCCATTCTGTTTCTGGTATATTGTATTCTAGTAGCTTTTACAAACTAAAACACTATCTGTCATTGGTCAAGAAAGCCAAGTGGCGATTTGGGCCCACTGTAACAAAAAACATGCCCAACAAAAACAGAAACAGGGTCTTCTTTCCAGGAATAAGGCAGACAGTAGAGAAGGATTCTGCTTCCTTCTCTATTGGAGGTATATTGTTATACCTCCAATATAGGCATTATCATCCGCACATTTCGAAGGTAGTAACTGAGTTTACAAAAGTTAAATGATTTGCTTGAATACATACATCTCATAGATGAAAGAGTTAGTATTCAAACCCAGCTCTGCCTTTTCTATTGTGCCCTGCCACATTCAGAAATGAAAATGGGCTATAGGAATCATCAGTGGCCAAGATGATGTCATGTTTCATAAGTCAATCACTCTCCAAGTATCTCTCATCATCAGGACACACTGTTTTCATTATTTCCTTACACATATAGCAAAACCAAGAAATGCAAAACTGATAGAAGTACCACAATATTTCCTATCTCCTGAGGATTTAGAATAATTGAAAAAAAAAAAAAAAAGAGTACCATTCCAGAAGGGTAGATCATGGTTTAATGGGATGCCATCAGGAGGTTTACAGAAAATGCAGTGGAGGTGCTTTTTCAAACATCACACATGCTCAAGGATATTTTGAAAGATATAGTTATGACTCTAATACAAATACAAAATGAACATGTTTGAAATATTTTCTTTAACTCATTATTTACTGAGGCAACCAGTAAAATGTTAGAACCCAGTCAAATGGCAATCCAAATACAGATTTCTTCAGGAGTGGGGAAGGGAAGTCAGTTGACTCTACCAAAGGCAAATATCATTTGCTTGTCCACCGCAAGGATCAATTGCATCTCCCCAGTTATCTAAATTTACAGATTTCAACTGTTCAAAGACTATAATGAAAACCCCAGATACCCACAGAATTAAATAAACCTAGTAAGTGTGCTGGGCAAAGTCTAACACTCCATTGAAGACACCCAGCAAACTTCTGATCCATTTCTAAGTCTAATACATTTCCTCAGAATATACTGATTTATCAGGAGCAGGTGGGGGTGGAGGGTTGAGAGGAAATTTTTATTCCCCCAGAACTATAATTTTGGTTAATGAAGATTGCTAGTGTTAGAGCCATATTTAAAAGGAAATAGGGCTCAGTTGCCTCTAGGGGAGGATAATGATAATCTTATTAACTCAAGTATTCATTTATTAAACAAATATTAATTTTTGGCTATATGCAAAATCTTCTGGAGAGGGAACACAGAGATAATGAAATCGTACAAATCCATGTGTTTTGCCTGTGGGATTGCATTTATTACCTGCTGTGATGTCAATGGGTGATTTTCCTGGCTGGTAGAGATTCAGTTTAAGTTTCCCATCTCGAAGAAAGAGGAGGAGACCTCCTGAAAGAAGTTGAAGTTCACTGAATAGCAGGAGCCCTGCCTTATTCCAGGTTCGAAATTGAAAAGTGGCAGAAACCTCACCCCCTCCGGAAGTGCCTGGCAGTGCTAAGTAACTCCTGGAGCTCAGAAAAGTCACAGGCACTGATTGTGGTTGTGAACAAGAAAAGGACACGTTTCCCTGAGGATGAAACAAAAGAACAAGCTTTCAGAGTGACAATCACATCACACTAGTAATAGATGTCCGACTATTCACAAAGGCTGTTTATCGACCTCACACCATCTTCAATTTAAGACAACACAGACAAGTTTGTTATCAACATGATAACTCAAGTCCTTGTCATTTATCTTAAAGGTTCTTCAAACCCAGTGATATTACGGTCAGACACACCTTTCCCTGGGTTTCCTGGGTGAATATATATACCTACAACTTTGTCATTACTTGTTTCACAAAAAATAGGATCTGTGTTTATGTATTTTACTATATCATGCTTTTATCACTAAATAATACCTAATGGAAATCCCTTCAAGTTATTTAGCATAATTCTAACACATTCTAACACATGAGTGGCTGCATAATATTCTATTATGTGAATGTTCCAATTTTTACTCAATTATTTCCCTGTTAATGGATATTCACTTTGCTTCCAGGTCTTGCCTCTTTCAACAAAGCTGTTATAAATACCTGCATGTTTCTACAGACACTGGTATTTTTAGTTATCTGGAAGAGTGCTCTAGATGTAGAACTACGGTACCCATATGTTTCAATAAATGCTGACAGATTGTTTTATAAAAAAAGTTAAAATTCTCCACATTTCCTCCCATAATATATGAGGATATCCTTTTCCTCACATCCTTGCCAACAAGAGGTATTATATGTCTTTTTAAATTTCTACTGGCTCATGACTTTGACATCTCATTCTTGTTTATCTTGAATTTACCTGACTCCTGGCAAATTTGAGCATTTTTTATTAAAGTGGTGCTTTCCTAGACTTATTTTTCCAGGAATGGTCTGCTCCTATCTTCTGTCTACTTTTCATTTTCTTTTCCTTTTTTTTTTCTTATGTTTGTCTTTTTCTTATCATATGCCCATTGTCAGAATATTTGACACATATTCTTTCTTGATCTAATGGTTTTACAATGGATCTTCTTAATAGACTGGAATTGCATTATATAATATCCATTAAAATACTCTATATGACAAAAGTATAATGCTACTGGAGTAAGATACATATTTATGGATTTAGAACAACTTTAAAATCTGAATTATTTAGAAATAATTAAGCAGTTTCCTTAACATGATTCAGAAATGAAGATTCTTTTAGTTTTTACTTAAAATAATACTTAAATTTTCTAGATACAGAGTTGAAAAGTTGATTAAATCAGCTTTATTTAGAAAAATGCACACTGATATTAGAACATCTTGGCCAAACAAAAATATTTGGTTACATTCTGATTCTGTTCAAAGTGGATCACTTTTCATTGTAAACAAATAGCTTGGTCCAATGAATGAAGTGGCAAAAGATGAAGAGTAAACCGGACTGACCATAACATAAAGGCTATTAAAACCTTGTAAAAATGGAAGCATTTTTTACCAGTGACAGTTTTGTTTTTCTCTTCATTTGGCCAGCTGCCTGCTTCCCTACAGAGCGGCAAATCCCCTTGCCAAGGAAGAGTGTGTATTAGTTACATGAGCAGTTTCTGGAAATTGATCTTGTGTGCAACACTTACATATACCCACACCTATCTATCACCTATCTGTATATGTAATCTAATATTTTTATTTTCTTCTAAAATAATTTTTCGTATCTAAAATCTCACTAGATGCTCTACTTATAGACAAGCTATCAATTTATGCACAGAATTAAGTATAAAATACATCACAAATAATAAATATTCCCACGATATGTTGGGGATTTGGTGAGAGTGAACATGAACTTAAATTTACATCGTTTGAATTTTGCGAGATGAAAGAAAATTTTTTTTAATGTTTTAAGTGGGTTATGCTGGAAACTATCTTTCCCAGATTCTCCTTCCTTGTGTGGTTCTGGGTAAAAAAAAAAAAAATAGCCAGAAAGGGAACCTGCGTGATGTGACAGTTGGGTGTCAGGAGTAGAACACAGACTCTTATCTTCTGAAGGTCCTTCAGAGACCATCCCTGGTCAAGGATGGTCCTGGACTGCTGGTCTGTTCCATCTCGCCCTTGCTGCCTTCCTTCTGCTCTGCTTCTTCTCCCTGACTGCTGGCCTCACTGATCGATGGCAAGCCCAGGACCACCACCAGATGCCTGGCTGGGAACCCACAGAAGCAGGAGCTACCCAGGGGCAACCACTTCCAGAAGCCAGAAGTCTCTCAAGAGGGTCCTTCACGAGCTGAAAGTGTTTGATTTCTTGGATTCCCCTACAAGCTTCAACTTGTCCACCCACCCTAGTGCTTCAGGCAGAATTAATGATTTTGATCGGATCTTCCAACTTCCCCTACCAGACCAGCCCTTTCTTAGCACCTCTAACAACTGTGACAATCCAAGTCCTACAATCAATCTCATATTCACAACACAAGTAATGACAGCTGCTTCCCAGATTGAGCCCTGAGTAGTACAGTTATATTTAAATTCTGCCACATTTTCATAGAATTAGAATATAATGCAGCCTGACCAAGATTGCCATTTGGACAGATGGGGCAGATGCAGTGTTGTAACAGCCTATTAGTTTATTTTATTTGTTATGAATGACCATGACAAAATACAGGTTTTTCAAATGTCCCTCTAATATACACGATATTATTCGATTCTAGGAACTCTGTAATGTTTCTCTAGTGAGTTTATCAGGGAATATCTAATTAAGAGATTGACAGAGCAAAAGAAATTGTCTCCTGGGACTAATAATTTTGCAATGAAATTAAAATATCAACTGTAAGTAGAAATTTGCTTTATTGCACATAAAAATAAAATAACCATGCCCTGTGAATTATAACTTCTTTAAACGGACTCAGTCACTTATATGTACAGTGCCAATCAAAGAAAACTTTCCAAGTAATAAAAGTAATCCTTAAAACGTGATACCAAATGGGTATCCAATATGGAGTGATTTCATTGGGTGGAGAAAGCAGAATGGCTTTACTTCTTCTTTTCAATGGAGACTCTCTTACCATAGTGGTGATCTGTGATTGGCGTTGCTTGGCCAAATCGATGATATCCACTCCATTATAATAGAGATTTTCTAAACACCCATGAAAATTTTTGCGTGAGAATGACACTGATTTTCCAGGTGCTGGGATCCCTCCAAAGCTGATCTTAGAAAGAAAAATGGCATCAATAATATTGTTTAGTAATGTTCTGATGTCTGCTTAAATATTTACGCTTAGCAAGGTTAGCTGTAATCATCACAGATGAATTTTCCATCACTCTATCTACACTGCCTTATTGTTCATTTCAAATGGATATCTAAAAATAAAAGATGAAGATTTTAAAACAAATTTATATGCATTCAGTTTTCATTTACGCTACAGCTTGATTACCCTTACAGGTTCCTAATCACACCTGGTTTTGATATGCATCGGTTGATGAAGAAAAATACATTTTCATGTCCATGGTAAATCTTGATCTGCTTATTAGTTGTAATTGATTATAATATTTTCTTTTATATTTATTTCAGGCACACAGTGATATTTGTGCATCTGAGTCAATCGGTAATTAATTAATCAGTCAATGGGCTTGTTACTAAATTTTCCCCAGAAATCTACAATTGTCCAGAGATCTATTTGTGACACAAAGAGATCCTGTACCACACATCTTATATTTACTTGTGGTATTTAAAGATCTCTTCATGGAGACGTGTTCCTACATGTGGCATGACTACACATCTGTGGTTAAGAAAGATGGTCTTGATCTGTAATAACAAGTTAACATATTGTGAGGGAGAGGACACCTTGGTACCTTATATCCAAGCCTGTGACTGTTAGCAGGTGAGTTAGGTCACCTTGGGAAAGGTTTCACCAGAACCGTCATTTACTTTGAATGCAGCATTCTCTGTGGCATATTTTTAGGGGAAGAGCCATGCCACATCTCCATCGTAAAATTGCTATGAATTAAAATGCACTTATCACACCTCATGATCGAGATGCAGGTGGTTGAATTCTCCCTGCGCATGGAAACGATGCTTGTGTTCATCCAGCGAAATGTTGACGTGTCTGCCCCAGCGCTGGAGGAGAACCGAATGCCAATGCTCATCATCCAACAAACTGCCCAGGGGGAGACTGGTTAGGGCCTGAGAGGGGGGCAGCTTAGCTTCACCTTAGAAGAGGAAAAAAATAAAAACACCATAATTCCCAGCTAAAAAAGAAGAGAAAATGGTTTATATTTGTGGAACAACATAATTCATAATAACGTCAACTATTTCCTCCCATGCATTCCATCCCAAACACTAGTATGGCTTTATCTGAGGCTTGATTATAATATCCTTTGGAACTTGATGTCATTTCTCCCACCATTAATTCGTTTTATTATTATTACTCATTGCAGGCTCATTTTCTATGTAAATTTTATCTTTGTTATAACCTCATTATTTTTATGACATCAATATTTTTCAATGACCCATCCTTTTTTTTTTACGATGTTAAAAAATAGCTATGTAGTCATATTGGTGCTGTATAGAAAACACAGAATGAGGTCTTAGCCAATTTTCCAACTATGAACTCTTTTTGCATGAAAATACAATATTATATTGTGTGTCTCTTTACACCAGCCTTTAAATTTGAGAACAGTATATCTAAGCTGTTAAAAGATAAGCTCTAAAACATAGTTAACCTAAATGACATCAGAATAACCAGATTTTCAGGCATCTAACAATAGTTTTACCTGAATTAATAAGTAAAAAGAGTTTTCCTCTTCTTAATTCCAGTGTGATGTGGTCTCCATTTTGCCCCTCTCTGTGGAGTAGAATGCCGTCACTCTGCATGGTTTTAAATTTCAAAGCAATAATATCTTTTATTGGATTCATGGATTTTTTATTAAATCTGTAGAGAAGTGAACTTTTTCCATCAAGATCAACCACCTCTGATTCTAGAGACAAAGATATTAAAAAGTCATTCAGAGAATAAATATGGTCATTAAAGTGTTTCAAATATAGAGAGAGCATTATGCAAACTCACACACCCACATATATAGTTCAGCTCAGCCCAATCATTATAAGGAAAAATACGATCACAAAATGTCTAATTCCATCTCAAAATGCAGGACTGAATACATTTGAGCCTTTACTGACCTGTTTACAGAATTCATGATCTAGAAACACACTTTAAAATATTCCTAATTTTCTCTTATTTTATTAAAGGTATATTTCTTCTCACTCCATAAAAAAAAAAATCAGGAAAAGGTTTAGAATCAATTCCCACATTATAAAACCACTTTGCATATTTCACCATCAATATTTTGTTAGTCACGTTCTTAAAATTTATGATAACTTTCATTGGAGTAAATGCCTTATTAGCATCTGAAAATGTGGTTCTGATATCTCAAAGTTCTTTCATATACACTAGACATGACAGAGGTTCCCCCACTACAAATGCACATTATTTAGACTCATCAAATGACACTTCAAGTATGTATTACATGACCTATGTACTTTATTTTATTTTATTATTTGAAAAAGTAATGGTATTTACGGGCAATGCTATTTTCTTTCTCAAGGGCAATGTTGCAATGACATTGATTTAATGACATGATGAAGTCTGCTTTGCCGCCTTCATGTCATCACTGTGACACTGACAAGTTTTTTTCAACTTTCTGCCAATGTCTTACCTACCCATTGTCAAGATCACTTGCATTCAGTTCATCTGAAAAAAAGATGTCATGTTATACCACTAACATAACAATACATCTGTCAAAATCCCGGAACAAAAGACACAAAAAAGAAATGATAATACTCAGAAAACTTAACAGTGTTTTCTACACTTCACAAGACAAAAACTAAAAAAAAAAAAAATAATAAGAGCAGGAATGGGGGCAGTAATTACCTTTGAAAGTGCATTTATGTAATAAATGAAGAGGTTAGAGAAATCCTATAAAATATAAAACTATTTTTTACTTGTTAGTTGACTTCTTCCAGCCAACGAAATGACATTATAGTTTATGCATCTTGTTTCATTTGGCAAAATTATTACAGCTACTTGTATGCACAAATATACATTTCATTCAGATTATACATCATATTTATGGCAACCATTTATATTCACCATCATTTCCCCAAATTTTTCATCTATTTTATGCAGTTATCTTTTGAAAATTCAGAGGTCTGATGTTCTCACATCTTGTTCACGTGCTTATAAAGAATTCATTTACCAAGGGTACATGAATAAACATTGCAGTCTGTCTAAAGAATAATGTGAACCAAACAATTATTGGCCAAGCGTTTCCAAAGATCCCTTCCCCAAACTGGGGAACCTTTGATTCTCCAATCACATTCCCTCTACAAACCTGACCAGACTGCTATGCCGTTGGAGACAGCCCATGAGTCAGTAAACAAATCCACAGTGCTTGTCTCTGAGTATTCCAGAACTAAGAGGACCACTCACAATTCAGCCCACTGGGTACTCTTTCCAGTGCCAGAGGTGATATATAGTTTGCCCGAGGCAAGGAAAACAGCAGCTGCCGCCCAATGGATGCCAGATGGCTTCAGCTTGGCCGATCCATCAGTGAGCCAGCCCTGAGCATCTGGTGGGGCTTCCTTGAGTCAGGGTCCCCAAGAGGCCAGTGCGGGGAGGGAAGGGGAAAGGGGCTTCATCTGGCATTGCAGCAGCATCACTGTCGAGGGGCCTCTGCTACCTCTCATGCTAGCGTGTCACTCCCTAAGGGGCCCGGGCAGCATGAATCTGAATGGATCACTTCCATTTGATGATGCTCTGTTGGCACTGCCTGAGTGAATGTTCTGATGAACCAGGACCTGACATGATGGGGATTTCTGGCTTCAAGCAGACCTGGGGACTCTCATTAATCCTTTCGGTTACCATCAAGGCCCAATAGCTAGCCAAAAGTTGGCTCTCAAAGGGAAAGTAGCATTGTGCTGTTTCTGGAAAGTAGCACAGGGTCTGTAAATTCCTGTGGCTCCTCACTTCTTCCAAAGGGACAGTTGGTATGGACCTCGGTGGTAGAAACCTGTAGCTCAAATGCAGGTCCAATCTCCAACATTCCCAGAGCCAGGGCAGCTAAAATGGCCACTTTGAACTCCTGCAGGGTCTGTTCCTACTCTGTTCCCCATTGGAAAGTACCTGCTTTCTGTGTCACCCAATATAGGGGTATCAGGAAGATACCTAGATGAGAAATAAGGTGGTATCAATTTTCAAACTGCCTGATCTGCCACTGGGCCACCATTTGGAGGTGGGTGGCTTTAGTAACAGTAGTTTGTCCCATGCCAAGTTAAGGATCCACTGCTGAGCTCTGGCCCATATAATACCTAAGAGAGTGACCTACTGGGATGGGCTTTGTATCTTGTCAGAATTGTGGAACTATCGAAGCCCAGTTAGCAGTGCATGCAATCCCTGGGCAGTCTGCTCCTCGCTCTGGCCCACCAACACATGTCATCAATATAATGGAGCATTTGGAGTCCTTCAGGCAGGGGTAACTTACTCAAACCCTGTTCCACCCACCGGTGGCAGATAGGGAGGGAGTTTCCTCCTGCAGCAATACAGTAAAGTAGAGTATAGGTCTTGCCACTGGAGGGCAAATTGATCCTGATCCTCCCTAAGTGGGATGGCAAAAAAAGGCATTCTCCAGGTTACGTCCAGTATGTATGAAAGAATTTTGAGATACACCAAGCACCAATGGAGGACATAATGGCTTCCACCAGAGTACAATGACTGGGTCCACAGTGACAAAGTGGGCACTTCCATATTCCAGCACCCATAGTCTATAGTCACCCACCACACTCCACACGCCTGTTCAAATGGCTACACTGAGCTAGTATAGACAGATGGTGGAGCAGAGAGCATTCACAGACAGAAGTTCTTTATGAGTGCCATAGTGTCCTTTTCTCCACCAGGGAGGTGGTACCCATCACTGGACCACATGGTGAGGAGGTGGGAGCTCTGTCACTTGTTCAACCATGATGGTCAGAGTTTATTGGGATGAGGGAGCCAAACCCTTGCAGTTGCCACTGGGAGGTATAGCAGGGCAGGAAGTCCATCCCTAGAACGTATTCCCCAGAGGTAAGCACAGGGGTGGCCAAAGGGCCAAGGGGACAAACACATGGTAGCAGTAACTCTTGTCCCCATCGCCACGTGGCATGCCTGAAACCTCCCAAGACTATTAGCTGCCCCCTCCTTGCCATGCCCCAGAATAACAGTGACCTGGACACCTGGATTCACAAGTGTCCAAATTGTACACACACAGGGGTATTTGGCCTTTGGTCTTCAGAGGTGGGTGGGGTCCTTGAACACAACCCTAGGCCATTTTTAATTTGGTCAAGTCTGGGTGGAGGGGTTCCTCCCCAGGCGGGGACTCTAAACGGACAGAGAGGAGAGCTGCAGACTCCTCCCCCTTCTCTCCTGTGCGTATCTGGGGATTGTGGTGAGGGGTTTGGACAGAGGCAGGTTGTTCGTATTGAGCCTGTGGCCCTTCTTCCAGTTTATATTTTTCCCAAAGTTCGGCACTGGAGACTCCGTCAGTGGTGTCCCCTGGGACCTCTTCCTCTAGTAGCCACAAGAGCACAGCTCACCAAGTGGGGGCCCTGAGAGAAAGGGGTAGCAGCACACCCATCCTGCAGGTTCCATAACCCACCAGGTTAACAGGCATGTGCCCACCACCTGCCAGACTGGCTCCCCTGCCAGGCATCTCAGCAGCCGCTCCCCTAGCATGGGGGAGCCCCTACCCCAAGCAGGGAGGGTATAATAAAACTATGCATTCATATCTCCCAGGGGAAACCCAGGAGCAAAAAGCAGACTCAGTTTTGCCACCCCACTCACAGGGGCTCTTTCCAATAAAATCATCAGCATCGCACCATGAAATGGTGTTTTAGTTTACTAAATCTGCCAGAATGCAATATACCAGAAATGGAATGGCTTTTATAAAGGGGATTTATTTAGTTACAAATCTACTAATTTGGGAAGGCATACCCATACCAGGGGCTTCTCTCCAGGGTTCAAACAGCCTTCTGCAGAGCGTGTCCTTTCTGCACCTCCAAATGTCCGGCTCTGAGCTGGCGATGAGCTCGTCTCTTCTGGCTCCTCCTTTTAAACCTCACTCATTGCGGAAGACACTCCCCTTAGCCAACCACAGAAGTAACCAGCCATAGATGAAATTCACATGATGATTACTGAAGTCCACAGCAACAGAACTGGGCACCATCACCTGGTCAAACTGACACCTGAACCTAACTACTACAAACGGGAATGTGGTGAGGAGTTAAAATCTCTCTGGAAGGGGTGGAACATCCATGCGCCAGCACTCAGTTGTTGCAGTGTGACCACAGTCTCCTCATTACTCCCAGGCTTAGCTGGAATTCAGGGAAGGCCACCCAGAGTGGGATATGCTCATCTGATCCCCGGAAGGACTTAGTCATGCAAAGGCTGTGGCTGCAGCATGTGACATGCCCGTGTCCCTGCTTCCTCCTCTCTGCAGAGTAAGAGTCTGTAGAAGGATGGGATTGGCTGCATGGTGGCTGACACTCTTCCACTCAGCTTGGTTGATCAGGGTGGTATTTGCACCTTCATCGTAAAGTCAGGACTGCCACAGCAGGAGTTGTGACCCGGCTTCTGACCATATCTATCTTCCA
This sequence comes from Tamandua tetradactyla, assembly GCF_023851605.1. Classification (NCBI taxonomy): domain Eukaryota; kingdom Metazoa; phylum Chordata; class Mammalia; order Pilosa; family Myrmecophagidae; genus Tamandua; species Tamandua tetradactyla. Next base: position 71,128,406 of record NC_135342.1, on the reverse strand, counting down.
TATCTCGTGTCTCCTTCTCTATAAAGTTTGCACTTTTGTTTTCATCTCCAGTTCCCCATTTTCAGTCCCAATAGCCTCCTGAATGATGACCAGCCTCACAGTAACCTCAAGATCCATTTGGGTGGCCTGAGCGCGGGTGTGCCTGGATAGCAACAGGAACAGACAGAGGAAGCCATCGGCCAGGGCATGTTTGGCAGGCAGTGGGAGTCTCAACCTCACTAATCTCAGGGTGCAACCAGCTAGTCAATTCCCTGGTATTCATGGGAGGATTTTCAAAGTCTCAGTAATTATTGTCCTTTTCCCAGATGATAAATCCAGCATGTCCTAGGACCAGCCATGGGGTGGTTCTTCTACTCAGGCTGGTGGGGCAGGGGAGACTCTTCAGGTTAGCCCACAAAGTCATGAGTCTCGTGTGGCCTAGGAAGCTTCTGTACAAAAGGAATATAATAGCGACAAAAAGAGCAGCCAAAATATCAACCCACTCCATATGTCCCTGTGCACCCCGTTTGCTGTGCCAAAATCCATGAAGTGAGTTGCTACCTGGTGCATCATGGGGACAGAGGCTCAGCCATGACAGAAATTTTCAGCAAATATCGCTTCATTACTCACACAGCACAAAGGATCCAAAAGAGCAGGGGAAGAGTTCCTATCAAGGCTTGTCTCTCAGGGAGGCCTCAAGGTCAGTGGATGGCAGCTTCACTTACTCCCCTTTGTGTAAGAGAGGAAAGACAAATCTGTGCTGATGAAGGATTGAATGTTTATCCCAGGGCGCAGGGAATTTCTGCCCTGATAAGCACCTTAAATTGCTTATTTCCAGTTTCTGGGTTTAAGTCTGGTTGGGCCTTTTCATCAGTCCAGCATCTCCCTGGGATTGTGGAGTGGAAACAGACTGAAACATCATCACTCAATAGAAGAGGGCACAGGGGTTAGGAAGGGCTGGGTGAAAAACACTGAGCATGTGTCCACGACATTCCTATCGTTATTCCTTGTCATATAGCTGAATGACTGTTCACGGTAAAAAAGTAACTGTGTTAAATACAAATCATATGTTCTATGATTATTAGATTATAATAAATTAAGAAAAATCCGAATAAGAAAGATTTTAAGTGCTGACTCCATTTGGAGTAATGCAGTTATCTCTGAGTTAATGTATCCCTTAAAGGGGATCATCATATTAATGATTTTATTTATTTTTTACATCATAGAAATAGGTGAAGTCTACTTCTGGAATTAGATACCAAGAGAATTCTTTCTTAATAAAGGTTTAGCTTATCTTACTTCAGCCTGCTTTTTCTTTTTTCTCTACTTCGCTATTGTTATTATTACATTATAATGGCAATATTCATCTTCCATGGCACCTAAAGCTTCTGGCCTGGGATATTTCTATCAACAAAATGGGGTGTGAAAAACATTACAGGTAATTGACGCCTAAAGCAATGGGATACGATTCCATCTCTTAAACCGAAGCCACTTGCCATTTTCTCTCGCCGTTACATATTGTCTACTTACTTAGCGTAGACTGCTACTGTGCGATTCATCACATTCATTCAATAAATATTGATTTGGCCTCATCATACGTGAGGCACTCTGCTGGCTATTGAAATAAAAGGGTGATCAGTACAAACGTGGCCTCTCTCCTCATGGAGCTTACATTCATTGGAGATAGCCAATAATGCTGTGTAAATAGGAGAAGAAAATATGATAGAGATTAACAGAACTACTGCATCTCTTTAGTTAAGGTATTTGGGAAAAGTTCTTAACTTTTTAAGGTCTCTAGAAATCCAAGGCAAGTGCAGATCCTAACTGGTAATCATTCCACTCTCCATGGTCACCAAGTCCTATAACTTATCTCCATAAACTAGAATTACTCCTGGAATGCTCAATTTCAAGAGGCCTAGTTGCCTGATCAAAGTGTCTTGAAAGCAAGAAAGCAGAGAAGTAGGAGAGTCAATCAGGCACAACCAGAAATTAAATCACAGATTTCCTGCGTGTGTGTGTGAGCAATGCTTTTCAGAAGACACTGACATAATTCAGAAAGTGAGTCATACTGTCCGTACACGAAAACTCCAGTTACATGCACACAATATACCACTTCTCGTAAAAGAAAAAAATTTCAGGATGACTCCTACCACTATGAGTATAGATAGAAGACTCACCTATAATATAAGTCATTTCCATAAAAAGTTACTTACACAAACACATCTGCTGTATGCAAAAAATTCAATTTTAAACAATAAGCACAAAGCCCTGAGTCATGAAGCTTTATGCATAAAAACATACAAATGTGAAGCTACATGAATTCTAGAGGTTGCCTGCATTCCTTGGCTCACGGCCTCTTCCATCTTAAAGGCCAGAGCATAGCATTTTCAAATCTCAATCTCGCTCTTCATTTCTCCTTCTTTCCCAACGTAGCGACAATTCCTTCTTTCCCTAACTTTGACCCTCCTGCCTTCCTCACACAAAGGTCCTTGTGATTACATTGAGAACCTACCAGGATAAGCCCCCAACTCAAGATTTTAACTTGGTCACAATTGCAAAGTCCTTTTATCAAATATTTCAAGGTTTGGGGATTAGGAGGTGGACGTCTGTGGTGGGGCACTTTTCTGTCGGCCAGGACAAGAATTAAGAGCTGTCTAATAGAAAATACTCAAATGTGTTGCCAGAAAGTGTGCCAGAAGTGATACTGCCAAAATGAACGTTCTGCTTGCTTTCTGCCACAAATATTTATGCAGGGCTCTCTGTGAACACAGTGAAAGGCACAGCATGAAAACAGCATTTATTTCAAGGAGCCTACTGTCTGGTGCAGGAAGGTGTGATTATTCCTACCAGGGTTCAGAGCTTCACAGGTCTGAATCCTAGATGGTTTGGGTTTTGTTTTGTGTATGCTGTATGGCAGGGTCACATTTCACTCTTTTTCCACATGGGTATCCCTTTATTGCAGCACCATTTGTTGAATTTTTGTTGGTTATTCTTGGTTTCTTTGTTTGTTTTTTGGGGAAGTGCATGGGCCGGGAATCGAACCTGGGTCTCCCGCACAACAGGCAAGAATTCTACCACTGAACTACCCTTGCACCTCTCTGGATGGTTTTTAAGACATGCAGGAGAAGGAGTCCATTCACTTTAATCTCTGAGAAGGATGTCAATCAAATTGCAGAAATGTTTTACTTCCTTGAACTGTGAACTGTTTTTCCACCTTGGCATATTTTCTATGCAAAACACACTCTACATTGTCATTTCTCCCACTTTCCTTGGTGTTCTCTTCTGTATTTTACTCAACCCATGTTCCAGAAATGTGGAGCTCCTCAGTGTTTTGAGGGGTTGTGGTTTGTAAAAGCAATGCCCATCTAGCCTACCCCAATGGATTACTAAGTAAAATATATCCGAGTGCACGGTTTTATAAATTGAACTTCATGGTCCAGCCATATCAGAGTCAACCAGGAACAATCCCTTGGGGTCTCCATAAACATGCAACCTCCTGGGCTGTGGCTGAAGCACACCAAATTAGAATCTCTGGGAGCAATATACAGGAATCAGAGTTCCTGAGTGATTTTCAGGGAGACAACAGCTTGAGGGTTATCAAGAAAAACAAGTAGGTTGCAGAAACCCATTCTCTGAAAATGAAAAACCTCATTGCACACTGAATTGCATATGGAAAATGAAATGCATATGTTTTATTTATTTGTCCTGGAGATGGTACTTGGAGACAATTGTGGCAGTGGCAGAGACACGTCCCTGTTTCTGGAATAAATTCACTCTGTGAGTGAAACTATGAATAATTGTATTATTGACAAGGTCAGACAGATTTAAAAAACTCAAAAGAGAGAGAAATTGGAATAGAGAATGCATGAACTGGAAAAGAAATCTTTGAGTATTAGAAAATTGACTTTCTTCAAAGGTCAGAAAAGAGTTCTTCCTGGAAAACACAGTGGAGTGTTTCCCTGTTAATATAAATAGGGCAAGAGTTTTACTGTGAGAGATCAAACGAACAAACCTACAAATAATATATAGATCTGTCATCAACCACCAGAAGGGTTTCAGCCCACACACTTCCTGGCTAAACAAGAAGGCAGCCTTACTCACTGAGCAGACTACTTATTTGAAAATCATTATCCATGAATTGGGCCATAAGGGGCACAATTTTGATTTCTAAGAAACATGATCGTACTCAGTCACCATTGAACTACTATATAATGCTGTATCGACCCTTGAAATCTGCATTACTGAATTGGGTTTTAAAAAAGATAGAGAGGAAACACCAAACACTTGGGAAATCAACTGCAAACAGGTTTTACTATATTTGCACGGTAGCATAAAAGAGCACAGAATGATTTAAGGGACTCGAGTTTAAAACAACTGAAATGAACATAAACAAAATGGAAAAAGACACAGAATCAAGTGCCGCCGATAACCACAGGGAAAAGGTGACATTACTATCACGCTTTTAAATAGTTTAAGTTCAGTGATACCACTTCCAGGAGGTTATTTGAACAAACATGATTTCTGCCACTTAAATATCAACCTAAATTAACCTTTTAAATAGATTTAGAAATAGAAATTATTAACATCTACTATGTCAAGGACACTTGAACACGTTATTGGAGGGTGTATGTTACACTGCTACCTCTAATATTTATTTGTAACTGCTGTAATGTCACAGAAGTCACATAAATCCTGAATATCAGTTTCCTTATTTGGAATATATGGAGAATAATCCCGGCCGCTCATACTACGCAATGATGCTATGGCTATCAAATTGAAGTATCAAAAAAGGCTTAACTTTCATTTAGTGTAGTAGATGCTACTATGATTTTATTAATAACACCATTTGAAATACTGTGTTCATCTTAGAGATATTTCTTGGCTAACAGATTGCTGTGAAATGGTAAATTCATTGTGAGTTTCATAGGTAACTCATTATTCAATTTATGTATTTAGTCAAGGCTAATCATGCATTTTTTCTTAATTCGTTCATTAAACCAATAGTTGTTGAATATTTATTGTGCCAAGTGCTGCATAGGAGATGGTGTTGAAAGAGTGAACACACCCTGCCCTTCTAGATCCTGCAGTCTGAAGGAAAAGAAAGACATCAGATAAATCATCCCATGTGTACAGATTTATGTACAAACTATAATTGGAGCATGAAGGAAAATAACAGAGTTGTATGAGATCTTCTAACAGAGAGATACAAATAACGTTGGCGATTCAGGTAGGTATCTCTAAGGAAGTGATGTTTCAACTGAGTAGGTGACTACATATGTAAAAGTCTAGAGCATTGAGAGAAGGAGAAAGTGAGGGAGAAGTGGGAAATGGCGGGGGGACAGAGGGTGAGGGTTGGGGAGGGAGGGCAGGAGACAGTGGGTGGGTGATGACAGTGGGACATAAACGGAAGTGGTCCACGAGACTTGCATTACTGGTAGATCTCCTGAACCAGGTGAAGGCTTGGTTTCAGGTTTTGTTGGGAGAGGTCTATTCTGGTTTTGTCCTAAACCCTAAGACACAACAACTGGTTCTTGGGGTGGTCTTTACTTCTAAGGCAAAGCAGCTCTGGGACTTCAATTAAAAGCACACATTATTTACCAAGTCCCTGTAAACTGAAAGAAGTTCAACTCTTCCCAGGTGTTAGCTGAAATCCCTGCTCTGTTCTTTAATCTCCCAGCTCCTGCTTTCTCCTTGGCTCCTTGGAATCTCATCCTGGGCATGTAAAGGTGAAGAAACAGCCAAGGATTTGAGGGGAATTTTTATGCAGGATTTGAGGTTCTCTGTCTCTAACTCCCTCCTTTTCAGGATTCCGTCCTCAATTTCTAGTCACGATGGCAACTTTGAACTCTGACCTCTAGGATCCTCAGACAAGTAAAGCCTGGTGATATTCTGCATGAGCACTAAAAGATGCCCTGCCAAAGGTAATGTGTCCTTAGGGGAAAACCAGTAAAAAGAGGCGCTTCCTGACCTTGCTTCCCTCTTGTAAGAATGGAATCCTTTCCATTGTCCACCTGCTGTGGATTGAACTTCAGAACCTCAGGGCAATGTTTTTATATTTTATCCAGCAATAACAAGTGGGAAGTGGGTTAGCTCAATAAAACCTGCCCTGCCATGACTAGTACCCAAAGACAACTCCTCTATTTTAATGTGAACTTTGTAATTTCCTTCATAGATTCATTTATTTGAGGTTGCAAAATGGGCATATTCTAATTCTATTATTCCTTCTTTATTTTATTAGCTGGTAATTATTGCCATACCCCTTTTATCAAATATAATCTATAATTTTGTCTTAAGCAGTCTGTCTTTAAACAAATAAACACAATAGTTTAAAACTTCTGATTCACTCAGTTTCCCTGTGCTCTATGCCTGAGCTTTAACAGGCTGAATATGCACTAGGAAAATAAGCAAAGCCTTCGTAAGCCTCACCAAATCCACCTGTACTCATTCATTCATCTAACCAGGGGACAATTAACAGGAAGGGAACACCTGACAACAAAGCAGTACAACATGTGCCTAGTATGATGGAGAGCGTGCTCCAGGAGTAAGTGGTAACTTTCTCTGACTGAAATGTGGGGTGTAAGAAAAGTCATCAGAAACAGTGATTTCTAAACTGAGAAAGAAGGAAGAAGAGAATTATTTAGGGAGAGCTATAATGGGTGAGTATGTGGAGACTGCCCCAGGCATCATGCAGAGACCCTAAGGCTAGAAAAATCAAGAATCCATGGCATGCCAAAGAAGCTGAAATTAGATCTGTATGGCTGGGCAGTGGGGTGTTTTTATTCTGTTGGGACTGGGGAAGGAAGACTCATGGCTTACAAAATGAGGATGTTTATACCACGGCCAGAGAACAGAAGTTTAGCATCTATACTGAAAGCAACTGCCTCATCTACAATTAAAAGGCATTATCTCCATTGCCACTTCCTAAGGGCATCTCAGACATGCTCATTTCACCTAGTCATTTCTTTGCCTTGCCTTTATCATTGTTTGCCTTTCTTTAGACTAAGCAGACTAGTCTTTACCTTCAAACATTTTCTTTCTTCCACCAGTTATTTCCTTACATAATCCCTTCTCCAGATCCATACACATGCTCAGAGCTGCTATGGCCAAGACATCAGAAATTCATACTTTCCTTTTGATCCCACCAAATTTAGTTTCTACTTCTATCATTACACAGGAAACAACTTCAACTTTACTGAAGCAGAACATGCTGTTTGATATGGACTTTCCATTTATTTGATGTTTCTTCATAACAAGTTATTGCTGTAACTCCTAGGGGTAGAGGACAATACAATTAAGTGCGATTCTCACAATGGTCATTTGTCCTGTAATGTTCACAGGACCAGACTACCCCTCCAGCTTCAGCAAGTACATGCATTAGCACATGGTGGGTCTGGCTTAAAATGCATACTGCTAGAAAAATAATATAAAAGACTCACCTTAATTATAGTGGAAATGCATGTTCATTTTTGAAGACACAAATGGTTGTTCAAGCATAGGATTTTATACTCTTAATTTTATTAGGAGTCAAAAAGTAAATAACTTTATCATTTACTAACAGTAATATTTTATGTTTCCATCCTATATCGTCAACCAATTTCAGCCCAGAGGCTTTGGAGTTCCAATTTTCCATTGAGCCCTTGAGCTCAATGATTCAACAACTGAATTAATTATCTCTCCTTTTCCCTTCCAGAACCTGTATTTTCTCTAGTAAATGGCACTAACTTCCAGATAGTAGCTCAAACCAGATATCTCAGCATCCCCTACGTCCCATTACCAAGCTCTCTTGACTCAATAGCCTCAATATATTTTGAAGTTGTCCCCTCCTTGATTGTTTTTCCTCCATTTGGGGGGCTCCATTGTCACTTGCACAAATGAGGGCAAAAGCTCCCTAATTGAGCTGCTGCTTCCAGATTTAGCCTCTAATGACCATTCTCAAATACAAACTGATTAGCCAAACAATCTTTTCTTGAACTTGACAGGGATATATCACTTCTATTTGGACTATCTTCCTTCCCTACTATATGAAAATGTCTGCATTTTAGTTTCAAAACCTATTACTGCAAACTTTCTTAAGCTAATTTCAATTTATTAATCATTTTTATTCTTCATACCCTACATTCATGCTGCAGTATTTTACATGTAGTTTATACAATGTTTATGACATTGCATATGGACATCTTTATTAAGAAAATATACATTACTTTAGAGACTTTTTCTGAAACCCAATTCATAATAGAGTTTTCTATTAACAATTGCCTATCAATAATTTAAAAACGAATAGTATGAGATTCACACAGTCGTCAAGAGTACCAGCTTCAGAAAGTGATAAAACTGAATTTAAACCCTAGATCTAACTGAGTCTGTGCGTTCCTGTAGAAGATTCCTAATTTCTCTAAGGGTCACTTTCCTCCATGTCAGGAGACCATGTGCACATTCTTTGGTGCAAACACTACTCGAGAACATCTTGGTGCAGGCAAGAGCTCAGACAGAAATTCAGAGGCCTGCCAGCCCAATGCCACTAATCCTTTTATCAGATTCTGGGAAGATAGCCTTATATGTTTGGAGAAGAAATAATCTGAGTTTGGGTGTAGGCTGCTCAGGGGAGTTGCAGACAAAAATCTTGTAGCTGGATGACAACATCTTGAGCTCATCCTCTGGGATAGGAGAAACTAATGGTTCCAGATAGTTCTATGCCCGTAGCCCAGAGCAAGGAAAAGCCTCATTCGGCAGACAATTCTGTTTGTCTCCTCTTACCTCTGCATAAAAGGGGTGTCTGTGCACCTACTTTGCTGTGTTCTTAGGATTAAATCAGAAAATGCCCAAAAAGAATAGTATCTGACGCATAGTAACTTTTCACTATGACAGTTCTATACTATCATGCTTCAGCAAATTAATATTCTGCAAGGTGGATGCTATAATTAGATAGAAAATGTAGGTATGAATGTAGTGTAATTGAGGACTTCAAGTCTATTTCATCAAACGGATTCCCATAAGGTACTCGTATCTAACCCATTCTTGGCTTCTTTTCAGATAATCTGTAAGAGTATTTTTTCCACTGTTTATCATTTTTTTATCTTTTAATAATAATTGGATACTACACAATATCCACTTTACATGAATCCTGTCATACCATTTTACTGTGTGTGTTTATATTTGAGTTTAAAACCAGGCTGGCTATCAGTACTGCTACTTTAATCATGGGCCAATGAAATAAAGTTGGCAGAGTTAGTACGTGGGTGATGTGCTCACTCTAAGAGACTATAAATGAAATCAGAGCACTACAGACAAATGCATCATTCTCAGGAGTGTAGATCAAAACAAGTTGTGGGTTGGGGAGGAGAGGGGCTAGAGTTATCATCAGGTACAAGTATCAGAGAACACAAAGGAACCACCTTGGCCATCACTACCACATAGACGTGATGAGAAGTGCTTTAGTTCAGTAAAGCAACATCAACAGTCATGTTAAATCCTAGACTGAAGGGGCAATAGATGTATGATAGTGGACACATTACCTAAGTTTTTTAACGTTCACTTTCCCTTCTCTTAAATGGTTGGTAGTGAGGATATAGAATATGCTTGCAAAGAATAAAGAATTATATCTCAATAATTATTACCTATTATTATTCTATGTTGAATAAACATTCAGCAAAGTGGATGCTCTGGGTAGGTAGAGAATATAGCTATACATATGGTGCATCTTGAGTTTTGTTCGCTTACTACTACTCTGTCAGGTGTCATGTGCTCTGCTAAACTTACAAGTGAAAAATAAATAAGACTGTTCAGATTCTCTATTCCAGAAACTTTGGGGTAGGATAATTTTTAGAAGGATGATTCTACTCCAGTGTGACAAAAGTGAAATAAGGAGTGAACACATAACAGGGGCAGCTAAGCTGAAATGTTGAACTCAAGAATGCCAGCAATAACTTGAGCAGAAATAAGACAACCCCCGGCTCATCTGTGATTCAGCACCTGGAAGGAACTGATCATGGGCTTGAGTTCTGGAGTTTGGCAGATTTGCCTGCAAACCCAGTGCTGCCACTTCCTATCTTATGGGGCTCAGGCAACTCGACTTCTCTAGGCTTTAACTTCCTCTATCCCAAAATGGGAAAAGGGTACTTTATTAGTTATCTAATAACATTTATCTGGGCTACTGTAGTAGTCTGAATTATAGACTGCTTTGTAGAATGTCAAGAATATAACAAGCACCCAAGCAAACTTTGCTATTTCTAGAATCATTAAAATTATTACTATTAACAGTATTACTACTGCTATTAGTATTCTTACTATTGCTATTAATACCAGTTTTATTACTCTGTAGTCCCCGAAGGAAACAAAAGTTTCATGGTGGAGGTGGGCCCTGGGCAATCTGTACACCATTAGCTCTCTATTCTGTCGTTGTTTAGATGACTTCAACAAGTCCTTTGACCTCTTTGTGGCATGTTTTTCTTTTATGTAAATAAAGTACACCAGAACCTAGCTTGGCTTATGTCATATAATGACAAAAATAAGTGTGAAGAAAGATTTAGTGATTACACCATGATCAAGGGGGATTTACTCCTGGTAGCAAGGTTGGGTCAACATAAGAAAATCAATTAAAATAATACACCACATTAACAGAATAAAGAAAAACACCACGTGATCATCTCAATCAATGCAGAAAAGGATTTGACAAAACACAGCACCCTTTCTTGACAAAAACACTTAGGACTCGGCGAATAAAAGGAAACTTCCTCAACATGATAAAGGATATATATGAAAAGCTCACTACTAATATCTTACTTAAGGTTGAGAGATTGAAAACTTTCCTTCTAAGATCAGGAACAAGACAAGGATGCCCACTGTCATTGTACTGGAAGTTCTTGCCAGAATAACTAGATATGTAAAAGAAATACAAGGCATCCAAATTGGAAAACTTTTTCCTATTTGCAAATTATATGATCCCATATACATAAAATCCTGAAAAATCCATTAAAAAGCTCCTAGAGCTAATAAATAAATTCAGTAAAGTGGCAGCACACAAGATCAACACCCAAAAATCAGTAGTGTTTCTACACATAAGCAATGGACAATCAGAAGAAATCAAGAAAAAATTCCATTCACAATAGCACTAAAATAATTAAATATCTAGAAATAAATATAACAAGGAGGTAAAGAGCTTGTACACAGAAAATTACAGAACACTGCTAAAATAAATTAAAGAAGACCTAAATAGATGGAAGGATATTCCATGCTCATGGATTGGAAGACTAAATATCATTAAGATGTCAATACTATCCGGAGTAATTTATATACTCAAAGCCACTCTCAATAAAAGTTCCAATAACTTTATTTGCAAAAATGGAAAAGCCAATCATCAAATTTATATGAAATAGTAAGGGTCCTAATGGGAGAAAATATTTAGAAACCACACATCTGATAAAGGATTAATATCCATATATAAAGAAACACTTCAACTTAACAACAAAAAGACAAACATCCCAATTTAAAAAAGTGGGCAAAAGACTTGAACAGACATCTTTCCAAAGAAGATATACAGAAAGCACATGAAGAGATATTCAGATCATTAGCCATTAGGGAATGCAAATCAAATAATAAGATACCATTTCACACACATTTGAATAGCTACTATTTTAAAAATTCAGAAAATAAGTATTAGAGAGGATGCCAAGAAGTAGGAACAGTCATTCATTGCTGGTGAGAACATAAAATCGTGCAGCTGCTATGGAGGGCAGTTTGGTGGTTCCTCAGAAAGCTAAGTATAGAACCACCATATGAGCCAACAATCTCACTACTAGGTATAAACCCAAAAGAACTGAAAACAGGTGCTCGAACAGATTTTTGCATGTCGCTGTTCATAGCAGCATTATTCACAATTGCCAAAAGGTAGAAGCAACAAAAGCTGGTCCATCAGTCAGTGAATGGATAAATAAAATGTGATATATACATATAATATTATTCAGCTGTAAAAAGGAAGGTAGTGACAACTGATATGTGTGACAACATGGATACACCTGAAGACGTGATGGTGAGTGAAATAAGCCAGACATAAAAGGACAAGTATTGCATAATCTCACTAATTTGAAATACTTTTAATAAGTACATTCTTAAAGTCAGAATCTAGCATATAGGCTACCAAGGGATGGGCTAGAGATAGGGAATGGGAGGTTAAGGCTTAGAATATACAGGGTTCCTATTTAGAATGATATGGATGGTGGTGATGATAACACAACATTGTGAAGGCAATTCACAGCACTGAAATAAATATATCTAAAAAGGGAAATGTTAGATTGTAAAAATACATATTGAATATAGATTAATATGTAGATTAGAAAGGAAAATGTTAGATTGTAAATATGGTAACAGCAAAAAACTTAAAAAAAAAATCCATGGAATTTCTGGAGTCTAGTCTTATGCAAGCTTCAGTTAGACAATGTTAATTGCCATGGTTTGCTAAACCCAAATCAACATCACTCCTGTTGACTCTTAAGAACACCTAGAACTCAAACTGAGACCCTATCAAGGTTTCATGCACTAAGTTTGCTTTCCTGGAAACTATAATCCCTGGAGCGTTTCTAGGTCAGATAAATCCTGAAACCCAGACAGACCAGACTCTCTAAGATTGTCAACTAATTATATCCCCCTATCCTTTAGTATCAACATCCCTTCTCAACATGAAAAAAATCAAGAACAGGCACTGCCCAAAGAGCCTTATAGATTGGGGAGAAGGATCAAAGGAGAAGAAGGAGGTAATACAGAGAAAATAGGATTTAACAAACTAGTATGACTACTGAATCGTTATGTTAATATTTCTTCTAGATTTCAGTATTTGAGAACAGCTAGAAGGAAAAATCAGAGATAATGGAAAGGTAGCTCATGACAAACTCCGGGATCTGTTCTGTGACAACTTGTTTAAGTGTGCTTTGAAAATTATTGCTTTTTTTCTTTCTTTGCTTTGTATATATGTAATATTTTACAATAATAAATGTTAAAAAAAAAAAAATCCATGGACCCCAACCCAAACCATTCCAAAACCATTCCTGCCAGAATACCTAGGGTATTATGTAAGATTCTACAAAAGTTCCATGCACTAGGGTAACTTTCCAAAACCTACAACCTCCAGATGAGTCCCTGGACCAGATGAGTCCTGAAATACAGAGGTGCCAGCCTTCCAGAACATCAACTAGTTCGATCCCCATTCCATATTATCGACAGTGAAAAATACCCCTATGGTGAGAGAAAGATCAAAGGTGATGGAGTTATACAGAGAAAGTCAGGCTTAACAAATGAATATGATTGCTGACTCATTATACTGATAGTTCTTTTAGTCTTTAGTACTTTAGAGCAGCTAGAAATAAAAACCTAAAATTGTGGAATTGTAACCCATACCAAACTCTGAAGTCTGTTCTACAACTAATTGTTGTGATGTGCTTTGAGTTTATTGCTTTCAGGCATATATGTTATTTAAAGAGAAGGAGTACAAGAGAGAAGATAGGGTTTACCAAATGAATATGATGGCTGAATCATTATATTGATATTTTTGCTGGTCTCCAGTGTCTTGGAACAGCTAGAAGAAAAGACTAAAAATTGTGGAACAGTAACCCATACCAAACTTTAAAATCTGGTCTATATACTTGTCAAAATGTACTTGGAAATGTGTGGCTTTTTTGTATATATATGTTGTATTTCACAATAAAAAAAAAAATCCATGGAACTACACTACTCAAACAGAGAACGCTATGTTAACCATGGACTTGAACTAACAGTTCAATTACAAAAATGTGCTATAATCGGGTGTGACATACGTTCCACATCAATGCAAGGGGTTGGTGGGGGGGTTGAAAACGGGATTCCCGTCTTTTATGCACGATTGTTCTGTAAACCCACAAATTCTCTAATAAAGGGGGAAACTATTTAAAGGTTAAAAAATGGATGTTTACTATAGGAAGAATGATACAGTAGAATCGAACAACCCTGGGAATTCCTCAATTCTTCCATGTACGCGCTGTGAGACTCACTGAATCTCTCCAAACCACAGTCTGTTCATTTGCTAATTGCGGATTATGTTAACTAACTCATTGTTCCATAATAAAAGAGCATTGAACAGGAAGGAGTGGCTTGAGGTGAATTATCAATAACTCTTAGGTACCTTTCCCACAAAAAAATATAATAAAATATTTCTTTAAGAGGAGATTAAGTAAAGCCTGTGGTTTCTATTTTTTTTTTATGTGAAAGCATTTCAGAGAAATTTTATATTCTAGCATAGGTCTTTACATTTCTATTAATTTAGGCTGAGGGCATAGAATATTTAAAAGTGAATTACATGGCATGTTATTTTTAGGCTGGAGAGGACAATATTCTTTGGTTTCATAACAGATGGCTGGTTACATTAAATAGACCACTATCACTTTTATTCAATTCGGGGCACCTAAATGAGCAGTCATCAAATATAACCCATGGCGGGGGGTGGGGGAGGGAGTTCTAATATTCGAAAGTTAGACTCTAGTCAATAATGCCAGGTTTAGATAAATGCAGTCATACGCATCTGCAAACACACATCCACATCTATGTTTGTGCGTCTGTCTAAGTATCTATCTATATAGCAATCCTCTGCATCAAATGCTCCCATCTCCTAACTGAACTATAAAAGCTGAAAACTAAAATCAATATTGGCATGTATGGGTACACACAGAAAATCCTTCGACAAAATATTACCTGCTAATGTGGCTAAAAAGTCCATTTCAGTTCAAAGTTTGGCTTTTAAAACATCTCCTTGCTGTCTATTTCAGCCGGGCTGGGTAAACGAATACTTACTATATGCACAACCAAACACCTCGACCCGCATTCCAATCCTGCCCCTGGGGTTCCACTCTACAGGGATGAAGCGCAGAAATCTGGCTTTGATAGCAGGCCTGAGTCTATAGGATACAACAGTGTCTGCATTTGCATTTCCTGAAAAACCCTAGAAAAAAAAGGGAAAGAAAGAAATCAGTAGAGAGAAAATATTTGTTTCACTTTTTTTTTTTTTAATATGGAACGCTTCATGCATTTGCGTGTCATCCTTGCTCAGAGGCCAGGCGAATTTTCTGGGTATCGTTCCAATTTCAGCACATGTGCTGCCAAAGCGAGCACTATTTGTTTCACTCTGTCATATACAAACTTGGTGAGCAATTAGGGCTTTACTTTCGAAAGACAAAATTGGCTGCCTTCTTGAAGGAAACTACATTAATCATGAAGCGACAATCCCTTTCTGTCTGCGGAAGTTACCACTGCCTAAACCCTTCTTTCTCTCTCCACCACCCCTATTAAACCAAATGTCAATGACCATAGTCTACTTCTATGAAGAAAATGCAGATTAAACGTCAAAGCGTGCCATGTCTGTAGCCATTCACGTTGGGTTGGCACACACACAAAAAAAAAATTCAAGGAAATATCCTTCTAGTTTCAAAAACTATTATCTCATTCAGCACAGAAGGCGCTCACATCATTGAGGAATGGAAGAAGTTGTGACGTGCTTTTGTTGCTTCATTCTCTCATCTCACTCATTAGCATACCTGAAAATGTCACCCAACACTCAGCACAAAACTACTGAGAGCCTGTTTTTAAACATTACCAGTAAACTGCTGAATGCATGAATGACATAAAAGGGGGGAAGCTGGAAAGAATAATAATTTTGAAAGACCTGTAATTCCACTTATAGACTCTAGAATTTGAAAGCTAGAGGGATTTAGGGAATAATGCTAAACATCAGCTTCAAATTGCAGATGAGGAAATTAAAGAGCAGAGAGGCGAAAAGAGTCTCTGGAGTTTGTCAGGTTTGTAACCAGGAGCTGTGTTCTTTCTATGATATCAGGATGCATTTACCTAATGCAAAGCTCATATAAGGCGGCACCAAAGTACAACATCTCAGCAGCTTTGATTTTCTACTACATGATATGTGGTAAGGGGAGACACCTGCATGAAGCAGAAGAAATTGTTTTCAGTGTTTTTAACTTCATTTTTATGCCTTTATTTTTCTTTAACTATCGGCTTACGTAGGACAAGAAAGGAGAAGATGCAGCTACATTGCAGGCCCATGATTGAGTCTCTGTCCAATTACTGGAGCAACAAATAAGGGAAAACTCATGTACAGTACACAAGGCAAAGGACAAATACACTGAAACAGTACACAGGGTATTATTTATTTTTTGTTATGCTCTTGTTTATTACTGTTTGTTTATTTTATCCCACTGGACTACAAGCACCATGAAAGCAGGGACCCTTACTGCCATTGGCCCATTTCTCCAGAATACTGATTGGCTCAAAGTGGTACTCAATAAAATATTTGTTGGACGTGTGAGTTTTGGAAAGTCTGGACTTCAAAAAAATAATAATAATAATGAAACAAAACCAAGTTAAGCAAGTTTCCCAATGAGAGGCCTCTCAGAGCAGGTCAAATGTCTCCCACAAGGACAGTTAATTATTCAGCAGGCCACAAAATCCCCACTTTTCTTTTTTTCCTGCAAAGTACATTCCTAGGCTAATGCTCTTAGAACATAGTGAGAACAACATTTAACCCCAAAGGACTATTTGGACTGTGAAAATCAGAACCTAACCAGAAAATTCCATTCTCCTCCGTGGGTTGAAATTGCCCATTGCAGACTTAGTAAGAAAGGTTAGCCGCATCCTCTATCTCACTGCCCAGTGCCCACCCCACTCCACTTCTACAGCACCACCACCTTCATTTCTGTTGAAATCATAAATGCTTGCCTGAAAATTTGACGTCCATTTATTCTAAATCTTTCCTTAGAATGACCGATGTAGCTCCATGAAGAGCAGGGTTTCCCATGCTTGGATATACTTAAAGCAACTAGGGCTCAGGCCTTGGGCATTGCTTGGTGTCTGAGTTGAGCATGTGGGTGTGTTATATGTGTATGTGTGCACGTGTGCATGTATTTACAGCCTTCCCAAGTCAAGGTAATCTCAGCCAGGGTTGAGAATCTGATTGACAGACATTCATTCCTAGCCAAGTTTCGTATACATTTTATTCCATTTTCCTGGTTGCCACTGGCAGGTTAATAATATCCTTAATTTTGATTTCTTGCTGAGTGAACAGCTGGATGATTATTTAATTCAATTTTTTAAAAATGAGTTGAAGTCCATGGTTTAGATAAATACCACTATCATGATCTTAAGGCTTTGGGAGTAAAGATACAGTGTGACAGTGACAACAGACAGGTCAACGGAATGGGGAGAGGCAGAAGTTGGCAAATGGGGAATTCTCACTTTTTACCCGATTCACTTCTGAGTTATGTGCATTTTTGAGAACATGAAGAAATATAAGATAAATGGCTTCTATTAGTAATGAAAATACCTTGATGGGCATATTCAAAATCCTTAGCAGTCATTTCTTATCAAGGCTGAGCTTTGAGAGAAATGGTGAGGAGGAGGATATGGGGCTTTCACTTAACACATTTCAGGACTTTGTTAATTGTTAATGGGTCTGTATTAATTTTATAATAATTAGTAAAATAAAGTAAGACAAAGACATAGGAAGTACGTATGGTGGCAGAACAGGAAATATCATTTAACAGTACACTACATAACAAATAACTTTTTAATACTCATGTCACTTGAAAAATATGCACCATTACTAGTAATTAAATATGTTAAACTGAAAGTAATATTGTATTCTTTATTCCATGTGTTGGAACTTTTTGTGTGAAATTTATAAGATAACAGAGTCTATTTTGGTGTCCAAGATTTAATGGGAATCTTTTCAGACTGTTTGTGAATGAGCCATGGGATAGATGCTGAACTGTTTTATAAATGAGAACTCTGATGTATATTATTAAGTTTAAATGGTATTTTCATTGCCTAGGAGACTTTTCCCAATTGGCTATGCAGATTTTTATTTTATACCATAACAATTCATGAAGTAATGTGTGGATTAAAAGTTTCCTCTCTCCTTTTTTTAAACAGTTTTATGACAAGAGCATTTATGTCTTCCTTTATATTACATGTTCTGAACTTCAGCATGTGTCAGAGTTACTTGAGGTGCGTTTTAGAAATGCAGACTTCTGAGCCCTATACCTCCCTCATGAAATCTTGGGGTGGGGATCTGGAGTCTGCTTATCTAATGAGGGCCATGCTAATGTATTACTTTAGTCTTTGACTCGCTCTTAGAACATCCTTCTGATTTGTTGATACATCCTGCTCTTTCCTCCTCCATTTATTATCTCAGAATTGCTCAGAGAGGCAAAGGATGGTGGGAAGAATTCATTAGGGTTAATCTTGAAAGAGAGGCATCCAGAGCACATGGGTTCTAGGCTGTCAGTCTCAATGTCTCCACCAGGGTGGTGCACAGCTCAGGGTCAGAGCAGCACAGGGCGCTATTGGGCTTTATTCGCATCAGTCCTGTGAAGGAGCCATTAGTATACCTGCCTTATTTGTTATTTTATTTGTACCTACTTTACAAGTGAAGAAAATGAAAATTATTGAGGTTCAGTTACTTGCCTAAAGTCACACACCTAGAAACTGGCAGAGCAAAAATTTACTTCATGGTTTCTCTGACTCCAAACCCCATAATTTATCTAAGCACCCAAAAGGCCCCACTCCAACAGAATGTGAAAAGAAGCAACTCATCATTGAGGGAATTTGATATTTAAATAAAGCTTTTTTTTCCTTTTTCTCAAAATGTATATTTATACATTTTTTATGTAATTAAGAATAAAGCAACTTGAGTATTGCTCAACTGGGACTCATATTTTTGGCTTTTATAGACAAAAGATTATTCTATTAAGCTTTACATTTTTTCAAAATTATCTAGGTAAAATAAAAATAAAAGGAATATGCAAGAATCAATGGGATTCTTGAATATAAATAGAAACCTAATAGATAACAGTGTATAAAGAGATATATCATCAAATATGAAATATCTAGACATAAAATTAAACATATGTGCATTACATGGTAAAATTCATAGACCTTCCATTGGATTTCTCTTTTCTTTTAGACTTGATGACTTTCAAAACTCCATGAGGTATTCATATATGGTACAGAAATTTATTCTAAACAATATAATTCATGGAGTTAATGAATTGAAGTTTTTTGTTTTCATGGGCAGGCACCATGAATTAAAGTTTTTGACAGGCTGTTTTAGTATTCACAAAGTGATTCTAAACTTTATGCACAGGTGTAAAGCATTAATTTATTTTTCAAATATTAATTGAGCAACTGTCCTTTGAAAGCCAAGACAGATAAAGGAAGATGCCCATATGGCAGTCCATAAGGGGCTCTGAAACATTGCTGTAATAAGTTAGAAACATGGGGCCAGTTATACGTGGTTAACATAGCAGACTTTATAACTATATAAAAACTGGTCCAGAGCCCATCAAAATAAACAGCAGTCCTAGTGGAAATAAAAAACAAAACAATAAACAAAAAACAGACATGAAAATCTTCTTCTCATTACTATATTCTCTTATTGTAAGAATCTGGTGACTTAATGTGACCTACATAGGATCTACTGCCAAGAACAACTCATTCTGATGGTCACCGGACATGCAGACACCAAACGCATCATAGAATACGCTGTCTAATGGATATCATTTATTTATTTTGAGTACAGAGATACCAGCTATAAATCTCTACCATGTGTATCTCCCAAGAAGTTATGTAGTCTTGAAAAGTGCAACAGAAAAGCCAAAAAAATAAGAACTACTCAAAAGTGGGAAGTGGTTCGCCAACATTAACTCTGATAGAATAACTAGTTAGAGCAAAATAACAGATAGAATGCCTTTTAAACATATGTCGAAGAACATATGTCACTGTATCTATATATGTTGATTCTATCTTTAGTGAGTATGCATGTCATTCTCATTTATGATAATATAGAAACATCAATGAAAGTATAGTAGTTACATTGAATAAAAAGTTTTGTTCAGTTGTAGAATAAATCTTAAATTTTAAAATAAAAAATAATACATTTTTTATAATATACACTTGGTTTCTCCCACCCTCCAGAAAACACTCAATATGCTTAAAATATTTTTTTGAAGAGGCAGCAAAGTTTTAGCAACAGCTCAATGAGGCACACGTACCAGTTAATATGTTAGATCCTGTGGTGACACAAAGGTGTGAAAATAGTGCCCAGGCCCTTTCAGCATAAAAGACCTAAAATTCTCAAAGAAATAAACATCAAATAGCAAGAGGTAAAGATGTGAAAGACAAAACCTTGACTCTGGTCTATAGCGATCACTGAGACACAGAAATAAACCATTACGTGGAAGATACGTGGACAGGTCATTCATTACACGTGAATTTACTCAATGGTAAATATACGTACAATTTTGTGGAAGACCAATTTTTTTTCTTGATTTGGAAAATAACATTAAATTAAAAAAATAAACACTTATGGTAGTCAAGGACTAATTCTGAACAGTCCTCCTACTAGAACACTGTACAGAATTTTTTTTAAAAAAATAGATTGAAGAACAAAAAACACAGCTAGGCGGGCCACGGTGGCTCAGCGGGCAAGAGTGCTTGCCTGCCATGCCGGAGGACCTCGGTTCGATTCCCGGCCCCAGCCCATGTAAAAAACAAACAAACAAACAAAATATAATAAAACAAGAAAATGTTTAAAGATGTTTCCCTTTCTTCCTTCCTTCCTTCTCTCTGTCTTTCCTTCCCTTCCTCCCTCTTTAAAAAAAAAAAAAAAAAAAACACAGCTAAGTGGTAGATGTTCAATATCTGTGAGAAGAAGACAATCTACAGAGATGAGCCCTGCACTTGAAGCTCTTTTCTCTTTGTAGACAATTAAAGGATTCTTGAAGAGGAGAAACTGAGGAACTGAGAAGCTGAGCAGAGCTTCTGACAGCTTCACAGGGTTAGGGACAATATTTTAGTTCCAGAACCCTGAAAAAGAAAGAAGGAAAAAAAAAGGGAAGGAAGGAAAGAAATGAAAAGAAACATTGATCTCTGCCTCAAACCACATGCAAATATCAATTCCAGGAAGACTGTAGATCCAAATATGAAAGGCAAATAACACTACTAGAGGAATAACTTAGCAGAATAGCTTTACAACTTTGAGGAAGGCAAAAATTTCTTAAACATGATACAAAAAGCACAAACCATTGACAAAATGACATGTATTAAAATTAAGAACTTCTGTTCATTTAAAGATGCTTAAATAGTGAAAAGGGAAGCCATAGATTGGGAGAAAATATTTTACAGTATAACAGTACCCAAAATACAGAGAAAACTACCAATCATAAGGAAAAGAAAGACAAAAGCTGCATGTCAGTGACTACTGTAGCTATGAAATGGTATTCAACCTGATTAGTAATGGGAGCAATACAAATTAAGACCAGATTATGGGGGTTCTGCACACCAACCAGAAATGGTTAAAATTGGAGGTAAAAATAAAAAGCCAAAATAAAAGAAAACTGGCAATACCAGGAGTTGGCCATATGTAGAGCATATGGAATTTTTCACACTGCTGTCGAGAGTGCAAACAGGAAAATCTCTATGAAGAAAAGTCAAATCTACCCACATTTTATGATCTAGCAATTCTACTCCAGGGAATGTACACAACAGAAAAACAGGCACTTATGTACGAAAAGACATGTGCGTGAATGTTCTTAAAGCTTTATTCATTATAGTCCTAAAGTGAAAACAACTCCAACGTCCAAGTGCAAAATAGATGAACCAGTGGGGATCTAGACATATAATGAAATTCTCTAAAGCAATGCAAATATCCACTGTACCTATATACAACGACAGATGCTTTTCACAATATAATCACTGGCCAAAGGAGTCAGATATAAAAAGAGTAGATTTCATGTGATTCCTTTTGTTTATGGTTCAAACAAGCAAAATAGCCCTATGATGTTAGAAGCCATGACAGAGATTGATTTGCAGAGAGAGGAAAGTAGTAATGATCAAGAGGGGTACAAGAGAAGGTGTTTGAGACACTGTAATCTTCTTGCCCTAGATAATATTTAAAGGTGTTTTACTTTTTTGATAATCCAGCAGGCCATAGACATATCCCTTAAGTTTTTTTCTGGATGTGTTGTGCTTCAGCATAAAAAGTTAAGTGAAAATATCCTGCTAACTATGGAAAAGAAATGTGACCTTAACACTTTAAAAGAAAGTTCAGTGAGGACTCTCGATTTAAATGCTGCATATATTTACCCAAAAGCAAGAAGGGAAGATTTTGAAGAATACCTCATTAAAATTGTACTTTTCACTTTTATGATTTTCTATAGATCATTAAGAACACTAAAAGTACCTTCAACTTCATATTTTAGATATCATATAATTTATCATGCATTATACCATAAAGAGCTCTGTTAGCATCTTTCATTTTACCATTAATATTACAAAAAATAATGGCATTCTTATACCATTGCTATTAAAATAACTATTGTTCAGTGCTGAAAGAAAACCACTGAATTCTCCACAAGGGACATTATAAAATTTAAAGTGAAACGTTTCTCACTTCCCTCTACATTCTTTGAATGTTTTTAGATAGTCATTCTAACATATTGATTAGTCACCATAGTGCTTCAAAATGCGGGTTATGTATTAAACGAATTAGTAATAGTTGACCCAAATGGAAACTTCAATATGCATTTTAGAAAGTTAAAAATCAAGTCTAAAATACAAAGCTTGGGTAGAGAAAAAGCGGCCCTTACTGTTTCTTTTTGTTTTAGAATCAAAGGCTCTCATTTCAGTCCCTGAAGCTATGTGCACAATATGTAACTAATGATTACCCCATTTTCCTGTAAACCCTCACCTAGGCTTTCATAGATGCTAGATGCTGGGAGAAGCTCTGTCACCTCTGAGGCATGCCTAATTGGAACACAGAACTTTGGAAGACACAGAGGTTAATGACCTCTAAAGTGTTCTTCGTAAAGTTATTGCCAGCTTAAAGTTTTACCAAGTACTTTTAGAACACAGAGACAAAAATACGATGCAGTATTATCTTGGGGTTATTTGACTTTCAGGTTCCGTATGATTTGGTCACACGATCAAAGTTTAATTACACAGAAAGTCAAAAGAGAATTACTTTATCTAATAATATAATAATCAAGGTGCAAAAATGTGCAGGTTTCTTAACCGATTTTTCACCAAAGAGACCAAACCCATCTGTCCTCTGGGGACAGAAGGTGATATAAATGCAAAAGCAGACACCGGCTTAGAGAGGGCAGAAAGAAGCTGTTTTTATTTCAATCAATAATAACACCTGCCTAGTTGCACGGGCTTTTGAAACACTGCCAGGTGTTCCAAAACAACAAAGCAAACCAGTAAATGACTCACGTTCTCTTGGGTACCTTGATAAAGAGAAATGGAAAAAAGAATACAGAAAATTTAAATTCCTAAGCACATGTGCTCCATTTTTAATGCTAGGATGTCTGAGATTTGGGAAATATTTCCTCTACTAGATAGAAACAACAGAAACTTGGGGGCATTTAACTATTTACATTACATTCAAAAAAATATATCTTTTACTATCAGAGACAACTTCTTTCAAGCACCAAGAACTATTACCCAACAACAAATGAACGCTGTTTTCTCCCTCTGTAAAGGGGAAAATTAAGGATGCGCATTCACACTTCGGTGTGACCTGGGGAAAATTAGACAATTCTGCCTCTACCATTAATAGCTAAAGAAACGAGTCAGATATATTCTTAAACCTCAGTTTCTTCATCTATAAACTGGGAATAGAAACATCTACTTCCAAGTCTGATATGTGCATTAAGTAAGATAAAGGCATTAATATTTCCCTGGTTCAAAATAAGCCCTGATAGGGTGACAGGTAGTTTAGTGATTAGAATACCCACCTTCCATGCAGGAGACCCGGGTTGGATTCCCGGACCATGCACCCCACAAAAAATAAATAAATAAAAATGTAAAAATAAGCCCTGATAAAGTGCTGTGGTGGCTGCTGAGTTGCATAGAAGGGACACTGCCACAGGGAGCCTGTCTCAGTCTGAATGGCATTTTTTATGTTAAAAATTGTGGGTTTAAATCTGAGTTGTCTAGCCCAATCATCAAAAGAGAAATATCAACTCCTTCAAATGTACTTTAATCAGGTGACAATTCCATTTAGGAAACAAAGCCAAATATTTATCTGACCACCGTTTACCATTTTTTAAATCTCAAGACAAAAGGTGTCAAAAAAGACACTTCCAAAGAAAGTCACTTAAAAAAACGTTTTAGGGTACACAGGTAGTTCAGTGGTAGATGCTCATTTTCCATGCAGGAAACCCTGGCTCGATTCCGAAAAACAAAAAAGTTCTCATTTCCTAAATGCTGAATTTTATTTCCTTTTAGCTAGTTTGTTTTTGAACATCATGTTTGGAAATTACACTTGAGATGTTGTAGTTATAGTCATGCAAAGCAACAAGAGGCTCTTAAATGTCCTTGTCCATGTGGTTCCTGTTTTCAAGGTGAATGAGATTGGTCAATTGATATTTGCAAAATTTTTCAAAAATACGTAATCAGCTGAAACAGAGATAATTTTTATAGGTATTTGCATGCATCCACTGAAAGCAGTTTATAAAACATTGCAGGTGGTTTTAATGATATGGTAGATATATTTTAATTTAAATTCTGCCTGTTTGAATTTTAAGAAATGACAATCTTTACAATGTATAAAGGCACTATTGATAAAATGCCTAGGTGGTCTCTATAGATAACGAAAGTAAAATGAATGAATTTGAAGGGAACTTCTACTAGCATTCCAATGACACACTACTGGGCTTATAAAAATGGCCTTATGTTTAAATTAAAAAAAAAAAAAGAAAAAAGAAAAGGTACACTTTAATGAAACCAATAGTGTGAAGTCCATCACTCCATACATTCAATTTTGCTCTGATCCTTTCCAGAACAGCCACAAATTCTTAGGTCTTGGACGTAACCATTATGAATGAAGGAATAGCAGAAACAATGCCCTACTCTGGCTTTGTTCCCTCAGTTAGGAAAGCCACAACTCTCTGAAAACGGGAAATAGCATGCTGTGTGGAATACACAGCTTCAGCAATTGCTCAGGGACTCAAATCCTCAGGCTATGGCAGTGGATGAGGTGATATTACAGAGCCCATGCTCCGAGAATGGGGCTCTGGAATCAACAATCTTTAATACTAATCCTTTCTTTTTAGCTTATTAGCTTGTCTTTGGAACATTATGCTTCTTATTTTCCTATGAGAATAAAGCAAATGTGCATTCCTAGTTAACAAGTGGAAATTTGAAATCTGACAGAATTAACGATGTAAATGAATTATTCTTCACTTTTTTAGGTTCTGCTTGAAGAACACCTTTGCTTTTTAGAGAGCCACATTGAAATATCACAGAATGAAAGGTCAGGATGTCTGGAATCTGCTTTGAGAGAATGCAGTGGTGGGGGTACCAACAGGGGAGAAGGGATGGGGCAGGATGGATTGGCTATGGGTTGGTGGTTGTTGGGGCTGGAAAGAGGTAGAAAGGGGGTTCATTTTACTATCCAGTCAACTTAGGTGTATGGAGTGGTGTGGGGGCCAGTTGTGAAGATGAAATGAATTAGGAGTATAAAGAGCTCAGTACACTCAAACAGTCCTCTGCTTATCTACTACAGTTATATATTTTTTACATTTCCTGCTGCCAGGCAAGAAACTTACTTATTTTTATGTATATAATTAATTGCTCTTGCTGCACCACAAAAAAAAACCCTGCTTTACTTAGTAATCAAGATTGTTTAGTGCATGAAACAATAATCAGTTTCTACAAGCCATGTTCTTTAGATATATGTAAAAAAAAAAAAAGTGTAATTTGGGAACTCTTCACATACTACAAATGTTTCCAAAATTATTTAGAAATTGATGATATTAAAACATTACAATTCCCAGTCTGACTTTGCTGAGCAATTATACTGGTCAGATCTACACACTACAGGGAAGGAACAAATACAACACTTGTGGCTTTAAAGAGATCTCTAGAACAGTTCAACCTAATGCTACATTTGAGAATGAAAGTCATAAGCTACACAATTCCTTCGTTAAGAAGCTTATTTACAGCTTCAGTCAAGAAACACGTTTTTATTATACGTGTATATAAATTCTTTATCAAAATGTCTTTGTCAGAAGTCCTTCGTCTCAAAATATGGGTGCTTCTAGAGCGTAATCTCAATTCCTGTACTGTGGTGTTTAAGCTCAAAAGATGTCTATTCATTGTGTTAAACAAGTTCACAGATTATTTAATGCTTACAAAAATGCTACCAGAGTCCGATATAAAAACACCAAATGTTGAGCAACTTAAGAATGAATCATAAACCTTCCCGAACACCCACATGTACTGAGAGAGTCTATTTCGACCCTCCCCCACGCCTTTGAGGACGACGTGACTGAAACTGTCTACTCTCTATCAGGCCATACAAACACAACGTATTATTAAGCATACTGACTTACATTAAGATATGTTGCATATCTAAGCCCATTTGATTAGAATAATTTATAATAAAAATTTTTATAAGATACCTCCAGAGCCATAAAACTCCAGAGCCTTAAAAAATGACCCCTCTGGCACATGCACCTGATGGAATATTTTGTGGGTATTTTTTTGTTTTTTTTTTTTTTTTTGCTTGCTTCTTATTTTTTTTTGCACAGGGAGGCACCCAGAATCGGACCCGGGTCTCTGACATGGAAGGTGAGAACACTGCCTGCTGAGCCACCATAGCCCACCCATGATGGGATATTTTGAAGCAGTTAAAATGGTGAGTTTGGCAAACTATTGAAAAATTAGTGTGCTCTCTTCATTTCTTAGGTATAATTCGTGATTGTGTGATCAAGCATACTCACAAGTTAATTAAAAATAAGCATAATAAGAAAAGAACAAAGGTGACACATCAAAACTTTTTAAGTGATGAGATTATAGATTTCTTTTTTTTTTTACTTCCTCAAATTAGGAATTTTTAATGAGATGATTATAATACTTAAACATAAAAATGTAAACAAAAAAGGAAAAGCAAATTATTTCATTCTTTATTCATCTTTTCTTAGAGCCTTTTTCTTTCACCAAAGCTCCATTTGTCCATTCCAATTTCCTGGACATTATTAAACATGCAGGTTCTCTTGACTTCCTTACACTGTGAGTTCTAGGAACCTTATAACAATATCCCCAAACCGAATTTTGATTATTGGCAATCTTCTAGTCACTCAATTCTCTAAATACTTCATAAATTCGCCTTCTGAGAAATCATCTCTTTTTTATTGTATTCCAGAATAACAACAAAAATAGATAACTACTTTTGAGTGCTTTCTACTTTACAGACTCCATACAAAATCCCTTCCTATGCATTATCTCATTTCATGAGCTTTTTATGAGAGAGATGTTCATAGTTCCTCATTTTAAACATGAGGGAACTGGAACTTAGAAGGTGAAGTAACTAAACATGCTAGCAAGAGGAGAGAGGACAAATAAACAAGAAAAGGAGAGATGCTTGTTAATATTTGTTGATTTATTTTTTGACTGCTCAAGCAAATAACATGCAATGGATTGGCTTAAACAACAGGACTTCAACATCTCATGGTTTTGAGGCTAAAATACAAGTCCAAATCAAGGCATCATCAAGACTTCCCAAAGACTGTGGCACTCTGGGGCTGGGTGCCAGTGAGCCTTGGTCCTGGGCTTTTTTGTCACATGGCAGTGCACACAGTAGCCTCTCCTGCCCTCTTCCTTCTCCTCCAGGTTCTGTCGACCTTCAGCTTCTTGCTTCCCTTGGCTTTCTCTGCATCTGTCTGAATTTCATTCTGCTTATAAAGGACTCCAGTAATAGGCTTAAGAACCATCCTGATTGAGGTGGGCCATAGTAACCTCATCAACAGGTCCTACTTATAATGGGTTGCCACCCACAGGGCTGGATTAAGTTTAAGAGTATGTTTTTCTCAGGTACATCTAGGTCCAAACCAATATAATGCCCAACATTATTATTTTAAATACCAATAAGATCATTTTGCTGGTATTTAAAGAGCTGGCAAGGCAGAAGGCTAGATAAGACCAAGTGTTGGCAGGAATGTGGAGATATAGGGACCCTCATGAATAGCTGGTGGGAGTGCAGACTTGTGTTGCAATTAGTTGAGAATACTGGGGTACTCAGTAATACAATCATTTATATGCATATGTACTGTTACCTGGTGATTCTGTATCTACATCCCAAAGCAATTCTCACACACGTGCATAAGGAGCAGGCACAAGTATGCTCTTTGCAAGGTGGTGACTGAGAGTTGAAAACAACCCAAGTGTTCATGGCTGGGAAAGTGGATCAGTAAACTAAGGTAGATGCACAGTGTGGAGTATTATGCAGCAATTAGAACCCATGACTGTGGGCGGCGGAGAAGGGAGGCTGTCAACATTCAGTGTTTTAGCAAGTCCTTTAGGTAATTCTAATGCATGCTCAAGTTTGAGAACCTCTGTACTACATGAATTCCAGTGTTTTCTCTAGCATAAAATGTTTCTCTCTGATATATATGTATTTATATATATATATATATGCATTATATATGCATACATAAAATACATATTTGTTATTTTCATAATGCTGTGATTGCACCCATGACATTTTATTTATAAAATGACAGATTTATGAATTGACTATAACACTAGTATTTTATGATTATTATTTCTGGCTATTTTACTGCTATCATTAGATAGATAACAGTTGCTATATTTTCCATTCCTAGAAATGCATAATAATGAAAATAAGCCTGACGGCTCCACAGCTGTCTGTTGTATGCACATTCCAAAGTTTCTTTCCTCTACTATTATATGCCTTCCACCCTCTCCTCCCTGAAATGAGGTAAATAGCCACCCCCTCTGTGGGTCCCATCCCCAGTAACATTTAACCCTTTATAATTTGATCTCCCTCCCATAATTCACTGACTTTAATAATACAATGATCACAATCATTCTTCGGACTGTCATATCCAATAGCTATTTTTCAGTTCCCCTTTGTTCATTTCTTCATCCTCTACCATCCCAACCCCACCCATGGATTCTCTGCTGGGAAACTGTTCCCTGCTCTTTGAACTCCTCCTAGCTCAGCTATCACCTCTTGCTCAAGTCTTCCCGTAAGCCCATTGAGAGTCCCTTAGTTTCTCCTGTAGTCCACTGAGTCTATGATCCTGATTAACAAAATAGAAGCTGGATTACAAAACCCTGTTTGCACATCAAATTGTGATAGCCTTTACAAAAGGGAAAGCACCTTATCCATTATTGATTCCCTGTATATATCTCAGCAGTTATGACATACCACTCAATAAGTATTTACTGAATAAATGAAAGAGTATTTGATACTAAACGCTCAATAAGCATTCACTCTTATTACATATGCCACTATCGGCTTGGAATAGTCATTAATCCTAGGTGAAAAAGACTCAGTGACAGATTAAGCACACCCTTCTCCAGCCTCCTACTCAAATTCCAGCACAGTCTTGCATCCCCAGTCTTCCCCTCCTGCTGTTTTCTTGTATTTTAAAGAAAATATATATCTTTCTATATATCCTCTACAATCCCATTAAACTGCTGTTGGTAGCCTCCCAGTTTTTGTCCTCTCTGCCTATGCTTGCAGTAAACCTGGAATGCTGTCCAGAGACCACTCACGCTGAAACTGCGCTCTCCTACTTGCATTATTCCAAATGCCTCAATGCTATAAGTCTTTCTGCTCCCCTCAAACACTTGTGTCTAAGTCCTTTAAAGTCCTTTAAAATTTCTCATTGTTTCTTGTGTATTCATTTATGTACTGATTTCATTTTATAAAAATATTTTCTGGGTTGGTTTTTTCTTTTTTTCTTTTTTTTTTTTTTTTTTGCTGTGTGGTCCTGGTTAGGCTATCAGAATTCCAAGAAATGTGAATGACTTTTCTGTAAATTAGAAAGATGGTTCCTCCAGTCTCCGCAGGGCAGTTTTGGGGATTCAGTGATGTGCACATGGGTCCAGTAATACTGATGGATATGTAATATGCAAGAGGCAAAGGACCCCAGTGAGAAAGATGAAAGCAGCCCCTGACTGCTGACAGCTGGGGGCTGGCCTGATTCTGACAGCCAGCCCCGTGTTTTATTATTGAACCTCATAGGACACTGACATCACACAAAGTCACTCTGTGACTGAGGGAGTGAGAGAAAAACAAGATCACTCTTAACCATGTCTGAACACAGACCAAAACTCAAACATTGGCCAAACCACAACAAATGACCCAATGCTTTGGGTTGATATGAGTGATTCTTCCTTTGTTCCCAATTTCAGCTCTAGTCTTGTCCTATTCCTTCTGCCTCCAGGACAAAAATTAAAAAGTAAAGCAGGGTGCACCTCTCCCTTGTTGTAACGATTAGTGAGCCTGAATGTCTCGGACTGTGGTGTGTGCCTGCCAGGCTCTGGCTGGTGGGCAGAGACAGCAGCTATTATTGCAGTCAAGATAGCTGCAATTATTTGTTGAATGACTCTCTGCCATGTGGATTTAAAGTCAAAGTCCTCCCTTTTACGCTTTTAGGTATGTAAATGCCTAAGAAATGAGTAATCAACTTTTAAACGAATGAATTCTACATCACAAAGTCATTTATAAACACACTCTATTTTAGTTAAGCGAGATCTTTTCTTAGTTGTGAGCAAGATTGCTTTGTGTTTTACACTGTTCTATCACACTCTATTTCCATAACCTTTAGCTTGAAAAAGGGGTAACTTCAGAAAGTCATGACGTCCCTAAAGCCTGAACGTAATACCTTCCAGTGGACTTCCATTTACGGTCATTATGGTCACTCTTCAGGGGGAGAGATGTGCTGCCATGAGAAGCAAACTAGTTCAAACTTACAACTTTTCCTTGCAATGGAGGAATGTTCTGGAGCTCTCGTCTCACTGATTGGCTTCGTTGTTCTACTGAGTCACCAATGGCGACAATTTAGCCATCAAGTTAGCCTGCCATCACTGTGAGAAAAGTATAGTTACTATGGCCTGTCTAGCCCAGTTAGCTCTGATTGGGAGAGAAGACATGAAAGGATGATTTAGACCTGGAGCATTTTCCATGGTGGGAAGACGTGAACAATGCCCCCTTCCCCACAGTGGCTGCGTTCTGCAGATGAGCCAGCCACACTTAAAACATCCACTCACTGACGCTGCTCAGGGCTTTGTTGGTAAAGATATTGTTTTAATTGAACTAAATAAACATTTTGATAGATACCAAATATAAGTTTCATTTCAACAAGCGTACTTTATTTCAAAATATATTTCATATTGAAATAAATGTAAATTTTCAACACAAAAATTACTTAAATATGTTAATAAATTTTTGGTGAAAGGAGAAAGCAAGAAAAATAGCCTACTCACAAACCCATCACTCTAAAACTTAGAGGAAACTTGGGTTATTCCCTCTTGGCCATTTGCTTAAATTATATTCTTATTTCTTAAATCATCTTATAATTGTAATTCAATACCAATAAGGACACTGTCTTTACATTTTTTTAAGTTAATTAGCATTTGAGGACATATCTGTGTGGTTTTTTTTTCAGATTCTCCAAGCATTATGTGCATGTAGACTTATAGACCCAACCTTATCAATTTCAGTGAAAGTAAAAGAAGTAGCATCTGCGATTTGCAGAATAAACTTCATTTAAATAGACATGATTTAAATAACTCATTCAGGTCACCTTGCAAATAAGTGTCTGCAAGTCACCTCGCAAATAAGAATATTCCTGACCAACTCCATTCTGCCACTAGCATCAGAACCTCTCAAGTTGAATGTCAAATGACAAAATGAATTTCAGAAGGTACATATTTCCTCATGAGTTTTCAGATGTTGTAGACGTCAGAGCTTGCTATAAAAAAAAATCACGCATAAGTTTTCTCTCTGTTCTGTTTGATTTTTTTACTTGGTGTGCCTGTTCATCCCAAGAAAAAGTACATCCAGAGGAAAAACTGTCAGGGGTAATATTAGACATGCTACACTGCTCACAGTCTAATAGCGTTTGTTTTGGTCAGGAAAAATGAAATAAAGCAATTGTATTGACTACATTTTCTCTGACCTCATTTAAGCTCCTAATGTTTACGCTATTTCATGCTACTTGATAGCTACAAAGGTTCCCTGAAGAGGCATGCGGGGCTTCTAGGTTTTTAGCTGCACTTTCTCAAAGCAGAGAGGGCTGAAGTCTCTTCTTAGCAGCTGATGATACAGCTGAAAACGAGCTGCCCTGTTTGCAGCAGAGAAGTCTCCCAGAGAACTCTCCACGCTTCCACTTGGAACCTCTCACAGCTGCTCAAGCGGCCAGCCCTCCCACCACCTCCGCCAGAATGTGCGGATGCTTCCCCCCTGCCAGGAACATCCTGACCCTCGTC
This sequence comes from Tamandua tetradactyla, assembly GCF_023851605.1. Lineage (NCBI taxonomy): Eukaryota > Metazoa > Chordata > Mammalia > Pilosa > Myrmecophagidae > Tamandua > Tamandua tetradactyla. Next base: position 71,096,093 of record NC_135342.1, on the reverse strand, counting down.
TTCTCATTGCAATCCCCGTAGAGGCCCCCTCTCAGGCCTTGCCCAACCCGCAGTTAAGGGAACCCTGTATTGTTTAACAGGCCCCTCAGCCCCACTGGGCAGTGAGCACTTGGGACCTCAAGGGACTGGGCCTCATTCAACTTTCTATGCCCGCTAGGAGCCCAGTGCTAGGAGCCCAGTGCTCGGTGAATGCTGACTGAATAAATAAAGGAATTGCAGGGGACAGCCTGAGGCCACGGGAGAAGTGGGTCACTCCCACCGTCCCAGAGATAAATTAGGGGTGGGAGAAGGAATAGTGTATAAGGAAAGGTTGGTTTGGTGATATTTTCACCCTATTTTGTGGTTTGACTAATACTACCTTTGAATTTTATACAGGAATTAATCACATTTCTTATCTAGGACATATCAGGCTTCTCAGTCAATGTTAACATTGTTCTCAATTGTGGAGACTCATCATGGCAATAATAAGGCAATAACTGATGATTCTGGGCTCTTTTTTTTTTTTCCAAAGGGAAACGAGTTGTAAGGTAGTTGGTAAAGAGGGTACATTTGGTAAGAAATAGGTGAGTCTAATGATGTGGCCGCAAGGAAAGAATAAAGAAGAGCTCTACATCAAAATGAGATTAGACAATTAGGCTTGTTAAAGCCATTTCACAGGCTTATAGAGATTAAAATCCTTGTGATAACACTAATAAGTCTATTATGCTAAGATTCGTTTTCTCAGATGAGGCAGGAAGCAAAAGTGATCATAGCCTGGCAATGCATAAAGCAGTTCCTTCTTCCTAGCACTGCAGCTGCAGAAGCCTGCTCTCCTCTGAGAATTCTCTCCATACTGTGGGAAACAGGGATATCTGTATAAAAGGAATGGGCCTGTGCCCAGGTATTTGTGCATGTGTGTAAACTTTGAAAATTCAAATTCCACATCATTTGCTATTTCAAATGAGAGTTCCTTCCAAAGGATTCAGAATTTTCTCTCTCATATAAAATATATATATTACATATATTATAAATACAATCGTTTTGCGTTTGAGACACACTTCCCAAATGTCAGTAAGATCTAGAGCAGAGCTGACAGTGTTTGCTAGAAAATAAATCTCTGTACTATGCACTGTGCAAATATTATTTTTCAACTTCCTCAAGGATGTGTTCTAGCCATTTTGACTTGTCTTAGAGTGTCATCTTTGAAAAAAAAAAAAAGTAAGTCTGCAGTGTGAGTTTCTCTACCCTTACTTCTCTAGTAACTGTCTTCTTTTAGGACTCGTAAGTACTGAATGTCTGGATTCCTGACTTTACAACAAGAACTTTGATTCCAGGGTTAATGCTGGTTCTCCTTTTGGATGTGTTATGTCTAGGAATATCTCCTTAACATAGCTCCCCATTTAAAATCTGTTAGGATCCTTTTCTGATGACAATTCTATTGAATAATTTGACACATCATATTATTTAGTGACTTTGAAGACACAAGCCAAGTCCAGAGAAACAATGCTATTCAAACTTGAATGTGCAAATTACCTGAGAAACTTGTCAAAATGCAGATTCTGGCTCAGTAGGTCTGAGGTGCTGCATTTCTAACAAGCTCCCCAGTGGAGACCAGGATGCTGCTGGTCCCAAAACTTCATTTGAGCAGGAATTCTATGGAGCAGGGTCATCCAGACTTAGCGTGCATAAAAATACACTGAGGTTTTGTTAACACATCACTACTGCACCTGTCCCCAGAGATTCTGATTGGGCTGGTCTGGGGTCGGCTCTTATTCTGCATTTCTAACAAGCTCCTAGGTGATGCTGATGCTGCCCTTTAATAGATCAGACCTTAAATAGCATACGAGGTCATCGAATTGAGCCACAGATGCCAGTCTGACTTTTATTAGGCCATGAACCAATTATTGGCATAACGGGACATTTTCAGATCAATAAACATTAGTGTGCTTTAAAACATTACAAAGAAAAGCAATTTCTACAAGTCAGATAAAACTCGAAAGACTGCCACTGGTGGGAAAGAAAATTGGAGGCAGGTTGATTTTTCAGGCAGAATATAATAAAAGAGAGGCAAACACAGCAACATTTGAGGCTATTTACGTTGGAAGTATTTGCCATATCTGACTCTTTATCATGTGAAAGGAGGCACAGGTAATCTCTGCTTCAGCCAACAGTCAGTGGGAGTTAAGGTCTACCTTAACAGATAAAAGCAGTCAATGGAGTCTAAGAGAAATGCCAGACCCTATACTTTGCAGACTTAAGGAAAGCAAAGTTCTGCAGCTCAGTCTCAGAAGTGGTCCAAAGAATACAAATTAGTTAAGAAAGCCAAAGGGGAGTAAGAATTGGATAAAAGTCATAACTCTAGTTGCTTCATAATGACAAGAGCAAATAACCTTGATGAGTAAGCTACCTGTTGAGTTACAACCCAGATTTTCTATTAGGATTGCTCTTGGTGATGAGAAGGAACAATGCCGCCTTAACACAAGTAGAGATTTTATTTGGTCCTGTTATGTACGTGGCCAAAAGACAGAGGGTTGGGCTTCAGTTCATGGCCAGAGCCCCTGGCTGAGGGAGCTGCATGTGGTTAGAGCACTGCTAACAACAGAGATCTCTTAAAGAAACAGCTCACCACTCTGGGGTTCTAAGGGAGAGGAAAAGGCCCGGGTAACGGAATATGGTCCAAATCCTAGTCTTTGGAATGTGGCCAAGACTACATAGGATGAACGTACAGACAAGAAAAAAACAGATGGATCCAACAGATTAGCTCCAACCAATAAGATAGGACCACGATAGCAAGAGATGTTAGGGACCCACCAGTATCCCTGAGGCCTTTCAGACCTCCAGACTCTAATTGAATTCCAGCCTCTAGTAAGACAAATGCTTGCCTGAGGGTTTTAGTCAGTTCCAAGAGCAGATGGTTGAACCTTTGACCAGTGACTGACCAGAGACAGGGGTCCGGTACCCCAGCCCCCTGCCACTCTGCTGGATACCTCTGAGAATGTGATGTACACCGGTCCTTTGAATTCCCTGGTGAGAATAAGCTCCACTTGCCCAAAGTGAGAGCTGGCTTGATAATGCACCTTTTATTAGTTGCTTTTCTTTTCTCTCTGTACCTCCCTTCCCCTTACTATGGTTTCTTGGGATCACCTTCCAAATAAACAACTTGCACTCAAATTTTTCCCTTAAGTTCTACTTCCTGGTCAATCCAAACTAAACAACAGTGAGTATGTGTTACGAGTAGGCAAATTAGAAAGAATTAGAAAATCCAAGCAGGTATAATAAGAGTATCTGATAACAGTCTGGGTCACCATACTGAGATAATGAGGTTCTCTTAAATGGCACTGTGGAAGCAATGGATGAAAAAAAGGCTGCAAAAAATGCTACAGAGAAAAATTCCCACAGTGGTGATTAGAGATTAGTTACAGAAGTAGAAACAAGAAACAAAACAGACAGAGCCACTCACACTGATATGTTTGTTTATCTGTGTGGTCTATATGACAGTATTTCTTGAATGCACACAAACAGAAAACACTCTCCTGCTCATTATGACTGGGTACTAATTTCCAAACATTTGAATTTCTCTAGTATTCAGCATTACACATTTTCTTTCTTTCCTTCATGACAATCTATTTGTACTCCTTATATTCTGTTACATACTAGGTTATGTTTTCAATGTTATAATATTTTGGCTTATATTCACATATATAATGTTCATTTTATATGATGTTCATGTTATATATATACACACACACACATATATATATATAACATTTTCCCCTGTTTTAGAATTACATTAAATTCTTTCAGAATTACTACATGGACACACTTATTAAATATTATTAATTATAATATTTAATTATTAATAATATATTATTAGTATTATTAATTATAATTTGAAGCACCGAGAATGAACAGTTCTATATTGTCGGCAGACGCACATGTGGAGACAGATTCGTCCTTTGGATTCAGGTACTGCCCCAGCTGCATGATTTGGAAGTTTTCTTAATCTCTCTGATTTCAGTTTCCTTGTATGTAAAATGTCAATAAATAATATTTCTCCTTGTGTCGGTTTCAATGAGAGACATGGTGATGTATATAAAATGTCTAGAACAGCTGCTGGCACAAATAGACAATAAATTAATATGTATGTATTTGCATGTCAATGGAAATCATTAATCATAGTATTAAACATGAGCTAACTTTCAGATCTCTTAAATTTTCCCTGTTTACTCCATTTTTGCATTCCCCTTAACTTGTGTGACTTGACTGGCACATTTATGAAAACCCCAGCAGTCCATTTAATGTTTTCTTCATTTGTCCATGTTTTAATCAACAGTCTATGCAATGTACATTCCTAAAGGTTTCAGAACCACTTTGTCATTGACCCAAATAAGAAAGAATGTTATTTTTGCTGTCTGGAGGAAAGCAGTTTTTGTTTTGCAATCAAAACTAATGTATACCAATGTTCAGAAAATGCTGACTTTCTAGGAGAATGAATTCCTGGCAGTGAAGGCGGCTGCTGCATTTCTGAAGATGGATGAAATAAGCAGCAAATCCTACAGTGAACTCTCCAGGTAAATGTCTCTGTAATGTTCCTGACACCAGAAGATGCTGATTTAGCTAAATACCCAGGGTGGGAACTTGTAAAGTAATTGCTACATACCAACACTTCAGGGTGATTGCTGTGCATCCTCTTAAGTCAGTTTCAATACTTCTTTTCTAGATTACTTCACAAACATTAAATATGAAGCTCCACAAGGCAATTTCTTTTTTCTTAGTAGCGTAAAATTGATCTTACCACATTTTATCACAAAGGCAGATTATAAAAAAACAGAAATGCAGAAATATTACTTAGTATATGGTTTTTAAATATATAAAATGATCATTTATCTCATACTCACAAGTGTCAAAACAGTGAGATAGCAAAATCAATTATTTTAGCCCTAATGCAGGATAGATGTTGGTTCCAAAGGATTTACAAAATCAATCAATCAGTTTTATGAATAGCCGTCAAATTATATAGTGTGATTTGAAGACCAGAAATGAGCGTCTCTCAGAATATCATTCCAGTCCTCGGCGAGATGTCTGATGGTGTCATCTAAATGCACACTGCTGCCGTGTGCCTTAATGGCTATGCTTTTCAATTTTGTGATATCACCTTTTAGAATATACATGCTACTTGGTGGGTATATTCGTTTTGTAGGGCTGTGGAACAAATTACACAAATTGAGCAGCTTAAAACAACAAATTTATTATCTTGCAGGTCTGGAGGTGAGAAGTCTGGCATATGTCTCACAGGACAAAAATCGAGGTGATGTCAGGATTGCATTCCCCTCTAAAGTACAGCCTTCAAGGATTAGTCCTTGCTCTTGCCAGGATGCTAGAGGCTGTCCACATTCCTTGGCTCCTGGCTGCCCTTCTCCATCTTCAGAGCCAACAACACCAGCTCAAGTTCTCTTCACAGCGCTCTGACCTCCATCCATATCCCTCTGAATCTCTTCATCTCCTTCCCTTGTTCACTTTTAAGGACGTTGGTGATTACACCTGGATATCCCGGAATAATTTATTTTTTTCAGGTTTTTAGCAACCATAATTCCACCTTCAACTTGAATTCCCCTTTGCCATGTAAAGCAACATATTCGCAGGTTCTAAGAATTAGGATATGGATATCTTTGGGGGAAGGTAAGTTTTATTATGCTCACACATTGGGATGTGTATCATTAATGCCACGCATTCACTTATATCATCTAAATATTTACCGAGCACCTACAATGTTTCCAATACGAAGTTAAGTTCTCGAAAATGAATGCAAACAAGGTAAATATGGTCCTTATCTTTGCGTTTTAGTCTTACAATTCTTAACTCAAGACAGTCAGACACAGACTGACTTTTTTTTTTTTCCGAGTTTACCACTGAGAAAGCAAAAGACAGTTTCCGAGAGAAACATTTTGCTTGCTTCATTATTTTGCCTGAAGCTCTTCTACAGATGTATTATAAAAGTTATGGAAAGAATATACCACAGCTAGTGGCACATATAGTATATCTCAGACACATAGTAAATTAAATCTATTGAGTAATTCTGCAATAATCTGGAGTAAGCATTGCGACAAATCAACAAAAAGCATTAGAAATTCTTCTAAAATGATCTTTAAAGATTTATAATTACACTCCAGACATAGAAGCTGTTCCATACTTTGTAAATTGCACCTGTCAGGAGTCAGAATAATTCACATGTATATGTTCACTCTATTTCTGCCGATCTTTCTTTAAAATATTGTAGCTGGTGAGTAAAATCACTGATTTAAAAAAAATTTTTAAATACACATTTCAAGCACAGTTCAAATATTGAAAAGTTTATCTCTCCTGTTTCCACTTTCGAATTTTACCTTATAGTAAGTTTTAGGGGGAAAAATAAAACTGTTTAAGTGTATAGACGCTGGTTAATTATAATACAAGGAAATCGCATTTGGAAATGTATTATTGGGTATGCCTCTGAAATTATTAATGGACAAATGTAGGTCAGGACAATGCTCTTGAGGCCACTGAAGCTTGGCTAACGTGACCACTTCCAAACATTGGCAATGGGAGTTTTTGCAAGAGGGGTGAGGGAATCTACTGTATTATTTAGGAAGGTATAAGAGAGGTTAAGCTATTCACCAGCTACTCTATTCCCCATGAGTGGGCACATCAGTCACAGCCAAAGCTGCATGCTCCGCTGGTCAGGTATTGCTTAGACTAAGCAAGAGCATGGAGGGGAGGAAGAGAAGATATGACCCCCCTCCCCTACCCCCCACCTCATCCATCACCTTGCCTGCTAGATTATTTTAAATTTAGTCCTAGGTATTGTATCGTTTCATGCACAAATATCTCAAAACGTTTCTGTTTTAGTGTTCTCATTTCTAAAGCAAATACCATACAACAGATTGGCGTAAACAATGGGAACTTATTGGCTCATGGCTTTGAGGCCAGGAGAAGTCCAAATCAAGGCATTATCAAGGCAATACTTTCTCCCTGAAGACTGGCGTTCTGGGGCTGCCTGCTGGAGCTCCTTGGTCCTGGGCTTCTCTGTCATATGGCATGCATGCGGCAGCCTCTCCTGGCCTCTCCTTCTCTCCCAGTTCTGTTGGCTTTTAGCTTCTGGGTCCTCTCGCTTTGGCTTGGCCTTCATCTGTCTGAATTTCACTCTACTTATAAAAGAGTAATAGGATTCAGGCCCATCCAGGGTCATACCTTAGTTGAAGAAACTTCATCAAAAGGTTCTACTTACAATGGATTCACACCCAGGCATAGATTAGATTTAAAAATATGTTTTTCTGGAGTACATAACACCAAACCACCACAGTGTCTTAAAAGATAAGAATTCCCTTTAAACAAAACTACAATTTAATTATAACACTTGGACTTTTGACAATTGCTCTGTAGTATCATCATTATCCTGTGTCGATTGCTTCTCTCTTAAAGTGTGTGTGCCTGTAATGTGTGTTATATAATATTGTTGAAATGAGGATACTAAAAATTTCTATACATTTCATTCTATTACTGTTTCTCATGAGTTTCTTTTGTTCTATAGATTACCTCTTCTTTTCATTTTCTTCTGATTTGTTTATTGAAGAAAGCTGGCTATTTGCCCTATAAAGTGTCCAAAAGTTTCATGATTGGTTCCCTATAGTGTCATGTAATATGCTCTTCCATTCCTGTATTTCCTATGTTTCCTGTAAACTTGTAGTTAAATCTTGAAGCTTGATTTGACTTAGGTTTGATGTATTAGCAGGAATCTTCAAAGGACACATTCCTTCTTCCATCAGGAGGTACGTAACACCTGCTTGTCCCTCTTTATAAGAGGTAAATCAGCACTGATCATTTCAGTAGGGGTTGAAAAGGCGATGTTCTGATTCTTCAATTTCTTTATAAAATCTAGAATACTTCTATAAAAACAGACTTCTTCTCATCGAATATTTGCCTATATTGAAGTTCAGTTTAAACAGAAAAAAGCAGCATAAATACTTGAGTTTTCCTTTTATAAACTAGTATTCAGAACAAGGAGTTGATTCTTTAACATCTTTCAGTGGTGGTGGGTAAGAACCATGATTATTATATAACATGAATATTATATTAACATGAATCCATGATTTTTTTAAGTTTTGATCAGGTTCAGTTCATTTCAGATATTATTTTTATTGATGAGCTGATTGTTCAACTTTGGGAGGTGGAATCATTTTTGAGTTGGCTCCCAAGTCCTTTTCACATGACTCTAGCTGTCTTTGATAACATCCTAGCTTTCTGATATAAATATTACAGATTTATTCTATACATTCGTGCTCCAGATCTGGATTGAGTCATTTCCCCAAGGAACCCTAGCTCTTTTATTGGGAAATGGTATTGGAATCCACAAACTGAGTGACAGGGGTGATCATTGTTGCTGAGTTTGTCATAGTTTCTTGACATTTTTAGTAGACAGAACTAGGATATGGGTATTAATTTCCTTTAGAAGAAATGTATCTGAAGATTGTACTGATCTATCCAATTCAAAATTGGGATTGCAGGGTATTCATTCAACCTCTTTGATTTTGTATTCCTTTCACCTTACACTGAAAATTTCGACTTCTAATGGCATTAATGTAATTATATAGTGCATCAGAATATATTTGTGTCACAATACAATTTTTTAAATAAAATAATTATCATTAACAAAATATGGTTATTGAACATAGTTTAAGACTTTTTGACAACAGGATATATTATAGTAAGAATACATAAATTACTGTGTTCTAAATGTTCTTAAAGTAAGTCCCTTCTGTGTGCTTATGCCTTCAATGTAATACACAGGTTTATTTGTTTCATTTTACTTTATTATTTTTAAAAATGGCTTTTTCATTTTGATTTTAATTTTGGTATACAATTATTAAAGCATTTACATCATTCAATAGTCATATCTAAGAATCAAGGTTTAATCCAAAAAGTCCAGCTTCTATCCCTGTTCCATTCTTCCCCCATAGGTAACCATTTAAAAAAAAATCAACCTACAGTTTTAAAAATATATGCAAATATGTAAATATATGTGATTCTTTCCATTCCCTTTTTTCAAACAATGGTAGCATAACCTACCCATTGTCTTCATTTTATCTTTGCCAAGGTAGTAAAAGAAATATGAGAGGTAGAGGTTAAAAGAAATATCAGAGGTAGAGGTGCATCGAGTGCTAATCTCTTTAAATGGACTTCATTCTGCAAGGGTTATCCAGAGGAGAATGATAATCCCTTGAAGGAAGGGGAAACTGAGTCCTGGATATCCTACTACATTTTGGAGCAATTCCGATCTGATTCCTCGGGCATCACTGGCCACCTGCATTCTCCTTCTACGAATACAATGTCAGGATTATGACCTTCTTATGGAGAGATCTCATGCATGTCTCTCAGGGTTTCATCTGGAAGATTTGGGGTTGGGGTGCTGGGAGGCTACTGTGTGACGAGGTATGCATTCACCTCCAGGACTCATCCCAAAGGCAAGCCCGTGGGCTCTAAATTAACGTCCCTGATGGGTGTTAAATTGTGGAGAATGTAAACTCACACTAAACAGGTTACTTTCATTAAAGTTGTTATACAGTATCAAAAGTTAAGTCCACAAGATAAAATACATCTTGGAATGGGGGGGTAGTATGAAAGTATCAATAACTTTCTGAGAATGTCTTATGAAATAGCAACTGTGGGTAACTGATTATGGGCAACAGCGAGATGATGGTAAACGCCTAACTCAAAGGAAAGTACCTGAATTCATAATAAATCATAATTTTCTCTTCGCATTCCAAGGCACACATACAAATGTTGGTGGTGTGGAAGAAACACCCATTACGTGACTTCCTGAGCACCCATTGGCACCATCCTCGGCACCTGTAGGCATCATCACAACCTTTATATAGTTCTGGCTGCTCCAGATACATGTCGTTCTGTTCAGTCTAGTGGTGAGAACAGAGTTCTTCGGCTATTTAGAATTAATATCTCTGATCACAAATAACCAATTGATGGATGCTTACAAAGGAAAAATAACAACAGTTTCCCTAACCATATTCATTTTCGAAGGCACCTCTTATTTATCTTATTGTTACCCTTTGCATGAGTGGAAAAATATGGAAAAAAATCAGAAAGAGCTCTACAATATAAGAGGCATCTATTATTTCCTTTCTAAGTATAACAATACAGATTTAAAAGCAATCTCGGAGTCTGAAGGAAATCCTGGGAATGCAATTTCTAATGTTTTTTTCACCGGTGAGACTGAAACCACTTATGAACCCCAGAGAGGCCTGGAGTTTCTCAGCACAGACAAATTCTCATCCTTGTCCTGACACCCATGCCAGGTGACACATATCTGATATCTCCCCACTCGCACCTGATTCGCATTGTAGGTGTCACAAACCCTCTAGTTATTTTATCTTTTTCAAAATAAAATAAATTGCAGTGTATAATCACTTAGTTCTAAATATATAGGGTCATTTCAAGTACATTTTCCAGTATAGTATAATGGACCTAGAACCTTTTGAGATACTGCAGCAAGCCTGTGTTTCAGTTGATAAAATATCTTTCTCTAAAACAGTATGCATAACAACACTACACAATTCTGATTTCTTACATCCAGCATTTGAGCAAATATCCTTAAGTTAGATAAATACACTCAACGTCAGATACTTCCCACCCTGATCATCAGAAGCTATTCCATTATCTAGATGTTCAGCATACCTTGTAAAATCTGAACTTAAGCCCAGAGAGATCCTTCACATATCATTAACTCAAGTACTGAACAGGAAGTCAGAATATTACACATCCATGAATCAATTTCGAGAAAGGATGAGGGCCATTGTTCTGGTCAGAAGCAGTTAAGATCAGTTAGCACTGATTGAAACTGATGTGTGAATATAACTACTAAATCAGAAGTTGGATATAGGAAGTTGCTCAAAGACTGTGCGCTAGCTTGGTTAATTTCCAGTTTCACTGGGAGAAGAGCACGGTTAACAGATGCATTGCAGATGAATGATCAGATAGCACCCAAGTCACCAGGGCATGACCTCTGCCTGCAACGTACAAGGTAGAATGGCAATAATAAGACAATACTGGTGAGAGAAAGAATGGTATATTTTGGAATCGGTTCAGCTAAACTCAGAAGGGGGAATTCAGCTAAAATCAGAAGGGGAAAAAGGCAGGATGAAAAACCAACTCCAAACCCCAAGAAAATTTAAATGAGAAAATAAATTTTAAAAATTAAAATTTTAATGAAACACCAAATTATAAATACAATAAGGAGGAGGAGAGGAAAACTATCGAACCTCTAGAATGTAGTGAGGTGAAGTAAGGTGGAAGAGTTCCCATTACTTTCCTTCTGTTCCAGGACGTGTGAACTGTCCTGGGATGCTTTCAACAGTCACTTCTGATAATCGTGATCTTTGCATTCTTCCCTCCCCTTTCTTGGGTCATTCTGTGAATGGGAGTGATTTGTTAAGGGCCAGTGAGTGGGGCTTAGACTTAATTGGATCCTATAATTAAATGGTGCACCCTAGAAATGATGCAGAGTGAAAGACATCTTACACAACTGGAACTTCAGAGTCCCAAGTATCCTTCAAGACTAGGAGGGAGGCTCTGAGTCTACAGATGAAGAAACCGGGGCTCAAACACATTTTGACTTCTCAAAGGTCACCAACCAAATAAAGACTCTTTCACTACGCAGAAAATGGTTCTGATTCCTTGGGTTTTGCAAGCCTGCCTCTGTAGCACTGACCTCCTGGCCAACTGGGGTGAGAACAGCTGTGTCTGATTCCCCTTCTCACTCCTACATGGGAGACAGGCTTTGCAGGAGCACAAAATCACTCAGGAGCCATGATCTGTGAAGCACCCTGAGGAAAGTATGTGAGGGACACCTAGAAAGGTGGGGACCATTGATAGCAGAGGTCGTGGAGACCCCCATGGCACCTGTCATGGCCAGGGCCCCACTCAGGAGATCTGGCTGCTACTCAGCACTTGCCTGATATTCTACTGCTGTCTTTCCTTCCTTCCAACAGCTTAAACTGTGTCATGTGGGGCCCTGGTTACATTTTAAACATAAGACTCCCTCAATCCTGTCACAGAATGGTCCAGGATAGCTAGAGTTAAGAGTTTGGTCTCTGAATCTGGGCAGCTGGGATTTCTAATCCAGATTCCACCAGTAAAAGGTGGGTACTCATGAGAGTTACTTCAATTCTTGAGACTTCAGTTTGTTCTTCTATAAAATGGAAAAATGATAATGCTTTGTATGATGCCACAAACACCTGAAATCCAATTTAGCACTTTGATATGATTTCCATATCAATAGGCATTTTCATACACGCTCCCTTAATTCTAGATAATTTTCATTTCTTCCATATAAAAATAAGCCTACAAACAAGAAAGAGAGAGAGAGAAAAGACACATTTCATCTTTTTTTTTAATGAATGGCAGCAGCATACAGTCAACTCTGCCTGCTGCAGCTAGGGTCAGCTCCCAAACTCAGGTCCTTTCCTCACACCCATTGCAATCAACTCAGCAACTCTGTTTCACTATCCTTTTGGATCACCCATAAGAAACCCTAGACTTAAATGACTTTCATATACCCTTCAACACCATCTCCCTGTCCACACCTTGGGCCTTAATCATTTTCTATGATTGCATCATCTTTGAAATTATAAATGCTTATTTTCTACTCTTTATCCATGGGACACTGGATCCTTTCAGCTCTCTCGTGCCCATTCGTGCTTCAGCCTCAATAGTTCCATTCTTCCTTTGACCCACCTATCTCCCATCAGCCTACCCTGACCTCATTCCTCCCCCACATAATATAAACTATATAGTACTTCTCTTCTCCATGCTCTTGGCAGCCCATATGTGCCCTTGTCCTACGGTCCCATACAGCATCCTGCAGATTCCAACCCTGGTTTAATCTAAGCATCTATTTCATCTGTTCCTGCAAACAGGAAACTGCATAGTGCCGCAGAAGGCCAAATGGCATTGGATCTGGGTGCCCGAGTCATTGTCTCCAACCTCTGCTGGGCTCTCAGTACAACTTGGGGATTCTTTCCCTAGTCAGCACCATTCTCACATCTTCCCCTTTGCTCAGAGTAAATAGGTGACTTTTTACCACAAAAGGGTCCTTTCTACAAACTTAAGTTCAAACTCTCTCCTTTTTTCCTTCTTCTTTCAGTGGAAAGCACATCTGTCAAGGTAACTGTAACCTGAATCTTCTTGCTCTGTCAGCTACTCTCAGGAAATACCTTTATGCTCAATTTCTGGACCTCCTTGGGATTCAAGTCTCAGGTTATAATCATGTCTAAGACATTCCACTTGAAAATCCTTGTGTTGTCTAAGTTCTTTGTTCATGCATCCCCTGGCCCCCACCAGCAATTCCTTGCCTCTTCCCTATGCATCCAAACTTCTGGGAGTAGTGTTTTCCACTTCCTTTCTCCCCTTCCTTATCGTACTTCTCTCCAAGAACCACTGCAGTCAGTAAACATTTACTGTTGTCTTTTAGCTGAATTGTTAATGATGTCAGATGTATTATTACTTTTGCTTTTTTTTTTCCTTTTGGCATTTAACTTTGAAAAGGAGTTTTTCCTTCTTTTCCTCCCTTCTCCCCTCCCCCTCCTTTTTTCTTTCTTTCCTTCCCTTCTCTCTTTCTCTCTTGTTCACCACTCCCTCCTCTCCTTCTTCTGTGTTTACTCTACACACAAACTCTTTCAGGCATGTATATTTTTCAGATGAAGTATAAGCAACTTGCCCAAGATCAACACAGCTAGGAAGAGGTGGGGCGTGGGTCTGAACCCACACAGGCTGATGTCTGTGCATCCTTAACTGCCATCCACAGCTTTCCATCTCTCCCACTGATTGCATGCTATGGCTCCAGGACTCAACACTGGCCTTGATTTGGTATTCCAACCATTCAAGTCACCTTTGGAAGAGGCAAGAGAAGTAGAGCCATTATTTCCAGAGGGCACCTGAATAAATGCATATAGAAAATGATACAATGCACTAGTAATATTTGCTACCCTTCCCCCAAATGATCAGATCCAATAAGGTTTACTGTGTTTCCAAATCAGGATCTTTGGGATGGTGAGTTTCATTGGAGAAGAGGAAAGGAGAGAATGATTCACAGAATCAACACAGGCCAGAGGTAGCCATACTCCCTGATGTAATCCAATGTGAAAAGTTGCAGAAGTTTTCCCACATGGCACAGGTATCCAAGAAGAATCTTAGTGCAATATAAAGTAGGGTGAGAGAGAAGGAATCCATTTCATAAATATGTGCCTGTTCTAAGTACATGAAATGTAGTTTCATGTTGGTAAAAAAGTATTTAAAAAGATTGTACCATAGCCAAGTATGCACTTTATTCAGCTTAGATTGAAAAAATATCCAAAGATCAAGAACTAAAAAAGCACAAAGTGAGAATAGTGTGTCTGTGAATTCAATGTTATATGTGGTTGTATCCTAGCTTTGATTTGGGGGTAAAGGCAACAGGACAGAGCAATATTTTTTTTTCCAAGTTAGAGAAAACTTTAGTAGCTGTGATCTTTCACATGAAGATTTTTAGGAAAGCACAAATATCACCATGAGTTAAATTAAATTCATGTGTTTATTTTGATCTAAGGATCAAAAATCTATTTTAATAGTGACATTTTATTTTTTAATCTTTTATTATTTTAGGGTGCAAAGATGGAACAACTATTTTCTTAACAGCTTTCTATAGCTTTCAGGACAATTTTCTGCAACTTTCCACAAACTCGCTAAAATAAATACAAGTGCTTTCCTGATACTGATATTCCCCAGCCCACCCCCAATTCATGATGACTCTGACATATTGTAATAAAGCTATAGCTCCCTGAGGTTCTCTTTTCACTGCTCCAGCAGTTTTTCTCTTCTCTTTCCCTTATTGAAAAAGAATCCTATTATTAAGTACTTAAAATGTTCAAGGCTCCAAAAGGGAGACAATCTTTCAGTATGAGAGATTAATAATAACAATAAGAAATATAAAATGCAAGATGGGAGTTCAAAGCCAAATAATAATTTCATTTGCAGAGTTCAAGTCAAATATTATTTCTTTTGAACTGAAGCTTTCTGATTCATAGACACAGCTCTGCATGCTACATCCTAGGATTTTTGCTTCCTGTTTTCCTTCTTGCATGCTCACAGCTACTTCCAGACAATTGCCTAACACTGGAATATTTTCCAAAGCATGACTCTTCGAAATCACCCAAAGGGCTACTCTTTGTGAATTTTAAAAATACTAACAATTTATGAGAGTTTATTTGAGCAATTTACGATTCATGCATTGGGCAGTCTCCGAATCACATGTGTCAAGGAGCCGTGCTGTGGGAGTGTAAGGGGAAGCGCACAGAGGACAAACGTGGAAGCAAGGCAGGACATGTTCTGAATGGCTCCAAGTTGGGGAGCAGATATATATTGATCAGTATGGGATGCTTGTCCATTTTGATAAACCATCTCCTATTGGACTGAAACTCCTTTGCCACCAGGTGCTTCTTATCTGCAGTTCTGTGGGGGTGCACGCCATTGCTCCATTTTCTCAGATCAGCCTCTGGTGGTTGTTTTATCTCCTGGGAAATCCTTCCTCAGAAAGAAGCAACTCCTGGCAACACCCAGTGCAGGTAGCCCTTTTATTTTATTTAGCAATCCCTCCTTTTAGTCATTTATCTAGTAACCTCACTGAAAACTTGGCCAAAATACTCTAGTTACTACTATTGATTTCTTTTCTTGTCCGGTGATTGAGTAGCCTTGGTCACTCGTTTGGTTCCTTGATTCCTTTTCCATTTTTCATGTTTGTTTCCTTTCTTGATTGCAGTGAGGTTTGTTGGGTGGCTATTCAATTACATTTAAGATCCTGAGAGTGGGGTTACTTACTCAGTTGAGTGGGTTATGGGTACAGCCCTCTCTCCCGAGCAGGATGTTTATTATTTTTATTTTTAATCTCAGCCCATTAGAGACAGTCCCACTTCTATCTCTTTTTCCTTTTGATTAGCTATCTTAAGAGCAGTCATCTGTCCTGAGCATAACAAGGAATCTGAACAGAATCTTGAAGAAGAGTTTGTACAATAAGAAATAGAAACACAAACTGATAATCACAATTAGAAGCATAAATCCAAAAGGTACCGGTTGTCTCATATTCTATTAAACCAAGAACCTAAGTCAGGAAATAGGTCTGTCAATTGAAATGTCTGAGTCCAATGGGTATGACGAAAGTTCGTAACTTGGTCCTTTAAAATCGTCACTGCACCAGACTTATTAATATAAAAGTAAAACAAAACCATGCAATTATCTGCAGTTTACAAAGGGAATGCAAAATTGCTCAGACAATGAATTCGAGCAGAATCTCATCACCCAGAGGAGCGTGCTATAGTTTTCTATTAAAACACAAAATTTCTCTCCACAATCACCCTCCTTTTTGATCAAAGAAAACCCCAAGAAGGATTCATCTTGATCATAACATAAAGCTGGTTTCATTAGATTTGGCTTGATTATTTTCATAAGGGCAGTAAGAATGGGGATTTACCATATAGGCCTTTTTAAGTTTGCTTTGCTGGTAGTTTCCAAAGGAACCTCAATTGGAATTTTAAAAGCCTCTTGAGGTTAGGAAGCCAAGGCAAGAACTTGACACCAGATTTACCTGCAATACCTATGGATTTGGGTTAATTTCTCTTTCTTGAGTTCATTACATGGTTCCTGTGCCTGCCAGAAAGTGACCTTCCTTACTGACCTGTAAATCTGAGAACCCTGGAGCCAGGTACCAGACTGGTTTTTTCTAAGAGAGTTTTATAAGCGTTGGCTCCATAAAGTCAAACTTAGTTCCTTAAAAGTCTCTGGTCACGTCCGATTAAATGAGAACCATTCTCACACATGACATTCCAGCCAAAGCTTTCTATGCAACCAGCGTCTCCAATTATGTCCTGTAAACAAGGAGGACTGATTCTTATTGTAAAGTGCAAATAATTACTTTACAGTAAAAATTAGAACATTCAATAAGAGTTTCCAAATTCTGGAGGGATTAAGCAGGGAGAAAAAGATAAATGTTTTTTGAATGATAGACAGCTTAGAGGGAAAGAGTAAGAGACTCCTTGTATCTAGAAAATAGAACATTAAAACATCAGCAGTAATCTAAACAGAGCCTATATTCATTCTCTACCAGTTCATTCAGTCCTAGGTAATGAATCCTTGTTCCCACTCAGTCTTGTGTTAGCCATCTCATGACCCCCTTGATTTCTTTACCAGAATTCTGGAATCTTGATTCAGTCCAGTGATATAGTCTCAATGTCATTAGAAGCCTGTGCCCCAGAGTACTTGGCACAGTCCTTTCCATGGGTCTCTGAGGCAATTACTTTTGTTGAAGGTAAAGCATTCTGGCCAGGATTTGATTGCATGTGTTTTCAGGAAAGCCTCAGAATAAAAACTATCCTTTGACCTCTGGGTGCTGCAAGAAAGCAGAGGGCACAAAGGACACAGTGGTTCCTTTCAACCTGAACTTCTCCCTGCCTCTGGAGGCTGTTGGGGTCTCCTTCAGATGCCACCAAAACCGATAACATAAAACCTTAGACAAGCTATTACCTGGGGTAGTTTATTTGAACAAGTTGCAATTCATGAATCAGATAGCATCCAAATTGCATATAGAAAAGAGCTCAGCTCTGTGAACATTTTTGAAAGGAGAAAGTTGTAGATATTAATACAAAGAAGAGATTTTAGACAATACCCATTTAGAGGGGTGGACCACAAGGGCATCTGGGATGATGGAGAGATAAAGTCATCTGGCTCAAGGCCTGGTTCTTATGACTAACAGATTTTCTTTTAGGCATTTATTCGAAATATCCGATGGATGTCCCTGTCTCAGTGCATCCACAGACGTCTGCAGTGTAAGGCAGCAGAAACATTGCCAGAGTATTGTATTTTTGATGTGAAGTAAGTAATTACAGATGTGTTTTGTTTTACTGTAATAGTATTATCAATATTTATTCCGAACTACATCAGCAAAATGTATGAAGTTCCTATCTCCTAGGAATTCTCTCTTGATTAAGAAATGGCCATACTTTTTTTTTTTAACTTCTTTTTATTGTATAATATAACATATATACAAAGTAAAGAAGGAAAATAGCAATAGTTTTCAAAGCACTCTTCAACAAGTAGTTACAAGACTACTATACCATCCTCTCAGATTTTTCCTTCTAGCTGCTCCAGAATATAGGAGGCTAGAAGGAATAAATAATTTTTATCATCACAATGGACTTTTTTTTCTTTTTTTATGAAAAATTACATATATACAAAAAAAGCAATAAATTTCAAAGCACAGCACAATTAGTTGTAGAACAGATTTCAGGGTTTGGTAAGGTTACAATTCCACAATTTTAGATTTCTACTTCTAGTTGCTCTAAGATACTAGAGACTAAAATAAGTATCAATTTGATGATTCAGCAGTCATATTCACTTGTTAAAGCCTATCTTCTCTGTATAACTCCACATTCACCTTTGAACTTTCTATCCAACACTTTAGGGGTATTTGGGCTATAGCCATTCTAACTTTTTCATGTTGGAAAGAGCTGTCAATAAAATGAGATGGGAGATGGAACTAGCTGATGTTCTGGAGATGCTGGGCCCTCTAGGTTTCAGGACTTATCTGGTCCAGGGACCTATCTGGAAGTTGCAGATTTCTGGAAAGTTACCCTAGTGCATGGAATTTTTGTAGAATCTTACATATTGCCCTAGGCATTCTTTATGATTGGCTGTAATGGTTTTGGTTGCGGGTTGGCAAGTTATGATAGGTAGCAATATCTAACTGATTCTTGCATAAGAGTGACCTCCAGAGTAGCTTTTAAACTCTATTTGAGCATTCCCAGCTACTGATGTTTTATTAATTTTCCCCCTTTTGGTCAAGATGGAATTGTTGATCCCATGGTGTCAGGGCCAGACTCATCCCTGGGAGTCATCTCCCATGAGAAATGGCCATACTTTTTAATAAATATGATATATAAAATATGTGTTTGAACCATAGCATTTGAATATTTATGTCATGGGTATAATTCAGAATAAGGGCTAACATATAAATAGGGTAAAATAGAATGAATTAAGTTTGAAATTCAGTCTGTTAAGGTAATACAAACCATGCAAGGTAACAGCACACTCTTTTAAGTCTTTAGAAATGAAACCCTCTAGAGATGGTTTACTGAATACTGGAAAAGTACGGTGAGTATGGGGGGCAATTGGCAAACAAGGGGCTTTTAACTGTGGTTGGAGGGCCCTGACTTGGAAAAGATGTGTTGAAGCTTGTTTGACAAGAATGTCTTAGATAAATGAAGATCATGGCCAAGAAAAGAAGTATCAAAGTTCAAGAACCCATGGTGAGTGTTCTAGGAGCAAAGATTAAGCATCTGAGATTGCATGTGCTGTGCACAAGGAAGGTATCAATGGAATGCGCCAGGTTTATCACTGTAATAAATTAGTAACATGCTCTTCTCTGAGCCACCAAATGAGTGTGACAATCCCATCCCAGAAGTGACAACAGCCATACATTAGAGCACATGTACTCTTTCAGCTGGTCCTGCACTGTGAGCCTTGGCACTCGACTACAAAACATTTGATATGGAACAGAGTAAAGCTACTTTTCCCACACAGACAGCAACTATAATACTTATTTTGCTAAAAAACAAAAGATTGAATCCATAATTTACTAAGGATAACATCATTCTATCTACTTACAGCAGATTATGTGTCAAAATGATTCTCAACAAATGGTTTGATCTTTATTGATTCCTTTCTCTCAGTCCACTGAAATACTGTTCTTTGCTAACTTTGTACACTCATGAACTTTAGCAGGAGGGAAGAGAGCTAAACATTAAAAAAAAGTGTATAATAGTGGTACTGCTTAACATGAATTTAGGTGGGAATTTCTTACCTTAAATCTCAATTTTCTCTGTATTAGAATATCATTACTCTATCTTCTTTATGGATTATTGTGAAAGCATGTAATCTAAAAACTGAGAGCAACTTAGAGATCACCAGTAAGATCCTAGATTCTACCTGTAGCCCTCATTCTGTAAGCAAAGGAAAAGAAGCTCAGAGCTGGTATGAGACTTGTCCATGGGGTTGTACTGGCCATTTGCCTGCTCAGAACCATGCATCTCCCTTTCCTTCCTCTGTGCTAAAATGCGGAGGCCTGAGACTCTAGGCTCCTGTTCAGCAAGGTTCCAGCTGGGCACCAAAGGGAGAATGATGGGTGGAAGGAAGGAAGGAGCCAGGGTGTCTCTTCCCCTCTTAGCTCTGCCTCAGATGCTTCCTGGCAGAGGATGAAATATTTTATATGGCTCCAGCTACCGCTAGGCACCACCTGCTTCCATAATCTTTTATTGGGCAGCCCTGCCATGGTTTTAGCCTTGACAGCACAATGCCAGCCTCTGAGCTCTGGAGACACCAGTTTATTATTATCCCTCCAGCTCTAGTGGTTGTAGAAACTACTTGTTGTTACAAAGCTCGAGGTGTGTAGCCATCCCATGCTTGGCTGCTCCATCTCGTGTAGCCAATTTCCATTAATGACTCCCCTATTAAAGATGCCCAGAGTAACTTCAGTGGTTCTGACCTGACCACAACTGATACAGAGGCTAACTTTGGACTAGAACTAAGGCTTTGTGTCTACTCTATTGTAATACGGTCAAAGGTTAGATGTTTGCTGCATATGTAAATTCCATCCATCCATTATATAAGTATAAATATTTATTTTTAAACTAAAAAGGAAATATTGAATATAATATATAATGCTTCTTATAACTTCATAGAATATACCAACAAATGTTACAAGATTGTGTCATATGCCAAGTAAAAGGAGATAGCCATTATCAATTTTTTTTAAAAAAAACCTAATAACCGGATTATTTCCCATCAATTGTTCTCTGTTCTGTTTACTCCAGGTTGCCTTATCCCATTTAAAATCCCATAGAAATCTTGTTTATATCTGTCTTTCAATAAAGAAACATATATTCCATTCACTGCCCACAACCTTACCCTTTACAGCTCTTCCTCTTCCCTCCTTAAGGCACACACCTTACTAACAAATGACAGTTCCCAGTTCACCTTGAAGTAACTGGGACTTCTGGAACTCATTACATAATTGGCCAATATATTCTTACATCATTCATTTTTGAGGCCACATGCTATGCCACTGTTTGGAGGTTCTACAATCTACTTAAGTAAGGACCTACTGCTGGGAGATTAGATCAATATCGTTGTACTAGTACAGGCAATGCGGCAATGAATACCCTTGCATGCATTTCTGTTTCAGAATGTAAGTAAAACTGTAAAGCAAATCCCTAGTGTTTGAATTGCTTTTGTGTGTGATTATATATCTAAATAGACTTAAAGCTTTAGCCAGCATTGTTTTGGATCCCTTTCCTTCTATGCACTAAAAACATTCATTTCCCTCTAAAAAGATTGTGCTGATTTATTATGCCATCAGCAGAGCTTGAGCGGGCCTATCTCCTCAGGCCCTAGAGGAATGTTTTACAGTGATTTCCAGTCTGGATCATTGGAGTTCTTCTTCCAACTGCTGAACTTATACACAAAACATTTAGACGTTTAGATAGCATAAGGGATATTAAGCCCCATTTCTGGGATCACAGCCTTGCTCCATTCACCTGCATAACCTTGAGCAAATAACCTCATCATGCCTCAATTTTCTGATATGCAAAATGGGCATAATAATAGTACCTAACTCATTGGATTATTGTGAATAATAATTGAAAAAAATGTATGTAGAGTATGTAGATGCTAGCATCTACATATATTAAGCATCCAGTAAGTGTTCATTCTTCTTGAATACTTTCCTTTCAATTTAATTTTTAAATTAATTATTCTTGTTAAACAATAGTGTCTAGCATATATTAAGCATCTGGCATATATTAAGCATCCAGTAAGTGTTCATTCTTCTTGAATACTTTCCTTTCAATTTAATTTTTAAATTAATTATTCTTGTTAAACAATAGTGTCTAGAATACCATGGAGTTTGTACACTACTTAAATAATCTTTAAGAAAAGTCATGACATCAAATGCATAATTATAAAGATTAAGCAAAATATTATTTTGCTATCTACCATCTTAAGTATCACTGTAGTTTCAATCATTCTAATGTTACAGCCTTCTAGGAAGCATTATCTCGTATCTGTTTTAATTTGCCTTTCTTCAATATAAAGCCTTGTTCTCTTATTAATTTGTAAGAATGCTTTACGCCTACGCTATCCTGAAATTTTCTATAGTGGAAATGTTCATTATGTGCAGTGTTCAATACAGAAAGCACTGGCCTCAGATTGTGTGCTTGGAAGATGGCTGGTGTGGCTGAGGATCTTTACTTTATTTCATTTTAATTTAATTTCAAATCCAAATACAATATGGGTCTAGTGGCATAGCTTTAGATATTATGGAAATAAGGTCTTTGCCATTGGAAGGAAAGGGTTAACATCTAGCCTGTAGCTTTTCTTTCTAGCCTTGATTCTTAGTCAAATCCTTGTGGCAACATTAACTGGATCTAAGACAGATGCTAGTTTTGCTGAGTATGTTTTGTACTGAACTAAGCATCTGTACATCGTTGTCAAGTTTATTGAGTAACCCAGTGGCTCCCACACTTTGCAGCAAATTGTAATCACCTGGAGATCTTCAAACATTCCAATACCTGGGCTGACACCCCTCGAAATGATTGAGTCAGGCAGCAGGATTTGAATGGGCAGTCAAATTTGAGAATCACAGATGCAGCTCATTATTGTTGAGTAACCTGGGGTTGATACAATGTAGCTGCGCCAGAGGAGACTGGAGCCAGGCAAGTGTCCCTGGGGGTTTACATCTCTAGAAAGATATGAAAACTGAAGAGTCCCTGGAGCGGATGGCTTTCCTGCTCTGTGATGGTCTTACCTTCTCACCTTGTCTCTGGTGACCATCCACATCCACTGAAGTTAATGGGGCGATTTAGAAGCTGCTCAGCACAGCTGAACCTTCTCTCTGGGCTCACTACGTGTGCTGTGCTGCTGCCTGTCCTGTATCCTTTCCTTAAATCGAAGTAAACTTCTGCCAGGGAAGCCTCCTCTACCATAAGTAAGCTGATTTGCGATCTTAACTCAAGACCACCGCTGCCGGTCAATCAGAGTGGGCACCCAAGCATATCAACAAAAATTCTATTTGTCCTTATATTCTTTCATTTAATTTCTGTTTATTCTATTTTTTAATGTGGGTTTCTAAATATTAACTAATTTGGAAATACTTTCCTCCATCGCATCTGGTTTGTTTTTTTAGCTTAGAAAGACATACCCCTTCCAATATTCCATGTTTATCTGTACCTCTCCTTGTGTTTTCTTTCAATACTCTGTTTCTGTGTCTGTATTGTTTTTGAATATTTAATTCATCTGGAATCTATTTTAATGTAAGAAGTGTGGCAAGATTGCAGCTCTACTGAGTTGTCTAGAAGGCTACACCTTACTATGCCTGATTGACTCACATTTCCTTATATATTTTCAATGCTATATATATTCCTATATGTATTTGGGCTTATTAGTGGATGTTCTATCTTATTCCATTGCGCTTTGTGGTTGTTTTTTGTTTTTGTTTTTGCTTTATTATTATAAACAAAAGAGAAGTTGTGGGTTTACAGAAAAAAAATCCATAAAAGCACAGGGTTCCCATTTATTCCCTACTATGAACACCTTGCATTGGGTTGGTACATATGTTACAATCAATAAAAGAACATTTTTATAATTGTATTATTAATTATAGTCCATGCATTAACTTAGGATTCACTGCTCGTGTTATGCAGTTCAGGATTTAAAACAAATTTTTTTTTAGTAACAGATATACTATGTTTTAATGTGCCAGCATTTACATATTTTAATTGATGCAGATTTATAATATTTTCCTCCATGTAGCTTCTCTTTCCTGTTATTCTTGCCAATTATCATGGCTATGTTTTTGTACATAATTTTTCTATGTGAAGTTCAATATGACCTCGTATTTGTGAGTTACATAAAAACACAAGATACAAAGTGTTTTTAAAATATATACCTTACAATATTGTCTTCTACTCAAGAACAGACATCATTGTATTTAGTCAAGTTATCTTTCAAGTCCTTTAGCAATATTCTAAATATCTATTTCCAAAATCTGGTTCATGTCTCAGTTTTTTTCCCTTAATATTTCTTCTTTTTTATTGGTTCTCTTTTAAATTGAGTGGATATTCCATTTTCATTGTCTATGTAGTTATTTATATTTAGGAAGATAAATTATAGATCTTTAAAAACTGATTTTATTGTGAGATACTACTGAATTGCCATTTTAAAAAAGTTAATCAGATGAGTCTCTTGGATTTTCAAGGGATATAACTGGATAAACTCCAAATCTTATCTCCGCCTTTCTACATTTATGTATTTTTCTACCCTTTTCTTTGTTTAAAATATGATTGATAAGTTCATATTTAATATGACAATATTAAGAAAGAGAGTCTAAGATATTAGTTTGCCTGGGTCATAAGGAACAATAAGGAAACACTTGAAAAAGGACTGAATTACTTTCAAGAGTAATTCCTCTATGGAACTTCAGAAAGTCCAATTTCGAAAATATAAAACCTCTCATAATTACAGAAAAATATTCAAATATCACCCCCTAGGACTGGGGAATAAAAAAGATATGATATCATATCAATGGCAAGAGGGAGTAGAGATAAAGATAGTGAGGTTGTTGTCACTAACTGTTTCATTGTATAATGTGAGACACAGATGCAAAGTGTTTTAAAGACATGCCAATGTCTGGCTGATGATCTGGGAATGATCTTGAATGCGGACATGCACTCCAGAGAAGATCCCAAATCAAATCCCCTCAGCTCCGATCTCATTCTCTTCAAACAATTGTGATGTTGTTCACTTAGAGACAGATCAATTGGCAGAAAATGAACCAATATCATCATCTATCTTACATCTCTGCACAGGTATATCGACAGCTCGTGGGGGTTCATATATATATTTTCTCATATGTTGTCTATAAAGTCCCACCATGTTTGCATGTCTTAGACATTTGGAGAAAGCACTGACATGATGTGTGCACAATGGGCACAAATGGAGAGTGGTAAAATAGCCCTCACTACTTACACAGAGAAGGTGCCTAGAAAACTAACTGTTTGGATTCATGACTGATGCCACATTAAAAATGAAATGCAAGAGGTGCCTGTGTAGTTCAAGGATAGAATTCGTGCCTGCCATGCAGAAGACCCAGATTCAACCTGAAGCCCATGCCCCCAAAACAAAGCAAAAGAAAACATTGTGAACAAAATCTCTATGATATGCATATCACGTATCTGCCTCTGTGAGTGTGTATGGATAGGTATAGACATAAATATATACATAGGGAGACGCACAAAAATTAAAAGCAGCCACCATTTAGGAACTCCATGTACAACTAGGTTAATCATTTACAAAGGGGTGGAGGCCTCATAGTTGAATAGAAATGGAACAAGGTATTCCCTGAAGATACAGCATAAAAGTATAGAATTTCATTTAAAACGTCGTCTTGGGAGACTTCCTGTAAAACAAGATGGCAATGTAAGACTCTCCAGGTGCTGTTTCCCTAACTACAGAATCTTTGAACTAGCAAAAATTGGCAAAGCCATCTTTCTCTAAATTCCAGAAAAGAAACATTGCAGTAACTGGATAAGTACAGAATCAAGAAAATGCAGCTTTAAAAATGTTAGGAGGGGGAGGTGCCACAGTGGCTCGGTGGCAGAGCTCTTGCCTGCCATGCCAGAGACTCGGGTTCAATTCCCGGTGCCTGCCCATGCAAAAAAAAAAAAAAAAAAAAAAAAAATGTTAGGGCGCCCTTGGTGTCCCCTTCCCCACTCCCTCACTGGCATGGTATGGAGCGATCCTGCTCCATAGGAAGCCTGGTCCTGTTCCAAAGGGGCAGAGTAATCCCTATGGATCTACTGGGGTGCATGTATGCTGATGCCAATCTATTTGGTGGTAGCCTGAAAGACTGAACCAGAAACTCTTCTCTAGTTTGCCATCCCAGAACTTACCCTGAAGGCAGAAGCAGCTCCGGGAGGAATAGAACAGGAAAAGAAACAAGTTAAAGCAACTCAGGGCAAAGGACTATCAGCTTTAACGCATATAATAGAGCACCATGGGGCGGGAAGGGGGGCGGGGAACAGGGGAGGTCTATTTCACAAGGGGAAGAGAAGGCTTAGGGACTCCTATACATGGGGGAGTTCCTAATGCCGCAGCTGTCACAAGCCCAGGACCATGCACAGACTCAGAAAACTCAAAGAGGACCCAGCTTCACATTTCCCTCAGGTGCTAATCTTCATAAGAAGGCTAAACTGCGAAGGGAGCTCCAGCCAAGGCACAGTCAATTTGCAAAGACTGTGAAAGGTGGACTTCGCATGGGTCTATATGCTTTTGTTTAAATTGGACTTGATCAAATTTAAAAACCTTTGTGCATTAAAGGACTTCATGATGAAAGCATAATGACAATGTACTGAATGAGAGAAAATACTTAGACATCACATATTGGGTAACAGTTTAAAATCCAGAATTTATAAAGATATCCTTAACTCACACACCAAAATGACAATCCAATTAACCAATGGGCAAAAGACTTGATTAGCCATTTCTCCAAAGATATGCAAATAGCCAAAAAGAACATAAAAAGCTGCTCAATATCACTGACCATTAGGGAAATGTAAATTTCAATGAGATTCCATTTCATATGCCCTGGAATGGCGACTATTTGTATAGAAAAAAATACAAAAAATATCAAGTGTTGGAGAGGGTGTGGAAAAATAAGAAACTTGTTTCCATTGTTGGTGGGACTGTAAAATGGGGCATCTGCTGTGAAAAATCAAATGGTTCCTCAAAAAATTAATTATAAAATTATCATACGACCCAGCAATCCACTTATAGGTATAAACCAAAACAAACTGAAAGCAGGGACTCAAACAGACGCTTCTCCACTGATATTCATAACAGCATTATTCAGAGTTGCCAAAAGATGGAAACAGCGCAAGTATCCATCAACCAGTAAATGGATAAACAAAATGTGGTGTTTGCATTTAATGGAATATTATTCAGCCATAAAAGGACAACAAGAATGAACCTTGAAGACATCATGTTGCGTAAAATAATCCAGACACGAAAGGATAAATATTGTATGATCTCACTGATATGAAATAATTAGAATAAGAAAATTCATAGAATCAAAATTAGAATACAGGTGACCTGGGTCTGGGGTGGTGGTGGTGGGATGGGAAATGAGGAATTATCACTTAACTGGTACAGAATTTCTCTTTGCGGTGATGGTAACGTTTTGGTCATGGACTCTAGTGATGGTAGCACACATTGTGGATATAATTAACACCACTGAATTATGAATTTGTGGATAAATGAAGAAATGTTGAGTTCCATATATGCTACTGGAATACAAGATTTTTTTTAAAACCATAGCACTGTACAACATAACCAGTAAACCCTAATATAAACTATGGACTAGAGTTAATAATAAAATTATAATAATATCGTTTCATCCATTTTAACAAAGGTACCATACTAATGCAAAGGGTTAATAAGAGGGAAAACTGTGTGGATAGGGTTATAGAAAAGAACTGTCTTTTCTGCATGATTTTTCTATAAACCTACAACTTCTCTAATAAAAAAAATTTTTTAATGCCATCTGGAGATGACAGTTGATGCCGTATTGAAAGGCAGAAGGAGCTTAAGGTACTGTCTAGACATTTGCACAAGTACCAAGGCAAGAACTGCAGTGCTGTCATCTTGACAATTTGACATGTTGGCATACATGTGATTAGTACTTTTGTACTAAGCTCCAATAGTTTTTGTAAGCTTAGGTCACTACAATAAAAACTCAACATAAGAAAGCTGCCCCTTGCTAAAAGAGGAGAGTGCACCCTGTCCCAGCACAGATCCCTCAGCTCATAAACTTCTTCCCACCCGTAGCTCTGCCTCCCCAGCTTTCCTTTTATAGCCCCCTAGGCGCTTATTTATTTGACTTGAGCCAATGCACATTAAAATCTTTCCCCTATCTTTGCAGGCTGCATTCCTAACCCCATGTGGCTTATAGAGTTGACATCTCAATCATTCACAGTGATAAGAGCCTGAGTTTTTTTGTGACAGGTGATATTTCTCTGTAATTGACTCTACTACGTTGCAGCAGGCTCTGTGTTAGACACCAGCCAAAGCCAGAAATATGACGTTAGACACTTCAAATTATAAAACAAAACAAGAGTATACTAACTTTAGAAACACATGAAGGGTTTTTGTTTGAAAAAGTCGATCAAAAAAAATAAAAAGTAGATTATTCTTGTGTTTAACAATCATATTTATTTAAAGGATTCATAAGATTGACACTATCCCATTCCTTGCCCTGGTAGTCTGCAGTGTAAAACAATCTTGGGCATGTCAGGAGATAATTTGTATAATTTGGGTGTAAAGTTCCTGCTCTTATTGATCTACTTAAAATAATTTCTAAGATGTTTGTTTCATGCTGTTTCAGCAATCATTCTTGAGTGAGTGTAAATTACATCTTACATTTACATTTGCATTCACTTACAATAAACTGACAGAAAAGATTCTTAAACATAGAAGTTTGAGGGATTTTATTTTGTCTTCAATTGGAGAGGGATAAATTTAGTGGCTTGCATTTTCTCAATTTCATATAGTATTTATACACTATCCAGTAAAGTACTTTGTATACTTTACATTTTATGGACATTGGAATATAAATTTTATTCTGAAGAAATATTTTAATGTGTAAGTGTTTAAAAAATCATATATCTTTCAAGTTTATGTTTCCATTAAATATGTGCATAACTTTATAGATAATAAATAAAATTATTTTGTCTTTCTTCTTAAAGATTATTTTTAAACCGTCTCTCATAGATTTATTTGTATAACCTGGAATAGACTGTGAAGCTCTTGGAGGAAATTGGTTGGTTTGGTATACTAGGTACATAACCCATAAAGCTAGAAAACTGGGTAAAAGAAAAAAAGAAGTAACTGCAAGTTAAGAAAAACCTATTTTTAAAGTGTGACCAAGAACTATATACCTTACTATGCAAATAAGTTAAGAGTCTTCTGTGACTAAAGAAATGTGAATCAAATCTATCTGTGTCATTTCCAGGTGGAAAAGAACAAGGCATCATTCACCGTGTTTCATTTTGTCCTGCCCTGGCAATTACAGTTTCACAAAAAGGGAGTTCCCTGTAGAGTGGGACTCTGAGTGACTACGTGGTAGAAAAGAATATTGAAGCCAACCTGTAATGAACAGGTATCATGAATACACACACACACACACACACACACACACACACACACACACATAAATATGCCACAGAAATTTGGGGCTTATTTTTACCTATAGCGTAACCTACCTTAATTCTGTACCTTATGCCTGATCATGGTGCCTGTTGCACAAAGTCTACATTTTGATCTTTCTTTATCATGTCCAACATTATATACAGTCTTTCCAAAACCTGGCTGTCCAGCATGACCAGTGATCTCACTGGGCAGTCTACAGGCAGCAGAATCTCTAGATATCCCCAATGTCCATGCTTTCATTCACACTTTTCCAGCTTCCTGGAATAGCTTCCTTAATCCTACCATAATCTAAGTCATCATGTTTTCTTCCAGACTCATCTAAGCCCTGCTTCCTTGACAAACTCATTTCACAGTGAGCTCCATATTCTGTCAATTTACACAGCTCGAGGAGTGTGAACTTCACCTTTGCGTGCTCCCATCAGTCATTCTCTCGTTTGCTGTGGTGTGCCATATCTCTTCCACGGCCTTTACATGAACTCTTACAGTACATTCCAGAATTCTTTTACAGAGTTAGGTACAGAATAGGAGGTCCATCTGTTCAAATCTATTCATCCACTCCTCCACTCTTTCACCATTTCCCTTAACAAAATTCATGTGCCAGACAGGGTGTTGGATGGTGGAAAAGCAAAGACGAGAAAGCTAAAACCTATTCCACAGTGTGTTCAACATATATATGAGTGAGGAATATGTCATCCTAGCAGTAAGCTTACTAAACTAGTATATGACACAAGTGCATTGATGAAAAAGCAGATGGAGTGAGGGAGTGAGTCCATTTTAGTTAGTGTGATCAGAGCAGTATTCTCCAAGAAACTGCATTTCATACATTCATTCACTTTTCCAATCATTCATTCATTAAATAAATATTTAGGGTTTGGCTGCTACATACAGGGCACTCTTAAGCTTTGATGAAGCTGCAATAAAAGGTCGGAAGGTAAGGTATATAGAGAGGGAGCTCACATTCCAAGAGGAAAAGACTGAGTAACCGACAACTACAAGAGATTGAAAGACTATATCACCTTGACAGGAGTCTCACAGATGCCAATTGTCCCTACCTTTACTGTTTGGAGTTAGTGGGGATATTATTCATACTACTCTGCCTCTCCGAGCACCTCACATTTAATAAGAGTAAGCAAGGGGGAACGTGACAACCCCATGTTTGATTTTCTCCAATGTGCTTATCAGAAAAACAAGAATTTTCATGGTTGTTCTATCACTTCTTTAAAAAAAGTTCAAAAACCTAAATCTTAATTAGCACAATTAAGTATTAGTATGCATTAGCCATGACTTATCTAGTTGAAAATCCAATGCTTACTTCAGAAAAATGTCAAAGATAATCCAAACATCTAGTTAAAATAAACACCTCATTAAGCTTTCACTGTTAGTGAATCATAATTACTGCTCATTTTAACCCTAGTTTGAATGGTTTTCCTAGAATTAGCTCAACCCTAATATTCAGTTTTTCTCACTCTTGTACACTGCTCAAACTCACTTTGCATTTTAAGGCTGCTTTTCTCAAAAATGTTTTCAGGCAACTTTTTCCAGGCTCCCTGTTGCTCTCTCTAGAGGAAGAGAATGGCTATTTCTTCTAAACTTCAATTTATACCAGTTAACATGTATTGAATGCCCACCAAGTGCTTTAGAGATACAAAGGTGGGTAAATCACAGTCCATTTCTTCAATGAGTTTATAATATATGACTGAGTTCTAGGAGGTTTCAAAAAAGAGACAATTGATTTGTCAAAGAAAATTATCATTATGTGGTGAAATAGGCTTCCAAATTATCTGTGTGCTAAGAACAAAAGCTTCATTGAGTTGCTCATTTCTTCTGGTTACACCAACTCAGAAAGAGAGGAAAAAATAGTTTCTTGATTCCAGTGTCTTTTTCCTAGATACATAAAATCCAAACCAAGATTTCTCTACACTAACACAGAAATCCTTTCTTTTCTATCTACAGTCTACCTTTCAGCTTCCTTCTTTCATCAGATGTTTATATACAATCAATCAACTACAAATACCGCACATTTTATTACCACTTGCCTCCTTTCAAGTCTCTCTTTCACAGGGGGTACACCCTGTCTATAACACACAGCATTTTATACACTTACAGACTTTAAAGAGAGTGGAGAAACGGTGAGTGTGTATTCTGAATATTATACATAAAAACTTCTAAATACTATATATGCACTATAAGAACATAAGAAAATATAATACATTATTGAAAAAAGAGACTTTCAGAACTCTAATAATAATTGGAGGAAATAAGAGCCACAGACAATGCAAAGCTATCATATTATTGAACGATGCTTAAAATTCATTTTATAGGTCTTGTTTATTTCTTTGGCTCCCACACTATTTAATGGATTAATAGGTTTTTTTTCAATGCCTTAGAATTTTGAAATAAATTTACCTTTGGTACTTTAATAAGTTATACTGTAGTATATTAGCAAATAAATGTTTACTGTACTTTTTCTTAGAAAATGTTTTCAAAGTAATTCTGAAGATTCTGTTTCCTTACTCATTTAAGAGATTTGTTAATGACTATAAATCATACTCTGGGGGATGATGTCTACTGTTAAAGAAACATACCCAGATGCTGTCCTCTTGTCGGTATTGTTTCCAGTTCCTCCCGCTATCACTGAACATCAGGAGGTAGCTGGTCACCCAGTCAGAGCTCCCGTAGCCCCCTTGGGTGGCCACTGCGGTGACCTCCATTCTCTCTCCAAGGTCAATCTGCAACCACTGGTATTTGTTAGACACAAGTGGAGACCAGCCACCAGCTCCTTTTGTGAAAACAGAAACACAGGTAAATTAGTGAAGACAAAAAGGAAGAAGAATTAGTTAACATCTATGTTACTTTAGTAGCATAGAAATGCCAGTAAAACTGTATTCCTCTATGGACCTTAAGTCAGATTTCCAAAATGTGAAAGTTCTCATCATTATAGAAATAATACTGAGAAGTAAGAATTTACTAAAAATGGATGGAGCCTACATTAATTATTCTCATTACTAGGTTTTATAATCTCCTGACATTTGGGAGAATTGAAGGTCCCAATGAGTGTTTAAAGTGCTTCATTTGGAAAATGAGGGCTCATAGCAACACGCAGAACTAGCTTATTAACTGCCCAGATGCATGACTGGGTACTGCTTTGGCCCTCAATCCCTTTGCCCAGTGCTGGATTTAAGATAATACCTTCACTTCATGGAGGAAACAGAAAACTACCTTTGTTATCTCATCATGTTTGGACTCCTTAGAGAAGGTGGTACCACATTAAGCACTGGCTCATTAAGCATGGTCAAAGAATAATCCCTGCCCTGAAGGTGCTTACTGTCTTACAGGGGGACTAGACATTGAAAAGCATATTTGAAACACAATGGGAAAAAATGCTAATGGTTACAGCGTGTGCAGGGGACGATAAAAGAGATCTAATGCATTGTGGACTGGAGCCAGCTTCTGACAGCATGTGAGAGCCAACTGTTACATTTTCAGGGACTTTGCAAACTGGTTGTTAAACATAGCTATCTTTGCAATTGACCATAGTGGGTGTATTTATACTATAGAAATTGGCAAACTCTACGAATCAGCCCTACTCTACCTCCCACCAGTCACTTTACCAGCACACCACCTTATTTTTTTTCCTATCTGGGGAGGAAGAGTGAGAGTGTGAGGATGGGAGATGGATGGGCAAGGGGTGCCATCAAAGATGAAGTTGTACTTAAGTGCTCAGGAGAAAATAGGTGTCTGTCGGGTCTTCAAGAAAGGATGGAGAAGAAGGTATCACGCTTAGTTTTGCTCAACACACATCTGAATATTATAGATGTAACAGTTTTATATCTTGTTAGGATATTTCTTCCTTACAGTTTAATACACAAATGCTTTATTTTTGGAATTTATCTTAATATTGACTTTGCTGATCATGCAAGTAATAAATAACCATGGTAAAAGTCACGAGATAAGGTTCAACAATATTTTTAATCCATATTTCTTTAGTAGTATCTATCTTTTAAAAAATCAATAGTCATTAATTAATAGCCCAAACAAGAATTGTAGCAATGTTTTCTTTCTCTTATTGTTTTGCACCCACTATAAGGCTCTGATGATAAGTTCTGGAATTTTAGATGGAGATTACCACCCATTCCAACATTATTCTTGACAGTTGTGCTCTCTTGAGTAGAGCCTTCTGCACAGCATCTAGAGCAAAGGATGCCCAGCAAAGGTTTGCTATTATGTTGGTCCATTCTGAGACGGGAAGGGACACACTATCCTTTCTTGATAGTATCAAGCTAATTCCTGTTTGCAATAGTAGAGCATGATTCCCAAGATTACCAATTACCTTATCTTTAGAACTAGGTATTTTTTCAAATGCCTTCCTTCTTGGAGTAAATCATGCTTCAAAAATCCGTCTTGCATTCCCTACAACACGCAGCACAGTGCTTCACCCTCTGTTTTTGTGGCAGAATATTTACAAATCCACAATTTTGTTGATATGCTTTTGCTTTTCATTTTCTCTATATTTGCCCTTGAAGAGCCTGTGGTTTGGGCTAATAAACAGGTAGTAGGTAGAGTCCCTTTGATCATCAATAATGTCTACCAGTTTAGGTTACTCCAGAATATTCTCATCTTAAGCAAGAAGGTTTGTTGGGTAGACACTGGCCCTGGATGAATTTGGGGTATCTTGGCATCATTTTTCTAGCATAGCTCTGCTGTCCACAAGGGGCACCTCCTACTCTTACAGTCAGTTGTCTACAAGGGGGAGAATTTGGCCCTGAATGATCTGAAGCACGCCTAAAAAAGTACCCGGCTGCAAACAGCCCAAGGAACTCTTGAACCCTCAATGGGATGGCACCCATAGTGGTGCATTTAAATCTGTGCCGACTCTTCCTCCATGTTTCATGTCTCAGATGCAATGGCACATCACCCCTCCTCCTTCACTTACTCTACTGTGGAGTCCCTTAATACTGATTGAGTGAAGGAGTATTTTGTGGCACTCTGTAAAGGCACCGTTATTGAATTCTCAAAGCAACCTATTTAGTAAATGATGAAACAAAGGGAAAGAGTCTGAACTCCCTGACCAAGCCCGCATGGCAATCAGGAGGCAGAGGTGTTCTTGGCAGGGACACAACAGCGCTTCTCATATTGTTATGGTGCGTAAATGGGAATTAGTAGTTTCCAATGGACATAGAAAGGAAGGCACTAATGGAGATTTGGGGAACTTTAGGAATTAGCTACCAGTTAGTAGAGGCAACTTTTCTCCCTCTGGTTGGCAAAGGACCTTGCTTTGAAGTGATCAATGGGTGAATAGTTCCCTCCACTGTCCTATATAATCTTGCTATTCTCTATCAAAAGTTTGGAAGTAGAATGTTTTTCTGATGTTAAATAAGCATCCTCAGTCCTCTTACTGCTGCAACTGATTATCTCTCTTCATTTTTATCATTTATTGCAAAGTAAAGAGGGAAAAGGTGAATGAAGTGACCCCAGCCAGCAATCAGCTTAACGTGGAAGTTCTACATTTGGAATTTTATCTACATCTGCTTAAACCTCAGAGACAATACTAATTATTTCACTTCTTGCTCTCTCTAGTTAATGTTAATGGTCTAAGGTCAGTGATGAGGGTCTATTTCTTAATCCAGAATTTCATAATATTTCTCTGGCATTTTGACACTCCTTTATACACCAGTATTTAAGAAGCGAACATGTAAAAAAAGGCACAGTGAGAATAAAAGAATCAGCGTAATTCTGGTGAGTTAAAATTGGATCATCAATTCTCATCAGGAGAAAAAGGAATCTCTCACTGACCGCTCCCTTTTCCCAGCATTGCTTACAGTTGCAGCTGCATTAACCAACTTGAAACATTTGCAGGTAATTGACCTTGAACATTTCAATCTCTTACCTGTGACGAAAAGGTACTACTGGTATGCTAATTAAGCTATACCATTAATGAGGCTCGCTGATAGAGTAATGGAAATTCAGAGGCTCCATAGGCTTTACCAAGTCATTGCAGCAGACTGAGTCGGCCTCAGGGAATCCAAAGATCCCTGCAAGGTTTCTAAAGCCCTGCAGCCCTATCAACACACACGGTATAAGGGTCTGATGGAGGGTTATGTTTGTTCTCATTTGCAGGCAAATGTTGAAAAGTAATATGGAAAATGTAAAAATACATTTCTTGCAGAACACGTAGGTACCACAGCCTACCTGTAATGAGTTGTGAGGACAATAGCGACAGGAAATGCACCTACATTTGGGGTTAGACTCCACCAGCTATAAGGCTACTGTCAAGCCACCTCGATTTCTGGACATGGTTAATTCACAGCACTATATGAAATTCCAGCAAGCCATAAAGTCTCAATTTCTACTCAAATAAAATGTGATTATTTATTTATTTATTTTGGGTTTTTTGGGGTTTTTTGGTTGTTTTTTTTTTTGTATGCTATATGGCGGGGGTTTCACATTTCATTCTTTTTCCATGTGAGTACCTCCTGGTCAAGCATATTTGTCCTAATGGTGCCTTTAATATGAAGATATAGTGAACATAGACCAATACCCCTGAGACGAAGGACCATCTTTTCATAGCTCCATCGATTGTGTCGTCTCTAGTGCTTCACCCACAAAATATAGACAAGAGCCTTGCACTCCCAGCTCATCTTCTTTCCCAGACCACAACCCGCCTTTCCATATTCCACCCTCCTCTTTCTCCTGCCTTGACCTCTTCAGTGAGCCTTGGTTTGAAAAATTATCATAATTCTAACCAAAGAGAAACATCTCTTGACTCTTCAAACTGTAAGCTGAAAAGTCATACTTAATAATAACAACTCTCCCCATTCATGAGACCCTTAAGTGTCATTCTATTGCTATGTGAATTAAATGAAAAGTTTCTGTTGCATTCTCCCATACGCAGCAACATGTGGGTAAATGGTAGCATTACTCTCTGAATTACAAAACAAATTATTATTGCTCTGTAAACAAAAAGTTACAATCACAGCAAAGTTGAGCGCTAAGGAAGTTTAATTACAGAAGATCACAAAACACAGCTTCATTTTTAGCTATTGCCTATCACTTTTTTTTTTTTTTTTTATTTTTTTTTTTAGACAGAGAGAAGGAAGGAAGGATAGAAGGAAGGAAGGAAGGAAGGAAGGGAAACATTTTTAAACATTTTCTTGTTTTATTGTATTCTGTTTCTCCGTTTTTGTTACATGGGCTGGGGCCGGGAATCGAACCGAGGTCCTCCGGCATAGCAGGCAAGCACTTTGCCCGCTGAGCCACCGCGGCCCTATCACTTTTTTTTTGTAAGCTCTATGGCGGGATGTCACATTTCAGTATTTTTCCGTGTGAATATCCTGTTACCACAGCACCATTGGTTGAATTTTTTGTTTGTTTGTTTTGCTTATTTGTTTGTTCTGGGGGACCAGGAACCGAACCCGGGTCTCCCACATGACAGGCAAGAATTCTACAGCTGAACTACCCTTGCACGCCCCCCACGCTTATCACTTTTAAACTTCAGATTCCTGAGGAATTTGCTGTGGATGGTAAGGGAAGAAAAGCCAACTAAAAATTATCCAGTATCTACTGTATGCGAAGCACTCTACCAGAAATTTTAAATTCCACATTAAACTTATTTCTTAAAATTATCTAAGGAGATGAGATATGCTTTAGCATCTCTTTTCCTTTCAGTTAAAAAAAAAAAAGATTTCCAGAGGCTAAGTAAATTTGCCCAATATTATGCACATTATTGTGGTATAAGGTGACAAATTACTTGTTGTTAAAACTGTTTTAATCTTTGTGAGGAAGTAATTTTTAAAACTTTCTTTTTTATTCTTTACTTTTGGACTCATTACCATGGTGGTTATTTGATTCTAAGAATACATTTAAATAACTTATTCAGCGTCATTTGATTATGAATAATCGGGTGAATTATGTTTAAGATCCTTAAATACAACCCACTAGGTACCACCAATATTTCTTTTTGGCCAGGTAGGCACATCTTATAATTTCAGGGAAGTAAAAGAAAAAAACAAAGAAAGAATCCTAGATGGAGCCTTAAATTACAGAAAAAAATCACCTCTACCTCCTAGTAATATTTAAAATGACATGACAACCATCCTCGGTGACCATCAATGAAGGCAACATGTCATGGTATGTGAAGGATGGAAATACCAGAAGGAAAGAGTCATGGCTCTTTCTTAAGATTGAAACCATGGGACACAGATAATCAAGGCATGATATGCAAGTGAACATAGTATTGAATGATGGTTCTCGCCACCATTAGGGCATTTGCATTCTAAGAAAATAATTGGCTTAATTAAAATTGCCATAAAGAAGTTTCCCTCTAAAATAATTACTTCTTTATGAATGTAATTTCATCTGGATTTCCCCAAGAGTCTAAGTTTGCCCAGGCCATTGTGATTTTGACATTAAACTACAATAATGAAAGGAAACAGAAAGAGCATTTATTTGGCTTCCTTAAATGGTATGCGGTATCTCTGGGACTGGCATTTAAAGTCCTTTAACAGCTTTGTATTTTTAACATCATAGTTCATTTTGCTGTAAGGAAACAAGACTCTGCTGATGCTGGGTATCTGGCTGGTCTTCTCTCATATACATGCCTATATCTTGGCACTGTCTCCTCTTGTCACAGTGATTGTTCCAAGGATGGGTACGTGAACTGAAACAGGCCAATTGGGACTTTTGGAGCTGGAGGAGCTATCTTCATGCCTGAGTGAAGCCAACGTAGAGGGAAGCAGAGCTGAGAGATGAAAGGAGACCAAGTTCTGATGCTCCTGCCATTCCTGAGCTCACTTGTGCCCACAGTGCATTCCCTGTGATTTCCATTTATGTGATTCTTTAGCTAGCCCCTTCTACTGGTGCTGAACCCACTCAGGGCCTCTGCTTCAGCAATTTTCTCCTGCCTCATTATTTTTTCCTTCTTTAATGAGTCATTTCTATTAATGTAGAGCATGCTACTGTTTTTGCTATCTCAAAAGAAAAAGAAGAAAATAGTTTTTCTTAACTCCAGTCTATTTTTTGCTTCTTTTTATATTAACACTCTTCAAATAAGATGTCTATACACTATCCAATTTTTTCCATCCGATTCTTAGACCAACTCCAATCAGACTTTCACTTCCTCCCACTCACTCGAAGTTGTTTTTGTCAAGGTCACCAATGGACTCCATGTTACAAAATCTAGTGGTCAACGGTTTCAGTCTTCATATTTACTGACCTCTCAGTGACATCTGATCATTCTGACCACACCCTATGCCATGATAAATTTCATTCACTTGGCCTCCACAAAAATATATCCTCTTGATTTTCTTCCTAGCTCACTGGTTGTTCCTTCTCAGTCTTCCCTGCTAGTTCTTCCATTTATCTTAAATCATCTCTTAAGGATGAAATACTCAAGGATTCAGTCTATTTTCCTGTTTCTTTATTATCTAAATTCACCCACTGTTACCCTCACAGCCTCATAGATTTGCACTTTATCCATGTGCAAATAATTCCCTAATTTATATCTCTGCCCCACATCTCTTTCCTAAACTCCAGTCTGAAATAGCCAACTCTCTACTTGATATCTATAACATTTCTAAAACTGAACTCCCATTCTCCCCACAAATCCTATTCTACCCCCAGCCTTCCCAAACCTAGTTTGTTAAGATCCTGGAATGCAATGTACCAGAAACAGAATGGCTTTTAAAAAGGGAATTTAGTAAGTTACAAGCTTACAGTTCTAGTGCCCAAACAATGTCCAAACTAAAACATCAACAAGATGTTTCCTTCACTCAAGAAAAGCTGATGCCATCTGGAACACCCCAGTCAGGTGGGAAGGTACGTGGCTGGTCTTTGCAGGTCCCTTGCTGCTGGGCTATTGCTTTCAGCCCCTGTTTCCTGTGGGTTTCCTCACTTGATGTATGGGGACCTTCACTTTGCTCCTCTGGGATGCAACCCTGGGCTCTGGACTGCTCCACATCTAACGGGAAGGCACACGTGATGTCCACTGGGCTCTGCATCTCCAAACGTCCAGGTCTCGTGTCAGCTCTGTTAGCTCTGAAGCAACTGTCCTCCAAGCATCCACATCTGCTCTGAGCTTTCTCCAAAAATATTTCCTGTTTTAAAGGAGTCTAGTAAACTAATCAAGCTCCACCTTGAATGGGTGGAGTCACATTTCATCTAATTAAAAGGTCACACACTGGGCATGTCACATCTCCATGGAGAAAATCTAATCAAGCGTTTCTGCCTTACAATATTGATTCAGAATTAGAAGAAATGGCTGTACCCCACAAGACTGAACCAGGATTAAAACATGAGTTTTCTGGGTATATAACACTTTCAAACTGGCACTTTCAAGACACTTTCCAGTTTACAGAAATTCCATCCTTCCGGTTTCTCAGGACAAAAATCATAGTGCCAATCTTTAACTCCTTTCTTTCTCTCATGATATGCTACCAAACCAGAAAATGATGTTGGTGCTACTCTACTCTCAAGAATCTGACTATTTTTGCCATGCTCACTACTCTTTTAGATCAAGCCACATTATTCTAGCCTGGGTTCTTGCAATGGCCTCTGAACAAGTCTCCCTCTTTCTATCTTTGCCCACTTTAGACTCTATGCTCAATGCTACTGGTTTTTAAAAGAATGTTCCTTTTAAAATATCATTCCCATGCTCAAAATACTGCATTCACACTCACTTTCGCATGTAGTGAAAGACAAAGTCCTTACTACCCGTCTTAAATGTTCTATAGTACCTAGTCCCCTTAAGCCATTCCCAACCTTTCTCTGACTGCCTCTCCTGCTCTTCCTTCCAGCTCACTCACTTCCACTGACAATGGCCTACTTGCTGTCCTTTGAGGGAAAGCAGTCTTTCTCCTATGTCTGGTGCTTTGTCAAGCTACTCTTTCTTCCTGGGATGTTCCTTTTTGAGACACCCTGAGCTAACTTCTTTATCTCCTCAAATATTACCTACTCGCAAAGACTCCTATCTCCTGACCTCTTATATTCAAAATATCTTCCACCCAGCACTCCAGCTCCCATTCATCTTATCCTGAACTCTTTTTTCATTTTTTTTAGCTGAAATTGCCATCTTTCAACAGCATGTATGATTTTATTTATTATATTTATTATTTACCCTCTGTCTTGTCCCATTAGAATATAAGCTCTATGAGGCTAGGGAGCTGCACCTGTGTTGTTCACTGATAAATCCCAAGGGTGTTGAATACTGCCTGTCCCAGAGTAGAGGCTTAAGAAACATGTACTGCATAAATGAATGAAATAAATCTATAGCCATATGGATATAATAAGACTGCCTAAATGCAGGCACCAAACAAACAACAAAGCTGGAACTGGAGCCAAGCTAAATAAAAGTCCGGGACACTTCTCTTTACAGCATAGATTTTTTATGGGGTTTCCAAAGAGAAGGTTAGGCACTGCATTGGCTGAGATACATGTATTCCTCTGGCTGAGACACACACACACACACACACACACACACACCATTTGTCTCACAGTTATACCACTTAATCCTTGTAAACTACATTTCCTAGATGTATTTACTGCTTTGCTTTGAAATTTTTGAGACAATGAAAAAGAAATGCATTTTCACTTCATCTCCCCAGCAATGTTCTAAATTAATAACACCTCACTAAATTATCTTAGATTTGAGTTCTTTGTTGTGGATCAATTTCCCCTCATAGCAAATTGGCAGACTGGCTCAGTCTTCTTGCATTGCCAGATCAAACATTTTCTGAAATATTTAATAATTCATTGGATTGAAAAGTAAATATTTACGTCCTCTCTCTGTTCAGGTAGTTTGATCTGCAAATTTCATTTGCACATTTTTGTGACAGCCAATTTCCTCTGGAAAGCTAGAACCGAGTTACAAAAAATACCAAATTCTGTACTTTAATATTTTTCCACTGCAGCAGATTTCATTTCCTCCAAATCAGCAGTTTTGTTAAAAAGAATTTTAGCACAAGATATGTAGAAATTCAGATGACAGTAAAGATTCGTCCATATTTTGCTAAGTCCATTGTACTACTTTTCTAAAAATTTCTATTTAGATCTATTACAGTGAGGCAGATCATTTCAGTAAATGACCTCATATATCAGAGAGAGCAGGCTGACAATGTCCTAGAGGTTTAAAATGCATGATTTGCTCCTCTATGTTCTTTTTTGTATCTTCCCTAGCCAGACTGACTTGATAAGCAGCCATGAGCCAAACAGTCCCCATAAAATCCCACTCCTTCTGGGTCAGCAAACTGATTGCACTCCTTTATACCCAACAGACATCATTTGTACATCATGGTCGGAAAAGCCAGCCATATTAGAGAATAATCAGGGCATAATATATCAAGGAGGTATAAACTGCAAAACTAGTTTCTGGGATTTGATTGAGTTGAATCATTTAAGTATTTTCCCAATTCGCAAAAGTGTTAGCACGTCTTCACAGAGCATCCAGCTTCCATTTATTAAGGGGTATTGACCACTGGATTTAGGTTTTGGTGAATTCAATCTTGGAAGCACATACCCTGTTTAAGTTCCTGATTTATTCCTCTTTAAGTGTTATTTCATTGTGGAAATTTTAATTTCGCAGGCAATGGAAATAATTATTATTGATGTTATCATCTTTGAAAGGGTGTAGAAATATCAGCACAGTAGAGGACTCAGGTATAGGCCACTTCTGCTTTTCCTGCACATCCGCTGAGCTGCAAGTCTCCTCTCTGACTTTAACACAGATATGATCTTATCACTGCTCTTTGCAAATCTCATCAAAGTTTTGATCTGCTGGTGCTTACCCTTTTGATTCTTAGTGCTTTTTACTTATTTAGTTTTCAATTCTTATAGTCATGCCTCTAGATTTGGGACAGGGAGGATAAAAGATTCAGAGAATATGAAATTTAAAACTAATATAATTTGTCATCCTCACAGGGATTTAAAAAGATAGCAACTTTTTTTTTCAAAAAAGAATAAGAAAGTCCATGGAAATTTAAAATATATAGAATTGTGGAAATTTATTTAATAAAAAAGAGGGAGCTGGATAAAAATGGAGAAAACCTCCCAGTTTTATTGCCAAAAAGAGAAAAAAAATGGAAAATTCAAGAAATAAATTCAGAAAGGCTACAGAGATGTCTCAGAACACAAATATGGGAATTTTTTTTCTTTTTTGTTAATATTTAATTTTTTTTTAAATATGACAACAAACTAACTAACACAAACATTCTTAACTTATGATCATTCCATTCTACTACATCATCACACAGTTGCATATTCACCATCATGATCATTTCTTAGAACATTCGCATTAATTCAGAAAAAGAAAAAAAAAGACAACTGAAAAAAAATTAATACATACCATGCACCTTACCCCTCCCTTTCATTGATCACTAGCATTTCAATCTAAATTTATTTTAACATTTGTTCCCCCTATTATTGATTTTTATTCCATATGTTTTACTCGTCTGTTGATAAGGGAGAAAAAGGAGCATCAGACACAAGGTTTTCACAATCACACGGTCACATTGTGAGAGCTATATCATTATACAATCATCATCAAGAAACATGGCTACTGGAACACAGCTCTACATTTTCAGGCAGTTTCCTCCAGCCTCTCCATTGCATCTTGAATAACAAGGTGGTATCTACTTAATGCATAAGAATAACCTCCAGGATAACCTCTTGACTCTGGAATCTCTCAGCCATTGACGCTTTAT
This sequence comes from Tamandua tetradactyla, assembly GCF_023851605.1. NCBI lineage: Eukaryota > Metazoa > Chordata > Mammalia > Pilosa > Myrmecophagidae > Tamandua > Tamandua tetradactyla. The sequence goes on along the minus strand of NC_135342.1, from coordinate 71,053,035 downwards.
TTGGTCTCATTTCACTCTTCCCCCTTTTGGTCAAGAAGGTTTTCTCAATTCCTTGATGCTGAGTCTCAGCTCATTATAGGATTTCTGTCCCATGTTGCCAAGAAGGTCTACACCCCTGGGAGTCATGTCCCACGTAGACAGGGGGAGGGTGGTGAGTTTGCTTGTTATCTTGGCTGGAGAGAGAGACCACATCTGAATAACAAAAGAGGTCTCTTGGGGGTGACTCTTAGGCCTAATTTTAAGTAGTCTTGACCTATCCTTTGTGGGGTTAAGTTTCATATGAACAAACCCCAAGATTGGGGGTTCAGTCTATTGCTTTAGCTGTCCCCACTGCTTTTGAAAACATCAAGAATTCAACTTGGGGAAGTTGAATTACTATCAAGAGAAAGCAACAAGGTAAAATCTTCAGATTGAAGAAATCCATCAAGGTCTGAGCAGAGTAAATTTAGAAAGACACCCCTTCTCCCCACCTAGAGATTCCTGCATAAAGAATCTAAAGGTCAAATTTAAAGAAAAAATCCAAAAAGCTTCCAAGGAGAAAAAGAATGTTACTTTTAAGGGGACAAGTGTTAGATTTTGCAGCATAATTCTCAGCAGCAGCATTGGATGCTGAGAGTCAATGGAGAATAAACATCCACATGGATAGAGAAAATGCCTTTGAATTTAGGATTTATGTCCCCTCAAATTATCAATCAAGTTTTCAGGTACCTAAGGTATTAGAAATGTATTTCCCACAGACCTTTTCTGAATATATTACAGGTGGATGTAAGGCAGGCCAAAAAAAATAATTCAGGGAAGAGGAAGAAATAGAATGACATAGAAATAGAAATAGAGGATCTACCCCTGGAATAGACTAAGACAGAGAGAAAAAAAATCCCAAGAGGCAGCCGGATCCCAGAAAGGATTCAGTACGTATTAGTCATTTTTAATGGCATGATTTTAGGAGTATTGTTCAGAGTGGCTATGTTTCATTTGTCAACAAGGGTGGGTAAATTTTAGAAACAGAAAGGTGGGGGAGGGGGAGGGAAGCTGTTTAGGTAACAGTCCTAAAATATGTCATGATTCTAAGTAATTGTATAAATATGTAAAAAGATAATTAATTTGACTCTGATTCTTAGAACATTCTTCTCTGAATAATGGACACTTAAAGACTCAGGATTCCATCTTCCCCTTTACAGACCCAGCCTTATCCTGTGGTCTCATGGCCAGGAATATTTACATAACTATGATGGTGATAGCGCTGGTTTTGGACATTAACTGAAAGAACCACCCTATAGAAAAACAGTGGCATATTTGATTATTTTTAAAAGAAAGGACCATTATATAATTCACGTTGACAGCACAAATGTAGTAGAATTCAATGGTAGAGATGGGAGAAGGCAGAAATAATTGAGGAGCATAGAGAAGATTTGAAAGAAATGCAGAGGTGCTGACATCCTCGTTTTACATACCTGGAGTTCAGAGCTTAATGGGCCTATAAATAGAGTTTCACGTATATAATGTATGCAAAAGGAATGGATTAGATGATCACAAAAGAGATGTGTGCAAAAATACATCTTTTATGTTTTCATTCTCAATCATCAGTGGGAAACTCAATCTAGTTGCTTCTAGATGTTAAAGTACCTACAGACTAACCCTTAGGCATATTTGGGTAACAGTCATCTGCATGTCAGTGTTCTGGTGTGAGACACTGTTTATCTTATCTAAGCTTCCTCCTCTCCTCAGGAGACTCCACTTCCTCCACCTCGTCTCAGGCTCCCTGCACAGCCTTCACATGCAAGAAAAGTCACAAGGAGGGAATGGGAGCTGTGTCTACTTGATTGCCTGCATATGGGGAGGGGGGAAGCGTTCAGAGACCACCGCACCATGAGCCCAGCTGGCCCTGCTCTCCTCAGCCGGCCCGTTCTACAGGGCTGTGGACCCCAGTTGCTTACGTGAAACTCATTTATATGATTGATGCTCTCACATCACAGACCGGATCCAAAGCTACGCCTAATTGTGGCACATCTGACTGTATTCGGTCCATCCACACCTCAATGCACCCCTCAACATAGGTGGATTTTAGTCATTCAGATCCAACAAAATCACAGTCAATGTCTTTCTGCCCCTCCCCAATCCCTGCAACTCCCATGGAAGTATCCTAGACTCCTCAGCTCGAGGTTGAAAAAGAAATAAATAAAAACATGGGTATATTATTTAGAATTAGGAAGGTAGCCTCTGATACAACTAAAATCAGAAATCAGAAAAAAGATATTTCCTCCAATGAGCGGGAAGGGCAGGGACAGGGAGATGTTTACGATTCATTTTAAATCCCTTAGCAGATGCCTAGAAGTGATTGCAGGTCTAACTGGGAATCAGCTAGAAGGAGTCTCTGTAGTAGCAGAGAGACCCCAAGGTCACTGTACATGTGTTCCATCCATTAGCCAAAGAGAGCCACGGCCAGCTTCAGGGAATTTGAATAGCAGCAAGAAGTGCCATGGAGCTCAGTTAGCAAGGGATGATGGTCTCTGATGAGAAAACAAAGGGTAGGTCAGCAGTGCATTTGGCAGTGGGTGTATACAACTAAGGGGCACTAGGATGGACCCAGCTGCACCTAGCAGGTCTGAGACCCAAAGATCTGATCAACCATCTTTTGTGGACACCAACACAACACAACAACTAACATATGCCAGGGGAATCTTCCACCCCATTATACATCATCTGAGTTCCTCACATACTAAATGCCATTTTGGAAAAGAGTTAAGGAAAAATTAGGAAACTTAAAAAAAAAATGAACATTTACCTGGATGAAAAAGACATGTCAAGGGAACCTACTTTATCCTGCAGAGACTGGGGGTATTTAAGTGATCTGACATGTGAGCAATATATGGGAAATATTCTCTGGGTGAATAATCTTAAAACAACACTCCCCCCCACCTCAAAGCAACACTCACTGCTGCTGAAGTTTTGACAATCCTGTGGTTTGTGTTTCTATGTTATTTCTCACCAACTTACATAACCTTCAGCCTTAGAGGTTTGAAGCTGGCCTGACAAAATTAGATAAGCCTATATTTCATATCTGAATGGTGGATCTACTGCAGTGTCTTTCTGGCTGTTTTTTAGGGGCCTCACATGTCAAAGGTTGCTGCTTATGCCCTTTATACGAATCATTATTTAGTAAAGCGATAAGCAGATTCTCAAAAATAATGCCCCCTGCGTGTGTGTATTTATAGGGGGTCAACTAGAATTGATGGATTTATCCAACTCAGAAAGCATTTTGTCATAAGTAGCATTGGATGCAGTTATGTTTGCTCTCTAGAGCAGAATCACTCAACATTCACTGGGCAACATAATGATTTTTTGGTAAAAACTAGGGAGACATGAGCATAAACATATATTATCTATTGCCCTTGATACATAGTATGCTCTACAATAGCACAGTGGAGTAGGAGGCAAACAGAACTTAATGTCTGAGGGCAGCAGATACAATATCCCCCTATGCATATATTCCACTCTAGAAATTCTTTGGATTGCAGACCCTATTGCTACACAAATAAATTGCTTCCTCTAACATTGAATCACTTTGCCTAACTCCATCTGCCTTCCAGCCTATGAACAAAGGAGAGGAACACACAAGGGTTATGAGTTTATGAAATATTCACTTTTGTGAGGTTTTATATCAAAGTCGTGAAACATTACTATTAACTTCGCCAGGGATTAGCATGCTTTCAGAACTTCTGCAATGATCCTCAATTATTACATGCGTTTTCAATTATTATGTCTTGAAACAAAATAAAGTTTCACCATATTTAGTTTTTGGATACTGCGTCGGGCTAAAATAGTGAGGAGTACAAGTAGAGGCATATGTAACAAATTGCTGCTGCTGCATGGTTTTCCCATCAAGGCCCTTTTTATTTATAAATTGATTTTTATCTCCTGCCATTAACTCATAATTGCACTTGTCATTGTGTGTCCTAAATTGAAAAATAAATATTTTGTCAAATGAACTGCCATTGATTATTTCGTACTGGAAAAAGTAGGCAAATATTTCCCTGGAATCACCAGATAAAAAAGAGCCACTGTTTTGAAGGAAAATGGTCAAGTCCATCAGGATGAGAAAGTTGAAGTATATGCAGCAGAGAAAAAAAAGAACACATCACTGTGCTCTGTTTATCTCCACTTTATTCTATTTAGAATGCATAATGGAAAGCTCTACATTGTCCTTTTTGATAAAATGCAAGTCTCACAAAGCAGCCTCATTTTCACTCAGACCAATGACGCCTTTTGTATGACTGTCATGCAACCTCTCCTAGTTCCTGGTTTCTAGTGTATATTGATCCATTGAGTCATAATAAAGTAGTGCTTCCAGCTGGGAATGGAAGTTAATGCAAACATTTTCTGGATCAGGAAAAAGAAAAAATAAATAGGGCATACTTCTGCCTAGCCAATTTCAAATAGCTTCTGGCAGTACTATGACTCTAACTCACATGTGTGCATTTGCACATTCACTCATTACCACAAAGGAGAATGAAGCATCCGAGGAGAAGCAGTCCACTGCGTGTTCATGATGAGAGCTATAACAATTATAAAAAGCTAATACTTTTGATAAGCAAAATGGAGAATAAAATACCAGCATGTATTATTATAGTACAGTTGATGTTGGTTTTTTTATACCTTCTGTCCGAGTAATTTTGTAACCCAGAGATTCCTAGCAAGATACTTGAGAATAAAAAAATAAAAGGGAATTTGTTGCTATTTAGAACATACCTTCAGAGTTTAGAATTTTGCTTTCAAATAAAAAAATTAAGAAACGGTCATTTTAGGGAATATGAATATAAGCTTTGCAGCATCAGCCAAGCTCAATATCAAACATAAATGTCAAAAACCTTATATTTCCATTTAATGACATCAATTTTTCCTTCAACAGATGTATAACTGTAGAAGAACACTGTGTTGTGGTATGCGTCTTTCATGAAGTTTTAAAGTCTATCACATTTGCAAAATTACAAAGCAGTTTCCTAGATAGGAATTTTTCAGCGTTTTATGCTCCCTTGAATAAAAATGGGAGGAACAATATGACAGTTTGAAAATTATATATAAGGGGAACTCCCAAATGTTTTGATAGTGAATTTTTGATACACATGATTTTTGAGGGATAATGTTTTCCAAGGCAAAAAGAACAACATCTTTTTTTTTTGCTTTTGCTACGATGAGATCCTGTATCTCTGCAACATCCATTTAGGTAAAAAATGAGCTGAGAGTGAAATCATCAGGAAAGGTGGTTAAATTGGAAGTCATGACAAGAATTCTGTCACCTAGGGCAAGCCCCTGCTACTCTGTCTCCATGTGACATTGCAACTTCTTGTTTTGTTTTTTATTCTTTACACCAGCCCTTTCTAGCATCCCTCACATATTTCTCTTTCCTGACTCTTGTTAAAGTTAACATGGCTTTTTTCTTTTACTCTATATATTCAGTGGTCTCTGTCTCTCATGTCTATAGCTGTAGTGAGGTCTTCTTGGATGGAAGCCTGAATCTTTACCTCTAGCTCTGAATTTCCATATCCTGAATACTGAATGCTTCCTAGGTAATGTATTCAGGGATAACCCATATATATTTCAAACTCAAGATTCCAAAAATGGGTATACTATCTCCTGTCAAAACCAGATGGCTGCATCGTTTCAACCTTCCTTTCACTTACACTAAAATTCTTAAAATGATTTCTAATTCTTCCCTTTCTATAAACCAAATAGAAATAACCAAATCTGGTCAATTTTATCTTCAAAGTGATTTTCATTGTAGCTCTTTCCTTTTCAGTACTCTGGCCTTAATTCGGGACCTTAATATTTCAATCATTTAGTTTCAAATATTAGTTTTTATATTAATTACTAGTCATTGGGGACATGAATTTAAATAGAATATCATCTCTAAATAAGAAATATTATATTCACCAAAGAAGGTGGTAAATGGAATGATAGGCATAAGATTGTAAATTTGCACAGAGAAGTATATAACCCAGACTGAAAAAGTCAAGGCAATCTTCCAAGGAGAACTGGCATCTACACTGACATTTAAAGGACTAACAGGAATCATCTAGGTGGAAAAGAGAAAATAAAGCCTTTATTGGAAAAAAAAGAAGGTGCAACATCTTGGAAATGAGGAAGAATGTGGTATGCATTGGAGATTGTCTGGATCAAAAAACAGCTGGAACAAAGACATAAAGTGGTAGGAACAGGGCAAGAGATGAGGCTGGACATCTGAGCAGGGGTCCCATCTCAAGGGCCATACAAGGATATGCCAAACACTGGAGTTGCAAACTTCCTGAAGGAAAACAGGGGCCACTGGCAGATCCTAAAGAGTGATTACATTGTCAGATGGGCAGTATCAAAAAGGAATCGAGATTCAATTGGTGAAATTGGTGCAAACGGAAAGATGATTTTGAGGGGTGCTATATTAATCAGGGCTAGAAATTCTGCAGCGTGAATAAGAGCAGCATTTTATTAGCATGCAAACCCCATGAGAGTGAATAAAATAGAAGAAAACCCTCTGATTTTATGGGGTTTGCATGCTACGACAGAACTGGGCACATAGGAAGCGCCCAATAACTATCTGTTGAGTGAATACAAGCATGAAAAGACACAAAAGCATTTGCGAGAGCTTAATAAGGAACTGGCAGGATATAATAACCTGTGGATAGCCCCTGATATATTAGATGTTGGGATGGTGAGGAGAAGGGGGAGGGCAGCATCAAGGATGATAGCTGGGAAACTTGCCGGATGGTTGTTACACAAGTAAAGACTCATTAGAGGGAGGAAAATTTAAGATGCTAGAAGATATCATACCGAATGACCAGGAATCCAGAGGAAGTTCAATAGACGTAGGTCCTGTGTAGTAACACGTGTTAGAAAAGAGGGGCAGCTCTTAATGAGGGCAATGAGAGTGAAGGAAGCAAGACCCTCAAGATTTGGGGAAGTTTATAGGCTTTGAGGAGGAAAATACAAATGTGTGTTTGTTTGATGGCGTATACGTTCGAGAAATACTTAATATTTACTTCGTAAATAACCTCCAATCTATTTCCCTGCCATCTCCCAGAGTTGTTTTGGTAAGAGCAGGTTGAATCATTTTTCTCGCCATAAGAAAGGCATCCTTCTCATCAGGGCATTAAACACAGCCCCAATCTGCCATTGGAGCCTCAGATAACAGGGACTGTTTTATGAAACGTATTCTCATTCCATACAATTTCATCCCCCCTTCTCTCCCTCAGCCTGGACCTTCTTTCCTCCAACTCAAATGCCACATGTCCCACAATTTCTTCCTAACCTTTCAGCAGTCGGATTCGATTGCCCCGTCTTTAGTATTCGCGTCACAGCTTGCGAGCGTCTTTTAGTAAATTTGAATCGACTTGCCTTAAGCGTAATTGTCTATTAACCTTCAAAAATATAACTATTAAAGCGAAAAGATAAAAAAAGAACTTAGAAAACTGAAAGACTATATGGAAAAAAAAAATCAAATGGTTGAAATGCTGAGGAAGTACAAAGGCCAAGGATCGTGCGATTTATTCTGCCTCTCATCACCAAGCTGCTGCAGTGAAAAGGGAACAAACATACTCAGAGACTCAGGCTTGATATTTCCTTCCTGCGGCCCAGGGTGGGGCCCATGAGTGCTTCTGGGGCTATCTGACTTCCAGGCCACTGCTCCTCCAATGCCTCCAGGCTCTCCTGAGGAGGGACATGGGGTCGACAAAGGCCTAGAAGCGTCTGCACAAATACGTCCTTAGGGAAAGTGCCCTCTGGCAGGAAGGCTTCAGGACCCCACACCCCTTGGGCAAAGGTTGCTACCCCAGCACCCAGAGTCTCGGCGCTGTCCCTTCAGAGGATCAAGAAGCAGCCAGTTCCATAACAGTTAGGGAAATGCGCTCCCAAGGGATGCATTTGCGTTCCTGCTTTTTGGGTAACAGACCTGTCATGAGAAACAATTCTATTTCGATGATGTCCTTTCTTATTTTGGTGCTGCAGACGGCTACACATTATTTTTGTCACATCATCTGATTACTATGAGCACCATTTCTTCATGTTCTTTACCTGAGAGAAAATTAAAGTGGGTTTCTTGGGAAAGACACAGAGTCTCTGCCATTATTAAATTTAAAACAGAATAGACTTCCGGGGAAGATGGTGGAGATCCTGGACACAGTCCTTTCATCGAAACAACAATCATACAGGCAGGAACTGTCTGCAACAACTATGGAAACTCCAGAGGCCAGAAGAACACATACAGCGTCAGGGGAGGGCTGGAGGAAGAGGCAGGCAACCATGGTGAAGAACCATCAAGGCTCTCTCCACAAGGCAGCAACAGTGCCCACCCCCCACCCTTATGGCCCACCCACACAGGGCCCAGTCCCTGGCTAACTCACTGGTAACAGAAGGGATGTAAAAACCCTCTTTCCCAAAAACAGGGGTAGTCACAGCCAATCATGGGTCATAGCCTTTCATGAGCAAAACCGGATTGTTGGGTCCCAGCTCTGAGAGTTGCTGTCATTCAACCCACCCTGGGCAGGTGTGGAGGTGGTAGAGATTTAAAGATGCTGCATTTCCTCAGAACTGTGGGGAACCATTAGCTAAAGGACTGGATTATCAGGCAGGCCAGCAAAACTCAGCTTTGCAGAGCCATTGGAGAGGTTTGGGCACTTCCTCACCCCCTTCACAGGACACGTGGGAGCTGACCTGGGTCCCCTGCCTGGGTCCCTGGCCCGATTTTGTCCGGGAAAGATCAACTCGGGAAAATCCTCTCTAGAATGACCCTCCTTCCAGAATTTCTCTCCAGGCCAAAGCAGCATGAGACAATGAAAGGAGGACAAAAAATGGTACAGGCCAATGGCCTGAGACAAAGACCTAATGGCTTCAAATACCCAGGAGAATGGGGCTGTCTCCTCAGAAACAGAGGGGACAACCAAACTTCTGTAAGCAGTGGAAATCCAAAGCAACTAACAAACAAAAGTCCAGGACAAGGGAAAGAAACAGAAAGACAGGGAAAACCCTACATACTGCACTTGCCTCTGGCAGATCTTCCTGATAGGAGGGCTCAAGTTCAGGAAAATGTTCATCTTATCACCAGCCAGTTACAAAACCAAGGAGCAACATTCCAGGAAGTAGAATACAAAGTTACATTTTCACAAACAAGAATGTATGCTGCATCACAAGAGAGTCCAAGACAAACAAACAAACAGGAAATGATGGCCTATCCAAAGGAAGAGGATAAAGATACAGAAAACACCAAAAAAGAAGGCAAGAATGTGTATATAACAAACAAAGCCTTTAAAGAAAATTATCTTAATAATGCTCAAGGAGATGAAAGTACAGAAAAAGAACTAAGGATATCAGGAAAACAGTAAATGAACAATGTGAGAATCTAAGTAAACTGATAGAAATTTTAAAAAGGGACCAAACAGAACTAACAGAGTTGCAGATCATAGCAAGTGAAATGGAAAAAATACCCGGGAGGGTTTCAAGAGCTGGGAGAAGATAGAATCAGTGAACTTGAAGACAACATACTTGAAAAGAATCAGGCTCAGGAGCAGAAGGAAAAAAGAAATATTAGAAGTAAAAATAGCCTAAGATGGCTATAGAAACCATCAAGAGCACCAATACATACATTCTGGGAGTTGCAGAAGCAGAAGATATGATCCTATCTATAGAAAACCCTGAAATATCCAGAACAAAGCTCCTGGAGCTAATAAGTGAATTTGGCATAGTGGTAGGGTACAAGATCAACACCCCAAAATCAGAAGAGTTTCTATACATAACCAATGAACAATCAGAAGAAGAAATCAAGAAAAAGAATTCTATTCACAATAGCAACTAAAAGAATCAATTATCTAAGAATAAATCTAGTTAAGCGTGTAAAGGACTTGTACAAAGAAAACTACAAAATATTACTAAAAGAAATTTAAGAAGACACAAATAAATAGAAGGATACTTCATGTTCATGGACTGGAAGACTAAACATCATTAAGATTTCAATACTACCCAAAGCAATAAATAGACGGCCATGCAAAGAGTACTCAATTGGGAAAGAATCTTCGCTTCAATAAATGGTACCAGGAAAACTGACTCTCCAGTTGCAAAAAAAAACAAAACAAAAAAACAAGAGAATCCCTAACCCACACCATGTACAAAATGGATCAAAGTACAAAATAAAAGAGCTCAAACTATCAGCCACTTAGAAGAAAATGTAGGGACACATCTTCAAGACCTTATGCTTGCCAAGGGTTTCTCAGTCTTTACACTCAAAGCACAAGCAACAAAAGAAAGAAATGGAAAAACGGGACCCCATCAAGATAAAAAACTTTTGTTTCTCAAAGGTCTTTATCATGAAAGTAAGAAAAACTATGCAATGGGAGAAATATTTGGAAGCCACATATCCAATAAAGGATTAATATCCAGTATATGTAAAAAATATTTCAATTTACACAACAAAAAAACAAACAACCCAATTAAAAAATAGGGTAAGGATTTGAAAGAACACCTCTCCAAAGAAGATATACAAATGGACAGAAAGCACATGTAAAGATGCTCAACAACACTAGCCATCAGAGAAATGCAAATCAAAGTCAGAATGAGATACCATTTCACATCCATTTGAATGACTGCTATTAAAAAATAAAAAACAGAGAATAACAAATGTTGGAGAGGATGTGGAGAAACAGGAACACTCACTCATTGCTGATGGCAATATAAAATGGTGCAGCCTCTCTGGAAGACAGTCTGGTAGTTCTTAAATCTAAGAACTACCATATGACCCAGCAATTCTATTACTAGTTTATGCCCAAATGAATTAAAAGCAAGCACTTAAACAGATATTTTCACACCAATGTTCCCAGCAGCATTATTCGCAATTGTCAAAAGATGGAAGCAGCGCAAGGATAACACACAAATTCATGAAGCATTCCATATTTAAAAAAAAAAAAAAGATGGAAGCAGTACAGTGCTCATCAACTGATGAATGGATAATTAAATGTGTTATATACATACAATATTCAGCTGTAAAAAGGAATGAAGACCTGATACATCTGTGTGACAACATGGATGAATCTTGAAGATATCACGTTGAGTGAAATACACTAGACACAAAACAACAAATATTGTATGATATCACTGATTTGAAACAATTAGAACAAGCAAACTCATAGAGTTAAAATCTAGAATACAGTTTAGCAGGGGATGAGGTGTGTTTAAGGTAGAGGAAGTTAAGTCTTAAAATGTACAGAGTTCCTATTTAGCAGAAATATTTTGGTAATGGATGGCAGTAATGGTAGCCCAGCATTGTGAATGCAATTAACAGCACTGAAAAATATATCTGAATTATAATTAAAAGGGGAATGTTAGACTATATATTTGGTAACAATAAAAAAATTTTTTAAATGATCCATGGAACTAAACTACATGAATAGTGAACCCTGAGTTAAACCATGCAGTTTGATTAACAGCATGGTTATGAAAGTGTGCTATCACCAACTGTAACAGGCGTAACACATCATTGCAAGTTGTTGGTGATGGGGTAGTATGGGGGGATATGCACAATTGTTCTGTAAACCCACAACTTCTCTAATAAAAAAGTAAATAAAAATTCAAAGCATTATTGCGTTGTGTTGTGTGGTTGTTGAGATCAAACCGACATGGCACTACGACCAGGCTCCTAGATTTACTACCTATGTGACTCTTCTAAGCTTCATTTTCCACCTCTGCAAAAGTAAGAATATACTATGCATTGAGTTGTTGTGAGGGTTGAATGAGATACTGAGAAGACTATAGCATACCAGCTGTAATCCTAGATTTCAAATAAATGGTTATTATTGCTATATTTATTATCAGATAGTCTTCCCAGAACCATACTGCAATATTAATAAAGTTAATCCTATTTCTAGAGTTGAAACAAGATAAAAGTATGTAGGACATAAAATGAAATTAACTTTTTAATGATACTTGAGTTAACTGAGCCTACATGTCCTTATAAATTGCTGACGTCTAAAATCATACCATGTAAGACTAGAAAACATTTTCTACTTCACTGTTGCTCAAGCTCTCCATGGTGAAGGCCAAGATTTTAAAATTTCCAATTCATCAAGGACTGATACTTATATAGTATACATTAACAACAAATCATTAGAAAGACAGTCACATGTTTGAATCACTGGAATGTCAAATTGCTATGAAAGCTTCTGAAAACTTTCTCAATTTCTGTATTTCCCTTTCACCTCGCTTAGTTCAAGGACCCTTCTTTGAGTAGCATCGAACTTGTCCAATGACTACTTTCCAAAGGGACTAAAAATTAAGTCAGAGCTCTATAATGAGAGTTGGTTGGTCCATTGTCATTTCACTTAGTACTATGTTACTAATGTTCTGATAAATATGAATTATAGCACACAGAATTTACAATGCTATGATTGTCTTTGCTAACTTAAATATTCACTGCAACTTAGCCACTAGATGTCAATATGTCAATAAGTGAAGGTCTCATAACTTGGAGCACAGGGTAGAGCACAGAGGTGTCAGGAAATAGAAAACGTGGAATGCTGTCTTGATTAGATCACTCAGTGGAACTTTGTAAAGGGGCAAGACATTTCTCTGATTTTCAGGGAATTTTTATTTGTAAAATAAGGGCTTGTCTCATGTTGAGACTCAGAACATCAAACATTACGAGGTTCTGGAAGGGCTTTGTAACCTACAGAATCAACAGACAGTCAGTGTCACGACACGGTCATTCTATATGGTGGAACATTTCATAGTATTTATTCAATAAGCAAAATCATTTCTATCATGAAGAAAACTGAAAATAAACAAATTAATACAAATATGATAATAATTTAAGCTTTAAAAGCAATGACAAGATTTTATGGCATTTCTGTTTAAAATTGATGCCTTAGAGGCACAAAACTATAAAAACATGAATAATTTGTTGAAGATTAAAAATTTAGTAAAGAATTTCCATTAGTGGCTAGCTTGTCTCTGTGAAAGAATACTGTAGTATGAGAGAATAGAGTTTATTTATTTTTGTTAAATCAATAACTAAAAATCAGGGCCGGCCATGAGGGCTCAGCAGGCAGAGTTCTCGCCTGCCAGGCCAGAGGCACGGGTTCGATTCCTGGTGCCTGCCCATGCAAAAAAAAAAAAAAAGAAGAAAATTAATAACTAAGGGTCAAATTCCATACCATTGGAATATTTGAACCCACCTTTACAAAACTTTCATGAGCTGGTCTGACATAGAAGTGAGGCTTGTCATTAGTTGGACTATGATTGGTCTAATATGGCCAAGCTCAAAGCAATCACAATAAATTAGATAGTTTCTGAGATAACTTTAGAAGATAAAAGGGTTATAAGAGCTTTGACTTTCTAGTAACAAAGAAAAGTGGCAGACCTTTGTAATGAGCAAAATTCACATTTCAAAGGATTTTAAACTCTCTTTTTGTGTCATGTCTTTTCTAAGAAATAGCTCTGATTAACTCTCTCAATTCTTTTGGGAATGTCTGAAATGTGTTTTGAATTCCAATGAATAATTGAATATTCGCTGAATATTGATCTAGTATAATGTCTTAAAATAATTATCTTTAAATTATTGTGGTTTATGAATAGATTACCAAGTGGTTAGAATTTGTATTTTTGGACAATCTCAAACTTTGTAAACTCTCATTATACCTTTTAAAATAGGAAGGAGGCAGAAATGAGACGTATATATAGAACGGAGGGTTATGATGTTTAGGACATTTCTAATTCGTAATTAAAAGTATGGAAGTTCAGTGATCTCTGAGCAGCACAACAATTTAGATAGTTAAGAAGGTCCACCTTCTTTAAAAGCTGTAAATGGCCATCCCTACTAACAAAGGATATAGAACTTGTTTCCCTAAAGACTAAGGAATTCCCTAATGTCATAGATTGATTATGGCTTTCAGTGCTAGATCAGACACAATGTTTTCATGCAGAGAAAACTACATGTAAAGGGAATCACCAATGTCATTAAATCACTGTCACCAGAACCCTCATTTTATATCCTAAAAGTCTGACCCAGAATGACACACACCAACCTTGAACCTGAAGTGAAACCAGGGACTATAGCTAATAGTACAGTTACAAAAACGTGCTTTCACCAGTTGGAACAAATGTACCACCTTAATGCAAGGTGTCAGTAACAGAGTAAAATATGAGAACCCCGTATTTTATGCATGATTATGCTGCAAACCTACACTTTCCCTAATAAAAAAAAGTGTACAAAAACACATTAAATTTGAAAGTATAAAAGGAAGTGATCCGTGATTGCTAACATGGAATAATGGTATAATTCAAAGCAGGGACATAGTTCCTCCTAGCCACAGAAACTTTTGGTAAGAGAGAAAAAAAACAAGGAAGCGGTTTCTGTAAAACAAAAACACCAGTATAAGGCACACTTTTATGGAAACTTCCAGTACTCATGCATGTAGTTTCTGGCTGTGAACTACTAAAGTAGGGCTAAATTGAGGCATCTATTTGTTATGTTATTAGTTAGTTAAATGTTCTTTAAATTCTAGGCATCAGTGGCTTACCAATCAAATACAGGCCAGTCACATAAAAGGTCTCATACAGAAAACCAGCTTGTTTACCAACATATACACACAAACTTAAATGGAAAAGAAAATCTGGTTTTCAAGTGAATATTCTGAATTGTCCACAATAAATATTTGATATAGCTAACCAAAATGTTTTAGGACACTCTTGCATCTTAAATAAGAACATGATAAAAAGAAAGTGATAGAGCAATTCAGACTAGGAGAAACTCAATCTCAAAGGTAAGCCATAAACTAATGCATTTTTTAAAATGAGAGGAAAAAAAGTAAAAACATGGACTGACTCAAAGAGGAACTTGGTGTATCTTTAATTTAATTACCGCATTTAGTTAGTAACAGAAAATTTTTATTTGACAAATATTCAATTCCCTTACAGATTATTTGCTAGCCTGTCTGATTTCTGTGAATATCTGGGAGAGTTTAAGCCAGTGGCAACATATCATGGAGACATGTTCTGATTAATTGTTTCTGAGAGTCTGTCGTGACATATAGTGAGTTATGAAAATCCTCAATAATTTCCCCTTTTTTTAAAACAGCAATAATGCTCTGTTTCAAAAGTTATATTTTAATGGATTTATCAAGCTATAACTCCTACCAAAAACAAGGAAGCACTGTTTAAGACTCTGTCAAGAGTGGTTGGCAACCAGGTTGAAAAATTAAACATTTTGGTACTTGAAGCACAACAAGGTATTTTAGCCAACTGTGTCTACCTAAAGGCAAGCAACAGGAATGCTGGGAAATAGCACAATACAATGATTTTTTTAAAAATACAAAAAAGATATACACATATAAAGTAAAACCTGGGCAGTGTATGGCAATACATATTCATAACATGAATAGCATGGCTTCAGACAATTGAATAGAGAATTGAAGCTGAACATTGCTATACCAATCAAATGACAAATGTGACACCTGATATGTAAAACAGAGCCATCCCCAGGGCACCACGTAAAATTATTATCAAGTGGTGAAATAACAATATAAGTTAATTTTATTAAAATTAACACTCTTCCTATCAGCACAATAACTTATACTGAAAGTTAAAACAGTAGGAATGTTAACCCGTTCAAGCAATCTGATTGGTTAAATGTTGCTGATGCTAAAAGAAATAGTTTCCAAGAACTTTTTTCTACACATTCATAAATACTCATCCTATTGAGTGAAACCACATTTGAAGACCAAAAATGAAAAACATGTTTCCTCACTTAAATTTGATATATCTGGCATGTTGCTATAGAAACATCTTGGTCTACTATTTTTTAATGGAGCTTGGTATCTTAGGAAAAAAAAGAAGGAATAAATTGGTAAAATTTTGTATTTTTCAAATACAACAAATAGAATTAGGAAAGATTAGAAATTTTGTGACAATATTGGTGCGTCTCATTCTTTTTGCTGTTGTCTATAAAGAATGATACAATAGCAAAAAGAATACATGTACATTGTAGAAAAAAAATTAAATACCAAAAGGTACCCAAAAAAGAATAAATACTATCCTTAATATAGTGGATGACCTGTGATGGTTTGTAATGTTATGTACACCAGAAAAGCCATGTCCTTTTAATCCAGTCTTGTGGGGGCAAACCCACTGTTGGGTGGGACCTTTTGATCAGGTTGTTTCCATGGAGATGTGACCCAGTCTATTCAAAGTGGGTCTTAATCCACTCACGGGAGTCCTTTAAGAGGGAGATATTTTGGAGAAAGCACAGATGGCTGAAGATAGAAAACACCTTGGGGGATGCTAAGAGATGAAAAGCAGAGTTTGCTATGAGAAACTAAGAGAGGACCCACAGACACTTAGAGAAATGCCGTGGAGTCGCTAAGAGAAGACCAACAGGACACACAGAGAAAGCCACTGGAATCAGAAGCTAAAAGCAATGAACTGGAATCAAGGACCAGCAGATGCCAGCTGCATGCATTCCCAGCTGACAGAAGTGTTCCAGATGCTGGTGGCCTTTCTTCAGAGCCCAGGTATCATCTTGTCGATGCCTTAATTTGGACATTTTCATGGCCTTAGAACAGCAAATTTGTAACCTAATAAATTCCCTCTGTGAAAGCCAATCCTTTCTTGGTATACTGCATTCTGGCAGCTTTAGCAATCTGAAACACAGCATGCAGTCATTATGAAGACTTTAGAAAACATCCTTTCAGCATATTTGTACGCAGAGATAAGTATCTATGCTATTTGATCCTTAATATTTAATACAAAAAAACCTTAAGACTATGCCATAATACAAAACGAATTTTACTTTTCCACCTAAAGTAAAGGAGTATTTCACAGCAGGTTATACATTTCACCTGAGGAGTAGGTGGAGCTTTGTGGCACACTATTTAAGATGAAGAACTGAAAGTTAGCTTAAAATCCAGTAGTTAACTAGTCAACAGTACCATGGAGTGGGTAGGGGGTGTATTCTCAGTGTGATGTTATTATTAGGGGACAGAGGGTTTAATTTATGAAATCCCCAAATTTTAAGAGACTTTATGTATTTTAGAAACTTGGAGGAAAAAAAAAAAAAAGGAGACCCGGCCCAAAGTGAGAACAACATATCCACCAGCAAATACACAATCAAAAGAAAAGCTGTGGGGAGGCCAATGGTGGCTCAGTGGCAGATTTCTCACCTGCCATGCCAGAGACATGGGTTCAATTCTCGTTACCTGCCCAGGCAAAAAATAAAAAGAAAGAAAAGCCAGGAATAACTCAGAATTCACGGGCTATAACTACACAACACCTATGTATTCTACTTGTGTTGAGTGCTTCAATGTACTAATTCATTTTATTCACAATAAACCAATGCAACAGAAACTATTATTTTCCCCATTTAAAATGGAGAGACTGAGACCAAGGAGGGTAAGTCAATGTGAACAGTTACAAAGCTGAGGTTCAATTGGACAAAGGACTAAACAAGGTCTAACTCAAGGCATGTTCTTATTCACATCAAATGCTCCCTTGTCTTCAAGGAGTTTACTGCTTATGAAGGAATAGGATGGTGCCTTATCAGGTGGCATGGCATCTGTGTTGAGAGGAACTAAAACAAAACTCGCATTGAGGAAGTTTAGGAGATGGAACACAGTGCCGGCTGAATGATTAGGGAAGCAGGAACAGCTCATGTAGATTCTGAAGTGCAATTTTGAAAGGTCAGAATGAAAGGGTGGAGCCTTCCAAGCAGAAGCAATGACATGAGCAGATAAAAATGTACAACACATTTATCAGAGTGGCAGTAATTGATCTGAAGGGAGTAGAGGAGGCTTGGAGAGGGCAGTGGTCATTAAAGCTGGTGGTACCAGATCATAGAAGGTCCTTCTTCCAAAGCTAAGGAAACTTAGCTTTCAAACTTTTCATATCCAAAGACCATGCAAGGTGCTGTTGTTTTTGTTATTAAATGATCCACCTCCCTAGTTATAATGGGTGACAAATTTAATAAATGTACCCACTGTCTAATATGGGTAGTCATCTTTACAGCCTCCAGTATCACTTTCCTCACTACCTGCTACTCCATTGCCTACCCAGTGCCACATTGCACGTTTTCATTACAGCAGCAGCCGCTTGCAGAACTAACCTCTATTAGTCAGGATGGGTTCAGTTAAGGTATAGTGACATACGTTCATATGTTAAGAATGTTTGGGTTCGTATGTCGTTTTGTTTGGTCAATAATAATAATAAAAGTAACAAACAACCCCAAAATCTCAATGGCTTAATGAAAAAAAAGTTTATAACTTTCTTTTATATATATATACACACACACATATACACACATAATTTGTTTTCATAAATGAGACAATAACATAGATACTACACTGAAACTTTCTTTTCACACCAAAGCCAATATCTTGGAAATCTTCCGCTGTCAGTACATACAGATGTAAAAACACGTAAACAGTATAGAGGGTGTTTAGAATATAGTTAGGTTCACATGTCAGCTTGACCAATTGATGGTACCCAGGTGTTCTGTTGCTGTGGACTCAAATCATCAGCATGTGAAATTCATCCATGGCTGATTACATCTGCAGTAGGCTAAGGGGAGTGGCTTCCACATGAGTGAGGTTTAAATCAGGGGTCAGAAGAGAGAGAACCACAGCAGCAGCCAAGCAGAGCTCAATTCAGAGCTCAGAACTAGCTCAGACCCAGATGTTTGGAGACAACAAAGGAATCGAAGGAAAGGCAAAGGAAGGAATCACCCCAGGGAAAGCCTTTAGAACCCTGAAGCCAGGAGGGAGGGCCAACAGAAGTTGCTGTGTGCCTTTCCACATGACAGAGGAACCCAGATGAAAGACAGCTAGCAAATGTAAATTTGTAACTAAATAAATTCCTTTTATGAAAGCCAGTCCATGTCTAGTGTATTGCATTTGGCAGCAAATGCAAGTGGAAAGTATTAAGATTCTCCCACTTTTCTCCTGACCTCCCATTTTCACTCTCCAGAAGTAATTACTATTAAATTCTTATGCATTCTTTTGGAAATTCTCTTGCATATTGATAAATGTATTTATCTTGTTTGTTTTTAAGGAAATGGGATGATATTACACAAATCATTCCAGACCATGCTTTTATATCAAACACTGTTTCTTATACATTTTTGTATTACAGTATTTCTACCTCTATCTCATTCTTTCTAAGAGCTACTAAGCATTCCATTATATAAATGTACCATAATTTATACAACCATTCCTCTACTGATGGAAATTGAGGTTATTACCTGTTTTCTTCTTTTTTCCTTTTTTCTTTCGTTTTAAATTTTTACAGGACAAAACCTCTCCCTCCCCCACCCCAACCTCTACTCTAATTTCCATTGTTACGAATTTGCTATTTCTAGATCTCTTATAAGTAATATCATATAATTGTTGACCTTATGTGCCTTGCTTGTTTTACTGAGCATAATAGTTTCAAGTTTCTTCCATATTGCAGCATGTCTCATAATTTCATTTTTTTCCTATGGCAAAATGCAATTCCGTTGTGTGTAGGAAGGAAATTTTGGTTGGCCATTCATTTGTTGATAGACATTTGGATTGTTTCCAGCTTTTGGCTGTTGTGAAGTATGCTGTTATAAGCACTAACTACAAGTATCTGTGCTATAAGCACTAACATACAAGTATCCGTTTGTGATCTTGTTTTCACTCTCTAGGTAGTACCTAGAAATAGGATTGCTGGATCACATAGTAAATCTGTATTTTACTTTTTAAGAAATTGCCACATGGGTTTCCATGCTGGCTGAACTATTTTACATTCCCACCAAAAATACACTAGAGTTCCCTTTTGCTGCATCTTCTTCAACACTTGTTATTTCCTGTTTTGTTTTGTTTTTTAAACAATAATAGACACTACTGTGGATATGAAGCAGTATTCACTGTGGTTTTAATTTGGTTTTCCTAAGGGCTAATGATTAATGTATTTTAGGCACACATGTGGATAACCAATTTTAGGGAGGCAATTAAAAAAATGGAGATTATCTACAATTTTAAACATACAAAATAGAAGTATTTTAAGATTTCTGATAATATTAATGATTAATTAAGAAGATTGTATTGTAAACTTTACCAACTTATATCAAGCTTGATGATGCTTAGCTTGAACTATATGGTTGGCTTCCATAGTCAGTTGTATTATTTAGGGTTCTCTAGAGAAACAGAATCAGCAGGAAATATTCATAAATATAAAATCTATAAAAGTGTCTCACATAACCATGGGAACATGGAGTCCAAAATCTGTAGGACAGGCAGTGAAGCTGACGATTCTAATGCACGGTCTGGACAAACCCCATAGGAGAGGCTGGCCAGCCAAAGCAGGAGGAGAAGAGAGGCTGTATCTTCTGAATCCTCCTTAAAAGGCTTCAAGTGATTAGATTAAGCATCACTCATATCAGAAGACACTCCCCTTGGTTGATTTCAAATGGAATCAGTTGTGGATGCAGCGACATGATCATGATTTAATTCTATGAAGTGTCCTCATCGCAACAGACAGGCCAGCACTCGCCCAGCCAGACAAACTGGTACCACCACCTGGCCAAGTTGACACAGGAACCTGAACATGACAGTTGGTTTAACTTTTTACTATTGATATTTACTAAGTAAAAAATCTTAATTTACATTTATGGGAATCTTAGTTTTCCTGAGATACCACATAATGGGTTGGCTTAAGCAACAGGAATATACTGGCACACATTTTTTGAGGCTTGGAGAAGTTTGAAACTGAAGCATCAGTCTAATGATGCTTTCTCCCCTAAGTCTGTAATACTCTGGTGTTGGCTTGCTGGCAATCTTGGGGTTCCTTGGCTTGCTCACATGTCAATATTCTCTCCTTTCTCTTCCAGGTTCCATTGGTTTCGGGCTTCTGGCTACTCCCCTTGGCTTTCTCTTACTCTTGCTTCTGGTTTCTATCTCTTCATAAGGCCTCCAGTATCCTGGATTAAAGTCCAACCTCACTCAGTAGGGCTACATTGTAACATCTTCAAACAATCCTATTTAAAATAGGTTCACACTCACAGGAATGAAGATAAGATTAAGAACATGTCTAAACTGGGGTACATAATTGAATCCAACACAATAGTTCACTAAGAAAAAACAGATTTTATGACTCTGTCAGAGAATTCTGGACCTTTGCATCAAAGATGGGGAGACAAGAATGGAGCAATGGTTTCCTTTCAGCATAAAATCAAACATTAAGAAAACCAGCATATACAACTCAAAAGCTAGAGGCTTGAAAATATATTCACTTTGGGATATTTATTCTTAATCCACTTATTTTGTGGCATATGGTTCTGGAAACAAGTTATTTAAAGAATGTAGATATATGTTATAAATATTCACAATAACATACTTATGGCTTTATTTTGTTGAGCAATAATTATCAAGTACTGGGAACAGGACTTGTCGGTTCAGATCTCTTTCCTCAGAGTTCAATTTTTAAAAGGAAAACCTAACATCTTTTCCTCAACATCATATTTTGACTTATGATAAATTCAAATTGACGGTGTAAGTGTTTGTAACTTGTTCTCCAGGTCTAAAGGCTTATAAGTGTTTAATAATTTGCTCTCTAGGGGCAAAAATTCCTGATTCATAGCCAATTTCCACGTTGTAAATATCCCTGCCCAAGCATATTTCAAATTACCAATGTGACATTACTGAGTGCTGACCTGGGCAGAAATGAGCACAGTTGGTTCTCACAAACCAACAAGTTATTGACCACATCCTTGAGATAAGTTACGTGAGCAAGCAGTTGAGATCATATTGCATTTATGAATCTCCCAGTTATAGCCTCCAGTATGAAAAATGCAATGGTTTTTGTTGTTGTTGTTGTTGTTTCTTAATTCAATCTAAATTCCTCTCTTTTAGCTTCTATCCTGTCTGATGTAGAAAATCAACGTAATCATTTCAGAAGAACGTGGTCCAGTTCATGGGTTACTCAATCAGTTCAGAATTATATATCACCATCAGGTTCAAAATGCCACAGGGACCAGTCTCCCTTCTCCTCTGCCTTGGAGTTAGTTCTAGGTTCTGTGGAGAGGAAACCCACGTCTTAGTCTTCTGCACGGCAGGTAGATGCTCCTGAGAATCAAGCAGCTCTGCTCTTTGACGAGCTTGGCAGGAGGTTCCCGATCCCACCAGCTGATGCTCTTCCTCTCATCTGTGTGAGACTTTGCCCATGGCCACCGTCCTACTCCTCTAACTCATGCATTTATTCACAGCAATTGTTGGTTCTCTCACATGTCATCTGGGGCTGCTGTGGAGTCTTTGTCATGCCACCATCTCTACTGTGAAGCAACAAGATGATTTAGGGACATCTCTTTGGGTGGGCAATCTCCTCTCCAAGCAGCCACTCCCAGCACACTGTTTATTTTAGTTTTTTAGGGCTGCATAAGAAAGGACCACAAATTGGTACTTTTGGTGTACTGACTCAGTGACTTAAAAGAAATGTATTGTCTTACAGTTCTGGAAACTCAAAATCAAAGTGTCGGCAATGCCATACTTCCTCTGAGGTTGGTAGGGAAGGATCTGTTGCGTGCCTCTCTCCTTTGCTGGAAGTTGTTTCTCAGCAAACCATGATGTTCTCTGCCTCACTTCTCACCTGGCCTTCTCCCCTCTGTCTGTGTCCAGTTCTCCCCTTCTTATGAAGACACCAGTCACATGGCATTAAGGCCAACCCTACTCCAGTCTGGCCTCATCTCAACCAATAACATCTTCAAAGACCCTATTTCCAAATGAGGTCACGTTCACAAAACTGGGTGTTAGGACTTGAACATAAATTTTTTTGGAGGGAGGACACAGTTAAACCCATAGCACTATTCAAATCTGAATGTGAACAAAGAGTTTCAACGAGACCCCAACTATGGACTTGACTTGAGACAAGGCTTCTGGGCAAAAGTCTTCCATGCTTACTCAAGTCTAGCCCTCTTCTTCTCTTTCTCTCCTCTTTCTTAAGATAGGAGAGAAAGGGACTCCTTCAGCCTGCTCATTTCCCCTTTACTTCTTTTCTATTTCAGACCTAAAACTTTGTTTCCAAGCCTGCAGTGATCCTTTTTCCCTTAAGCAGTGGGTGGCTGATACCTAGCTGCACTGGGAGCAGAGATAAAGGGCACAGTCAGGAGATCATGTCCAGGAGAACTACCCACATCATCCCTGCAACAATAGAGCCCTTAAAGCAATTACAGTTGTCATGAAGAAATGTTTCTCTTCTCACCTTTCATTACAGGAATTTATTCGCTCACTTTCCCAGCATCATTCACCATCCTTTAATGTAGAAAAGCAGAATCCAGTGCCTGAGTGTTGGGCACGACACAATGAAAAAGAAATCCCCCGCCGCAGCCCTCCTGCGGTCTTGGTTCAGTAAAGAGTGGAGGTATGTTAATACCTGCCAACTCTCCTCTGTGAATTAGAAGATTCAAGGGTCTATTGAGCTTCCCTTCAGTCTGGATCCAAGACATTTTTCCAGTTGACTACATGGTGCACCAAATGATCTATAATACAAGGAAAGGTGTTTTCTCCCTCAGTATGGGCCATCAAGTCTAGCCAGACAGAGAGTGATGAATACTTTGACCTCAAATATGCACAGGACCGAATGCAGGAGCAGAATTACAATTCAAAATGTAAAGGATTTCTTTCATTGACTAAAGCAGGCATCTTTTAGCATTTGCTCATAATATTTATTTCTCTACAACCATTGCCACTAATACGGAGTTTGACAGCATCTTTTAATAAAGGGAGTTTTGCAAACAGCTTATTATACTTTTCTCCCGAAGCATAATATTAATAATGAGATGAGTTTTTATTAGTAGTAGTGCAACTTTGAATTATGCATACATATTTCTGTTCATTTCCATTGTGGAAAAAATACTGCAATGATCACATTAGGGAACACTGTTTTGTGCTTTATCCAGAAAAATTTATTGGATTAACAAAGTTCTATTTGAAAAATAATTGAAAGTTTGGCAGAGTCACACTACTATTAGAGTTTCATAACATCATTTGGGGGAGGGGATTAAGAGTGAATCATTCGCTCCTCTAATTAAGTTGAATATTTACAGGTTCATCCAGCACTTTTCTTATTTGGATGCTTGTGTGAAATCACCACATGCAATGTTTCAGGCATCCCAGTTCATACATGTTTTCATTCTGTACTAAAATTTCAGTCATTCCTTATATCTATAACATTGTTCTGAATTTCTGTTTCTTACATTTGTATTTCAGTAATGCTTTTATGGATCAATGAGCATTTTGTGTATTTATATTAAACATGGACTTAAATGGCATGAAGTACTAGCAACAAAGGAGTAAATCTAATAGATATAAGTAATAGCCTGAAAACTCGGTAAAGATAAGTTGGCCAAGAGAACCTGTGCCCTGTTGGCAAAGGGTAGCCAATTCAATTCATAACTCATCTTGCAGTTTGATTTTGGGAAAGGTTTGTGAACTATTTTTTTCATTCCTGTTCCCTTGAAACTACCAAATTATCTGCTCAAACCTGCAGAATATTAGCTGAGAGCAGGGGACCTAGAGGTAGCAAGTCTTAAGCAGGCACATGACAAGGTCACAAGCATTCTTTAAAATTTATTTTGGTGATTGATAAAAGCCTTAAAACTCGAAGATCAATTATGGGTCAAGTAAGATAACCCTGGATAGAAATCAAGGAACTGCATTAGGGTAGTAGCAATGGAAACAAAAAAATAAATGTAAGAGAAAAAGAGATTGAAAGCAAAGAATACACAGAATTTTTAAACTTTTTCAGTGGGAAACAGCAGCAGAAAAATAAAAGCCAACTTGAAATTTTTTAGCCATGATGATTATAATAACCACCAAAAACCAGAAAAGAAAAATAATTATGAGAAGAACCTGGTTTTTATTTTAATTTTAATTGAAGATAAAATGATTTTTGGTTTATGGAAGATATCTAAGCAGGCAACTGGAAATTTCCAGTAGGCAACTGAAAATACAAAAAAGCAGACTGTTAGGATTCTTTCTCCTCCCACACAACTATAGGAAGTCTCTGCCTGTGCCTTCTCCTGAGGCCCTCATGGCAGAGCAGTTCACTTAGAGAGAACTTGCACAAAGATAAGGTCAAAGGTGAGGCTTTGGAAAAACCCACACGAATATTCTAGTTTTGGCACAGAGTCTCTGACCTTATTTTTCATTTTCTGTACAGTCAAGGATTTTATATAGTCCATTTTATCATTTATATTTTTATATGGTCAATTACATAATGAATTTTGCATACCTCCTTTATAGTTTATATTACAATGTTAATATATGCCACCAAAAAAAAAAAAAAAGAAAAAGAATCAAAGGGAGACAACACAGGAAAATAACAAATTATACTCAAATCAATTAAATGTGGGTTTAGGTTAGTTTTCTACTTAAATTATTAGACATCTGAGGCCTTGAGAATTTCCCCTGAGCAAGTAAATCTTTGATACTAAGTCCTGTTTGTGGAGAAACAAAAGGAAGTTTTTATAAGATCATAAAATTGCTCCATGTCTTCTCTAATAGGATTACATCTGCCCTGCAGCATTCAAAGGGGTTGCAGTTAAAAGTCAAATATGATAATGTATGGGAACTAATTTTAAAAGACAAAACTACAAATAGCAAAGTTATAAACAAATGTAAGGTATTACTAATACCAGAGCAAACGACTCATCCAATGGCGCCTTAGTTTCTAACTAATTGTGAGAACAAGAGGACAAAGCAGGCCCCTGACTCTCTTTTCTGAGGCTCTAGTGTTAATTTCCCAAGCCTCGTTCTGACATTTTCGGTAATTATGAATGCTATAAACTCCCTTCCACCCATAATAATTTTAGCATTTAAAAGCATTTTAGCATATTTTATCATACACACACCCACAAGCACACACATAAATATTCTCTTTATCATGCTGCAAATCTACTTGCATTTTATATAGATAAAGCCAAATTATTAATATATTATTAATATATATTTTAATAACCTTATTTTTTAATTGTAGATTAACAGGAAATTTGTGAAGACAGGACAGACAGTTCCCATACGCCTCTCACCTGCTTTTCTTTAGTTACCATCTTATATCCATCTGGCACATTTGTCACAGCTAATGAACCAATATTGGTACATTATTATTAAATAAAGTTCATGCTTTATTCAGAATTCGTTAGATTTTACCATATGCCCTTCTTCTTCCAGGATCCTACTCAGGATATCATGTCTCCTTAGGACCCTCTTGGCTGTAAAACTTTCTCAGACTTTCCTTGTTTTAGATGACCTTGACTGTCTGGAGAACTGGCCAGGTAGTATTTGGGCATCCTTCACTTTGTGGATGTCTTATGTTTGGGGAGGAAGACCCCAGAGGTAAAATGCCCTTTTCATCACATCAGGGGTGGAAATGGCCAGCACGACTTATCACTCCAATGCCAACCTTGACCACCTGGCTGAGAGTCTGTGGGTCAAGTCTCTCTGTAAAGGTTCTCTTATTCTCTCCCTTTCCCTAAAGTACTCTCTAGAAGGAAGTCGCTATGTGCTCTCCACATTGAGGGGTAGGGAGGTATTCTCCACCTGCTTGAAGGAGGAGAATCTGTACAAATTATTGGGAATTTTTATGTACAGGAGTCAGCAGTTCCTCAGTGATGAAGTAAAAGTTTAAGTGTTTGCATGCCAGATGTGATCCCAGAGGGTGGGAATGGAATGCAGGAGAGGATGTGACATGAGAAGGAAGGAAGAGCAATTCAAAGATGAGCTTTCGAGTCAAAGATGACAGGCTCCTTGCCTCCAATTCTATCCAACCTCCTGAGCAGCTTTTACGAAGACTATCTTAGAACTTTCCACCCTGAGGACGACAGGGGCATGCTTGAATCCATCAGTTCTCATTCTCTATTGGGGAAGCTCAGCGTCAGGGGCAGGTAGCACTCCCATTTCCCACCACCGGCATGGATGATGCCCACAGGACTCCAGGGACAGGCATGGTAAGTCACATCGGAGGACACATGGGGCAGGAAACTACAGGTAGGCAGAGGTAGGTGATACAGCCCAGGTGAGACTCGGCTATACCTGTGGAGGCTGCACTTGGTCCTTGCAGCGCTGGCTAGAGAAAGAGGTGGAGCCGAGGGGATACAGGTGGTACACAAAAGGTGTCCAATACGTAACAGCACATCTTTCATTCTAATAGTGTAAAATATATGAGCAAATAAAAATTTTTTTAAATGTCTTTCCATGCTAGCTGCTCTATCCTTCAGCTGTATGCTTCCCTTCCCCTCCTGGGGAAAATGCTCAGGATAAATAAGGCATGTTATCAAAGAATGAGTTCTAGGCCCAGCTTTTGCTTTTCTTTGGTTATGCAACCCACCATGCTTAGAGAGCACAAGCATATTTCTGCAAGAGGGTGCATTCTCATTCTAAGAAGACTCTGAGCCTCTTCACAAACACATGCTAATATTTCATTTAGAGGATTTTGCATTGATATTCATGAGACATACTGGCCTTTAATTTTTCTTTCTTGTATGTCCTTGACAGGGTCTGGTATCAAGGTTATACTGGCCTCACAGAATGAGTTGGAGAGTATTGTGACTGTCTTCTATTTTCTGGAAAAGAATGTATATGAGGAGTGTTATTTCTTCCTTAAATGTGTTTGGAAGAATTCACAGTTGAAGCCATTTTAGTCTGGAGTTTTCACTGTTGTAATTTGAAATTATGGATTTAATATCTTTAATACACAGAGGAACGTTTAAATTTTTCTTTTTATTTATTGCATGCAATTTTGCAAGTTGTGTTTTTCAAATAATCTTTTTCACTTCATTCACATTTAACGTTATTGTCAGGAAGTTTGTGTGATTTTTAAAAATTATCCTCATAATCTTTTCTTATGGTGATTAACTACACATCCTTTATCAACTCTTGATTTTATTTTTTAACTTTTTTGTGACATAAATATAAAATGTGCTAAATTCATAACTTCAAAGCTTGATCAATATTTACAAAGCAAAAACAACCATGTAATCCAGAAATATATCTCTAGCACAACCACAAGCCTTCCTGTGTCTCTCCCCAGCCAAAAGGTAAACATTATTCTGTTTTCTAATAACTATAGGTTAATTTCCCAGATTTTTAATACTATATAAACTGCATCTGTTACTCTGATGTCTATTTTATTTCACTAAAATTATGTTGGTGAGATACATGGATGCTCTGAATGTAGCAATAGTTTCATTCTTATTGCTGTATCATGTTCAATTATGTTTCAATACCACAATTGATTTTTTTATCCTACTGTTGACAGGCATTTGGGTTATTTCTAGTTTGGGTTATTATCAACTTCTGCTAAAAGCACTGAAGGGTTTGTCTGTCGGTGAAAATACACAAGCACTTCTGCTGGGCACATACCTCCAGTGAAACTGCCGGGTCAGAGTGGGCAGCAGACACAAACAACTTTTCAAAGCCAATACACAGTAGCTGTTTGTGCTCCACCAGCAAAGTCTGCAAACTCAAATGTTACCACATCTTCATCAACACTTGGTATTTATTTGTCTATTTTATTTTATCCATTCTGGCAGGCATTGACTTTTTCTGCCATGTGGTTTTATTTCACTGCAGCCAGAGGACTATGAATTTTAATCCTATGAAATTTGTAGAAACATTTTTTTCTATGGCCCAGCATAAGTTTAGGAAAATATTCTGGGTACACTTGATAAGAAAGAATGTGTATCCCGCAGTTGTTAGAAGCAGTGCTCATTATAAAATATGAATGACAGATTTGTATGTTTTGCCAAATTTGTTAATTTTGCTGTACAAATCTTCTGCATTTCTGCTGATTTTTTCCCTGCTTGTTCTATAAATTACAGAGAAACAGAGCTGCATTAAAAATCCCTAACTATAGTTTTCATTTCTACTTGAATCAATTCTTTCTCTTTTATTTATGTCCGTTTTTCTTTCTATAATATTGAAACTCTCTTATTGGATACAAAAAAAAAAAAATGGTGGGCTCACCTCCAGGCACTTCCCTTCCCTTTGAGATCTTTGTCTCTGAAGTCTTGGCTGCCTTTTAGCAGTTAATACTTTTTTATTGTTTTCTCCTGTTTTACTGGTTCATAGAAATGCAGTTAACTTTTCTATGTTAATAATATATCCAGCCCCCTTGCAAGGAAGCTAACTTAGAGATCATCAAATCCAACCTCATACTTTTATAGGAAAGAGAAAAAAGAAAGAGAGAGGATGTCATTTCCTCAAGGACACCCACCATTTAGCATTATTATCTAGATTTTTAAAAGTCAGTATTTTTATCATCATACATACTTTGGCTTGGCTACTTGGTGCAGTCACTAGGTTTGCTTTATCAGTTTGATTTGGAGCTGAAGAATGTGGGCTACAGGACAGACAAGGACAAGAGAGGATAAGATAGAGGACACAAAAAGACACTGGATGAGGGAGAGCAGACTAGGGTGGAGCATGCCCTGTAGGAAGGGGCCAAGAAGGAAGAGCAGTACGAAAAGAAAGAAGGAACTGAAGGTCAGGTGGCTAACCATTTCACATTAGACTGACTGAATAAAGAGAAGTGTAGAAGTGATTCTATATTAATCCCAGCAGTGACAGCAAACCCTCTTCTGCTTTAATGAATAGAGAATATAGATATATTGAGAGATAGAAGATGTAAATTTTCATTCATTTTTATCTTACATTCTCAAGGACAGTGTACAAAATACAATCTATTTTGCACAAGGTACCCACCACTGACCATAAAATTGATCTGTAACTTCATTCTCCAAATATTTATCCAAGTGTTAAGATCCTAACATTTAAGTTGTGTTTTTTTTTGGACTTCATTTCCTAGCAATTACAATCGTTAAAAAAAAAAAAAGTAGAAACACTTCAAATGAAGTCACCAGATTACTCTAGTTTACGGACTTTGTCTATGGAGATATGAAGATGTTTTATCTTTATTTCAATCCGATAATGAACAGAAAGTACAGTTACAATTCTTAGACTCTATTTTGCTTTATGATTAATCAGGAATAAATCGATTGTTCTTCTCTTAGTGATGTGGGAGCCTGAATTTCCTGCACTTACATCTGCATAAATTAGCATATGGATTTGGTTCTGTGAGATTTGCTAGGAAGGAGTCAGTTGGGCAGACAAACAAACTCATGTGGTATCATCCTTTTGTAATTCACATAGCCACACCACAGTGTCATGACCTTTTGCATTAAGTCCAGTATCCGCTCACTGATGCTATCTCATGTTTATCTCTATTTTTCAAATCAGGAAAGTGAAGCATAGAGGTCAAATATCTTGCCCATCTTTAAGCAAGTATGTGATACTAGTGAATTAAATCCAGGAATGATTAATCGAACCCAGATATGTTTGATACTAAAGTGGCTATTCTTCACCTAAAATTTTATGATCAACTGGAGAGAATCCAAAAGAGAAGCAGAGGGGAAGAGCCAGGGGTCAAGGGCATTAGGGGAGCTTATGTTCTGTGAGGGTGGGAGTGACCTCCAAGGATCTGGCTATGCAGGAATCTAATTGGGTGGAAGTACTGCCATCTTAATGTTAAGAGCTGTACATATGTGGGTTAAAGGTAGGCTCCAATCCTAGAGATACATTAGGGTGCAAGTCAGGAAAATCAGCCAGATGTGATACGGCTGTTTCAGCATCAGGTTTGGGTTCTTTGCAATTCAAGTAATGACACTTCCAGGCATATCAAAACCAGGGTGTGAGGCAGAAGAAGTTGGTACAGGAGCAAATAAAAAGTCTGCCATCTTTTGCCCCAGCAAATGTCTTCTGGTCCCAGTCCAAGAATCTCTGTACCCTTCTCATTCAGCCTTATTAACATCTCAGGCACACTTTAGAGCCACGTCCCTGTGCCACCCAGGATCCCCTTTCCCTGAGCTTGCATTATTCCAATCCTGTACAAAAGTTCTCTCTTACTTTTCTCCTTAAGAGGAAAGTGTTGCTGTTTAAATATAATAATGCTATCACCTTAAAAATTATATATAATAAAGATTTTATGAAATCTATCTAACAGCAGGAAATATTCAACTCCAAGAAAACATTCTACTCCTTTTTATCTCTGGGGATCTGCCCTATGAAGCACTGAGGTATATCAGGTGTGCCTTGGAAATTTACTTTGGATATTTTATTTTAAGCATTATAGGCATTTGTGAGCAAGCACATTAATTTAAGCCAGTAGGAAATGCCAATCAATTCTGTATCGTATGTTAGAATTGTTCTCTTTAGAGGTAGATTGGAGAATAGAAATTATTTCTGTCAATTACTCAACAATGTCAATTTATCTACAGAGAAATGCTTGATTTTCATATCAAATTTTATAGGAATGGAGAAAACACTGCTTTACAAGCATTTGCATTAGAACGCTCAGCTGCAGTTAATAAAATTAGACAATGGGACAACATTAGTCAAAATATCCTATTTACTAGCAGCATAGGAAATATTTTGATCTTACAGAACAGATGAGAGAAAACTAAGTATTTATCAGCTGCAGCACCAATCTGCTATGTAATTAAATACATGCATATATACGTATATACTTCCACACATATAAATACTCTCTTTCTGCTGTGGACAATTTTACTTATTGCTTCATTCTTTCACCTGAACCCAGGAGTATATCAAGTGGCATTTATTCATTACCAAGGTTTCCCCAGTACCTGTCAGAGAAAACTTTAATTTGGTTTATATTGCAACCAAAAGAACCATCTTACAAATGTGGTTTCTTTTTATTCTATCCTAAAAGAACATGTGCTGTCAAATGTAGAGGCTGGTTGAATTCTTAAATTTATAATGGTAAAAATCAACCTACATTTATTTTTTTTGGGGGGGGGTCTGGGAATATATTTAATTTTAAGTTAAAATTTAAGCTGCACCAAAACTCTGACAACAGAAATAGCGTACAAAAGCAGATTATTTAATTCCATTAAGTCACCAGTATTCTCAGCCATCAGTCTTTGTATGTTCTTGTTATTTACCCCTGAGTTTTGATTATTCTTCCCTGAGCTTTCAGACAGAGATGCATCTCCCCAGTGAAAAAAGAGGTAAATCATTTGTTTTGAAAATGCTTAAACAGCCCTCCAGGGCATCATTTCATGAAAGGAGAAGTCATTTACTCAATGGTGCTCAAGTGGCAAAACTAAGTTAATCAACTTCAAAACAGTAAAGTTTTCTTCCTTCATATTGTTAGATTCAGAATCACTATATTTAATAGTAGCCTTTCCATGATAGCCTTCCCCCACTGTTACAGCCCTAGCTATTTTCACAGCATCACCAATGGACTCTTCATCCCAGAGGTAGACAGCAGTGAGTGGTCTCTGCTGCCTGCCCATTCTCTCCTGCCTGTCCATTATTTAACTCGAAGTTTTCTAGATTCCATGAGGTAAAGCTCACTCTGCCTTGGGTCTTTAGGATACTGGTATCTTCCTTTACTGGTTTCGTTACACATGATCTGCTGACTCAGCTGAACACCTTGGGTTCCCCAATCTGATCTGAATACCTTAAGGAACGTTTCAGTACTGGAGATAATATATAACCTTTAGTAAATCACTCAAAATCTGACATGCCTTTGTGAATTCTTCATGTAATTAATAGGGAGAAAAAAAAGAAAACAACTAAGTATAAAAGAAAAAAAGTAATCAAGTAGGTTGACAACCAGCAAGAGATAATTAAAACGGTTGTTTTCTTTCTCAGATTCATTAACATGCAAATGAGATTCATGAAGTTTGATATTGTGTTTCACCAAGAGCCAAAGAAATGGATTAAGAATGAAAATGAGTCCCATTGATGGAGACACCAAATGGATATATAAATCAGTGGAAAATATGATTTGACCCAATTAATAACAATTTTTTATGTGATTTACTGATTCTCAATAGACAAAGATAAAAAGGAAAATTAAATATTGTATCTCTTTCTGTTGGCCATACTCTGTGAAAGCCTTTATTACTGAAACGGAGTGGAGGGAAGAGATATAAATTCTGCTTTACTTTAAAAAGGAATCTGAGGATGGAGACTCATTCTACGACCAGTTTCATGATAAACAGCAGTCCTCCTGGGAGGACCACAGTGTAGGATTGGGAACGGCCCTCCTAGGCTTAGAAGAGCACTCTTGCCTGTTAGTCACTTAGGGCTTCAAGATTGTAAGTACGGAGATACTTTCCAGTGTGACCAATTGTTCTCACTACAGGGAAGTAGAAGTAGAAGACAAACATCATCCACACAAATGTATTCAAGCCCCCACGCGATACAAGGGTCCCATACCTTGCTCTCCATCCCTAGTCTCACCTTCAGAAGCTGACAAAAATTATGTCACTTAAATAATATGATGTGATGGAAATTTTTAAATGAACGTAAATTTAAAATCATGTCAAAGTGTTATATAAACATCGGCATTGTAATCAGCACTGTATGTGATATGTCTGTGCTGCAGATGGCAAAACAGACACCACGTGCAAACACACCTGATCTCAAACACTGAACAGCATCAATGAGTAAAATTAAAGGAGAGGATTGACTCGACATGCACTATATGTAAATATGTAATATATGTACATATTTTTCTGTATGTATGTGTTTTAGGTACATAGAGATTATGATTAAGCATAGGATAAATGAGTTATACTCATTTAGGGGGAAGGAAGTGAGTGGGATATAGACGAAGTAAGATTACCCATGAGTTTTGATCATTGTAGATACTGGATGAGGAGAAGTGGATGTTCATTCTGCTACATGTACCAGCTTGAATCTGTTGTGTGCCCCTAGAAAAGCCATGTCCTATAATCCTCATTCAATATTTCAGGGTAGGATCTTTTTATTGTTTCCATAGAGATGTGACCCTCCCAATTGTGGGTGGTAAGTTTTGATTAGATGGTTTCCATGGAGATGCATCTCCTCCCATTCAAAGTTGGGTTGCTAACTGGAGTCCTTTGAGAGGGAACCATTTTAGATAAAGCTTTAGAACCACCAGAACCAACAAAGCCAACAGAACTGACAGAGTTCTAGGAAAGCCATTGAAGAAACCATACGAAATGAGGAGAGAAAGCTAGCAGATGTCACTATGTGCTGTTCCAGCTGACAGAGAAACCCTGAACGTCATCGGCCTCCTTGAACAAAGGTTTCTTTCCCTGAATGCCTTACTTTAGACTTTTTCATAGCCTTGCCTTAATTTGGAAATTTTCATGGCCTTAGAACTATAAACTTGCAACTCAATAAATTCCTCCTTTTAAAAGCCATTCCAGTTCTGGTATATTGCATTCCGGTACCTAGCAAACTAAAACACTATAAAAGTAAACTCTAGTACATGTTAGAGATTTTCCTTAATAAAAGGTTAAAATTTTTAAAAAATAACAAAAAAGAAAGGATTGGCTGATAGGATAAGAAAGAAGGTGATAAGAAATGGGTGAAGCACAGTTTTAATAGTAACATAGTATTAGTATCTATTTTTAATGGTTGTTAAAAACGTTTTCTATGTTAGTATAGCCAAGCCTCTTTCCCTAGAATGTATGTGGAGATAAATTTGATTTTTTTTAAAGAACCATGGTAATGTCAGTCTCCAAGTGTACAAAGTTTTTAAATTCTCTCTTTTCTACAGCAAGTTGGCATTTAAATTTCTACACTTTCCTTTAAACATATTCATGCAATCAAACACAATTATCTAAGAGAAAGTCAATCATATGAACTGAATATTCCTAAAGGAGCATGAAAGCTTTATTAAATTCCCATTCCTCAATAGGAAGGAAAATCATGACAGCCACACTGAAAATTAAACAATGCGATTATCATTTTTTAAAAAACTGGCATATTTTAAAGTTATTTCTTCTTGCAAGTTTCTTTGTGTAACTTGAAATAGGGGACTAATTAAATGTTGGGGACAAATGTAACCATAACGATCATACGCTGTTGTAGAAAAACTTATTTTATATGATACATAAAACACTGCCACTTGGAAGGAACTCAATTCTTTGTATGTTGAAATGATGAGTTAGGATTTTCAAGTTGGATGCATTCCCTTGTCATTTTAGAACTGATACTACATATCAAATACATCCTAAAAGTTCTATCATTTGCTTTTTTAGAATTTTACTTCCTTCTGCAAAATGCCACTCATAGTGATTGTATTAAAAGCAACTAATGAGGTTGACCATGGACTAATCAGAGGGAAAAAGCAGACTTACCGTCTCTCCGATTCAGCCTTGCAAACCCAGGACCATGGCTACTGGACAGCTCAGACGAACAGCTGAAAGATGCTTGAGACAAGGTCGATACCAAAGGCTCGTCACAATCATCTGCCAGCGAAAAAAATGCCACATCGGGTTAATGTGCTGCTGACAGTCATTCTTGGCATCAATAGACAAAAGCAAACAACAACAACAAAAATCTTGATCCAAGCTCGCTAACAATATGTACACTGCTTGCATACCATGTTCTACTAGAGGTTCTAGTAAGTTCAATAAGAAAAGAAAAAGACTCAAAGACAAAAGAATATGGAAATGGAGAAGAAAA
This sequence comes from Tamandua tetradactyla, assembly GCF_023851605.1. Taxonomy (NCBI): domain Eukaryota; kingdom Metazoa; phylum Chordata; class Mammalia; order Pilosa; family Myrmecophagidae; genus Tamandua; species Tamandua tetradactyla. The sequence goes on along the minus strand of NC_135342.1, from coordinate 71,017,519 downwards.
ATTACATAGAAATTATAAAATAAGATACAATCTTGAAGTAGAAAAGGTGACCTTAAACAAGACACAAGCTACCTAATCATAAAAAGAAAAATTTATAAGTTTAACTATATTCAAATAAAGAACTTAAGGTTGCCAAGAAGACTCCATAAGAAAGTTGAAGAGAAAACTCATAAGTAGAACACGATTGCAGTACATAAGAATCAGTGTACAATTAGTATTCCATATTAAGGAAAACAAAACAAAAATAAGCAAAACCAAAATACTCCTTTAAATCAATTAGAAAATACACTTTAAAAACGGCACTAGGCAAGACCCAAGACTTCACAGAACAGAACCTGTATAGAATTGGTACTGAAACTCATCAGTAAAAAGGAACTCAAATTAGGATTACGAATGGATACCATTTTATCATATGCAATAGGATTAGCAAGATTGAAGTCTGACAATGGCAATCTCTGCAGAGAATGTGCAGCAAGAGAAGGTCCAACACACCACTAATAGGAGTGTAAATTCCAGCAATGGCTTTTAGAAAACAATTTGCCATTAGCTGGCGAATTAATTTTCCCCTACTCCCTGTTCCACCAATCCCATTACTACATATGTCTCCCTGAGCAGAGTTTCCCCATGATGTACTAGCAGTCTTAAGCAGCTTTGTCTTCTTAGTCAAGGGTGCAGTATAAATACTATTAACTTCCATGTCCCTTGAGAAGAAAAAGTTGGGAAGCACTGTTCTAGAGAAACTCCTGCATTTGTACACCAAGAGACACATACAATTTCTAGTAACATTATTTATAATAGCAAGAATCATTAATAATCCACACACTCAATCTCCAAAGAATGGGTAAACAAATCACCATGTGTTTTCACAATGGAATATTAGACAGCAGAGTAAAGAAATACAGCCACATAAAATAAATGTCTAAATTTTAGAAACAGAATTTCACTGAAAAAAATCTACATTATGGAAGACTATATAACACATGTTGATAGTTTTGAGAATCTTAAAAACAAACTAAGCTACATAATATGTTCTTTAGGGCCATGTGTGAATTTTTTTTAACTACTTTTGAAAAACAAAGAAATGAAAAGCATAAAACTCAATAGAGTGATTACTCTCAGGGAAGGCAGAGTTAGAGTAAGAGAAAAGTTCAAGGTAGATGGGATGGAATTGGTAATGTCCTACTTCATGTTGTAGGTGACACATCCATAGGTTTTCACTTTATTATTACGTATATATGAGAGATATACACACAGACACGCACATTGTTTATATACATATATATGTATATATCTATATATATATAGATAGATAGATATTTGTGTTTGACATATTATTTTAAAAACTAAGAATATAACAAGAAGAGGGGGGAAAATATAAGAATAACTTCATGTTTATTTTAAGATATACAGACATATTTAACTCACTCAGCTAATCTTTAATTCTATTTAATCTTTATTTTTATTTTATTTTACACAATTATTAAGTTGTTTCCAATTTTGCTGTAATCAGGAAGATATTTCTCTCATATTGAGTACTTGGCATATATGGGTTTCTAAAAACCATGCAGGGTTGATTTTTAAAATCAGCCTTTAAATAGTTTTAATAGACCATTTAAATTAAATAACCTAGGTATTATCTAAATTCATCTAAAATCTAATGAAAAACATTTTGCCTAAACATTGTTCTTGAATTCTTTCACAAAAAGCTGCTTTGATGGGATTTTATTTTTTAAATTGACTCATTTTCATTCAAAGCCTGCCTTCTTTCACAACTTAAATTTTTCAGATAAGTTTTAAGACTAACTTGATAACTGGCCCCTAGTTCCTGCCTGTCTATTGCTTGGCTTAAGTACTGGCATGAGCCAATCTAGTTTTAATTCTAATGTTAAGGAGTGTAGGCATAAAAAAGACACAAAATCCATGGACTGTTGAGGAAGTTCTGATCATACCCAACTACCAGCACCAGCCCAAATTCCACAGCCTTTAAAATGCTATATGGGTTCATGTTTGCATGTACAAATGAGTATAATTTCTACCTGTGTGTGCAGGAGGTGGGCACTTGTGTGAGTGTGTGTAGACTAGAAACAGTGTGATTTTTTTAATCAAGTTTAAGTGTGACCCCAAAAATGATGTTTACCTGCTATTTGCAATCAATTATGCAAGCAGATTCAAACCGATACTTTGGATGTATAATGCCTCTCTAGTGTAATCACTCTAGAGGGCATATATTTATTGCTCATTTGATTTTTTCAACTATAAATTGAGAATCGATATCGTCCCACTTTTACCTTTAAAAGGATGGAATTAAAATAACAGAAACAGCACCGAGTCCATTTATGGACAGAGGGACATGCAATCCAAGAAGGAGGAGCAGGCAGAGCAGATATGGTGTTTCCTGTGTTTAGTAATTCTAGCTGTTGGCCTGAGTGGGGGCTACATGGGGTTATTATTCTTTAATATGAGCATATACAATTTCCCATAATTTGTTGTATGTTTACTTAGCGATACAATGTTTTAACACTGTTTCTTTATAAAACTAATAATAACCAAAACTCATACAGTGACCACTCGGTCCTAGGAACTTATAGCAATTTCACGTCTAGCAATCAATTTAGCCTTTCCCACTCCTCATTGAGATACCAATAGCACTACTAAATTACAAATGAGATAACTGAGACACAGAGTTTGGTTAATTTGCTCATCTCACTGCCAGTAAATGGTGGAACCAAGATATTAAAAAAGTGACTTAGGGTCCAGGGTCCAGTATATAAGACTGAAATGACTGTAATTGTTGCTTTAGCTTTGGAGTATAGGAATTTCATCAGATACCATAATGACATGATTTAACATCTCCCGAGCAGTTGAGTACCCCGACTCCAGGGTGGCCAAGTTCTGTGTTTACTGTCAATTTGATTTTCACCAGGGGTGGAAGTGAGGGGTTTGGACAGTAATAATGAATCTGGAGTAAAAGGGATCTTTCCTTCTATACATTAGTGGAATGGGATTTTAGATTAAGTATTAGTGTTCTGTGACTTTAATTCCAAGAAAACCAGTTTCTGAGAGTTTTCTCAGATTCTATCCTTAGAATGCTAGTTCTGGACTAGCAAAGCAGAGGACCCTATTCTAACCCAATGGTTCTCAACTGGGGGTGATTTTTGCCCCCAAGAGAAATTTAGTAAGATCTAGAAGCATTCCCATCATCAGAACCGGGGGATGCTTTTGGTGCCTAGGAAGTAGAGATCAGGGATGCTGGAAAACATCCTACAGTGCACAGAGCACACTTCACAACAAAGAACTATCTGGTCCCAGATGTCAAAGTGCTGAAGTTGAGAAACCCTATCCTAGACTTGGTTTAATAGCAGCAACTGAGTGAACTAGTGTGAGGGTCTGAGGCTGCACGTACCCTGGAAAGTCTGTTCTTAAAGTTAACCCATTTCTGTGGGTTTGGACCCACAGGATCTTTTGGTGAGTAGGAACTTCAGATGTGACCACTTCATTGAGAGCGGATCTTAATCCTCTAATTGTGGTCTGTTATAAGAGAATGAACTTCAGACAGAGAGAAAGAAAGCCACAGAAGCAAGAAGCTGAAAGCAAAGAAATCTGGAAGAGAAGGAAAGGATCTGCTGACACCATGTGCCTTGCCATCTGACAGAGGAGTCCAGGATTGCCAGCAGCTGGTCTTCAGGAAGAAAGTATCTCTGGGTGATGCCTTGATGTGCATTTTTTCACAGCCCTAGAACTGTGAGCTTGTAAGCTAATGAATTCCCATTACTAAAAGCCAATCCATTTTATGGTAACTGCTTTCGGTCACCTAGCTAACTAGAACAACCAGCCTTTCTCTCAGTGAGAATGCTCCACTACCTCTCAAGTGTCAATGATTATTCGCTCTAATTACAGCTTTGCAGAGTACTTATAATCATCATTCAGAGAGTACAAGTGTGTGTGTGTTTATCTATGTATAACCTGAATATAGGCTTTTAAATAAGGAGGTTTTGAAACCTGACATAGCATGCTCGTATAGCTCAAAATATAATTGTATATTTTTAAATTAAGTACTGCTTCAGGGCATCACATTCTCCTGGCCCCTTCATTAATGGTCCCCAGGCAGCATTTGAGGTAAAAGAGGAACAGGGAGGCCAGAAGACCCTATTTACTCGTTAAATTTAATAATATGGTCACCAACATTTCATGCAAAGCTTGTACTTTCAAAATGGTGACAGGGCATGTTGTCACCCTGCATAATTATTGTTTTCTTCTGTTAGAGGAAGAATGGAACATCACTTCCACTACCATATGATTCTCTAAATTACACTAAATTCTATTGGACTTTTAATGTTAGGACATTCTCTCTCTCTCTCTCTCTCTCTCTCTCTCTCTCTCTCTCTCACACACACACACACACACACTCACACACACATCTAGGGCTTTCAAACCAATATCTCAGAAGTCACCATTTACTTTCCACATGTGAGGAAAATTTACTGCCTCATTAAAAAGACAATGACAAATTAGTTCTCTGGCAAATGGTGTATATGAAAAAACTCAATACTCTCATAAAAAAAATAAGCAAGCAATATTGAAAGCATTTTAATATAGCTCCATCAAAAGTAATTTAATTTAATTTTACAAAGGACTTGAATGCATAATTCTCATAACTAAGTAAAAGCTGTTTGGTTTTTTAATAAAATTAATTTGGTTTTCTTAATCTAAAATATTGCCTGAACTAAGATAATAGCTATGTTTATTGGGTGCTTCTGTTCCCAATACTTTATACGTATTAACTCCTCTGCTTCTATATCCTAGATCCTGTTACTGACCCCACTTGACAGTTGAGGCAAAAAGGACTCAATGTTCAACAATCTACCTGAGGGCGCACAGCTAAGAGGTGTAGGAAACGGTGAAAACACGGTTTGAACCCAGGCAATAAGGTTCCAGAATTCCTATTCTCAGCCGGTACATTGTTGAAAGAATTATTGGTAACCTAAGATATATTTGATTAAAACAGAATTCAGACTAATCTTCAGCAGCATTCAGCTTAGTTGGCACTTCTTCTGTTATTTGGAAGACCTGCCACAATCGGTGGGAATCATATTTCCCACAGGAATAAGGTTTGGAGAATAGAAAATAATGGAACAGAACGAAGCAGAACATAACAGAGTAGAATAGAAGAAAACACTTAGCAAGCATGATTAAAATCTTTAAAAGTTTCCGGAGACCAGGGTTCATTTCCCAGTTCCTGCCAAACCAAAAAAAAATTTAAAGTTGCTACACTCTAGAGGCAGGGGATGGACACTTGACAGGCAGCTTTGGAAACACTGGAATCCTGTTCCTTTCGGAAACAGTCTGTTTAGACCTAGTTCAAATGGCCATTGACAGACTTGGGATTAAGGAATGGTCTTCCCTTCAAGAAATCTCTTTCTTTGAAGGAAATATTTTATTGCAATCTCCATTATTGAAGTTGTCATACCGATAACATTTGAAATTAAGAATTAATTCAGAGAGAACGTGTGGAGTTAAGTATCAAACACAGCGTGTACAAGACAAAGTTTCATCTAAAACTTCAGACAATGGTGTGATTTTCTAACCACAAGCCTAGCCCGGGTCAGCGCCACAGATTTTTCAAACCTGATCTCAGGTCTCACTGTCTTCACACCCTGGCATGGCACGTACCCAGTCCCTGAGACACACCTGATTCCTGCCCCGTGAGCGGTTCCCAGCTCCGCCAGCTCAACCTCAAGGCAGCAGCTGCCCCACCAGCCCCGTGATCCCCCAGCAGATCAAAGGAGAGCCACCAAAGCATCCCCTGAGAACTCCCAGGAGACCCAGGTACCTCTGGAAAGGACTGTCAACCTCCTGATAACCAAATATCGCGGATCAGCTCCCTGCGGTCTCCTCTGTGGAACACACACCTCCAGAGCGGTTCAAAACCTGTCTATGGCTGTGCTCCACTTCAGGACGATTTAATTTCTCTGGGGTGCAGTTTAGCCTGGGGCAGGCTAGTTGGGAAACCAGAGAAAGAGACTTACAAATGAATTCCCATCCAACAGAGCATTTTGTTCCTTTCTCAACTATCTTTATGCTTTTCATCCTGTTACAGGGGGACGTTTAATGATTTAAGATAGGTTTTAGCATCTCTGACATCAGATGGTGGTACCGCTCACCGCTTTCTCCCTGTGCGGCCACACTGATGGCGGTGTGGGGAAGGAGTTGATATTCTGGAGCAGGAAGGAGAGTCAAAGAAAAATGAGGATGTAACGGGGCTTGAATCAAATATAGTTTTTTGAAACAGCAGGCACCGAATATAGGTTGATCCTGGCTTTATCGCTCATCGTTACCTAAAATAACATTTCAACTCAATTAAATATTACTGAATCTAGGCAACTGCTAAATTCTCCAGCTCTTTGGAGCATTACTCTGACTTTGACATGAAAATTGACATTCACTTCAAGACACTAGTTTTAAAGACATTAAATAAGACAAACAAGAGCTGCTAACTGACAATCAGCAACTGAAATCTAAAAAGTAGCATGTTGCTGCAATTCAAAGTAAGGAAGTTTTTATCAGTGTGTTTTTTAGAGCTAAACTAAAGGCGGGGATGATTTTCTACCTGTCACTTATGCAGAAGCCTGTATATTTATGTATGTTTTTCTCCTAAATAAGTCATGGGTGAAGAAATTAGATAGATGGATAGATGATAAATGATAGATGGATAAATAGATGATTACATAATTTTATACTGAGATAAACTACAGTTTTAACACTCTGTGACGATAATGGGATAACCTATCCTTTAGAGGCAAAGCTAGCTTCTGTGCACCAAATTAGAGCCTTAGCTTGAATAGTTTTCCAAATTAATCTGCACAATTAGTGGGAAGGCAGTTAATGACAGCACAGCCAGAGGCCAATTGACTTGAGAGGTTTAAGAGCAACTATTTAAGGTCAAGATAGGAGGACAAACAGACCTACAAATCCACCAACTAAATCAACCTAAGCTGAAGGAATGGAAGGAATTAGTAAAATAGGACAGCTCCAGGAATCTGCACATATACTTTTTTTTTACAGTACTATGGCCATGTGAGACTGTGAGTGCTAATTTGATATTAGGAATAATGCTGAAATGGTCATCATCACAGAACAAGCCTTTCTTTGTTGTATATGTATACATGTAGGATAGATACTCAGGAGAAGCATTAGTGGGTCCAATTTTTTTTAATGTATTAAAGGCTGTTGAAACATATCGCTACTTCCACCCCCATTACAATAATATACATTTACTCCATCATATACAACTTAGCTAGAGCAACGCATTTGAACAGTAAACAAAGCTATAACGGCTGTGTATGTATATCATTGAGCAAAAGGAATTTTCTATATGTTGTTATCCATTTGCACTTTCTGTAGATTGTCATTTACAATTTTTTCCTCTATTTTTCCAATCAGGAGTTTGAGTTAAATTAGTTGCAATATTTTATCAACGTGTGGTTAAACACATTTGCTTTAAATGGTCTTCCTAGTTCTTTGCCCCTAATATTGGTTATTTTTTTAATTAGAGAAGTTATAGGTTTACAGAAAACCATGCAGCATATACAAATTTCCCACACAGCTCACACACACAGTTTCCGCATTATTAGTGCTTTGCATTAGTGTGGTGTCTTTGTTACAATTAACAAAGCAATATTATCATAATATTACTACTGATTATAGCCCATAGTTTACATCAGGGTTTACTGTTCGGTTCTATGTTTTGTTTTAAACTTTTATTCTGGTAATATATATACAACTTAAACTTTCCCATTTTAGCCACTTTGAAACATACAATTCAGTGTTAATTACAGTCACAATGTGGTAGTACCATCACTATCATCCATTACCAAAACTTTTCCATCACACAGAAGAGAAACTCTGTACCAGTTATGCATTCATTTGCCATTCCCTATCCTCACTCCAGCCCGGGCGTACTCTATCTACTCTCTGACTCTGTAAATCTGCTTGTTCTAATTATCTCACAATACAGAGCTCACACAATATTTGACTTACAATGTCTTCCAGATTCATCCATGTTACTGCAAGTATCTAAGTTCATTCCTTTCTATAACCAACCAGTATCCCATTGTAGGCATATATATATATATACATATACATACACACACACACACACACACACACACACACACACACCACATTTCGTTTATCCGTTCTTCGGTTGAGGAACATGAGTTGCTTTCATCTTTCAGCAATTGCGAATAATGCCGATATATAGACATCAGTGTGCAAATATCTGTTCAAGTTACTGTTTTCTATTCTTTGGGGTTTGTCCAAGAAGTGGGGTTGCTGGTTATACGGATATATACCTAGAAGTAGATTAATGGGCTGTATGATAATTCTAGACTTAACAGTCTGAGGAACCACCAAATAGTTTTCCATAGTGGCTGCACCATTTCATGATTCCACCCAAAATGAAAAAGCGTTCCTGTTTCTGCATATCCTCTTCATCACTCCATTTTCCATTTGTTAACAGCAGCCATTCTAATGGGTGTGAACTGGTATCTCATTCTGGTTTTAATTTCCCTGATGACAAATGATGTTGAGCACCTTTTCATGTGCAATTTACACACTTATCTTCCTTCTTTAGAGAAATGTCTATTCAGGTCTTTTGCCTTATTTAAACTGGGTTGTTTGTCTTTTTATTGTGAGTTATAGGATTTCTTTATATATTCTCGATATTAAACTCTTTTCGGATATGTGGTTTTCAAATATTTTCTCCCATTCTGTAGGTTGTCTTTTTACTTTCAGGATGTAGCCCTTTGATATACAAAGTTTTAATTTTTATGAGGTCCCATTTATCTCTTCTTTCTTTTGTTGCTCATGTTTTTGGGGCTAAAAAGTCTAAGAAACCATTGCCTAACACAAGGTACTGATGATACTTCAGGGTGTGTGTGTGTGTTTTAGGAGTTTTATAGTTTTGTTTTTTTAATTTAGATCTCTGATCCATTTTCAGGTAATTTTTGTATATGGATATCCAATTTTTCCCCACACCATTTTTTGAAAAGACTATTCTTTCCCCGTCATGTAGACTTGGCACCTTTGTTTATGTCTAAACTCTCAATTCAATTCTATTGGTCTATAGGTCTGTCCTTGTGCCAGTAACATGCTGTTTTGATTACTAAGATTTGTAATAAGCTTTAAAACCTGGAAGTGTGAGTTCTCCAACTTCTATTTCAAGATGGTTTTGGCTATCAGGGCCCCTTACCCTTCCATATAAATGTGATGATTGACTTTTTCATTTCTGCAAAGAAGACTGTTAGAATTTTGATTGGGATTGTCTTGTATCTGTAAATTGCTTTGGGTAGAACTGACATGGTAATGATATTTAGTCTTCCAATCCATGAACATAGAATGTCCTTCCATTCATTTATATCTTCTTTAATATCTTTGTTTTTTTGTTGTTGTTTTTTAGTTGTCTGTGTATAAGCTCTTTAAATCCTTGATTACATTTATTCCTAGGTATCTGAATCTCTTAATTCCTATTGTAAACGGATTTTTTTCTTAATTTCTTTTTCAGATTGTTTATTACTAGTGTATAGAAACACTACTGATTTTTGCAAGTTGATCTTATACCCTACCACTGTGCTGAATTTGTTTTTTAGCTGTAGGAGGATTTTCCCTACAAAGGATCATGTCATCTGCAAACAGAGAAAGTTTTACTTCTTCCTTTCCAACTTATCCGCCTTTTGTTTCTTTTTCTGGCCTAAATGCTCTGGCCAGAACAGTGGAAAATAACAGTGGTGACCGTGGAATCCTGTCTTCTCCCTGAACTCATAGGGAAATTTTTCAGTCTTTCACCATCGAGTTCAATGTTAGCTGTGGTTTTTCATATACATCCTCTATCATTTTGAGGAAATTTCCTTCTATTCCAGGTGTTCTGTGCCAGCTGAGATGAACATGCAGTTTTCTTACCTTCCTTCCATTAATGTAGTGTATTAGGTTAATTGATTTTATGTCTAACCACCCTTGCATATCTGATAAATCCCACTTGATCATGATGCCTAATTCTTTAAATGTACTGTTGAGTTTGGTTTGCTAGTGTTTTGGTGAGGATTTTTGCATTTATATTCCTAGGAGTTATTGACTTGCAATTTTCTTTTTTTGTGTGGTATAGTTATCTGACTTTAGTATTTGTTTATGCTTTTTTTTAATACAATGGAGTAGTTTTGTTATTGTTGTTGGGTTGTTTGTGCAAGTGTGAGCATGCTTAACTAGCAACTGTAATCAATCTCTTTGCTAGTGATCTATTTAAACAGAAATGACAAGGAAGACAATATATATTGTAAACAGAAAACGAGCTTTGGATCCAGGGAGATCTGTCCTTAGATTTTGACTCTGATTCTTCTTAAGATCTGAAACAAATTGGTTCAGCTTCATACATAATCCTTTTACATATATAGAAATATTCCCTTCAGAATAAAACTGTCAGAACTTCATGGTATAACCTCTATATCATCTATAAAGTACAGAGTTTGTACTCAAAATCATTAGTCCTCCTTATTCTTCTACTTCCCAATACTACTGAACAAAGACAAATACCTCATAAATGTAATTCATATGCCTGCCTTTAATGCACCTTGAAAATCCGTTAGTGAGATAAACTGATTCAGAACACTTGCAAAAACAATCCATGTGTCAGGTATTTCCCCGGCCGGGGGAGATAGGAGTTACCTGGACTCTTGCCCTCGGACATCTCACACTCAAATCCTTTGGTTTGAGCACCGCTTACATTTCTTTCTTTGTACTTTCAAGATTTTGTCTTCTGTGATAATTCCAATTAGATTCATCACAACTTCGGTGTGGGGGAGCCCACTGTGTTTTTTCTGATGGAGGATATGTTTGCTTCTTTGTTTTGGGGTGATCAGGAAGGACAGGAAGGGATATTTTCTACAGTGGACCTTAAGGACCCACAATTTATGGGCAGTTGGAAAACAGCTGTAAAAGCAAAGGACCCTCATAAATAGGAGAGAAACTGATACACTGCATCAAGGTAAAAATCTTCAACCTTATTTAGGATCATGGGTGTCACTGGGTTCCCCACAGGTAGGCCATGAAAACCCGACTATTAGAGGTCAGGTCTGCCCATGTACTTCCTAAGAATGAGGAATTTAAAGAAAATAAATTCACATCCTTCAATATTTTCATTATTAAGCATGAACAGGGAAAATAAATCACTTAAGCACTTAACTTCGAAAGAACAATGGAAGAGACATAAGGAAGGCATAAGCAAGGAATTACTTGAAATGAAAGCATAACCCAGTGAATTAGAAAGCACAACAACAAAAAAATAATTAAATAAATCCAAGATCTGGTTCTTTGGGGGAAATAAAAACACATCGAACGTAGTACACAAACCAATTTTATGGAGGAAAATTTGGAAAGCGTATAAACATATAAAATTATAATTAAATAGGAGATTATCATATAGAGAGATGAAATTGGAAGTATAAATGACTGTCTCAAATATATGAAAAAATTCACGAATTTTTTTCATTTGTAAAAGATGATCGCAAATATCTAAGAAACTGTATTATAGAAATTAACTCTAAATGAGATAGAAAAAGTAAATAGACCAATTTCCACAGAAGAAACCAAGAAAGCTGTTAAAGATCCATGCCCCCTCCTCCCTGCAAATCATGATGACGGGTTGGTTTCATGGGGAATTTACCTGGCTTTACAGAACAGGTTACCCACGGCTATTTAAAATGTTCTAAAGCACAGAGAGAGAAGTCTCCAAATTCTTTTCTTAAAGCATACGTGACAGATTCCTAAACCTGATAATGGCAGCAAAATAAAAGAAAGAGATACACATTCCACCTATAAATATTTGAGCAAAAACTATAAATAAACTTAGTAAAATCTAATAATAATCTAATAGTAGATAACCACATGGGTTTTATAGGAAGGATGAAAGAATGATTCTGTTTTCAAATCTACTGGTACCACTAATAGATTAAAGGAAAAATATGCCTATGTGAGAAATACTGAAAAGACATTTGATTATATTCTATATTAATTCCTGATTTAAAATAATGAAATAGGAATAAATGACCCCTCCTTAGGATGATCAGAAATATATTTATCTCAAGACAATTTAAAACAATAAAAGCATTTTGATATTCACTATCACCAACATTATTTAATATTGTTCTCGAGACTCAGCAAAAATCATAAAGCCAGCAAAATTATGCATTTTTTTCCTGGTGGAAAACCAGACTATCAACTTGACAGCTATGATAAACACTAAGAAGATTCAATAACAAAATTAATATTTGAAAGCTAAATAGTTTTCCAGGACGCTGAGTGAAAATAGCTGAAAAATAGAATAAGAAGATGGTACAGGCACTCTGGAAAAGTTTGGCAGTTTCTTATAAAACTAAACATGCAAATACCATATAAACCAATAATTGCACCCTTGAACATTTATTCCAGAGAAATGAATGTTTATGTCTGTCATGGTCAGGTTCACGTGTCAACTTGGCCAAGTGGTGGTACCTGTTTGTCTCGTTGGGCAAGTGCTGGCCTGTCTGTTGCTTATGAGGACATTTCAATAGAATTAAATCATGAGCAGGTCACCTGCATCCACAGCTGATTCCATTTGTAATCAGCCAAGGAGCATGTCTTCTGCAATGAGTGATGCTTAATCTAATCACAGGAAGCCTTTTAAGAAGGATTCAGAAGAGTCAGGCTCTCTTCCTTCTTTGGCCAGCAAGCCTCTCCTGTGGAGTTCGTCCAGAACCTCCATCAGAATCGTCGGCTTCATAACCTGCCCCGTGGATTTTGGACTCTGCGTTCCCACAGTTACATGAGACACTTTTATAAATTTTATATTTGTGAGTGTTTCCTGTTGATTCTGTTTTTCAAGAGAACCCTAACTAATACAATGTTCATGCAAAATTCTGTATGCAAATTTTCACAACAGCTTTATTCATAAAAGTCAAAAGTTAGGAATAGTACATTTGTTTCTCAACAGGTGAGAGCTTATGCAAACTGCAATACTCCCATACTATGGAATACTACTCAGCCATAAAAAAGGAACCAACTGCTGATACGTATAACAACCTGGATAAATTTCCAAGAAATTATGCTGAGTGAAAATGTCAGTCCCAATAGATTATAAACTTAGGTAACATTTCTGAAAAAAAAATTAGAAATGGGGGACAGATGAGGATGGGAGAGGAGCAGGAAGGAAGTAGCTGGGATTATAAAAGGGCAACATGAGGATGGTGACTATTCTGTATGACTGTGGTAGTGGATTCACCATCCCATACACAGCAAAGCTATATAGTCTTAAATAGAAACACATACAAGTAAAACTGGGGACATCTGAAAAAGATTGGTGAATTGTATCACTGACAACATCCTGATTATGCCATTATACTAAAGCTTTGCAAGACCGTATGACTGCGAGAAACTGGATAAAGGGTTGTGGGATCTCTCTGTATTAGAAGAACATGGAAAAATGTCATCAATAAACATAAAATAAGACTTGCATAAGTGAAATGATATGAGCCATGTTATTTAGAAAGATACAATATTATAAGGATGCCAGCTCTCCTTAAATTAACATATTCATTTAATGTTATCCCAATAAAACAAGATATAATTGCAAAGCTCATGGCAATTCCTTATAAAGCTAAACATGCAAACTGCCTTACGACCTGACTATTGCACTGTTGAGCATTTATCCTAGAGGGATTTAGCCCAAAATTTATGAAATAAAAGATTATGAGTATAGTCCTACTAAATTTTTTGTAGAGACACTTTAACTATAACAAATACCAGTAAAATCACCAAAACCCAATAAAAATCAGCAAAGATCCTGAACAGAAGTTCACATGAAAATGTAAGAAATTTTTTTAAAATAAGAATGATTAACGTACTCCAATAATAATTAAATGTCAACCAACAGAGACTTTGGGGAAGATGGCAGGTTAGCACAGCTTGAGATTAGCCCTGCTCCACAGAAGTTAGAGAAGGGACAGGAAGGCTACTGAGGCAGCAATTCAGGACCGCGGCTGACCTGGGAGAGCCTTCTGCACCACATGTGGCAGCCCTGGTTGCAGAGTCTGAAGAACTGAGAGGCAGAAAGCCGGAGCCTGGCGCAGAGGCACAGAGCCCATGGGAGTGAACAGATGAGAGATGGGCACTGGAAAGTAAGCCAGGCCGTGTTCCTTGGGTGCACTACCCTCACCAGTGCAGCCCTGTGGCCAGCGACTCACCCCACACCCTATGCACCTGAACCCCGTCACCTGCTCCCATTCCCTGCGCTCCAGGCACCCCCACCCCACCAACCCTCAGTGCACATGCCTGCCCCACACCCCCACCCCAAGTGCAGCCCAACCCACCTTTCCTGCACCCCTCCCGAGCACCACCTCCCCCTTCCTGTTCCCTGCAGGCTGTTAACAGCGCATAAAGGCTGCAGGCACTAACCTCCATACCTAGGCTAACCCCCTACCCCCACCCCCGGCCCCAGGCCCCCTCCCCGCCCACAGCCTCACCCCGCCCTCCCTGAGCTCAGCGCTTCCGTTTACGGCATTCCCAGGCCCATGCATGCACTCAGGTCCCCAGTCATTCAGCTCTGGGAACAGCACTTTATAGCAGTCCTAGAACCACGTATGTGCCCAGCCCTCGGTCTCACTACCCACCTCTGAGAAAGTGCAGACCCGCACAGCCGGGTCACACTTGCCCCCAATCCATGAAGGTGTAATGACAATCTGCTGCCACAGCTCTACGCATGTGCACAAAGGGCCCCATGCCTTAGACCAGAGCACACCAGGGTTATGTTCCCCAGGCTGGCGCACCCACACAGTTACATCCTCTCTGGCTTTTGGGCACCCACATTCACAAGCACCAGCATAACGTCCCCATGCCTGCCCTGTACCCATACCTGCCCTGAAACAAATCACTGTACTGAGTGCCCCACCCCATGCCCTGCTCCCTGCTGTACAACTTTCCTGCAAACACAAGCCTTAGACTACTGAAAGAAATTAACTCCCAAAGTAAATCATTCAAGATATCTACATGCAATGAAGACAGCACATCACTAAGAATATCACAATGCAGACAGATATAGTCCTGCCTAATGACCAAATTAAAACACCGGAGGAGACACAGACGTTGGCACAACTAATCAAGATGTTCATACAACTCTACTTAATAAAATAAGCAGAATGGCAAATGACATAAAGGAGATCAAGAAGACACTAGAAGAGCACAAAGTAGAATTTGAAAGACTAAATAGAAAAATAGCAGAAATCATAGAGATTAAAGACTGTTGACCAAATAAAAAATGACTAGATGCACGCAACCCCAGATTTAAAGAGAAAGAAGAAAGAATAAGTGATATAGAGGGCAGGGTAACTGATTTAGAAGTCTCAAAATAGCAAATGGCAAAAAAGATGGAAAAAATTCAATGGGAACTGAGGGAAATGACAGACAAAACAAAGCGCACAAATATAAGAATCACTGGTGTCCCAGAAGAAGAAGAGTAAAGGGCTAGGAAGAGCAGTTCAGGATATAATGGGGGAAAATTTCCCAACCCTCATAAAGGACATAAATATACAAGTCAAAGAAACCCAACCAACTCTAAAAAGAATAAATCCAAATAGGCCTACCCCAAGGCACATACTAATCAGTCAGTCAAACGTTGAATAAATCCAAATAGGCCTACCCCAAGGCACATACTAATCAGTCAGTCAAACGCTGAATAAATCCAAATAGGCCTACCCCAAGGCACATACTAATCAGTCAGTCAAACATTGAAGAGAAGCAGAAAATCCTGAAAGTGGCAAAAGAAAAACAATCTACTACATACAAGGGAAACCAAATAAGACTGAGTTCAGTCTACTCAGCTAGCACCCTGAAGGTGAGAAGGCAGTGGTGTGATATATCCAAGATCCTGAAAGAGAAAGACTGCCAGCCAAGAATTCTGTACCCAGTCAAATTATTCTTTAAATTGAGGGAGAGATTAAAGCTTTCACAGGCAAAGAAGTCTGAAAGAATTGGTCAACAAGACCCTACAAGAAATACTAAAAGGAGTTCTGCCAGCTGAAAAAAATAGACAGGAGAGGGAGGTCTGGAGGAGGGCACAGAATTGAGGAGTACCACTAAGTGTAATTTAAAGAATACAAAGAGTAAGAGGGAAAAGAATATATAGATCTGACAAATAAAATTTAAAATAATAAGATGGTAGAATCAAGAAATGCCTTTTCAGTAATAACTTTGAATATTAATGGCCTAAACTTACCAGTTAAAAGATACAGATCAGCAGAATGGATTAAGAAACATAATCCAGCTATACACTGCTTCAAGAGACTCATCTTAGACACAAGGATACACACAAAAAAGTGGAAGGATGGAAAAAGATCTTTCACATAAGTTGGAACCAAAAAAAAGCAGTAGTAACTATAATAATATCAGACAAAATAGACTTTAAATGTAAAGACATCATAAGAGACAAAGAAGGCACATATCAGGCAAAGGTTTGATTTCTTGTATATACAAATAAATCATACAACTCAACAACAAAAGAACAATCCAATTATAAAATGGGCTAAAAATACAAATAGGCATTTTTCTGAAGAGCAAATACAGATGTTCAAAAGCACATGAAGAGACGCTCATTCTCACCGGATATAAGAGAAATGCAGATCAAGACTACAATGAGATACCACCTCACACCTATAAGAATGGCTGCTATTAAACAATCAGGAAATTATAAATGTTGGAGAGGATGTGGAGAAACTGGGACACCTATGCACTGTTGGTGGGAATGTACAATGGTGCAGCCATTATGGAAGACCATTTGGCGGTTCCTTAGGAAACTAAGTATCGAGCTGCCCTATGACCCAGCAGTAGCACTACTTGGTATATACCCAGAAGAGCTGAAAGCAATGACACAAACACACATTTGCACACCGATGTTCATAGCAGCATTATTCACAATTGCCAAAAGATGGAAACAAACCAAATGCTGATCAACAGATGAGTGGATCAACAAAAAAAGACAAAATGACGTCCTGAAGCACATGACAAGATGGATGAGCCTTGAGGACATAATACTGAGTGAAATTAGCCAGACACAAAAGGACAGATACTAAATAATTCCACTTCCATGACCAGCATAAAGGTATAATCAGAGACTTAAAATCAGGGACTTAGAGATACATAGACGCTAGAGATGGGTGACCCATTAGCTAATGAGGTTGAACTCCACTGTACAGGAATAGGTAGGAGTGAAGGTGATTTTCTAGTGGGTCTAGAAATAATGTTACTGTATTGAAGATGAACAAAATTGAAAGGGGTTGTATAGACCTACGTGTCCCACTGATGAACACTAGAAATATGAATTAGTTCTCACAAGAATTATTTCAAAGATACACTTCTGGTACAAAGAGTGTTTAAGTCCAGGGTATAGGGGGAAAACTGTTATTGCATGCTATGAGCTATGTTCAAAAGGAAATCATCAGCACTACCACAGCAACAGCAGAGGTAAATAATAGGATGAGGGACGTGAGTTAAGAGGAGGTTTAGATTTCCTATTTTGTGAGGGTGTGTTTATTGGTTTTCTTTCTGTTGGGAACAATGAAATTATCTAAAATTGAGAATGATGATGGACTGTGAACTTTGGGCCCTCTACATGATGCCGGATGAATGCAGGTGGCTGAAGGACACACTGACGAAGAAGTAGATTGGTGAACAATGGTATATATTTATCAACAAAGGTTGTGCTGCTACAAAAAGGAACAATGTCGTGAGGCATGCAACGATGTGAATGAACACGTAGGACATTTGGTGAGACAAAATAAGCCAGAAACAAAAAAACAACAATGGTATGATCATCTTTAGTAAATGCTTATAAGAAAACAGAGGCCTAGATTGTAAGCTTTTAGAGCAGACAAATTAAGTCTGGAGTGGTGATTATTATTTCTGGATTCTGAGATGCTGTTTTATATATATATATATATATATATATATATATATATATATATAACCTTATATTTAGAGATAAGAATGAAGCCAAATAGGTTGGGGTTAAAGTATTTCAGAACATAGGGGTAAGGAACAGAATCACACATACTCTTTGAGACCAATGGAAGAAAGGTTTATTTGATCTAGAACTGAAATTTTCTGTAGTGCATAATCCAATTCAATCTATCAGTGTAGCTCATTTGAACAACTGAAACACAGAGAGCACAGACTGAAAAAGAGGTCCTTTAATCCTGTACAGATTATTGTAATGCCTGGAAACATCCTAGAGTATATTAAGCAAATAATCAAAAAGCATTGGCAATGTCCCCTGAGGGAGGAGAGAAAGAATATGGAACTATTAAACCTTATCATCAGGGAATCCCCCGATACTGTATCAAAATTTAGGGACACCCAAATCAATAGGCCATGCCCTCAATCAGGAGGCTTACTCTTGTGAAGCTTATGTAGGTAGCATAGAAGCTTAGACTACCTATAGGCATGCCAAAGGATTACTTCTGGAGGACCTCTGCTGCTGCTCAGATGTGGCCTCAGTCTCTCTAAGCCCAACTACGCAAGTGAAATCATTGCTTTCCCCCCTACATGGGACATGACATCCAGGGGTGAAAGTCTCCCTGGTGACATGGGAGAGGACTCTCAGGGATGAATCTAGACCTGGCCCCCTAGGATCAACAATTACATCCTGACCAAACAGGGGAAAAGAAGGGTAATTAATTATCACTGGCAGAGAGAGTTCAGATAGAGTCAAGAGGCTACTCTGGAGGTTGCTCTTACACAAGATTCAGGTAGACTGTGCTACCTATCATAACTTGCCCACCCCCAACCAGGACCATTCCAGCCAATCCTAAAGAACACCTAGGGCAATTGATAAGATTCCACAAGGGTTCCAGGCACTAGAGTAACACGCCAGACACCTGCAACCTCCAGATGGGTCCCTGGTCCAGATAAGTCCTGACACCAAGCCCAGCCTCTCCAGAACATCAGGTAGTTCTATCTCCCTACCCCATATCAGTGACAGACCTTTCCAATATCAAAAATTTAGAATTGCATAGCCCAAAACAACCCCAATGAGAGGCATGGAAAGATCAAAGGTGATGGTGGAATTATACGTAGAAGATAGGATTTAACAAATGAATATGAATCCTGAATCATTAAATTGATATCTCATTTAGTGTCCAGTATTTTAGAGCACCTAGCAGTAAAAACCTAAAATTGTGAAATTATAACCCATGTCAAAGTCTGAAATACGTTCTACAACTAATTGTGGTGCTGTGCTTGGAAATTTATAGCTTTTTTGTATATATGTTATTGTTCACAAAAAAAGAAGGAAAAAAAGGCTATTGTGATGATAAAAAGTATTTAAGCCCTCTAGCTTCCTATATTCTGGAACAGTTAGAAGGAAAAATATGACAGGATCATATGGTAGCCCATGACTAACTCTGGGATTTATCCTGTGACCACTTTTTGAAGAGTGCTTTGAAAACTATTGCTTTTTTATTTCTTTGCTTTGTATATATGGTATACTGTACAATAAAAAAAGTTTTTAAAAAAAGTCAACAAAAAAATGTTTTTTATCCAGATTTCCAATCATCAAAGTTGTCTATTGATGTACAATTTTGTCTAAGCTATGGAGAAAGTGGCCCTTACAAATGACTGCTATCATGTACGTCAACAGAATTCCTTTTGAAGATAATTTAGGGTGTCTGTCAATATTTGAAATTAGTGCAAAGCAAATGCACATATCTGTATTCTACGCACACAAGCACACATATGCAAACACACAATCTCTACCACTGATGCTCTCTCCGTCTTTTCTACTTTGGATGATTTCAGACTTGTGCACATATCTTGAATCAGTTCCTTTTATATCCAAATCTAAACTACAGAACTGCCTTTTTGACTGAAAAAAAAACGACTTGTAGACAGAAAATGTAACTAAATCAGAATAAAATTCAAAATAATTCAAATAATAGATGGTAGAATATAAGATATTATCTAAAAATATCAAGGATTTTTGTCAGGCGTGGGATGGGAGAAATCCTAGTACATGAAGAGGTCTAAAACTTAGATACACTTTTTAAAAGCAGTTTAATGGAAGTATATTCACACATCACACAATTTATGGCTTGCAGTTTATTCACAGAGTGGCTTATTCATCTCCAGAATCAATTTTAGAACATTTTCCTTACTCAGAAAAGTAATAAGCATACCTCTTATACCCCCTTATTACTGACACTTAGCAATGGTATAGTACCTTTGTTAAATGATGAAAGAATTTTAAATTTTACTGTTAACATACTCCAAAGTTTGCATTAGGTATATATTTTTTCCATTTATCACCCTCTTGTTAACACCATATAATAGTGACGTACGTCTGTCCTAGTTCATGAAAGAACACTCTCATATTTGTATTATTAACCCCAGACATCATCCACAACAAGGTTTACTAAGTTATGCAGTCCCATGGATTATCCTCAAGCTTTCCTTCTAGAGACATGCACGACCCTAAACTTCTCCTTTCAACCACAATCACAAGTATAAAGAAATGCACTTTCCCAAATGAGATAAAGCATGCTTTGAATTAATAAAGATGAAGTCCAACCTAAAGAAACACTCATAGAAGGGTAAAAATTGATACATAAATATGATAATACTGCAAGTAAACATAACAAATGACGTTTAAACATTTGGTCCAATCTTAATGTTTAAAAATAAGTGTTCACCAAATATGGGGTCTATCACATTAACAAACACATAACAGCATGCGTCAAGCAAGAAAAAGGATGAAAGAAGATGGAGAAGATTTCACGTAGAAATAAATCTAATAAGGTTCTGCCTACACTTTCTGTTTCAGTTTGCTAAAGCTGCTGAAATGCAATATATCAGATATGGGTTATTTTTGTCAATGGGGATTTATTCGGGGACAAATGCACAGATCTAAGGCTATGAACATGTCCAAATTAAGGCATCAAGAGGAAAAACCTTCTCTGAGGAAGGGCTGCTGGCATCTGGGGTTCCTCTGACACATGGGAAGGCACATGATGACAACTGCTGATCCTTCTCTCTTGGGTTCAAGTTTCAATGGCTTTCACCAAATGTCTCCGGTTATTTCTCTCTCTGTGCGCTCATGAAGCGCTCCAGGACAGGATCGAGACCCACCCTGAATGGGCTGGCTTACATCTCAACTGAATCAAAAGGTCCCACCCACAATAGGTCTGCTCCCACAGGAATGGATTAAAAGAAAATGGCCTTTCCAGGGTACCTAACAGCTCCAAAGGACCACACTTGCTCTACACTTACTTGCTCATACAACAAAAACACTTCTTTCTGCAAGGAACTCTATGTGCTCAAGCATCGTTGTCTATGTGATGCCCCCTTTCTTTACTGCAAACAGCAAAAATCACCCGGACTTTAAGTGTGTGACACGACAACTAAGTCAAATGGCAATGGAGTCGTGACTACAAACAAAAGAGGCTCAAACGCACAGTAATGACATTTTTCTTTTCCTTCACTTGTTTTGTAATAGGATCATGTAAAAACAATTGAATGACTTACTATAGACAATTGCTTGTTTTTCCCAGCCTGAGGAGAGTAGCAGGGAAAGAAACAAGTCAGTGGCTGCAGTACTCGTTTCCTATTGCAGCTGTAAAAGCTACCAAAGACGTGGCATCTTAAAGCAACATAAATGTATTATTTTTACAGTTCTGGAGGTTAGAAGCCCTACATCAATTTCACTACTCAATATCGAGGCATTAGCAAGAGGGAAGATCTGTTTTCTTCTTTTTCTAGCTGGATGAGGAGAGGCCATCACCATCCCTTGGTTCATGAGCCTCCCCGCTGTGACCTCTGCTTCTGTCTTCCCTTGAAGCCTCTTCCTTCCACTTATGAGGATCCAGTGACCCAGGGTCATCTCTCCACCCCATAACCCTTCCTCTAATCACAACCACACAGTCCCTTTTGCCGTGTAAGGTAGTGCTTCCAGAGTTTCACAGATGAGGGCGTGGGCTGGACATCTTTGTGGGGCTATCAGTCTGCCCCCCACGACTGTAAAATATAGATTTAGATCTAAGAAAGGATTTCTCTTCCAGATGCTGCGGTTCAAAACATTGTTCATTTGCAGAAGTTTGGGTTTAACAAATGAATGCGAGGGCTCAGATTTCTCTTAGCTCATTATACTCATATTTCTTTTAGCTCATTATACTCATATTTCTTTTAACCTCCAGTACCTTAGAACAGCTAGAGATAAAAACCAAAAATTCTGGAATTGTAACCCATACCAAACTCCACAATCTGTTCAACAACTAATTGTTGTGATGTATTTTGAGATTTATTGTTTTTATGTATAGATGTTATTCAAAGAGAAGGCGTATAACAGAGAAAACAGGATTTAACAAATGATGATGACTGCTGAATCAATACACTGATATTTCTGTTGGTCTCCAGTGTCTTGGAGCAGCTAGAAAAAAAAATGAAAATTGTGGAACGGTAACCCATACTAAACTTTAAAATTTGCTCTATAACTACTTGCTAAAATGTACTTGGACATTTATTGCTTTTTTGTATACATATTTCACAATTAAAAATTTTAAGCTAATTAAATTAAGAAAAAAAAAGTCCCTGCTTTCAACTATGTTTGTGGTTGAAAGATTCAAATATTTGAAAGATTCAAATATATCTTGGATATTTTCTTGTGCAAGTGGAAGGCAGCAGAACTTCTGACTTACCTCCACTGATCAGTATTTTTGCTGATGTCACAATATATAGGTCAAATGAAATGTTTAAGCAATGTAACAGATAAGTTGTCTGCTCTAGAACATTATCTTTCTCAAATAAATTGGACAAAAACCCTTTAAAAAATATTGTCCACTTGTTAAAAGGTAGTTTTGAGTCTGCTGTAGCAACACACACATATTCTTTAATATTTTGACTAAGCCATCTGAGTTCATGGAATCCACATATAAAATTATAATTTGAGATTGGCAAGGCCGTATCATTCCCAAAATTATGCAAATGATTATCCCATCCTCACCTCAACACACAAAGTGGAGAAACACCCTTCCCTCCTTTCAGAGCACCTACGTCTTCAAGTCTCAGCTCTAGACGCCCACCCCACCCTCCAAGACACTTCTCCTGACAGCCCCACCCCTCCCTTTTCTTCACACCATCCCTCCTTAACCTGCACAGGCTTCTGTTTCGGCATCTCTCGGGGATCTTCGGGGTCTCAGCTTGTGCGGAGGAAAGTGTCTAGAGGAGCAGCCTCTGGATGTTACCCGGCACCCCACACAGAAGTCAGAATACAAGGGAGTTGTAGTGGTTACAGGTGCAGCTTCCGGAGTCACCTGCCTGGGTTCTGCCAATCATTAGCTAACCTCAGGCACCTGACTCCCTCTGCCTCCCCATCTCTAAATGAGGAGAGGGATAGTACTAAGGAAAGCAGAATCATCTGAGAGTTCAGTGAGTCCACACGGAGAGGACTCTGTGCCTGGTACGAGTTCTACATAAGCGTTTGCTATTATTTCCTTGAGTAGAATATGTGTTTTTTACTGTAAACTTAAAAAAATTCAGGAGATGCACTGGAATAAAATATAGCTAGCAATCTCTTACAAAATGTTATTATAAGAATTTTCCCAGGAGGAAAAAGGTAGAGAGGGCAGCTTTTGAATTTCTCAGCTACATTGTTATCCTTGCTTCTAACAAAAGATGGCACCCGATTAACAACCTAAAAAGGAAGGAAAACGACCGGATGAAACTTAGTTTGCCTATTAAGGGAAAATGTTATAATGTTCCAAAAGGTCATCGTTTTCTTTATAGCTCTTGATCTTTACAGTTATTTCTTTCATTTACTTCAGACTTCCATAATTTAAGGCTGTACGTGATACAGAAATCAGGCAGCAGGTAGAAAGGAATCCAGAGAACAGGGTACCTCTTTATTTGGACATCTTTGATGATAGAATTAGAACGTTCAAAGAAATCAAGCAGGGCCTGGCTCTCTGACATGTGCATGAACCAACAGCCATGATGTGCTCCTAAGTACATGCTATTTCTATTAACTGCTGTTTTCAACCTGAAATTGTCATGTTTTAGACTTTGATTTCTGGAGGAAAAATTGAGTAAGCCTCAAGTGAAATCTTATTCCAGTCATATTTGGTGATATCTCAGCATTGCTGAACAAATACTCCATTTTATTACCAAATGCTTTTGAAAGTTTTTATTTCTCTCTCAAAATACACATTTAAAGATGATGGCTGAAATGCAGCATAGTGTTAAGAAATTTTTCTGCCACTAGATTCATCTCAAGAGGCAAGACCACAAAGCTATTTTAATAAACAGCTATTTCTTATGAATGGTGGAAAAATACAAGGCAACTAGATCAAAAGTTTCCCTGAGTAATAACAGATGAAATGAGATGGGCACTATTTCCATTTCATTGGCTAAGATTATTTGCTTGATTTCATAATCAATCAAGAGACAAATCCACCTGGCGTTGGACGTTCATTTCCAGCACATTTTTTGGCAGCTTAGCTAAAAGCTGACAGAGCAGGTGGGAGTTAGCTCAGTAGGAGAACAGGCTGACACCTGTTCTGAGCACTGGGCACTCTCCCTTTCCAATAAGGCCACATCCGTGCCAGGAAGCCACTGGTATTCTACACACACTTGGCCATTCCCTATGCCTGAGTCCCCTAAATGTAGGAAGCATCATGGCGTGGGCCTCTCTCTGTTAGAAAGACAGCCAGGTACATGAGGCCCCTTAGTTGGCAGAATTCTAAGATGCCCCAAGATACAAGTTACCTCCATGTAATATATGCTTTGTATATCCCCTGAGTGCTGGGGGGATGCTGAAATATCACTCCTGCGATTTTATTATATGGCAAAAGGGAGTTTGCAAATGTAATTAAAGTCCTTAATTTAGTTGACTTCTACTTAATCATAAGAGAGATTATCCTGGTTGGACCTGACCTAACCAGGTGAGCCCTTTAACAGAAGATCTAGAGGTGAGAGGCATGAAGCAATTGGAGATTCCAGGAAGCATGGGTGAAATTTCTCCGACTGTTCTTCAAGGGAAAACAAAAATGCATGCTGGAGGGGGCCACATGGCAGGGAAGGTGGATGGCACCTGGGGTGCTGAGAATGGCCCCTGGGTGACAGCTAGCAAGAAAGCAGGGACCTCGGCCAGTAGGAACCGAATTCTCTCAACATGTAGGCTCAGATAGGATCCCCAGCCCCTCAGTGAGACCCTCATCCAGGCTGACATCTTGACTACAGTGTTGGGAAACCCTGAGCAGAGAACTCAGCTATGCCATGCCCAGATTCCTGACCTACAGGAAGCGTGAGGTTATAAGTGGGTATTGTTTTCAGCTGCTAAACGACTGGTAATGTATTACTTAGAAACCAAATTATAAAACCAGCCTCTTCACACCTCCTTCTGGGCTCAGAAGAATTTGGGGACTGTGTGTGCTCTGCCACTGCTCTGCCTCTACATTTTTCTTCAGAAAACCTATTTCCTATTAGCGCTACCTTAACACCAATCACTTGTGTGCCAGATGTCTTGAAACACATCTCTGAAATATCTCACTTTCAAACTGCTAATTTTGAACCTTCGGGAGAGAAAATTTATAGTAGTTACTTTGATTAAATGAAATAACTTTTACCAAATAATTAGAGTGGTCATGGAAGAGAAAGAATTCTACTTACCAAAATCTGATTCATTGTTATGTATTTTGAATACTAAATGCATCAAAATTAAATACCCGAGCGCTCACTTCGGCAGCACATATATTAAAATTGGAATGATACAGAGAAGATTAGCATGGCCCCTGCGTAAGGATGACATGCAAATTCGTGAAGCGTTCCATATTAAAAAAAAAAAAAATTAAATACCCGAAGTACCAATACTGTTCATGATTCATATTACAAGACACATTTCTATATAAAAATTTATTATTCATGAAACATCTCAAATTTTCTTTAATGTTTTTGGCCATTTTAAGCTATTTTTCAAGGATTCAGGCTTCTATTGCCAATATTGGACTTAGGACTGTAATTTTGAAAATTAAAAACAAAATTGCCTTCTTTTTGGAAAACAAAAATACCAGAAAAATCAAACTAACCATGACATAGGAAAATCCATTGTCTCAAACTTCCAATGCTATAGGATGTGCCCTTAATGTTTTAGATCCTTTTGCTCTTTTTAAAGCTGCTGTCACCCTACCAATGTCCAAATAACATCCCTTTTTACCTAAAGCAAATATTGGTAATTCCTTTACTTCCAGTTCTTTCAGTATATCAGTACATAAGAGTTCACATAATATTTGCAAATAACACTGTATTGATCATGATTGGTAATTTAGATGCATGTATTATGTCTCAAATTAGCTTATAAATTATTCAAAAATAGAAAACACAAGTTTCAAATCTTTTGCACATGCCATCACGATCCGCTTTTGGCATGAAAACACAATTTTTAAAAAATCTTTGTTTTCATGTCTGCAGGTGAACATTTTCATGTTAGTTCCCACACAGTGCTGCTGAGTTGACCGAGGTTTTGCTTATTTGGTGACCCCTAGGCACTGCGTTACCAAAGACAGCCCCTCCTTGACCCACTGCCTAAGTACTTTGTTGCCATATGTCTTAGAGTCTAATTGCCTACAAATGGACTCTCTGTTTAAGCAACTTCAGCATTGGTTGGCTAATAGGATCAACTGATCCATGCCAATGTGCCAATGATATTTTAACTGGAGCCCTCTAGGAAAATTCTATTAGCAATAACAATGACATGTGTTGCATGCATTTTTCAGCCACTTTAAGTTCTTAAAACCCTGTGAGGAAGATATTATCTTCACTTCCTAGATGGGAAATTGAAGGTCAGAGAATTAAAATTTCTTGCTGAAGGCTTTGGGCTTCTTCTTTCTCAGTTCAATCGCTTTACTCTTAATGACTATGCTGTGCTGCCAGCACAACTCTCTCATTTTATTACCTGACCTTTTAGAGATATAATAGTAAGTATTTGAGTATATTGCCCACTATGGACATGACGTGGGATTAAGTTTCCATGATCAGCAGCAATGGAATATGCTCTCTATGGTGAGATTTATTTAAAGCAATGATATTCCAGTATCATCTGCAAAAAACTGGCTTATTTAACTTTTTGCATATAAGGCAGCATAATAATATTAAAAATCTCTACCAGGTTCTAGAGAACATTGAGTTACAATCAGTAAAGAGCGGAACGAAAAGGAAGGGGTAGACGTCGGGATGCTGGGGAGGAGGAAGCAGCAGTACTTCATGACTAATAAAAAAAAAGGATGAGAGCATCAGAGTGATAAAAGAATATCCCTCAGAGTCTTCAACCATGGGTGACTGGAAAAGGTTAACACATTCAACATAAAGAGGGTGGAAGAGGGACAGAAGAGCAGACACAATTTCTGAGTTTCTAGTTTAGCATCCAGTCTCTCAGGTATTGCCTTTGCCAATCAAAATCAGAAAGGGCAAGTTATTTTTTCTTGAATAAGGCAATCAGAAAGCAGCGTGCTGGAGGAGGTTACGCATATAACCGAAAGCAGAGGGAAAGACAAACTTCTGGGATTCTTTTGGTATGATAAATGTTAAAAAATTTAAAAGATAACGATAGATGTTTCATGGCCTCGGAATACATATTTCAGCTAACTTGGAGGAAGTTTCAGTGATAGATGGAAATCAAGATTTTCCTATAAAATTACCATCTTATTCCTCAGTTCTAAGGATTTAATTTCCATTGTAAATTAAGTCATAACATGTACATATAAAATGACAGTTTGTTTTTGTTTGGGGGATGCAATATAATAAAATTAAACATATTACTGTGGTTGAATAAAAATATATATGAGTTATCATCTTTTTTATGATTCATTCAATACCTCAAGTACTTTGCAATGTAGGGAATTTATATAGATAGGGTTCACATTCTTAGATAAAAGAATTTTGAATATGTTTTTGCTGCTTTCAAGCAAAATTTAAATGAAATGAAATAATAGTGTATTCCAGATGCTGAAATCAAAAGACCAAGAAGTTACCTAAGTACTACCATTTATTAAAATGGCTTTCTAAAGAGCAGTTGTTTCTGTCACACTTGAAATTCTGATGTTTGAAATATTAAAACACTTTTTTTTCATACTCTGATTTCACTTATAAATTAGTAAAGGTCATTTCTTTACAGCTGGGCTGAACAAATAACTTCAGATTTTTCTTCCGAGCAGTGTAGTTTTTTAATGTAACAGTTCCCACTGGAGAGAAACTGGGAGTCTCAAATGTTTCCTGCCATGGATTTTTAAATCTCAAGATTGCATAACACTACAAACACACTGGAGAATTAAAGTTCTCTGGAGGGGCAATTACCTCAGCTCTTTTCAGCTCTTCTCGGTACTTGGGCTTTCAAGTATAAGGTCAATAATTCAATAGCATTCATATATGGCTGCTAAATCCCTAGACAGAGCAAACGAAATGGATTCAAAATGACACAGCAGTTCCAAAATGTTCAATTAGTACCATCATAATGAACTGTTCTATTTCTCTCGCCTCCTCCTCCTCCTCCCTCTTCCATTTCAAGAGCAGGGATTATGCATCTTTATATTCCTATCTCTAGCACGTTTCATACATGGCAGCCACTTGGTAAATGTTTCTTTAATTAAACTGAACATAATTCGAAGAGCACATTGTAAAATTTTAATCAGCTTTTGCTCTTCCATTTTATCAACATCTTCTTTGTACATATCAAATGATGGATCATTCAATCCTGAATGTATTGGATCTGAAGCATTTAAACAAGTGTTTCAACTCTATTCTATAAACCAAATGGGTGTGGTGAAGGAGGTAATTGAGAGTGTGACACAGGGACATGTCATATTTCTCAGTGACAGGGGAGAATCCTCCATGAAACCTTCAATTCAGGCTATAATTTTGCTTCTGCCGAAAAGCAAGGACTGTCACTAGTATTTGACAACACACAACACCAGCAAGTATCTTGCACATGCCTTCTTTCAGAATGATTTTACTCAACGTATCAGTATGGCATGAATCTTCCTAAAATATTGCCTTGTACATATCATACACCGTCTCGAAAAAAAATTCATGTGATCCTTTGCAGAGTGGTTTGGGTGCAGAATGAAAAAAAAGTAAATACGAATGCACTCAGAAGTCTCTATTCAGAAAGAAAGCAGCTACATGCAAAAAACCTGTCAAGCTCTTCAGAAGACATTAACACCTTTCATAATAAAACAAAAACAAAACCCATCAACTGGAATTGGCTACTCCTTGCTCTCATGTTTCTCTACTTTCAATCACCCAAGATATTCTGACAGTCTGGCATGTCCACAGGGAACAGTTGCCTGCTCTTTATGACCTGTCACTATCAGTGCAGCTTCTTATATCACCAGCTTGATATCTGTTCTCTGCATTCCCAGGTGAGACTCACACCACTCGTCATTCTCATCCTTCACACAATCAAGTGTGTTAACTTTGCAAAATGCAAATCTAATCAATACCTCACAGGTGCACACCTAACCCATTCACAATAGGTGATCCTTTCAAAGTTCTGGGTAGAGCAGTTCTTAGCTTTGCATACAGGCTCCCCATGCCCTTGCTGCCTCCTCACTTTAACTTCTTCTCCTCCCTCTCTTCACCTCTGACCTGTTCTGAACCACTTACAGAGTGATGGAAAGCTCCATGCTTTTGTAGGGCTCCTTCCAACCGCTATGTGCTTTCTTTTCTTTGCTTTCCTGGCTCTTCTATTCTTCCTTCAAAAAATCAGCTTTCCAGGACTCCCATTCCCTGACATTTTGTCACTGACCACCCAAATGCTTTGTACTCCTCCCTCATCACGCTTGCCACCCTGTCCCATGCTCTTCTCCAGAACCAGCCACTGTCAGAGCTGAGCTTCGGGCCCAGGCTGGGTTGGTTATAACTAGCCAGTCCACCATGAGCAGCAAACAACACTTGTCCAGTTTGTTTTAAAGGAAAGCCAAACATTAGGCATGAGAGATGGTCACAAAAGCGTTATGTACCTGAGGGTCAAAACATGGATTCCAATTAGGGAAGTTACTGATTCAGAGCATGGTAACAATTTAAAACCAGTGATGCTGAAGGTGTGGGTAATAACAGGCAATGCATGTTAGGGGTTTACTGAAGATTTGTTGAGTCAATAAATGAATATAATGAAAAGAGTAAAGTGAAAGTCCAGGAACTGTGCTCAGAAACTAAATTAAGAAATTCACTCTAGAACCAATGAATCAATGGCCTATGAAACCACCTGTCCTTAGTTTCTTTCACTCATGTAACCAGGGAGATGGGAAGAAAACTAGAAAACAGCTCATCAATATAGCCATATCCAAGAAGCTATTATTAAGATGATACCCTCATTGCCTTGCGGGACAGAACAAATATTTGAAGGTATAGTGTTATCACTTGGTAAGCAACAAGAAATATTGAGAGCCCCAGACCTAACTATGAAGACAACTGGACTACATGCACAGGGATCAAAAGTCAAAGAAAAAATGAGGTACAAAGTGCCTGGATGCCTCTGATAGTCCTCTTTATAAGAAAGGGGTTGGGATTAATGAGGAACTTCATTTAAGGATGCATGAGATACTTCACAGAATCATGTCTGTTCTCTAGGAGACTGGTTTGTGTTGCCTCGGTGCTAGTTAAAACAATAGAAACAGATTTCCCCTTCAAAATTGTGAATGTGAAGGGGGTCTTTTGTTGTTGTTTCTTTTTTTCATTCTGATGTTGATTAAATATAGGTTACATTCCCTGATTCAGGAAGGAGTAAAAGAGTTGAGTGATGTCAACCTGTTTTCTTGAGATGTTGAAATTTTTCTCAAAAAGATCGAAGCAGTTATCGAATTTTTTTAAAAAGGAAGATGGAAAACTCAAAGATGCTAAAAGGAAATCAAAGGCAGTATCAAGGGAAGAGCAACATGGCAGTTCTGAGTTTCATCCCCTAAACAGGGACTCCAGGCCTTCTGGGGAAGATATTGGGCTCGTGGGTACACCAGGAGATTTGCATTTGCAGCAGCCCAGCCAAGGCCACAGGCACAGAGCTTCCGAGGAGGACAGATACAGGGATGATTGGTGATTCTGTGCGGAGCTGTGGAGATGGCTCTGTGTATAACTGACAATGCCAACTGATGAGTGAGTTGGTTTCCTGGAGGGTGACAGATGCGCTTCTGAGATCTGTCAAACTTGGCAATCTCTACCCACCACTCTGATTCATGTCTGAACAAATGATGCTGCTAGAACAGACACAGAGCCATCTTTAAGTGTTATAAATTCTTAGGCAAGAAAGGGAAGGGTATAAGGAGACAGCTGTTGTTTTTAATTTCTCCTTTTAAAAGAAATTTGGACTTTTGCAAGAAAAAGTGAGACAAAGAAACCGAACACGTCCGGACGCTGACTTTTGAAAATGGCTTAAGATACTGTCATCTTGGAAAATTAAAAGAATCATAAAGTAGCAATATTCAGATACAAGAAGCGGATACAGGTAGATTAAGAGAATTAAAAAATAAATCAATGCCCACCAAAAGGTTCAAAATAGAGGAATGGTTAAACAAGAGTAAGTCCATTTGATGGGTTCCTATGCAACCATTTTAAAAGACAAATACAAAGTCTATTTAGCCACAGGAGAAATACATCAGAGAGGATGAAAAAAATACATATGAGAAAAGATTGGGCCTGAACAGATGCTGCGTTGTGAGTGAGTGAAATAAAATATGGCAAACATCTGGCCCCGTTCCCAAGACTTGGAGGGCATTTCACAAATTTATAACTGGACAAATTTTAAACTGACTTTTAGAAAGTTATTTAAATGATGGGTTTTTTGTTTATTTGTTTTGGGCTAGACATATGTACCACAGTAAGAAGAGAGAGAATCTGTCTACTCTGAGATTTACACTTTAGGAAGTAGGAAAGTTCCAAAAAAAAATACACTGCAAAATCAACTTTTGAGGAAAGTATGTGAAGAACACACAGAACAAATCACAATGCAACTGGAGCTCGGTAACGTAAAGGCAAAAGTAAACTGATAAATTATTTGTGAAAACAGCTATGGGAATGTAGGTGATGAAGAGGCAATGATAATAAAGGGCATTAAATGAAGCATCCTCTAACTCTGAGACATGTTAGAAGGAGTCTTTAAAACAGAGTGATGCACTGCAGGAAATGACTTTGTTTCAAAGACGTAAGACTGTAGGGCATGCCACAGTGGCTCAGCAGGCAGAGTTCTTGCCTGCCATGCCGGTGACCCAGGTTTGATTCCCAGTGCCTACCCATGCGAAAAAAAAAAAAACTATTGAAAACCAAGGGGAGGCATATTTTTGTATCATTATGATGCACACCTCTAATGCACATCCTGGCAGAGGCAGACTAGAGAGCCCCAGGTACACAGGTAGCTCCCTTATGTCAGTCAAGTGGTGGGTCCTAAAGGATGCGTACGTTGAGTGTGACCCCAGCATACCAGTGAGCTAGAATTCCTTAGGTGGTATGCTGGTGTGAATCCGTCATGGACCCCAGAAAAGCCATGTCCTTTAATCCTCATTCAATATTGCTGGGTGGGAGCTTTCTGATTGTTTCCATGGAGATTCAAGGTGGGGTTGCTTACTAGAGCCCTTTAAGAGGGAACCATTTTGAAAAAGAGCCACAGAGCCCATGCAGCCAGAGACTTTTGGAGATGAAGTAGGAAAACGCCCCCAGGGGAGCTTCATGAATTGAGAAGCCAGGAGAGAAATCCAGCAGACTTTCCCATGTGCACTACCAGCTGAGAAAGAAATCCTGAACTTATCTGCTTTCTTGAATGAAGGTAACCTTTTGTTGGTGCCTTAATTTGGACATTTTTTATAGACTTGCTTCAGTTGGGACATTTTCATGGCCCTAGAACTGTAAACTTGAAACTTAATAAATTTCCCTTTTTAAGAGTTGTTCTGTCTCTGGTATATTGCATTCCAGCAATTAGCAAACTGAGCAGGTGGGGACTTCACTCGTAATCTCAGTTTCAATCAGCAAAAGCCGTATATCTACTGTTGAACTTTGAAAAATGTTCCCCAAAAGAAAAATGATAAGCACTAAATTCAGTTAGTCACAACAGGGAAAGAACCCAAGCAAGTAGCTCCCCAAATACGGGGAAAAAGAGAGCTTTATGGGAGAAAGAAACAAAGATGGTGGAATGTCTCAGCCAGGCAAGATTACAATCTTACAGAAAGAAGTTGGATTTTCTTTGTAACTTGAGTTGTAACTCAAAGAAGGAATTTAGAGAGAGTGGGTTAGTCTTTGAATACCAGAATGTAAGGGGGGATGGGTACAGTCAGTGTATCTTCATAGTAGAATTTTTTAATAGTACTTCACACAGTTTAATGACTGTCTAACACTTCACTCAGGCAAGTAAGGAAAAATATGTTCTTAAAAGGCAAGGGACAAATCTTGGATAAAAGCAGGAAGATTATCTTGGAATTTATCATTCCAGGGAGAGAACGCTGATAACAGACATATATGTGTTCTGGTACTCAGGAGAGACAACTTCAAAAGTTCATGGAAAATAGACATATTTCATTTCAAAAGCAATGGATTTGAGTTCTTGAACTTGGGTCTGACTCTCAGCTCTATTCTTAATTTACTCAGGAGCTTTGGAGGCATTCTCTGAATTTCAGTTTCCTAAGTCTTAAAAGAGCAAGAATAACATCTGCCTCACAGGACTGTGTGAAAGGAAATGAAGAAAGTTATTTTCCCTACCTTAGTGTCTCCTCTGTGGAGTAAAAGAAGATGGCCACCTGTGTTGGGCATTGCCGGAAGAAGACCCCTTTCCGAAAAGCGATTTCCGGAAGACAAAAACAATTGACCCGGAGGGGTTTTCAGAGAACATGGGCCACAACCCTACAGAGCTGTTGATAAGCCACACCTGGTGATAAAAGTAGTTAAGGTCCAGTAGAGCTACCCATCAGATTGGACAAGCACACTATACTAATCAATGGATAGCTGCTCCCCACTTTGTAAGACCCCCTACTTAAATTGGAAACTTAATGTCAACCAATCAGAACATTTCCTCACCTGCCTCCGTATTTGCCCTATATGAGCTTCCTTTTTCTATTTGCTTTACTTTCTGGATGGGATGCTGCCCAATTCATGAATTGCTCAGTGAAGTTGTGGAATCCAAATTGCTTGAAAACATTTTCTTTCATCACGACAATGCCCAATGCTAAAGGAATGTGTCCTTATCTAACGATAACATAGATCACCATGTCTGCTAAGCTATGAGCTATAAAGTTCTCACAATAACAATCATAAGTGTGTAGAACGAGGAGGAAGAAGAGAGGGATGAATTGAAAAAGTGGTGGAGTTTTACAGGAAACTAGAAAAATAGAATGTGTGTGGGGCGGGCCACGGTGGCTCAGCAGGCAAGAATGCTTGCCTGCCATGCCAGAGAACCCAGGTTCGATTCCCGGTGCCTGCCCATGTTAAAAAAAAAAACAAAACGTGTGTGCAATTAAGCAAGGAAAGTCAAAGTTTAGGACCAATCAATGTCTGTAAAAATCACTAAAGGCAATGAAAAGAAACGTTTGTCTACTTCTGTAGGCAAAAAAAAAAAAGAACAAGGAAGCTGCAGGTTTACTCTTTGATGAAATTAATAATGAAAAGAAAAATAGAACGCTGTAATTTTATTTTGCTTCTACTATCTGTAAAGGAGAAAGGCCTGTAGATGGGAAAATGTAAAGTAAACGTCAACACAAATGAACTGAAAACTGAAATGGTTGGAGTGGAAAATTTTTTTCTGAGAATATGGAGGTAATTTGGATGGTGCCATGGAGATGCAGACACAAGGATGGCCTAGAAAGGGGCAGAAGCTTTTCCAACTTTCCATTTCACTCATGACGCATTTTTTATGTGCCTGTCTATTTAAAGATCTCATTCCAAAAATTATTTGATGTAGCTGGTTATTACAGTCATTGTAAATAAAAAAGGTGAGGGGAGGAAGAGAAGAACAAGACAGAGAGATAATAATTGTCTGATATAATCAAAATAAGTCAAATCAAGTTTGAAAAAAAAAGATAGCAAAAATGATGGTCTCCAAAATGAAAGACTTTTTTTAATCATTAAAATAATAAATGATACTGCAACTTATCTAAACTGATTCTATTCATCTCCTCTTTCTTGGTGTTTAAATGGAAAAAATGTACAATACAAGCTATCAGTGTAGGTTTTGGAAAATCTTCTATCTACTCTCAATAACCTTTGGCACCAATTGCAAATATTGAAATAACTCAGTCCTGACTCTACTTACCAGGAGTCAGGTAAGTAAATTGCCCACAATTTAAGGGCAATCCTCTAAGAGCTCGCCTTTCAGTTACCCATTGCAAGTTCGGAAACCCAGGTCACCTGCACTTCTGACCAACTGGCTACAAATTTGGGGGTTCCTACCCCCTGGGGTTCAATAATTTGCTAGAACAACTCACAGAACTGACTACGTGTGCTATGCATACAATCAGTACCTTAATTATAGTAAAAACACACAAATAAGAAGAAGCCAAAAGAAGAGGCACTTAGGGCAAGTTCTGGGAGGATCTCAATCAGCTTGGGGGGCTTAGCCATGTGCAGTCAGAACACGTTACCCTCCTGGCACAGAGATGCACCTTCTAATTGTGGAGGTTCACAGGACCTTTGAGCGTCCCAAGTTTATGTGCGGTCTCATTATGTAAGCATGATTGATAGAATCAGTGTCCCTGTGGTCGAATTTAATCTACAGTCCTTCCCCTCCCAGAGTTTCAGGGAGTTGGGCTGGTACGACCTGGCTCACATCCCCAGCTCACCTAATCATCTGGCTGGAACTGGAGACAAAAACCAGACAAGTTTTCATTATACTACACCATCCTTCAAGGTTTCCTTTCCACACTTATTGATCATCCTTGCACTGTGCGAGGTATTACAGATAGAGAAATGAAATGGAAATGATCCCTCTGCCTTCCAAAGATTTCACAGTCCTGTAAAGGAGTACCCCCTGCCCCCACCTTTTTTTTTCTTAACTCAGTTATTATACTTCATGATCAGGGCAGGACTAGGTGAACTCAAGGGCCTATGGAAAGTCTATTAAGAGAATGATGGAAATGGAGGTGGTGTGGTCAAGAGAGACTTCATAGAAGAAGAAGGTGGCTTCCATTGGTACAAGGTTTCCAGGAGGCATTAGGGAGAAGCGATTGAGGGCAGTACAAGCAAAGGGAACAGCAGATGCAGAGCCCAGGTAATAGGGGCTAGGGAAATCCAGAGTGGGGATGGGGGGAGCAGGACTGTGAGGGAGGGAAAATATTAAAGGTGGACCCAGGTAATGGGGGCTAGGGAAATCCAGAGTGGGGATGGGGGGAGCAGGACTGTGAGGGAGGGAAAATATTAAAGGTGGACAAAGTAGAAAAATCAGCAAATATAGAATATGAAGATACTAGTTTGGTATGTCAATAAGTGTGAACTTATTGCTAAAACATCTAACAATGAAATACAGCTGAAAGGCAAAATTTGCTTTTTTAAAAAAAATAAACACCTTAAAATTAAATATGCAGTGCATATAGCAAGCGTATCTAAAACTGCATTAATATTTTAAAATATTCTTTGTTATGGTATGGAGGGGCTGGGAGTCATGGGAAGGAGTGAGAGAGGAAGGAGACAGCTGCTTCACCAGCCTTATCAGCCAAATGAACCCTGGCAATCTCTAGGGTGGCAGATGTCACAGCCAGATCATCCTCACATCCAGGAAAACGAAAGAGGAAAATGATCACAGGAGGCTCAATTTTGCTAACTCAGAAGAAAAGAGAATTTCTTGGCATCTTCTCTAGAGAATGTTCCAGTGATTAATGATACAGCGTGCATTCTTTTTATGCTAATCTATTTCATGTTGTGATTATATATATATATATATATATATATATATATATATATATATATATATATGGAGAAAGAGAGAGAGAGAGAGAGAAACCATTCCACAGGCAAGCACACAGGGAGATTTCCAGCAAATGAATGAGGTCATTTACAAAGAGAACCAGGAAAAAATGAAGTTGGCTCATTTTTACATGTTAAGCACAGCAAATCATTGTCACCATAATTTTATTCTTCGTACTTAAAAATCTTTATCATATTTTTATTAGCCTATTTTTTAATTCCCTTAGGAGAGATTTGACTATGAAAAGTCTTGCTTTATTGTGTTCTGTTTTGTGATAAGTTCCTACAGGTTGCCATGGGTTTAAGAAACCAAATGTTATTTTCGATGTTTGTTCTTTGTTTTCTTAAATGCATCCTAGTTCTTTTCCCAGATTATTAATCTTGTGGGTTTTTTTTTTTTTTAGTTTTCACAAAGATAACATGAAAGGTTACAGTTCTTTTCCCAGATTATTAATCTTGTGGGTTTTTTTTTTTTAGTTTTCACAAAGATAACATGAAAGGTTACACTATAGTGTCTAATGAGATCTAAGTGGTTGTGTTTTTGACATTTTAAAGGCGCATGAAGTTTTCTTAACAGGAAAGCAATGCATTTCCATGTTAAAGTACAACAGTTCAAATAAGTACAAAAATCATATACACAGTGGAACAAAAGAACCTAATTGTGCAGCTTTACAACCTTGAACAGAATTCCCTCACCACCACTTTAGACAGGATTGTTTTCACACTAGCAATGTTCTTTTAATTAAGTCCTAAACATCTAAAACATGGCAAATGTAAATATGTATTGTAACTCTTAATTATGAGAGTCACTAACAGTCATGCAACTTTCTGTCCGAAGATAGATTCTCTTTGTTTAAAATCAGCCAAATTTGAGAGATAAAAGTAAATGGTACGGAAAATGTTAAACTTCATTTATAATACCTATCTCTTAGTAACAGTGTCACTTTGCTAAATTGTCTTCTAAAGTTAAATTATACTTCAATTCATCTGGTGGCTTTGAAGCCAACCATTTTCTGCCTTAACTGTCATGGTCAGAAAGGACTAATACCCACAGACTGAAAGAGGTTGAGCTAAATTGTTGGGCACTCCGAAGTCATCATGCCATATCCCAGAAAATAAAGCATTTGGAGATCACAAAAAGACAATACTGTCCCACTGTTTGGGATGAGTTTAAGCTGGATCCAGTGAGACCTCATGCTACATTTTAATGCCACATACTGTTATAAAATGACACTGGAGATTATTCTGCCATGGGTAGCAAATAAGAAACAACCTTATTCTATACCCTATCACTACTGAATTCAGAAGGTCTCACCTAGGGCAATGTTCTCCTAGTTTCCCTACCAAGATGGTCTACAATCTCTACCAATAACCTCTAACATGCATGGGTGTGTGCTCACACACGTGCACACACACACACATGCACACACACACATGCACACACAAAGGCAGTTTTTCTGCTTATCTTATCAACTCATTTCCTGCAAAGATCATTTTAAATTTATTTCCTTCCTTCTACTTGGTTGTCTGCTGATCAACAGATTTTAAAAAACAAACACACATGACAATTTTTGACAACTGAAGGTGAGACTTGAAGATGTGAGTATATTTGTATTCATTTCCACCAAAGCTATTAACCCAGAAAGAAATTTGTCTTGCTCAAATTTTCTAAGAAATCCCTCTATTGGGCAGGAAACAGTGGCTCAGTGGCGGAATTCTCACCAGCCATGCCAGAGACCTGGGTTTAAATCCTGGTGCCTGCCCATGCGAAAAAAAAAAAGGAAGGAAAGAAAGAAAAGAAATCCCTCTTTTGAGTCTGGAAGAGCAAACAATTGGTTTATATTAATGGGAAAATGGGGGAGAGGGATCAGATCTCAGCTGGGGCTCAAATATCAGTTCAAGGTCATCTAGGGACCCACCAATTCCAAGACTTGGGACTGATTTCCAGGAGAGTTTTAAGTGCCCTTATTCAAAGAACATTTTAAAGAAAGTCTCTGTGGGTTATAACCGCAAAGTAAGTTAAATAATGGAATTACAGGTTATGATCTGTCAAAAAAACTATAGAATAAGTGTAATTTAGGAAGTCATGTGAATTTATGTATTTGCATGCTGTTTCTAAACTAATATCAACTTACAACCCCATTTGTATGTTCCATAATTGTCAGTGGAAAAAAATAGTTACAGAAGCAAATATGTTCTTTATGACTTAGCGGCAAGTAAAATCTTATTCTAGAACACTGCCAAGTAATGAGAGGTACTTAATAAAAAAAAGTAATTAGAGGTATAGGCCAACTGATATATATCATATCATTTTTTTCCTTCTTCCTTTGTGATTTAAAAACCATAAAGGTAGATTTCATCATGGCTCTATTAAATACTTATGACATTAAAAAATTTTATAGTTACTAATTTTAAACTACTTAAAATGTCAAATGTTTTCAGGCTTCACTCACTTTTCCAATTATTACACTGAAATGACTCATTAAATGTAACATAAACAGGCTCATTTTTACCTCCTGTTATGCTACTTCCCCGGTTTTATTACCAGACTACTACCTTTCCATGAACCATGACGAAAACTCATTGGGAGAAAAAAGAAAAACATTACCAAAACAAGCACATACTCGTCCTCTACAGAATACCAATTTTCCACAGGCACACTGAAGCAATATCAATAGTTGTCAATGGATGTTGCTTTTATAGTTTTTACTATTACATGATACTGTAGTTTCAAGCACCACGTATGTGAATATATTGGGAAGAGATATTCTGGCAGAAACCTCATTCTCCAAGAATTACCTGGAAAACAAAAACATCTTCACTCACACAATAGCATATCAACTTTTCTCTATCAACACAGAACAACTAAACCCCAGGAGCAGTCAGCATTTTGGAAGGTCTAAAATCATAAATAAAAGCAAGGAAAGCCAGTTTCAGAAGTCAAATAAATACTATATACCTACATACATTCATACATACACACCTAATTAAGCTCACTTTCAGATGACTACAGCTTTAGAATTCATAGAAGAAATTGGAATACTGAAGTTCAAGATGTCAAAGTTTTTCCCCCAAAATAATTAAGAAAAAAATCCAGTGATCAATGACATCTTTGTTACTTAGAAAAACAAATGACTTTAACTTACAGTTATAGGGAAACTCCTTACCTGTATTTCTCAATGAGTTTTAAACTTCAAAGTCTTCAACTTACAATGTCGATCTTTTTTTATATAACTGCTAATCTAATTCTGTCTCTATAGATTTACGTGTATTTGCATTTTATAGAAATGAATCGTACAATGTAGTACTTTGTGTCTAGTTTCTTTCACTTAGCATTTTTTTAATTATTGTATCTTTTTTTAAATAAGAGCAGTTGTAGGTTTACATAAGAGTTATATAAAAAATACAAGGTTCCATTATACACCCTATTGTTGATAGTTTGCATTGGTGTGGTACTTTTGTTACAATTGATGAAAGAATATTAAAATATTACTGCTAACTATAATCCATAGTTTGCATTAGGTGTGTTTTTCTCATATACCACCACATTTCAATACTTTGTAATTATGATGAACATTAGTTATAGTTCATGAAATAGCATACACACACTTGCAGTAATAACTGCAGGCATCATTCACAAAGTCCTATGTTTTATCCTCTAACTTTCCTTCTAGTAGCATACATGACCCCAAACTTCTTCTTTTCAACCGCATGCGCACACATAATGCAGTTGCATTAATTATATCATCACTATTCATTTCCAAACATTTATAATCAAGCTAATTAGAAATTCTGTACAAATTAAGCATTAGCGCCCTATTCTCTACCTCCATTCTATCTCCTGGTAATCTGTATTCTATCTCCTGGTAATCACTAACTCTGCAAGATTGCTTATTATAATTAGTTCATATCAGTGAGATCAGGTAATATTTGCCCTTTTGTATCTAGCTTATTTCACTCAGCATAAGGTCTACAAGGTTCACCCATGTTGTCACATGCATCAGGACTTCATTCCTTCTTACAGCTGAATATGCTATTGAATGCATATACCACATTTGCTCATTCATTCATCGGCTGATGGACATTTGGGATGCTTCTATCATTTGGCAATTGTGAATAATGCAGGTATGAACATCAGTGTACAAATACCTGTTCATACCCCTGCTCTTAGTTGCCAGATAATATGGCAATTCTATACTTAGTTTCCTGAAAAATTCTATACTTAGTTTCCACAGTGGCTGCACAATTTTACATTCCCTCAGCAGTGAACGAGTATTCCTATTTCTCCACATCCTTTCCAACTCTTGTAGTTTTCAGCTTTTTAAAAAAATAATGGCCATTCTCGTAGGTTATGGAATGATATCTCATTTTGTTTTGATTTGCATTTCCCTAATGGCTAGTGATATCAAGCATTTTTCATGTGCTTTTTTAGCAGTTTGTATTTCCTCTTTGAAGAAGTGTCTATTCGAGTCTTTTGCCCATTTTAAAATTGTGTTCTTTGTCTTTTAACTGCTGAGTTGTTGGATTTCTTTATATATTCTGGACAGTAAACCCTTACTGGATATGTGGATTCCAAACATTTTCTCCCATTGAGTAGGCTGCCTTTTCAACTTCTAGACAAAGACCTTTGAAGCACAAAAGTTTTTAATTTTGAGTAGGTCCCATTTATCTGTTTTTTTCCCTCATTGCTTGTGCTTTAGATGTAAAGTCTAAGAAACCATTGATTTCCACAAGATCTTTAATATGCTCCCCCATATTATCTTCTGAGAGTTTTATGGTCTTGGTTCTTATATTTAGGTCTTTGATCCATTTTTAATTCATTTTCATATAACATTTGCCATAAGGTTCCTCTTTGATTCCCTTGCATATGGACATCCATTTCTCTAAGCACTATATAATGAAGAGATTGTTCTGTCCGAGTTGAGTGGAATTGGCAGCCTTGTCAAATATCAATTGGCTGTAGAAGTGAAGGTCTATTTCTGAACTCACAATTCAATTTCATTGGTCAATATACCTATCTTTATGCCAGGACTATGCTGCTTTGATCACTTTACATTTTTAATATGCTTTAAAGTCAGGAATTGTGAGTCCTCCAACTTCATTCTTCTTTTTCATGATATTTTTGGCCATTTGGGGCCCTTTACTCCTTCATATACATTTGTTAACTGGCTTTGCCATTTCTACAAATTTAAGTTGGTGGAATTTTTATTGTGATTGTGTTGAATCTGGAAATCAACGTGGGAAGAAATGACATCTTAACGATATGTAGTCTTCCAATCCATAAACACAGAACGTCCTTCCATTTATTGAGATCTTCTTTGATATCTTTTAGCAGTGTTTTTTGGTTTTCTAGTTATAAGTCCTACACATCTTTGTTTAGATTTATTCCTACATATTTGATTCTTTTATTTGCTAATGTAAATGGCATTTTTTTCTT
Source organism: Tamandua tetradactyla (assembly GCF_023851605.1). Lineage (NCBI taxonomy): Eukaryota > Metazoa > Chordata > Mammalia > Pilosa > Myrmecophagidae > Tamandua > Tamandua tetradactyla. The sequence continues at coordinate 70,975,101 of NC_135342.1, read as the reverse complement.
GTTTTCCTCATCAGATTGATCATTACTAGGGCACAGAAACTACTAATTTTTGAGTGTTGATCATTCTGTTCTACATATATAATCAGTAATTCATACCATCACATAGTTGCATATTCATCATCATGATCACTTCTTAGAATATTTGCATCAGTTCAGCAAAAGAAATAAAAAGTCAACAGAAAAAAATTCATTCATACCATAACCCTTACCTCCCCTTTCATTGATCACTAGCATTTCAATTTATTCCCCTATTATTCCCCTACAATCATCTTCAAGAAATATGGCTACTGAAACACAGCTCTACATTTTAGGCAGTTCCCTCCAACCTCTCCATTACATCTTTGACTAACAAGGTGATATCTATTTAATGTATAAGAATAACCTCCAGGATAACCTCTCAACTCTGTTTGGAATCTCTCAGCCATTGACACTTTATTTTGTCTCATTTCACTCTTCCCCCTTTTGGTCGAGAAGGTTTTCTCAATCCCTTGATGCTGAGTCCCAGCTCATTCTAGGATTCTGTCCCACGTTGCCAGGAAGGTCCACACCCCTGGGAGTCATGTCCCACATAGCCAGGGGGAAGGTGGTGAGTTTGCTTGTTGTGTTGGCTGGAGAGAGAGGCCACATCTGAACAACAAAAGAGGTTCTCTTGGGGGTGACTCTTAGGTCTAATTTAAGTAGGCTTGACCTATCCATTGTGGGGTTAAGTTTCATATGAACAAACCCCAAGTTGGTTTCAATATTTGTAGGTATTTTGTTGAGGATTTTTGCATCTGAATTCATTAGAGAAATTGGTTTGTAATTTCTTGTCTTATAGTACTTCTGTCTGACTTTGGTATTAGGGCAATGTTGGCTTCATAGAATAAACTACATGGTGTTCCCTCCTCTTCAATTTTTTAGAAGAGTGTGAGTAGGATTGCTATTAATTCTTAGAATGCTTTGTAGAATTTCTTTGTGAAGCCATCGGGTCCTGGGCTTGACGTCATTGGAAGGTTTTTGATGACTAAGGTCTCCTGTTTCTTCTCAAGTCAGTGTAGTTTGTTGACCCATTTCTAGGAAGTTGTCCATTTCATCTAAGTTGTCTAATTTGTTGGCATACAGTTGTTCATAGTAGCCTCTTATGAACCTTTTTACTCCTGTGGGATCATTAGTAATGCCACCTTTCTTCATTTCTGATTTTATTTATCTGCAGCTTCTCTCTTTTTGTCTTTGTCCGTCTAACTAAGAGTTTGTCAATTCTATTGATACTCTCAATGAACCAACTTTTACTTCAGTTGATTCTATTTTTTATTCTCAATTTTCATTTATTTCTGCTCTCATCTTTCTTATTTCATTCTTTCTACTTGCTTTGGGAGTAGTTTCTGGCTCTTTTTCTAGTTCCTCCAGGTGGGCAGTTAAGTCTTTGATTTTAGCTCTTTATTCTCTCTTTTTTTTTTTTTGCATGGGTAGACACCAGGAACTAAACCCCGGGTCTCTGGCATGGCAGGCAAGAACTCTGCCTGCTGAGCCACTATGGCCCTTTATTCTTTTTTAATGTAGACATTAGGGCTATAAATTCTTCTCTCAGCACTGCTTTCACAGCATCCCATTAGTTTTGATATGTTGTATTCTCATTTTCATTCATCTCAAGATACTTACTGATTTCCCTTGTACCTTCTTCTTTGACCCAGTGATTTTTAAGAGTGTATTGTTCAACCTTCATATATTTGTGAATTTCTAGTTCTCCACCTGTTACTGATTTTCAGCTTTGTTCCACTGTGGTCAGAGAAAGTTGTATAATTTCAGTCTTCTAAAATTTAGTGAGACTTGTTTTATGACCCAACATGTGGTATATCCTGGAAAACGATCCATGGGCATTTGAGAAGAACATACATCCTGCTGTTTTGGGGTACAATGTTCTATATAAGTCTGATAGGTCTAGTTAATTTATCAGATTGTTCAAGTGCTCTGTTTCCTTATCAATCCTTGTCTAGTTATTCTATCTATTGATGACAGCTATTGCTGTAGAGACATCTATCCCTCCCTTCAATTTTGTCGATGTTTGCCTCGTGTTTTGGGGCACCTTGGTTAAATGCATATATATTCATGATTGTTATTTCTTCTTTCTGGATTGCTCCTTTTATGAATATATGGAATCCTTCTTTGTCTTTTATAAAAGTTTTGCATTTAAAGTCTTTTTTTCCTGATATTTGTATAGCTACCTCAGCTCTTTTTTGGTTTCTATTTCCATATAATTTCTCTCTCCAGATTTTCCCTTTCAACCTATATGTGCTCTGTGTCTCAGGTGAGTTTCTTGTAGACATCATGTATATGGATCATACTTTTAGTCCATTTTGCCAATCTGTATCTCTTGATTGGGAAGTTTAATTCAATGTTATTGAATAAAGGCAGCACTTACTTCAACCATTTTTGTCCTTTGGATTTTATATATCACATCTTATTTTTTCTCTCTTTTCACCCTTTAGTTACCCTTACTGATAATCTTCATTCCTACACTATCCTCCAAACCTCGCTCTCTGTCTTTTTCCTTTCAGCCTGCAGAACTATCTTAAGTATTTCTTGTAAGGAAGGTTTCTTGTTGATCAACTCTCCGTTTCTGTTTATCTGTGGATATTTTAAACTCTCTCTCATTTTTGAAGGACAGTTTTGCCAGATAACGAATTCTTGGTTGGCAGTTTTTCCCTTTCAGTACCTTGAATATGTCATACCATTGCCTTCTCACCTCAATGGTTTCTGATGAGAAACTGACACTAATCTTATTACAGTTCCCTTGTAAGAAATAAATCCCTTTCCTCTTTCTGCTTTCAGGATTCTCTCTTTATCTTTGGCATTTGACATTCTGTTTAGTATATGCCTTGGAGTAGGTCTGTTAGGATTTATTATTTGGAGTACATTGCACTTCCAGGGCAAGCACATAAGTCGTTCAGAAGAGTTGAGAAATATTCAGCCATTATCTGCTCAACTATTCTTTCCCTGTTTCCTTCTGGGATACCCATGGCTCATATGTTTGTGTGCTTCGAACTGTCATTCAATTCTCTGAGACTCTGCTTAATTTTTTCCATTTTTCTTCAATCTATTCTTCTGTCTGGCATTTCTATTGTTCTATCTTCTAATTCACTGATCCTTTCTTCTGCTTGTTAAAATCTGCTATTGTATGATTCTAGTGAATTTTTAATCTCTTCTATTGTGCCTTTCATTCCCATAAGTACTATTACATTTTTTTCATACTTTCAAATTCTTCTTTAGGCTCACCCAGTGTCTTCTTAATATGCTTTATCTCTTTAGTTATATTTTACTTCATTTCCTATAATTGAATTAGGAGAGTTATTTGAACAACTTTGATTAGTTATCCAAATTCTGTGTCTCCTCTGAATTTTAATTGTTTCTTTGGCTCAGCCATATCTTCCTGGGTTTTAGTACAGCTTCTAATTTTTTCTTGATGTCTAGGCATTTGATTGTCTTTATGAGTTTTCCCTGGAGGTCAGTTTCTCTCTCTTGCCTAGGGTTTTGCTGTTGATTGGCTTTGTGTTAAGGTTCTTCTTTGACACAAGTTTCAACTTCCTCTATACCTTTAGAATTGCTTGTGGATGATCAGATTTTTTCAGCACTTTTGTCATCTAATTCTTGCCTTGGGTATGTGGTGTAATTTTTAAGACTGCATTATTTGTGCATTGTTTCACCCCAAGAGAAAGTTTCCTTTCCAATGTTCCTTCTCCAGAAATCATGATTTGTACTCTTGGTCGTTGTTTTGCCTCTAATATTTCATTTACTCTCCTTTCCTTGCCTCTAGCTGCTTTTGCCTAGAAGGCAAATTCTGGAATGAGGGTCATCCTGGAGAGGACTTTTCCAAGTCAGTATTTTCCAGCCAACACACAACCAGGTACCCAAGAAAGGGGCAGGGACCAGCTCCAAAGAGCCCTAGGGAGAGTGTCAGGAAACACACCAAAAAGCCTTTTTACAGCTCCCCAATATTGCATCTTCCTGGCCTGCCTAGTAGATAGTGCTCTTAGGCAAACTTTTCTTTGCAGCCCTAGCCAGGTCCTGTATCTTTAAACCCACACCACCATTGCCCCTGTCAGAAAAAGGGTTGAAATAATAGCCTTTGTGGTCCCTGTTTGGGGCAGACTAAAATAGTGGTTCAGAGTCAGTACTTAACCATCTAAATTCATAGATCAAAAGCTGTGATCAGTACTTGGCCATGCCCCACCCTATTCTTGGGAGGTGAGGCTTCCATATCACTCTCCATCTACAGCAGACAGCCAGAGACTGACCTGAGGTGGCTCACCTTGTGAGTGAGCATGGCACCCACGAAGCCATGGAGGCAGTTACTCACAGTTCCTTACTGCTGTTTCTCAGCCTTTCTCCTGCTGTTCCCTGGATGCTGTACAGTGCTCCCTTGGCTTCCAGCACCCCGGAACAGTTGAGTCAGACAGTTTCTGCCTCTTTACTAGCTGTTTTTTATAGGAGGAATGAGGCTTGTAGCTCTCTACTCACACATCTTCCCCAGAAGTTACAGAGATCTTAATGGCAAAGTATTCTATTTAAGTTGATTTAGTTACTTGAAGCTTTTTGATTAATTTATTCTTCCTTTAAGAAGGACTTTCAATGATAACCACCAGATCTACTAATTCTCCATAATTTCTATCTGCATTTGGCTTGAGGAATTTATTTCTCTTTCCGATATTTTTCTTTTTAAAGTGGCCAAAATCAAAGCAACCTTAGCATTTGATGCTCCACTAAGGACCCATTTTTGAAGCTCTGTTGTTAAAGAGTACTTCTAAGAGTTTCAAACTAAAATACCTATCAAAATAATCAGCCATATATTCTATGAGAATTATGACCCCCACCCCACCCTCACCACCTCATGCCACAGCTCATTCCACTGCATGAATGTGATTTATTTATGAAACATATTCTAGTTAAGCAAATACTCATTGGGAAATAGCTATGGTTCTAACCAAATACTAAACAAGTTACTGAGGCCAACAATTCCAAATCAGTAAAAAAAGGAGCAAAATCTACTTAAAGCTAAGCAATAATTTAAACACTAGGCCATTGAAAAATCAGATCAAAGCCTGCATTATTTAATATTTCATCAGAAATATTCACCTATGAATCTTAAAATGCATAACTGGAGATTTGTGTAACAATGTTGGATGATTTTTTTTGTTGTTCTTCCTACTGTTTCTAGAGACTGGCCCATTCTATAAACTTTCAGTCATGAAAGAGGAAAGGAAAAGATTTATAAGAGGATAGCGAAGGAATTCTTAGAGAAATTATCATTAATTGGCAATCTAAAAGGTCATACAATTCAGTTGTTGATGATATTATGGCCCTGATCTGATTGAGGTAAAAGAGATTCAAATCCCAAATGCAGTATGGAATTCAGAAAATCGTATTTGTGAAACAAAACTTAGATTCACTGTAGAAAAGTTTCAAAACCAATGTCACTATCCCTAATCAGATACTCATGGTGGCTGGTCATTAACCTGTCACAGTTCTTGTTCAAACACCCAGAGAAAGTACCATTTCAGTAAGCACCAAGAGACTATGCTAGGTTGTCTTTGATTTGGAAATTAGTCTTTTGATAAGACTTTGAAATACTCATTAGAACTAAATAGAGTATTATAAAAAAGAAATTATTTTAACATATGGCCATTTATTCTGAAAAAGTTGTTATTATGGACTATTAATGAAAATAACATTTTTAAATATTATGCCCTATCACATATTTAACTTAAATTTAAAAATAAATTGTAGTAAGCATCATAATGTAGATAGGAATATTAATTCTTAGAAATTAGAAGTGAATATAATTTCAAATGGATAAGAGTTTTACATAAAAATTAATTGTCCTGACATGAGTATGTGAAATGCACTTGCCTAATTATTAATTCTCAGTGGGTTCTGCTTAATGAAAATCTACTTTTCAACTCATTTTAGAAAGTTTGCTGTTTTCAGAATTTTGGGGAAACTGCTGCTTTCAAAATCACTGGGTCAAGAACACTTTTCTAGTAAGATCATTTTCCCAACACAATCACCAATTCAAATGCAAGTTTCTGACCGGGATGGAGTGGGATACTTTACATTCATGCAAGTATGAAACAGAAGCAGAATTTTCATTTAAAATATCTAAGGTACAATTAGTTACGTACTTGATTTAACTTCATATCCTGATAGGGCTACTTGGGAATGAACATGCTCCTTTAGCAAACAAAATTGCTGAAACTTTACAAAGAATTACAAATAATCCATGCCCACTGAAACAAGATTTCTGAACAATAAAATCTTTAAGAAGAAACATATGACAAAGATACTAACTTGGAGGTTTCTTCTGTATGGTTCTTGGTATTAGATTACCTTCAGTACCCAACTCTCCAAGCACATGTTTATGTGCAAAAACACTAACTATATTTTATCATAGCTGTAAAATTATGTACCATCAGTATCTTCCCATTACCTTACATTGTATATGATTTAAATTGGTGTTCAAAAATGTTCTCTCTAAAGGGCAAGATAGTAAATATTCAGTCATTAGCAAGAATGTTATGTAGTTAATTATTTAACAAGAGAAAAGTAATTTCCACAACAATTTTATTAATGAAATTGAAAATATAATAATAATAGAGTAAAAATTTTGTCATATAGGTCTACTAATGAGAAGAATAGATGACATCAAAATTTTAATTTCATATAACTCTCATCTCATGAAATACTATTTTGATTTTGATTTCTCAAAAACATAAAAATGTAAAAAACATTCTTAACCATAGGCCATACAAAAGCAGTGGGTGGGCTGGATTTGGCCCAGGGGCCGTAGTCTGCTAACCCCTGAGCTAAATATTATATTATATTATAATTTATATTATACAGTTCCATAACTCTGTTATCATCAAAGAGGTAAAACAATGTAATCTTGGTATACAGATTGGCCCCAATGAAAGAAGAGTTTACAGATTCAAAAATTAACTTTAGAAGATACTAATAATGTTTATTACTTAGGGCAAGCTAAGCGATACTAGGATTCATGTGAAGCTCTTGAGTTTGATCCCTCTGATGGCCCATGAGTTTCAATATCCTCAGAGCCAGAGGCTACCCTTCCTAGATATGATTGGAGATGCAATAGGGAGTGGGGAGAATGCACCAAATGGGTACAAACACATCAGCACCACTATTCAAAAAGTGAATCAAATTGCATGCTCGTCTTTATATCTTTATGCCCGAAAGTCAGCCATTTATGCATTGCATCACATGGTTATACTTTATCAGTACCTTATTGTTGGAGTTCAGTTAATTTTTGCTATGGAAAGGAAATTTAGGGGGAAAGGGATAAGGGGAAGCTTCTAGAAAATATTAAAAGACTGGCAATTTGGACGGGCCATGGTGACTCAGCAGCCAGAGTGCTCGCCTGCCATGCCAGAGACCTGGGTTCAATTCTGGACGCCTGCCTATGCAAAAAAAGAGAAAAAAATGGACTGACAATTTGAGAATCAGTCAGGTTGTATTCATGTTTAATCCAAGAGCCTGCGAGTGTAGTCATCTACATTAAGTAATCAACTCTCCATCTATTGTTGATTTCAACACATTCTTTAATGTTTATTTCAAGGCAGATATCAAATGCATCCTGTATTTCAATTAGAGAGAAGTGAGAGTGCAGCCAGAAGTTCTAGTTAAGACACTTATAAGCTATTTGGTGATAATTATTAGAGTAAAGTCAGTACATCTGAGGTAAGAGGGTCTCCATTGCACCTCTGCATGAGGAAACAAAATCGAAACTCTGACCTGTTAGTTCTGTTCCTTCTTCTGTAGAGCGTCAATCCCACCCCCAACCATGCCTTAATGTGCAGAAAGAAATTGTGGATTCATAAGAGTGGTTGAAAAATAAAGTAGGGAACTAGAAGACAGTTCACCAGGGATTGGGATTGGGGCGGAGAGTGGGGAGTTACTGCTTAATTGGTGCAGAGTTTCTGTTTGGGTGATGGAAAGGTTTTGGTGTTGGATGGTCATGATGGTAATACAATATTGTAACTGTAATTAATACTCCATTAATTAATATAATTAATACCTGACTTGCATATGTGAACATATTTAAAATGGGAAACTTTAGATTGTATATAAGTTACCAGGATAAGAATAAACAAACAAAAACACCATAGTACTGTACATACAATACAAAAAGAACCCTAAGGTAAACTATGGACTATAGAGCAACATAATTATAACAATACTGTTTCATTAATTGTAATAAATCATCACATGAATGCAAAGTGCTAAAAATAGGGAAAACTGTGTGAGTGAGGGTAGGGATATACGGGTACCTTAACTTCCTGCATGACTTTTCTGTACACCAACAACTGCTCTAATTACAAAGAAAGTCAAACAAATGGATAAATAAAGAGATGTCTCCTTGCTCAGTGCATGTCTCTTAGTAGCAAGTCAGGAAACCAACAACAGCCCACATGGCTGCTCAAAACGCAAACTCTTCTGTCTCTAAACTATCATCAAAGGAGTGACTCTAGATAGTAACAAATTCATCTTGACCAGAATGCAGACAAAAAAGACCTGGGTCTGATTCCCCACTTCTGAAAGGTCAGACAGGACACCTGCGCGTGAGGAATATGGTCCTTCCAATGTATTTCATCTTTAGACAGATGAGGCATGAGCAGGACCACCAAAAATGAGCAAACACATGGGTGTAGCACTTTATACATATTTATGCACACAAATACACACAGATAACACACACCCGCATACACGTGTGCATGTACATATCAGGCGTGTGTGTAAATATGTATTGACACAGAATCCTTCTAATGTAAAATTTTCTGTTGATTAATTAGCTGAACCAACATCCAAATTGAAGTACACCTAATCCCTGAGCTATTTGGGGTTTGAGAGTCCATCCCCTGAAAGCTTTTACATGGCAGCCTTGAACTCAGTAGAAGACAGATTTGCTCCTGGTGAACCAACTGTAAATAAAGGGAGAAGGTCTTTGTGTCCACCTGACAGACCTTTAATTTTTTTTTATTTATACTTAGTGCTCTCTGATTTAATATTGGTAATCCAGACTGATTCATTGTTTGTTAATACAAAAAAAACCTTGTCCAGAAGAATTACTGGGGTTATTATAACACTTTAAAATGGTTATGCTGATGGTTTCTTTTCCGTACACTCATTTGTTAGCAAACGGTCATCCACTTTTATTTATTATTGCTCTTAAAAGGATAAAACATATGATGTCCTCCCTATCACGACTTGAAATGAGACATAAAACTTGTAGAACTTGCTTCCTTCCAAAAAGAAAATACTACCCAAACATTGAGCAATAAAAATAAATTGGGAGACAAAATGTTTTCTATTATATCAACTGCTACAAATCATACTGTCAAAATGATATTAATAGGAAATTACCCAACACAACTTTAATGATAGGAGGTCCCGTAATCGCATTTTTGACACTTGATGAACAGTCAACTCCCAGCATATATGGCATGTAATATATGGTAGCCAAGAACTTCAACTTTAATATCTAAATGTTCCTAGAGATTTAAAATTGTATGGGTTCTCTAGGTTTATCAAATGTTTAGAAGGGCATTAAACTACTTCCTGAACAAACCAAGGAGACAGGAAGGATTAAAATTAAGAAGACAGGACCAGGATTGAAATTTTAATGTCAACCAGAGGCCCAGCCAGAGCCAAGCAGACATAAATAGTATACTCTCACCAGAACCTCTCAGCAGGTCACTTTCCTTTACTAAGAAGATACATTACAAAACAAAGCTATTTAATATCTTTCTGCATCTTATAACTTTTATTGGACTTTGAGAAAGCAGACAAACAAAACATAAATAACCACTAGCCCAACTAACCATAGGGATATTTTGTAAACCCAACCACAGGCAGTGTGTTGGAAAGACACAACTGCAGTCCAGGCCAGACTGAAGCTCTGCTTTTCTTAAGGGAAGGATGCTTAAGTGATGTACTTTACATTGTTAGAGTGACCTCTAGTGCCTTCCCTTTTTGTTGAACTGCAGTTGTTGGAGGATGGAATTACTTTATTACACCTTTGCTACAAAACTTACTGTATATATTGCTACTGGTGTTTGTTTGTTGCAATGTGCGTCAAATGCCATAACTACAGGATTCAAAGATTTCAACTATGTGAAAATATGTTCATTTTGTTGACTCCGGGGATTCTTATACTTCCAAATTAAAATGAGATCTGAAGTCTAATGCAGCCTCTGGAGTCAAGTTCTCTTCTTTCAGAGTCATAGATACACTGTGGCGTTACGTGAGTGAATACTGAATGGAAACAAAAAATCAGTAGACCCGCAGGTGAATGGCTGTTGTGCTCATGAAGGTAAGTTCATCTGGGATGCTCTTTCCACATCAGAGCCCATTAGCATAGTCAAGTCATGTGCTATAGCCAATGCCACAATACTGCCTGAAGTGTGTTCCTCAAATCCAAACCTGGCTGTCATACAGCAGTGACATAAACTGTGAACAGACCTGCTAATCCTTTCTTGAAAAGCAGATGAACTTTTTCTTTAAAACCCGAGAAAGAGATAAAAAGTTACATTTGCAGAACTTGGTTACCCTTCATTGAGGATGTGGAAATCCTGCTTTTTAGAAATGGTAATCCAAGTAAAACTTGTGAAACTTTTTTCTATCTCTAATAAAAGGAGGATAAAAGGAAGTTCTGTCAAATTGTTTTGGATGATACATAAGTTACAAATAAGATCTTAATAAATCTTCCCTAATCAACTAAAGTCAGAATCAGAACACTTTAATAACAAATGTGTGAAGCTAAAAATGCAACCAGTTAAGTACACTACTCTCACCTATTCACCTGAATGTTTTTCCTTAAAGCAAAATGTAGGAATCAGGCGCCTGGATAGAGAAGCGCCCGGTTTCAAGCTTTAGTAGTGACTGAACAGCTCTTAATACTGAGATTCGCCTCGACCAGTTCTGCTCCTGAATCCTGCAGCACATTTCAGTTACTAGTCTGCCGTCTAAAGATATATAGCTACTAGCCTGCCAAATCCCGAACTTCGGAAATCTAAGCTAATACAGCATAATATAAAGTCTGCCAGTTGTTTTCCTGTTAGACATAATTCCAATAAAATTCAGTCATCCTAAAAAAGGAAGAAATGAAGACATTCACAGGCTATTTCCTGGTTAATATGCTAATTTAATGTGCTAGAACTTGAGCTTTCTCAATGAATATTTAGAGACCAGAGGATAGGATTCTGCTCAGCGACAAAAAAGAGAAATGACACTGTGCATATTTTGACCATTTTGACCAAGAAGAAAGGACAAGGGTAAACCCAGTCAAATAGCCAGGATATTTAAGCAATACTTCATTTACAGCAATATGCTTTGCAGCAATTCCAGTCGCAATTACTAATTATATAAACAACAGAATCAAAGTTTTGCAGAGAGCCCCCTGCAAGTTTTAAATCATTCCCTGTATACTTACAGGAATTCCCAGCTACGACTCGGCTCCAATTTTGAGTAGCTAACAGAAGTAGTATCTTGAGGACAGCTGCGGCGGGAGACCCCATGTCAACATTCACTGGGACACCCCCCACCCCCCCAAATCCTGAGTTTCTCTCTGCGCTTTGGTCCTGTTCTCAGTTCCTCTCCCAGCTCGGTCTGGGTCTTCAACACCTCTCTCTCTCTTTCCGTGTGCAGAGCCCAGTCTCCTTCAGTGAAAAGCACCCAGCATCTTTTCTAAGGAGCAGCCACACCGCCGAGGCCACGCCCACCCCTCGGAGCAGCGCCCCCCTCCCTGCCCCCTCCCTATTGCACAGCCCAGCTCAGCGATGCTGCTGTGGGCCATCTCGGGGCTCCCTCCCCTCTCCTATTCTCCAGTAATCCTTAACCCTTTTCTCCCCACTGGAGGTGCTGGAAGGGGGAGGAAGGAGGCAGAGAAGCCTCCTGATTCTCTCGAGGTCTTGCGTTTGGCAGAGCCAGTCAACCCACTGAGCTGTGACCTGAATATCCTGGGTGGGGGTAAGGGGGGCAAAACTGCGTTATGTTTCAAAACAAAAGCATAAAACAAGACAGAGATGGCTACGCAACATTGGTAAATTGTAGCTCAAACCCTCCTCAGGGAGAATACTTGCGGTTATTGTTTTTCTGTTTAGATAAAACCATCCTTTTCAGCGACGGTGCCAGCATTTTATTATGGAAACTCCTAACATGGAAACAGACAATCCTGCTTGGCAGATATTTCAAATCATCTGGTAAGAGTCTGGTAAATTAACATTTCTTATTTTAGTGCATCAAGAGTACAAATGCACAAATTAGCAGCATTGGGTAGGTTTGTTTTGATGAGTGCACCATGCTGTGAATATGCAGTAGCATTTTACAACCAAATTCTTTAAGAACAATTCCCAAAAGGCCCCCAATGAAAAATGAGAGAATATTGAAGAAAGGGAGACTCCCACTCACACAGACACTCACACCAACCCTACACAATATAAAGATGTAATTCAATAAACCTAAGAGAGAGATGGGAAGTAAGCTTAAATTCAGAAGATCAAAGACTGCAGAAAGATTGCTCTCCTGGTGACTGATCCCGGGTTACTGCTATTTCATGGATAGCATATTAAAATATTTAAATGAAGGAGTTAATATCACATAAAGAGAAGTATATTATGTGGTGTCACAGTAACTTAATAATGTACTGGATTTTATAAGAATGGGAATCCTAGAGTTCTCGGGCACCTGATGGGGAGTACATATTGAAAGAACCACAAGACTTTTAATACCAATGTTCCTTGCTAGGGAATTAATGGATTAGGGGGAAAAGGACAAAAGCATCCTTCTGCAAAATCATAAGAGCTAAACACATTTGTTTGGCTTTTGCCTGCAAACAAAGCAAAATAGATATCTTTACCTTTCCTATTTTACAGATGAGAAAACAAGAACAGGGACTTTAAATGAGTTGACAAGGTCATTGAGTTAGTAAATAAAAATGGACTCCATACCTCTGACTCCATTTTACTGCCCCTCAGATCAGAGTATGCCCCCTTCCTGATCTCTCTCAGGGGCAGAGAAACCCTGAGGCCCTAGAAAAAAAAGGAGCAGGAGAAAAGAAGGGGGTTACTTGAGGTCTGCTCTGTTTTCCTAGGCCTACAACCCTGAGTATGTTATTTTCAAAGATATTATGTTAAGCAAAAGCAGATACAAATTGACAATTTAGGTTAAGTAATTTTTGAAGGGGGGACTATGTTTTATTGACCACCTACTATATGCTGTATGTTACCTAATTAAATTAATATAGGAATCTTTTGAGGAAAACATCACTGTACCTATTTTTATAGATGAAGAGATAGAGAAGTTAAGCAAGATATGCAAATATGACCGAGGGTAGGAGAGGCAGCTGGGCTTAGCATCCTGCTCTGCAAAACTCTGAGTCCATTTTCAATGACTTCACACTGAGAAACAGGGTCTCTGGTACTGTATAAGATAAATATTGTCTTCCTATTAAGATTCTTTGTTTTATTGTTCCCATAAAGCATTAGGGGATACATTTTCAAAAAAGGTCTGTGCACAAATCGAACTGAAAAATAATTGAACATTTTGATGGCAATAATACTTCTTTAGGACAAAGTGTATATTATCTTAACAGTCATTAATGGTGGATTTTTTTAAATAATAAATTTCATTTTTAGAATACTTTTAGGTTAACGTAAAAATTGCATGGAAAAAAACAGAGTTTCCATACACCCCCTCAACAGTTTCCCCTATTATTATTATCTTGCATTAGTTTAGTATACTTGTTATGATTGATGAGCCAATATTGATACATTACTAGTAATGAAGGTCTACAGTTGACCTTAGGGTTCACTTCTCTGTGGCTTTTGACAAATGCATAATGTCATGGAACCACCATGACAGGATCATGTAAAATCAGTCCAAGGCTATGGAAATGGCCTGAATTGGAGGCTGGCACTAACAGAAGACCCTGAGCATCTCATTCACTGCAAAATCTGCCCCAGCCTGATGGCCACAGAGAGGTAGTAAGCTGCAGAGACCTCGTGACACAATGGAGCACTGGGACATGTTTGGCAGGGTGACTGCATAAGGATTCAGCTTTCACTGTTGTTTTGACTAAGTAGCTCAATGACTCTGCTCTTCAATTCCATTATTTAATAAAAGAAAAAAATAGGAATATTAGCTAGTCAAGAAGTCATTGTGATCTAAGGTATGACAGCCTCCCACTGAGAGCACAGAACTGCACTTAGTTACTCACTGACCTCTAACTGGGGAGAGCCCCAGCTTAAACAGGCACCCCTGGGCTCTGGCAGATGGGGTTCAGGGTCTGCTCCCTTGGGCAAGCTGATCCCTGGTTCCTGGTTTCCTCACCTGTGCACTGAGGGTGGATACTGCTTCAACCACCAGTCTGAGACAGTACCTGTAAATGGCCCTAGAAAGCACATGATCAATATTGCAATAATTGTATGACTTACTGTCCACTTTGCACAGATGAGAAATCTAAAACAGAGGAACTGTGACTTGCTAAAGAGGCAGGACCCACTGGTGGCAGAAAAGGTAGGTCCCAAGACCTTCCGGCTTGTGGTTCATTTCTCCATCCCTACCAGCTGGTGATGAGGTCAGAAAAACAAGTCCAAATGGGAAAAATCAGAAGACTGTAGAGACACATTTCTGTGCTACTGATCCAGAATTCATGAATCCCTTCTCTCTATGTATGTATTTGGGCTTGAATTTTCCATCCAATTAGAAAAAAAAAAAAAAAAAAACTGCCTGAGTCTGGGCTTTGGCATATATGTATTTTAAGTTATACTCTGCCCAAGAAAGCATTCTAAGTCAAATCAAAATGCTGGAATTTGATAAAACAGACTTTTCATTTTCTCTTGATACAGCGTACCAGAGAAATGAGTCCCACCAGGGCGGTACAGGGAGGCTTTGAGAAGAAAAGATCATCCACCGTAGTGGAAACAGTCACATCAAAAGACTAGAAAGAGGGCGGGTCATGGTGGCTAAGCAGGGAGAACTCTCACCTGCCATGCCAGAAACCTTGGTTCAATTCCTGGTGCCTGCCTAAGCAAAAATAAATAAATTAATTAACTAAAATTTAAAAAAAGACTAGACAGAAATTAGCATATAACTCTCTGATTTTTTTAAATTCAAATAACAGCTATTTTGATCTATATTTCTATTTTAGCATGTTTTCATTTCAAACCCAAGTAATCTTTTCTTGTTATTTAAAATTTTTTTCTTTTCTTGTTATTTTTACACTACGATTTGATTTGTCTTGATATCTTGAAATAAAATGGGTATTTTTTAAACTAAAATAAAATAGAGGCAATAACATTTTTTGTCAAAAGCTCCCCTGCAAATATTTTTATGCTGAATTTAAACAATGTTTTCTTTACTATAACCAGTAAACATTTTCAAAAGTCGCTATTCTTTGGATGAACTGTATTGTGTGTGACTATATCTCAATAAAATTGCATTTTAAAGAAGTAGTTATTGTCATTGTTAGGTTTGAACCCTTTTAGGGTTAATATTGTATTAAGGGTCTTTAGTTTTATATCTGTATTACTAAATTTGGTCAAAGGACTTGACATTCTGTAACATCAATGCATTTTTCATAAGTGAAATTTTATATTGTCACAAGTGTTACTGTTTTTCTTTTTTAATTAGTATGGTTAATTAAATGACTTTGATAATAATACATGTACTGAGTTCTGTAACATTACAAACACCCAAATCTCTAGAAATACACTTTTCCTATTAACATCTCATCTGACACAACCTTTTCATAGTAAAGATTTAATTGGTAAATGAAGATAAAAATTATAGCTAACACCAGATGCTCTTTTCAGAACAGTAACAACAAAAGATATGCAGATTCCTTATATTGTACTGCACCTGTATCTCCTCTCCCTTAATATCATTAAAGAAACTTTGGAATTCTTGCTAACCTAAACATAATATGCAGGTATATGTATATCTGAATATGTATGTGAATATGTATATTACATACGTCGCATAATTCAACACAATTTAAAAGGAAATATAAATTACTTTCAATAGCAACCATTTGCTATTTTAAATATAATTCTGATTAAATTGTTAGGTAGTAGACAGTGAATTCATTGTCATGATTTTTTTTTAGTTTTCTAATAAACTTTTCATTTAAAAAAAGTTTTAGATTTAGAGGAAAATTGTATAATAGTACAGAAAATTCCCACGCCCAGTGTCTTCTATTATAACATCTTGCATTAGAATGGTATGCGAGTCACAATTAATGAACTGATAAGGATCTATTATCATTGAAGTCCATACTTTATTCATACTCCCTTAGTTTTTACTTAATGTCCTTTAAAAAAAGAAAAAATTCCTTCCTTCCCGATCTATGTACATTTCCTTTCCTCATCTTACTGCAGTAGCTAGGATATTCAATGCAATGTTGAATAGGAGGCATTTTTGCCTTGTTCCCAATCTGAGGGGAAAAGCACCCCTTTTCTCACCATTAGGTATGATGTTAGCTGAAAAAAATCTTGTTGATTTTTTTATCAGGTTGATGATGTACCCCCCTAGCCCTAGTTTGATGAGGGCTTTTAGCACAAACGAGTTGAATTTTGTCAGATGCTTTTTCCATGTCAATTGATATGTTCATATGACTTTTCTCCTTTATTGTGTAATGTGGTAGATTACACTGATTTCTGAATGTTGAACCAGACTTGTATGCATGGAGTCAATCCCATTCGGTTGTGAAGGATAGTTTTTTTATATATTGCTGGATTCACTTTGCCAATATTCTGCTGAGGATTTTTACATGTATGTTCATGAGAGCTGTGGGTCTGTAGTTTTCTTATCTTGCAGTGTCTTTATCTGGTTGCACTAAAGTGCCTGATTATTTTTATTTTTTATGTTTGGCAGCTGAGTTTCTTAATTCTCAGCCATCCCTCTCTGTCCTTTCCAGCTACATTTGGGCAAGCTGATAAGAAAGCCCTGGTGCTCTGTCCTTTGGCCAGAGTGAGAATTTTCAAACATCACGAGGATCTCCACCCTGACCTCACCCCCAACCACTGTAAAATCCCTGAGTCAATCTTTTCCCGCTCTCTCAAATCATTTTCATATCTGCTTTGGAGCTGAATGATAAACCTTTACATACTCTCTTGGTGTGTATGTGGTACCATCTGAACCACATTTTACCTGGAGGTCCATCTAGCTCTGTGATGTTCTCACAACAGCGGTTCTAGCTTAGGGTAATTCTAGCCTCATAAAGTGAATTAGGAAATATTCACTCCACTTCTGTATTCTAGAAGAGGCTGTGTATTATTTGTTCTTAATTCTTCCTTAAATGTTTAATAGAATTGATCTGTGAAATTATCTGGGCCTGGTGCTTTCTTTGTTGGAAAGTTACTAATTATTAATTAAATTTCTTCAGTAGATATAGACATATCCATTTTCTCTATTTCTCCTTGCGTTTTATTTTTCGGTATCTATAACAGTTGGTGCTTTTTTTTCTTCCTTTTTTTTTTAGCTTCTTGGATCTGTGGTCTTGCATTTATCATTTATTTTGGAAATTTTTTCGTGATTATTACTTCAAATATTTATTCTGCTCTATTCTTCTTTTCTTCTCCCTCTGATATTCCAATTACACACACATTATACCTTTTGAAATTGTCCCACATTAATGTCAGATATTAGTAATATGAGAAACTGGGGCGAGTAAGGGAGAAGGGAGAGTGGATTTATAGGAACTCTCTGTACTGTATGCACAATTTTTCTGTAAACTTAAAACTGCTCTGAAAAATAAAGTCTGTTACAATTTTTAAAAAAGCGATGGGCTATCAAGTCCAAAATTAGGTTATACCCCAACAGCCTTGTATCCTCTACCTTGCTTGCACACACACTCTCGGTCTTGCAGTCTCTGCCTCTCTGTCTCTCCTGCCCTCTCTCTCTCACCCTCTCTTTCTCCCACACTTTCTCTCATTTTCTCTTTTCCACTTTCTCACACATTTCGAGGTGCTCTATAGCAAAGACCACTATGCCGAGAAATTGAGGGTGGACTCCAAGCAATAACCAACATTGAACTGAAGCCCTTGGTTCAACAACCCATGAGAAACTGCATCCTGCCAGCCCCTATGTGAGAGGGCTTGGCAGCATAGCCTTCTTGAGATTATTTCAGCCTTAGCAGTCACCTTGACTGCAGCTCTATGAGAGACCCTGGGCAGAACTCAAATATATCACACCTGATTCTTGACTAGCAAAATAAACAAACATATACAAACATTTATGCATGTTGGAATTGTTTTCATTTTGACCCATACTACATATATTTTCTGCTAATTGCTATTTTCACCCAGCCATACACTATTCATGAAGGTTAAAAGTTATAGACTGCATTTTTTATTTACAGAAAACAATATGTAAATACTGCAAATGTAACCATATTTGCCCTCATCAATATAATATCCCTTTGAATGGATCTATTCTAATAATTCCTTTTCCATTTTATTATTTTTCTATTTTATGTAACATAAATAGTTGGTGTTTTCATTTGAAGAACAAATGAACACCCTATATGTGTGCATTTTACCCACTAGCTTTAAAAAAAAGTATATCAAAGAAGTTGATTTCTTCCAGCTAGGACCAAATATGGCCAGCTATGGTCAAATCCTTGGCCTAAAGTTGGATGAGATTGACAAAAACAACCAATTCAGCACTCTGGAAATCAAAGATTTATAGCAATTTGAGAAAGTATAAACTTGGAAAACTGCTGACTTTCCCTGAAGTACAGGTAGAACTTGTTTTCCTGCCTGGAGCTGCTGCCACCCCTCTCTCACAGCCCGCCCCCTCTTCCAGCCCACTCAACTGGGCTTAACGGACCTGGACCTGGAAAACCGGTGGCTTCTCTGCTGTGATTGAAGGGCTCTCACTTGATCTGGAGCAATGGATGACGGCCATTGCAGCAGCATCAGTGTTGGATGTGATGGTCTCGGAGGTGGGCCAACCGTAAGGGCTAATGGCTCTGTGGACCTGAAAAGTTGTGTTTTTGGCTACAGTACTCATATTCCTGGTGATGGCTGTGCACACAAACATAGGAGCCAATAAATGGATCAGAAGAAGGCAAAGCTGAATGAGGCTTGAAGTTTGAATTTACCTGTCCATCTACTATTCTCAGTAGAGAAAGGAAGACCTACTGGCTCAAAGCGTTTGAGCATCCTGCCCAACCACAGGCTGAGCAGTAAGCTTTGCCGACACAGGAGCAACTACTAGAAATCCAGGCTTAAAAATTAATCAGGGAGAAAAACTAAGCAGATATTAGCAGGTGCATATTGTAGGGGAGACAAATTTCACAGGCTTATCCCAGGCAATTTACAAATGAACAAACAAAATTCAACATCAGTAAATTTCAGGTCTAAAACCAGAATTCAGAGGTGTTATAATGTAATGTACAGTTTTCAACAAAAACATTGAGAAATGAAAAGAACCGGAAAAATATAACCTGCACAATAGAAAAATAAGAAGTCAATAGAAACTGTCTGAGTATCCATAGACAAAGACTTCAAAGAAATTAATAATACTCAATAAGGATATATAAATTATAAAAACTACCAAATGAAAGTCTGGATTGAAATATACAACAATTCTTGAACTGAGTGAAAACTTCACTAAGACAATCTTAACAGAAGATTTGACATGGCAGAATAAAGAACAAGTGAACTTGAAGACACACCAGTAGAAATTATTAGATCTGAGCAATGGAGGGTAAAATAAAACATTGAGGAACAATGAACAGAGCCTCAGAGACCTGTGAGACAACATCAAGCCTGGCAATAATTGTGTAATATGAATTCCCAAAGGAGAGGAGTCCGAGAAAGGGACAGAAGAAAACTGAAGATATAATGGATGAAAAGTTGCTGTATTGGATGCAAAACGTTAATAAGCACATTCAAGGCACTCAATGAACCTCATGTAGGATGAAAACAAAGCGATCCACAATCTAGAAATGCTGTAGTCATATTGTTGAAAGAAATTCAAGGAGAAAACCTTGAATCAATAAGAAAACAAGTGCTTACCTGTGGAGGAGCATTAAATACAATTAAAGGCATATTTCTCTTGGAAACATTGAAGGTTAGAAAGCAATGGACTGATATATTTAAAGTGCTGAAAGAAAGAAAAATCTGTCAGTCCAGAATTCTATGTCCTGTTTCTTGAAGATGATCGTATAATGACATAGCTTTAGCAATGTGACTGTGTGATTGTGAAAACCTTGTGTCTGAAGCTCCTTTATGTACAGTATGGACAGATGAGTAAAACATATGAATTAAAAACAAATAAATAATAGGGGGAACAAATGCTAAAATAAATTTAGTAGATTGAAATGCTAGTGATCAATGAAAGGGTAAGGGGAAACAAAGGCTAAAATATATTGGGTAGACGGAAATACTAGCTGTCTGTGATCGGGAGGGATGAGGGGGATGGTATGCATGAATTTTTTTCTTTTGTTTATTTTTCTGAATTGATGTGAATGTTCTGGGAAATGATCAGGGTGATGAATGTGCAACTATGTGATGATATTGTGAGTTATTGACTGTATACCAAGAATGGAATGATCATATGGTGGAAATGTTCATGCTTGTATATTGTTATGTTTAAAATAAATAAATAAAATTTAAAAACCTCAAATTCCTAGTTCTCAAACTTAGAGATTCTGATGAGGTCGATTTAGGGTCAAACCCAAGAGTCTGCATTTTTAATAAGCATTCCAGATGATTCTAACACAAGAGGTTCACAGATTCACTCTGAGAAACACTGCTTTAAGAAGAAGGGATTGCTTTCCCTTTAGATTCTTCATTCACTTTAATTCAACTGCTCATTCTTTGTTTTAACAGCAGTGATACAAGCTCAAGGTCAATATTAAAATAAAGATTTAGAAAAATGGCTGACATGATTAATTTTAGTTTGTATTTATGTTACCAGAATAGAACTGCCCAATACAAAGAGCGAACTCTGGGAATCACTACATCGATATTTCTTTTGGTCTCCAGTGTCTTGGAGTAGCTAGAAGAAAAACCAAAAAAATCGTGTAACTATAACCCATACCAAACGTTAACATCTGCTCTATAACTATGTGTTTAAATGTACTTGGAAATGTATTGATTTTTTGTATATATGTTTCATTTCACAATTAAAAAAAACCCATAAAAACAAAGAATTCTATGTCCAGAAAACTATCCTTCAAAAATGAAGGCAGAATAAAGACATTTCCAGATAAACAAAGACTGAGAGAATTAGTTTCAATGTAGTCCTTCACACTCATACTGAAGGAAAATGACACCAGATGGTAACTGCTAATTTCTTTATTTCTTCAAGTAGAAATAAAGAGCACTGGAAATGGTAAATATAAGGATAAATATATGACTTTCTAAATATAATTTTTCATGTATCTTCTTTAAATATCATGAGATTGTATTAAACAATAAAAATAAGGATGTATTGTGAATTTATAATATCTATAGCTCTGTCTCTAATAACACCAAAGAGGAGGGAGGGAATGGAACTATATTGGAGCAAACTTTCTATATTTTAATGAAGTTAAGTTGTCATTTAGTAGATTATAATCATTAAGATGCGAATTGTAATCCCTAGAGCAACTACTAAGAAAAAACTATCTTAATATAGTAAAAATTCAAAATAGGAATCAAAAGGGTACAATAAAACATATGCTTTAGAAAAAATAAGGCAAAGAGGAAAAGAAGAATAAAAGTAGATGTTTAGAAACAAATAACCAAACAGCAAATGTAAATTCAACCAGATCAATAATTTCATTAAATGTAAATGGTTTAAACATCCCAATTTAAAAAGTTGGATTTTTCAATGAGTAACATAACTATATATGACTTAGAACCAAGTATGTGGAACTAACTAAAGTAGGAAGGTCATCTATTTTTTTCTTTGAATTCTTTTTGTCTGTTTTGTTTGCATACTAGGTATCTGATCCTTTAATATACATTGATCAGTATGGAGGGACAGTAGTGCTAAATTGCAGAGGCTGTGAATTGTTTTACTCCTCATTTCCTTTTTTCTAGAAGATGAAAGAACTGATGTGCCATTACAGTAAGAAGAAATATGAGATTTTATTTCTTACAGTAACTCAGACTTCTCCCAAAATTAAGAAAACACTTCTGCATCTTCCAAGGGCAAACTGGGGGTATAATTTGAGCTCAAATACAAAGGAGGAATACCCTTTTAAACGGTGTTATGTAAATATTTTACAATAGCTTTGTGGTGGAACAACTGCCATATGATAAATTTCACATTTTAAGGGTAAAATTTGATATACTTGACATATATATATATATATATACACTTACACATACATCTGTGAAATCATCAGCACAACCGAGATAATGAACATATCCATCACCCCCCAAATTTTGTAAACCTACCTTTCCTCTTGAACCCACGCTCCCTGCCTTTCCCCATTGCCAGCCAACCACTGATCTGCTTTGCATCACTATAGATTAACTTGTCTACATATATAAATGTAATCATATATTATATACACTTCTTTGTGTGGCTTCTTCCAGTCAGCAAAATTATTTTGAGATTCATTCATGTTGTAGCATGTATCAATCATTCATTGATTTTGCTTGCTGAATCAATGGCATATATAAATATATTTCACTAAATACTTGTTCACTGTTGCTGAACATTTAGGCTGATACCAGTCTTTGGCTATCACAAATGAAGCTGCTATGAATAATTGTGAACAAGTCTTTGTATGGATATATGCCTTCTTGCATAATAGTTAAGAGTGGAATGGCTGCATGGAAGAGGAATATTTAACTTTTTAAGTATTATGAGTGCCCCATATCCTCCACATCTTCACCAATTTTGCTATGGTCGGTCTTTTAAATTTTAACCATTTTGATAGATATGTAGTAATAACTCACTGTGATTTTGCTTGACCTTTCCTCATGACTAATCAAGTTGAACATCTTTTCATCTGCTTTTTTACCATCTATATATCTTATTTGGTGAAGCATCTGTTTAAATCTTTTTTATTCCACATTTTGAATTTGGTTATTTCACTTCTTTGCATATTTTGGAATTGAGTATCTTGTCAGACGTGTGCTTTGAAAATAATTTTCCCAGTCTGTGGCTAATCTTCTCACTCTCTTATCTACAATTTTCGAAGAGCAGACGATTTTAATGATAATGAAGTTCAATTTATTTATCTGTTATTTTGTGGATCATGACTTTGATTACATGTCTAAGAAATCTGTGCCTAATTCAAGATTGCAACAATTTACCCCTGTGGTTTCTTTTGAAAGCTTTTTTTTTTAATTGTTTTAATTCTACATTTAAATTTACAACCCATTTGAGTTCATGTGAGTGTCTGATCCAGCCATCTTTGCCTGGCTTTCCCTTCTCTGCGCCACTATCTGGAAACTTTCTCAAGACAATACGCTGAGGCAATTGTAGGACTCACCTCATCTGTTTCTCATATTTCACGACTCACTGCCCTTTGAATCTGATATCTAGTGTCCCAAAACTCATTGCTTTACATACTTTGCCTGTTTTCTTTAGTTATTTCAGGTAAAAATATAACTCTGATACCTGTTACTCCATATCAGGTAGAAATATAAAAAATGATGGCGTTATGCACTTCTGTTATCTGTGAGAAAAGCTATTATATGAAGAGGCTTCTTTCTGAACTTTGTTCCCAAACAGAAGATAGTTAACTATCCATGAGTTATTGGGAGGTGAAAGGGGGAGAAAAGAGTGAAAAAAAGAAAGTGTAGGGGGGCTCTTCTCAATTTCAAACTCAAAAGGTGTGCTTGCATATTTCTTTACGTTGAGTGCTCTGTGGATATACTCAACTCTAATTCAATTATACCATAATGCTACATAGCACCACATTCATTCATCTGCATGTTTCCTTGCATGAGATCTCTTGACGTGGGTGTTTTTGGGGTTTTTTTTTGTTTTTTGTGTTTTTTTTCGCATGGAAAGATAAGTCTGACTCTCCATCAGGGTTTACTTTACACATAAGAACGACAGGTACACAAAATTAGGGTGAGAATTCAGGAGCTAGAAAATAGATCCTTGATCACATTGAACTGTTGCAAATATATTTAACATTAGATATAAACCAGTTCCTTCAACAGAGATAACATTATGTTTAATATTCGAGCGCAATAAAAAGGTGAGGTTGTCTTCGATTCCCCCTCCTCTGACGCGTATGCATTTCAGCTTTTCTCCCAGGACCTGGCCGTGATTCAGGGGTCTGCAGGAAACAAACCAACAAAAAGGGTGCAGTGACGCAGGGGGAGGAGAAGATGAAGAAAAGGATATTTAAGGTGAAAAAGAAAGATTCGCCTCTTCTACAACTTTGTGAAACCCTGTAACTACAACATTCAGAGTTCCACTTCCCTGATTTTTTTTTTAAAGCTTATCCCAGTAGAAATGCATCATGTTAGAAAATGTCAAGCTTAGATTTGTGATGTCCTTACCGTGAACTGATATAAGCATAAGGGAACAGAGTTACTGAAGAAAACAAAGAATTCCGTAAAGACTTTGAAAATTTTTCAATCCTACCAGCATTTATGGTTTAGAACTCCAAATTGCCTCATAGGAAGTTTCCATTTCTCAGAATAATGAAGCAGAAACAAGTTTGGCTTTAGGCAAGTCCAGGGAAATCAAATCCACCCACCAGCCAGATCTTCAGATGCACAACACACAGCAAATTTTATGCCTGGCAGCTGATGTGCCTTAACGTGCCTTGTGGGAGCTATTCTCCAACTCTCAGGTAGAAAACTATCATTATAGAAGAGTGGAGATAGCTGGGGTTAATCTCCTACAAGTAAAACTGGTAATTACTTTCGTAAACACGTAGAGGGGGGTATCTTTACAGTAGTAGGAGAAGAAATAGTTCAGTTACAAGGTGGACTTGTTTTCTTAAAGAAACCAGCTCGGTGTGCTACCCTGGGGGTGGGGGCTAGTACAATGAGGAGGATGTATGCATGAAATAATTTCATCACCTGTCCTGTTCAATGTGATAGCTGTTAACGATACTAAAATTCAAGTCACTGCTCAGTAGTACCAGCCACATTTCAAGTCTCAACAGCTACATATGACCAGTGGCTACCAGACTGAATAATGCAGATAGGGAATATTTACGTCAACCCAGAAAGTTCTATTGGACAGTGCTGCTCTAGAGGATGACAAAGCTTTTATAATATGCCAAGGTTCCAGTACCTAATTTTTCCATAAAGAACAATTAAAAAAAGATTTTTTTCCCTCCCAATCTTATTGAAAATGTATGCCTTCAAATTTGAGATTGTAAAGTCTCAAAAGAGGAAAAGAGTCTCCATTTTCTTAATGAACCAAAGTGAACTCAGCTAACTGAAGTAACCAAGTGCACAGCTCATAAGTAATATTTTGGTGGTGCACATTGAATACCCCTACTAAGGACACAAATTATAAGTGGGGAATCATACAAAGGGCAATTCCCTAAGTTACAGTAACTAGTGTAGGGTAAATATTCTTAGTACAAACTGTCATACATACTCTGGTTCGAATTTTAAGATAAAGTGGCTTGGATTTGAGAACCAAAGGAAAAAAATAAAACTAACAAAGCAAAGTCTAATTAATAGAATAAATTGATTATAGTTACAATTTAGAAAGCATTATGGCTGAACAGAATCAAAGGGTGAAGTGAATAAAACCAAGAACCAAGGCTTTGAATTTAAGCCCATTTTACCCACTAAAGCAAGTCACCAAACTTC
Source organism: Tamandua tetradactyla (assembly GCF_023851605.1). Classification (NCBI taxonomy): domain Eukaryota; kingdom Metazoa; phylum Chordata; class Mammalia; order Pilosa; family Myrmecophagidae; genus Tamandua; species Tamandua tetradactyla. The sequence continues at coordinate 70,949,314 of NC_135342.1, read as the reverse complement.
ACAAAACCTTGGTATACAATACTTGCCTTCCAGATTGGTTGTGATTATTATATGAAACTAATTAATACAAGGATTCTAGCCCTGTTCCTGTCACAGAGTGAGGATTCAATAAATGGTTCCCATCACTACTAATATAAAAATAAGCCTGAGAAACTACTAAAAACCTGCTCATCATAATTATAAATGTATTTGCTGTCATTAAGAGTTTAGTTCAAGCCCAAATTTTAATGTCTTCACCCTTACATCTTAAAACATTTATTATAGGCACGATACCTATCAGAGAGAATTATGGTTGAATGTTAGTTTTAACCGTCTGAGTTCCTGTAGGTACCTACTGTATTTCACAATGATGCTACCCCAAATCAATTTTGCATGGAAAAAAAATGTATCACTGAAGTCCATTTCATTCATGTGTTCTTTATTGCAAAATAACAAAATGATATGAGCCTTTTTCAGTTATGACCTTCTTAAGAAATTCTTTTACTCCATTGAATGCCCAGGTTGAATTAAGAAAGCCTAATTTTTTCCTGCATAAGGACTTCTCTTTAAATAGCACTGATTACACTCACTCTCAGGCTAGGATTGTGACTCATCTTATGTTATATGGTTGTGCTTTTTGTTAATTTCTTGTTTCTTAAAAGATCATAAATGTTAATTGTATACATGTTATAGCTACATATGTTTAGTTATATATATATAGTTATACATATAACAATTTTCAATGATATCCAATTTTGAGGGTGTATTTTTACAAGTAACTTTGCCTTATTTGTCTAATTTTCAAAAAAACGTTAGGGCTACAGGGATCTCAAAAGAAGGTATTGTAAATTATAAAGCTGCATATTCTTAAATAGACTATACTTTTAGTATAAGACTGCTGACTTTATTAAATATATAAAGAGTAATTTTGAGAAAGTCATGGATTATCTTAAAGAAAATATCTCATGCAATTCCTCCTATTTTTCAGAAAGTGAGATTTGGGTTAAAGGCAAAGATTTATTCACTTATGAACTATTGCCTCCAAAAAATCTAAGGTTATCTTTAAAAAGCTTTTGGATTTGTGAAATATCCCATTCTCTATTGTGTTACAGGAAAAAAGGGCATTATTAAAAATTAACAATGATGAAGATAGTGTAACTATTTGTTAATTATTAAAATAATCAAAAACTAAAGCAAGTGGTGTTTCAGTTGGCTTTTGCTGCGTAACAAACTACCCCAAAATTTAGTAGCTGCTGACAATGATCTATCATTTCTCACATTTCTGATGGTTATCCAGGCAGGAAGGTCCAAGGTGACCCCTGTCACATGCCTGGCAGTTGGCACAGGTGCCAGATGGAACACCCCAGTTATCCTTCACCTGGTTGGGACCAGCTTCCTTGCATGGAGGTCTCAGGGTAGTGGTCAAAGTGGGTGAGGATGAACCTGCAACTGGAAGTCTGGATGTCACACAGTGTCTCTTCCATCACATTCTGCTGATCAAAGGAAGTCACAAGTCCAGCCCAGATGGAAGGGTCTGGAGAACTAAAATCTACCTCAAGATGGAATAGCTATATCATATCGCAAAGGATACACAGAGATGTGGGGGGAGCATGTGGCCATTAAACAAAGTCATGCTGAGTCTTCATTTTATTCATCTTTGCATTATTTTCCAGACAAAACCATATGACAGCATGATAAGACATTGTTCACATCTGCCTGACTTTAACAACCTAAATATTAACAGTGAATTTTGCAGAAATATTTGGGGGCTTCTTCAGTGTTTCCAAAGGCCTTTCTTACTCTTTTGCTATTCAAATCATTATCTTTTGAAGTTTGGAATATATTTACATTTAATTTGCTTTGCATATTAGATGTTGACAACATCTTAAACTCAATAATGAACTAACCTACAAATGAACTGCAGAGAGAAGGGGGTTGGGGGTAGTTCTATGCTAGTGTTAAGCAGGAATAGTTGAGAGGGGCCGGATTTTATCACTATTCAATTGCTTTGTTATGAAGTATTCTGTGTCCCTACAAAGTCTTGCAGTTGCAGAACTGGAATCATATTTAGCTGGTAAGGAACCTCTCTCATCTAAATTAAAACACATTTTTACTCCTTATTTTGTATACAACACTGTATTAGATTCCTATACTAATACACCAGTCAGGGTCTAATCAGGATCGCTGAACCACTCTATGAATTTCAGAGGGTGTTTAGTACAGAATTTTCTTACCTGGGTATTGGAAGGGCTGTGGGACCAGAAGGGAAAGTTTTCCAAAGACAAATAACTGCAGGAAAATGCTACAGCCTCTGAACTAGAGAAGAAAAGGGGTCAATAATAACAGCCAGGGTCCACAGCACAGTGCCCCTGGGGGTCCACAGATGGAGCTAAGCTGCCTGAGCAGGCACCCAGATCCCTGCCCTCCCAGGTACCTGGAGCCCTGTCTTCCCAGCACTCACATTTTGGCCACCTCCACCATCCCTTGCACCAATCCTTCTCTTCTCAGAAAGCCCTAGAAGAGTAGGTTCACACCTCTTTTTCCCTCCCACTAGCCCGACCTGAGGAGGTTATGGGCTTCTGAGAAATGTTTTTCTGTCTCAAACCACACGGGCAGAATACTGAGAGGCAAGGATGGGGCTCAGACCAAATGAATAGGACCTGGGGCGTGTCTTCAAAGGACTTGCTTTTTGTTAATAGAAATAAGTATTTTGAAAAGAAATTGAAGCTGGGTTTAATTTGAATTGCCTCAAAAAGTGTTGTTTTTCTTTTCAAACACCTCAACAGAGCCATTTAAGCCTTTTCCCCACTTAAGGATAGTCAAAAAGACTAAGCATATTTCCCAGTTATCACACCAATTTATCCCATTAGGCATTAAGTGAGCACTAATTGACTTCCCTGCATTCCCTTACTTTTAAGAGCATTTACTTGAAGCAACAGGATAGGGGGTCGCTTCAGTGGCAGGATCTGCTAGATTCCGCTGAGACTGCACATTATAGAAGCAGAATGCATTTGTGGTACAGCTATCTTCCCTGTAAGGAAAACACTAGATTGTTTGACATTCGCCTTCTCTTTCTCAAATTGCTTCTAAAAGCATTGTTCTGTCCAGAATGACGGAAATCCTCCAGGTCACTGGATCAGGGCTGGAAACCACCACGGGATTTAGACAGCAGAAGTGACCTTGAGTCCAGGCTTGGCGGTGACCTTGGGAACTTTATCTGTAAAATAAGAAGATTTAAATAGATGGTCTCAAATCCTTCTTTCAGCTCTGATAAGGTAATATGTTATGAAGATGCTTGAGTCAAAGTGCTTAGAAGAATGCATTACAAATTTGTCTTCAGTTCATCCTAAATACTTAAAACGTCAGTACTATTCTCTGCGATTTGGTTTATCTATTTTCTTATTTCGTTATTTTCTAACAGAGGCTCGAAAAATATTAGGGGAGACAAAATCGGAATGAATTAGACATACGTTTTTTAGAGAACTGTGGGGCTAAACAGTTGCTAGGAATGAACGTCTTCTGTAATTTTAGAAATGTTATGCAGAGGTATCCTAAGGAACTTCTATTTTCTAGTCCCCCATTCTTTGGCACACGTTGGTATGGTGGAAACATGTTGGCTTTAAGCCCCACAGACTGACTTCAGTCTCTGCATCTTCATGTTTACATGACCTTGGACCAATAAAATAGCCTTTCTGATCTTTACTTTTGTTTTTATCAGATACATGGAAAGGCAATAATCATAAGCTTTAGGTCACAATACCCTATCACCAGTCCATGCATGGCACGCTTCAATTTCATATATTTTCCTTTTTTTTTTTTTTTTTGATTTGGGAAAAAATGCATATAAGATACTGAATATAATGAAAATCTATAAACTAGCCCTAGTTTTGCTTGTTTCTGATGTTTTAAAAAGGGCCATGCTGCATTTTTCACTCTACATTATGTTACCAAGATTAATCTGTGTTGTCCAATTGCTCTGGTAGTGTAGTACATTCATTTTCATAGCTGTCTATTGTGTGAATATACTACAATTTATTGAAAGTTAATTAGGTTGTCTCTGGATTTTAAACATTCCAAACATTGCTGCTATGAATTGCCTTCTTTATGTCTCCTTGTGCAAGGTGTAAAATTCCTACTAGAAATATAACGATGGATGCAATTGCTGAGTGTATATATGGTCAAATTTACAAGCTACTGCAGGGCAAGTTTCCAACATGGTTGTGCTAATTTAAATCGCGGCCAGTAACGAAGAATAAATTCCATTGATCCACCTCCTCTCAAAGGCTGAATATTTTCTCTCATTTTGCTTTTTTTTGTTCTGCATAGTAGGTCATTCTGAATGTTTCTGATTACTAGTCATTTTACACTTTTATTCAAATGTTTATGGAACACAAATGCCTCCTCTTAGAGGAAGTTCATGCCTTTACCCACAATTTTACTGGAACCATCTCCGGACTTTCCACATTATTCTTTGTTCAATTTATACACCCCACACTCAATATCTTAATCACCATGGTTTTTAACATCTTGACCTCTAAATAGACCAAGTTTCCCCTCATTATCCAACCTCCTGTTCAGACATACTATGGTTTTTAGGACCATTGAATTTCTGTATAAGTTTTACAATCAGCTTTTCAAGTTCCATGGAAAATTCTGTCAGGTTTTTATTTGAGTTGTATTGTTCATAAATCAATTTAGGGAGAATTGACACCCTCACAAAATAAATGTTCCCATCAGAAGCCTGGGACAAATCTCCATTCATTAAAGCTTTATTCTAATATATTTCAGCAAAGTTTTAAGAATGTCAATGTGTGCATTTGCAAAACTTTCATTAGATCTATTTCTAGGTCCATTATAGTTTTGTTTTTTTTTAACTTTTTTATTGTATAGTATAACATGTATACAAAGCAAGATGTAAAAAAGTAATAGTTTTCTATGCACTCTTCAACAAGTAGTTACAGGAGAGCTCTCAGAATTTGTCCTGGCTACCATACAATCCTCTCAGTCTTCTCTTTCTAGCTGCTCCACAATATAGGAGGCTAGAAGGCTTAAATTTTTTTTATCACCACAATCGATGTTTTTTCTTTCTTTTTTTTTGTGAAAAAATAACATATATTCAGAAAAGCAATAAATTTCAAAGCACAGTACCACTTAGTTGTAGAACATATTTCAGAGTTTGACATGGATTACAATTCCACAATATTAGGTTTTTACATCTAGCTGTGCTAAGATATTAGAGACTAAAAGAGAGATTAATTTAATGATTCAGCAACCATATTATTTGTTAAATCCTATCTTCTCTGTATAACTCCACCATCACCTTTGATCTCCCCATCCCTCTCTTTAGGGGTGTTTGGGCTATGGCCATTTTAAATTTTTCATGTTGGAAAGGGCTGTCACTAATATGGGGTAGGCAGATGGAACTATCTGATGTTCTGGAGAGGCTGGGCCCTCTAGGTTTCAGGACTTCTCTGGTCCAGGGACCCATCTGGAGGTTGTAGATTTCTTGGAATTTACAGTAGTACATGGAACCCTTGTGGAATCTTATGTATTGCCCTAGGTGTTCTTTAGGATTGGCTGGAATGGTCCTGGTTGGGGTTTGGGAGGTTATGATAGGTAGCAATATCTAATTGAAGCTTGCATAAGAGCAACCTCCAGAGTAGCCTCTCATCTCTATTTGAACTCTCTCTGCCACTGACACTTTATTAGTTACACTTCTTTTCCCCTTTTGGTCAGGATGGAATTGTTGATCACACGGTGCCAGGGCCATTCTCATCCCTGGGAGTCATTTCCCATGCCACCAGGGAGACTTTCACCCCTGGATGTCATGTTACATGTAGGGGGGAGGGCAATGATTTCACTTGCAAGGTTGGGCTTAGAGAGTAAGGCCACATATGAGCAACAAAAGAGGTCCTCCAGAATTCACTCTTAGGCATACCTACCTAGGTAGGCTAAGCTTCTCTGATACCTACATAAGCTTCACCAGAGTAAGTATCAAGATCAAGGGCATGACCTATTGATTTGGGTGTCCCTAAAGTTTGACACAGTATCAGTGGTAGGTCCATTATAGTTTTAAGTTCATATGTGTGTATGTGCATATATTTTTCAATTGTTTGGTCATGGAATATAGAATTACTGTTCACTTTTTTTTATTTATCCTATATCCAGACTCATTGCTAAGTTCTCTTATATGAACCATTATCTCTCCCTCTATAAAATATCTACTGCACATTATTGTTACAGAGATGCAAGGTAGGAAACTTATTGACCACACATATTTTAACTGGTATGTTCTAAATATTGCTTCCCATCACCTTCCTTTGTTAGGAGGACAGTAAATAAAAGAGAGGAACAGACAGAGGAACAAGGCAATAGAGGATGAATTCTAAGCTAATTTTGTTTCCCCAGTGCTTTTCTTTTGTGTTATGTCTTTGTGTTTTTGACTGTGTAACAATTATGCTCTATTAGACTAGTAAAGTGGAAAGTAGATTGCTGCATAACATTTATTTTAAATACAGAGAAAATGAAAGTCAAATTTGAGAACCAAAGTTACTCTATAATGGCTTCATTATTGTTCAATGATATATATAAAATACCACCTAATAGGAATGTTTAGGTGTATTTCTTTTAAGAAATAAAAGATACATTATTTTATACTTTCTTTACTATATCTCTATTATATTTAGTAAAAATTAAATTTTGTGGTATCTCTTAGGTTCTTAAGACTTCTTTCCTTTCTTCTTTGCTTACTGCTTAAAATTTTGCCTACCTGCCTATCTTCTTTCCTTCCTTCCCTCTTTATTTTCTCTCTTTCTTCCTCTCTTTTTGTCTTCAATGATGAATCTAAGATTCTGAGTCCTGAATCAAGCTCAATCAATAATGTATAGATGGTTTTAGACACCGACTCAGAGCACTAATCAGTCATTTGCTTTTACTCTATGGGCTTAAACAGAAATTTATGGTGATGCCACCTTGGATGTGTGTATTCACATTTCACTATCTGATATATATAAATATATTATATTCAAACTTTAATATCAGTTTGTGATAGAGATATTTCATAACCTAATATTAAAGAGGTTTTGAGATTTTAAATGTTGCACATTTTATTAAAATTCAATGTCCTGAAATACTGCTTATCACTTATTATATTTTATAAGTCACAATTTAGGAAGCTTTCTCAACATATATATGCATGAAGACTAGGCTTGATATTTTTTTATCTATAGATATCTAGATATTTCTGTATCTAGAGTGAAAGAACACTTCTAATGTAGTATATAAATGACCCTCATTAAGAACTCTGCTTTAACAGACTTGAAACCAATCATGCATCTAAAAGTGTTGATAAAGTGCATGAAAGTCAAATCTTCACATCAGACAAACTAGAGATGTTTGTTTACTTCAAATTTGATATATATATATGTATAGTCAATTGAAGCAACCTAATGGTGACTTATTGAAAAATCCAACATATGAAATTTATTTTTCACATATTAAGTCTTTTTTATCCTAATCCATTTTCAATTCCTGCCCTCAAATAAGAGCTATTTCTGGGAGGGAAATAAATGCAATTATTCTTGGCTAAAATTCCACACAGCAAGTAAAATAAAAATACATTGTGAAATATCATCAGACTACATTTGATAACAATTATTCAACTGTTTAAAAATAAAAGTGAAAACAGAAAACCATCTTCATATGCAAAAGTTGTCTTTTCCTTCCACTCCATTAGAGTTAATGACTAAAAATCATCCCTATCCATGGACAACAAAAGACAACTCTTTATTATATAAAAGCATCTATTTATAAAATCTAACATATATATATGCATGTATGTATTTTTGTACCATTGGCAAATTTTTAAATTCATATTCTTTCCCTTCCTTTGCATTCTCCTAGATTAGCAAAATGTAAAGTAAATAATCACATTACATAAAGCTGGGGAAAGCAAAAAATACATATTCAAGAACGAAAGTCATAATGTGATCACGTCTTGGTTTGCCAGGACTGCTGGTACAAAGCACCACTGACTAATTGGCTTAAACAACAGGGACTTGTTGTCTGACACTTTTGGGACTAGAAGTCCAAAATCAAGGTGTCAGTAGGGTCACGTTTTCTCTGAAGTCTGTGGCATTCTGGAGGTGGCTCTGAAGCAAACTGTAACTTATAATGAATCTAAAACTCTTAGAAGAAGTGTCTCTTTCTACCACTGTGTCTAAATTTCCTCTACTTTCAAGGACCCCAGTCCTATGAGATTAAGACCCAACCTGACTCACTTTGGCCCCATCTTAATAGGTACTTTGAAGGTCCTATTTACAAATGCAGAGTTCCGGTGCCATAAAGCCTTTGGACTGGGTGTGCTCGGGCTTCGTGAGGAACATGTTTCAATCCAAAATAGATGGCGTCATCATTTTAAAAGATACTTTGTATATAAAAAAAAAAACTACACTAAATTATGCTGTTTTCCAAACATGACATATGAAAAGAAATGTTGATTTAGAACAGACTGTTGGATATAGGCGATGACCAAATGGTTATAATTTTCAAATGAATGAAAACAAAGTTTGTTGCCATAGATAAAGCAAATTATTGAGATTTAGATTCTCATTAGGGCATAATTAAAGTATTTGCTTTATTTCCTACACTAACAACAGTAAGAATGGAGTGTTTGGTGTCCCTTACGCACCCCTGCAAGAGAGAAGACCTTCGTGACTAATTGTACCTAATAGCAACTTCGATGTGCACAGACTCTAACCTGGAAGGAAAGAGCCTAAGAAAATCTTTTCCTCAATTATCTTTACATAATAATTTGATAAATATTTATTCAAGATTTATTAATCAAAATTATTCATTCTCAAATATAATTCCAATATAAGCAAGAATCTCTAAAACATAATTTTAGTCGATTGCCTCAGGGGTTTGATTTTCTTTTCATTTAGGGTATTTAACAAGTACTAGTTATTCATTTTGGGGGAATTTGTAGTGATAATCATAGATCTGATCTAAGTTGGATTAAATTATCTTTAAAGTCTCATTCACATTCAGTGTTCTGGCTTTTATGAATAGAGGTTTATCTTTACAAATATATATGTTCTTGACTGTTTTTGAAAAAAAAGAATGATAAATGGTCTTGAAGGAAATAATATTGGTTTATCTGGAGCAAATTAAGATGAAATTCATTTATTTCACATTACTCCCAGTTTCATCTGATCTTACTTTAACTTAAAATTAACTCAGTCTATTTGGGTATGTGGTGCTTAATTAAATAGATGTAATTATCTAAGTCACGTGCAAATGTAAGATTTGGCCAAAACCCACCCATGAATCTCTTCAAAGATACCTGACCTTTTCGGGTAATTTTTCCATGCAGAGTTCCAGTTCACATAAAGCCCGCCTCCAAAAGCATTATCCGACATTACACACACCAATTTTAAGTATTATGGAGTCTCTTCAGAGCCAATGTTTTCACTGCTAAATTTTAAGAGCATATCATTGCAGCATAGCCATTTAGGAATGTTGTGTCTCATATTTAATTTCCTCGAAAAATTAGAAAAATGCATCTTTCACAGTTGGACTCTTTCGAATGATTGTTAAAATTCACTAGATTAAAAAAGAACTTACTAAAAGTGAAATTCCACTAAAAGGTTTACAATGAATAACAGCAATCTCCTATTTCAACCATCTCCTTTATTTATTACCTATGTGAACAAGGACAAGTCGTTTAAAATCTATTGAAAACGGAGATGTTTGAAAGTCCCTACCTCACAGGGTTGTTGAGAAAATTAAATGAATAAGCATGTGTAAAATAACATGAACTATGCCTGGAACATAGTAAATGCAAAATAAATGTTAACTATTGTAATTATTAGCCCCAACCTTTCCGGTTGTGACTCTCAAAACACGCGACTTGAATTCTTCCCCTTGCATTTACCTACATATTTTTTTAACAACTTGCAATTACAACTGCTATTTCTAGATATATTATTTTCAAAAAAATTTGCCTTTTACTTCCATACATAAGTTTTATGCACCCCTCCAGCTCCCCATGCTGCTCAAACTACACATATAATAAGTTATTTCATGTTTCTTTTTCTTAAGTCAAGAATCATGGCTGTTTAACATTACATCAGTTAGGAATTTCAGACACAAGTACTAGTAAAGCCAACAACGGTGATGTGACCCAGCAGAGATTCTATTTCTATATAATAACAGGTGTGGAGGTAGATGGCTGAAGTACTTCCCTGCTGCCCTCAGGATTTTGCCTTTTATTCTTACAGTTGTCATCTCACATTGTCTGATGGCTAACTCAGCTTCAGGCAATAAAACCAACTTTAAAAGCTGGAAGGAGGGGGCAAACCAGGGTGGCAAAATCTTTCATCTCCTGTGGACAGTTCTTATTAGGCAGAAAATAACTTTCTGAGAAGTTACCCATACAATTTCTACTGTTTCTCGTGGACCAACATTGAATTCTATGGTGGTTCCTTTCTCCCAAGAACTGGGATGGTGAGACTCTTACACAAAGGAATGGCATTGCCTTAATTGCATTAGACCAGAGGGTCCAAACTTTCTCTGTTCATGGCTCTGTTGGCATCTCCGTAATTATTTTCATGGTGCCCCTAGGCAAAAGAAATACCCAATAATCCCCTTTTCTAAATAGTTGGGTCCAAACCATGTAATGAATTATACATTTATATCCTTAACAACGTAATGCCTCTTTGAATGAATCATGGACCTAAATTGTTTAAAAAACAAAAACATTCTTAATCACAGCTACTTCCTCATAGATGTGGGCTTCTTGTGCACTGAATAACTTCTCAAATTGTAGAAGCAGATCAGACTCCAACACCTTCATGATTTTTCCTGCGGTGTTTGCTTTATATCACACCAACCACAGAGACTGCTGCTTCACAAAGATACGACAGCCATGAAATGATGACAGCGTGAACTAATGAGGAACCCAGGGACTACCTTGAGCTCGCTCCAGAGATGAAACCTCCCATCACCTGCAAGCTGTAGGATCACCTGTGTGTGCAGAAGAAGGATTCCTTGGGCACAATCCCTCTCAAAAGAATTTCAGCCAATTTTTCTTTGTGCGACTCAGTACTTCACTCCCAAACCCAGGAGTACTGGAAGCTCCTGAGTACTGACCTTACGAGGGTTTCTCTGGGGCTAATGGTATGGCTGCTCATCTCCATAAGGGTCTGAGTTCAGAGCTCCTCTGCTTTCTAAATTGGCTCCCATTCTTCAGTCGCCTTCTGATTCCCTATAAAGCTGCTGCTGGGGAAGTCCACACACATTTAGCAGTCATCTCTCAGCCATCACCTGTCTCCTGCCTTTCTCTCTGCTGTCTGCAGATGTTTCTATTCTGCAGCTTAGAGGAGATATTAGGTCTAATGAAAAGGCCTGACCATACCTTAAACCCAGAATCCAGGAACAAGCAGGCTCCAGAGGCTTAACGGGATAGGGAATCTCAGCGGGAGGGCCCCATCCTTCTCGGGTGTGTAAATACTCCATTCTGAAAAAGCATAGGGTCTCTTATCTCTGGCATGAAGTGGGGCATGTAGAGCTGCCATCCACCGACCAGAACAGCTGGCCTCCCAGGGAGGCTGGCCATGATGGGATGTCTTTCCCTGCTCTTTGGGACCCTTTGTGCTATCTAAGTAAGAAAGTAGTCATTGACGAAATTTTTTGTTGTGCCCAAGCCCATGTTCCCCCAATGTACTGTACAGCAATTTGCTCTACAGCTATTGCTCTATTTAATCAATGGTGGAGTCTTAGAACTCTTTTCTTTTGCTGTGTAGATTAATTCTTATAGAAATTCCATTCCTCTCACTGTTATGGAGTTTGGCAAAGAAGATAAATCAGGGTGGTCAATGCAACATTTTCAGCTGGAAGTCCATGGCAGGGTCTCAAAATGACTCAATTTGACAAAGTGAAATATGAAAGTAGGGAACCCCAAGTGTTACTTATATGAAGGGTGTGATTTTAGATAACATATGGTTATCCATATTCTATACCAAATACTATGTGAGATGGCATATTTTGGACCTCACAAAACTTCCTTTGAGGCCCAGACATGACATATCTCAAGCTATTCTAATGCTCACCTGGCACCATCCATCCCCAAAGCAAGGCTGCCCTAACTGAAGCAGGCATACTCTTAATGATAAATCAGCCCCCTCCTATTCCAACACTCATTCATTCTTTCACAGTGACTTAGTCTCAACATGGGTGTAGAATACAAATAAGTTTTACTCTAACTATTAATTCTAGGTGACTGGCAGAAACCAATAGAATTTGAATTTGAGATTTATCAATGCCCCCCTCCATTTCAATGAGCTTTTTTTTTTAGCATGAGCAGGCACCGGGAACCAAACCTGGGTCTCCGGCATGGCAGGCAAGAGTTCTGCCACTGAGCCACCATCGTACCACCCTTCAATGAGCTTTTTGGATCACAAAAACAGTCCTTTTAAAATACCTTTATATGCTCGCTTTGGCAGCACATATACTAAAATTGGAACGATACAGAGAAGATTAGCATGGCCCCTGCATAAGGATGACACACAAATTTGTGAAGCATTCCATATTTTTAGAAAAAAAAATACCTTTACACTTCTTTATTTACTTAATCCCTTCCTGGATAGAATATTTGAAGATAAAAGTATTTTCTTATTTCATAATGATATGATATACATTTATGGAGAAGAGCATGATATATTTCCATCTTTAGTTGTAGATCAAATGCTACCAAATTTGAAGTATATGCAGCATTCCTCCTATTTAGCAGCCTGAGAGACTATGTAATTGTTTCCTTGAAGGGTTTGATTCCCAAAATATTCATATTATTAAACTTGTAACCAGGTTTCGCCACTGAGCCAGGACTAAAGGCTGGTAGTTACAACTTAATTTTAGAAAAAGTTTGCAGAAACAAACAGTTGTTTATTTTATATCTTTACACAGGATCTATGTTAAGTTCAGAGTTTATAAAGGAATAAAATACTTCATATATAACTGTTTATTTATATCCAAGAGAAGGTTATGCTCCTGCTAGCCATTAGGTGATATGGATTTACCTTTGCACTTGATCATCAGCATTCAGGAAATTAACTTTCCTGTATTATAACCAACTTCAAAAGTATTGTATCATTAGCATAAAATGAGAAGTTGTTTTCAGATATGAGGAGGCAGGAGAAAATATAGATTTTAATTTTATTGGAGAACTCAGTCATTGGATCTGAATCTTAAAGCTCCTTTTAAAATTATTTTTTTTCCTCTAAAGATAGAAGTTAATGTTAAGAGATCAATTTCTGGATTAGGTAGATTTCAGAAAGCCATGTTTGGATATTTATAAGAACTCAAAACACATACGCACACACACACAGAGTTGATTTGCAAAATTTTCCAGTAAAAGTAGGACCACCAGATATGAAAACATTGGTACATTATTGAGATGCCTCATATTCCTGTGGTACCTTTCAATTTCAGGAGATGCATATTACCTCTTGAGTTATTTTATTTCTATGCATGTAGCACTTTCCACACTGATTCACCTCCTGCTTGAGCTGTAAATTTTTTAGAAGCATAAGCCATGATTTTACTTAGTATATAAAACTGCAACATCTGCACATTACTAAAACTGTAGTAAACTCAAGAAATATATGCAAAATATTTTTCAAAATAAGAGGTACTGGCATAAGCAAAAGTAACAGATGCTGTCCACTACAAGCAATGAGGAAATGTAGTGCAAAGATTGTGCCAACTCCTAGGGATTCTCAAGGACTTGGGTTAGAAAATGTATAGACTCCAAGGCATCCTTGAGGAGCAAGAGATAGGACACAGTTGTCCCCATGTGTGCCAGTTTGAAGTTTTTAGTTTCCCCAGAAAATCCAAATCCTTTTTCCTGATCTAATCTTGTGGGGACAGCCATGTTTTTTAATCCTGATTCAATATTGTAGGGTAGAAACTTTGATTGGATTGTTCCATGGAGATGTGACACACCCAGCTGTGGTGAGACCTTTTGATTAGAGTATCTCCATAGATATGTGATGTGCCCAATTGTGGGTGTGATCTTTTCATTAGATGGAGGTGTGACTCTGGGTCTTGATTAGTTTACTGGAGCCCTTTTAAAGGGGAACATTTTGGAGAAAGTGCAGAGCCCAGCAGACATCACTAAATGCCTTCCCGTGAGATGCTAAGCAAACCAAAACCCGGAGCTGGGTTCTGGAGGAGCTAAGTGAAGGCCCACAGATGCTTAGAGAAGAAACCACTGGCCTCAGAAGCTGGAAGCAATGGAACCAGCAACAAGGACCAGCATATGCCAGCCACGTGCCTCCACATATGACAGAGATTGGCCTTTCTTTAGCCAAGGTACCTTTCTCTGGATGCCTTAGTTTGGCCATTTTATGGCCTTGCAACTTGTAACTTAATAAATTCTCTTTTTACAAGCTGTTCCATTTCTGGTATATTGCATTCCAGCAGCTTTAACAAACCAATACACCATGTCTTTGCCTCACCAGTGTCAGGCCTGAATGGGAGCAAGTAATGGGCCAAATCTGTCCATACACCAGTTGTCAGGGAGCCAAGGAGGGAGGTTGTAGCCCCTCTGGCTTCCATGTTGGTAGGTAGCCCTCTGCTTCTCACCAGTCAACCCACTGGGAATGCCCCAAATCAGAATATGGGAAAATTTTGAGTAGAAAAAAAATTTCAAAATTTGACTGACCAACAACCTCAAACAAACTTTATCCAATATTACATTTCAAATATGGAATGTTCCTGTGAATGTAATGCAACCATTTCTTACAAATAAAATTGTGTGTATCCATGCTCCAATATCTCATCAGTCCAGCATCGTTGGCTCATGTTTGCATCTCCTGTTGAATCAAAATGCCCCATCTCCATTTTTCCATCCTGAGAATGCTGTTTTAGTGCACAAGGTAATTAAAATTTTCCATAAAGGATATCATATATTTTAGGTTTCCTTTCTATTCTACAAATGTTTATAGACGTCTAGATGTCTTAGTTTATCTGTGTTTAAACTACCTCCAATTTTTTAAAAAATCCCTAAACTTCAGCATTTTATGTGGGAAGTAGTAATCCAGTGATTCACATCTTCCATTAAATTGCTGCTGCTAAATATCAGTCTCCTAGTAAAACCTGTTTTTACTATTCCTTTTCAAATAAGAAACTGCACACTTCCAATTTTCTTTACATTGCCTTTTGAATAGTTGTACCTCGACAGTAAAAGTAAACATAGGTCTCTATAAATTTAGTTACAAAAGAGTGGATCATAAGGTAATACTAAATAGGCACTATACTCTTGCATTATCCTTAAATTGGGATTAGCTTTAATGGAACAAGAGTGAACTTATTTATGGAAGAATGGGCTCCATTTCACTTATTCCTTATTATACCTTCAGTACTGTTCCAATCTTTGAAGCCATGAATTCATAGTCCCTCAACATTTAGAAAATAGTGACTTGGACAGGAAAACACTAAAAAAAGATATATATATATATATATATATATATATATATATTTGGAGAGAGAGAGAGAAGGAGACTTTTATGAATTCTTCAGAAAATCCTAGCCTAGGAGATGCCCAAATTCATCACATCACAGTTACAGTTCTATAAGATGTAATATTTCCAAGCAATTATTCAAATAAAAAAGAGAATCAGCACTTTTTTACATTTTGATTTTTTTAATTAAAAATCCCGTTAAAGAAACCCTGTTTAAAATGGTTGAATTTTAGATTACATTGGAATTTTATAAAAATATGAAAATTGTCTAATAAGAGTACTTAGCTAAAGAAGCCTTTAGGTTCATTTAAAGTCTATTTAGAATCTGTTCCACTGGGTAGAATTTAATTAAATAGTCATAATTATAGAAATATCCATAAAATTGTTAAACTACCAGATGGCAATGTGGGCACTTCTTGTACACAACTATATTCCTGTATTCTCAGCTGTAAAAAAAATTTAGTTCTGGGGGAGGTTGCTGCTTTAAAAAGCCTATATTTATAAACATTCAAAACATATTTTGCCACTTGATGTTTGAAAATAAATAATCCTTGTGACTTAACAACACTTGCAAAAAATAGTAATATTTTTTTTACCATGAGCCAAATAATTATAAAATCACATAGCTGTTATTAATCTTGTCGTTGACATTGGGAGGCTAATTTTCTTAAGTAAAGCTGCAATTTGACTATTCTGGTTCTTCAATACTCTTGCTTCTCGGATGCCTCAGAGCAGTTTGGTTAATGCTACTTAATCTCCTGTTACATTTGGCAGGAGAAAAGAAGGATGACTCATGCAAAACCAGTATCACATAGAATACACTGGAAAATGGTGGTTGATCTCACCGTGAATTGAGTAGCTGCTTGGGTTTATACCTTCCAACAGGTTTTTGGCACTTGTAAAATAAAAGTTGAAACATGTTTTGCAACTTAATCAATGATGCCTTCAGAATCACCGATTTACAAAAACCAGCCATTTGTCCATCAACTTCCCTCTCAGCAGCCACCATGAAAATCTCTAGAATCATTTCTTATTCTTGAGTAGAAAAAGAGGTTCTGGGCCATGTTTTCCTATCTTCGGGCCACATGCCCTTGTGAGCTTCCCCTGTCATGTCCTTCCTTCTTAGTCTCAGGGATCACACATTTGCCACGCTGTGCATCTCCCTTCCTTTACCTACACGTAAATCAGCAATGTCCATCCAATTCACAGCCCTCCTCATATGTTCCTACACGTGACATTAAGCCTTTTTCTTTCTCGCTAAATTTTTTGTAATTTTTTTTTTCTTTTTTTGCAGGGGAAGGAAATCTTACCTCTGCTTTCACCAATTTTTTTTTAATGAAATTTTTTTTTAAATCCTCAATCATGTTTAATAACTGTTTTGCTCAAGGAAAAGAGTATTCCCTGCTTGGGTAAGGAAAATGTTGGGGTAATGGATATTGGTAGCATGATATTGTGAATGTAATTAATACCATTGAATTGCATACTGGAATTAGTTAAATTTGGGGTTGTTTGTATGTTTTATGATAAAAAGAATTTTAAAAAAACTAGTACACTGACCACTACAACTGTGAATTTTCTTAAAATGTACTTTTCAAATTACTTCACAGTGACTTTCACTATTGGAATGTATATAGCAGGTTCTGCTTCAGTAACAAAATTATCCATGAAACTCAGGACTTAACAAAAGTTTAGGTTTATTTTTCACTCAAGCTACATGTAATTGTTGTCAGTGGCAGTGGTGGAGGTGATGGTGGGAGGGGATATTCTCCACGACAACCTCCAGACCCAATTATTTAGGCGACAGAAATAGCAATGTGGACAGTTGTCTCAGCTGGGGAAAATGTGGATGAAGAAATTATACTCACAATATATGCTCTGGCCCAGAAGTGACCATGTCACTTCTCTTCGTAGCCTGTTAGCCAAAACTGAGCACATGGCCCAGTTTTATTGCAAGTAGGACTTGAAACTTTGGGAATCATGTATACTTAGGTGCTTGTAAATATCTCTGGTGCCAGAGTGACTGCGTTTGCATCCTAGCTAAGTGGTTCTCTTTGAACAGGTTACTTAACCACACTGGGATTCAGTTTTCTGATCTGTTAAATGGAGTCATAATAGGATCTATTTTGTATGGTTGTTTTGAGGCGTAAACAAGTGATTACATGCACAACACTTTGAACAGCATCCTGTGCATTGTAAATGACAGATAAATATTCACTACTTTAAACATTTCTTTCTTTCCACTTTTAACTGAAGGACAAATGGTTAAAATAAATGGAAACATTTAAATTCAATTTCAAGTGCTTTTCTACTTCTGTTTTAGCTGCAATGAACCTATATCGTTTTTCAGTGAATAAATGTAGTAGCCATTGTATTTTGGCATTCCAGGATCCATCGTTTAGGGGTCGCGAGGCAAGCTTTGATACTCTAAGCCACCCAACTTCTCATTCAACTCACATATGACCTGAGTTAGGTTCATAGGCATGGACAATGATTTTGCTTCAAGATTGGGTAAAAGAATGGCCCTTCACTTTTTGCATGATATATTCCATAGAAGTGAGGTCTGGAATTAATATAGACATTTTGTTACTATGACAGTTACAACCTGATAGCGGAGTCAGAATTTGAAAGACAAGTGTGCCAATGGAGTTACTGAGAATTAAGATGGAATTCTGATCAAACCGCACCTGAAGCTTGAAATTTTTAGAAACTGTAGTTACTACAGCCTTAATTGTTAAGAAGTTGAGATATGTTTCCTTTTTTTAATAACCAAAAACTTCCTAGCTGATAGTATTTGACCCATTATGAATTAGATAGCTGTTTTGTTCCTTTGGGTTCATACCAAAGCTATCCAAAAGTTTATGAAACATTGTTCATTTTTAACAAGAAAATGTGATGTGAGCGTCAGCCTATTAGTTTACAATTTGAAAAATATGTGCAGAAAACTGAGATTCTGAATTCAATTATCTATTACATCCCTTTTAAAATGATCTAACTTCCTGGGATTTAAAGGATATTGAACAAAAATATAAAATCTAAAAAAAAGATGGTTAGGTAAGGTTTAGATTTGGTTGACTTTTGTATCATGGTTTCCATGTGTGTCAACCCTCTAAGGATAAACACCCTGTCTTATTTAACTCTGTGCTTCTTACATCTAGCACATAGTCCCTTACCAGTTTCTAAATAAATACCTTTTAAGTGAATTCATGAATACTAATGCATACATTTTTCAATTGTTTGCATTTTTTTTAAAGAAGGGACGGAGTATAGTAAGTAGTTAAGAATATGGGCTTTTTTGTCAGATCCGTATCCAATTTGAAGCTGACACTTGTTACCTATTATTTAACATTTCAGCAGACTTACGTGTAGAATGAGATCATAGTAGAGCCTATCTCTTGGAGTTATCAGGCTTGAATGAAATGATGCATGTAATATATTAACATTTATATACAGTAATAGTAATATTAATAATGCTCATATTTTCCCACTGCCTTTTGTAATAAATATGCTTTAGTTTAATGCCTTTAACCTGAAATTTTTATTTTGTATGCCGTATGCTGGGGGTCTTTAATTTCATTCTTTTTCCATGTAACTATCCCATCTTTGCAGCACCATTTGTTGAATATTTTGTCTGCATGGGCTGGGAATTGAAGCCAGGTCTCCTACACTGCAGGTGAGAATTCTACCACTGAACTACCCTTGTACCCCTAACCTAAAATTTTTGAACATACATTGTGGTTATTGTGATGACATTCCACTATGGAAATGTTTAGATTTGAATAGAGCATGTTCAGAAATCCTCCTAATGCAAGATCACAAGAGTATTCCTAATGTTTTGCCAAAAGTGAGTGATGGGGGGGTGGGGTTCCATGGTGGTTCCGTGGCAGAATTCTTGCCTGCCATATCAGAGACCCAGGTTCGAGTCCTGGTGCCTGCCCATGAAAAAATTAAAAAGTACAAAAAAAAGAAAGTGTGAGTGATGGGCAAACAAGCACTTTACAAGTTAGAAAATATGGGACAAATGTAGTAAATGAATTTTTTATCTTAAAAGTTAATAGATTTTTTAAATATAGCAATGCGTTAGCAAAGCTATTATCTGGGAAGGATTAAAAAATAAAGACCCAAATAGATGGAACTTATGCCTCAGAGAGTGAGCGAGCTTTCTTTTCTACAAGAAAGCTCTTGCAGCTCTTATCAGAAAATATGCATAGTGACCTGCTGTGGTGGGGGTGTGTGTGAAAAAAAGTGACTCAAGCAGCATGTCATCTGGGGTTCCTCACTGGTGGTTTAGTCCAGAGGTTCTCAAACTTCAGCACGGAGGACTCGTTGAAACACAGACTGCTGATTTGTAGGTTTGTTTGGGGCCCCAAGATCTGCATTTCCAGCAAGTTCCTAAGTGATGCTGATACTGCTGGCTTGGGAAGCACATTTTGAGAACCACTCATCTGGTTTATATTGGGCCAGTGGCCTAGTACTTCCTTTTCCTGCCTGATAAGGAAATCTAAAACAGTGTTTTTGTGAATAATATATATAATGGATACAATTCATTTTTCTTAGATTTTACCAAATTTTTATTAAGAATTAGCTAATGAAGTTTAATATTTTTATATGGCTATATACTATATACAAACATACTGAAATCCTGAGAGTGGCATGTAATATGTAGCTATCTCATAGGCATATTTAACAATTAAACATAATTAGATGCAAAAAGCACTTTCAGCCATTGCCAATAAATAAGATAAGAGAACTTCACTTAAATGGATACAATTAAAATGACAATTAAACACCATGTTTCACACATTAGAAAGGCAAAAACTAAAATATTTTATAATATTATGTACCCTGCTGGTGGAAGTCTCAGGTGACGCACCTAGAAAGGGTCCTTTGAGGCTTTATGTAGGGGGTGAGATTTGAAGCCATTATTTATAGCTTCTTATGGTTTCTTATATTAAAGTCAAGCAATTAATTTCTATATTAGTAACAAAATATATAATATAATGTCTTAAAACCTAGTCTTGCTCCAATAGAAATATGGATATATATTGAAAATTGAACTTGCCTGTCCTTTGTGAATTCAAAAATATCCTTTATCCTATAAGTAATGGAATAGTTTTGCAAACGACACATTTACTAAACTAACGGTGGACTATGGTAAAGAGGCGAAGGAGGAGAGAAGGCACACACAGACAGGTAGGGAGATAATACAGGGACAGGGACTTTTGCTCCATAGAGGAATTATGACGCTGTTCACTTGGAGTGTGAGGCCCATATGTCAGTACTAGACACCTTCTCTCTGCAGAAATATCCATTAGCTGGTTAACTGCTCCTAACACATCTCCAGCTGTTCTGACCATACAGGTTAATGGCTGTTGTTCTGGGCTGGCTGATGGGGTTACATTCCCATATTTTTAAGGAGCTATGTACCAGGGAAGCACAGCCCAAAAAAGCATGGATAGTAGCTAACAGGATATATCAAATTGAAGCCCTGCTGGGTTTGTGGTCACTCGCTTTATTTCCTTGAACAGATGTCCTCTGTTCACAGGAGAATCTCTTCCACGGCAACATAAGATCATCTTTCCTAAACCTCTAAACCTCATCAGTGATTATGCAAGTATGGCAAAATATATTTGGAAGTAAAAGAACAGCAACAACAAAACACTACAAATTACAAATATCAAAACCTCTATCAGCTCCAACACCGAAAACATACCAAATGAATTCTTTTCTGAGAGCTTAATTCCTTGGCATTTAATTCAAATAAATATTAGGTGAAATAATCATATTATACCCTAAAGAGGTTAAACGAGGTTGGAAAATATTAAAGAAATTAACTCACATTTAGGACAAAGTTAGTCTGTTTTGTAAGCCTCTGGGAACTACTTAACCGAAATTGAATAATCTCGCATAATAGCAGACGGACTGAATGCTCTAGAAGTTTGCTGATTAAGCACTTAATTCTTGCAGAGCTATTATTGAGAAAAGACGTTCTGTCAGATAAGAAAATTAACATTGCTACAGTGTTTAGAGTTTTAAAATCTCCGGTGGGAAGATGAGTTTTGTAGTGATAACATGAAATTTGGAGACAAATGTACACGTAAATTCCAGTTGCATAATAAACACCCAAACCTATCTCTTTTCATGATTCCAGTTGACCCAGCTGTGCAAATGTGGGTTGATTAATAGATGGAATGTGTGAATATTTCTTTGCCACAGGCCTGAATCTTGTACCAATTGTTTTTTCTATTTTTCTGTTTTCTGACATCACAATACACGCATCCTTTTATTAAATCTTGACACATGGTGAGTACACCTCTTCAAACCTGGTATGTGTTCTAGGTTGATAATTTGCCCATTTTTAGCTCAATAATAAAACAAACAACTTATCAGACTTACAAAGATAGTCTGTAAGAAATCAGAATCTCCCTTTTTTAGAATCCAGCCTTTTTTCTTAAGTTTTAATTATGTCAGCACCGGTTGTGCTCTGCATCTTTTTTCTTCTTGAGATCATTCTCCACACTTACTCTTGAGTGATATTTCTGAAGCCTACATAAATCAGAATTTTCAGCTGCCCAGAAACTACAAATGATCCTCCTTTGGGTACAAAAAAATGACATTCAAACTCTTTGCCAGGGCACAACGTGGCTCTATCTTAGTGACGCCTCACCTCCTGCTATGTAATTCCACACGCCCTTATCCCTCTGCATGTGCCGTAATTCCAGGTACTGTCCATAGTCTACACTCCCTCCACCCGCTGGGAGGATCAGCCTCCATCACATCAGCCCCTGGGCAATTCCACTCACAACTCCACCTTGTGTCCCTGATGACTTTGTACCTCAAGCCTGAGGCTCAGGGTCGGTCCTTCCTGAGAGTTGGAAGGTCACTGCTTCCCATCTCATCCATAATTTCAGTCTGCCACTGAGAGAAGACTGGGTAAGAGGAAGAGAATCTACTGATGGTTTAGGGACGTCTAGAAGAAATTTCAATAAAGCGAAAGTCAAAACCAGATCTCAATGTAATTGTTTACAAAGTTTGGGGGGAGCGAAGATGATTGAGACTATTCTCTGATGTCCCTCGTAGGTAGCCCCCATTGCGGGTTCTAATTTTCTGTTTCCATGATATTTACCAGGTCCCCACTTCTAGAGTAAAAACTATGTCTTCAAAACCTCCACAGTCAAAGCTTTCATTTCCTTTTAGGAAAATCCAACCCCCACTGATAGAGGTTAATATAATCCTAGTACATCCCCCCCATCCCCACCACCAGCCAGGATAGCTTGGGGGGGGGGAGGGGTCACAAAGCCCACCAGCAGCATGATTTTCAAATTCTGAGACAGTAATTCAAACATTGCACCACAGCTGGATTTGGGCAGAACAATGCCACGTTTGTCTTGGCCCTCCGAGTGTTGCAGGATGGCTCAGAACAGGTGCTACCTCATTCTCTGAGTTCTTTTCACACAAGAGGGGAAGGTATGACCCTTTTTCCTGCCTATAGCACCCCAGCCTCCTCTTGTACATACTTTGATGGGACATGTAGACAACAGATACACCCCCCCGTCCACACACACACACACACATGCACACCAAAATACACGCGTGCATTGGACTGCTTTCATCCATTCAATAGATCTATTTTGAGACCTTCCACATGCCATCCACAGCGATCAGACGTGTGTTTAGAATGTTGAGCAAAGCAACCTTGGAGCTCACAGTGAATAAGGCAGATATCGAGTCACGGCAAACACAGATCTTTAACTGGATGATCTGATAAGTACAGTGAAAGACAGTTGAAAAGCATGTTGAGATAGCCCAGCCAGGGGACCTGACTCGGTCTTGTGGTCAGAGAAGGTATCCCTGAGGAAGTGAGTCTGAATTTCTATCTGAATCATCAGTATTGATTAGGTGAAAGAGGAAATCTTGGGAGCAGGGGAAGCATCTTTTAGGACTTAGAATTGCTCCAGCGTGCACCAGGTAGCATGACACTGACTCAAGACAAATCCATCATTCTCAGGAAACATAATTACAAAGATATGCGTCTATAATGGAGCATGCATAAAATCATATTCATACTTGAAGGGCTGTATTTTTAAAGTCCTGACCTGCCTAGATTGAAAGGAAAAATATACATTTATCTCATATTTGAAAAGCTCTCTCAAACATTTAACACCAGCGCCTGCTAACATTATTTCTGGAACCCTTTTCCTTTGATCACACAAGTCTCGGTGGCACTTTATCTTCTGGCAAATAACAGACTGATTACACACATTTGCTTTAACCTTCTGAAATTGCTGGGAAAGAGCATATCTATAAATACACAGAGATAATTGATGGTCAAAATGCCATTTGGGGTTTGAGTTCATTGAACAGTCTTAGGTTCAAGAAAGAGAGTAAGTAAAATTGTTCTAGGATTGTATTGCTTCTAAAGTTTCTCTCCTTTATGAACTATGATTTCTAAATAGACCTCAGTGACATTGCTGCACAGTCAGAATACGTGTCTTTTCTGAGTCGTCAAAATGCAAACATGGTGATTTCTTAACCTATTAATTCATTAACGTTTGTTAAATGCATATGTAAGCATGATAGATTAACACAGCAATGCAAGTTGTACAGAAGGCCATCAAGTATAAAAGAAAGTCTTTTGACTTCTAATTCCCAATTTTGCTTGCCGAGGCTTCATACTAGAAAAACTGCTTTTCGTCTTATATTTGTCCTTAGTATACCTAGTCGATCTTTCAGTATAAACAGACAAGGACTTCCACGTGGCATTCCATCTTGTGATTACATTTAACCTGTCTTGATGTATATGCCAGAGACACAGATATTGCCAAATATTTAATTTTCTCCCCTACATAATTGGGCACATCCATATGTCAATGGCAGCCAATGAAATGGCCAGTAAAAAAGCCAATGCTTGATTCTCCTGGCTTTCTCTCCCTGCCCGTTGATCCAGAAGAGTGTGTGTGTGTGTGTGTGTGTGTGTGTGTGTTCCAGAAGGAAGAGCTACAACATGGTGGAGTTTCCATCTGTCTGGGTGACAGGCTATGTGAATCAGAATTGTCCCCCAACCACCCCATCCTTCCCTGCAGTGGGCATCCAGCAGGAGCAAGATAAAGCTTATTAGCAAGCAAGAAACATTTTGATGGGGATGGTTTCCACAGTGTTTCAGCACAAATTCAGTAGCCAGTCTGTGACTATAAATGTGCTCCTTCCTCTCTATGTCATGTCTATTAGCCACCATATAAATTATCTTATCTTGTGGACCAGTAAAAATTTAAATCAGAACTTAAAAGTCCCCCAAGCCCTTTGCAGCCACATGGCAATTTCATTCCTATCTTCTTTTTACTTTGCCAAATAAAATTTTGTACAGATATGTGTGTGTGTGTGTTAACTATAGTTCTTATTATGAAAAGTAGTTTCTTTGTTGTTTTTAGTTTATAATATCACCCCCTGGCTTGTGTCTGTCTTCCCTCTTTTATATACCAGCCTATGAGTTGACACTCTAACAGGACCCAGTCTTTGCCTCATTATGGTGGTATCATATCTGATGCCAACAGTTTGTTTCTGTAGAAAACTTGGTACCACCTGTACCTCGATGTGCTGATTTGAAAGGATTTATGTACCCTAAAAAAAAGGCACATTTTATTCTGATGGGTCTTGTGGGAGCAATGGTTTCTTCTAATCACTATTCAACACTATAGGTTGGAAATTTGATTAGGTTATCTCCACGAAGATGTGACTCAACCTATTGTGGGTATTAAACTTGATTAGATGGAGACATGATTTCACCCTTTCAAGGGGGGTCTTAATTTGTTTACTGGAATCCTATAAAAGAGGAGACATTTTGGAGAGAATACCTTTTGCGAATAACAAGACAGAGAGCCACAAGATTCTGAGACAGCAGAGAAGGCTGAAGAACCATAAAGCAGAGAGTCCACCAGCCAGCAACTTTTGGAGATAAAGAAGGAAAATGCCTCCTGGGAAGCTTCATGAAACAAGAAGCCAGAAGGGAAAGCTAGCAGAGTTCGCCATGTGCCCTTTCAGCCAAGAGAGGAACCCTGAACATGATATCATCAGCCTTCTTGAACCAAGGTACCTTTCCCTGGATGCCTTAGATTAGACATTTCTATAGACTTATTCTAATTGGGACATTATCTCGGCCTTAGAACTGTAAACTAGCAACTTATTAAATTCCCCGTTTTAAAGGCCATTCTGTTTCCAGCATATTGCATTCCAGCAGCTAGCAAACTAGAACACTCGATTCCAACCACCTATTCTGATACTTTTTTGGAATCCCAAACTGAACAACCATTTATTTGAATGATAAGATAAATGTTGCTGACATATGTGATGTATATACAGTTATTCACAGCATACATACTTCCATTCATTTCCTTAGAGAAGGGTCCCTAACAAGACACTTGTCTTCAGAGCACACAAAATTTTAATTTCACAATTAACTGCATGACTATCTGATTATTACATGATTCCCCGATGCTGTGTAAAGGCAGGATCCATTCGTTTCAGTTCTCTACTGCAGCCCAAACCCTTGGGATAGCACCAGCTCATTCTAGGAGCTCAGCAAACATGTTTAGAATAATGTATTTTATTGAATTCTAAAGATGGGTGCTTTTATAATTAACATAATGATAGCTGAGGTTTTTTCCAAAATATAAATCTAGCGCATGAATACATAACTTGAGAAGATCAGTATTGTCCCTTTAATTTTTTTAAAGATGGTTGCACCAAAATTCTGACATGTATTTTATAAGGTATTTAGATAAGTTATGATCTTTATGTGATTGTATGTGCCTATATGCCTTGATAAAGATTAAATATACATGTATTGCATGTGTGTGCACATACGTGCATCGGTGAACTCTGTAAAATGGTCATTTGAATCAGTGATTCTCACTGGGGCTGATTTTGCCCCTGGGAGCATTTAGTAACATCCAAGACATTTTAAGTTGTCATAATGGAAGAGGATGCTACTAGCTTATCAGAAGAGAGGACCAAGCTGCTGCGGCTAACATCCTGCCATGTACAGGCCAGGCCCCCTACAACAAAGAATTATCTGCCACCACCACCCCCAAAAACACCCTGTTCCAAGATGGGGAAATACTGATTTAAAACATGAGCTTTAAATTTAAAATGCACAGTTAGTGCAATGCATTTTAAACGTGTGATATATGTGTTTATTGAGAGTTTGTGGATGTGGTGATTCCTTTTGTTAGACTTGGAATGCCTATCTTCATCAAACTGACCCCCAATCCTGTTGCAATCCACTGAGGGACAAAGTCATCCCTGAAGCTGAAAAAAAAAGGGGGGAAGTGAGCTTCTGTTTTTCTCAGGTCCCTCTGTGCTGGGTGCCTGGGGATAGCACCCTGCTAAGGCCCACGGAGGTTCTAACATGACACATACAATCATCACCTCCCTGAAGAGATGAAAGACCCCATGCTCAGAGTCTCAATGTCAGTTGCCTGAAGCAGTGAACTTGAACTAATGTCTCATCCCAAAGACCACTAAAAATTTGCCTTCATAAATCCTCATTCTCAGTGTGTTTATATAAAAGCTTATGCATCGCCAGCATTAGAGGCAAGTCTAATTCCCTTGTGTGCACAGAATGGATAATGTGAAAAGTGAAGTCTTTTCCATTCCCCAGGGGGGGTGACCATCCTTATGATACCCTAAGCTATTCGATTAGCCTTTTACAAGGGAACAAAGAAAGCTGTTCTCTGTGTGCCTCAAGCGGCAACTCTTAAAACACACTTACCTAAAACACTTTGAAAACTAAGTTTTGCCATTCTCCCTTGGCCTTGGAGGATTTAATAATTTATAGGTCTGCACATTGACCATAGAAATGTTTTGTCATTGATGTTTCCATTAAATTGAACTTGCTTGAAGTTAGCATGGGGGCATGAAATTCTTTCCAGTGAATATTCTGATTCCTTTCATTCATTTATCAGGGATGCTTATTGACACTTTACATGAATGGGATTCTGCCATTGGACGTCAGTTTTACAACGCTGTGAACAATCAGTGCATGGAGAAGAGTTGTTATAAAGAACTTGCACACCAATAATTTTTTTCTTTATCATTTTTTCCTTTTCTTTTATGCAGCGGAAAAATTTATCCTTGGATTTTGCATTACGCACCTACAGAGAAGCAAAAGACCTATCTGGTAACTTACTGCAACCCCTTGCTCAGGGCCAAGTGGCACAGAGGAGACGGGTTTTTTCCTGCTCTCAGAACTCAGAGATGGGATGTAAACAACCACAGAGGAAGGCAGAAATGAAAGGGGACAGTTCTTACAACAGCGATCAAAATGAAGGAGAGCAAGTGTGGTGCAAACCTGGCTCAGTGGCAGAGTCTTTGTCTGCTATGCCAAAGACCCCAGGTTCGATTCCTGAAGCCTGCCCATGCCAAAAAAGAAAAAGAAAAAAAAAGAAGGAGAGCAATAAATACCCCAGCTACTGGGTTGGAGGGTCTGGCTCTCCAAACAGCACAAACTGATAGAAATATAATGCATGCCACCTAAGTAATTTTGAATTTCCTAGTAGCCAGCCTAAAAAAAAAAAACAGATGAAATAAATTTTAATATTGTAGTTTACTTAACATAATCTATCCCAAAGATCCTCATTTTAGTAAGCAATAAATATAAAAGTTATTTGGCTATTTTACTTTCATTTTATCAAATTAAGTTTCTGAAATTTGGTGTGTGCTTCACACTTATGACACATCTCAACTTGGACTGGCCACATTTCAAGTGCTCGAAAGTCAGATGTGCCTGGTGGCTACTGAATAGGGCAGTGCAGCTCTAGAATTTGAGCAAAGATTCCTCTGGCTATGGGGAGCTGAGTGGAAGCTGAGTAATGAATGACATCTACATAAACCCAGTGCGGACGATTTGGAAGGTGCACACAGACAAAGGACTACAGGGCTGTTGTGTGTATTCCTCTGGACCACGTGTGACCCTGGGCATCTTGCAGCAGGTTTATTGGATCAACCCTGTCTTTTGGAATGGGCTTTAGGAAACAAAGATGGGGGAAGAGGACGGCATCTCAGTTATTGCAGTGCTCAATGCAAGGGACGTGCTAATGAATTTTGACTCAGTAAATGATTGCAGAAGTCTACAAGTAGGAAATGGAATTAAGAATGCAGACAGAAGATTAAAGGCTGGGGTGAAATATTTGTACTCCATTTGCCTGTGTGCTGCAGTATGGAAATGATGCACTACAGATGCAAACATTAATATTTGGAAATTAATATACACTTTACTAATGTATCATTTCCCTTGTTTGCAAAATAATGCAGGAAACAAAGGAGAGCAAAATAATAAACATGAGATGTAGTGTGAAAAGAAAAAGAGAAAAATAGAGATGGGGCCATTTAATGGAGCCAGCCAAACTGCCTTGAAAACTCAGAAAGAGGAGACCAAGAGAAACACAAAGCATTCCCGTATTTCACTAAAAAAAATAGGTGTTAGGATTTTATGAGTCAACCTGGGAAAGCAGTTTTTAAATGGGGTAAAGTGAATTAACAAATATCATCTTGAGGCATATGACCTTATCTATAAATTAAGGTAGTCCAGACATCTCATTCACTCTAACCTGCCCAGATACGGCACCTTTGAATTTCTCACAGATGCCCCTAATCGCATATACTGCTCTGTCATCTTGCCAACACCTTCCTCATTTTGTCCACTTTCCTTCCAAGTGCTCTTTGTCCCGTTGACCTTACTGGCCATGGGTAACCATCCTGGACTCTGGAGGGTAACCTCCAGTTATGCTGACCCTCTGATTCAGTCCTGATTCCTAGCTCCAGGTTTATCAACGGCCTTATTTTCTCCCTGGTCCTAACTGTCCAGAGAATTTGTTCTTGTTCCAGGTATTTCCTAAAACAGGGGGATAGAAAGTGTATCTCTAAAAGATCTAAAATGTAGACAATTTATGAGCGTCAGAATACTATTTCAGATGGATAGATCATTAGCCGGTGAAGTGTGGCCTTTCAAAATGTTTTATGGTCAAACATCTGATTGGAACATTTATGAGTTGCACTCCTGTAAATCCTTTAGCAAATTATATCTATAAATGCAAATAAAAACATCTTGGAAGCATATTTTCCATCATTCATCATGAGGATGTTGCTCCTCACAATTATGAATTCAGCAAAGCAAGCAGAGTTTTCTACAACAATGGATCTTTAAACATTGCTAGGTGAAATATATGATATGTAAATTAAGATATTTAGCCTAGTCAAACAGCAAAATCATTGAAACTAGCAACATTATAAGCAGACATCATTAGGAACTAATCTTTTTTTCCCCAGGCATTAATGTAGGAACATAAGATTATTTATATGAACTAACAATCATAGTATGTCTATTTTAAAAATTGGTATACATAAGGAAGTGGTACATTCCATTTTAATTGCAGACAAGTTGGCTTCTTACCTACCTATCTTACATACTCTTAATGTTAAAATAAATACTTAAGTTTGTAGAGTCGAGAATCTCCAAATCAGTGGTCATTGGATTCCAGAAATTATGGATGTGATGGAATTTTGTAAAACTTTTCAGTGTTTTTCATGCTTTATTTAATTGAGTGAGTTCAGAACTTTACAATTTTGGCAAATATTCCCTAGAGTTCTGTGGGTCACAGGGTAATGGACATAGTCTGGCATTTTATGAAAGGAAAGTTGCATTTTCTAGCTTTGTTGAAAAAAGAAATGATTTTTCTCTGGAATTTATCATTAGATTTTATTTAGAAAACAAAGAAGGAACAGATGAGATAAGAACACGGGATATTTTTTCTCTTTTAGTATATGTCATCTCTGAGAATGTACAATATATTTTAAATAAACTTTACATATTACTTAAATACATTTTATGACCATGTTTTACAGTTCCCAGTGAAATATACACTCCATGTATTTGTAGTCATTTTTCATGTACAAATTAGCTCCTCTTTAAATTAAAGTATCAGATTTAAATGCAAAGATATCACACAGGTAATAGTTTACCAAGTAAACCTGTTGTCTTTTTATTTCTTTTTCTAAATTGATGCAAATGTTCTAAGAAATGATGAATATGCAACTATGTGATGATATTGAGAATTGCTGATTGTATATGTAGAATGGAATATTTGTTAATATTTTTGTTTATTTTTTTAATTAATAAATTAAAGAAACAGATATTTAAAAAAAAAATCCAGAAATAACAGTTACCGCTCCGGACTAAATATGACTGCTATAAGAGCTTACAATCTAGGCCCCAGTTTTCTTACGTGAAACAAAATAAAAAAAAGAAATTATCATTTCTAAAATACTCCATTAAATCACACGAAATAACACAAAGAACAGATAGAAAGATAAGCACTTACTAGTAGTTACAAATGTAAGACAGTCAACAAAACACGCTTCTTTGAGTTTTAATTCATGCCATTTTAAATTTAGAGAATGAATCTATGTAAAAAAAAAATTATGAGTGGAAACGTAAGTCAGAGTGATAAAAATAAGGACAATGTGAGAAGGGATTTTGCCGGAAATCTGAGGCAAAACCACTTTCAGAATTGATCTCGTGTCCCACGTGGAATTTTGCTTAGGCTTGTCCTTTTATTTTTTCAAAGATTTAATCTCCCAGTGCTTTAGATTCTTTCTGAAGCAGGATCATATGAAAAGAGGTTGGGGGGGGTCGCGATCGGGTGCATTGATCTGTTGTTATTCGGGCATGTGTCAGTTTGCCGTATTGGTTTGCACGAAAAGGAACTAAATTATTGCAAGCGTGATTAGCTAATGAAAAGATACAGGGCTCCCACGAATCTTCACAGCCACTGCATTATTGACTTAATGATCTGTCTTAATGACCTCTATAGCCACTCTCTGTTGAGAATGTTGCTAGTTTACCTCTTTGCACATTGTTTTCTCCTTTCAAAGTTTCAAACATTGAAGTCATGGAACAATTTGAATTCCTATCGACTGCACCCACCTAAGGCTCTCCCCCAAAACTGCACTCAAAACTGGTCAGATGCGTTTTCATTTTATCACGTTTAAATTACAAAAAGAGAGGAGACTGTTAAAGGTCAGATGGGCATTCCTCTTCCTCCCGTCAAAAGAGAAATCAGAGAATTTGTTTCAGAAAAATCTCAGATATATTTTTTCATTTCCAGCTAAGGATTTAAAATGAGGCTCAGGCTGGATTTGTTGAAGCTGTACCTGAATCCCAGTCTTTGCCTTAGTTTCCCGGGGATGAATTTTCCACGGACATGAACTCTACCTGGAACCAGCATTCAACACGGTTTTTGAAAAGTTTGAATCACTCTTACACAGGGTTAACTGTGCGTGTGACCTTTTACAAAACTAGAATCCAGTGTGTCTTTGAAGTAAAATGCCTAAAATATGCTGGATGATGCACACAATAAGATAAATTCTAACGGCAGCTCAGATTGATTCCAACACAACTCTCTGTTCAAAGACAATTTTCAGCAATTCTCATTCACCCTGCCAGATGGCATTATTCTCCAGTCCTATTCTGGTCTCCGGATGGGGCTACTATTTTTGCCTTTTCAGCATCTATTATGAAACACAAGAATGTGAAATACACCCATGTTTCTCAGACTTGCTGAATTGTGGACATGGTGAAGCTACTTTATTAAAGTGTTAAAACACATAGATGTTGCAACTGTGGGCTGCTTAAACACTAGATGCTTTCATCAACTAGAAGGTGAAATGTTTATTTTCACATAATTAAGTGCGAATGTCACATACAGCACGCCCTTTTCCCTCTGAATGTGTCCATGTGTTCACGGCCTAAGAACAAAGACATTCTCTTGTGTAACAAAAGCACAGTGATCAAAATCAGGAATTTTAATATCGATGCATTATTGTTGCCGAGTCTATGGTTCTTATTTGTGTTTTGTCAAGTGATAACAATCATATCCTTCATTGCCTTTTTTTTTTCCTCTGTAGTACAAATCTAGTCCAGGATAATGGGCTGCATTTAGTCTTTTTAGTATTCTTTAACCTGGAATGGTTCCCTGGTCTTTCAGGGAGCCTGACAAACATGGCCTTGACTCTCTGAAGCACACACGGTACTTGCTTTACTGAGTGTTTCTGAAGTTGGCTGTGTCTGATGTTCCCGCAGGTTAGATTCAGATTATGGCTGACTATCATCCAAGTGATATGGTGTCTTTCTCAGGGTATTGTATCTGGAGGCACATGATGCCCACATGCACTCCTGGTGATATTAATTATAATACCCATCAAGGTATTATCCAGTTTACCCACTGATTACTTAGGTATGATTTTTTCTTACCCTAAATTAATATACAAATTATATATATAATTTGTATATTCATTATATTATATTATTATATTACCATGAAAATATTCTATCCCTTATGAACTTTCAAACTTAGCATCTATTGGAGATTCTGGCCTGAAACAGCCATTACTATGATTGCTACAAAATGGAAATTCTCCAACTCCACCACTCCCTCCACTTTTTCAGTAAGCATTCTACTGCAGGAAAGAGCCCTTTTATTTCATTTACAGATGTATATATGGTCAGATGTAATTATCTTTTTATTAGCAGTAGAGTAAGTAGGGACTCATGGATTCCTATTTTATTCTATGCATTATGATTGATTCCTGTCCTTATTTCTTCTCACACTCAAATTATTCCAGATTTAGTCCGTGTAGTTACCTTCAAACTTGTTTTTATGTCCCACTGTTATCTCCCATTATTTTTGTGTGCACACTTTTCCTTAGTTTTTGCCACAGATTGTATGTGTGTGTGTGTGCATATGTATATATGGCATTATAAGCATAATATAGCACACTATGGGATAATCTGGTAATGCCGAACTTAGTTTAAAAACACTAATAAAGGCAAAACGTTCTGACATCACATTTGGAGTGATGTTTACAATTTAACAGCTCTGTGAATATACAGCTAGATGACCAGCTAGCATGTTAGATTATTTCCTGCCACACATCTCACATTTACATGAAATTGTTTCCAAAACCATAACTATCTAAACTAAATGGAATTCGTCAATGTTTAAATTATAGTTGTGCTTTGCACACTGATTGAAGACAATTGTTTTGTTCAAATGCATACATTCATCTTACTATTCCCTAAGCAGATTGCCCACTTCTGGCATCTTATTTTATTTCCATTCCTGCATCACTTATTACCCACTAAATTTTTCCATTTGCGAATTCACGTTCATTATTTTTTACCCCATCACATCTTGCCCTCACACCTTTTCTTCCTTTTTCATGGTTTTCCTAATCACCTATTTTCAAAATCTTGAAGAAATGATTGGCTTATCTTTCTTCCCCTTTAACCAAAAGGTCAGTAACTTCTGTAGATTATTCTACTGAATTCTCTTGCCTTTCTCTCTCTGTCCCTGTGTTTCTGGCTGCACAAAAAGCAGTCCAAGTCCTCAGTGACCACTTCCTTCATTGAACTTACACTGCCCTGTCTCCTACCTCTCTTCTGCCTTAAGCGATTTCAGTTAATGATCCTTCTACTACTTGCTTAAGCTTCTAAAGTTCCCTCCACTTTCCGAGTAATTAAAGAATCATCCTGGCCTTCTAAGCTCTCTATAATCTGGCTTCTCAGTCTTGAAGGCGAACGGAGGCCAATTTTTACTGCTGCTTGGCACACCTCTCCCCATAAACACCCCACATTCTTCTTCTTTTCTTTCTGTGACTCTGTAGGACCACTCTAAGAGAGAGGATGCCATGATACGCAAAGGAACTTTATTCAGCCCTAAGACAGCTAAGAGCTAAGAACACATAACAGGTCTATGAAAATCAAACAGATGAATGAGCAATATTAAAATTTATTATACAGCACCTGGGATTTTCCCTTCCTATAAAGACCCAAAATGAAAGAATTAACTAATATATGTTCTTACATATATTACCTCTTTGAAAACAACTATACCTGAATGAAAACCTGTTGATGCTCCATTGCCCAGGTTCTTAATGACTTTTCAGTTCGGAATGGCAGTTTTCATTTTTAATATTTTTGGTTTTAAACTTAAAAATGGAAGTTTAAAGCTTTTTAACTTTATCATCATCATCATCATCTGGTTATATAGATGAAGTTCACCATGTCGTTATTGGCCTTTCTTTCCTTTCTTTTGGATTCCCTTATTCTCATTATTAATTTCTTACTCCAGGCACCATATACTTTGTTATTATCACTTAATTAACATCAAGCATTGTATTCCTTTCCTGTGGCCG
Source organism: Tamandua tetradactyla (assembly GCF_023851605.1). Taxonomy (NCBI): domain Eukaryota; kingdom Metazoa; phylum Chordata; class Mammalia; order Pilosa; family Myrmecophagidae; genus Tamandua; species Tamandua tetradactyla. The sequence continues at coordinate 70,914,569 of NC_135342.1, read as the reverse complement.
CTGTAACAACTTACAAAATGTTCTTATCTTTTTCTTCTTCACTGGCGCTGTACCCAGTGTTACATAGCCAATGTCCAATTAATATCTGCCAAATAAATGAACAGGTCTTTTCTCCGTTTTTATCACTCCACATGCATTCTTCATGGATTATGCATCCACTAAGCGTATCACTTCAGCAGGGCAGGTCTCTAACTCTGAAAGGATTCAGGGAAAGTCGTCATGGTTGACAGATGAAGAGGGAATTATAGAGAGTTCCTGTGTTGGGAATCAATTTGGATCAAATGATTTCTTCATTCTTCCCCAAATTGGATTCTATACTTCTATATTCATTTCAGGAATTGGCCTCATTCACATTCAAACAAGGACCCATGAATGGAGTGTTCATTTTTTGCTTATTTTCTTCTCCGTTATTTAAGATTCGTCTTGATATCAAGTGATAAATCTGCTTGAGATTCCTGTGGCTACTGTAAGAAATTACCACAAATTTGGGAACTTGAAACAACAAAAATTTATTCTCTCACCATTCTGGAAGCCAATAGTCTGAAATCAGTATCACTGGGACATGTTCTAGAGGAGAACCTATTCTTGCCTCTTCGGGACACTGGTGGCTGCCAGTATTCCTTGGTTTATGGCTGCATCATTCCACTCTCTGTCTCTGTGGTCACATCACTCTCGTCTGTGTGTGTCTTCTCATCTTCTATATGTGTCACATCTCTATCTCTCTTCTTTCAGGGCAATTCTGAGTGCCTTTATGACCTACCCTGATAATGTGGGATAATCTTCTCACCTCAAAGATTCCTTTTTCTTATAAAGGAATATTTTCAATTTCCAGAATTGCAATTATTCAGCCTACTACAAGAATCTAGGAGATTACTGTAAGCCATTGTCTTTTGGGGGGGGGGGAAATACATGGTCCAGGAATCGAACCCGGGTCTTCCTCATGAAAGGCAGGCATTCTAACCACTGAACCACTCGTGCACCTGCCATATGTCCTAACTGGAACTCCAGCTATGTACAAATTTGGGTTCAGAAATTTTTATATAACTGCAATTAAGTGATAATCAAATATATGGTTTTAAAACTCAGTATCTTTCAGGTTCTTTTGTACTCAAGAAGAAAGGGCTTTAGAAAATATGTTGCTCATAAAATTTTAGTGCTCATTAATGAAAATGGTAATAATACAATATGATTACTTTACAAAAGTAAAGTAAAAAAACTAAAGGCATCTGCCATATAGAGCATTGCATTGATTAGGGGTGGGGGTTCCTTAAATTGCTTTTAAAGGAAAACCTTTAAAAAAAAAAGTGTATCTATGCAGAGACTATTCATATGTAAAAATTTCAGAAATTATTTTTTTAGGTTAAAAAAAGATTAGAAATGGATGTGGGAGAAAAATGTACACTACAGGAAACTGAAGGGAAAAAATCTTGAACTCCTGGAATGTGCTATCGTGGAAACTTATAAGGGAAGTAAATTTTTCTAATTGACTATGGGCAGTAAGGGGGGGATCCCTATTGCAAATTTTGTTAGTCTTTTTTTTTTTAAATGTGATAGTATTCAAAGTTATCTGTCAGTGGTGTTTAAAGAAGAGAGTTTGGGGTCCCAGAGTCTTAGTTTCCTAACGGCTTTTTACCTCTCTTTCTACCAGTCTCCTGTGAGATTTCCAGCCCTTTCAGTACTTTTTTTCCTTGCAAAACTTGGAAGAATTTCAAGAATGGCTTTTTTGGTAGTAATTCAATGCATTCCTGACTGATACTGATTGAAATAACACACTTCAGAAAGGCACGAAAACTTAAAGAACTATTTTTAACTTCAAAACTGTTTCTATTTGATTTCAGTTTGACAATTTAAAGTAGCTCTTATTTTATATGAATTATTTCACCTACCATCAACCAATAACATTAAAAGGTAGCATTTGCTTACATTGACTTTTATACCTGAAATAAAGAAGGAGAAAGACTGAGACAGCACATCTCAAGTGATCAATTTTAGGGTTAGACCTAGATAAATTACCTTAATTCTAATTGTACTAAAAGAAAAAAATCTTGTTTATTGGAACTTTAGATGTCAATAATCTTGAGTGGCTTCAGTGAGGAACATTAGTCAAATACTTACTTCCATACAGAAGGGTTTAAAATGCTGAAAATATTGCTGTAAGTGTGGATCTCTGATATTTTCCTTTTTATTTATTTTTTTTATTATCAGAACTTTAATCCTCCACTAACTCCTGAGACACCTCTGTGCCCCGTTCCCATTCTCGCCAAATCTCCCAGCCCATCCAAATGTTTTATTCCCAAGTTGGGAAGCATTTCTTTGGGTCTTAATGCAGTCTCTGTCTTTATTACTGAACAAATACTTTCATAGAGTCATTTCACATATTGCTCCTTTCCTCCTTTCATTTATGCAGCAAACATCAACTACGCATGTTCCGAGTTTTGAGCTAGATGCTGAGGACGTAAAGACAAATAGGACAGACTCCTGGACCTGAGAAACTTATAATCTAGAGTTTGATGCAAACTCATCAATATGAGGTTTCCCACCTCCAGCACTTTAACCTGTGAGACCAGACAACTCTCTGTTGAGTGAGGGCTCTTTTGTGCATTGTAGAATGTTTAGCAGAACTTATGGCCTCTACCTAGTAGATGCCAGTATCATCCCCCGAGCTGTGACAAATAAAATGTTTCTAGACATTGCCAAATATCCCCTTAGGGGTAACATCACCTAAAATCGAAAACTGTTGTTATAAAACAATATGCCAGATTCTGTAATGGGGCACATCCTAGGATAGGGGATGAGAAGAGATCAGAGAAGCTATCCAGTAGAAGTAAAGTTTGAGTTTACTTTTAATGGACATGTAGTGAATTAGACAGGTTTATAATTTTCCCAGAGAACTAACGGTAAGAGAAATAACATAAGCAGGGTCACAGAGGTGAGATTCCACCTGATTAATTTTCATATTAGACAAGGGAATTAAAAAAAACACGGGCGCTTTGGAAGCTAAAAGTTTAAAGCAGTCTACAGCAATAGGTGAGGATGAAGTTGTAGGGAAATGTCAGATCAGGGAAGGCCTGCATGGCTTGTCAGAGCCATTGGACTTCATCTTCTAAAAAATGAGCCACTGCTGCAGCATGATAGGAGAACTGGGTTGCGAAAAGACAGCTCTCATTGCCCCGTGAGTGTAGAAGATCTATGAAGACAGAAATCACGCCTGTGTTTGGTCATATCTTTCCATTTTAAATCTACCACCCAGCAGAGTAATTGTAGGTGTTTAATAAACATTTGTTGAATGGTTAATAATATCAATAATAACAATATCAGAGCTTGGCATTTATTTCACCCGCACTGTGTGTGCTGGTTTAAATAAATGACAGAAATGGAGAAGATACATGTGACAACAAGAGACTTGGAGGTAAGGAAATGATTAGCATATATTCGATTATTACAGATTTAGAAATCATCAGTAGGTAAGATTAATACTGATGCTAGGGCCCAGGGATGCCAAGTGACGTCCATCCATCTAGATGGTTTCCAAACTCTTGTGCGAACCCACTCTAACTTTTTACATAGTGCCCTTTTTTAATGCTGTCCTACCTCTCTTGTATCATAGATTTTCCTGGTGAGCTTCGAATTCCCATTTTTAAGTGAATGTCAATACCTGCCTTGTCTTCCTCACTTAAGTTCTACAGTGAGCAAATGAGAGACTGTCTGGAAGTTGCTTAGGCAACAAAAATGAGCATTAAGACCCATGGCTTACATATTCACGGAAATATATGTTCTGCCCCAATGTGGCATGTATTTATAACCTATCAATTCCTTCCTAAGAACATTCTCAGTGTTCCTGCATAGGCGAGGTTATTGATCAGGTGTCAGTGTAAATAGAACGAGTTGACATCTCACCAAGCTAAACACAGAGAGTACGCAGGAATGCATGAAAAAGCAAGGGTTTGCTATGAACCACTTCAGATCTTTGAATATTCTATTTCTTCCCTTTTCAAAAACAAAGGCACAGCTCTAAGATTAAGAAATGTGAATTGCCTTAAAGTCTTAGAAAAGTTGTTTAAAATGCAGACATCTTAATCCTCAATAAGATTAAATAGCTGAAACTTTATAGGTTTTAAGAATAATTTAGTGTGCATGACACTTAGAGCTGGGTCAAATATGTTTACATTTTACATCAAAATTCTTCATGTCACTCTGGTGTGACCAGGGGTTTTGTCCTTTGTTTATAGAGAATTTATATCTGTTTTTCAGATGGGAAATTGTAATGATGAAAATGCAGTCAATGGTGTCCATCAATTTTGATGCTCCATTTCATTTTTCCAATTTATAAAGGAACTTTTACTCTTACCTCCAGATTTCAGAGCATATGTCTCTTTATTCGATATGGTGCCATTCCTGATTTTAATGAGAAATACCCCCAATGCCTACCTTTGGTCACTGATATGTATTTTCAAATAATACTTAAAAATGGGCACCTCAGAACAGTACCAGGGACCAGAGATTTTTTTAACTCTGTTGGCAATGACCCGACCGAGGTCATTTCGAACGTTGACTAGTTATCTCAAAGTGATATGGTCTGTATGGTGCTTCGAACTGGCAAATTATTTCTTCAGAATAAATGTTTTTTTCTTCTCAACTCCTTCAACTAGTGAATACGATGAGTTCCAAGGTTCTCAGTATCCAAGACATTTATTTTGACCAAGGGAAAAAATCTGTTGTTCAGAATGAGTGCAATCTTTTGTTAATAAGCCTTATGAAAAGTTCCCAGATGACTTACTAAACATCCCTTCCCTTCCTCTTTCACCCTTTTGCCCAGGATCCTAAATTCCTTCTATTTCTTCAAGTTGGGAGCTAGATTTTCACACCTCCCAGCTTTCAATGACACGCAAACTTTTATGAGCCTGGCGTCTCTGTGGGCATGGACATGAATATATAACCATCTATACATTTCTGTTAGTGTTTTTTGCCACTAAAATTTATTAATTTTACTTGTTTGTTGAGGTACTAACTTACATGGAGTGAAATAAAAAGTTTCAAAACAGGCATTACTAATATTCTTCCTTGAAAATACAAAAATCCTCTAATTTTAAGGAAAAATGAACAACTTCCTTTTGAATAATACAAAATGAAATTGTTAGAGGTACATTCTCCGGTAATTCAAAGATCTAATGTCATTTCATTAGGCATCAGTTAAATAAATGTTACATTATGTGCATCATGAATTACAATTTTGGCATTGTATAGCAAGCCATTTTTTAATATTGCAAACCATAGTCTATGTATCTCCTGGTACACAGCCATAAAACTTGACATTGGAAGGATTCCTTGTCTTTCTGCACATTGTAATTAGAGAGAGGAGGAAGTTAAATCGTAAAATGGCAATACATCTAGAATTGGAAAAAATGTCAATATGCAGTGTGCCAGTTTGAAAGGAGTATGTGCCCCAGAAAAGCCATATTTTAATCCTGATTCATCTCGTGGAAGCAGCCATTTTTTTAATCCCTATTCAGTACTGTAAGTTGGAAGCTGAATTAAATTATCTCCACAGAGATGTGACTCACCCAATTGTGAGCATTGAACCTTTCATTAGAGGGAGATGTGGCTCCACCCATTTCAGGTGGGTATTGATCAGTTTACTGGATCCTTTAAAAAAGGAAGCATTTTGGAGGGAGCAACAGAGCCAGGAGAACCACGAGAGCCCACACAGTCAGAGACCTTTGGAGATGAAGGAGGAAAATGACCCCGGGGGAGCTTCATGAAACAAGAAGCCTAGAGAGAAAGCTAGCAGATGTTGCCACGTTCACCAGGTGCCTTTCCAGTTGAGAGAGAAACCCTGAACTTCACTGGCCTTTCTTGAGTGCAGGTAACCACTTGCTGGTGCCTTAATTTGGACATTTTTATAGACTTGCTTTAACTGGGACATTTTCTCGACCTTAGAACTGTAAACTTGCAACTTAATAAATCCTCCCCTTTCAAAAGCCATTCTGTTTCTGATATATTGCATCCCAGCAGCTAGCAAACTAGAACAAGTTTAAAAGTTATTTCTTTTCATCCACTTAGAATTATTTTCTTGACATTAAAAGACAATTCCTATCATCTTTTAATCTGGATATTCCATATGAGCTTTTACTGCTTAGCCATTAATTCATTCTTGCTCACAAAGTCAAAGGTCAAGGGAAAAATCAACAAACATTCTAATATTGTTATTTATTGACAGATGTGTTTTGTTTTGTTTTTTTGCCTGGGCAGGTACTGGGATAGATGTGTTTTAAGGTGATAAGGAGTACAACCAATAATAACCATAGCACAAACAGCTACTCCTCATGTATAGCTATGGTTTTGGAAACTTAGATTTTCATTGTGGTAAAATGTCCTAAATCATTTGTGAACTATCTAGAGAGTTAAGCTTTATAAAAGGGATTGCATACATTATGAGTTCGGCTAGATGAAAACGCCCACAGACTTAAAATAAAGGTAAAGAAATGGGCAATATTGAAACCCACTGTTATGGAGCCATTAAATATTCCTCAGGTGCTAACACCCTGCACATAATCAAGTGTTTGTTAAATGTTTATAAAAGTGAATTGATCAAATATGATGCTTATCTTTTAAGATACAAATGTTTGTATCGTGGGAATTACCAGGAAACACACTCATTAATTTCTCATTAGTGGCCTCTTTTTTTCTAGAGTTATGGCACATTTTTAATTTTTGCTTTTAACTAAAAGATTTCCATATTGCAATAACTAGCCAGGGCCAATATATATCTGGATCACTGACCCACAGGAATCACTTAATAAATCAACTGCTATTACTGTGCAAGCACAATTCTCTCCATCTTTCATGCAGTTCAGTTTTGTGGTATAATTTATTGTTGTTAGTTTAAAAGCAAATATTTAGGCCAGACTGAATTTCCCCCTAGATAATTCATTATTATTTCTTTACCTGCAATTTCAGCTTGATAAGTTTTCATGCCGAATCTTTTTATTTTTCCCTGGGACAGGATGTGCCTTTTCATAGTGCAAATCCAAGGCTTCTGTTCAGGAAAAAATGTTCAATTTTATATTTGAGAATTACCTTGGAACAGTAATGTATATTTCCATATATAGTCATTTTACGTAGATTTCATCTCTGCAATATCTTTTTTACTCCCTCTACTTTCCTCTTCCATCATTTAGCCTTTTCTTTAAATACTTCTCTCTCTTCTTTGAGGAATTTGTTAAGGGGGATTTTGCTTTTACAAATTATTTTGTCCACCTCTCCCTCTCCTTCCCTGGGCAATTCTGTTTATGGTGTATTCTTTCTCTCTTGTTTTTTCAATGCATTTTCTTCTTTGACTGGTGGTGGTGGGTGCAGAGGTTGTGCTCAGATCTCATGTTGCTTCTTTTCTCACGGCATCCGTATCTCTCAAGGAGATGGACCCATAATTTCAACATGAGTGTGCTGAGCCAACCATGCTCTCATCAAACAGTTATTTCATCTGTCTTGGGGATATGTCTCCCTTCAGTTTCAGGATGCATGAAGCTAGTGGGCTCAGAGCTCATTTCTGTACAATAATTTTTGACAATGACTACATCCCTTCCCACCATTCCTTAAGTCAACCAGTCCTCTTTGGAAGAGGGCGGTGGTGGTTTGAAGCTTTTATGCTCCCCAGGAAAGGTCACGCACTTTAAATCCTTTGGCTGTAAGACCTACCCTGGTGGGAACTTTTGGTCAGGTTCTTTCAGTTGAGGAGTGCCCCAGAGTGGGTCTTAATCCCTTTTACTGGATTAAGAGGATAAAGGACACACAGAAAAATCCCAGAGAGCTCAGAGAAACCCCAGAGAACTAAGGGATGAAATTAAAAGAAGTTTACAGAGAAGAGCACCAGAGATGGTGAGAGAGGGAGCCAGTGAAGTTAGAAGTTGAAAGCAACAAAACCCAGGAGAGAAGGACCAGTGGACATTGTGCTGTGTCTTGCAAGTGGCAGAGGGGCCCCAGATACCAGGAGCCTGTCTTCAGAGTCCGGGTATCGTCCTGTTGAAGAAATGAGTTGGATATTTTCATGCTCTAAGAACTGTAACTTGTAAGCTAATAAATGCCCATTGCAGAAACCAACCCATTTCTGATATATTGCACTTTGGTAGCTTTAGCAAACCATAACAGAGGCTAATTTGTAGATGATAAAAATATTCTGTAGGAGAGTGGGGTGCGAGGGTAGTTCTGTGGTAGAACTCTTGCCTGCTGTGCGGGGAAACCCAAACTCGATTCCTGGCCCATGCACTTCCCAAGCAAACAAATGAAAGCCCACTCGAACAAAAATTCAACAAACGGTGCTGCAAGCAGGGGATACTCATATGGAAAAAGAATGAAATGTGACCCCAACATACAGCATACAACAACAAAAAAATGCTGTGGCCTAGTTTTTCTTTCAGCAGCACTTCCTCTGCCATTCTGCAGTGTCAAGCTCTGCAGAGACACCTCCCACCAGGCTGGTGGCCTATCCACACAGCTGTACCCATTTCTCTACACTAAGCAAAGGACAGTTTCTCCAGGACTCCATCAAAGGATTTCAGGGGAATCTTTGTCCTGCCTGAGCTCTCAAAATGAATATGCCAGCTCTTCTTAGCCTCAATATTCAATACATCTTTTCCCCAAATTGTAGTGTTGGGATGTAGCCATTTCTTTGTTTTCTTAAAAGTTATTTTTTCCTCTATTTTTTAGTCAGTTTGCTCCCCACACCCCCTCCCAGTGGATTTTGAGGCAGGAGAAAGGACATTTCTTATTCTTTACCTCTTTAACCTGAAGGCGCCTGCATATCTTTATGACTAGGAAAATTTCAAAGCAATTCTAGCAAAATCCATATTCAAATCTACAACTAATATTGGTGAATGAAGGACTCATTGTCCTCAAAGACAACACATACATGAGATAAAATAATAAAAGTACCTGCTATATGCACGGAGCATGGATTTAATTCTTTTGTCTTATTTGACATTCATAATAACCATGTGAATCAGGCAAACGAGTGATTGTCTGCATATGATCAATGAATTAACTAAGCCTGAAAGCAAATGTACAATTTGCACTAGGGAGGATGAAAATACAAATATTTCATATTCTAGCGTCATTTTTTCTTCAGATAGGTCTGCTTCTTAGGATGTACAATGCACAGTAATGTCCAAGGGGATATGTTATTAGCAGAATGCATGACTTCTAAGGGAAGTTAAAAGCAGATGACTGTGTCTTAATCAGGATTTTTCTAGATACAGTAACAGAACCCCAAACCAAGCTACCTGAAGGTAGGTGTGGGAGACTGAATAAAGATGTCCACAGCCTAATCTTTAGAATGTGTTCACTTATATAGCAAGGGGACTTTGCAGATGTGGTGGTTAAGGACGTTCGGATGGGCAGGTTGTCCTGCACTCCTACAGTGGGCCCCAAATGTAATCACAAGGGTCCTTATGACAGAGACGCAGAGTCACAGAAGGAGATTGAGGACAGAATCAGAGACGGGGAGAGATCTGAAGATGCTATTCTATTGAGTTCAAAGATGGAGGTGTCATCTTATTAATGTATTATTATTATATATATTATTAATAATGTTGGTAACTTATTTAATTCTCCTCCAAGAGAGCATCAAATTTTACTAGGCCTAGCTTTTCTGTAATATATTTTTTCCTTTATTCCACTGCAACAAAGCAATGCCATTAAGGATGGGCTAGCATGATGGCAACCACTTACACTCATGTTTCCTAGCAGCAAACGTCCTAGCAATCTGCTGTGTCTCTGTTTTTATCAAATGACTTCAAAGATCAATCTATTAGGAGAATTTGCAAGAATTACAAAATGGAGGGTAACAAAAAGTACTCGTCTAGAGGAAACTTTGGTTGAATGCACATAAGGAGGCTCCCTTTGCCTCTTTCAAGCAATACTAGTGAGACAACCCATTAGTGCATATTTAGAAATAATGAGAAACATCTTCAGCGAATGGCAATAACTTCATAAGGAGACAAGCTGTAACATTCCTAAAGCATTTTCGAATTGCTATTCATATATCAAAACATAGTCACATTGTCTATATGTATCTATCTCTATCTATCATCTATTTGTGTGTGTGTCTGCATGTGTGTGTGCTAGTTAATATCTGCAAGTGAGTCTGGTAAGCTGCATGGTGAATTGCAAGTATTACAATATATTAGAAAGATGTGCTATTTGTACTGATATACTTCCAAATTCTATTACAGCTGTATTTGTCGTTTTTTAAATAGAGGTACTGCACATTTTGTTTGTCCTTTTAGCTATGCATCTCTCTTTTTCTTGCACTGGATGTGAGGACCTATTTCTCATCCCCTGAAAATAAAGATGAAACTAGTTTGCAGTCATTAAGAATCTGTGCTAAAGATATCAACACTTCCTTTTCTTAATTATCACAATCCTTAGTTGTCACCATTCTTTGCCTTCACAATCCTCTCATCTTTGAACACTTATTTGACCTTCATAGTTTTGAATGTGAGCAATACAATGAAAACAAAGGAGCAATTACAATAAATTGGTAGGAAAAGGATGGAAATGAGTGTGCATGTGCATGCGCGTGTATGTGTGTACATAAGCTGGGCAATCAGAAAACATATATTTTAATTCTGTTGACCAATTCGTATATTCTTTAACTGTTTACATTAGACCAAAGTGTTTAAGAATGGAAAATGTATTTCAATGAGAATATCACTGAAGGATAGAATTGTCAGATGCTATTTTTACTTCATCAATGCATTCCATTCTATCCACTGTATGTTGTAGATATGGGGCACTCAGGCCTGTTTTATGAGCTGTGACAAAATGTAATAGAGGTCCTGGCCACCAACCAGGAAAAATGCCTCTGACAAGCAACAGCAAGGACAGATTTCTGGATTTCAAGCTGTTAGTCATTTGAGTCCCAACTGAAGATACTAATCTAGTAACTGCTCTGCACTTTTAGGAGCTAACAGAAATGATTTCATTAAATCCAGAAAGGTTATGAAAATATGGTCCTCATGCTTCCTGTGTGAAAGAAACCATGTTTTCTGTTTTTGTTGTTTCTTTTCTTTTTTATTAAGGCTCCTAAAGCCCTTGTGGTCTCAAAACTTACCAGGAAAACATCCAGTGGTCCATGTAGCTGCCTGTGACAGCATTGCAGGCCCCATCCCCCGCCCCCCTCAGGGTCTCATCCTGCTACCATCATCAATATGTGATTTGGGGAAAAAGATGGATTAATAGGTTCGCACCCACCACTATGTGAGCTAAATATATTTGGCTGTGAACGTATCTTGTATGTCAACCTGGTGTACAAAATCCATGCATAGGTCCATATTGAGGAATTAGACCTGGGAACTTCACCACTCACCCCATGAAGGGCTTCAGTGAGTTGCCATTGCCTGGGTCCTGAGATACAGATGCCCCCAACCCCGAGCAAAGAGAGCAAAGCAGGAATGTAACCAAGTAAGACTCAACAGCAGACACTTGAGTTTTCTTCCCTGGTGTAATCCAACAGAAAGAGAACTGAAAATGGAAGATGTTTAGAGAAAAGAACAAACAGTTATCTCAAGTCTTCTGCATCCAGCAAATTGTGTTTTCTTCTCCCAGAACCCTCCAGAGCCAATCCCCCACAGGTAAAGGCAACATTTACTAGACACAGTGCATTATTACCGAGTCTCTTACAGGTACGAAATACTATGACTACTTCAGGTCATCGGTTCCCCTACTGGGTTCCCTGAGAAAGGTGGTGAGGTTATCTGCAAGAAGAGAATGCAGTAAACAGCCTAGCTTCTTTTCCTGTAGGTGACCCCCGCTTCCTAACCAGAAAATCAGAGAATTTTTATTTTGGCCAGCCCACACAAGGAAAATGTGCTCTGCTGGCTGTGAAGGTATCACAAGAAGATCCAGAAGAGATGGACAATTAGAAAATACCCACGCAAATCCATGGAGAAAGAGCTGGTTTCCCAGGTTCTGACTTATAAAGGAGAAAATCCAAGAATGGAAGCAGAAGTTGGGGTCCTAATCAGGGTAGGAGGGAAGGGACATACTGTAGCTCACCCTTCAGGGATGTTAACTCGGTGCCTCCGACTATGCACCTGGTGTGCATTAAAGCTTCAGTCCCACAGCACCCTATGGGCTCAGATGTATTATTATTCCCATTTCCAAGTGAAGAAACAGAGGAACCCAGCATGAAGTAACTTGCCTAAGTTAACAGTTAATGAGCACGGTAGACTTGATGTGACTGCAGGCAACCTGACTCAGGGGCCCCAGATTCTTACCTCTATGCCTTGCCCTCCTCACTACTGCAGCAGGAGAAATGTCAGGATCTCCGATCTCATAACTTGGGAGATAGGGAAATTCTTTTCATCTATAGGCAATTTAGGAAGGGTCTCAAAAACAAAGGTTTACCTATATCAATGCCTCGGTTGAAAAGCCATGACTACCAGCAACCTAAACAAGGTTCAGTCCTTTGATATTAAGGACTTCTTTGGCTTCACTTGTGGTTAGCAAGAAACAACAGTAAATATTAAATAGGGGGCACTAATTTCATTTCTTGGCATCTGGGCACATTTGTATATGTATGTGTTTGTCACATTGGAGGCCATAACATACTATTTCAAAACTATGACTTTACTATAATAAAATGTAGGTATTCCATAAAGTAATGATGTATTTATTCAGAAAATGATTTTTTAAACTTTTTTTATTGTATGGTATAACATATATACAAAGCAAAGAGATAAAAAAGCAAGTTTTCAAAGCACTCTTCAAAAAGTGGTTACAGGAAAGATCCCAGAGTTTGTCATGGGCTACCATACAATCCTCTTCTACTCTCCTATTTTTCCTTCTAGCTGGTCCAGAATATAGGAGGCTAGCAGGCTTAAATACTTTATCATCACAATCAACTTTTTTTTCCGAACAATAACATATATACAAAAAAGCTATAAATTTCCAAGCACAGTACCACAATTAGTTGTGGAACATATTTCAGACTTTGACATGGGTTACAATTTCACAATTTTAGGTTTTTACTTCTAGCTGCACTAAAATACAGGAGATTAAAAAGATACCAATTTAATGATTCAGCATTCATATCATTTATTAAGTCCTATCTTCTATGTTTAACTCCACTATCACCTTTGATCTTTCCATACCTCTCTTTGGGGTTGTTTGGGCTATGGCAATTAAAGGGAAGTGATTTTTGAGATTCTACAATGAATAAGACATTATTTCAGATCTCGAAATTAAGAAATAGGTGGACTTCAAGAAAAGACAGATGTTCATAAACTAAATATTGGAAAAAGTAAATTAAAAGGGATTTTTTTGATAATTGTTTTCATTTGTGACTAATTCTAATAGACTGGGTTTAAAAATTCTTGTTGGAAAGTTTTCAACAGTCTTAAAATTGAAATCTAGAAAACTTTATTTTATATTTTTTAAAAAGACAAATCATTTCGATCTACATAAAAGCTACTTTTACTATGTCAAATAGCTCCTGGGAAGTGCCACAACCTCCCCGCATCTAAACATTTCTATTTAAGGAGACTCCAAAATGACACTGTATTTTCACATCCTTTTGTAAAATTTCACTTATATATATTCTGTTCAATGAAACTGTAATTCTCCTTAAAGGAGTGGCTATGGCCTTCACATTTATATCCAAAGATCTGGAAATCTTCTTGTTACAGAGTCGGCATTCAGTGAATGTTTAAAAGATAAATTACACTGATTTACGGAAACCATTTTTTGCAGAAAATGCTATACACTAATACTCCACATAAGCCTGCAAAATTATCTGTTAGGATGGTTACCGTGAGGGGTAGCACTTTCAAATTCTCCATGGAATGGAATGGAATGAAATTTAATTTATTTTGGTACCATATGAATATGATCTTTGGCACATACATTTGATAGATGCCGCAAGTAAGCGAAGGAGAGGAGTGTATCGCCATCCCTAGTCATGTCGTCATCACAGGTAAAATAGCTGCTCAGCATCCTGGAGGGAACTGTCATATTTCACAAGTAGTTCAAGATGATGTAAGCGGCAGACACATACTTCCTGTATCAACTGTCACTCTATCCCTGAACATGGAACTGTAAAACAAAAATTATTTGCTACTAGAGCTTATACAGCTGTGGGTTGACTGGGGATCATCAAATCTAGTCTGAGCTCAGCTGGGAGACTCTGCAGGACTTGGCTGCCTTGTTCACATACTTCTGGGTCAGTGTGGGGGGGGGGGGTAGTCTGCCGTGGGCTGGGGGGCAGCTCTCTGTTCCATGGCCTCTCATGGTCCTGGGGCCATGGACTAGCCTGGGCCTCCATGGTCCTGGGGCCATGGACTAGCCTGGGCCTCTCATGGTCCTGGGACCATGGACTAGCCTGGGCCTCTCATGGTCCTGGGGCCATGGACTAGCCTGGGCCTCTCATCTTCCTGGGGCCATGGGCCAGCCTGGGCCTCTCATGGTCCTGGGGCCATGGACCAGCCTGGGCCTCTCATGGTCCTGGGGCCATGGACCAGCCTGGGCCTCTCATCTTCCTGGGGCCATGGGCCAGCCTGGGCCTCTCATGGTCCTGGGGCCATGGACCAGCCTGGGCCTCTCATGGTCCTGGGGCCATGGACTAGCCTGGGCCTCTCATCTTCCTGGGGCCATGGGCCAGCCTGGGCCTCTCATGGTCCTGGGGCCATGGACTAGCCTGGGCCTCTCATGGTCCTGGGGCCATGGACTAGCCTGGGCCTCTCATGGTCCTGGGACCATGGACTAGCCTGGGCCTCTCATCTTCCTGGGGCCATGGGCCAGCCTGGGCCTCTCATCTTCCTGGGGCCATGGGCCAGCCTGGGCCTCTCATGGTCCTGGGGCCATGGACTAGCCTGGGCCTCTCATGGTCCTGGGGCCATGGACTTCCTGGGCCTCTCATCTTCCTGGGGCCATGGGCCAGCCTGGACACTCTCTTCTCATGGCACTGTCAGAGGCACAAGAGGGCCAGCAGAAAAACACACGAGCTCTCGCATGTTCCTTCCTAAGTTTGGGCAGGACAGTCTTCCAGCTCATTCTCTTCATCATAGGCCTAAACCCAAGGGGCGGGGAAATATATAGCACCTTTTTTGTGGGAGGAACTGCAACATCTCTTGAGTAAAGGTGTGAATGTAGGAAGGAGAGTGGGGCATGAATACATTGCCCTTTCTGGGAGCTCATCCTCTGTCTAAATATGTGTTCTTTCCCATTGCTTGATTCCTAACATGCCAAATGAGAAAAAAGAAAGTAATCCTATCAATTGGATGGGTGGATTCAGCAGATTTTATGGACACTTAACTCTCTAAATGAAGATTTGAGAAAAGCCATGCATCCTAAAAGTTATTCAAGGAAAATGATTTCAAAATTTGTACCTCTTTAAATTAATGAGATGTATTTTCACAAAAGAAAATTTGAAAGAGCACAAATGATCTTACTAAAGCCTATTAATACCATATTTGAAAAAAAATCAGTTGCTTGAATTTCACCGAAAGATCCAAATCTTTAGCTGTATCTTAATCTTGAATACAAATTAATATTTCTGTAGCAATAGAAACTTTTATGATTCTTTTTAATAAATCTATTAGTTAGATATTTCCTATGATTTATCCTACTTATTACCCACTTAACCTGAAAAAAGTAAAACAGCAGCAAAAATCAAAATTAAAAAAAAAAGACAGACAAACCTGGCACAATGTAATACTGTTCTTATTACTTGACTATCTTTCACTTGATTTTTTTAACATTCCTTTTGCCTGTGCTTATATAATCTTAGTGAATCATTTTAGAAAACATAGTTCTAAGGCAGCTTCAATTGAAAAAAGCATGACTGGGTATTGTCTGGACTATAGAAAGTGCCTTTAAGTTTATACATTGAATAGCATAAAACTCTATGTCTAGAACATCTGCACTCATCCAGATCAGACCAGTTAGATGGAAATGGGCACGTTATTATGGTCTTGAGATTTCTGAGTTGAAATGTGAATAATCAACAGCCAACCCCTTGGAGTGGCCCAAGAAGTCAGAGCCTATACTTCAATATATGATAGTTTATGCCATATCAATTAGTGTCATAAAAGTACATCAGTTTTATTGTTTTAATAACCAAATTTGTAATTCAGTGTTCCTGAAATGCAAATAATACCTAAATATTCATAAGTTTAGAAAAACTTGTATCTACTTTAGTGCAAGCATTATGCCTCATACTGGGAATACAGAATGTCACATGTGGTACCTGTGTTCTAGTTGCACAGAGTGTTGGGACTTCTACATTTAGGGTTATTAGGATTGTTTTAGTGATCTCTTAACGAATAAGAACATAATTCCAAGACCATGTTTCCAAGGCTATTTTAAATCCTACTCAATTGCAAGGGATAGTATCACCAATGCTTCTGATTGGACTGACAAATTATAGGAAGCAATTGTGGTATGCATTGGACACAGCTTGGTAGCAACCCACATTCTGTAGAACCCAATTGTCTTCTATTCCAGCTGCTGCTATGGCAAACAGTTATCATGGCTGCAACTGGCTTCTTGTAGGTACCACCTGACAGTACATTGTCTCCTGTTTAGGCCTTCCTTGTTGACTTCCTAGGAAACCCAACATGATGCACATGGCCATGTATGCATCATCAGAAGTGCAAGGCCCTGTGGGGTGGACCTTTGAAGACCCAGAGATGGGAGCCATTGAATGAACTCTGTCCCCTTCAGCTTGGAAGTCATTTCCAAGGCAGTTCATTCAACTTCAGTTTCTCAGGTCTTGCCAGCTTAGATTAAGCAGCCGGTCACACTCGATACACTCAGCAACAAACGCATCCTCACCTTGTACCTTCCACCTTTCCTTCCTCTCCCTCACTCATTCTTCCTTTGTTAATAGCGCAGATACCCTCAGCCTCAGGCTTTGCCTTTAGGGCACCCAGACTGGGGCACAGAAGAACAAGTTGTTGTGGGGAAGTGTGGAAAAGAAGAGTGGATTAAAAGCGAAGATAATGAATAAGAAATGAAGTTCTGGTATGGGAGGCAAAGGGAAATACTAGGAAAAGGGAAGAGTTCAGCTAAGGAACTTGAGATGAAATATTTTAATCATTTTGAGCAGTGATAATACTCTGAAGAGCAGTCATCTTACTTTGAAGTATCCTTTGCTGTAAATCTTTTTTTTACTGAAAAGCCCCTGAAAAACAAAACTCATTAGGGAGTTAAGGTAATGGTTTTCCTCCAAAATGCCTACTGTTCACTTTTATTACTGTGTTACTGCCAACAAAACTGAGAGTACTCTGTCACCCCAATAGCAAATGGTGGATCAGTGTCTTTCCCCAGAGATAAATGAAGCAACAGTGTGGTAAAAAGCTCTTGGTTTCAGGAGGTGAACAGTTGGATCTTTAATTACAAAGGGCTGAAATCTATTACAACACAACGGGGAGCGTGTTTAATTTGCAGAAAGAGAGAAATCGCTTTTTTGTGTGTGTGACTTAAATGACCTTAACACAAAAATCCAACAGTCCTTCCATCTGAAGGGCAATTTATGCCTTTTATCCTGAATTTATAAATGAACCTGGAGATTAAAAATTTGTTTCCTCTTCAAAAATGAAGACAAACAGCAAGAAAGAATGATACATAACTGATCTTACCACTGTCTGCCTAATTTACTAGCCTAAGATCAGCTTTACAGTTCAATGAAGTATTCAAATCTTTGACTTATTTATGGAAACAGAAGATAAGTTGGTATTAAATGGAACTTAGGGTTTTTCATTTTTCTTTCATTTTAAGATAGGCCAAAGATCTGGATTTTCTTTTAAGGCAAACAATATGCTTTCATCTTATTAAAGTAGTTTGTAAGATCCCCTACTTTATTAATGGCACAAAGAATGTTCTGAAAGCTTCTTCCTTTCTTTGCCCCAACATCTGAAGGTTTCACCGTTACTGTGCATCTTGGGTAAATAGTATTAATAATATTTGCCTTAGCAAGGTCTTGCTTCCTAGGTCAATAAACAGAAGAATGCTCATCATGAATGCCCTGGTATTCCAAAATGCTGGTAAGTAATTCTAAAGGAATCTAAAACAGGACTCCATTTTACGTTATAATATTTGGCTTCATGACGTCATTAAAGGTAGGAAAAATCAATTCTACGTCTTGATGCTTCCTTTACCCTGGAGAGGGGAGACACATCAATTAGGCTAACACTCAGCCCTATGTCAGCTCCTCATTCACCTTCCACCAGGAAAAGGGGATGATTCAGACAAGTTATGAGAGTGCAGGAGGAAAGGTCTTGCAGGACCTCACTCCTCTTCTTTGCTTCCTCATGGGAATGAGCAGCCCATGGACAGCACTTTCTCTTCACCATAAGAACTCACTTGAAATTTCATTCTCAATTGACTCAAGGAGAATCCCATTCTTTCTCTAATTTTCTTTCTCTCTCTCTGCAGAAATTTCTCCCTAGAACATCTTCTCTCCTCCTTCAAATATGCTCAATTTTATTTCATGGACAAATCTAAATCCTTAAATCCTTTTAGATTCCAAAATATTTTTGTTGGACATCTTCAATGCACATTACTATGTCTCTACCTTGTTTAATTCACAACTTAAACAAAATAAAGTATTTAAAGTCAGCATACCAAAAGTCTATAGTAGTTTTTATTTGTATTTTAAAAAAGGGAAAGACCACGCAAAACTATTTACATGAATGTTGACAGAAGTTTTATAAATAATAGAGGAAAACTAGAAGCAAACCAGGTATTTTTTCAATGGATGAATGGTTAAATAAACTGTGGTATATCCATGCCATAGAATGCTACTAGGCAAAGAAAAGGAAAGGACTACTGATAAACAGAACAACTAGGGTGGATCTGAGTGAAACTGTATTGAGTGAAAAAACTAATAGCAAAAGGTTATATATTGTATGGTTCCATTTACAGAAAATTCTTCAAATGACAAAATTATAGAGATGGAGAACAGATGAGGAGTTGCCCAGGGCAAAGAATGAGGGTGGGGTGCAAGAGTGACGTGGATGTAGTTATAAAGGGATAATGTGGGATCCTTGTGCTGATGGAACTGCTCTATAGCTTGATTGTGATTGTGGCTATAGCAACCCACACATGTGATACAACTGCATAAAGTTAAATGCACATGCAGATGAGTATGTATAAAACTGGCCAAATCTGAATAAAATCAGAGGATGGTATTAATGTAATTTTATTGGTTGCAATATTCTACTATAGTTTTGCAAAAGGACACTGTGGGGAAAAACTGGGTAAAAGGTACACAGGGTCTCAGTATTATTTCTCATGATCACAATTGAATCTATGATGATGTCAAAATACAATGTTAATTACAAAAGGAGAAAAAATAAAAGTTGTTTTTCTAATCAGAATGAGCCATATCATGATGATCCATAAAGTTTCTAACCAGAGAAAGAGGGGCTTGCGAAGGGAAGGAAAGAGCAAATGCATCCTGTCCAGTAAGTAAAGTTGTTTCTATGTTGCACAGGAGAATATTTTACATTTATTCCATTTTATTTGTTTATAAATCCTCAGAGAGAGTAGCTTAGCATTTCAAAAACCTTTCGTTGAACAGTTTATACTTTTTATTCTCAAATTCTTTGGTCTCTTTTTGTTTTATTTGACATCAGTTAAATAGAATCACGTTCACTATTTTTTATCTTGAGAGCGATGATTGTTCTTTTTGTGTGTTCATCTATATTTAAAATTAAAATGGCATATGGAAAGGTAGCATAGGACATATGGAAAGGCTATTAAACTCACCCTTGATTCGGATTCTTTGAGCACAGTTACCTCTGTCCCTTCAAGATACTGTCCAGAAAAATTCACCTTTATTTTCCAGAAAATTCTACAACAGGAGAGGACAACCATTCTAAATCCTTGTTTCCTCTCACATGTCTCCCTCGACACTGCGAGACTAGTGAAACACATTATCTTAATGACAATCATATGAGTTGATTTTTTAATTTTTATTTTACCCTTTTGGGTCTAAAATCCTTTTTGAAAGGATTTTAAAAGTCAAGCAGACTTTTTAACCATCCAATCCACGGTTATGTCCTGAGTCTCTCCTATTCAAAATGATCATTCATTTATTACCGTTTTCTGCTTCTTTTTATCTATCGGTGCTAATATCTCCAAAGACCTAGAAGGAGGAGCAGAATTAAACCCAAGTCCATTCTCGTGCTTTGTGCACCTTAACTAGGGCATGGGGACAGAAGCTCTGCTGATTTCAAATAAGGGACAAGAGATAATCTAGGCAACATTCCAAACAGGAAAATAGCCCTACTAAAAAGTTGGAAATAAGGCTCAAATTTCTAATCCCAAGAAGCAGATCAATGTTAAAAAGAAAAACTCTAAGTCTGCTTAGCGCTGATAAAATGTTTTTTTTTTCCAGAAATAAAAAATTAATAGATAAGAACAGAAAAAGTGAGGAAAAGTGAGTCACATGCACACCGCTTAGAGAGTGAAAAGAAAAGAGATGCATTTTTTGTATTCCAAAGCTGAACTATTCCGTGCAATATTCAGATCTTTATGGTGAAACACTGATGACTCTCTTTGTCCAAGAGCTGTTTCCTGCTCATTAAGAAACACATGATTGGTTCTTTTCACCACACACTAAGTTCCAATAGCTAAATTCCTGCAGTGATTTATCTCTTCTTGGAGGTCTTATGGCTCCAGTCTGCAGCATTAGCTGTCTCCACTGTTGTTCTCAGGGTTTCTGCCTTTTTAAATCTTCTGCATTTCCCTCCTGCTTTGTGATTGCTCCACCCAGCAGGCGGTCTGGATGGATCCCAGCCTGAAGCACCTGCCCTTCCTAGTCAGCTGGCTGGTTCATCTGTGAATCGCCATTTCAAAAGCTACAACTTGCAAAATCAAATGGAGGTTTTTTTTGCAATAGATACAACAATGAATACTTCAGAATTAATCAGTCTTATCTGGTCTTTACTTAATTTTAGTAAAACTATTCATTTCGACCTGGTTGCATGTGTCAAGATTAACTGAAATCGCTATAGACATATCTGTGCAAAATGTTAACCACAGGAGGCTACTGGGGACTTGAAATGTGACTAGTCCCAATTAATATGCGCTGTAAGTGTAAAGTACAGGCTGGATTTCCAAGGCTGAGTGTGAACAAAATAATGAAATACATCTCATTAATAATGTTTTGTATGGATTACAATTTACATGATAATGTGTATTTTAAATATATAATTTCCATTACTTGGAGACTTGACATTGCTTTAGTCCACTTTTTACTTAACTGAGAATCTGCTTTCCATTGAGGATCATTTTCTAGAGATTGCCCATTGAATCACTGCTATAATTCTTCATGGTTTGCCTGCATTCCTTTCTCCCCATCTCTTTTAAAATGGTACTACCCTTAAAACCAAACTTACTGACTTTTGAAGAGTAAACACTTCCAAGGGCACAGAATTTATATCTATTCCAGCAATACTGTTCTTAGCTTGAAAACCATCTAGCAACACATTTTCCCAGCCCAGCTGAGAAAACACATTTCTAGTTATTTCCAACTATAATTATATAACATTGAAAGGTTTAAAATTGATATTGAACTTAGGAAGTAGAAGACTGAAATTGCAGATAGAACAATTTGCATATTACTTCCATATTTATTTCAGTGAAAAAATAGAAATTTGATCATAAATTTCTATTATTCAAACATATATCCCTTTCTTTAAACTTTAAGAGATGTTACGTATTTTCTAACACATTCAAAAGAATGTATGCCACATATTTGGAAATTATGAAGTATAATGATACCATAAACATGCAGGACACCACCACTCAATCTAAGAAGTAGAATATTAGAAATATCATTACATCATTTTGTGTTTAGTTGCTGTTCTATCTCCCCAACTTCCCAAAGAAGTAATTACATCCATAGTTTTAAGTTTGTCATTCTGATTATTTTCTTAATGGATTTATCAAACATGTGCTTGCTCTTAAATAATATATTGTTAATTACATTTGTTTGTGGGCTATCTAAAAATCACACCATATTGTAAATAGCCTAATGCAACTTTTTAAACTCAATATTATGTTTCAAAGATTCACATATTTTTATTATATTGCTATACTTCATTTATTTTCATGTTATATAATATTTCATTGTGTAATTATACTATAATTTATTCATTCTTTTGGAATTTTTAGACATTTGAGTTGTTTTCAGTTTGGAGCTACTATGAATGATGCTATTATAAATATTTTAATATACCCTGTTGCATACCTGAAAAAATTTTCTCTAGAGAATAGACATCAGAATGGAAATTACTGGATCAGAGAGCTTGTGAATACTGCAATTTTGCAAGTTGGTACCAGTTGCTTTCCAAAATGAACGCAGTAATATATTTCCCCAACAATGTTAAATAAATGTTTTCCAGAACTTGGTTTATTAACTTTCTAGATTTTTGCCAGTCTTGTTCGAAACCATCCCAAAATAATTCCTGCTACATCCTATGGAGGAATTAAAACAATACAAAGCCACTAAAACTTAGTTTTCACATTGTACAAAAATGCAAACTATAATTACTTGATAAATGAAGAAACTGGAAAATGAGACCCACACTTAAAAGGTAATAGAGACTGATACTGTAGCGATAAGCCATAATCACTTATTGAGCAGACAGGGCTCTTAAAGCAGGTATCATAACTATCCTCATATATATTAAGAAAAATGTCTCATAATTAATTAGTAAATAGGAACTCTTCAGAAGGAATACAAACTAAAAGATAAACTTTGCACTTGAAAATTATGATATCTGAAATTAAAAATTAATTGGATATTCTTGGGTGGGCCACAGTGGCTCACCAGGCAAGAATGCTTGCCTACCATGCCAGAGGACCTGGGTTTAAAACCCGATGCCTGCCCATGTTAAAAACAAAAAAAATTAATTGGATATTCTTAACAGATGACTAAAAATGACAGACAATGAACTTGGAGATGGATGAACAGAAATTATGCAATCTAAACAACAAAGAAAAAACAAACTTTTTAAAAAATGAGCAGAAACTCCCAAATCAGTGGAATAATATCTAAAGTTCTGACATTTGTGCAATTGGATTCGGAACAGAGACAGCGCAGGGATGACAACATTTGAAAGAATAGCAGCTGACATTTTTCTCAATTTGATGAAAAATGAATGTACAGAATGTAGAAGTTCAGCCAGTCTGAAGCAGGAGAAACATAAAGCTAATCACAACCAGACACATTATAATCAAACTACTGAAAACCAAAGATAAACAGCAAGCCTTGAAAGCAACTAGAGAATAGGATACATTGCATGCAAGAGGAGAAATGCAAATGATCATGAACTTATCAGAAACAATAGAGGCCAGAAGACAGTGGTTTGACATCTCTAAAATCTATTAAAAGAAAAACCATCTCCTACATTTTAACGACCATCAACTGTATCCTTCAATAATGAAGACAAAATCATTCAATTTTGCAACTTCTTTTGATAATACATAGACCTATATTTGATTTCTCAATATTTGATATTTTATAGGATAAATTTGCTAAATTTACTTATTGGTTCTCCTAGTTTACTGTAGATGGCTTGGGATTTTTTGACATGTGTATTGTGGTGTCTACAAATAAAGGTGTTTAATTCTTCACTCCAAACATCTTGTTTTCTATTTCTTTTCTTTGCATTATTGCACTAGCTTGGACCCTTAGTGTTGAGAGTGTATATCCTGGCCTTGGCCCTAGTCCTAGAAACAGTGCATTTTATATTTCACCATTAAGTGTAATGCTAGAAGCAGGTTTTGTTAAAGATGTCCTTTGTCTGAGGGGCAAGCTGTCCTTCTATTCCTTGTTTCCTAAAGAGGTCTTACCATGAATTTGTGTTGAGATTTATAAAATGCTTCTTCTGCATCTATTTACATGATCATAATTTTTTCTTTTTTCTTTTTTCTTTTTTTTAATATGATAAATTACTTTGATTTTTAAATAGTCAAACAACTTTATATTCTTTGAAGTGTGTCCCTTTTGTTCCTGATATGTTCTTTTTATACAGTGCTAATTACATTATCTAATATTTTACCATGGATTTTTGTACATATGTTCACGAAGGACACTGGGCTTTTCTTGTACATGTCTGTTTGGATCTAGTATTAAGATTAACAATCATTTTCATATAAGAAGGTGAGAAAGCTTCCTTCTTTGCTATGTTCTGAAAGAATTTGTGTAAATTGGTATTGATTTTTCCTCCTCTGTATAACAGAAATTCTCAGGGAAATCATCGGGAACTTCAGTTTTCATGAAGGAGGTTTTTGATAATGCATTCGATTTTATTATTAAATATGGGGATATTCCAGTTTTCTATTTTTGTCAGTTTGAGTAAAGTATGCTTTTCCAATGTACTTTTCTGGTCATTGAATTGTATTTATTTGGAAGAAACTTCTTCACAATATTCTTATCCTTTTAATGTCTAGATTTAGTTGTGATGTCACTTCTTTCATTTTTTAACGCTATTGATTTGTGCTGCTTTTAAAATCCCTTTCGCGGGGGGGGCGGGCAAATTTAATAATCATTTTAAGTAATAATTTTGGCTTTGATAATTTTCTCTATTGTTTGTTTTTTTAGCCTATTCCATTTTGGGGGGACTTAATTTGATCTTTATTCTGATTATTTAAGTGAAATCTGTGATAATTTATTTTGGACCATTATTCCTTAATATGTACTTAAGCCATTTGTTACCTGTTAAGCACTGAATTAGGTATATCTCACAAAATTTGAAATATTGCCCTATCTTAGGTTTTCTTGTAATTCCTTGGTGAGCAAATAAATTAATTAATGAAATCTTGCTAGTGAAGAATCACCAATCTGAAATAAGTGAACCCATAACAGTTGGGTTTTGCTTTGATTTGATTAGAGTGAAAGCTGTAGTCACAGCAAAATCAATCTAATTTTCCTTTTATAATTAATAAATGAAAAAATATTAAGAAATTCACTGAAAGAAAGACCATGAAAACCATTCAATATAATCTTTCTGAAACCTCATAAAATAGATTTGATAACAAATTCCCTTCTTTTCCTTTCATTTCATTATTTTATTTATAATTTTACAAGCATACATATATTTTATATAATGCCATTTTAGAAATCATATTTTTAAGAGCCACCATTTTAGAAAAGTATATTTATGTACACACAATATTCCAAACAGCATAAATTTTTTATGTTCAATAATCCTTTCTACCAAAAATACCATTCAGTGTATTTTTTTTTGCATGACCAGGCACCAAGAATTGAACCTGGGTCTCTGGCATGGCAGGCAAGAATTTCACCTGCTGAGCCACCATGGCCTGCCCCATTCAGTGTATTTTTTTAGTACAATTGCTTTCTTTATGGAAAAGATAATTCCACTGATAACCTTCTTTTAAATCCAGCCATTGATATTATTAGGCACAATCATAAATTCTCAATCTGTAAAAAGAAAACTAAAATACTGCCACCTGTGACAGAGAATAATTGTTTTTTATACTTTTTCTCTTTCAGTGTTATGCTGTGACCTCCATTACATCTGGAATCAAAATTCCATTAATAGTTTACTATTTATTATCATTCTCTTAACTTTCCTACAATGTGTAGCACAGCTAGATTTTCTTTATTACCATCACCTTGAGCCTGTCTATAAATGATAGGAATAATAAAGGGAAAGAGTGCTAACAGGTATTGAGCTTTCATTTTACTCCAGGTACTATATATGGTAATTTTTTAATACAGTGACTCAAAATCCCATTAAATCGTTATTTTCACTGTTTTAATAATGAAAAGACGGAGACTCAGAGATGTTAGAGAACTTGCTTGAAGTTATGTAGCTAATCTGTGGCAACATTGAAAATATTCAATCCATTTCTTAATACTATTATACTAACATAGTTTGTTTTCCCAGCCTTTATCAAGACCCTGGCTTCCAAAAATGCTTTCATTTTTGGTACATTCTTAAAAACTAAGACAAGTTCGTGACTTTTTGTTAAGTTCCACCAAAGAGACAGTCAGTGCATTAAGTAAGTTATTCTTTAAATGTAAATAATCCAAACTCCTTGTCATACTTAATATCTAACTCCATTCCCTCCCATCTCCCTTTCTCTAACAGGTACTTAAGAATGTATATAGCGTATTAGTGACAGAGTCTTCCAATACGAAAAATTTAGAATGGCCATAGCCCAAACACCCCTAAAGAGAGGGATGGAATGGAAAGATCAAAGGGGATCGTGGAGTTATACAGAGAAGATAGGATTTAACAAATGAATATGAATGCTGACTCATTAAATTGAAATCTCTTTTAATCTCCAGTATCTTAGAGCAGCTAGAAGTAAAAACCTAAAACTGTGGAATTGTAACCCATGCCAAACTCTGAAATATGTTCTACAACTAATTGTGGTGCTGTGCTTTGAAATTTATTGCTTTTTTTTTTTTGGTATATATGCTATTTTTCACAAAAAAAGAAGGGGGAAAAGTCAGTTGTGATGATAAAAAAAAAATATTTAAGCCCTCTAGCCTCCTGTATTCTGCAGCAGCTAGAAGGAAAAAAATCTGAGAAGATCATATGGTAGCCCATGACAAACTCTTGGGTCTGTCCCTGTAACTACTTGTTGAAGAGTGCTTTGAAAACTATTGCTTTTTTATTTCTTTGCTTTGTATATGTTATACTATATGATCAAAAAGTAAAAAAGAATGTCTGTAACAGAGATTTCAAAACTAAAGTTTGAGTTCATCTATGTTATTTTCCTCCATTTATTTTTTGGTCTGCTTTACAAAAAAAAAAAAAATACCCCTTACCCATTCTATGACTCAAACATCAGTGGAATTCAAGAAGTAACTCACAACAGGAACTGCCAGACAAGCCAAACCCTCTGTACACTCCCCCTCCGAACCCAGGCTCAACCCTGTTCCCACTCGCCCCGAGCCCCGGGCAGCAGAGAAGCCTCCGCTCTAGCCAGAGAAGGGGGTGTGGGGAAATGAAACTTGGGAAATGACTCAAACTTCAAAAAGATAAATAAAACAAAATATTTAAATGGGAAAAGTATAAATGTGCACTACTAATCATGCAAAAAGCAACCCAATAGAGATAATGAGAGATGGTCAGTATTCCTTAACTTGAACAATAAGTTCTAAGCACTTTATAGGTGTATTTAATTCCTCTAACGAATGCATTGCACCTGCTATTATTACCCCTTTACAAATAATAACTAAGGAACTAGAGAAATGCCCAGTCACACCAAGTGTTGGAGGGCACGAGAGAGGAAGTGGCTTGTCAATTCATGCCGATATTACACGGTGGAGACAGAGCTGCTGAGATTTAGGTGCTCGCCCATCTACCATGTGGCAATACGCTGCTTAACTTCTATGCATATAAACTCGAAGACTTGGATGGATGGATGCTTTTCTAGGAAAATACAATTACAAGTAGAATACGTAAGAATATAATATAATTCTGATGCATGCCATCCAAAATACAAAATAAAGACAATTTTCCAAGAAATCGAGAAAGCTACCAAACCATTACCTACTGGGAAAAAAAAAAAAAAAAAAAGAATTGCCAAACCAGCAGGTAATGTCACGGGTCTTTTGGCTCATATGCATCACTTAATATCTCTGTCCCTTCTACATATTGAAAGCAGAGAAAATTCTGATGGTGATAAAGGGAAGGAAAATGTGATGTCTGGAATCACACTACGCTTAAATAAATATGATATTGTTAGACCAAAAAATGATAAAAATGAGACAACAGGTAAGTTATGTCTCATTTATCATTTCATCAATAGTAGGGTCGCTTTTTTAGTTAACTGCATTACTGAGGGCAATGCCCTCTAGCTCCCACCACTGGGGTGCCCTGGCAGACTGTCCCCTCCCATATGGGTTTGCGGGGACCTGCCTTCCTAGAGCTCACACGAGGTCACAACACTCCAAGACAGGGACTGGAAGACACAGCCACTGCTCCCTGCTACATTCCACTGGCCAATCGAGTCCCAGGGCCCCAAATTACCCGCCAGGAAGCCTAGACCATGTGTTCATGTGTTCTCCCCCTATGTGAGGCGGCAGGAAGTGCGAATGGTGAGTCTGCAGCCAGGCTCTGCCCCAGTCCATTTTTCTCATACACAAAAATCCACTTGACTCTTCCCTACAAACACTGAAAATGCTCGTGCTCTCTCCAAAATGCTACCCAGGCCCCGGATCAAGTATATCCAGGCAAGGCACAGCCTTTTTCTGCTGGTAAAGCAGCCTCTCCTTCCCTGGTCTCCTATTTTCCTTCTTAAAGCTTCATCAATACACATTATTAAAGTCTGTTTGCCAATCCTTTCCCCTGGAGCCCCTTAGATACATGGTCTGCCTTCCAAGTATTCCCCAGACCAATTTTTTTGCCTAACAACTTTTGAGTATAATGGCATTTCCTCAATAGTTGAATATTTCAAATATTTATTTGTTTAGTTATAGCTTTGATCAGTTTCTTATCCTTTTGGACCGAGGCTGAAATGCGAAAGTAAGTCAAGCAAATAGAGGAAAGTAAGGAATAAAATTACATGATGATTTGTAGAATCTCATCTTTTCTCCTTAAAATACTTCAATTACAGAACATGAGGAAATAAAGAGGGTAAAGGTTCTTAAATATTGATCGGTTTCAAAAGAAATGCTCATCTACTATCTAAGCCAATACTCTCCTTTAAAATATATAGCCTGCAATACAGAAGACACTAGTTAAGTTGTTTTTAATTTGCTGATGATTGACAAGGTAGACCAAAAGGTCTTTCACTTTCTCTCTGGAAGGGACATTAGAACAGCTGCTCACATGCAGGTTAATGGGCCATATATTTCCAGTCTCTTCTTGCTGACCAGCTGTAAGGCACATAATTGTCCTTGACAGTCAGTCATAATTTATTCCTGCCTTAGGTGGCTATTAACTTCAGCAATAAACGTATAGAGGCTGTTGGACTCTGTTATCTTAGCACTTTAGATGAACCTGCTATTCCTACTCACAGTATACAACATATCTACACATTGCCAGAAATTGCATATAGACTATTATCACACAGGAAATGTTCTTTGGTTCTCACAGGATTCTAGCAAACTTCATAAACATAGATGTTCTACCCCTTTTTGATGACATACACTTTCATTACAGAGTTAAGACACATTTATCCATCACTTTTTAAGGGGATATTAATTGCTGATATTAGGGCATCACCAATGCACATACTCTTGACACGCAAGTTCATCAGTACAAGAAAGGTGATGCTAGGGGAGTACTAATGTACCAGTAATGGATTGTACTATCTGGAATACTTAACCAGGGAAGTATTACAATGAACCATCAGTCTTTATGGTATATCCTGGGCTGCCATTCTACTGCATGGACAACTAGGGGAATCTTCTACAAGGAGAATACTGAGATGTTCTGTTGGGATGAGTTATTTCCATTTTTTGACAAAGTAAGCAGAGATGGAGAGGGAGCTGCAAAGGGAAGACAGGATTTGTGAGAAATGTTAAACCACGTGCCTCTCTTCTGACCTGTGAAGCAGCCACTGTACCTATGAGTTCTTTGAATGACTCAAGTTGGGGACACCATCTAACCCAGCCTTGGTTACCTTCCACTTTGAGAATGACTTCCAAAGCTTTCCAAAGCATGAAACACTCTCTTAGGTCTCAGAAAATCACCAAGAGCATTTATTTTTATTTAGGTCAACTCCTATTATTCTTAACATCTCACAGGAATAAATTCAATTAGAAGAATTCCTTTCAAAGAGAGAGAATCTTAGTTTTCTTCATTGAACAATACCATTTTATCCTTTTCAACACCTACAAGATTAAAGGCACAATAACTTTCCTGGTACATCTTATCAGTATAAATAACTCTCCTAATGTATTGCTATTGCTTTTCTTTGTTTAGTTTATGTAAACAACTCTTTTGAAGTGTCATGTAATTACTATTACACTTCACTCATTTTGAGTATACAATTATTTTTCTGTAAGTTTTTAGAGTTGTGCAGCCATCATCGTGATCTAGTTTTAGAACCTTTCCATCACCCCATTAAGGTTCCTTATGCCCATTTGCATTCACTCCCTGTTTTGGCTCCCCACCCTCCCCGCACAACCACTCCTCGGCTTTTTTGTCTCTATAGATTTATCTTTTTAATACTTTCATACAAATGGAATAATACAACATATAGTCCTTTGCATCTGGCTTTGTTCTGCTTTTTTGTCTCTACAGATTTATCTTTTTAATACTTTCATACAAATGGAATAATACGTTTCCATTTGCATCTGGCTTTGTTCACTTATGAAAATGTTTTTGTGATTCATTTGTGTCTTAGCATGTAGTTGTAGTTAGTTCCTTCTTGTGGCTAAGTAGTATTCCATTGTATGGATAGACCACATTCTGTTTATCCATTCAGCAGTGGATGGAAATTTTGTTTGTTTACCCCTTTAAGCTATTATGGATAAGGCTGTTCCATACAAGTCTTTAGTGAACATATGTTTTGATTTCTCTTAGGCAGATACCTATGAGTGGAGTTGCTAGGTTGTATAGCATATTCATTTTAAGATATTTTTAAAAACCACTGAATTATTTTCCAAAGTAGGTGCACCACTTTACATTTCCATCATGTTTGAGTGTTCCATTTTCTTCACATCCCTTCCAGTGTTTGTTACAATATTTTATTATAGCCATTTTAGGTGGGTACAAACTGATATTTCACTGTGGTTCTAATTTGCATTTTTCTAGTGACTAATGATGTTGACCATCTTCTCAGGTGTTTATTAGTCTTCTTTGGTGAAAATCTATTAAAATCTTTTGCATATTTATTAACAACTTTATTTAGATATTATTTATCTTACAATATAGACCATCGATTTAAAGGGTAAATTCAGTGGTTTTTGGTATATTCACAGTCGTACAAATATCACCATAATCTATTTTAGAAAATCTCATCATCCCAAAAAGAAATCATGTACCCATTAGGAGTCAGTCACCATTATCCCACCCCCAACTTTCAAATTGGGTTGTATGTTTCTTGATTGTTGAATTGTAAGAGTAAAAGTTTTTTAGCTATTCCGGATATGAATAATTTATCAGATATATGTTTTGCAAATATTTTATCCAACTCTGTCACCTGTCTTTTTTTATCTTGCTAAGGTGTTTTCTGTAGTGCAAAACTGTAATTTTGATGAAGTCAGACTTTTCCATACTTTTCTCTATGAATTGTACTATGGTGTCATATCTGAGAACTCTTTGTGTAACATAATTCATGAAGATTATTGAAACACTGGGTCTTATGAGAAAATTATTATGCTATTCGTTATGGAGGAAATTGAATGTCATAGAGTTAACTAACTTTCTTAGGGTTTATGAATTAATAACATATTGCCTTCCACTTTTAGACAGGCAATGATTGGGACTCCCTTAACTTAACATCACTTTAATCAATAACTATTAGATATTAAAATTTAGGCCTTAGGGTTTAAATGTGAACTCTGCTCAAGGAGGAGGGCAAGCAGTGCACACAATTAGTGCATTCTCTTCAACAGGATAAAAGTTTTCATGTGAACCGCCGCAGAACCACATAACTGATTTATCCAGAGTGTATCTAATAATGTGTTTTTAAAAGGAGTAGAAGGAGATCAACTAGGAATGCTATTGATTGTATTATATGAGTGTACTAGTTTCTTTTGTATTAACAAAAGGCAAGAGTTGCTGTTTGTATTAATCATTGCGTGATGGTTTTGCGATGGTTTGCTAAAAAACAGTTATACCCACAATGCCACGAAAATCAAGTCATATAAAATTGGTGTGTTGCATGTGGGGAGGAAAGAAGAAATAAATACCCGTCATTCATTTCCATTTCCAGCCACTAAAGTAAGTGGTAATAGTAGCTTCTTCTCTTTGTAATTATACAGGAAGTAAAGTAAAAATGGAAAACAGCAACAGAAAACCATACTCAAAATGCTTCACATGAGCGCTTTATATCCTCAAAGAAATTTGCAAATATATTAGTGACCTCTCATATTGTCACAGTGGCTTTGCATCAGTAATACTTTTCTATATGTATTCTATAATCCTGCAATCATATTCAGATTTTATTGTGATAGCTCAGATACCAAGAGTATTTGAAAGTAACACAGTACAAAAAGTAACATCAAGGATGTAAACTATTTATATAGTCATCATAAGTTGCTGTTGTTTTGAGAACAGCTGGAACATGTACAGCTTGGTTATGATCCTTCAAAACCCCTGGCATTTTGATTTTATCATTTTCAGCAGCCTTAACTATACTCACTCATTGCTTCCATCACTCTTCACAGCTCAGCATCTTTACCTGTCAGACCCAAGAACTATAATCTGAATTGGTGAGATCAAAACACAATTTACATCATGCCATCAAGCTGTCTTGGGAGAATTCTAGACCCACACAATACCATCCTACAGAAAGGTATGGCAACTGGCATTAGGAAATGGGAATCTAAGCCTCTTCAGCCCTAGTTACTCTGGGTCAGGCCTTGGAAAAATCTCTTCCAGGTTCAGTTTTTGAAAGTGGAAATGAAAGTGAAAATAGTAGGCACCCTTCCCAGAAGTGCTCCGTGTCCAGATAAGATCATATGTAGTGGGCCTCCCTCCTGGAGACTGAGCTGAGATCATTCCATAGATTCAGGCATATCTCGGCAAGAGGAGACAGATTTCAGAGCCTACGATAGGCCGAGGAGAGGGGACAATGGAATGGGGGCTTCTGGGGACCTGAGAAGAAGGGAGCTGGGAGTGACAGAGAAGTGAGTGGACCAGAGGGAGGCAAAGGGGAAGTTAGAAAACAGCTCCTGCAGAGACAGTGTCAGGGCTAACAGGGCTCTGGGGACACGACACCATCTGTATGCTTTTGATTTTCTGTGTAGCCCCTTTCAAACTCTCTTCTTGATAGGTTTTCTGTAGATATTTTTGTGGTAGGTATCACTTTGATTTTTATGTATTTGTAAGTCACCATGAAAAATTCACTTTTTAAATGATCTATATCAGATGTTTATTAAAGCATCCTGTCAACTAATACTACACCTTAATTACTGAGTTTTGATAATGTGCAATCAAACCTTTATTGAATTCTGATTGGTTCTCTGTCTTTGTGGTCCAGTCCAGCTGCAACTCAGTCTGTGATGCACAGCGAAGACAGAAATGGTACAGGAAATATTCCTGTATGCGCAGTCTTACATTTTACAGGACAATTGATAATAAAGAGCATGCCATTTTGGTTAAGAGCAGGATTTTTCAAATCCTAGTTTGCATTCTGGCTATGTGAACTGTGGCAATATCAATAGTAGCTAACCCATAGGTCAGTGATGGAAATTAAATAAGATGATGCTTGCAAAATATGTGGTAGAGCTGCTACTACATGGTATGTACTCAAAAGTACCAGCTATTATTTTACATTTTCTACGTGGATACTGCATAACGTGTGGGTTAGCTGATTCCACCAATCAAACCTCTTAAAGCATAATGGGTTTCACCAATAATAAATGTACACCCATGTGTCTTTGTTTTACAATTTATACATATCACAGCTATGTAAGCTAAATAAGAACATGAACAGGTTCCTGAAAGACTCAAATACTCAGTCTTACTTCTGGTTCACAGACTTTCTTCACTGTTTCCAATGCATATCACAGGGCCTGCCACATAATAAATAAGAGCGGCCCAGAGAATGTGGATTGACTCACTGTTGAAGGTCAGAATTGGATTAGCCATGACACTATAGCTTCTATTTTCCAGTTAGACCCCTGCACTTCCACTGATTTTCACCATAACTCAACTTCCCCCCCTCCACCTCCCAGGATTTGCAATTTCGGGTTTCCTTCTCTTGATTCTATGCTCAAAACATTTGTTAAAGTCAAAAATCATATAGAATGTTATTATCATGAATTCATGCGCTAACTTTCCCCAAGCCTCCTGTAACTCTTTTTTATTAGCTTATTTTATATTCTTTATTGTAACCTCAAGCAACTATTTCAAATCATTCCTTTTATATGTTAGTCTATTTCTCAAAGCCCTCACAAGGACAGCAGTTTTACTTTACAAGGCAGAAGCCATACCATATTATCTTATACTCCCTCTTTCAACCTCCACCTTCTTATCAGCCTTTAATTCCTTCCCCTTCACATCTGGACCTACCTAAAGTTCCATCTTTCCATGGACTGTCTCTATAATAATTGTACCCCTTTCTCCTTATTTGGAATATCCTTTATGGGCTCTTTCCACATTTTCATAGATTTACTGGTCCCCTGTTTTTGAAAAAAGTCAACTGCATGTTCATTTGATCCTACTTCCCACTCTATTTATTTTCTATTTATTTTCCTATCTCCTGCCTGAGATAACTGCCAAAATTTAAGAATGGGTGAACTGCGTTGTCATCTTCACTCCCTAAGCATGTGATTCTTCACAAATTCCTAAAAGTACAGTTTACAGCATTATCTTTATTCCTAAATTATTCTCTTGAAGAACATCAGCAATGTCCTACCTCATTGACAACTCATTATTCATTTGTAATTATTGATTTATAAGTGCTTTTCTTGGTATGTAACTACTTGGTCATAAAAACATGAAACCACAAATATGTCCCTTTAGTTGGAATAGAAGGACAATAATTTGGCTCATAATCCATGGTCAGTTTTAAGAAATATGCCTCAAAATCTCTTTGAGAAGAGATTTAAAAGTAGAAGCAAAATCACTGTTGCACATAAATGAAACTTGTTTAAATGAACAGACTAATAGTTTGAATGACAAAAGCAGATAACTTAAGGCAGACAAACCTGTTGCTGACACCCAAATTACGGCAGAAATTATGGCCAGAGAAAAATGGAAAGCACCTCATGGACTTAAATACCTTGGAGGTATTCAATCCCTCCATTAGCAGATGAGACCTGACTTGGAACACTGTAAGAAAAATGCATAAGTTCATATATTTCTAAAAGTTTCGTGCTGACATAATTACTACAGGATACCTAGCAGGAACTAAAATGGACCAGATAAAATTCAGGGGCCATAAGTATCAATTCTGCTGTGTTTTTAAAAATAAGCATTAAAGTTTAACTGCTTTAAGAAAAGAAGAAGAAAAAGAGAGCATTCCATAATAACATATTTGTGGTCCATTTAAAAATATCATTGATATCGAATGACTCCTTTTATTTATTTTTATTTATTTATTTTTTGCATGGGCAGGCACCAGGGAGCATTCCTTATATGCGACTAAAAATTGTTTTTAATAATTGTTATAAAATGAGTGAAGGGAAGAAGGAAATTCATATCCCAAGGAAAAAGTGGAGAATGAGTAATTAGGTGTCACCTAACTCACTCCTGCTTTATCAAATCTATGATTGAGGCAACAATTAGTAGGCTTTCCTTATTTTTATCAAAGCTTTTTTTAATATTGTTTATTAAAGTATTCTGAATCTAGTCTAGGTTTCCCATCCCCCATTCGTTTCAGTGTTAAATAATCTACTTAAGAAAACAAAAGTTATCAAGTGGGTGTTCATCCGCTACAAAGCACAAAGGCTTTTATTAGTTTTGATATACTGTGAAATGGGGTGACTTTGAACACCATCCTTTAGGACCAATGCTTTCCCTGATGAATGAAAGAGCTAGAAATTAAAGCAAAACCAACACCAACCTTCTTTTTCCATTTAAAAGCTCCTCCTTCTTTCCACGTAAGCCATCCATGTTGCTTTTACCTGTTTCCGGTGTTAAAGTGCTTATTCCTAATTCACCCTGGTTCACGCAGTTCCTGCAATTCCCTCCACTAGACCTTTAATTCATCCAGATTTTCATTTTTAAACACTTATTTCAATTTCCTGACTTTTTTGAACCTCTCCAATACTCCAAGGAAAAATGTTCTCCAAAACTTTACCCTGTCCTTTAAAAATACAAATTTAGCTCTTATTTTCTGTTCTTATTATGTATTTAAATAAATCCTAGACTGTTTACATTCCTCAGGCACTCTTTAAAAGCAAGTTTGTGTCACATACCTTAATTTAATTTTTCTTTGCACCCAGTAAATTATGTATAAATATAAGAGGCACTTACTATTTATTAGGGAAAAAAATGAAAGAATGAACAAGTGAGTGCAGGTTGAGACCGATCTGTTGATTTTTGTTTGGAGATAGCAAATTAATCTTAGTTTCCATTTCTATTTCATTACCTATGACAAGAAGAATTATTGAGAAATGTAAAATAGGAAGAATAAATATCAACCAAATTGTTGCATACATTTTAGAAAAGAATTATGAAGGAAAATGCCACCCATGGACTAAATAGAAAATAACTTGCTGTATATATAAATATAAATAGAGGATCCAGGAAAACCACCTTTACAATTGCATATCTTTCTTTCCTACGATGTGAAATGCAGTTTACCTTTAAAGTGCATGTATTTACCAGCCAGGGCAGTGAATTTAATGCCCAAAGCATAATCAGTGCTTAGTACGTACTTGCAAATGTCATTCACCTTCAGTAGCTTCACAGTTCCACTGCTGACAAGGAGTAAAGCCAAAAGGGGTCCTAACTTCCATTCAAACTATACCATATTATTACCATTAAATTGAATGTAATTAGAATTACAATGAACTATTATATAATTTTTAAAGTAAAATTATTTTTCCATTAAGTTTTACAATGGCCTTTGGTTTGGTGCAGTGCAACTGGACCTAAAAATAAAATCTCAGCTAAATGAAAAGCTCAGATGAACTGATAATTTCAGTAGGTTGGAATATCCCTATGTATTTTGTCCCAGTGACCTTTCTGAGGACAAAACCTCAAGGGATACTCAGTTAAATTTATATCCCAAGGCACATTATAAATTTGTCAGACCCAGAAGAAATGCATTGTGAAGTGCATGAAAGCAGCCCCTTGATATGAGGGAGTGATAGAGAAGAGGAGGCAGGTCAGTCCTTCCTACTTAAATCAGCATCCATGATCTCAGGTCTGCAGGACTAAGGAAGGTCCTCAAAGCTCCCTGGCATCATGTGTTTCATTGCCCCAACTCAATTCGGCATCAGTACCCACAAGCAGAACCCATCCCAATCATTGTCATGAAGTTGAGGAGTTTACATATATATTCACTTCTTCGTAATGCAGTTAAGGGAGAGGCAGTGAAGAAACGCACATTACCTTTCTGATACGGGTCCACGTAGCAGAGGGCGGGACATCTCAGGATTCCATTTCTCTCGGGGTGTGGCAACGTGTCCAGCTTTCGGTCAGTTTGAACTTCCATTTCATGCAGACTGCTTGTCTCTATCTCCCAAAACTGGTGAAATGATGAAGAATAAACAAACAAAATCCCCACTTTATTTTGATTCTTGCACCCTGATGGTACCCCTGCCAGGTAAACCAGCTAAGGGCTGGGCTCCCTACCAGCTCTCTCAATCAGAGCAGAGCCATTCCATCACACCCTCAGAAGAACAGGAGTGTACCCCGTCTTTCAGGGAACTGATTCCCGGGAAAAGTTTGTCTTGAAGCCTTAGGAGTCCTT
The DNA here is from genome assembly GCF_023851605.1 of Tamandua tetradactyla. Taxonomy (NCBI): domain Eukaryota; kingdom Metazoa; phylum Chordata; class Mammalia; order Pilosa; family Myrmecophagidae; genus Tamandua; species Tamandua tetradactyla. Next base: position 70,877,039 of record NC_135342.1, on the reverse strand, counting down.
GGATGGCAGTGCATTTCGGTAACCCTCTGTGCACAGTAGGGCAACCCCACATGTGGATTCTTGATGTGGCAAATCATCTCCAGACACCAAAAGAACTGGAAACGGTCCTTCTCTAAACCTATATCAATTTTTCTCAAAAGCAAACATCCTGTGCTAAACACACACATTTGTTAGCAATTTCGTATCATAAAGCTTTTTCAAAGCAGATTCATTGGCAGTAGGAAAGCCTTTTGAAAAATAAAATAACTTCAGAAACTTAAATTTCTCCTTTCTCTGCTTTTTTTAAAAAAGATTTCTCACACGTTTGTGTTCAAAATATAAGCCTGTTTTCCATTAACATTAAATATTTATCATGATACAATAACATGACACTGTATCAGAATGTCTAAGGTAAACTTGAAAACCATTAGAAAATGCAAAAAGGTTGTGGTTGTGCTTTTTATGTAAGTGCAATAAAATAAAGCTCTTTAAAAATTACTAAACCACTTCAAACATAATATTTTTAAATGCAGCAATATAGAGAGAGTTAAGATTCAGTCTGAGCCCATGTTTCAATTATATTTCCTAAAGAAAATAATTGAAGTTGTTGTGAACTTCTTGACCCATTTACAGAAATCTGCCGATGTGCAGTAGCGTGACTCTCTCTGCGTGTCGCCATCTCAGTCCAGCAAAAATATGAAGAACCAATGAGGGGCATTGAATAAACATACAAGGGGATTTCTAGGATTTAATCTAAAGTGAATTTAAAAATACATCGTGAGTGGGAACTAATTCAAGCCTGTCTCTTTTGGTCTCAAAGAAAGTATTTATTTGAGGCTCCATTACAGAGCATCTGCTACTTGCAAAGCACTATTAGGAAAACAGAGACAACTCAGCCACAGTCAATCTTCTTAGAGTTTCTCTTGGAGAGATCAAGAATCTGACAGTGTCACTACCATGTAATTATGGCTTATTATTCTTATAACAAATGTAGCAATTAATATGGGGATAGAGAAGAGGGAGGTTGATTAGAATAGGAGGACTGGAAAGGGCCATAAAAAAAAAAGAGATACTTTGGGAGTATTTAGTTCTTTGATAGAAGATCCTGGAGAGAGGTGAGCAAAGCAGAAGGACTTTCCAAGCAGAGAGAACCATATCATGAAATACACAGTCGCCTAAGGTGCAGGGGGCTTTGAATATTAAATGTCTTTAAACACAATGTCGAGATCTCTTTTGAAAAGTACACTCTGGCAACAGTTTAGAGCTGTGAACTCCTAAATGAAATGTGCACACGCTGGTCAGAGGCGGTGGGGATATGCAAGATAATCAACAGGTATTTATTTATTTTTACTTTGCCTTTATCACTTCAAATCTGTGTCTATTTTATAAAGTGCATAATATTTTGGTAGAGTGGAACATGTACATAATTTATAAAGAAATAAATATACAATATCGGTGGCATATGTACCTTCCTTAGATTCTTGAGTATCTTCCAAATATCTCATACCTTATAGAAAGAATATTTTTAAACCAGCAGTAACCACAGCTCTGTCTTTGTCTGATGTGAGATTAGAGAGAACTAATTAGTAGAGAGGATGGGCTTAGAAAAAAAGAAATAGGATAAGATTGATTTAGAGAAATGCTATTATGAATCTTAAGCATTTACATTTATTGTAGAACTACAGCATATGGTGAATGATTATATATAATTAAATAAGAGAAGGTAGAGACCCTGAAATTATTTCCAGACTCTAACATGAATCAAATATATTTTTGCCCCCACCACATTAAGTCTCAATACATGACAGCAACTCCAATTAATGGTTGTTTATATTCAAGCTACCTATGTAAATTCTAGTCATTTTTATCTAGGATAATTACATATCTTTTTTAAAGCTCAGTTTTCTCACCTGCATAATGAACATAATAATACTATTATTTAACGGTTGGGAGTAAGACAGATATGACTTCGTGTCATTTTATTGTCATGCTAGAGTATTAACAGGTCTCCCCAGAGATCTGTTTTAATTCTAAAAGGGGAATGTGCTTTTCCTTAATTTTGGATTAATTATTTAGAGGCTCCAGACTCTGTGAAGTTATGTTAACTTGTAGAGCATCTGTTAGAGTTGCCAATCATTTCTGTCTGCTAGAAAAGGTAGCTCCAAAATGAATGGCTGTCCTGCCTTTTGTAGGACACTGACCGGTTTTACATTACTACTTATCAGTCTTATGCTAACAATTCTTGTTTCTGTGTCTATAGATACATAATCACTTGAATTCTCTTTGAACCAGCTTCACCATTTCGCTTGTGGGATAAATAAATCTTTTATGTGTGCTTGCTATAGATTTACATGACATTCATTTTTAAACAATTTTGGACAATACTACATCACAATGGCTGATATTTATAGAGTACTAACTGTTATGTGCAATTATTAACTCAAGGGGTTCTCAAAACAAGAATAAGATGGGAATTAGTATGATCCATGTTTTACAGAAAAGAAAACTCTGTGGTGTGATTATCAAGTGTTGGTCAAATAGATGTCAAAACAAAAGAAAGTGCATCTTTGCCCTAAGAATTGTTATTCTTCAATTACCTCTATCTCTTGATTTAAAGAACTTAGGACTTAATACTGACCAAAGAGCTCAGTTACCCTCCTTTCTACCAAAACTCTGTAGTAATCAGATGAAGGAAAATATGTGGAACATTTATTATTTGAGATCCTCATTTTATGATTCCTTATTTTCTCCCCTGATTTCTTTTCAGTCTGTATTCTCTGCCTTAGTTCAGTTTATACCACCAGTCATTAAGGGCTGAAATTTTGACATTGTCTCAGGATCCACAATCACTAGATATATAATCTAAAATTTATCACATATACTTATTTACAAATTCTACATCTTTTACATCTACAAAGTGATAGAAAATACAAGATGAGAGAATTCTAGCTTCTGTCCCTTCTACTGTTACAGTAACGAACTGAAACTGACTCCCAATTCTAAAAGCCAAGACAGCACCTGAACCAGCCATCGAACCTCAGGCAGGCCAGGGCACTGCAGTGTCTGCTCTCCTTGTTCTTGTTGTTATTATTAGATTTGAGGCATTTGACAGAAAGTTGAAGTAAACAGACAAAGTACATGCACTGTCAATATATGCATATTTAAGCATTTATGCTATTCATGCTCTGCTATACTTAAATTTTTGCACCTTATAAATTAAACAATTTGTAATTGAAATGAATATAACAATGAATATAAATAGAAATTCTAATTTTTCCTCTCTCCGTCCCAACTGATTGCCTAGCAGCCTCCCTATCTCACCGGGGTGAGTGAAGACGGTGTAATTCTATACTCCTAACAGCATTATCTTCCCAAAAGGGGTATCTGAGGGTCATACTACAGGAAATTTTCATAAGCACATGTTTTAGACATAACCTGAATCTTTTGCCTCTTTTTTTGAGTAATATGGTTCCCTCTGTTGGGAATGCCTCTGGCATGCCATCTTCTCTCTTCCTATGACCTATCAAACCCTAAGCATTGAAGGGATACTAAAGGTCTCCAGGTATCACCTCTCTCCGTACTAGCCTCTCATCTCTCTGTTCCAATTCATCTCCCACCTTTGATATTTCTGAGTCAGCTCCAACCTGTGCTCTAGCACTTTGGACCACTTGTCTTGTGTCCTAGGCAGAAAATGGCGCCAGCTTCCACCCCACAAAGGCACCCCCTGAAAATATATTACCTTATATGGCAAAAGGAACTTTGCAGCTATGATTAAGTTAAGGAGAGTTCCCTGGATTATCTGAGTGGGCCCTGTGTATCACAAGGGTTATTATAAAACCAGAGCAGGAGGGCACAAGTCAGAGAAGGAGATTTCATAGAATCAGAAAGAAAAGGATTTGAAGAAAGGGGCCAGGAGCCTAGGAATACTGATGAACTCTTGAAGTTAGAAAAGTCAAGGAAATGGATTCTGCCCCAGGGCCTCCAGAATAAATGCAGCCCAGCTGATCGCTTTATCCTTCTGAACTCCAGAAGTCTGGGATAACAAAATTGTGTTACTTTAGCCACTGTGTGATCACCTGCTGCAACAGAAGTAGGAAACTAACACATCTTGTACTGGCATGATTGAAATTTTCTTCTCTATTATGGAAGCTTCAAGATGATAAAATAAAACTTAGTCTACTTTGTTTCCCACATACTTCTTTGGAAATAATAAGATGGTCAATTAATATTTGTAGAATGAATGAATGACTTTCTTTGAGAGCAAAACAATTAGGGTTTGATTAGTCCCCAATTGAGCAAGACTATTTATCCTCAATTCATTAGTCATAAAGGACATGATTTATGCCCATGAAAGACCATGAAGAATTTCTCATATGTTTTATTAGACTAAGTTGATGATTGGCAAATATACCCCAATACTGCTGGTAGATAAATTTATTTATGGGCCATGGCATTTTGATACCAAATGGAAAAGCAAAACTCTACATGCCTTCCTGTATTTTTTTGCAGGCAATAAAATTGAGACATATTTCCACAGTAAATCTAAATGTCTCCTACATTGCTAGGCTTTAAAAGGTTATGTACATTAGATATTACATCATTGTTTGAAGTACATTAGTGCTTTTGAAAACAGCTGCCTTCAATCTCCATTCTCATAAAAAGAGCAACCACACAGTCTGTGCTTTTTCTAATGGCTTTAAAATGTGTGTTAACTTAGAAATTCTTATCCACACTATTGTTTGTGTACCATAATATAGAATATTAATGGAAACATAAAGTGGGAGAAGTCTTCACAAAACACAAGGCAGAGGCAGAAACTTATGCTTCTCCAAATCTTTTATCCTTGAAATGCTTCCCTTTTGGCAATGGATGTGTTTTTATAAAAGCTTCATGAGGCAAAATTATTAATAAATGTATGTATTTAACACAGGATGTGAAAACAAAATAGAGCCATCGATTTTGTGAAACTTTTCTAGAAGGGAAAAGTTTTGACCTTTGTTTTGTCTATAGAGCTTATTTGTCTACGCATTCACATTAAGGACTATTTCTACTGTGCACAAAGAGTGGTGAACACACTAAGTGTGAGCGTGTCGCCTAAATATACCAAATATAAGGATTCCTGTGGCTTCGAAGCCAGCTTTCCTCCAGGAACAATTCCCTGAAAGCTCGAGTGCATATCTTTTCTCTGAAAAATGCTGTCTCCCTTGTCCTGATTCTAACTGGGAACGCTTATCTGGGTTATAGAGGAGGGAAAAAGGAAAACTCCATCTCTTAGTAAAGGGAATCTGTAACATTACTCGTGATACAAGAATGGAAACATGCAGGGAACTATTATTATTATTAATATCATCATGATCATTATTTACTCATCCTTTACCCACTTTGGTAAGGAAAGCACAAAAGAAAATCAGATTCTTTGAACTGAAAGGACAAATTGCTCAACAGCAGAAAGTAGCTCTTCCTATGCTACAACTAGAGAGAAAATTTAGCACGAGGGTCACTAACACACGCTGCATTTGGCTGACCATAAAAAGGCAATGAGCAATTCTTAAATGGCTGTCCCTTACCTGAACCAGCAGGGAGGGGACATGTACATATACTTTAATGACTGGAAATGGGGTCATTGCTTTTGACTTTCTTGGTGCTAAAGAAAACTTGATGTTTTGCAAAAATAAAACATGGTGTTTGGGAGGTTTCTGGCTGTCATAATCGCCCAGCTACCCTGCAGAGCCCAGCAGCACTAGCATGGGGTCTCCCCCAACCCAGAACTCCCCTCTCAGCCCACCTGCTGGAAACCGTGAAAATGGTGCATTTGTCTTATGTCTGACAAGTTCATAATTTACCTTGGGATAAACATTTAATTGACAGCATTTTGAGCATTGTGCACAGAAAGGGTGCCTGGGAGAAACAGGAGAGGGAAATTCTGAGCCATGAAAATTGCTGATTAACCCGAGCTAAGCATTTGCACAGGCTAGCGTGGAAAAGAAAGAATAATAGTAAAATAGTCTGCATTTAGATCACGGGAAAGGATGTTTAATTGTAAGAGTTAAAAATAAGGAGTATTGATCCTTTTATTTTTATTCGTATAATTTCTTTCTTCTGATGTTGTGTAGGAATTCCCCTTCACTCTTGCTTCTTAAAATTTGTCCAGAATATCCTAAATACAGGTTCTCAAGCTCTCCTGTAATGCTTCCTTAACATTCCTCAAATATTTACTCTATCTTCATTAATATTCACATAGGAATATATAGAAATATTTAAAACATCTTGCTGTTTGACAGAGATTTAAATCCTTTTTAGTTTGTTTAATATATATTTTTAGGTCCCACTGTATTGTTCTTGGGGAACAACGTTTAAAGTCTCAGTGTTTAAAAAGTCTTGTTTTTTGTTTTTTTTGTTATGGTGTATGGCAGGGTCACATTTCATTATTTTTCCATGTGCATATCCCATTACTGCAGCATCACTTGTTGAATTTTTGACTGTTTATGTGTGTTGGTTTCTTTTGCTTATTTGGTTGTTTTTTGGGAAGTGCATGGACCAGGAATAGAACCCAGGTTTCCTGCATGGCAGGCGAGGTTTCTACCGCCGAACTAGCCCTGCACCCCCTAAAGTGTCTTTTAACATATTTTTAGATAATTAAGATGTATTTCGTCATGGCCTAATAATCATGCCACCCAGACCCTGGCAGGAATAGCCCTGTGAAGCCGAAGTAGAGATTACAATCCTCCAGATGGAAATGGAGCATTAGTGTACAAGCAGAGCCCTTGTTTCAAAGTTGTATAAAACAACCTCCAGCCTTAAGCAACTTATGAAACAACAGGAAAGATAAGGCAAGTCTCCAGCAAGTTCTAATCACATAAGAATTATTGATGTTTCTAAAAAGAAAAGTCCAAAAACATTAAGTGTGGCTCGTCTTGATCTAGATGAATATTTTCTTAGTGTTTCTGATCATCACAGAATCACTTAAAGAGTTTTACTTAAAACATAGATTCTGGGGTCCTGCATCCCTCCTTTGAGTGGAAGGGACTCTTCTGGCACACCAGGGACACAAGGTGTCTCCAATTTGATCCAGAGGCATCCTGGAGTTAAGCCTTGGAGTTAAGCCAGGGGCCAAGGCAGCCCCTGGGGTTTATGATTAGAAGTCATTGATTTGAACCTACTGTCTGTTGCAAACCGAAGGATCATGGCTGTGTGACTTAGTACGGTTTAATTTGCAGTTTTAGATCTGTAGCAATTTTACGGAATTCTAGTTCATTCACTCAATCAGTAAAGACTGCAGGCTCTCTGTGACCAAACCCCTAGGCTGGACACCTGGGGAGGAGTGAGGAAGGAAGTGGACCCTCTCAGGACACCGACAGGGTCCTGGGGCGACACATGTTGATGACATCTTCACCCACCAACACTGTTCCAGGAAAGAGTTGGGAGTATCACATGCATTCAGCTTCATGGAAAGTCTGTCTCTGTTTAAATAAACACCAGTGAGGCTGAGATACAAAGGAGAAATATGATATCAGCTGGGCCAAATGTAAGAGGAAATATTTCAGGTGGAGGGAGCAGTTTTGATGCCAAACAGGTGATGCATCTCAACACATGATTCAAGCAGATCGTCCTAACACACAGAGGGAAAAGTGACAGCAGAGTCCGCGCCTGCTGAGACAAATTTCCTGTAATCTCAAGAATTTGACCACTTCATGACCTTATGCTCTTATGACAAAATGATAAGCCTAGAAAAACAAGTCCATGAAGCGTCCATGGATTTTACAGATGTTTATTTTTTAAATAATGAATAATATAAAACATAAAGTCAACAGATATTAATGGCCTTATATTCAGACTATATGGAAAATGATTTCATGTTTCTTATCCTGTGATTTGGGGCACCTTCTCAGAATTTTCCTTCCTTAAAATTTTAGTGAGAAAGCCCATTACTTTTTTTGAAAATGAAATTTCCTTTTCTGTCTTCCATCCAACATTTCAAAATCTTTTTACTGTTAGCTTAGAATGTAAATTTGTTCTCCACGACCAAAGTTATACATGAGTATTACAGAAAGTTCCAGAAATTCAGATATGTGAAAAGAGGTTAGAAAAAAAAGAATTGACAATTCCTCCAGCAACCAAAGATAACTGCGTGTGTGTGTGTGTGTGTGTGTGTGTGTGTGTGTGTGTGTGTGTGTGTGTTAGGTAGCTGTTGGATCAAAAGTTACAAACATTTCAAGACTTCTCCATGTGGGGCACGGGTACCTCCCAGAATGCGCAGATCAGTTATGCTCGCATCAGCATTTGGGGAGACTTCACAGTTCTGTTTTCTCTAAAAACAACTCAGAAATCATAGTTAGAAAATGTGAGGGTAAAAGGTAAAACAAAACATTATTGCAAATCGTTGATGATAAAGTAACTGTTTCACACTTGTGGGATATTTGTATATCCAGCATTCCTTTTTGAATAAAAATAATTTGCACTTTTTTATTCTGCTATATTATAAATATTAATCCTTTGTTCTCTTGATCTCTGAATTCATCATTCTTGAAAATATCAATCATTATAATTTATGATTTGTTTTTCAGTCTGCAAGAGGCTTTTTGTTTTTTTTTTAAGAAAAGAATATTGCACTTAGACAATATTCCTTAAAATGCTCTGAGATAATTTTGCAAAGAATATTTCAGGGGGAAATAATATTCCTTACTGTTCATTGTTTCTCAAATACTGAGATTCAGCTTTCTGCTAGTGCAAGAAATTTTATTTCCAAAAGCTACATATTTGAAGTATGATTCTTAAACATAATATATTTAATGTGATACTCCTAGAAATTTTACACCAAATTAAAAAAAAAGAAACAATGAAATTATATATTGTATATGTTTTGCCAATTAGATTAAATTCCAAACTCACTTTTTAGGAATACATAAAGCCCTCTCTGTATACGTTTTGCTTACATGACTATACAGGATTTCTGTTATCTTAAAGCAATTTCATATGATATAACCATGATATGCTATTGGATGAATGCTATGAAAACAGTTTGAATTTTGCTAATTTGCTTCTTATAGTACATTCTCTAATTGCATTTTATGCAACAAATACACAAATAAAATAGTCTATTATAATAACCCAATTAAATACCCTTGTTTAAGGGTAATTAACAGGCAATGCTCTAATTAATTTGTTGAAATTTTCTTAATTACCCATCATTGAGACAATCACATTTGTTTTAAAAGTCTCTGAATTCGTTTGCTTGCTCATGGAAAAGGACAAGAACTTAACTCTCAAAATTTGATGTGATTTGCAAACTCCACTTGAATTAAAGACTTGAGTCTACCACCACACTGCTCCAGAGAAGAGATCACAGTAAAATCTGTTTCATTCTTACAGGCGTTATCCAGCTATATTCATCCATCCACTTGCATTCTCCGATGTCTCATCTGAGTCAGTTTGGATTCTACCAACACCAGTGTTTTGTTTACATGATGCACATCAATATTATGTTTCATTTTCTGATGATGGAACGTCTGTGAATCCACAGAAAATGCTCCATCAGGCTGTTCTGTGACTTTTCTCTTCCAGAAAATATTTTGTGCCAAAAGTAGCATATGACACCTTCTAATAATACTCTTTGATTTCTAGGAATTTGGGATGTGAAAAAATGGTTCACTGCCACTGGAAAGGAAAGGGACTGAAATTGAAATTACCAGAGGAGAGTCTAAGACTCAGCTTTTATGAAATATGCTTAGTGTAACTTCTTTGAAAGGGCTGGTGCAAAGCTTACTATCATGGACACTTCCTTTTCTTCACATTATTAAGGAATAGCATTTCCACTACTTTTCAAAAGTAGTGCTGACAAATTATAGCCATATTTTAAAGAGGTTCCTGAGACCTGATTTGTCACCATCAATCTCCCTGATACATAGACATTCATCGAAAACCACACAGGAGCATTAAATTTTAATTTATCTTTCCCTTCCTTTTGATCAATTGAATTAAACTATTATTTACTTTTGCAGAGATACAGGCTGGAATTTTTTTTATTGAGGTCATATTCCTAACGAATTCTCTCATTATTTAGTGGGAAACTGTGAGTTATAAGTTGGTGTCTTGTTGATATAACCTTTATATTTTTAAATAATATTTATCATCTATCTACACATCTAATCTACAGAGCTCATGGATACAAAACTTAAATTATTTATGTGAGTTCTTTGTGCATAAAGCCATATCAGAAATTGTCTATTTGAGATAAGCACTATTAACTAAGTGAAAGTTCATTGAACAATTTTCCTCTTATTTATAATAAACACTATAAATCACTTTTACAGTAATTTTAGAACGGCTGTCTCTTTTTAGGTTGTTTAGCCTCATCTAATTAATAGAAAACTCTTTACTCATATTTAACATTTTAATATTCCAAGAAATTTCCTGATTGACAGTCTACAGTTAAAATCTACTTTATTTTCTTTTCCAGCCATAATGACTTCTCTAATTCCAAAACTCTAAGGAACATTATAGAAACTGATAAAAGTTCTCAGTATTAATTTTGTATTGCTGGGTAACAAACTACTGTGAAACGACTGGCTTAAAGTAACGCACATTTATTGCCTCACATTTTCTGTGGGTCAGGAGTTTGGGCATAGCTTAGCCAGACACTCCACTCCTTAGAGCATCAGGAGACTGCAATCAAGGTGTATGCTGGGCAGCGTTCTCATCTGATAACTGGAATGGGATAGAGTCCGCTTCCAGGATCACTCCGATTGTCTGCAGGATTCATCTCCCTGTGGCTATGGAACCGAGGTTCAGACTTCTTGCTGGCTGTCATTCCCTAGATGACAATCCAGCTCCTAGAGGCTGCCTGCAGTTCTTGGTCCAGTGGATTGTCCTATTATGACAGAGACTTCACTGAGCCAGCCTGGAAGGTCACCAGAGTGAGTGTGCTAGTGGGACGGAGCCTTAGATGACATAATGAAATCATAGGCGTGATATCCATTATTGCTGGCATATTCCACGACTGAGAAGCAAGTCTCAGGTCCTGCCCACCTTCACAGGGGAGGGATTACTCAAAGGCATTAAAAGACCAGAGGGTCGGGATTACAGGAGGCCACCCATGAGAGTTTCTCTGCCACACAGTATCTCTAGGAAAATTTCTTTCTAGTGGAGTCCAACACTTGCTAAGTTAAAAGTCAGTTGACTCAGTGTTAAACTTCAAGTATAATCACATTTTTATGAGCAACTTAAATATACCCATCTTCTAATCCTTAGCACATATTTTGAAAATGAAGTGACAACAGTGTACTGTGGGGGAAGGAATGTGTAAATGTAAATATGTACAGAGAAAGAAAAAAACAATGAGGACATTTGTATTTGCCTATAAATCCATGTAAATAGGTATTTATATATGTATTTAAAATTAAAATGTCAAAAGCATTTATGTTTTTAATTTGGATTTTCTTAGACTAAAAATATATTTTTTATTGCATCGGCTAATATCTCATTTTACAAAGACAAAGCCATCATCCAAATTAATGGTAGTAATTAACAGATTGGGTTTCTCACCACAGGCAAATGTCTGTCTTTTAGAGTTACAAATGAGCATTTAAGGTTTGAAGCAGCAGGTGGTATAATCTCTGAAAATAAAATGATTATTTACCATAATTTTTATAAAGAATGAGCCATCTATATGTATACTCAAATATAGATTACTTAAATTATCAGAATTTCATTTTATTAAAATGTTTATTTAATATTAACTTATCTATTCTGTAAGCAGTACCTCTGGAAAGCATTATTTGATAATTTGATTTGGTCTCTATTCTGTTGATGTAGAGTTTATGAATCATATTCCTGTGAATAAAGTAGAAAAGTAAAAATGTCACTGAATTGTTATGGTTATTGATTCAGAAACTCACTTTAACATAACATTTAATTTGAATTGACACAGTTCCTAATATAATAAGGCCTTAACAATTATATGTGGCACATACTTATGGACGAAAGAGTGAGTAAAAAGAATCAAGCTGGGGAAAGCTTTGATATTTGATTTACTGCACTGGCAAAATTATCTTTGGCAACATACTGTAGGAATTACCAGCTGCAATATCTTGAGCAAATTAATTGGTCCTATTGAACCTCAGTATAACAGGAATAGTAATTATTACCTGATAGGGTTTTTGATTTGTAAAGAAACATGGGAAAAATCTAACAAAAATTTTCCACCTTCATTTCTGCTCCACCTTCTAAAACACCTTCTAAATTAGTTCAAAGAAATTAGAAATTTAAGAATATATACTATTTGAAATTTTTAATTTTGAAATAATTTTAAACCACAAGAAAATCTATAAGGATAATAAAAAGATTGTTTATCACATCTGCTACTATTCCATATTTACGATGGTAAAGCCACCATCCAAATGGTAGCAGTGTAGCGCTGTCAGAATTACCAAATAAAAATATATGTCACTTAGTTAAACTGGAATTTCAGATAAATAGCAAATGATCTTTAGTATAATTATGTCACAGGTGATATTGGGGACACTGACACCAAAAAAAAAAAAATCACTGTTTATTTGAAATTCCAATGTAACTGGGCTTACTGTATTTTATCTGGAACCCTGCATACCCTTCATTCAGATTCTCTAATTGTTAATATTTGCCACATTTACTTTATTATTCTCTCTTTCTCCTTTCTGTCCCTATATATGTGGGTATGTGCATGCATTTCCATGGGAACATGTGTTTATATAAATATGTAAACCATACAATATAATTTCAGAATATATATTTACAACCTATAACATATTATATACTAAATAAAATACGTAACAATATGTAAAAATGTATAACATAGTTCTCTCTGCACCATTTGAGAATAAGTTGCACATATCATGGTCTTTTGCAAACAAATACTTCCATATTTACTTTCTAAGAATAGAGATATACTCTTACACATAAAATTATAAATACAAGAAAATTTAACATTGATTAAATGCTATACAGTCCATGTTCAAATTTCATGGTTTTTAAACTACTTCTCTTCAGAAATTTTTCTCTAGTCCAGGATCCAAATCAGGATCACACATTGGATTCATTTATCATAACTATAATCACCTTTAATTTTAAGTATTCTTCAGGCAGCTTTTGTCTTCATGACAACAATGTTTGAGGACTTCAGACAAGTTATTTTGTATAATGCCCCTCACTCTGAGTTTGTTTCATGCCTTTTTCTAATTAGGATGAGGTTTTAGAAGGAACAGCACAGAAGACATGCTGTCCTACTCCGTGCAATTTTAGAAATTTTTGTCAAAATATATAATTTCGGATAGAAAACATATATTTTTTCTATACGTATAAACTCCATTTACTAAGCTCTCTTTAAAAATATCAGTAAACCATTATCTATCATTCTTATCAGGAAAAGAATCTCTAACTTTACCATATCTTTATCTCATTATATTATGCCAGCTACTCTGAAACACAGAGTGCTTATTAGAAAAGTGTAGAAGAGTGTGTATAAGTTCATTTATGATGATTTTTAGTGAAAGTGAATAAATTCAAACATCTTAAATGTCCATCAATAAAAGACCAAATATTTTAGTACAATTGAAAATTATACAGCCATTGCATCATAACAGCTCAAATGCATAGATAAAATAACTTGAAAGGCATAGTACAAAATGGGGAAGGGATTATCTCTAATTGGTAAAACCATGCATAATTTTTCTTTATGCAATAATCAAATTTTTTACATTTAAATTGCAACAGTTACATAATCAGAAAAATCTATATTCATTCAGCAATAAATAGAATGCCTTTTAATATTCATTTTGTGAAAACTGTCTAATAATATGTCTAAAAACTTGGAGAATATCTCCACAAAGAAGTTTAAAGTTACTTACATTCTTGTTCAAATGTATTTTTATCATACTTTTAGTGGGAATGTTAATAAAATAGGAATTTCCTTAATATAATATTGTCAATATCCAATTTTGATATATTTATGTATTTGACGTATTTTCTAATATACTTTATTTTGTCTCTATATACATAACAGGCATGAAATATATGTATTTGTACACGTATTTCATAACTTGCAAGTGTAGTATGTACCAAGTGGCACCTTCAATTCTTTATGGAAATAGGAAGAAAGTTATTTCATTAGTTTCTATAAGTGTAGATAGTGATCTACACATTGTAGATGCAACTTTCTATGTTTATGGATGTGCTGGTTTGAATCTGTTACATGTCCCAGAAAAGATCATGTTCTTCTAATTCATTCTTTTGGGGTGGGGGGGGGCAGACCTGTTGTGGGTGGGACCTTTTGGTGAGGCTATTTCAATTGAGATGTGACCCAGCCCATTCAAAGTGGGTCTTAATCCTTTACCGGGTCCTTTACAAAAAGGATCAAAGACAGGAAAAAGCCAGAGAGCTTAGAGAGAAGCAAGCAAGGACCCACAGGAGCTGAGAGGGAAAGCCATTGAAATCAGAACCCAGCAGAAAAGGACCAGCATGCCTTCCTAGGTGATAGAGGAACCCCAGATGCCAGCAGCCTTTCCTCAGAGAAGATGCCTTTTTCTTGATGCCTTAATTTGGACATTTTCATGGCCTCAGAACTGTAAAATTGTAAACTAATAAATCCCCATTGAAAAAGCCAACTCACTTCTGGTATATTGCATTCTGGCAGCATTAACAAACCAAAACATTTATTAAATAAAATATTTGATAATGTTTGAAAAATCTTCATCCTTAGTTATGTGACTATTTGTTCTATGAAGTTTTAACTAGGATAAGTTTAACCATCCCTCCAGTAATTGTTCTTTATATATTTAGCAGATACTGTTAAATACCAAGATGATTATTTCTTGATCTTCTATAACATTTATCAATAAAAAATCACTTTTTTCCTTTGTGATATTTTATTCTAAATTATATTTATATGATATATTTACTCTTTATGCTGCTTTGATACATATTTAGGAGGAACAAAGCTTTCCACTCTTTTAAGTTCAAAGCCTATTGTTGATCTCTTATGTATGAACCATACTTGATGCCCAAGAAACTCAAGAGTAGAAAATGATGTTGACCTTGGTATATGAGCCAATGGGTATCTTATGAATTTTGATGATATTTGGCAAAGTAGTGAAAATTAACAAGGAAATTTTTTAGAAAAGATTTTTCTAATAAAAAGTAAATTTAGATTAAAAATTTATGTATGGGTGTTTCATGACATTAAAAATAATTTCAGGGTCTATATGGAGAAATTGTTAGGAAAAGCTTTAATTTTAATCATGTGAACTGATCTACCATTTCTTATCCCCATCTTTTTATTGTTATATGATTTTCCTTAAAGATAGGCATTGTTTTAAATTATGGAATATGCTTTTTTGTTTTATGAAAATAATTACTGTTTCTGACATGGCTGAATCACTCCTCTCAAACACTCCCTCCTGCAGATATCCACCATGAATCTGGAGAAACTACTATGGGGGGAAAATACAGACACACTCGGCTATTTAAAGGCACCAGAACAGAAAAAATATAAAGCAGAAACTAGAGAAGAGTCAACACTTAGAAAAGAGAACGGCACAGGAAGAATTTATGTTTTATAGTAAATTGTCCAAGAGCAGCCCCAGTTTGCGGGCCCCAGGACAGGGAAAACTTCCATTCACATCTCCAGGTTAACTGGTTCGACCAGAGCACAGGGCTCAGAAGCTACAGATGTTTTAAATAGAAGGGACAGCTAGAGGAGGGAGCTTCACAATCCATGTATAAACTCTGGCTGACATCTGAATCATGCTTTTATGGTTCAGATGTTATAAAAGCAAAATCTGAGCAGCTCAAGTAAGGTTAAAAGTGAAATGATTTGAGCTACTGCCAACTGCAAGGAAAACAGTCTGTGCTTTGTGTTCAATGAAGTTAAACAAAGGCAATTCTCTTCAGAGGACCTTAAGGAACTAGAATTTCTACAACCACCTTAATGACAATGACCAAGAAAAAATACAAAATTGCATGACAGACAATGAAACAGGTAAATTAACTTTTTTTTAAAGAAAAAGGAAATCAATGTAGACTAACCTTGAGATAACTCCAGGGGTTGTAGAAATTGATGCATGTTGAATTTCACTTAATGAATTTTTGCAATCACTTTGTATGGACTTATTAACATTTTTGCTGTATTGAAGTAATGTACAAAATCCTAGTTTAATGGTGCTTTCTCCGTCAGCATTGTAAAGCCCAGATATTAGTGTATGTTTCTGTTTGGTTTGGTGGTGAAGAGATATGTTTGTGACCTCCAATTTTATGGTTCTTTTTCTCTTGCAAGATCTTAGGTATTCCCCCTTTTGCTTACTTTCTACTTCACCACAATTTTTGGAGGGTGTTTACCTCTTCCTTTTTGCCTTCTTTTCTCCTACAAATGCTCTCTGCATTTGCAAATTGCTCCATCAAATCACCTCTACCTTTAAGTCCCATTGGTCTGGTTCATATTTTTATTTACTAAACACTCTTTATTATTTTCAGTTAGGAGGAGCTTACTCTTCCTGGTGTGGTTTTGGATGACCTTTAGGCCCCATCTCTAGAAATCCTCATATTTTGTCTTCATAGTTTTTCTCAGTCTGTCTTTGCTTACTCCAAATCCTTGCAGAGGTATGGGGGGTAGGATAGGAGTGGGGTGAGAGAACATAAGACTGTGAACTAGAATTTGATGTTTATTCTCTTTTTATTTATGTATTTTTTGAAGTTTGGACATTTTCTGTCTTTAAGTTATGCTGAGGGTATGGTTTTTGGGTACTATTATTTTTACCTTCCTTTGTTTTGTAATATTTTGGGGGGAAATACTGAGGAATAGGGCCTAAGTTTTTGCCACTGTCTTCACACACCTAAATTCCAATTCTTTATCTTTAAATAAAATTTTCAGGGGGTAAATATTCATTCATTAGACAAAATTTGACTTCAAACTCAGATTATTTTGCTTAATGAAAACAAATTAAAATATTTGTATGAAAGTTCTATTTCCCAAATAGATTTTTATTGTCTAGTTTTACTTTCATTTAAATTTAACCAAAAGACAATTTTTCCTATGATTAGAGTAAATGCTTATTAATTGTGAATGAATACAAACTATAAATAGTGAACACTAAAAGCTTCTTTTCTATTGTTCTCATTAAAAAGCAACTGGTTTGAGGCAGTGCAGTTGTGCCTCAAATGCTGAGCTGGAGACCTGGGTTTAATTCCCAGAACCTGTCCATGCAAAAAAAAAGGGGGGGGGGGGGGGTAGTGCAACTGGTTTCGGACTTCTGGTCAACCAAGATAGTGGCATAAAATGTTGAGGGTTCTATATCCCCACAGCATCTTTGAACAACTAGTAAAAACTGGCAGAGCCATCTTCCTCAAAACTCCAGAAAACAGATAAGAGGTTTCACTAACTGGGTGAGTGCCAAATCAAGAAAATAGAAGTTTAAAAAAAAAAAAAAACAGTAGGAGAATCTCATGGTGCTTTTGCTCATCTCTTCCCCTCTATGGTGCAGTACCCAGGATGACACTGTGGATCCTAGCCCTGTTCTGGAAGGAGAAAATTAATCTCTGGGCACAGACTGGTATGCCTGTATGTTGGTGCCAACTTAGCAGGTGGAAGCCTGAAAGGCTGAACCAAGAAATTTAACTTGGGCTTCCCCTCTCACAACTTCTTCTGTGAATAGCTTGTAGACAGCTAAAGCCAATGTTAAAAGCAATTAAGTAATACCAGCCTGAGGCAAAGAACCAGTTTTAAGACATATAACAGAGTACCAATAGAGAGGGAAAGTCCATTTCATAAGGAATAGAGGGCTCATGTGAATTCCTCTAAAGCAAGCACAAACCCAGGAAAAGACACTGGCTCATAAAAGACTGAGGACCTCACATTTTCACTTGGAACTAATCTTCTTGATTAGCAGGCTAAACACTGAATGAGAGCACCACACAGAGAAGCAATTTGCAAAGATTGTGAATGGGGCTTATGCATTGGTTTTTGTTACCTCCTGATATTCAAGGAAACCTTTGTCATATCACTAGCTGGACACAAACTTAAAGTACAAACAGATCAGGGACTAAAAGAGTTAACCCATTAAATTTTAAAATCTGCAGTGTGCAAAAGAGATTACAAGACAAACAAAGAAATAGGGAATGATGCCTCATACAAAGAATCAAGATAAAAATTCAGAAACTATCCATGAAGAATACAAACTTTGGATATATTGGGCAAAGATGTTTAAAAAGTGATCCTCAATATTGTCAAGCAGATAAAGGAAAATACAGAGAGAGAACTAAAGTTTATCAATAAAAAAGTGAACAATATGAGAATCTCAGTAAACAGAGAGAAATTTTTTTAAAGAATCAAATAATAATACTGGAATGGAAGATCACAATAACTGAAATTAAAAATTCCCTAGAGAGAATATGAGACATGGCAGAAGAGAGAATCAGTGAACATAAAGATAAAACAATTGAAATGATTCAGGATGAGAAACAGAACTTAAAAATGTAAACAGACTTAAGAGACCTGTGGGACATCATCAAGTGTACCAAATATATGCATTATGGGAGTTCCAGAAGGAGAAAAGAGAAGGGGATAGAACAGATATTCAAATAAATAATAGCAGAAAACTTCTCTAATTTAACAAAAGACCTCAGTAGAAACATTCAAAACTCCCAATGAACCCCAAACAAGATAAACTTGAAGAGAACCACACCCAGACACTTAGTATCCCATTGCTGAATGCCAAGGACAAAGGGAGAATTCTAAAGCTGCAGGAGAAAAGTAATATACACAAGGAGACCCAATAAGATTACGTGTGAATTTCTCATCAAAACACCATGAAGAAAAGGGCAGTGGTATGAAATATTTACAGTACTGAAAGAAAAAAAATTGCCAACCAAGAATTTATACCTGGCTAGACTGTCTTTCAAAGATGAGGGAAAGATTAATAGATTCCAAGATAAACAAAAGCTGAGGAAGTTCATCAATGCTAGACAGGCCCTACAAGTCATACCTGAGGGATTTCTACAGTAAAAAAAGGAAAGGACACTAGACAGTGGTCAAAGGAGCATAAAGAAATAGAGATCTCCAACAAAGGCAGCTGTTTGAATAATTACAAATGACAGTACAACTGTATAATATTTTTTTAGTATGTAACTTTACATTTTAATCTTACAGGCTCCAAAATGCAAATGCAAAAAAGAATTGAAAAATCTATGGTTTGGGACATATAATGTATAAAGATATAATTTATAATGAGTACAACAAAAGGTACAACAATGACCATCAGGGAATAGATGGTCATAGGAGCATTGTTTGTGTGTGCTGTTAGTTAAGCTAGCATCAGGTCAAAAATGATTATTTTAGATTTAGGATGTTGAATTTCGTTTCCATGGTAAACAAAAAGAAATAAATGACAAATATATAAAGAAGGAAATGTAAGGGACTCAAAATGGTACACTGAAAAAAATCAAATAAATGTGAAAATGGCATTAATGGAAGAATTCAAGGACATAAAATGTATAGGGGTTACAAAGACCAAATAGAAAAACACAGAAGAATTTCCTGCATTATCAATTATTACTTTAAGCGTAAATGGATTCAAATCGCCACACAAAAGGTAGACATTAGCAGAATAGATAATGAAGTATGGCCCAACTAAAAGCTGTTTATAAGAAAACACAAGTAGACTGAAAGTGAAAGGATTGGAAAAAATATATAGCATGAAATTAGTGACCAAAACAGAGCTGAGGTATCTATACTAATATCATATAAAATAGACTTTAAGTCAAAAACTTACAAAGACAAAGAAAGAACACTATATATTGATAAAGGGGTCAACTCAAAAAGAAGACATAACAATCATAAATATATATGCACCTTACAGCAGAGCCCCAAAATGTACGAAGCAACTACTGACAGATTTGAAGGGAGAAATAGACAGTCCTACATTAATAGTAGGACATTTCAATGCACCACTTTTAAAAATGGATAGGACATTTAGACCAAATATCAATAAGGAAATAAAAGAATCGAATGATACTCTGAACCAGCTACACCTAACAGACATGTGAAGAATACTTGCCCAGCAGCAGAATGCGCATTCTTCTCAAGTGCACATGGATCATTCTCCAGGATACACCATATGTTCGGTCACAAAACAAGTCTCAATAAATTAAAATATATGTTGAAATCATACAATGTATTTCCTCTAACCACAAAGGAATGAAGGTAGAACTCAATAACAGAGGGAGAAATGGAAAATTCACAAATCTGTGGAAATTAAACAATGTACTCTTAAACAACCAATGGGTAAAAGAAGAAATCACAAGGGAAATTAGGAAATATCTTGAGGTGAATGAAAATGAAAACAAAACATTCCAAAACTTACAGGGTGCAGCACAGGCAGTGGTGAAAGGGAAACTTATAGCTCTAAATGCCTACATTAAAGAAGAAAGATGTCAACTCAGAGACCTAATCTTACAACTGGAGGATTGAGAAAAGGAAGAGCAAGCTAAACACAACGTGAGAAGATGGAAGGAAATAAAAAAGATCAGAGCAGAGATAATGAAATAGAGAAAATAAAGCAGCAGAAGAATGAATGAAATAAAAAGTTGGTTCTTGAAAAGATGAATAGACTAGACAAAACTCTAGCTAAACCAACAAAGAAAAAAGAGAGAGGAAACTAGTATCTAAATTCAGAAATGAAAGAGGGGAAATGCTACTGACCCCACAGGGAAAAATTAAGATTATAAAAGGACAGTATAAACAACTATGCACCAAAAAACAATAATAATAATCCAAATGAAGTGGACAAATTTTTAGAAACATGCAAATAAACTGAATGTAATAAAGAAGAAATAGAATACCTCAACAGTCAAAGAGCAAGTAAAGAGGTTGAATGAGGATTCATAAATCTCCCAAAAGAGTACAGCCTAGGACCAGATGGCTTCATTGGGAATTTTACCAACCATTACAAGAATTAACCGGTCTTGCTAAAACTCTCCTAAAAAACTGAAGAGGAGAGAAGACTTCCTAACATGTTCATTAAGCCAAATCACCCTCATAATAAAACCACCAAAGATACATCAAGAATAAATAATTACAGAATTAATATCCCTTATGAAAATAGATGCAAAATTCCTCAACAGAAATACAAGAACATCATAATCCAATAGAATATTAGAAGAATTATATACTATGATCAAATGGGATTTGTCCAGGCATGCAAGGTTGTTTAACATAAGAAAATCAATTAATCTAATATACATTAGTAGAACAAAGGAGAAAAACATATGATCATCTCAATTGACGCAGAACACATTTGACAAATTCCATCCCCCCCCCCACCTTGATAAAAATATGCAGAAAGTTAGGAATAGAAGGAAATTTCCTCAGCATGATAAAGGGCATATATGAAAAACCCACAACTAGCATCAAACTCAATTGTGAAACAGTGATAACCTCCCTAAGATCAGGAAGAAGTCAAGAATGCTTACTGTCATCACTTTTATTCAATATTGCACTGGAAGTTTTAGCCAGAGCAGTTAGGCAAGAAGAAGACATAAAAGACATCCAAATTGGAAAAGAAGAAGTAAAACTTCCCATATTTGCAGGTGACATGATCCTACATATACAGAAAATCCTGAAGAATCCATAACAAAGCTACAAGAGCTAAAAACAAATTCAGCAAAGAGGTAGGGTACAAGATTAACACACATAAATCAGTATTGTTTGTATACAACAGTAACAAACAATCTGAGGAAACCAAGCAAAAATTCCATACAAAATCAACTATAAAGTTAAATATCTAGGAATAAATTTAACCACAGATGTAAAGAACTTACACACAGAAAAGTGCAAAATATTGTTGAGAGAAATCAAGAAAGACCTAAATTAATGGAAGGGCATTCCAGGTTCCTCTACTGGGAGAGCAAATATTAAGTTGCCAATTCTACTCAAAGTAATTTACAGATTCACTGCATTCCCAATCAATTTTCCAACAGCCTTCTTTGCAGGAATGGAAAGGCCAATCATCAAATTTATATGAAAGGGTAAGGGTCCCCAAATAAACAAAATCATCAGAATCCTCCAGTGTCCATCATCAGATGAATGGATAAACAAAAAGCGGTATATACAAACAATGGAATATTTTTCAGCCATAAAATGAAATGAAGTTTTTGATAGATGTGACAGGCTAGATTAACTTTGAAGACATCATGTTGAATGAAATAAGACGACCAAATATTTTATGACTTCATTTATATTAAATAATTTGAATATGCAAATTCATATTCAGACACTAGCATATGAATTCCCAGGAGCCATTGTGCACGTAGAGAATGGGTACTAATGCTTCATTAGTACGGTTCTCTTTAGGGTGATGGAAAAGTTTTGGTAATGGACAGTGGTGATGGTAATACAACACTGTGAATGTAATTAACACCAGCAAGTCATACATGTCAATGTGGTTGAAAAGAGAAACTTTAGGCAGTATATGTTACCAGAGTTAAAACTTTAAAAAAATCGAAATGTACTGTATTAACAGTGGCCACTAATATAAACTATAGACTATATGGAATAGTAGTCCAGATATAGTAGACCAATACGATTATAATAATAATATTGTTTCATCAATTGTCACAAATTTAGCACACTAATGCAAAGTGTTAATCATAAGGAAAACTGTGCATGTACTTTCTGAGTGGTTTTTCTAACTACAGCTTCTCTAATGAAAATAAATAAACCAAAAAATAAAAAACAAATTGTATAATGGAAAAGAAATCTCTTTGTTCATTAATATAGAAATTCACATCCATTAAAAAAGTTATTTGATAGGTAAACACACATAACCTATGAAGGGATTTAAATTGGGATATTGTCTAAAAGATAATTTTCATATGATAGTGACAAAAAAAGTTTTCCTATGTAGATGATAGATCGTTACAGAATTCTGATGCCACACTCAACTGCACACTATAGGAAAAGGGGATGGTCTGATTAGGGGGCTAGGCTAGAAAAATGAGAAAACCGTTATCATTGCTTTCCTAAAAGGGGCAAAAGGCTGAGTGATTTGTTGTCACTAAATAGAGAGTGACAGCTGGCAGAATCTGTGATCTTTGGTAGAAAGGCATAACCAAACCAGGTGAACTTAAAAGGGAAGAGCCAGGTAGTAAGTCCCCCTTTCCCCGACTCTAGGATCTGTCTCATGAGTCAATCAACATAGAATTTTATACACACACACACACACACACACACACACACACATACACATACACATATATATATTTTTCAGCATGAACAGGCACTGGGAATTGAACCCGGGTCTCTGGCATGGCAGGCGAGAACTCTGCCTGCTAAGCCACCATGGCCTGCCCTGGATATATATTTTTATTAATGGTGAATTTGATAAATAGTTCATTAATATTAGCATTTCATTTTCTCTTAAAATAGCACAATTTCCCATTTTCTTTTATTTATGTTTTAAACATTCTTTCTCAAGACTTTTGATATATGCATATTTTATACCTCTATTAGCCATTAGCCTCTCATAAATGTAAATATACTTAAATCTTATCATTTGAACTTTACTGTTTTAAGGTGCCTTATGATATAAAGATTTTTGAATTTTGTGTGGCTACAGCTACTAACGCTTATTTTGTTATTTCTTCTGAAGATTTTTCTCTTTTGAATTAGAAATATTTCCCTTATCTATTTAGAATTTAAATATATTTGTAGATATATTCTGACATCTAACATTTAAGTATAAATTTAAGTATATATTTCCATCTAGTTCAGAAATTTGCATCAGTGTGTGGTTTGATAAAAATTCTAAGATATGTGCTTGTGTGTTTCGTATAGCTATCCCTATTTTTTTAATAATCTATTCCTTTTCATTTTATTTCACACATCACATCAGTCTCTTTAAAGATTATGTAAATTGCTCCATTGATCTGTTTATGCCAGCATCAGACGATTTTAGTTATTATAGATTTAATATTTTTAGCATTGATAAAAGGCCTGTCCCTGCCCACTGTTCCCTGTATTTTCACTAAGGCCTCATGCAGTTCTTCCAATCAGTTTCCCACCCAGAGAAAGTAACTCCTCTAGAGATCCCTGTGCAGAGAAAACTGGTGCGTGAAAACAGTTTGCAGAAAAGGCAAAATTTTACCATTCATTTCAGGCAACATCAGTCCTTTCTCACATTGCAGTTATGTAAATGGGCTAGGTGATTAAATCACCTGCGAATCTCTTTGAATTCTCATTCACAAAGCTCAAGTATAAAGCGGCTTTGTATCTGTCAGAAAAGTGTATGAAAATTGGTTTGATTTCTGTATTTTTCTAGTTGGTGTAACACAGTTTTAAATAGACAGAGGCAAACCAAAAAAAAAAAAAAAAGAGAGGAAAATTATTACTCAGCATCAGCTCTGATTCAGATTAAAGCAAGAGTTGTTTCTACACTTTTAAAAATAAGCGCCGAAATATCCAGAAGCTACACTGCTTTCAGAGGAAAGTGTTATCTCACTGCACCTCGGGGAACAGGGTTCATGAATGCACAATGTTCGCCACCTCTCTCATTCTCCGCACCACCTGCTAATTTGCTGCAAGCAACAGAATTAATGGTAATATTTTTGTTTTTTCACCTATTCAATTACCTACATGCATGCCCCAAATGGTCTAATTGTTACTCTACTCCTCAAGGTATCAAATAGTTGATTTTCATAAACAATAGAAAACTATAATGGAGTTCTCTGCCTGAGTTCCTTGGAAGTAGGTGAGTCTTGGATGTACTCAGCAGCCAGCTGTGCTGCAGGCTGATGTGCTGCCGCATTTTACTGACCGGCTCCCACATTAAGACTTAGAGAACCTGGCTTGACTTGAGTAACTGTCCCTCTGGCACGTTAGCAGTTGCCTTCTCCACCCCAAGGGTTTAGGGACCTTTGACAGAGTCTGTTATAAACAAATTTGATCATATACAAGTTACGATTTCTCATTCTTATAATATCCACAAAACCACAGAATTTAAAGGTGAAAGTGCTCGGCCTTAGGAGGACGAGATGCTCCTAAAAGAAGGTGGGCAACTAAGTGCAGTTATGCGGTGCAGCTCGGGTCTGGCAGTGCATGCCCCAGGGTAACTGGTTCACATGCTGACTGAGCGTGTGCAGAAATATCCTTTACACCAAGTGGGAAATTATAATCGCCAAATTGGCAATTACTTCATTCGCATATATATCATTCATCCCTAAGTTTCCATCATTGCATGCATCACTTCTGACCTGGGGGCTCTTTGCACTTCTTGGGTATAACAATACGCACTTCTGAGCACAGTCTGAAAGGATGTCCGGACAGAGAGAACCACCCTAAACCAAGCGGAGGATGCTCAGCAGTCACTGAGCTGCTGCTGTGCAAGGAACCGGCTGCGCAGACAGTTAATGATCTGTTGGGAGTTCTTTCAGCCTCAGAACCATTTGATGTATCGCCTTTGAAGTGATGTAGCCTATGCATGATCTAAAAGGTAAAATCCCCCAGGGCTTTTCCTCTGAGGAGCCCAACACTCCTGCCTGGCGCACACTGCACAGGAGCATAGCTTCTTTACAACTTTGGACAGACCCAGCAAACCAAACTGTTTCGAACCACAGGCATGCGGTGCTATTTGCAACAACTTCAAGGCTTGGCCCAACCTACGTTCCTTGCCTCTTCTATTGCTACTCGTTAAAGAATTTTGTGATCCGTGATGCATCAAGATTTGTTAATTCAATTGTTTGCTCAAATGTTTATGAGCATCTATTATAGAGCATTCTTGCTGACAGGTAGGAGAATTTAAAGGAGAAACAAGATAGTCATTGTCTGGCTTTCTCTAAGCTAAATATCTGCAGGGAAAAATTTCAATGATAATTGCTGAGTGCTGTGATAAAATATGAAGGGTCTATAAGAGCAAGTAGCAAGAACACCTGACTTAGTCAAGGAGGACAAGATAACGTGTTTAATTGACTTGGTTTGGCATCATTAATGAAGAAGATGACATTTAGGGTAGTGCCTGAAGGATGATTTGAACTGGGTTCAGTGAAAGGGTGACAATGCAGGGCTTGGAGACCAAGACAGCTGAGGAGGAGGAGGATAGGAGAGGGACAGAGGCTGAAGGGATTAAGGCTTTTGAGAAACCGAAATACGGTCAAGACAGCTGTCAAAGGTATATTCCCAGGGCAGTTAGAGAGTAGGGCTGGAGGTCTTCTAAGCCAAGTGAAAGAATTTGAAATGTGTCTTTTTTGCAGTTCTTAAGGTTACATGCTCACATGAATGTGCCTACTAAATAAGAGTACATTTTCTTTTAACAGCATGCAATTTATACATTTCTGAACACTAAATTAACATAGGTGGAGACACCTGGCATACAGAAGACACCTGATAAATGTTTACCTATTCTGACACTGAATGACTTTGCCAAATAAATGTTATAACTTCACCCATTTGCAATGATTTTGCAATACACATACGTGAGAGTTTCTTTACAGATCCTCTTGGAAAATAGTATTTTATCTCTGCAAACAGTTCTTTACCTTTGGCAAAAGTTTAATTTCTAAAAACTGAAAACACTGAAATAGATGAATGCTATTTGCAATGCACTGGATTATAATTATAAGCACATTGAATGAGAGCACTATAAATAAAAATAACTCATCAGGTTGCATTTATAACCTGAGGAATTCAGGTTAATTAAGCCAAGAAATTAAGTTGTATAAAATTAGAAATGCAGTTCTATACTTCAGATCTAGCAGTGATTTTTCAAAGAACTGACTGATCTCATTTTTGAAACAGCCTGGTTCAGTCAAGTTGTAGCCAATGCCTAATGTGTTTTCTTACCTCAAACTAACTCTTCCATTAGCAAATTCACAATTTAAATTTTCAAGAAATTCATACAGCTAAATATAAATAGATACATGAGAGATGATAGATGGATAGCTTGAAAGAGATCTTAAATATATAATCATTACTTTGTGGCAAAGAGTTTGAGAGGAGTGATTCATTAAAAACATCTGGGGTGGGCCACGGTGGCTCAGCAGGCAGAGTTCTGGCCTGCCATGCCGAAGACCCTGGTTCAATTTGATGCCTGCCCATGCAAAAAAAAGAGTCTGATAATATTATTTTTATTATGAAATCATCTTCATAGTTACAAACATAGAAGCTCTCTCTGGTAAATCATTCATGCTGTTTTAACTTTAAAAATTTTATGGTTAAGCAATTATAAGCTGTGAAATGCATATGGAATTCTTATGTATACATGTAGAACACAATCCAATGGAGATTTTTTATAGAAATATTTTTAAAATAATGAAAATAATTATAATGCCTGAGAAAACTGTAAAATTCTTCATAGTATTCTAGCTATTCTATGAAATATTTGCTTACAGATTTAATGTGTACAATATCAATCTGGTATTTTGTATGTATGCAGATGCATTAATTTTAGCCTCTTCTCAATACATCTTAAAGAATGCATGTATGTTTTTTTGTTTCATAATTTATAGGTAGATTTTAAAACTTCTGAAAACAATAGCAGTATATATAAAAATTCTATATACATGCATGTAGCTAACTAATTCTACAGCTCCTTCCTGTTGGTAAAGGAGAAGGTTCGTACTTCTTCCTTCACACTCCTGCCAATTAAAGGATAGCCCTGTCCACATGCGAGACAAGGAGAGCTAGGAAAGGAAGCAGTGCTTTCCATTCAGCTACCCTCTCCTGATAATTGCGCCCTCCCCTTGTTCCCCCAGAAATTAAATTCTTCCCCTGGTTGCTGGCTTGCCCTTATATCACATGCCATCCTCTGTTGGTGCATTGAATCCTATTCACCCTTTTGTAAATAGTCCCTTTAGTAACTTCTTCTCAATTACCCCATTTGAGTGCGTCCTCTGTCCCAGATAAGAAACTGGTATCAGAAATAACCCTGGGAAATAAAGTTTCAAATGGGATTCTCAAAATGAGTTGCTTATATGTTTCTGAGTACACAGAAAACCATTTGCTGTGGAAAAATGGAATAGTTTTAAGCTGAAGAATGAGGTGGCATCTTGAGTATTCAAATTGTCCCTGGTGATGATATGGGATGATATGGGTGGAAGTGAGGTGGCCATAGCCATGGTGGAAATGGCAATTATAATGGTAATGGCATTTATAAGTAACCATTATAATGAAACTTGGGCCAACTGGCTGCATATGATGGCCCTAGAGAAGGTACGTGGATAAAAAGATAAATTGAAAATGAGGACTGTCCAACTTGGAAAACAAGTGAGAAATCAGAATGTCTTGATTACAGCTTTGAAGGCGCTCCTCATCTCCTAGAGTCCAGGTTAGAAATGGCTGCGGACCAAGTCACAATATGCTTTTAGGCATTGAAGAACTGTAGTCACCTGCCATCATTCCAGAGCTATAAACTGGTCTATCTAGCCAGCACCATTTTGTCTCATACAACAATGTAAAGGGAGTTCAATAGACTGACTCCATGTAAATCACTGAACTTACGGCACGCTCCAGTCTTGGGAGTCAGCTGGGAGACAGCACCTTACAAGATCAGCACTGTCCAGCAGAATATGCTATATGGCTTAAACCCGATGCCAATATGAATCTTTGGGTAAAATACAAAGAGGCACGAGTAGGACTGCCACCCTTCAATGTTATATCAAATAACACACTACTTGCTTTTTCACCTGATAACTCTATAAGCGAAAGGGTTAGACAGCCTAGAGCCAAAGGGAATACAGTCATGGGTTGATAGGGTTGAATGGTGAGACAGGTGCCTGGCCATTTATGGCCCCTCATGTGGCTGAGCCAATAGCAAGAGAAGGGGACCAAGGAGAATGAGTTGATTACAAAGGGAAAACTGACTCTCTGCCACACAGTGTGGGAGACAGAGTACAAACAGAACTAGATGTCCAATCCAGAAGATTCAATGGGATACCTCTTATCACAACCTGGGCTGGTAGTCCTGGTCAAGGAAAACCTGAGGGAACTATGAAGAACAGGACTACCAAAGATTCAGGGATTTCATTTTTTTTCCCCTAGGAATGAAAGTTGAGCTCACCCTTCAGGAACAAAAATACTATTCAGTCAAGGCGGTGGTGGATGGCAGAACGTGGGAAGGGTGGCAGGGGAGGAAAATTCGGATGGTGGACTCTGGCTTTGCTACGTAAATAGAGACTGTACCAATCATGGTTTTGTTTGTTTGTTTTGTTTTGTTAATTGCCCTCCTTCCCCTTTTTTTGTCCCTGCTACCTTATAAGCTCAGCCATGACGAAGCTAGCATTTTAGATTTACAGATGGGAAGATGAGCTATTTGGCGTATCTCTAAGATGACACATCCTCTAATGGAATTTGTGAATCACTTTGTTGGATGTACAAATTTTCCACCCATATAAAAGACAAGAGATATGCTAAGAAAAGTGGATGGAGGGCAGACCATGGGGGGTCAGCAGGCAGAGTTCTTGCCTGCCATGCCAGAGGCCCGGATTCAATTCCCAGTGCCTGCCTATGCAAAAAAAAAAAAAGAAGTGGATGGAGCATATTATATATTTTCTATCAATCTCTACAATAGTGACCTTTAGCAGGAGATCAGAGGCATGATGAAAAGAGATTGGAGTTTTATTCTGTTTTTTTTCCTTCTAGGTCACCTTCAGTTGACCCTCTACCAAAGGTAACACATAGCTACTGTCTCTGGATATCCACATGTGTGGGAGCAGTAATAGCTCTCTGACTTTTGCTATGTCTGTGGCACTGCATTATTCTTTGGTGGCTTCCCTAAACCCTTCCTACTCTTTAAAAATATTCCCTTCATCAACTTTCCTCTATTTCCCCGTTTGTTTAATTGGAAATGTTAGCCAAATGTAAAAGCATGAAATAGTTATATGCCTTAAACACTTCATTATAAGTTAAAAATACAAAAGAGTTTTCAACCTTTTAGACTAGGTTTACTACTTTTTCTTTCCCATTAGCTTTCTTGCATAAACTTTACCCACAATACATTATTTAATTTTTCTGGTTTTAAGGTAGAATGAGAATATAAAAACACTTGTAAAAATTATCTAAATACAGAATTCTAGATTTTATTATTTTCTCTACTCTTCTGTATGTTTGGAACAATGGTCAAAAATTTCTAAGTGACTTCCCATATCAAGTTTCCCCAATGCATTCAATTTGGTTTCCATAGACACAACTCTAATTTTGTACAAGTCTCTTTTTGATTGGCATGATACATAACTAAAATAAAAAAACAATGAGATGTCCAAGGGGTCTAAAAAGATTCAGGGACAATCTTTCAGGTCCACAATAAGCATTCATCTGGTCAGAGGAAGAGTATAGGGTGAAGTCTTAAAAGGCACAGAGGGAATCATTGAGGAATGGTGAGTGAGCCTAAGAGAATCCAGCATATCAGGAATTTCATCCATGGAGGGAGGGAGATGCCTGGAGGGAGCGTGGAGGGTATTAGCTGAAGGGTCAGAATATAAGAACTGGGTGCAGGAGGAGCTGAGCTGGAAGTAGGAGGCAAGGTCAGAAATGTTGGAGGTTTCTTATTAAATAAAAGCATATTTCATATCCTTAACGCATTTACATTGACAAATTATTTTCTCTGATATTTTAGCTTGCTTATTCCCTGTGGACAGTTGGAGGAGTGTTTATTTCTCAGGGAGTATAGTTTTGGGGGATGAAAATCAGAAATTAAACAGCCCTGCCTGGGAATTCAGCCTTTGCCATTGATGTATTATGATTCCTCTGTGCGGCATCATATGTACCTTAACTGTAAATGTGAACAGAAAAAAATTGCAGCTCAGAGAAGTTCCATGTAAGGTGTGCTACACAAAATTACCCTTTGGTAATTCTAAATAAATAGAACTTTCCTTATTTCTTTCCACACAGGTATATTATCTCTAAGATACATTCTAAAGTGGTTTAAGACTGAGAAGCCATGCCCTGCCATATTTTCACAGCATCTGTGTCAATTGCTGGCTCTTGTAGCTTTATTCTTAAAGTGGGCCACTTTCTAACAAGTTCTCTACAACAGAGGGAAAATATTTTGATTCACAGCTCATTTTATAGGCTTTGTGATCACCTGACTGATTTTATTTCACCCTGCTTTGGTCACATTGAGTGCTTATACAGTTGAATATTCTTTGAAGCCACGCGATTTGAAAGTTTCAATTGAGCCCCCTGGAGTTGTGCAGTGGAGCAGCCTCATTGTGAGCTAATTCTCTTCAGCAAGACATCTTCCTGTAGGGAGTCAGAGAGCTAACCTAGATGTCCCATAACGCACCCATACCAATGCAGCTCTGTCTCCAAAGGCATGAGGAAGGGGGCGTCATCTCCAGATACCCTAGTCAATGCTCCTTCTCACTGCTGAACTGAGTAAGAGTTGATTGGACGCGTACTCATACTTACACACGCACATGCCCGCACGCACACATGTTATTTGGCTTCGTTATGCACTAATCCTAGATGTACTTTAAGGGTTATTAAATCAGTAGGAAGTTCAAGGCCAAGGAGGATAAGAGGATACAGCTGCTTTATTATTCTCACCTTTTCCTCTGTAACTCATGTGCTCAGATCTTATGTACAAAGCGATTTTTGTGTTTGATAGTTAATAAAAACTCACGATTTTACAAGAAAGGACTGGGAACAAATGTTAGGACAGTAAAAGAAGAAAATGAAACCAACAGAAGTGGTCTATTTCCACTTCACCTACTTTTTGTCTCGCATAGTAGATAGGAGAGAAATCTATATTTACATTAAATTTTGGAGAGTTTAATATGTTCTTACCTAAATACATTTTCAGCAGAACATTTTCAAAATTCTTTTATAAACATCTCTCTATGAAAATTTTCCTGAGAACAGAAGATGCTATTTTTTTTTTACTAAATCTGCAAGCTCCGTAAGAGGTCAGAGATGCATTGACTCTCTGAGGAAGACGTCTCCTTGATCCCTCATCAGTTCAGGGAATGAATAAATGAATGAATGAATGAATATTGAATTTAATTATCCTGATGATAATCATAAAACTCATCATCAACTACTTTATGCTTAGGAAACACAAAATATATTTATTGGACCTGAAAAATTGTCCACCATTATCTCATTAATGCATACTTTTATGCTTTGTTATTACTAGTTAGTCACCTTTGCACAGCGATAGTCTCATATTTGGTTTACTGCACATATATAATTTTGTTTACAGACTTCCAAAGAAAGAGAGAGTGAACGAGGTCACACATCCATTCTCTGAGAGTGTTTGATAAATCTTTGAGCTATTATAAGGTAATATTATAAAATATTACTGGGGTGAGATATATTAACCCAAACTCGGGCTGTGTCAGTTGTCACTCAGCTAGATATCAGATTTCAACAAAAGTGTATTGTATGTCAACTTCTGTGCTATTAGAAAAGGGTGAGTGATTTTCAAAGTTTAGTTTTATTGCTGAAAAAAAGAAAATGGCATGCTTCATGTAAAATGTTGCAGTTCAGAAAGTTAGGGTAAAGTAACCCAACAATTTTAGTAAATGGATTTGTGTCTTGGGCTAATTCATAAAGGTATGTAGCAATGTGGATTGCATTTTAAATCTTTTTTTTTTTTTTGCATGGGCAGGCATGGGGAATGGAACCTGAGTATCCGGCATGGCAGGGGAGAACTCTGCCACTGAGCCACCATCACCCGCCCTGCATTTTAAAAGTAGACAAAAAAGATCAGAGACAAATGGGCAATCTTCCTCATTATTAAGCCTCATTACTACGACAAGGTAATTAGGCAATTACCGAAAAATTCTATTGGGGTTCATTTTCAAGGGACCTCACATATTTTACCAATTGAAAATACCATTAGCAGCGTGAAAGAGAAGGGGTAGTCAACGTTGATTGTAATCAGAAGATTAAATTTCACCTTCACAGTTCTTCTTTTACTTAACTGTGACCCATGCAAGTCGCTTTCTCAGGCAGCAATGAAAAAAGCCCATTCGGCTAATGCAGGGATAAGAGCTGATTTTGGTTTTTTTTTAAAGGAAAAATGCCTTGGTGCCTTAGTTATTCCAACAACTGTCTCAAATGCCGTATCAATTTCCCCCTGCCGAGACATTTGCCCAGAGCGCATACATCTCAAACTAAAGTTACATTCACTTATTCCGTGTCCATTGCAGACCTGAACAGGGATCAGGAGGCAGGCAAAGCTGAGAACATTTCATTTTCAAGAAGGAACAGAATATGAAGTACTGTCATTAGCATGACTCAGAGAAGATTTGTTTCCTGTTTAGTACAGAGGTTTACAATTGCTGAATTGAGTGGGCTTCCCCAACTTTTTTCCTAGTGACTTCAGGGGTGCTGTCTTACCATAAACTGTGTTTGCTTAGTATCATCAAGTGGCCTTTTTAGGATTTCCACTTTGAGCCGGATAATCGCATTATTTTGTGTCTATGAACCTTATAAAATTATGAGTATATCCTATAAAAGGAGACAGACCTTATAGGAAAAGAGATAGCAAGGAAAAGATTGATTGGACAAAAATTGTACAGTGACTACGTACATTGTGACTTGAGTCTCTTCATTAAATATCATCATGGAATAATTTGTTCTTATTGAAGAAATAAGGGAATGCACTGATAAAAGAATAATGGTAGGATGAGAGAGGGAATGTTATTTAGGTCTCATCTGTATACGCATACAGAAGTCTGCTACACACGAGGGGGCTGCAAAGCTCCATAAGAGAATCAGGTACAAAATAACCCAAAGAATTTTCTGACTTTTTTTTCTACTTACCAAAAATGACTGATTGTTTAATTTCAGTGAAGCAGCCACTCTTAAAGTTTGTATTCTTCTTTTGTAAAGAGGTACAGCAATAGAACATAACTCACCAAACCAATTGGAATGGATCAAAATTGCACAAATATTTGTTGAAAATGAAAAAGTATTATATCGGAGTGAATAATAGAAAAGCTGAATAACCTCACGCAGTTATTTTCGCAGGTTTTAGTGCAGGTATAAGGGTAATGGGCTTCCTTTTATTTGGGTAAAAACGAAACAATAAAAATCTTTGGGATTTTATGTAAGGAAGGATATTTCCCTTTTAACTGTATAAAAATTCTTTTTTATACATGAATTGTATAAATTCACGTAAAAAAAAACTTTGTGGTTTAAAAATGCTTAATAGTAAAACTCAAATACAGGAAATTCCAAAAAATTTAAATAAAAACCAGCCCCAAATCTCAGTATTCAGATAATACTTTTTTTCAGAAATACATACATGCAATTCTATAGTACATTTGTATAGAAGCTATCATGTGAATTCACTACAAGTAATGACTTGCAACTAACTTTTTTTCACTTAATATTATACAATGGCCTTATTTTTAAATTAGTAGTAATAGATCTATCTCCCATTTTTAATTGCTAGGGTGAAATCCTTAGGATTTCACAATCCTAACTATTGT
Source organism: Tamandua tetradactyla (assembly GCF_023851605.1). Classification (NCBI taxonomy): domain Eukaryota; kingdom Metazoa; phylum Chordata; class Mammalia; order Pilosa; family Myrmecophagidae; genus Tamandua; species Tamandua tetradactyla. The sequence goes on along the minus strand of NC_135342.1, from coordinate 70,842,611 downwards.
CCTTTAATGGGACATTTAGATGAGTCCAATATGTTACCACCAAGACAAATGTTATAATACACTTCTTTACACATGCTCACATTATATATGCATTTTAAATTTTGAAAAATTTCCAAATCAGCCACTTGTATGAGAGTATTTCTTTCCCCATATTATTTATCACTGAGTATCTTCAATTACTTTAATCTTTGCAAATTTGATCGACAAAATACTCTCATGGTTTTCATCTACATGTACAGATGGGGACACTGATGATCCTTTCAGATAGTTTTAGGGAATCCCTAACCAAATCTTCTATTGGTTTACTGCAACTTTTCCCTATTTTTAATATATTATAGATGATTTGTGGAGCGCATGTTACCCTATGAAGGAAGGTACTAATAATATCCCTACTTTACTGAGGAGGAGACTAGAAGGCAAAGAGGTTAAACATGGCCTCAGGTCCACCCAGTGGTAGGTATTGGACGCTGGACCCCAACCCAGGATTTTTACTTACCAAAGCCATTTCCATCACATCAAGAGTCAGTCTGCCAATCCAGACAACTGGGATCTTTTTGGATCACAATTCTGTTTAGTTTTGTGGGGCTTTTTCCTTATGAAATTGATGATAGTATCAGTTTTCTGTGTGGAATAACAGATTATCACAAATTTAGTGAACTATGCCCACTAATTATCCAAGATTTTTTGTAAGCCTAAAGACCAGGCACCTTAAGGGGGCTCTCTACCTCAGGATCTCACCAGGCTAAAATCTAGTTGTCGGCCAGGGTTCTGGTCTCATCAGAAGCTCAAATGGGGAAAGATCTGTTTCCACTCACTTTCAATTTTAGTGGCATCATTCATCTACTTGCAGTTGTAGGACTGAGGTCTCTGGATTTTCCTGCAATTGGAGAAGGGTCATATCAGCTAATAGATTCTACCCAAGTTCCATGTTTTATAACCCTCTCCAGAGGCTCTCTCACAATATGGCAGTTTACTTCTTCAATACCAGTGGTAGAGAGAAAGCCTTTTATCTCAGGGAGTGCTCAGTGTCTCTTTTAAAAGCTTTTACCTGATTGAGTCAGACCCATCCAGGAACATTTCTACTTAATTAATCAAAATAAACTGATTTGGGACTTTAATTATATACGCAACAAGCCCTTTGTCTTTGCCATATTTATTGCCTAGGAGCAAGCCACAAGTCCTGCCACTCTCAAGGGAAAGAGTACACAAAGTGTGAACATCCTAGAGTCTGTCCACCATAGAAAGGATTTTGTGTTTGTCTTTAACTCCAAAACCTGTACATTTTCCACTAACTTTTGACAGTCTTTACTGCGGAACTTTAAGAGACACAGGAGACTGTGTTCTGCTGAGGGCTTTGAGGGAAGAACAGAAAAAAAGCAAGAGCAAAGGAGGGTTGATTTTTCCCAGCTACTCAGGAACTGTAGGCTGAGAGAGGATTATGGGAAGATGACAGAGTAGGAAGTTACGGGAATTCGTCCCTCCACCAAAACAACTACAGAACTGACAGGAACTACCTAAATCAACTATTGCAAAACTCCAGAGTCTGGTGGAACATTGTGCAACATCAAGCGAGACGAAGGAGAAAGAGGCTGGTAAGCTGCACAAAATGCAATGAGTATCCACTCTCTGTAGCAGCTACCATCCGCCCATCCGCCAGCCTCCTGTCAGGGTGAGACATAAAGTCCTAGTCCTCCAACTTAGGAGGTGTGTGGTCTGGTCATTCTGTGTTGGTTTTCACTGTGGACAAGATTTGAAGGCAGTCATAATTCCCTGCCCCCTTGGGCAAAGGTAACAGAGGAGTCACAGACAGTACTTTCCTCAAATCTATGGGAAACAGTTAAAGGAGGGCATTAACTGGTCAACTGCTAAATCAAGAAAATACAGCTTCAAAAGACACAGAAGGAGAATGACATCATCAACATGCAACAAAGATAGCTACTGAAAATAATCTCCACAGAGATCCAACAATAAAAAAGAAATTCTGAATTGTTTAGAACTCTGGAGGAAGATATAGACTGGGGAAGGACCCTACAAATGCTAAATTAAAGAAAGAGAAAAATATCAGATAGGAAATTTCCATCTCAGAGTGGTAGATCCTCTCCCCTCCCCCTCACTCAGTCTCACACAGTATGGGCACAACTAACAGGAGATGGGATCCCTCCCGTCAGGGAGACAGAATATAAATTCTCCCACAGCAGTGAGACAGACCCCCACCATTTGGAGACCTGGAGGACAGGGGACAACATTTCAAGGCCCAGGTGAGGGAGGGATAAAGAGTCTGAGAAAACATGCACAAAGACTGTTTCCAGCCCTGGGTCTGAAAGTCCTTCCCCTACCCTGACAGAAATATTCCTGGGTAGCCTGATTCTTGCTTTGGAGACTAGCTGAGAACTGTAACAGCTGGTGGGGTCCTCTGCCACAAATAAAGCGGGGGACACAACTCACATTGAGACAGGTTATGCCTGGCAAAGTGAGGGCACAAGAACCCTACAGTTCCGGCCCTACCCAGTCAGGAGGAATCTGGGCTCAGAGGTAAACATTTTAGGATGAGTAAGTTACCAAAAAGAGCCATCTGCTTAGGCGTCTAGAAAATGCAAGGGAATATTACAGGGCTTTTCAGAAACTCTCCAGAACCTATCACAGTTCCACTGCAGATGGTCTAAACCCCTTGCACAGGAATCTGGCCCTGATTTGGCAAAGAAATACAGACAACCTACTATTAAAGCAGTGCCCCAAAACAAACCCAGGTCTTGCAGCCAGGCAAAAAACAGCACCACTGGGAGCCAACAGATTTCTTTTACCCAAAAACAGAGACCTTGCTGTGATATCCAGAGCTTACTCCAATGTGACAACTGGCTGGCAAGAGAGATGAACAGATAGAGAACAAAGCCAACCAATAACTAAGCACTAGGCAAATGAGAAAATGGCCTCCAGAATAAACTAGGCATGAAAAATCAGATGCCTCAACAACAACAAAAAATATCATGACTCATTCCAGGAAACATGAAGATTCATGGCCCAACCAGAGCAACAAACTAACACCTCACCTGAGATACAAGGGTTGGAACAACTAAATAAAGATGTTCAAACAAATCTTCTAAATCAAATTAAGTTGAAGGAAAATATGGCAAAAGAGATGAAGGATATAAAAAAGGTGCAGGGTGTCCATACAGAAGAACTCAAAAGCTTAAAAAAAAAAAAAACTTCCTTTTAAGCTTTTAATGGCAGAATTTATGGGACTGAAAGGAACAATAGAAGAGAGGAAAAATATAATGGGGCATACCAAAGCAGATGTGAAGAGGCAGAAAAAAGGATTAGTGAACTAGAAGACAGCACATCTGAAATTCTACACACAAAAGAACAGATAGGGAAAAGAATGGAAAAATTTGAGCAGGGTCTCAGCAAACTGAATGACAACATGACACTGATGAATATACATATTATGGGTGTTCCAGAAGAAAAAGAGAAGGGAAAAGGGGCAGAAAGAATAATAGAAGAAATAATCACCGAAAATTTCTCAACTCTTATGAAATACATAAAATTACAGGTCCAAGAAGCATAGTATACCCCAAACAGAATAGATTAAAATAGCTCTACTCCAACAAATTTACTAATCAGACTGTCAAATATCAAAGACAAACAAAGAATTCTGAAGGTGGTGAGAGAAAGTGATCCATCATATACAGGGAAATCTTGATAAGACTATGAATGGATTTCTCAGCAGAAAGCAGAGGTAAGAAGTTAGTAGTATGCTATATTTAAGACAATGAAAGAGAAAAATTGCCAGTCCAGAATTCTGTATCTGACAAAATGTCCTTCAAAAATGAGGTGCAGAGCAAGCCTCAGTGGTTCAACAGGCATAGTTCTCACCTGCCATGCCAGAGACCCAGGTTCAATTCCTAGTGCCTGCTTATGCAAAAAAAAAAGTCATAGAAGCTCCTGGTGCCCTTTCTAGCCACTCCCGCACCTCAATGTAGAATAGCACCAGCTTATGCTCATACTGTAGGACCCTGGCCTTGTTCCAGTGGGAGTAGTGTAACCCTTGTGCACATACTGGTATACACACATCAGTGCCAATCTCTCTGGTAGAAATCTGAGAAAATGATATATGTCTCAGACTTGTCCTACCAGAGTTTGTCCTGAGAGCAAAGAAGTGGCTTGCAGCTGGGACAGTGTGAAAAATAATTAAGATAAAGTTCCTGATGCAGAGGATTACCTTCTATAAGTCACTCAAGAGAACACAAAGGAGGGGCTGAAAGTCTATTTCAAAGGGAGTAGAGGGGGCATTCCCTTGAACACCCACAAACTGTAAAGAAAAAAATACCTAAGTCCTCTAGCAAGTACAGGCTCAGGAAAAGAAACAGGCTCCATGGCCTCAGGCAGGCTCAGATCAGAGAGGACCCTGCACTTCACATTTCCCTTGGGCAAGTTTGGATCATCAGTCAAAGCAGAGCCAATTTACCAAGACTATGAAAGACGTTTTTTGCTTTCGTTTGTTTATATTGATTAGCCCCCAGCATTCAAAAAACATCTGCCCTATCAATAGCTAAACTTAAGCAGCTCAGGGACTAAATCCCAGAGTTAACACTTAAAAACATTGAAATGTACAGTGTACAAGAAAAGTCTACCAGGCAAACAAAGAAACAGGAAATAAGGGGCCATTCAAAGAAACAAGATAATAACCCATAAACCATCAATGAAGAGGACCAGATTTTGGACTTATTGTCCAGAGACTTTTAAAAAATGATCCTCAATATCTCAAAGCAATAAAGGAAAACACAGAGAAAGAACTAAAGGATATGAGAAAAACAATGAATGGACACTATGGGGATATCCTTGAGTATCTCAATAGGAACCAAACAGAAATACTGAAACTGAAGAACATAAAAATTTAAATAAGAAATTCTCTATATGATTTCAATAGCAGATTGGGGGTGGAAGAAAATAGAGTCAATGATCTTGAAGGCAAGACATTTGAAATGATTCAGGCTGAATCAAAATACATACAAAAGAAAATAGAATTTAAAAAAGAATGCACAAAGCTTAAAAGACCTGTGTGATCCCATCAAACATACCAATATATACATTATGGGAGTTTCAGAAGGAGAAGAAAGAGAAAGGGGCATAAAGAACATTCATAGAAATACTGGTATAAAACTTCCCAACTTCAATGACAGAAATGAATATGTGCATTCAAGAAACTCAAGAAATTCCAAATAGGATAAACTCAAAGAACCCCATGGCCAGACACACAGTAATGAAACTCTCCACTACCAAGGACAAGGACAGAGTTCTGAAATCTGCAGGAGAAAAGCAACAAGTTATGTACAAAGGAATCCCAATAAGATTAAGTTTTGATTTCTCATCAGATATCACGGAGGCATGAAGGCTGTGGTATAAATTATTTAAAAAGTGATGAAAGAAAATGATTGCCAACTATGAATTTTTTATCCAGCAAGACTTTCAATGATGAGGAAGAGACTAAGACATTCCCAGATAGGCAAAGGCTGAAGGAGTTCATTACCAGTAGACCTGCCCTACTAACAAATCTAAAGAGAGTTTTTCAAATTGAAAGGAAAGGGCATTAGACAGTGGATAGATGTAACATAAAGAAATAAAGACCTGTGGGAAAGGTAAACATATAGATAATTGTATATGCCAGTATTAGGCACCGTATTTTGGCAAAGAAGCCTCTTTGACTTCTTGCAGGCCACAAAAAAAAAAAATGCATAAAATAAAAATAAAACCTATGGTTTTGAACATACTGTCCATAAAGATATAACATGTAAGAAGTACCAAAAAAAGATGAGAGTATAGGAGTAGTGTACATGTATGATATTAAAGATAAATTTGAATAAACTCAAATAAGATTGCTATAGATTTAGAATGTTAAAATTGAACCCCATGGTAAACACAAAGAAAATACATGAAAAATATATTCAAAAAGAAACGAGAAGAGAAGCAAAATGGTACAATACAAAAACAAATAACTATGGAAGTAGGTATTAGTGGAAGAATTTAGGGTTAAAAACCTTGTAAGTTTTTATAAAAGACAAAACATCAAAATGACCAAAGAACATCCTGGATTATCAGTAAATACTTTCAATGTAAGTGGATTAAGCTCTCCAGTCAAAAAGTGTATATTGGCAGGATGGATAAAAAAAAGTATGACCCAACTAAATACTGTTTACGAAACACTCAACTTGAATTCAAAGACATAAACAGCTTGAAAGTGAAAGTATGGAAAAAATATACACCATGCAAGTAGTAATCAAAAGAGAACTGAGTTAACTATTCTAATATCATTATAAAATAGACTTAAATTGAAAACCATTACAAGGGACAAAGAAAGTCATTATATACTAATAAAGGGGTCAATTCAACAAGAAGACAAAACAATTATAAATTTGAATGTACCTAACAGCAGAGCCCCAGAATATATGAAACAAATCTTGGCAGATTTGAAGGGAGAAACAAACAGTTCTGCATTAATAGTAGGAGATTTCAATACACCGCTTTCAAAAATGGATAGAACACCTAGACAGAAGATCAATAAGGAAATAGAATTGAATTATATCCTAACCAGCTAGACCTTACAAACATATAAAGAATACTTCACCCAACAGCCAGAATGCACATTCTTCCCAAGTGCACATGGATCATTCTCCAGGATACATCATATATTAAGCCACAAAACAAGTCTCAATAAATTAAAAGATATTAAGATCATGTAATGTATCACCTCCAACCACAGTGGAATGAAGCTAGAACTCAATAACAAAGGGAGTAATGGAAAATTCACAAAAAGGTGGAAATTAAACAACGTACTCTTAAACAACCAATGGGTCAAAGAGGAAATCACAAGAAAAACTAGGAAATATCTTGAAATGAATGAAAAAGAAAATACAAAATACCAAAACTTATGGTATGCAGCAAAGGCAGTGATGAAAGGGAAATTGATAGCCCTAAATAGTTATATTTAACAAGAAGATCTCAAATTAGAAACCACCATCAAAAAGATCTCAAATTAGAAACCACCCTCAAAACTGGAGCATCCAGAAAAAAGAAAAGCAAACTGAACCCAAAGTGATCAGAAGGAAGGAAATAACAAAGATTAGAATGGAGATAAATGAAATAGATAATAAAACCACAATAGAGAGAATCAACAAAACCAAAAGTTGGTTCTTTGAAAAGATCAATAAAATATATAAACCTTTAGTTAGACTAACAAAGAAAAAAAAGAGAACACAAATAACTAAAATCAGAAACAAAAAGGGGGACATTTCTATCTACATCTCAGAAATAAAATAAGATAAGAGAATACTATGAATAACTGTATACCAACAGTTTCGATAACTGAGATGAGCTGGACAAATTCGTCAAAACACACAAACTACCTATACTGACTCAAGAAGAAACAGAAGATCTCAACAAACCAATAACTACCAAAGAGATTGAATCAGTAAACAAAAACTCCCAACAAGGAAAAGCCCAGAACCAAATATTTTCACAGGGAAATTTTACCAAATATTCCAAGAAGAAGTAATCCAATCCTACTCAGATTCTTCAAAAGAACTGAAGAAAAGGAAACAGCACTCCCTAACTTATTCTATGAGGCCAACATCATCCTAGACCAAAGCCAGATAAAGATACTACAAGAAAAGAAAATTACAGACCAATATCCCTTATGGGTATAGATGCAAAATTTCTCAAAAAAAAAAAAAAATGCTAGCAAACTCAATTCAACAACACATGAAAAGGATTGTACACCATAATCAAGTGGGATTTATTTCAGGTATGCAAGGCTGGATCAGTATTAGAAAATCAATTAAGGGAATACACCACACTTACAGAAAAAAGGGGGGGGGGACACATAATCATCTTAATTGCCACAGGAAGGAATCTGACAAAATCCAACCCCCCATCTTCAGAAAAACATTTAGAAAACTAGGAATAGAAGGAAACTTTCTCAACGTGATAAAGGGTATATATGAAAAACCCACAACTAACATCAAACTCAGTGGTGAAAGACTGAACACTTTCCCTCTAGGATCTGGAACAAGACATAGATCCTCACTGTCACCACTGTTTATTCTGGAATTGTTCTGGAAGTTCTAGCCCAAGCGATTAGGCAAGAAAAGAAACAGAAGACATTCAAATCCTTTGAGACTGCTCCGAGTCCCTGCAGTCGCATTGTGGGGAAGTAGAGAGCGTTCTCCAAGGGTCTTCACAGCCACTAAGGGCATCTACTCTTGGGTCCCCTTTGTCTGAAGGACCCTTGGGCCTTCTCTAGATTCTGTCTCCCCTCATGTCACCGCCCTACAAATTCCTGCCCCCACATTATTCTGAGGTTACTCAATTCGATGGTAGATTTAAAGGGAACAGTAAGGTTTTAAAGTTAGAGATGAAGGACGTATTTACATAACAAAATGTATACCGCTTGACTCTAAACATAAAGTCTCCTCAGGCTTCCCTTCACATCTCATTCCCTTTACCTACAGTTCACACAGACGTCTAACTGCATCCTGCTAATTAGTGGAAACTTTTATTATCTTCAATGTTTGCAGGATTCCACTTATGCAGAACTTCAAAGCTGTGCCATACAATATAGTACACACCATACACTCCACACTCCCACACCTACCATGACCAATACACCACATTTCAAATGCCATGCCACATCTTAGAACACACCATCTATATACATTTACCATTACACCAAATTACATGCCACCCCGGCATCCCATCCTTCAGCAGACACACACACAATACACCCTTGTCATCCTAACACTACATTGCACCACAGTGCACAACACAAATTATATATCACAAACCACTATATAACCCACACCTACTATCCCCAACAGACCACATTTCATCAACCGCACAACACACCACTCAATATATTGCCACTTTCACTACATCCATAACATCCCATACCAAACACGCAAATGCAAATTGTTTGGATGCTGTGCATTTGGGGCTTGTTCAATCTTAAGTATAAACAGGAAATGTTTAGAATCCATGGAAGTTACATTTCCCCACTGCTTCATGGTCATAGGCTACTGACTCAAAGGAATATTATTATGGACTTCCAGGAAAGAGAATTGTGCCCATATCAAAAAAACAAAACAAAAAACACCCGTTATGTAGGTAAATCAGGAAACAGGGATGGGAGAAGGTAGAGCTGAGTACTGATAATTTGTGGGTGATCCAAAGTGCTCTTTACCGTCATGTGTTGGTTTATCTCCTGACACTCTTCTCTGTCCAACTAGCATTTGTCACGAAATGTAGTAAATACTAGTTTGCTTATCTTGTTCCTTTAGCCTGCTGCATAATGGCAGAAATTACCTTTTTGGTTTCTGTTTGCTCAGAACTTTTCCCAGTACCTGGCACACAGTAGGCATTTCAATAACTTTTTCTTGACCCAGTGCTCTGAACAGGGAGAGGAAGTTGGTACTACAGAAGTTATAAAAGCATAATTCCCACATCTATCTATTCTGAGGAAGTCTATAAGATTATGTAATATTGTTAAGGCAATTTTTAAACACTTGTTCCTTCATTCATTTTAATCCACTTTCAAATTACATTGGAAACCTGAGTTGTCCAATTTCAACGAGAGTTGGGTAATAGATTTCAAATTAAATAAAAGATTTCCCTGTGATTTCAAAGTAGAGGAAGTTTCTAATCAATTATGCATATAGTTCACTTGGCTTGTCCTTCAGAGCACAGAATTTTTAATGGTGTTTTAAGTTGGGAAAACCATAAACAGTATATCTACCACATGCTATCGTTTCTTTAATTACAGTCCTATTTGGTTTCTTAATGAAGTAAAAACAAAATCCAATATATAAATGGTATGACATTTAGGAATATCTAATTCATGCTCTTATCCTGTGATTGATTTTCTTTGATGAAGAATTAAAGTGGGTTAAGGCCTTTAAATCTAAATATATTCTAAGCCCCTCAACATATCAGTCTCCAAATAACGGTATTTTATTTTTTTCCTAAGCCTTTCAAGTACAACATTTTACAGCTCCTTTGAGGGTATCTGTCTGAGCACAGGTATCTTCAGGAAAATATAATCAATGTAATTTATCACTTGAAATTTGAAAAAGACCAGTCCAAACTGCATGTTAACTCTGAAGACAGCAACACTGCTTCTTTTTAATCATAAAAATATTTTTCACCTCATCCTTATGTCATAACCTAGCTAATGGGGAATAAAAGGATAAATCTTATAAACAAAAATATCTTTGGTAAATCCTAAGAAATATACATTGTGTAGTGTATTCTCATATGTGATTACTCAAACCAGTTTTATTTGAATACTCATATATGGGAATATATGTTTGAAATAGTAAATAAATTTTATAACATGTACACCAAAATCAAATTTTGGCAATATTTTAATATACATACAGAAGGTGAGGTAAACACCTCCTGTTTTAGTAAAGTTAATTTTTCAAAATTTCCTTGGGCATGGTGAGGAAAATTAAAATTAATATATGTTTTTCATCCTCAATATATTATATGTCAATCAATATATCTAATATTTGATAATCTTATCCTAAACAGCAATTAATGTTTTCATCCAGCTATTTTAATGAATTCAATAGTTTTTTTAACCACATGGAAATCGCTGTGCTAGAATTGAGAGGAGTTAGATACTGGAAGAAATGGTCTCAATTTATGTCCGGTGGAAGAGGAAAAAAAAAAAAAAGACATACTTTAGTTATAGATGCTGTGGTAGGTAGACTTTGAAGAAAACCCCAATAATCTGCACCCTTATATAAACCCTTCTTATTGAATATGGACGAGACCAGTAATTGTGATGGCATATGACTCTTGTCATTAGTTGTATACATGATACAGTTGATTTTTTAATACATTTTTATGTGTTTTTGAAATCTCTTCACACACCATACAATCCATCCAAAGTATACAATCAGTAGTTCACAATATCATCACATAGTTGTGTAGTCATCACCGTGATCATTTTTAGAACATTTGCATTACTCCAGAAAATGAAATTAAAAGAAAAAAGAAAACCCCAAACAACCCATGCACATTACCCCTCTCTCTTATTGATCACTAGTACTGCAATCTACCCAATTTTAAGACTTACAATAAAGGCAGGTGAACTAAGACAGTGTAGTATCGAGGGATACATATAGATACATATAGATATAGATATACATATAGATATAAATATAGACATAGATATAAATGTAATGGTGGAACAAAAGAAAATATCCAGAAGTAGACTCATAAAAACACAAATAATTATCTATATATTTTCTGTAACATAGTTATAGAACCATTATCAAAGATAAGGGCTACTGGATTACAGTTCAGTAACTTTTGGGTATATCCTTACAGCTATTCTAAAGCGCTAGACTCTAAAAAGAAATATCTTTTTAATGAGTCAGTAGTCACCATCATTTGTTAAAAGTCACCGTCATTTGTTAAATCATAATTTCTCAATCACATTTCCTCTGTCTCCTTTGATCTTTCTCCCAATATCTGGCTTCTTCATGCTGGAAAGGGGTGTCAACCTTCTGGAGTAGAGGAATGAACGTGGTTGTTGTTCTTGGAGAGACTAGTTGACTTTTTAAAATGTTCCTCAGTGAACTTGACCGAATCAGATGAGTCCGAACATGGCATGGAACTTTTCCTGGAGAAAGGGATCCAAACTGTGAGAGGGATTCTGCTTGAGAGAGATTCTCCACTGCTGGCTTTGAAGAGGAGAGTGCCGCATGGCAAGGGATGTGGGTGACTTTCACAGGCTGATAGTGGCCTCCTGCTTTCAGCCAGAAGGAATCATGGACCTCAGTCCTACAACTGCAAGGAACTGAGTTCTGCCAGCCTGAATGAATGTAGAAGGAGATTCTTCCCCATAGCCTCCAGATGAGAACTCAGCCTTGGTGACACCTTGATTTCAGCCTTTGAGACCCTGAACAGAGAACCTAGTCACACCATGGTTTGATTCTGACCCACAGAACCCATGAGATGATAAATGGTTTAAGCCTCTAAGTTTGTGGAAACTTGCTGCACAGCATTAGAAATCTAATACAGATGCTAATACAAATAGTACACATGGAGCAGGCTTATATCCAGGCACTCTCTTCTTGATAAACTCTATGGTATTATTATGAGAATTCCATTTTACAGTTACATGTCCACTTTTATTCATTCATTTACCAGCTATTTATTGATTCCTAAGTACCAGAAATTGGGAGTACAACATTTAAAATCTTTATATTCAATAATCTCATTAATCACCAAAAAATAAATGGCAGGTCCCTGGTATCTGAATAAGAATTTCTTGTATCAATCCCTTCACTTCTGTCAATGCCAAAATGGAAGATTGGACTTAGACTAGGCCCTTACCTTATCTTGCCTGGGCTATGATGAAACTGCCATATTAGTCTCCCTAATTTTTAATTCATTTCTCTTCTTTCACAATGCTGCCAAGACGTCCCTCATAAAGATGAGATCTTTTCACTTACTGGCTCAATATTCTTAAAAATAACCCTTTCCCTACAGTATGATGTTTCAAATCCAGGCCATGAGCCCCAGAGACTTATGATGAGGCCTCAGAAACTCTTCAGTCTCGTGAGTCTGCTCCTCACCTCCTTTTACAGTCCAGGAGGCACCTGTAAGTCCATGCTACACTCATGTGCTGTCATCAGACACTTGATCTCATCCACTTTCTACATAGCATGGATTCTATTTCCAGTATCCTCTTTCATTGAGATTTTGCAGTTAATTGGCTTGCATTTGTGCAGCATATTCTCTTGGGATTAAAAAATGTATGTCAACTATATGTGGAGTTATAACTCCCCTTTTTTCCCGAATATTTGAATTTTTTATTGCTTTCATGATCAGTCACCTTCAACTTTCATCTATTTCCTTGGTCTTTCCAAAGTGCCAGGTTTTGCTTTTGTTGATCATCTCTATTTTTGTTTTGCATTTATATTTTCTTCTATTCATTGATTCTTTTTTCAGTCTTTCTCAGGTACACTCTATATACTTTCTAGCTTCTTGAATCAAACTCTTCACTCATTTATTTTCCTTCAGTAAGCATTTATTGAACACTTTGTGTCATGCACCATCCTATACACTTTAAACACAGTTAATTCATTTTATCTCTATAATATTATGAAAGAACTGTGATTACTTCATTTTGCAGAAATTTGACACATTGCGCATTGACTAAAATACTCCATTTCTCTGAATGTTACTGAAACTGATCTTGGAGACTTCATGATCCTTTCTTCCAACACCAACATCTTTCCTGATTATTACAATAAATGCACTGGAAATTAAATTTCCCTGGAAGTCTGATTTTAGTTATACACCTAGGTTTTCAAACATAGTACCTACATTTGTAATTTCTTCTTTAATCTATTATAGGCAAGGATGCACTTTCTAGCTTCCCAAATATGTCTTTGATGGTTTGTTTTGAATATCTTCAATTTCAATTTTTAATTTAATTGCTTGGGTCTGGAGGTAATAGAATATGTGATATTGAGTCTTTGAAATGTATTGAGAATTTGTTTTTCAACTAATATTTGGCAAGCTCTGTGAATGTTTCCTGTTTGCTTGAAAAGATGTCTTGCTAATTGTGTTGTTCAAATCAACATCCTTAATTTTATGATTCCTCTATCTTAATCTATATAAGAAAAAATTTCCCTATGTCTCTGATTCATCAAGTAATTTTAGACTTCTAACACTATCTGATAAATTTATTTTTAGTGTATATCAGCTACACATATTTTTCTTGAAGCTGTGGAATTTTAATCAGAAAAGTTCTTTAGGAAATAAGTCTTTAATTTCCTCTTTAGTTTTCTCCTTTTTGTATTCAACCTTCCCTCATGAGTCAATGCCAGACTCTGATCCTCTGATATAATGGGAAATGTCCAATCCTATCCTCAAGTCAATGGAGGGTTTGGACAAGGTTTTGACTACTGACCTTTCTCTTCTCTGCTTCCCCCAAGCAATGGAGATTTACAATTTTAAACTAACCATAAACTAACCATAGATAGTTGTCATTGTAGTGAAATCCCACCCTTTTTCTCACAGTGTCTCTGGTTCTGGCTCACCCACAGGCATGGGGTGTTTTGTTTTCCTCTACTCAACAAGAATAGAAATTGTGGCTACCTTCCCCACTTCTTAATCCTAAATCAACAGGCACACGGCTTTAGTCACAACTTGCAATCATATTCATTTGTTCTGATAAAACTAAGCTATTTTTATCTTTTACCTAGGATCTAATTTATTATGATCATTAGGTTAAATAAATCTTTTATCAATTCTTGTTTTTTTGGAATGTGGGGCTAGTTCATACCATGTGCTTAAACTACCACCTAATCTTCAAGTCCTATTATAGTAGCAATAGCCTATTGTATTTCATTGTAATTATTTTACATGTATTATATAATTCGATAATCACAAAACCATGTTATAAATGATGATGTTACTTTCATTTTACAGAAAAGCAAAATTAGAGGTTCGATACATTGTCAAATTTATATTCTTAAAAAAGATGGGAAAGGATCTGTATTATTGGAGCCAAATATAGTAATATGGTATTTTCCTACAACATTTTATTAAAGAATAACTCTACTTAATTATAAAATATGCTTGGGAAAGTGTATTTGTCTTGGCAGTCTGAAAGCTGAGACACTGAGTATCATGGAACTTGTGTCAGGGACTTTTAGCAAAAAGTGTAAATTAGTATACTTCATAGGTTTTGATATTTTATATTTATTCAATCTTAAAGGTTTAGGAATATTATCCTGAATTAATTCTTCCCCTAAAATGATGCCCTTATCACCATGTCTTTAATAGTTAATTTTTTTTAGGAGAAATCAGAGAATTGTTGGAGTCAATAGTGAATGTAAATTTTCTTTTCAAATTAGCATCCCACCCATTTGAGAAGAGAAATAAAAAATCGGTAGTCACTGAGAAAAGAAGTCAGCAGATGCCATGTCCCACTTCAGATCATCTCTACAAAAGGAAGAGAACTAGCTAAAACAGTATGGTGTAGTAAGCAAAGGAAAATTAAAAGCCACAGGCAATGTTACCAGAATTTTAAAGCATAGGATTGGGGTTTTTCAGAGTTGGGCCAATTTCTCAGACACAGGTTTATTAGGACTAAGGGTCACAAATGTGAGGAATGTTGTTGGCACGTCAGGAGTTAAAGAAGGGGCCCCAAGTGCAGGAGTTTAGAGGGAACCAATTGCCACTTTCTGCCCTCTGAGGTTGGGTGATGAAGCTAGTTCTAGGAATGCTTAAAAAACCGGCACATGGATGGGAAAGCAAGCAAACCGGAAGAAGCAAGTCTCTTCTCTGTCTTTGACTTTCCAATTCCTTCTAGTGTCCCAGTTAATAACAGAGCCAAATAGGAAGACACAGGCAAAGGAGAAATATATCTGCATAATCCCACCCCCAGCTTCACAAATAGGTTACCAAAGGTTCAGATTTGAGAGAAGATAGCTTAATTTTGGTGCAGCTATGGTACAGATTATTACATAACGAAAAATTAAGAAGCTAAAGAAAATGTATTTATAAAAATAAGATTTGAAAATATATACTGTGTATTAATAAACCTCTATCAACCACTATGCAATTGGTAAATAACTGCATAATTACAAAAATGTTTATTTCTGATAAATTACTACAGAATATGAATAATTAATTCATAGTCTATATATTTTTAAAAGGATACACAAATATAATATCACCTCTGTCATATTTTTAAACATCATTTGATGTTTTATGTGGTGTGGTTTTCAAAAAAAACTAATATTAGGTATAGAGATATTAAAAGGCATCTAATACATATATATATGCATATTTCCAACAATGAACAAAATTCTTACAAAATCAGATTGAGACTTGAATGCATTATTTCACTCTAGTTAAAATCCTCTTTAATGATGTAAATTAATCCTAACCACTCCAACTGTAGTATATGAAAGTAAGCTCCTAATAGACTGACACTCCCACAGTAAATGATGTTGAACTCCGGGCAAAATACACAAATAACAACTTGAAGGCTTTGGAGCATAAGCAAAAGCAAGCATATTTTGGAAGAGATGTGAAACATGAAAGAAATTACTACTAAAGCGTGAGCTTCCCTTCTCTAGGGGGTCTGGTGAAAAGGAGGTCATAGTTACATCAACTAAAATTCCAAGGAAAAACCCATCTGTGTCTGGACTGAAAAACCAGAAGACAGAGACCACAGCAACCAAAGCCACTGGAACATTAGGAGGGGATCAAGAAAGAAGAGAACAAGAAAGGGGAACACCAAACTGATGTAATACGCTACCCAGGCCCTGACTAAATCTGAACTAGGATGCATGGGACGGACTCAAAGTTGCTTGCAGTTAGAGCTCAAAGAACTGAGATTTGAGCTTCTGCTTGCAACAGGCAAGATAGAATTTACGTTCTGAATTTAACCATGGTATTCTGCACTAATAAAAATATCAATGCTCTTTGGAGGATATAGAGTATCCCCAATAGAAAGGTCATTATCACCAGGATACAATCTAAAATTACTGAATATGCAGTGATACAAAAATATGAATCATTATCAAGAAAATAGATAATCAGCATAAACCAAACCCAAGATCATACAAGCGTTAAAACTGTGCTAAATATGATTAATTTCATAATGAATAAAAAACTGGAAATCTCAACTTAAAAACAGAAACCATAAAAATGGGAATTTTCAAACTGAAATATACAATGATAAAAACTTTAAAATTCATGAAATATGTTTAATAACAGTATAAAGGTAACAGATGAAAGAGTGAACTGGAAAATACATATATATATTTTAAAGTTTATTTATTCAAGAAAAGAGAGAAAATATTAAGAAAGGCACCAGGACTCTATGGGACAATATCAAAATATACAATATGAGAGAGAGAGAGAGAGAGAGAGACAGAGAGAGATTATAAGGAGACAAAGTGGGAGTCTAAGGGGGTCAAGTGACTAGAGTTCACAAGTCAGAATTCCAGAGCAGGAAAATGAAAGTGTCTCTGAAAGGGATTTGCAAAGAATCTAATTCATCTTCATCTGAGTACTGATCAGTATATATGCCTGAAGAAAGAACTTAAGACTAGGGAGAAAAACACACATGAAAGGATTAGAATTAAAAAAATACAAGGTGATCACACAGAACCAGTAGTTTTACTCAATCAGCAAGCATGTAAAACTTCATAATTGACAGGTAAAGTACACAGAAGATTTTTGCCTGAGTAGTAGAGAAAACTATCTCTGGGCTAAAGACATCTCTGATAATGCCCAGCAAAGCTTAAAAGTAAAGCACAAGGGCAGACCACGGTGGCTCAGTGGCAGAGTTCTCGCCTGCCATGCCAGAGACCCAGGTTCAATTTCCAGTGCCTGCCCATGCAAAATAAAGCACAAGAATATCAATTGTTTTCAAATATCTTAATCATATCCTAAAGCAAAGATCAAGCACATTTATAGAAATACAAAAATAGTCTGTACCCAGCAAGGCAAAATTCACTACGGATGACATCCAGTAAAAAATAACCAGCCATGCAAAGAAGCAGGAAAATATGATATAGAAGGAGCAAGAAAATTGACTGATTCAAATCCACCATGAAATGACACAGATGTTAGAAGATTTAAAAATGGCCCAAGTTAAACCTCTAGAGACAATAATAACAATAAAAAAAAACATAATTCTGAAATGAAAAATACCCTGGATGGAATTAATAGCAAATTAAACATTAGATGCACAGCACATCTAAATCTAAGATGCAGCACAGAGGGAAAATAAAAGAGCATCAATGAGTCGTGAGACAACTTCAAGTGTCCTAGGATGCATCTTATGTTAGGAGTTCACAAACGAAAGGAGAAAGAGAAGGACTGAATAAAATTTCTGAAGGAATAATGGCTGGTATTTTTTTTTAGATCTAATGGAAACCATAAGCCCCCAAATCCAAGAGTTCAACAAACTACACCAAGGCATATCATAAGCCAGTTGCTCAAAACAGTGATTAAAACGTATTAAAAGGGCAAGAGGGAAAAATCATTACATAGAGAGGAATAAAGAGAAACATGACAGCAGAATTTGCATTGAAAACAGTGCAACCCAGGAGACAGTAGAGTAACATTTTGAAACTACTGAATGAAAAACACTGTACTCCTAGAATTTTCTAACCAGAGACACAGTCGTTCAAATATGAAGATTAAGATATTTTCAGAAATATGAAAATTAAGGAATTTATCACAAGCTGGTCTGCATAAGAAATACTGAGATGCAGATAAAGCAGTACTTAGAGGGAGAATTACAGTTTTAAATGCCTATAGTCAGGGGGTGGAGAGCTTTCAATTAAATAAGTTCAGCTTCCACCAATAGTAACCAGAAAAATAAACCCAAAGGAAATTTAATAAAGGAAATGGTAAAGATAAGAGTGGAAATCAATAAAATTAAAAAGAGAAAAAAAATAAAGAACAACAGCTAAATCTAAAGGTAGTTCCTTGGGAAGAGCAATAAAATTAATAAACCTTTAGCTAGACCAAGGAGGAAAAGAGAAAGAAAAAAAGGAGGGGGTAGGAGAGGGGGAGAGGGAGGGAGGGGATGAGATGGTGGGGGGGAGAGTGAGAGAGAGGGAGGGCGGTGAGAACACAAATTACAAATATTAAGAATGAGAGATGGAACATTGTTACAGATTCCATAGATATGAAAAGGATAATAAGTAAATATATGAACAATTTTATGCCAATAAATAAACATATTTGAGCTATATGAATAAACCACCAACATATCTGTAGAGAGACAGAGATTGTTCAAAACAAAGATCAGAAAGAGGGAAAAAGACAAATTAACAGAGTCTCAGAGACTTGCATAATAAGAGCCCCAAAATAAAGGGGTGAGGCATATGAAAAACATTTGAAGAAATAACATAATAAAACTTTCCTAATTTGATGGAAAACGTTAACTTACACATCCGAGAAACTCAGTATATTTCATCTAGGATAAACACAAATATATCTACACCTAGGTATATTATAGTCAAACTGCTGAGAAACAAAGACAGAGTCAAAAAAGCTAGATGTAGAAGACCATACATTGTAAGATTCCATTTACAGGAAACTTCTAGAAAAGGAAATCTCTAGAGAATGCTGTCATGCTTAAAGACTGATTCTGGTTGAGAACCACAAGTGGGAACAAATTTAGCTTTTAAATCAGACAAAATGAGGCCAATGAAAGAAAAAAATTGCTGAGATAAGGTTACTACACCAAAATACAACATAAGATTATTGCAAACACACTTACAGCTATCACAGTCATTTTGCTTTAATTTGCTTTTAAACATTGTCCGTCTCTTATTAACAGAAATACCAATGAAACATACATTAAAGAATTTGCTAGAGGAATTTGCTAAAGGAAGAAATTCCTCTTTACCTTAGACATTAACCAAATTCTGACTATACCGTTTCCAGTTAATACTGAAAACATAAATTAGGTCTGAGTGAACAACACTAAATTGGAAAGCATAGTCTTTAACTTCAAAAATCATATTACCCTTTTTAATGCATGCCTAGAGAAAATTCCCTTAGGGCATACTAAACTTATAAGACATTATATAATGGTTTGTGAATTGCAAGCAATGCATATTAGTAATAAAGAAAAAAAGCTGGACAGAACATTGAAATCGCATTACATTATTTGTATTCCTTTTATTTTTGGAAACTACTTGAAACAAACTAGTTTGTATCATTTTTAGCTGAAGTGTACTAAAATTAGTTTAATGCTTTTAAACCAACTGCCTATGTTTATGCAAAAACCTGTTCCTTAAGAATTGATATCTTACAGGCATATGTTTCTCAATATTTTCATTTTAATCTCTTCATCTCCAACACCTTGTGCTTAATAATTAAGATACAATGAGCCGGGACTTCCGGAGAAGATGGCGGCTTAGTAAGACGCGCGGGTCTTAGTTCCTCCTCCAGAAAAGCAACTAAAGAAACAGAAACAATACGAAACAGCTCCCGGAGTCACGACAGAGACCAAAAAGACAGCGTACCCCATTCTGGAACAGCTGAACGGGCAGGGAGAATCTGCTGCGGTGAGCTACCTGAGGGGCGTGCGTTTTCCCGGCCGGGGCGGCTGGCGACTGGGGTCCCCTCCACGCACGTGGCTCACCGGCCTGACTGGGAACGTTGGATAGCGGGGCCCTCCCGTCACGCTTGGCGTTTCGGGCCAGCTGGGCAATTAGGACCGGCACTCTCCCAAGCCGCGGCGGCCAGCAACCCCCACCTCCACGCGCGGTTTCCCGGGCCGACTGCGGTGCAGACAGACGAGCGCCACGAGCGCCACCTACTGGGAAGGAAAAGAAAAACAGAGCCCAGAGATTTCACAGAAAAAGCTTTCAACCAGCTGTGTAACACACCCAGGGAAATCTGATCAAATGCCCAGACACCAGCAGAAAATAATGGATGACGCTCGGAAAATTGAAGATATGGCCCAGTCAAAGGAACAAACCAATAGTTCAAATGAGATACAGGAGCTGAGACAACTAATGCTGAATATACGAACAGAAATGGAAATATTCTTCAAAAACCAAATCAATAAATTGAGGGAGGACATGAAGAAGACATGGGCTGAACAAAAAGAAGAAATAGAAAATCTGAAAAAACAAATCACAGAACTTATGGGAGTGAAGGACAAAGAAGAAAAAATGGAAAAAACAATGGATACCTACAATGGTAGATCTAAAGAGGCAGAAGCTACAATTAGTGAACTGGAGGATGGAACATCTGAATTCCAAAAAGAAACAGAAACTATAGGGAAAAGAATGGAAAAACTTGAGCAGGGGATCAGGGAACTGAATGACAATATGAAGCGCACAAATATACGTGTTGTGGGTGTCCCAGAAGGAGAAGAGAAGGGAAAAGGAGGAGAAAAACTAATGGAAGAAATTATCACTGAAAATTTCCCAACTCTTATGAAAGACCTAAATTTACAGATCCAAGAAGTGCAGCGCACCCCAAAGAAAATAGACCCAAATGGGCGCTCTCCAAGACACTTACTAGTTAGAATGTCAGAGGTCAAAGAGAAAGAGAGGATCTTGAAAGCAGCAAGAGAAAAACAATCTGTCACATACAAGGGAAACCCAATAAGACTATGTGTAGATTTCTCAGCAGAAACCATGGAAGCTAGAAGACAGTGGGATGATATATTTAAAATACTAAAAGAGAAAAACTGCCAACCAAGACTCCTATATCCAGCAAAATTGTCCTTCAAAAATGAAGGAGAAATTAAAACATTTATAGACAAAAAGTCACTGAGAGAATTTGTGACCAATAGACCAGCTCTGCAAGAAATACTAAAGGGAGCACTAGAGTCAGATACGAAAAGACAGAAGAGAGAGGTATGGAGTAAAGTGTAGAAAGAAGGAAAATCAGATATGATATATATAATACAAAAGCCAAAATGGTAGAGGAAAATATTATCCAAACAGTAATAATACTAAAAGTTAATGAACTGTATTTCCCAATCAAAAGACATAGAATGGCAGAATGGATTACGACCCAGCAATACCACTGCTAAGTATCTACTCAAGGGACTTAAGGGCAAAGACACAGACGGACATTTGTACACCAGTGTTTATAGCAGCATTATCTACAATTGCAAAGAGATGGAAACAGCCAAAATGTTCATCAACAGACGAGTGGCTAAACAAACTGTGGCGTATACCTACGATGGAATATTATGCAGCTTTAAGACAGACTAAACTTATGAAGCATGTAATAACATGGATGGACCTAGAGAGCATTATGCTAAGTGAGTCTAGCCCAAAACTAAAGGACAAATACTGTAAGGTCCCACTGATGTGAACCAACATTTGAGAATCAGCTTGGAATATATCATTGGTAACAGAGACCAGCAGGAGTTAGAAACAGGGTAAGATAATGGGTAATTGGAGCTGAAGGGATACAGACTGTGCAACAGGACTAGATACAAAAACTCAAAAATGGACAGCACAATAATACCTAAGTGTAATGTAACTATGTTGGAACACTGAATGAAGCTGCACCTGAAATATGGTTTTTTGTTTGTTTGTTTGTGTGTTTGTATCTTTTGTTTTTGTTTTTTTCTTTTTCCTTTATATATACATATATATATATTATTAGTATTATTATTTTAATTCTCTTCTCTATATTAACATTCTATATTTTTTTCTGCTGTTTTGCTAGTTCTTTTCCTAAATCGATGCAAATGTACTAAGAAATGATGATCATACATCTATGTGATGATACTAAGAATTACTGAGTGCATTTGTAGAATGGAATGATTTCTAAATGTTGTGTTAATTTCTTTTCTTTTTTTTTGATTAATAAAAAAATTAAAAAAAAAAAAAGATACAATGAGCCAAAAATAGTGTAGAATACTTGATACTGAAATATTAATTTGTATTAGAATTACTACACCAAACTCAATAGAGTAGAATTAAAATGGAAATTAGTTTAGTTAATTATAAAGGAAACCTTGTTTTCTATCTCAAAATAATGTTATTTTGAAATAAAAATAGCAAATATATTTAGTGCATATTTTTACCAAAAGACTGATAAATTAATATAAAATATGGTACAGGATGTTTATCAAACTCAGCAGATAGTACATGATAATGAAATATACAATAAAAGAAAACATAATAGATTCTTAATACACTAGTACTTTTTTCAAAAATAATTTTCTTGCATATGAAACGTTTCAGTTTGCTAATGCTGCTGGAATGCAACATACCAGAAATGGGTTGCCTTTTACCATGGGGATTTATTGGCTTACAAATATACAGTTCTAGACCATGAAAACATCCAAATGAAGGTATTAACAGCATGATACCTTCTGTAAAGAAAGGCTGCCAGCATCTGGGACTCTGTCCCATGGGAAGGCTATGGCCGGTGTCTGCTGGTCCTTCTCTCCCAGGTATCATCGCCTTCAGCTTCTTGTTCCAGTGGCTTCCTGAGCTTTTGTGGGTCCTCTCCTAGCTTCTCTAGGGTGTCTCAATTTCATCTATTGGCATTTTCTGTATGTTCTTTATCCACTTATAAAGGACTGCATAAAGGGAATATGACCCACCTTAAAAGGGGTGAGCCACGACTCGATTGAAATAACCTAACCCAAATACCCCACCTACTATAGGCCTGCCTGCACAGGTATGGATTAAAAGAACATGGTCTTTTCTGGGGTACACAACAACCTCAAAGCACCACAGTATCTAAATGTTTGATTATCTGTACGACCATTCCATCTATCTTTATCTGACGTGATTTTTCAGAAAACTGTTATTTCAAAATTCTTTATGTGGATCTGGAGTAGATGTTTTAAATACAAAATGTAAAAGATTAAAGCCCTGAGTAACCTCTTCTCACCATTTGCTCTGGCTCTTATCACAAGCAAATAATAAAATTACTTTGACCTTACTCTCAGTGTTGGTTTCCAAATTACAATGGGTAATCGAATAGGCTTTGCTTTCACAAAGGAAACACTCACCATTTCTTTCCACATGGAAAGTCTCTATAATGTGTGTACAGATAAATCACAGAATAATCTATTGGGGGCACTTTCAGACACTGGTGATAGAACTTGTATATGACACTATGGGCCCCAGAACTAGTGTCCTTGAGAGATACGTTCATGAGATTCACATATTCAAGAATAAATGTGTGCAGTCTAACTACAGTTCTTGACCCAAACAAGCACCATGTACTATATAGACAGGCATGATCCTGTATTGTGCCTTCAGCAAAGTTGATGTTCTTGCTTCTGCCACTACACCACAGAATAGTTAGGCTAGAATTAAACTAGAAGGCCACCTTATGATTTGTAGCAAAAGAAATTCATTTATATCTAACCTACAGAGCAAGAAGGAACCATGATTGAAATTTAAAAATATTTTTAAATAACTGATGTGGTAGTTTTAAAATAAGGCCTCAAATCCCTTTGCCACCTATCTCATCAAATTGTGGAGTCTGAAATCTGTGTCCTTTTCCCTAGATTCTGTACTTAACCAATAAAACAATTGGAGAGATGCTGTGTCAGTTTCTGGGGCCCTGTCTTAGGAAACCAGCAGTGTCCATTTCCTGTTTCTCTGGATACTCACTGTTGGAATCCAGTTGTCAGGCTTCAAAGAGCCTTCACATCCTGTGCCCCCATGGAGGGGTACAAAGGTCCAAAGATGCCAGCTGTGTAGCTGAGCCATCCCAAAAGTGCCATCTACCCTCCTTCAAGCTGACCCGGTTGATGGAACACAGAGCAGAGACAAGCATCTCTCATTGAGCTCTGACCAAATTGTAGACTCATGAACTAGATTAGTGACTGATGTGGAAACCAGAAAATACTTTCCATCACCACAGCCTACCTTATGAGAATGCAAACCAGCCAGAGTGCAAATGTGACTGTTTTCAGTCAGTTGGCAATTTGTTCAACCACACTCCCAAAAAAGGAGATACTGTTTTGTTAGGTAGACTTATAGACTATATTATCCCATCAACTGCTCAGAGGCCAAAAATATTGTCATGTACAGTTCTTTTTATCGGGAACACCAAACACATGTTTAAAGATGGCAAAGTAAGTGGTGGTACTTGATTGCTTGTGTTCCTTTCAATGAGTCACAGACATTGTTTTCTGTGCAGCAATCTTAAATGAATAAGCCAAAAGCTTTGTAATTCATCTTGACGGTAACTTTAAATAGTATGATGTAAAAGTTGGCATTCTCAATTTCCTCATACATTCATGTGAATATGCAATCGCATTCTTAAAAAACACAGCATTTTGGAAAGAAACTAAAACCAAGATTATGAGAGTTACTTTCATAGAATGTGAGTTAGATCTATCCATCACATGTACCGCCATCATGTAAAAGCTAACAAGAGTGATTTTAAAACAAAGTAAGATTGTTCGGTCTATCCTGGACTTCCATATTCTAAATATTGAGTCTGACAGAGTATGATAGAAAGCATTCTTAAGACTAAAGAGATAGACTAGATTACTTTTACTACCTGAAGGTGAAAATATCAAGTGGAAAAGAACATTGCTAAAGTCCCTGACACAAGTTCCATGATACTCAGTGTCTCAGCTTTCAGACTGCCAAGACAAATACAGTACCATGTGTTGGCTTAAACAACAGAACTTCTTGGCCCATAGTTTCAGAGGTTATAAGGCTTGCTTCCTCCTGGGGTCAGTAGCTCTCTGGATGGCCAGCAACCCTTAGATTCTTTGGCTTTCCCATTACATGGTAATGTCCTCTCTTTTCTGTTCTAAGTTCTGTTGGCTTCCAGCTTCTCCCTGTGACCTTTCCTTCCATGTCACTTTCCTTTGCTTATAAATAGGACATCAACCATATCGGACTAAGGCCCACCTTCCTTCAGTTTGGGCACCCCTTAACTAATAACACCTTCAAAGTTCCGATTCACTAATGGGTTCACACCCACAGGGGCCAGGGTTGGAACCTGACAGTGCCTTTTGTGGGGGACATGATTCAACCCCCAACACTTCAGCTTGATTACTTTACTTCAAGTTTTATAGCTGGGTGAGTAGTTATGTCATAAAATTTCTTATACAAATTATTTGTTTATAAATAAACTATTCAAAGATATAACTCTTTGAATTTAATTCATAAGCTTATGGGTGTTTCTTTCCTCTTGGAGAAATTGGAGGACGACACTCTGCTTCATCTTCTCTGTACTTTTTTATATTTTGAGGATTTGACTCTTGAATAAAAGATAAAGTAACAGGAATATAAAGGATACAATGCAACCAAAAGCAGCCACACAATCCTTTAACTTTCCTTATTATATTACAATGCAATCAAGGGCAGGATTTTTCCTTGTTCTAATACTTATTGAAAAATGACAATGATATGTGACCTTCACAGTATTACAATTAAAAAAGGAGAGGGGGAAAGGGCAATCTCAAATCAATTTTACATTAAAGCAAAGAATTTTAAAATATTGCTTTCCCTTACAATTTCATATAAGTACCAACAAAAGCACCATTTGTGATGGTAGGGGGGGGGTTGTTTAAAGAAAAAAATAGCTTATTTCAAAGACTGTTTATTGCTTTAAATGTTGTTTAAAAGCTTTTTTAAAAGCATCTCTTTTTTTTCTCCTGCTTGGGCATCAACAGGGGATAATTGCCTTAGCATGCTTTTAAATAATCTTGTTAAGACTCACGTTAGCATCAAAAGCTTGTGCCTGGAAAACTTTTTACTTAACTGGTTTGTGTGGGTGCGGATCTGAAGTCAGCCATAGAACCTTTTTACCAAGAACTGCATTTTGAATTTTCTTTTAGGATGATTTTTTAATTTTTACTTTGAAAATTGACATCCAGTAAAATTAACTTTTGTTGGGAGGGGGGTAAAAATCTGAATTTTAGCACATGTCGAATCCCATGCCGCTACCACCCAGTTCAGGGCACAGACAGCATTCGCACCCTGCCAAAATCCCCTCCTGCTTCCACTTTGTAATCATCCCTACCTCCTACCCTGACCCCTGTCTACTACTGTTTCACTTATCACCATAGTTTGGTCTTTTTGAGACTATCATACAGTGTGCAGCATGCTTTATCTGTGACTCGGAAGGTGATTGGGAGCTGAAGTGCAATATGACCTTTTTCTGCACACAGGATGAACTGAGGCAATGAAATCAGCTGCAGAGGATAAAAATCTTGGGCCATCTGTGGCAGTTACTCAACTAATGAGCTTCAAACTTTCTAAGCCAAGGCGTTTACATATCCCAAATGGTTATATTTGGATCTGGGCATATCAGAGTGGGGTGAAACCCTTCTATAGAGGACAAGCCTACAAATTCTGCAGTGCCTATAAAGTTTGATATCAGAATTAGAATCTCCAACCCCTTTTCTTTTGAATCTCTAACCTATTGATAAGCAGAATAAACTCTTGGGAATTTCTGTCACTCCAAAAGTAAACCAGGACTTTTCTTATCTGCAGCCAGGGCATGTTGTAGTGCCACATGGATATGGAAGAAGAAAATCAAGTGACTTTACCCTAAAGCTGAAATCTAAATTTAAATATAATTTAAATTTAAATATCAATTTAATGTAATTGACCCTAGGGTTTATTACTTTTTCATTTAGTTTAGAGAAATTTTAGTGAATTATATAAACCTAAATTAGCAAAAGATGTTCAGCTGTTTTAAATGTAATAAAAGAGTAATTCGGGTCAGTTTGATAGTATCTTATGATTTGGAAGTGAAAATGTTTGGGGGTTCTGTTTGAAACATGCTTCCAAAAATATTTAATAGTGTAATGATTCTAACTAGATTTTGTGCATTTTAGCATTGTAACATGTTGTGCATTACTTTTTTTTTTAGATTGGGTAGGGTGAGCAGATGTTCAACAATTTGAAGTCTGTTTAGAATCTTCCTACCTGCTGGGTTTAATTTCAGAAGCAAGCACCGTTCTTGAAGACAGACAAAATGTTATTTGTTCTTTTATCCATGTACCACATTGCAGTAATTTCCATCATTTTCAACTCTGTTTATGGTAGGTCATTTCTGGTATATATAAAATCCAATTGAGATCCTTAGAAAGAAAGGGTGAATTTTTTCCCATATTTGGTAAATAAAATATTACAAAATCATTTGAGATATACAGGGAGTATACAATGATGTCTAATTCTAAGTCAAAATTTGAAACTACATATTTTCAAACTGTATTAAAAGAAACGCAAATTCCTTAGGAAAAGTATTTGTCATCTTTTCAAGTTTGTAAAATATTAAATACAGTCATTTTATATTAACTTTACATATAGTTAAATTTAAGTGTATTCTAATTTTCCATAGTTTGAGTTTTAAAAATATTATCTATGTACACACTCATGTTTCCATTGGTCAATCCTGGTTTTCTTTTGTCTTTTCCTTTTCTTATTCTGTTTACATCACTGTCTGCACTACTGAATCGGTTGAGACAGTCATTACAGTATTTCATAGAAATAGTGATGCCAGGCCTCCTTGTTTTATTCCTTTCCTCAGAATAAAAGCAATTAGTATATGAATAAGTCCAATGATTATTTGGGATTTTGTAGAATCTCCCATACTAAGGAAGTTCCCTTTCATTGCTAGTATACTAAATGTTCTAATCATAAAAGAGCATGGAATTCTCAAATGCTTTTTATTCATCTATTAAAGTGAGCATGTGACATTTCTTTTATCCTGTTAATACTTAAATTGTATTTAGTGACTTAAGGATGTTAAATCAACTTCGTATTCCAGGAATAAACCTCACTTGTTCATGATACATTATGTTATTTACGTATCATTGGATTTGATTTGCAAATATTTTATTCAGAACTTTGCCTTCATATTCATGAAATAGATGGTTTTGTCTTTCCTGTGAAGTTCTCGCAGTTTGGGTATTAAGGATACACTAGCCTCATGAAATGATTTGGAAAGCATGTCTTCCTTTTCTCTTCAGTGGAATAAATGGCATCAGATTTTGCGATATTTCCTTCCTAAATTACAAAGCTCCCTAGTGAAGGTCTTTTTGTGGAAGACTGTTTCGTAGGGTTTAAATTTCTCTAACCATTATAAGATTTTCGTATTTTCTTCTTGTTCTGGTTTTCATATTGCAAATCGTGTTTTTCAAAGATTTTGCCCATTTCACTAGTTTTAAAATGCATAGCCATAACATTTGTCACAATATCCTTTTTTTTTTCAATTCACAATAAATTTATTTTACATAAAAGGAAAAACTTGGCATTAATGAAAAATTCAGTAGAAAACAGTTCTTCTTCTTTAAGTTGGGGCTCAAAAGTAGAAGCTGCTTATTAGTGAAACCTCAGTAGAAAGAGAATTTTATAAGAAAACATTCTTGGCATGAAAGTTCTAATATAAATTCTGTAATGAAATATTTACCATGCAACTTTATCGGCAGAAAGGCCGGTTTCTGGTGGCCGGTATTTCCTTTTCAGTCTCTTAAGACATTAACATTGAAGATACTTAAACCTGCAATAGAGTTAATTGTATATAAATATGGTGTCATGATGGGTAATCTTTCCATAGTCCACTTATTTAATTGAGCAGTTCTAAGTAGGTAATTGGCACCTTGCCCTTCTGACATTTCCATGGTTCATTGAGGATAAACTTTTGTCAATTTTTATATATAGTTCGTTACATTTCATATAAATTGCTCAGCTCTTCTAGCATATTAAAATATTATCCATTATATGTATATACTGCACATATATTCTATCTCTAAATCATCTTTTGAATTTCTAAATCCTTAATTTTTATATAATCTACTCCTTCCTTTACTCTTTTTTCTTTTTATCTTTTTTGTCTTCCATCTTGTTGAAAGTTCACGTTTTCCTGTCCTGGGAAGACTTCCAAAGTCACTGGTGTTCTCAGTGACCCACTATGGGGCGTGTGTGTGTGTGTGTGTGTGTGTGTGTGTGTGTGTGTGTGTGTGCGTGTGTATGTGTGTGTATTGTGTAGATATTTATATTAAATGTCAGCATCTTCTATAAATTCCATTTTAAGTAAATAGCTAACACTTTATGAGGCAAATATTACACAAGAATATGTCTACCCTGGTATTAAGTTAGATACTAGAAAAACCTATCTCTCCTTTTAGGCCGCTGAGCTCACTGATATATAACTGGGTTAATGTATGGCCTTTGCCATCCTCTCCCACTTCACTTTCCCCTTATGTCCCTGTTATACTCAGCTATTCAGCCACGTTAAACAATGTGGAGTCTGAGTAAGCCCCACGGCTTCCCGTGCCCCCAGGTCTCTGTCTCCCTGAGGGGAAGGGGGTACTAGTAGTGCCAATCACGCCACACTTGTGCATACAGCCCACCCACGGGAGACATCTTGTCCCCAGGGGGTCATGCCCTGCCGTGCAGCTCCCCCCACCCCAGGTGACTGTGCAAGAGCGTGTCCTCTGCAGGCTGGCCAGGGTGCGACGGGACCGCATGAGCCCTCGCCCAAACTCATGGGGACTCGAATCTGGTCCTATCTGATTCCGTCTTTTGGAGGATTTGAACTGGAGACCTCAGGAAAAAGAAAATCATTTCATTATGGAAACAGAAGCCTACAGCCACAGAAAGAAACACAGAACAAGAAAAGCTGAGCTTGGAAACAGGCGCCCAGGTCGCATCCTCCGGGGATGGGAGAGGGGGATGGGGGCGCTGCAGCAATCAGCTGGAACTAAGTTCTGCGCCTTTAGCACTTGCAAAACCTAGCCTCAGGGGCAAAACTCCTCCGCCCTCATTTTCATGGGTATCTGTAAAGTAAACTGGCCTCTTGCTCCCGTGATCTTACACAATATGAGTGAGTCTATTTGGCATCCAGAAAATGCAATTAAGAGTTTGGAAATCTCCTATCCCCCTCCCCCAGCCATAGCTTTGCATGCATAACTCTTACTTGTTCTCCTAAAGCCAGTTCAAATGCCACTCCCTCCTGCAGGCCTTACCTGACATCTTAGTCTTTCTCTACGAAAATAGAGTCCATGCTAGCTAGTTCTAGCAGCAGAGGAACTTAGGAAAACAATTTTAACACCTCCAGTTGGGACAGATTATCAGGCTTGGAGGCCACACACACAGGAAAAGTCAATGCTTGAAGAAAAATGAAATAATAGTAAGATCACGGGATGAGCAGTAAAAAAAAAATATCAGTACTGGGATTCCGTTCTTTAAAAATGTTAACTTCGGTGAATAAATTTTCCAGAGTGAGAAAACAGGATATAGTAGAGGAAAACCTTCCCTCTCTACAGACATAAGGTGTTAGGCAGCACAGAAAAGGACAATGCTAAAATGATGGCAAATGTTTTTTTTTCTTTAATATATAAACCTTTCATATATTTTACAAATAAAATAGCATAAAACTTCATCAGACTATGTGGAAGAGAAAGGAAAGGTAGCATTTGGTGCAAGCTACAAATCCGATTGACCTCTGTGCCTAATAATTCTGTTCGAGAAAGCACAGCTTGGTAGGCTGTAGGTGTAGTGATCACTACACACACAGACACACACACATGAGTACAAATATGTGTCTGGAGGGGTTTTGCTGACTTGTTTAATTCTATATATAATGAAAAGCCTACCTACTAAATACATTTCTTCTATAGATTTCAAGACCATTTCTAGACACTAGCGCCTAGATAGACTGGAGAGAGACACTGAAATGAATTTCAGGGCAATACTGACTGGTTGATACATCAAATAAATTTATTCCAAGGCAGGCAAGGAAAAAAATTACTTACTCAAATGCAGTGAGAAAGTGGATTCAACAGAAGTGCCCAGATCTACAAGGTGTGTGTGTAATGTGTGTGTGTTTGGGGGAGAAGGTTGTGAGTGTGTCTTGCAGGGTAATTTTGAATGGATTGAATTAATTATGACTAGATGTTATATGGGAATAGAATATCATTATTCAACTTCAATTCCGTTGTTTTAACAACCAGATATCTTGAGAAAAAGGCATCCAATAATATACTTCAAAAAGCTTTTGCACTGAAAATGCTAAAAGCTTTAGTAAAATGTGATAAACAGCTAAAAGATATCAGAAATAATATTTAGGTCTTATTCATGGTTCTTTTACCTTAAAATGTTTTCTTAGCATCATTCCAAATTCATATATTTTATAGGCTTCAATCTAATTTATTGCAATTATTATACCTTTTTTTTTACTCAAATTGTTACATATTTAGCCAGTGGGATCTCATTTAAGTTGGCTCTCAAATCCTTTCCAGTAACTCTAAATTTTTATATAGCTGTGCTATCTACTGCTATGACAAGATGTTACAGGTTTATGCTTATCTAAGCATGGTTCATTGTCTTCAGGCACAGTGACCAGAGCTAGGACATATGTATCCCTTAAAAGCTATAAGCCCCTATGAATTCCTACTGAAAATTACAATACAAATAAATGTAAGACTACCTCAGAATATTTATATACTCTAGTCATTGATCTTTCGTCTGTATCTTCTTAGCTCATTCTGAAACTCCTGGGTCCCCAATGACAACACAATTGCTCATTTGCTTTTTCGCATAATATAATTGTCTCATCACCAAGGGCGGATGCTAAGGAATCAACTATTTATTATAGTAAATAAAGGGGAAAAGCTCATGCTTTCCTATATAGACCATACCTCTGAGTAAACAAAAGTTGATAGGGACAGCCTCGTTTTAGGAACATTCCAGTTAATAAATGAAGATACAATGGATGAAACAGAATAGCGCTATTTTTTCAACCTTTCATTTGGCTGCTAACATCAGAGAGGGAGAGGGAGAGAGAGTTAGGGTGTGGATTATATGACTTCTCTTGGAAGTATAATCATTATTGAAGTAATCTTGCCAAAATTTCTAACTTGAATCGGACCATACCTGTAGTTCTAACTTCCAATTTTAGGAAACACAGACAACAGGGGACCCTACCAAACATCACACAAAACTCAATCTTCAAATTCAAGTCTGTGAGAAACTCTACAGGGTAAATTGCTGATTTCCTCCATAAATAAATTGCATGGAAAAAGAGACATAGGAGAAGGGATTTGTAGGTAAAAGTGACCTAAGAGATATATAAACGTTTCGCAATGCTTGAATCTTATCTGGACCTTGATATAAACATTTAAAAAATGATACATTTTGGGATACTGGAAACCTACTACATATTTCATCATACTGTGGAATTATTAATTATTTAGCTTGGGTAATGCTATTGTTGTTGACAACATAGGGCCTTAAAATTATTCTGTAATTAAAAATATTTTTTTCTGGTTGTTGATGATGCTATAAAATGCTTTGAAATAGTGCCCTTCATATCCTATTTATGTGAATATTGTTTAACTCACAGAGTATATTTATGCATGAGTATATAAAGATGTGTGTTAGTATTGGTTTGACATGGGCACTTTATTTCTTATAAAGAATGTATTGCTGATAATAGAAAGCATAAATATGGAGGTGGAAAATACAAGACTGAGTTAATCTGCTTCCATTCCCTAAAATTTTTTTTTTTTTTTTGCATGGGCAGGCACAGGGAATCGAACCCAGGTCTCTGGCATGGCAGGTGAGAACTTTGCCTGCTGAGCCACTGTGGCCCGCCCCACTCCCTAGACATTTTGATGCCTAACCATATAAAGTGTCATGTATATGGTAAAATTATAATACCTCTTGAGAGGTCACATGTTTAAGGAGATGAGTTTGCCTGGTTTGAAGGAACTCATTTTCTCCTTCTTTTCTCTGGCTCTCAGGGACCTTGTGCATTGCTGTGGCATCTCCTCACCCTCCCTGGCAGATGCCATTGTCCCATTCCATGCCCAGTGATGTCTAGTCCAAACAATAACTCAATCGTCTGCCCTCTTCCTTATACATTTATTCTACATTTCTTAATGGTAGTTGCTTTCTCCTTTTTATGTTCATTAAAAGCAAAAGTTAGGATGTATCACTGTTCCCATAAAATTTTATTTACAACAGATGGTGGGGCTTATTTAGCCCACAGGTGATAGCCTGCCAGCCACTGCTCTAGAAAATGCAAACTAATATATAGTGAAAGGAAACAGACCAGTGATTTTCTGTTGGGGTTGGACAGGCATGAAAGAATACTAAAGGGCATGAGGAAATTTCTGAGGGTAATAGATGATCTTGATTGTGGTGATGATTTCACAGGTGTATACTGGTCTAGTTTGCTAGCTACCAGAATGCAATATACCAGAACTAGAAAGGTTTTTAAAAGAGAGAATTTAATAAGTTGCTAGTTTACAGTTCTAAGGCTGAGAAAATGTCCCAGTTAAAGCAAGTCTATAAAAATGTCCAAATTAAGGCATCAACAACAGGTTACCTTCAAGAAAGTACAATGAAGTTCAGGGTTTCCCTCTCCATTGGAAGGGCACATGGTGAACATGGCAACATCTGCTAGCTTTCTCTCCAGGCTTCTTGCATCATGAAGATCCCCGACAGCCTTCTCCTTCTTCATCTCCAAAGGTCATGGCTGGTGGACTCTGTGGTTCTCTTGTCCTTCTGCAGTGGTTCTGTAGCTCTCTCCTTGTTCTCAAAAGGGACTCTCTCCAAAATGTCTCCTCTTTCATAGGATTCCAGTAAACTAATGAAGACCCATGTAGAATGGGTGGAGACACGTCTCCACCTAATCAAGTTTAATACCCACAACTGATTGAGTCACATCTCCGAGGAGATAACCTAATTACGTTTCCAGCCTATAGTACTAAATAGAGTTAGAAGAAACTGTTGCTTCCACAAGATTGAGTAGGATTAGAATATGACTTTTCTAGGGTACAATAAATCCTTTCAAACCAGCACATACACCTATAACAAGTTCTATTAAACTGTATGCTTTAAACATGTGGAATTTGTTGTACACAAATTCCACCTCAATAAAGCTATTAAAAATTGATTAACCACTTTACCTCTTTAACAGAATATAGTGAACAATCATATGTCCATATTAATAGGTACGTGAAAAGCAGTTGGTCAAACTCAACACTTGTGCACATCTAGCAAAATGCTTCACACGTAAATATGTTCAATCAATATAGTTATTTTTATGGGAAGTAGTAGCATAATGGAAAGTACTAGTGGAAATAACATTGGCCTTTGAATTGAATAGACAGTTGTTCAATCTAAACTAAGCTATTTACTAATTCTGTGAATTATGGTCAATAACCAATGGAATAGCTTATGTGAAGTATATTGTAGACTCCTGATTTTCCGTGGGTAGCCACTATTATTGCTATTGTGGTTTTCTAAATTTAACATTTTAAAATGCATAGAGATCCTGGCATTCTGCACCCAGTAATCCCATCAATAATTAATTATAATGAGTTGGTTACATTTTTAAACTGTTATTATGTCAACTTTCAACCATATACTACAATAGAGAGTAGAGGATAATGGATTCTTACGGACTTAAAGCACAGATTCACTGTTATGATTTTTCTATTCTTTATCTACCCCTCCTTTTTGAGGGAGTCTTGGATATGGTAACACAAGTTTCAAACATCACAGCATTTGATTTGTAGATACTTATGAATGTCTGTGATGGATTTGGGGGGGGTGGGGGGGTGGGAGGTGGTGTATGGTCCGGGAACTGAGCCCGGATCTCCCACATGGAAGGCGAGCATTCTACCATGAACTACCCATGGACCCTTGATGGATTTTTTTTTCTATTAAAGGTTTTAAGTGTATTATTCTCTATCAATGCAAGGATAGAGAATCGTGGAGATCATGGAAGCACATGGCTCAGATCTCCCTTCACAGGTCTCTTGCAATGAGCTGCCCCACTGGTAGACAGTTTCCAGCTGCTGCACTTTTGGATCTGCCATACACCATAGTATTTATGCCAAGACCACACTCTCCCTAAGCCGATGCCAGCCAACGTCTGGGCACAATGGGGATACTAGAGCTTGTCCATTTCTGCCTTATGTGGAACTCTTCTAATGGGCAATCTTTGCTCTAGTCTCCCCCTCGGCCTAGCTAAGACTTTCTCAGAGCTGCACAACAGTGTGAGGTTTTTCCTATCCCATCCTTCTTCCTTTCTTTTCATGAGTGTCAAATCTGCATTGTGGTCTGAAACACCTTCCCATTTATTCCTATCACCTATACCCCTTTTCCAATCCAGGTATTTCCCTCAATAAATCATATACACATCTAGTTCCATCTTGGTGTCTGTTTCTTGGACACAGGAAGCATACTAACAGTAAGTGCTACAATTTATTCAAGAAAACAAGTAAATGGATGGTGATGGTGGGAGCCAGGTTGTTCACTTTGGGAGCAGGAGGTTGCAGACAAACAAGGGCAGGAGGCTAGGGTGAGGCATGTGGTGGTGTATTGCCATGGAGATACCCCTATGAATTCCTGTTTATACATACAGATGATTTTATAGGAAATATTTATTGCTCTGTGTATATACATACATCTTTGCTCTGTCAACAGAGAAAATACAGAAAAACAATACCCCAGTGGCAATAAGCATGCTCAGTACTCATGCTTCTAAAATCATTCTCCAATAAAAGCAATCAGGAATCCTTGGAGAAATGGCCAATCCTAGAACTGGGACAGGATATATACAAGATGAGGTTGGAGCATCTTGTAATGCCAGAAAGTAAGGAAGTGCTAAGAAAACAAACAATAAGTCTCACACACACACACACACACACACACACACACACAATGGTGGTGTGTGTGTCAAAGGAACTTGGGAGTGAACAGAAGAGGCTCCCAAGGGTCAAATGTGGAAAAATTGTGGCAACAGAGTAAATAAAGTCACTTTGGATAATAATGCAAGATAAAAAGGAAATATTCATGAGTTCATATGGATATAAATAAATTACTGACTAAATAAGGGAAGAAAAGGCAAATCTCCTATGTAGCAGAATTTCAAATAATTTATGTAGATTCTCTACGCTGAAGGAGGTAGAGCATAACTCCTCTCTCCTTAAGGGTTGGGGTGCATAGTGACTTCCTTCCACAGGGTCCAGAAGAGAAAGAGGGGGAAAGAGTAACATTTGAGGGGAGAAATCCAGCGAACACTATCTTAGCCCAGTCGAGGCTAAGATCCACAGCAATAAGCCATGTTGTTAGCATGTGCTGTCAGTAACAATGTGATGAGAATGACACTTTTCGCTCCATTATTTTCCTCCCCAAATCCCATAATCTCAGTCTAATCATTGGACCACTCCTAAATACGGGCCATTCTATAAAATATCTCAGTAGTACCCCTCAAAACAGTCAAAGTCATTAAAAAACAAGGAAAGTCTGAGAAACTCTCAGGCAAGAGGCTCCTAAGGACACCTGGTGACTAAATATAATTTGTATCCTGGATCGTCTACTAAAACCAAAAAAAAAAAGGGCACTAGGTAAAAACAAAGAAATCTGAATAAAATGTGGACTTTGCTTAACAACAATGTATCAATACTGGTCCCGTAATTGTGGCAAATGTACCATGCTAGTGTAAGATGTTAATAATAGGGGAAACCGGATGTGGTGCATATGGGAAATCTGTACTACCTTCACACATTTTCTGTAAATCTAAAACAATTTAAATATAACACTTTCAATTAAAAAATGTATAAAACAATGTTATGATTGCAACAACTCATATTTATTTAGTACTTTCAAAGCATTTTCTATTGCATTAACTCATTGAATGATAAATCCATTACCTTCCAGGATTTTACGATGAGATCCTGTTATGAAGCCTATTTAAAATGACATTCATAAAACATGTAACTGTCATTACTTCAATGAACTTATGTGCTGTCCAGAAAAAAAAAAATTATGAAGGGCCTGAATTTACCAGCAGAGCTTTTAATTTCTGGCAAATTTCACATCTTTGCTCTGTGTGTCAAACCTGTTCGGAGCATGTTGGGTTCTATCTTGCAGATCTCCGGTGACTTTAACAGCAGTTGTGAATACTTAATGAAATTCATCATGCATTTGCTACAAATTGCTCACCTCTCCCAACCCCAGAGAGCGATGTGAAAGTAGAAGAAAAAGAGCTAGCAATGAATCCTTTCCCTCCTCGCCAGAGCAAGGGGCAGGTAATTGACAGCACAGGTGCCTGCGAGAAGCCCCCCCAGGCGTGTGCTCTCCCGGAGCCCGTCCTCTCCATCTG